>NC_080575.1:85204492-87604492 GCF_029962835.1 Magnolia sinica | reverse complement strand
TGGAGGTTTTATTTTGAGGGTGGGCCCGTGCCAAAGCTTTGATGGGGGGGCTATTTTCTGACGTAGGATGACATGTTATATTAGATCTGTTGTGACAACCAAGGGTTTTGATGGAAAGCTAGCCCATATGCCAGCTACAATGTGGGGCCTGGTCCCATTCATCAGTAGGGGTCAATACACCACGCCCATCAATGTAATTTTTTAATATGCATGCCCAGCTCGGCCAGTTCAAAATCCGGACCTAAACCAGCACCGGACCTGCTTGTTGCCGGGCTGATGCAGGGAAGGAGGTCGATCACCGTCTTCCTTGGTCGATAAACTCCTTGAATCCATGAGGCCCCCTCGAATCCACAAAAGAAGTTTTTGAGAATTTTATTGATAAGTGGTCTTCAAAATTTAGTTTTGCATTCTTAAATTATCCTAAACAAACCCTAAGATATAATTAATTGAATCCTAATCAAAATAGGAAAAAAACTGAGAGAAAATGAGCTATATTGCATCATCCGTCGACTTGTTGTCAACCAGTCGAGTCAATTAATTGATCGAACGAAAAAACATCCAAAGACTAAAACTAAAAATTCTATAAATTTCAACCTGTTGACCTGATTGTTCGACCTGTCAATCAAATCTGTCAACCTGTCGAAATAGGCATAAATTGACAAGCAATAATTTTGAAATTTCTAATGGAATATCAATTTGTCAACCAATTGAACTATGCTGAATGTTGTTGATCCTTCTTCGCATCTTTTCTTTGGTCCATCATAGCCATGAATAAATCCGTAACCCATTCTACATTAGTCCCCTCCACTTCAAAAGAACTCGTCCATGAGTTATCTTCTAGTGTCGGTTCATGATATTCGTACAGATACGCTATGTTGAATGTGTGTGAGATCTTCATGTCTTTAGGAAGATTAATTAACAATATAAGCATTGTCATTGATCTTACAGAGGATGGGTACTAGTCCAAGTTTCTTGTTCTTTAGTTTATTGTACGTCCCGGTCGGAAATCTTTATTTGCGCAGATGAATCATCACATTATCACCCACCTTGAACACCTTCGAACACCTATGTTTGTCAGTTAACTCCTTATATTTGTCATTAGAAGCTTTCAACTTGGCCTGAACAACAATGTGAATGCCCATAATTCAGTCTACCATATATATGTTATGTAATAATGCTCATGCTTGAGAGCTTGAGCAAAGGAACCAAATCAAGAGTATGTCAGCACACTCGTCCATACACAACTTCAAAAGGAGACTTATCGGTGGAATGGTTCAGCATGTTATTGAACATGAATTCCACCTGAGCCAAGGCCAAGTCCCACTTTTATCTCCAGAAATGCACCAAATGAGGTTTCCAAGCGTACGGTCAACCACTTCAGTTTGCCCATCTGTCTGCAAGTGATACGCACTGTTGAACTAAAGTTTGCTGGAGATGGTTTTTGGTGTTATGCTTGCTGATGGGGTTTGCTAGATAGGATGACAGGTGCAAACATTAGGGTTTACAATGGTTTTGGAAGACAAGAGTCTACAATGGCTGGTGTATGCAGCAACGACAGTGATGGGGGTGGCAATGGTGGACGAAGAGGATAGTGAAGATAAGCAATTGTTGTGGCAAGGGCGCAGTGGATGCGACAGAATAGGGTTTTGAGGTTACGGTCATGGTCACTGGTGGTATGCAGTAATAGATTTGGGAAGTTGCAAATAAAGACAATGAAGATAGATTTTTTTTAGGTTTCCTCTGGATCTGTGACAATGGTAGATCTAGATGTGGTGGTGGCCAGATCGATTTCTAATGATGGGGTTGGGTTGCCGAACGAGAATTATACAACAGGGTGGTCATTGGGGAATATCGGCCAGGTGTAGTTAGTAGTGATGAAATTGGCTGTTGTTGCTTTGGATGCACGAGGTTGACATTTAATTGTGTTATGGTAGCAACACAGCAAGAAAGATCCAATAAGGATAGCCGATAACAATTTATGCTAGAAATGGAAATGCTGCTCTGATACCATGATAACATTGGAAACACCCGAAGAAATTAGAGAATTTTCTCGTGATTTTTTGTATATTATTGTATCCTCTGAAGGGCTTATATATATATATATATATATATATATATATATATATATATATATATATATATATAGAGAGAGAGAGAGAGAGAGAGAGAGAGAGAGAGAAATGATCTATAATCAAATGGACTACCAAAATATTCAAAGGGCATTTTCATCATTCAGTGCACTAAGGTGGCTTATTGGTCACTTGTTACTTCAACCATGCTAGCCCAACTCGTGAAGTCATGGTAGAGCCTCACAACATTACATAGGATAAACATGCTTCAAATCCATCCATTAGGTGCAATGTCACATTTTTTGTAAGGCCCGTATCCTAGACCATACCATTCCATAGGCTTCCGCGGTTCTTCCGATCGAATTCCGGCAACCTGTGACTTATAATTGGTATTTGCGCGCAGCTCTAAGTCATATCTCGTATTCCAAAGTCAACTCAACCCGATACTTGTATCCTTGAGACCGCGTCGTCGCCGCGGTTCCGACGCCACGTCTTGTACGCCGATACGCTACCCAGGCTAGGTATTGTGGGCCCACGTTCAGTTTGAGAAAAACGTCGCTCATTTACAAACCCAAGAGAACATGTCCCATCAGTCACATCATTCATGTTAAGTACATATCTCATCCCCAAGTACAAACAACCCCTAAAGTCAACTCTCTCTCTCTCCACCCATCCCTTTTCAAGTACACCCATCACTCACTCACCCATCACTCACCTATCCCTCTCTCTCTTACAACCTCTCCCTCTCATCTCTCTCTCATTTCCTCCCAAGCAACCATGAGAGACCGTCCAAGCTCCATAAAAGAGCTAGGTGTGGCCCGCCTTCCTACCACCCAATCCCACCCTCCAAAGATTATCTCAACCATTGCAATCCATCCCTTAAAGCTCTAGAACACATCAGTGGAAAGAGGAGTCCAAGATCTAATGGTGAGTGATTATAGCATTAGATATTGATTTTTAATGTAAGGCCCTTGATGGGACCCATTTTCATATATGTGTTGTAAGCAAAGAGGGGCCCGTAGTGGTAGGGTCCCTCTATCTCATCATCCCTCTCTCTCTTGTGATGGGTGTGGCCCACTTGATCCATATCATACAAGCCGTGGGCCCACCTGATGTATGCTTTCTATCCATGTCACCCACACTGTCCAACTAACGGACATGAGGCTCCACCGTGATATATGTGCCTGATCCTCACCGTCCAGCAGGTTTGGACAGTGGGAAAATACAAATATCAACTTGATACTTTAGTGGGCCACGCTAATGTGGACCCACCCTGTTTTATTTATTTTTATACTCACCATTCATGAAGCTAATTGGCTGGCATCCCTCACTGATCCACCAAGTATACATGTATAATATAATATATATTATGTGGTGGGCCCCACGTGGGACCCAACTTACTATATGCATTATATCCACAGCGTACAACAAGGGACGGTGCTGGATCACTGTGATGTAAGTGTTATATCTTCACCGTCCATGTGGACGGTGGGGCCTACCATGATGTACGTGCACATCCACACCATCCAGCATTGATTTGGATGATGGGGCCCACCTTGCACATGTGACACATGTGAGGTGGGAACCACCTTGATGTAAGTGTTTTAAATCCACACCGTCCGTACTTGGACGGTGGTGTAGCCCACCATGATATATGTACCTTATCCCTGCCATCCTCCATTATTGGACGTGTGGGGGCCCACCCCACACGTGTGGCACATGTGTGGGTGGGACCCACCCTAATGTATTTATTTTACATCCACACCGTCCATATGCCAAGACGGTGGGACCCCTGTGATGTATGTGCATTATTCACGCCGTCCATCCAAGCCATCCATCTGGACAGTGGCATGGCGATACACACCTACTGTATAGCTGCTGCATGGGTTCCACCTTATTTGTATGCCTTCTACCTGCACCATCCAGTGGCAGTGGGGTCCACCCGATGTGTTTCATCCATGTGGTCTAGTGACAGCAAGCCCACTGTGATGTATTTTATCCATGCTGCCCAACAGATATGGACCCGCCGTGATGCATTTTATCTACATCGTCCAGATTTGTGGGATCATGTATGTAAGAAAATGGTCTAGGCCGTTGGCAGGCCCATTTTGATGTTTATGAGGCCCACTATGTGTGTGTGAGACCCACCTATTGTGTGAGAAGCCCACTGTAGTATGTGAGGCCCATCTGAAGTATGTGAGGCCCATTTGTTGTGTGTGAGGCCCACTGTGTATGTGTGTAAATGTGGGACTCGTCGTGATGTATGTATTAACTGTCCATCTGTGAGGCCCGTTGAGATTGTACATGAGGCCCTGTTGTGTGGCCCATTGTGATGTATATAAGGCCCATGGGATAGTGTCCATTGTGATGTAATTGCGACCTATGTAATGAGGCCCATTGTGATGTATGTTGGGCCCAAGTGACGAAGCCCATTGTGATGCATTTGAGGGCCAGGCGATGGGGCCCATTGTGATGTATATCAGGCTCGTGTGAGTGGCCATTGTGATGTATATTAAGCCCATTGGTGCGACCCGTTGATGTGGCCTACTTAATGTATATGAGGCCCAATATGATGTATTTATGGCTCATGTGCCAAGGCCCATTGTGATGTATGTGCAACCCATGAGTGAGGTCTGATGTGATGTATTTATGGCTCATGTACTGAGGCCCATTATGATGTATATACGGCCCATGAGTGAGACCCATAGTGATGTGTATTAGGTCCTTGTGTGAGGCTATGGGCCCACAATACGTTTGACTCTATGTAGGCCACTCCTTGGGAGCAATGATGGTTAAATGTCCATATTGATGGGCAATGATGGTTAAATGTTCACATTGTAACCTTCCTTTTGGTCCTTTGTTAGGCCGATTACCCATTCCGGTTGTCGAGGCAGATTCCGATTGTCGAGGCTGATTCTGATTGTCAAGGCTGATTTCGATTATTGAGGTCGATTCCTATTGTCGAGGCCGATTTTGATTGTCGAGACCGATTGTTGAGGCTGATTCCGATTGTCGAGGCTGATTTCGATTATCGAAGCTGATTCCAATTGTCGAGGCTGATTTTGATTGTCGAGGCCGATTATCGGTGCCGGTTGTCGATACCGATTATGAGTATGTGACAACATAGCATCATGATACATGCCCATACGTATCATCTGCATGTTTGTTATGAGATGTGGTTGACCATTGCATATGTCATTGGGCAGGTTGTTATGAGACTCCCTGATAGGCGGAGATTGTCTCACATGAGCGCACGATATGCGCATGATTGATGCATGACTGGATTGTATGACTCATGCATCTTGCATTGTGTGTTGTGATTACTGTATGCCCTAGTGACATCGGGGTCATAGCCTCCACAGGCATGTCGTGGATGGCCAAATGGGTCACCGGAAATCTTTTACTAGCATCGGGGTGCCATAGACGTCTCTGGATGAAAATTCCTAAACCTCAGTGGCTAGGAGACGCCTTAACGTCTAGACCGAGTGAATACATGAGCGCCCGAGTGCCGAATACTAGTAGCCCGCGTTTCCCACTATGTCGTGGTCTGTTGGAAAGGGGTTGTGGCCTTACTCGTCCGAGGGTAGTGGGCATAGCTAGGCTGAGTTTGACCAACTCATAATTGGGTCTATTATCGATGTGTCAGGTAGATATTGGCTGACTACTGGCCAGGTGGATAGTGAAGTCTCTTCCACTTGCATGGTTACGCATCCAGTGGGCGGCGATTGCATGTAGGGTATACTAGACCCCGGTGATGATCCCGAAGATGTACAGTGTTAATATGTGGACTTATTGAGCGAGAGTTGTATACTCAGTATTTTACTCATTCATTCACTATCTACTCGGGATGGTGGTGCACAATTAATTTTATATATGTACCTTTGCAATGGTTAGGATTTCGGTTAGGCGCGCGACTAATTTGAGATCAGGAGTTTACCATATTGAGCTTGACTATCTAAATTTAGGTATAGGACTGGTTTAGATAGAAGTCCCTTGTGATGGACCTCATAGCTTACGATACTACGTAATACCAACTTGACTTCACACTCCAGCTTGGTCATTTCTTTGCACCACATATCGTATACTGCATCCGTGGCATATGACATTTTGGGTTGCTATGTTTCTACATTTATATAGCCTAGATGGTCCTCATGATATTTATGAAATTGCCAGCATGTTTCCACATTACTCCAATATTGTACGATTTATGAATTGTCAGTATTTCCACTTACTTTGATATTTATATGTTTGGCACATGCATCGCACACACTTATAACACCCTCTAAGCTTTTTATAAGCTTATGCACAATAGATACGTGCAGGTAGCGTTAGGTCGCAGCAGCGTTAAGCTTGGAGCGTGCAGCTGTCTTCTAGAGCTTTGATTTTTGATATATGTATTTCCCTTTCAGTACTGTATTCAACTGTTTATATTAGTGAATATGTGATAATGATGTTGCCTTTGTAATTTAGATATACTTGTGATTATGCTTCTTACGAGATATATATACGTTGAAAAATCCTCCTTGTAGGATCCCAGGATCGGAACCTGGTGTATGGCTACTGGGTGCAGAGAATGGAGTACTACAGATGCTATCGGCACCGAATTCGGCGATCGAAAATTCTGTGAGCCCGTTTTTCAAGTTTGGGGCATGACATTTTTAGCATGGATTGTTGTAGACACCCCACCCTAGGTTGACAAACTGATTGCAATTGGACTCTCTTGATGAATGGTAGAGCCCTAATCCTAAACCCCGAAACCTTAGAAACCTAAACTCTAGGAGTCTGGAAACCATATATGACTGGGTCGACTCGCTAAGAAAAAACCCGGTCAACTCACCTAGTTAACCGAAGCACTAAACAAACTCAAAGCCAAGCCTAAAGTCTAAGGCGATAGGATTAACAGTGGGTCATCCCCCAAATAGCAAACAAGCCTCCCATCAGGAGGAGTTTCCTTGCACGTGTGGGAAACTCCCTGCCAAAACAGGGGGAAACTCTTGCCCTAAGTAGCAATCTGACCGCCGCTAACACGCGGAAAACTCCCTACTTTGGTAGGGAGTTCCCCACAAGTGTCAGACCTCCCTTTGCACCTCTACATGCATGAAACTGCGAAAATACCTCTATGGCCCTCCTTTGAGCCCCTAAATCATACTTTTACTAAGCAATCTAGCCATCTAGATAGTACCATGTGGTAATATGGAATCTTAGCCATTCAAACGCCTTTCAAACCTGAACTTACCGGGAATTAGAAGAAAACCAGGCTGGGAGACTCACCTCAATAAACCTTCTGTCCTGACCATAACAAAAAATCAAAGCATCAAAACAAAATCCCCATCGATGTCTAACCTGATTAAAACTGTCAAATCATCAAAGCAATAAGCATCGAACAATTAATCCGTAAAATCTATCCCCAGCGGGGTCGATCTCAGTCTCAATCATTAGCCCCCATGCATGTTTCCAATAAAAAGTATATTATTAAAAGTCTTATAGGCATCCCCAGTAAAGATAACTAGGTAAGATGGACCTATTTGCTAACAACATCTTGTAATAGAAACCCCCACAGAGTATCACTCTCCACTGTGGGGTGACTTTTTAAAAAATTACAAAAATATTTTCAGAAGCAAAGCGTCAAGCTTTCGAGGCACTAAGAGATCTTCTGTATCTCTAGGTGGGGATCAACACAATCAAATAAGATATGATGTCTCGGAGATTATTGGATTTGAATGCACACAAACTATGGTCGGCCTAAACTCCAATGATAGATCGGTTATATCAAATGCCAATGCTGGAAAAGACGATAGGCCAAACCTGGTTATAAGAAACCATCAATAAAATGGAAAAGATGAATTATAACCAAAGTGTCAAAACCAGAAGATTGCATGGAAAAGGGTTAGTTACACATACCTAGGCGTGGATGCTTAAGGAACTTGATCAAGTCTAAGTCACTGTAGTGAGATCCCCATAAAGTCGTAGAAAGCGTAGGGTAAACTAACCACTTTGGTGATCAAGAAAAACAAGCACTCTTGGGGTGATCTGAGAAACAACGAGCATTCCAATTTGGGTCAATATCCTTGTAAAGCCGCAAAAAGCGCATAGGTTCTACTGTACTCTTTCGATATTAGTTCCGGTTGAAAGAGAAATGGTACGTTGCAATTGATTACCCGTAATGTCGTAGAAAGCACAGGAGAAATCACAACAATTTTTCCAAACCCTCATAATATGTTCGAATTATCTATTTCCAGACAATCAACTGACACGGACACAGACACAAACAATGAATCCATACCACCTGTACAATCTAAGGAAGGTGGGTGTCCACTCACTTAGGTATTTAGTTGCACACAACCTCTGCCAAATAGGGGTTTGTAGACACCCCACCCTAGGCTAACAAACTAACTAAAGTTGGACTGTCTTGATGGATGGTAGAACCCTAATCCTAAACCCAGTAGCCTTATAAACCTAAACTCTAGGAGTCCCGAAACCATAATTGATTGAGTCAACTCACCGAGTCGACTCACTAGGACAGAACCCAGTCGACTCATTGTTTGCTGCAAAATGTATTTTCTTGGTTGTAGGATTGTGATGAAGGCATCTTGGTGTTTCCATTAACCATAGGACTGTTCATGGGAGGCTATCATATCAAATAATTGTGTATATAGTGAGGCGTTTGATATCCTGTAGCCTAGGCATGGGATAGTCGATGTTCGAAGAGATGGTGCCTGAATGTTGTTAACTTTAGGGGGTTGTTTGGATGTTTGGAACAACTCGAGATATTTGTTTTTTTTTTTTTTTTTAATTTCCTTTCATAAGGATGTACATGATAAGCATATATCTCTCGATAATGCATGCTAAGCATCTTTCACTAATATTTCAAGTAAAGTTATATTCCAGGCTGGTCTAACACATGCTTTTAATTTGATGGGAAAACCTTAATTAAAAGTAAAACTTAATTAGGTTATCCTGTCATGTGACTCATGGTAGCGTTAGCTGTAATTTGTGATCCTTCCTCTTTAAAGTGAGTAGATCGTCCATTAGGGCCATGCAGGAAGCTTATGAAGGCTATATTGTACTTAATTTATGGCAGAGATGAGATGAGTTCGAGTCTCAGCACGCCATCACATTGTGACATGACCCTCAACGCCAACCACTAATGCTATAGTAGGTTTGCCGGGCGTTGGTGATTTGAATAGGAAGAGGACCAGAATATCGTGTGGGTTGTGTCCTTGGTCCTTGGACAAGTATAGAAAGCTCCATGCCTCAGCATGGATGGCGTGATAGGCCTGTGCCATAACGTAAAAGCTCATTCCTTAGGTTATCAGAAGGCTAGATTTATGTCTTAGGAAAGAGTTTTGTTTATGAGTCCTGGTGCATGGCGGCACCATGACTTTCATGAATGTCAAGGTGCATTGCACAGGGGCATCCTAATAGATTGAAATGTTCAGGCAAGTGAGACTCACCTTGGTGAGCATCTACAACTGAAAGTTCCTCGTTGCAGAGGAGTTAGGTTGGATTCTATAGGAGTCCTTTTTGGGTAGAAATTGAAAGGCTTAAAAGTTCAAAAGTCCAAAGGTCTTTCTGAAATGTGTGAGAAGGGTATTCATAGACCTGTGGTACTCAATTTTCCCGATCTATAGAGGAAATTAATTTGTTGGGACTTCTGAACCTACCTTGGTAATTTTTGGTGCAGGGGATTTTGAGCATGGCATAGGAATGCCTTTGAATGGCATCTTCCTTAATCGCTGAGAAAAGTCTTCAATATTTGGCGTAGGCTAGGTGATGATAAATAAAGTGGCACAAGGATTGCATTGGATGCATCCGGGCTTGTCTTGGCTAAGTATAAGAAATCAAGTGTCAACAACAGCCATAAAATTCTATAGTTGCATTAGAACAAACATGTGATTGATTTCTGGAACACAATAAGTTAGTTAAGTCATCATGTTAACCTTTATGGATTTGTACTTGAAAATTATTTATGAATCCTATGTGACTGTTATGGAAATTTTTGACACAATCAAATAAGCTTACGAGAATGTATAATATGCATTTAGTTATTAGTGAAAAAATTGAATTTCTTTTGGGGTTAGTTTGATTTTCCATGATACATGTAAATCCTGATAAATAAGTAATTATTATTTTTTCACTTGTTTGAAAATGTGAGAGCAATTCCACGTCGAAATTGATACAAATGTGTTGACTTAAATCTGTGGACCCCACCGTAATGTATATGATATATCCGCACTGCCCATCTATTTTATTAAAATATTTTGGGGCATGAGCCGACAAGTGAGGCAAATCCAATGCTCAAATGGCCCACATGAAAGGAAATAGTGGCCTTAATTCATCCACCATTGAAAGTTGTTTCATTCACTAGACCAATATTGAGGTTTTTTCATTATCTAACCCATTCATAGGGTCACATAGATAGATAACGGGAAAACACAAATATCAACTTGATCCAAAACTTTTAAGGGCTCCAAGAAGTTTTTAATAGTAGGTGTTTGATTCCCCTTGTTTCCTATGTTGTGGTCTAATTGAGCTTTGGATTTGCCTCATTTTTTTGCTTGTGCCCTAAATTCAGCTGGCATAACAAATGATCGGTGTGGATAAGTCACATACATCATGATGGGCCCCACATTGATTTCATAAATTTCTCAATTTAAGTGTTAAAAAAGTAAGTTGTCCATTTGCACAGGGAAAGATACAATAATTACCGGAGTAAATAATTATTACCAAATTTACATGGTAAATATGGTTGAGCCGAAAAATCAAACAGGCCCTTAGATGAAAGAACCAAATTCAGTGATCGATCATGTAGACAAGATGGCTGTGATTGTCAAAGAGCTAACAACACTTAAAAATCTTTGCCTAAATATATAATAAATTTCACTTATTTACACAACCTATCAAAATTGTCGGAACCTGCATTAGTCTTATAACCATGTTAGGTAGGATGGTCAATATGCAGGAACTACCCCTGGGGTCGGTCATAGAAACTTAACTGTGAAAAAATTAAAAAATTTCATCCTCCCAAATGAATTTCTCGCTATCGTATGTTTCACACGTAAATATAACAAGTGTTGTTTCTCCAGAGATAGTGCCTTGGTAGCGTGATTACGTGCTCCTGCAGCTCAAATAGCACGTTTGTCAAACCTGCAACGTGTGGTTTACAACCTTATCATGTACCCATAGGTCAGGTCAACATCGCCTGATGTGATTCTAGCCGCCAAGACACCTTTGAATCCAATTCCTCGGGTCATATATGGGACACTTGAGTGACGGTCCAAGTCCATCTACCCTTCAAGTTAGTGCTCCTACAGATGGCTAAAAATAAGACACTGACTAACCAACCATGAACCATCGCTATTGAGCCCTCTAGATGAACCGGGAAGTTTTTAGTTGCCTTTCTTCTGTTTATTTTATTGCAGGTAGGTGAAGAGTGAAATACTTTCGCATGAGATATTGTGATATTCCGTCTGACAGTGAATTTCACCCAGCAATCCAGTTAAATCAAAGCGTTAAAGAAGAGGACATTTCAAATACTCATATGGGTAATTTTCTTAAACTTGACTGTATGAAAGCATGTGGTTTGAAACGAAATGCAGCATACGTGGGTTGTTGGGTGGATGACCATCATAGTCAAACATGTAGAATATATGCGACTTACACAACACGTACGTTCTTTTGAATTTTTTCGGAAATGAATTGCATTTTATCACGGTATTCTTCTTTCAATTATTTGGGCTGTTCACAAATCTACCTAACCTTCGCTGTCTCAAGTATTTTGGTTCCTTTACGCATCCGGTGTCAAGCCTTATTCAAGATAAACGAAATTATAATAATGAGAACATGTGCCATTGGCAACATTCCTAAAGCTTTTAAATGAGACATCAAATGTCCTGTCATCAATCTAAACTATTCATTCTTACAATTGTTGGAAATTTGCGAAAGCAAACCTTGAATTCGGATCACATGAGATTAAGCAAATATAAACAACGAAATCACAAGCACACGGAAGTTTTACATGGAAAAACCCGTGCGAGGAAAAAATTTCACCACATAGTGACATCAAATCACTATGAAAGCAAAAGTAGAATAGATGGAATCACTTGCAATATTAGAAACCCCTGGTTTTCTCCACCCAAAACCCTAGAAACGATTAGACACCCTTGATTAGCATACCATTATCCCGCAATTACACTCATATATAGTATCACACCTGGAATAGGAAACAATTCGCGCAATTATGCAAAATTACGTACACCGTCGATTTAAGGATCGATCGATCGATCGATTATACCCTTGATCAATCGAGCTCCCATGTTCGAGCGATCTAATATGCTCAAAATAGTTTAGAGAGTTTACAAGAAATTTTTGAATATCGTCAATTGATCAAGCTAAGACTTCGATCGATTAAGACTGTCCAGAATTTTTTAGAGAGCAATCTGTATAATTTGGGGCTGGCTCGATTGATCAATCAGGGTGTTCAATCGCCCAAACCCCAGTTACATGTATAGATTTAAAACATTTTATAACAACTTACGCCATAGCTTCAATCTCCATATGAACCACAACTCCATCTCTAATTTACCTCCATCATAGCTTATCCATCGTCATCGCTTTTCATGTACACTCCGTCTTCATCATCCTTTCACTAGACCCAGAGAAGTCAAATAGAATCATAACTTCTCTACAGGAACCACCTTCGTTAACATGTCTGCTAGATTTATGCTCGTATTTATTTTCTTGCGAGTGACACCGCCTTCCTCAAGCACCTGTAGGATAAAATGACGAGGAACAATAATATGTTTAGTTCTAGAATGATAAACTAAATTCTTCACTAAAATTAATCGTGCTTTCACTATCATAATTAATCGGCGCGGCATTCGACCAAAGTCTAAGTTTGTTTATCATTCCTCGTAACCAAACACCTTACTTAAATGCTTTCGTCACCGTCATATACTTACCTTCTATTGTAGAAAGAGCAACCACAAACTGAAGCTTTAACATCTAACTATCCGCTCCACCCGCTAATACAATCGAGTACTTGAAAGTCAGCCTTTCGTTGTCTACATTCCCTATATAATCTAAATTCATATAGCCTACCAACTTTTTATCTGATTTTTTAAATGTCAAGACATAATCTGTTGTACTTCCTAGTAATGAAGTAACTATTTCATTACCTCCCAATGTTGTTTGTCAAGGTTTGACATGAATCCCTTACAACATGGACTACATGTTAAATTTCTGGTCTCATAGAAACCATGGCATACATCAAACTGCAAATCGCGATCGAATAAGACCACGAGATCTATCATAATGCACATAATCTAGAATACCATTACAATCATATTTACCCAATTTAAAATATAACCGTGACTGTTTACCATATATATAATGCTCACATATATCAAAATCAATGCTTTTAAATGTCGAAATCAATGAACGATCAAAAAGTACATTAATATCCCGCTCGCTCATGTGGCCTAAATGTGCATGCCACAAACATGCCGATGTGGACTCCGTTACAAATGTTGCGGCTCTACCCGATACAGCCTTCCCGATCAACTTATGAACGTTAACATTCTGTTGTGCCTTCATCATTGCAAGTGCCTCCTTTGAAACCCATAGGACACGATCAAAACCAGTGAATTTATACCCAATTGCCTCGAGAGCTCCCAGAGAGATCAATTCTTCTGTAGGTCAGGAACATGTCTCACATTTATCAAAATGCCCCATCAGACATCCTGATGCGCATCAATCCGATTCCAACAACCTTATACGCAATATCATTACCCATAAACACTTGACCACCATCACGTTATATGGTGAAACAATTCTAATGTGAGGCCATGTGGTATAACACACCCATATCCAAAATCTACTCATTGCTGAGATAACATGATTTAGATGTGATAGAATATGACTAGTGCCCACACCCTCAGTCTATGCTACTGCGTTGGTCTCCTTTGACACTTTATCAACATTATTTCCCTATTAGACTTTAGGATTCTAGCAATCCTTCTTTATATGGCCTTATCTTTCACAGTTCTAACACTTCATCTTTCTCTTACCCTTAGACTTGGAACGTGAACATGATGAATTTCCTTTCTCCCACTCTGAATTCCTTCCCCTAGCTGCCAACACATCCCTAGAGGAACCCATGCTGTTGTCCTTCTTTCTCAATACTCTCGACCGAAGGGTTGAGATAACAATGTCAACATCAATGGTCTCTCTACCATGGCGCATCGTGTCTACGAAGCTATTGTAAGACTCTAGAAGAGAGTTCAATAAAATTAGGGCTTGATCTTTCTCGCCCATTTTCACTTCCACACCTGTTAATTTGCAAAAGATTTGATTGAACAAGTAGATGTGTTTATTAAGATCTGACCATTCAGTCATCTTTAGATTATAGAATTGCTTCTTTAGATACAAACAATTCGACAACAATTTCGTCATGTACAAGTTATCTAACTTCTTCCAAAGTTATGCGGTTGTCTTTTGATCAAGGACGTTTGTAAATGACATCATTCGCCAAACATAGTTGGACCGAGGTTTTTTCTCTCTCATTTAACTCTTCTCACTCTTTATCACTCATAGACATTACTCACTTTTCAACACCAAGAAGCGCATGTTGCAACCCTTGTTAAGCTATGATTCCTCTCATCTTCACATTCCATAGTTTGCAATTGTTTCTACCAATGAACTTATCTGATCCGTACTTTACATTTGATCTCTTATAAATCATCATGACGTAAATCCAAATTGAGTCCTAACGTTTGCTCAGATACCACTTGTTGGGAATCCGTAAAAGCAATCCCCAAATTCGGATCATATGAGATTAAGCAAACTTAAACAAAGCAATTACAAGCACATGCGAGTTTTACTTGAAAAACCCTTGCAAGATAAAAACCACTGCACAAAGCGACAATAAATCACTATAAAAGTAAATGTACAAGAAATGTAATTACTTACAATGTTGGAAAACCTTCATTTTCTCCTCTTTGAACCATATAAACGATTAGACCTTGATTAACATATCATAATCCTGTAATTACACTCATATATATAGTGTTGCACACTATAAGAAATCTTACCTTTAGCGGCAAAAATTTTCGTCGCTAAAGGCTAAATTTTCGTAGCTAAAAAGTTTTAGCGACGAAAATTTTCATCGCTAAATTCGTCACTAAAAGCCCGAAGCAAATGGTTTTTAGCGACGAAAAATTTTAATCATTGCTAAATGGAAGCTTTTTAGCGAAGAAAATTTTAATCGTCGCTAAATGGATCAGACTTCCGAGAGTTGGCTTTTTGAGCCCTGTTTGAGTCTCCTCCACTAGACGAGCCAGCGAAGATAGTGTGAATTTCGGTTGGCTCTTCTGGGGTGTTATCCGGCTGCTCTCGCTCTTCTTTCAGGGCCGTTCTCTCTTCTTTAGTATATCAGCGTAGATGACTCTTGTGAATAAGGGTCTCAATCTCATCCTTAAGATCCACGCAGTCGGTCCTGTTGTGACCATGATCTCGATGGAAACGGCAATACTTGCGTTTATCTCGAAGATCTAAGTCGACCTTCATACAAACAGGCCAATTCAGAAGTTTCTGCCCTTTGATGTCCAGTAGAATTTGCTCGGTAGATGTGTTGAGGGAGTGTAGGAATGGAATTTACCATCTGGTTTTCTGCTCAGACGACGATCACGACGAGCGCGGTCATCTGGCCCTTTGCTAGATGGCTGAGGCTCTTCGTTCCTTGGCCTCTTCCCTTTGTCAGTCAGCTCTGCTACTTGAACATTTTTACGAGCGTTGGAGAATTCCTCGGCGTTAGTATACTTTTGATCTTTGGTGATGAGCTCAGCTAACATCTTCGGTGGATTCTTTCCAATAGAGAAGGCGAACTTTCCCTCTTTTAGACCACTGAACACTGCAGAGAGTGTCATCTTGTCATCGTATTCTTCTACCTGTAATGCCTCCTCATTGAAGCGAGCGATGTAGTCCTTAAGTGACTTCTTAGGTTCTTGCTTGATGATGAACAGATGAGTATTCGGTTTCTGACTCTTCTTACCGCTTATGAATTGGGTAAGGAATAATCGGCTGAGTTCTGCAAAGGAACTAATGGAATTGAGTTTGAGCTGACGGTAACAACTTCGAGTGGATCCTGTGAGTGTAATAAAAAACCCCCTACACATCATCACATCCATCGCTGGGTGGATTTGCATCCACGAATGATAAGCCTCCACGTGTTCGGATGGGTCACCAGACCCAAAGTATTGGATGACGGGAGGTATCCGGAACCTTTGTGGCATCACCTCGCTCGTGATTGCAAAGGTGAAGGGAGGCTCGGTCTCTTCCATCATTGCTTGAACAGCGGCGGGAACTGACAACGGCTACTGCTTCTTTTCTAGCGTCAGAATCTTGTTGTTAAGCTCTGCAAACCGTGTCTCCCACAGATCTTTGTTTTCAGCCACCATCTCTTGTGTGTTTTCTACATCGGGAGTTCTCCTTCCCCTCCCCCTCTCTAACTCATGACAAAGATCTGTTGGTGTCAGGGCCGAGGTGACCGAGGCATACGTCGGAACCCAAGTCGCTGTATTCCGGGTCGGAGCTCGGATTTGGGTCGGGGGAAGGTTCTAAACCGAAGCTGGTGGCCAAGCGGGTTGATGTTGAGACCCCTCAAGTCTCATACTCGACGCGGAATGGGCTTCCACTACTGGACCAACCGTTTCCTGAACAGGATGTGGCTGCGGCTCCCGTTGCTGCTTCATCTGATTAATTTCATCGTGTAGAGCTTATATCTCACTTTGCATAACTCGATACTTGCTTACCCGATTACGAGAATGCTGGGAAAGCCCTGAGGCTGATTCGGCGTGGAGCAGCAAAGAAGACCGGGTCTGATCATTTTGCTCCGGTTCCACAGCTGGCAATTTCTTCTTTCCTCTCGCCATAATGCTTAAGAATAGGAACTTGACCTTTTGTATCAATTTTCTACAGACGGCGCCAAAAAATGTTGATGACTAAATCTGGACGGCTCTCCACTCCGATCCACGAACCCCAAGCCACTTCAGCGTCCTGAACCTGCACAGTCACGGTGAGCAAAGGAGGCCTTGGTCTAGGCAGGGGACCTTCCGATGCTTAAGTTAGGTCAAGGGAATCTGGGTCTAAGTTTGAGTGTAGTGAGAGAGTTTTAGATGTTGCGTACCTATAGCAATGAGATCCCCCTGTATTTATACTTGCCTATCGGACGATCTGGGTCCATTAATCTTGGTATGATTTGCTCAATTAGTTGGATACTATGATCGTGGAGATATTGTTCGCAATCTAGGGATTGTGTAGCATATCGTGCCTTAGAGGGGCATATCTGTGGGCGAGATATTCGGTAGTATCCGATATTTGGTAGTTTCTTAACTTAGCGCATGGAATGTTCACATCCGGCCTCGACCTCGGCTTGGGATCTCAGACTAAAGGGACCCTGACTCCTAGCCTCAGACCTGGACTTGTATACACGTGGACTTTTTTTATTGAGTTATTGAGCGAGGATTGTGTTTAGAGTCCGAGACAAGCTTCGATCTGGACTCATGGTGGACTCGGCCTTACTTGTCTGTTATATACCCTTGACCTTTCCACTTCGAACACCGGCAGGTGGCGGGCTTAACTGACTCGTCTAGTTGAGTTTTCCCGTAACGAGTGACATGCAGATGTGGGTAGTTGAGCGATCCGTCTCTGGTCGAGCAATAGTGGGATGGCCCGAGATCTTGCAAGTAGGTTCCGGTCTGAGCCTCACACTGACTACCCCGGCGTCAGATTATTCTGAACCGACAGCTTCAGAGTAGGAGCGTAACTGGGGCCGAGCCTAGAATCATTTTTCCCTTCAGTCGTTTTCACCATCCCAGATTATCTCTTATGCATCCGATCAAATTAAGATGACGTCGGACCTTGGAATTGAAGGGGCTCGGATCTTCCCATAGAACATGTGTTTCATACATTCCATTCATCCATTGTTATAGATCATTTTAAGGCTTTAACCCAAAAATGAGAGGGATATAAATCTAAGGTGTACCACACCACAGGAAAACAATAGTGATTGGATATCCACCATTAAAATACTCCTAAGGCCCATTGTACTTTTTACTCGACATCCAACCTGTTTATTAGGTCATACAGACCCAGATGAAGGGGAAAAACAAAGATAAGCTGGATCCAACACTTTTATGGCCCCCAAAAAGTTTTTAATGGTTTACGTTCATTCAACACTGTTTCCTGTAATCTGGTCTACTTGAGATTTGGATATATCTCATTTGTGATCTCATACAAAATGATCTATAAAAATAGATGAACCGCATAGATGAAACACATAAATTATGGTGGCGCTCAAAGAACACCGACCACCATCCATTGACTGGTGGCAGGGGGAGTAGCCAATCCGATTCCCTCAAAACTATAGTCTTCGGGATGCTATGGTCCTGTCCTCAGTTATCAGATAAGGATAATCAGATGCACATACTTACAACGGATGATACAATCCTGACCAACCAATTAAGGGCCCTTTTTATAGTTTTGGTTATAGAATATGAATCGTCGTTCTTCATTTTCTGTTTGCAGAACATTGTAGGACCCATTTGATTGGGCAATCCATGATGCCTTTTCACTCTATATGGTATTGACGTTCTGGCCCACCGAATTTATAATCACAAACGGGGAGCACCCGCCCCATCTACAGTGGAGATCCCGCGATCTACAATTTAAAGTACTCCCGCGGGTTACCAGCTATTTTCTGTTCAAACGAGGATCAAGTCAAATCAAAGTTTGGACGGTGGACGCACAACGATAACATCGCGCCGGTTTGAGTAAACTATTAAACTAGAGCGAGAATCCCGTGATAGTTTATCACCAATTAAGGATTGGAGTTGACTTGGTCACCGTACACGTGGCGTATACAACATCAAATCAATCGGGACCATTCGCCATTGTGGATGGAGCATGATTTGAAAACCTCACTGATCTGTTGATATTAACTATCTGCTTCAACCTAATAAATCCGAACCATTTACCAATTTATTTCTACCCGTTCATTCATATCCATCAATCAGATGGTTAAGATCATTCGTTTGGTGTGTGATTTTCACTCTGTAATC
Organism: Magnolia sinica; assembly: GCF_029962835.1. Lineage (NCBI taxonomy): Eukaryota > Viridiplantae > Streptophyta > Magnoliopsida > Magnoliales > Magnoliaceae > Magnolia > Magnolia sinica. The sequence goes on along the minus strand of NC_080575.1, from coordinate 87,585,306 downwards.
CATCCACAGTGGGCCCTACAATTTAGAAGGTGAGGATCACTTTACATCTATGCCACAAGCATGGCTGACTTGCCTTGCAGTATTATACTCTTACGTATAAAACGACCAAACTACCCTTAACAATAGAAAGGAGAGCCTCGATATCACCAGAGATATTTCAGTAATTTAGTCATTGTGAATCTATAGCCGTCTATCCATTCATTCAAGTCAAGAAATCAATGTTCCAATCCAAGGAAACAACCTCTCTTTTTCCATTTACATTGGCCGAAATATCTAAAACAGAGAATGCTGTAAGCTTTGATTAGTCAAAGGGACACCCACACACCAATACTATAAATACTAAGGAAACCAGCATCCTAACACATACTCTCACATACATTTCAACAAACACATACAAACCTCTTAGCAGGAGCTTCCTGGCCTTCTTAATTCCGGCGAAATCAAACCCATCTCTGACCACGATGAGTCCCCAACGAACATGGGCAGTTTTTCTTGTTTTCGTTGTCTGTGTTGTAATTTCTCAGCATGGTGGTGTTGAGGCGGTGAGGCTGCTGTCGGAGGATTTTGCCGGCAGCAATCACCTGGCGACGTACCCTTCTGTGTATGATAAGGCAAAGTCCACCATGGAATTTTGGATGGGCCGGCTGGTGTCTGGGCCGAATCCCAGTGGGCCCGGCCACTAGTTCATGTCTGTTGCGGCGACTGTGTCAAGTGTAGGGTCTGATCTACATTTTTATACAGACAGAAATTGAAGAAGTGTAAATGAAAGTTGGATTCTTTGAATTTCTGAAATACAATTAGTATACTTTTTATGTATTTTAAGAGATATATTTGGATATTTTCATTTTATTACTATGACTATGGATTATGTGCATTGGCCGAGTTGGATGCTGCCTTATCTGTAGAGGACGGGTCGGCAACATAGCATTGATGAGGACCTATTTTCTACCTTAGGATGGCATGTTATATGGGTTTGGAACGTATGGCCATTGATGGCCTTCTCCAATAACCGTCACCCCCTTTCTCCCATCACGACTGAAAACGCTACTCTCTCTCTCCCATAGATGGAAAAACCCAAAATAACTACAATCCAATCCTATCAAAGAGACAACCGTCAACATGATCTAAAATAAAATAAAATAACTCTACCAGAGAGAAGAATAGAAGAGTATCTATTGTTTTGGTGTGAAATCCTCCATTCTCTGCAACCTTCATTGGTATTAGAGCAAGGACAGTCCTGGTTCCGTGGCCATTAACAAAACTCAGATTGCCTTTCTCCACCTTCGATATCGAATCAGGGCCGTACGCCTCTTCCCCTCTCAAACTCTACTAGTTGATTTCTCGACGTATAAAAATAAAAAAAAAAAAAAAAACAAAAACGTTATTTGATTTTTCATATTTACTAAAACATTCATGTGATATTACAAGAACGTTATTTGATTTGTCATTTTTTTCATATTTACTAAAACATTCATGTGACTATATGGATGGTTGATGAAAGTTTCAATTTACCTTGCGAGGAATTAGCAGACTCAAAAGCCTCACCCAACGTCAGGAATACTTATATGAATATGAAAACTATGGACATTATGTGGGAGGTAACTTGATAAGCTTTTAAAATTCAATCCAATCGCTAGTTACAGCACCCAATTTTATGCATAGGAATAAAAACCAGCCTCATCCTTAATTCAGGTAGACCGTACAATTGAAAACAGGGGGATGCCTGCTCGGGTGAAAATCAAAGGTGAACTTCTCTCCCAACTGTTTCCTTTGATATGGTCCATTTCAATCAAAGATACATCTAATCGTTTGGTTGGGGCCCTAACATGGGTTTACATGTTTAATGGTTGGAGTGGATTTCACATACTTAGTGGGCCTGCCAAAAATTGGCAGGGCATCCCTCTAGGGTGTTTTACAAGCGCCACGGATTTCTTGTGGCTAGACATGGCCCAAGCTCATGGCCCACCATGATGTATGTGTTTTATCCACATCATCCATCCGTTTTGCCAGCTCATTTTAGGGTATAAGTCCAATAATGATGTAGATCCAAAGCTCAAGTGGACTACATCACAAAAAATGGTGGGAATTGAATGTCTGGCATTGGAACCTTCCTAGGGGCCATTGTGATGTTTTATTTGCCATCCAACCTATTCATAAGATCACATAGACTTGGATGAAGGGAAGACCTAAATATAAGATCGATCCAAAGCTTATGTGCCCCCATATGAAGTTTTCAATGGCAGGCTTTCAATCAGCACTGTTTTTTGTGGCATGGTTACTTGAGGTTTAGATTTGCATCATTTTGGGATAATGCCCTAAAATGATCTAGCAAAAGTGTTGGATAGCATGATAAAGCAAATAGAGTTTCATTGGGTGTTTAAATTTAAATTTTTATTTATTTTTTTATTTTTTAAAAACAAAAAGCACATCCGAGTCCAACTTTGATATCTATGTGAAATCCACTCTGACCATTAAATGTGTAATCGCTTGTTAGAAGGTGGCCTACAATTCAAATGGGCTACACCAAAGGAAACAGTTGGGAGAGAGACATCTTGCATTGATTTTTTATAAGCCACACTGTGATGATCATGTGAAATCCACTCATTCACGTTCTCGCTGTCATTGTTGGTCCCTCTGATGATAAGGTTGTGGTTGTTGTTACTTCAAGTGTTAACACTTGTGGGATTTGTGGTCTTCTAATCCACAATTAAAACAGCTTCCAATAAATCTTCACGTTGTTGGTAGGCTCACCGGCAGATTCTTGGGGGTATTGTTGCTAGTTGTTTTTCTAATTTAGTCATGTGATAAGTGTGGGCATGCCAAAATTGTATTTGCAGCTCAATTCAAATCGAACAATTATGACCCCAAGCGCTAAGATAGGCAGATACGTAGTATATAATCAAGATAGAATGAGATCGGCTGTCTATTCAGCCACTTGCTCAGTATGTAAATAGGATCAGGCGACATTCATAAGATAAGATTGTTCTCTAATGATAGGTTACACCTTTGCCCTCCATACGAAAAAACTTTTCAGTACAGATAAAAGAGAAATAGGAAAAGAAACCTTATAGTCGGTCGCGAAGAGCAGTTGTGGAACACCTTCTTGGATGAACTGAATCTAGTGTATGAGCGTAGACTCAAATTACAGTAAAAAATATCATCTACTTGATTAACGCCATGTACGAATTACACTATGTAATATAAACAATAGGCAAAAAGTAAATGATTATACCAAGAAATGTAATTGACTTGCAAAAAAGGTAAAGTGATTATACTATGGAATGTAATTGACTGATAACTGAAAAGATAATTGAAAGATATGTTGGGTTTGATTGGGTTGGTATGAAATAAAATCTTACTGTTGAATTCCCCTGTTATTTAAGCCTCAATCCGACCATTTAGATGCTTCACACGTTTTAATAGTTGTTGTAACCGTTTAACACACTATGTCCTTCTTTCCTTCTACTCCTGCCATTTGTCCTGTAATCACTTCTACATGACCATTCTTCAATCAACCACTTAATGGATGTCCTGGTGTTGCTCAATGCGCTCCAGCTATATTATCGTATAATCCTCTTTATATATCTCAACATATCTCCAAATACACCACAGAAATTCATCCATATCATACATAACTCACTTTGATTGGCTTTCGTAGGAATTTGTGACAATAGGGATGAACATTGCCCCCCATGTCGCTTCATCTTTGGAAAAAATGTGAAAGCTATGTGTGACCCCTCATTAATGCAACAGTCCTTGCATGCACGTGGCAATGTCATGGTAACCGTTTCTGACCGATACATACCTACACGTCAGTTTAAATCACCCTTTTTCGAAATAAGGGTTAAACTCGTTGTGACACATGCACTCATATCGTACAAAGCAAAATTTTAATAATGCCCTAATAACTCCTCCATCTCCTCGGCTAAAAAAAGAGTCATTTCAATATTCTTTTCATCCACACTTCTCTCTTTGTCATTCTTCCCCAAAAAAATATCCTAATTCCTTTCTTCCCTCTCATACCTTAACAATGGATGCCTCATCATCTTCTTCCCTATTTTTCCATCAAGATGATTTAGTCATTGTAGTAGACGCTCTTTCTGAGAAATGCTCTAATGAAATAGTTTTCAAATCACCGATTGAAGACTATTACTTTATGGGACCAGCATTCTTCCCTAGGATTGATGTTGATAAAGTTAATATGATGGACACTCTGTTTCTTATCTGCCAAAGTGAAACTTTATTAATTCAATTTGAACTTATCCCAGAACCAACCAATGCTCTAAAAAATCCTCGGTCCTGGCCGAAATCGCTACCAGAATGAGATGTTTAGTTTGCTTATGTTTCCTCTCGGAATAACATAGAGAAACTCTGGCATTTACGAATGCATCAAAGTCTCAATACATGATTATCCATCGAACCCTACCCTTCTTACAATGGTGTCAATATTTTGAAGCCCATCCGTCAACACATTCTTCTTCGGATGTGGCCCTATGAGTCCAACAATTTTGGACATTGTAGCCCTGACCCAACTTCTTCCTTTCGGCAACGCAATTTTCCTAGGTTTTTCTTAAAAAGAACCAAGACATTTTACAAATAAGTCTGATAAGGCCATTCACATTTCATGCAAATGTACTGCAAACGTGAAGGCTTAATCGATTACAAAGAACATACGGCCTTCCTGTTACTCTAGATTTGCCGACATTTACTCTGCGTGAATGCTCTTCAAATCACAAATGAGTATGTTCAACTAACCGAGATGCTTGCATAGTATTGAAAACTTACTTTGACACCTTTTATACTCGGCCATCTATACAGAGGTATTTTTGAAATCACACCAAAGGTCTCTATCTTGGAGGAGGACCATTGTGGCTTCTCCTGATGTGGATCTACGAATATGTTTGTCCTTTCCTTGTACATGCTCACATTCATTCTGATGTTATTTATTCTTCATTTGGTCAGTGCGTCATCCATTCCCCCCATGAGATCCATATATTTTTCTTCTATATGGATTCCTTATTCTTTTTCCCTAAACAGAGGTAGACGAAGTCGGTTGTTCACCCATTTTCATGATAAAGAGTTTAACCCAACTTGGTTCACCGGTCGATACAAGAATGAAGACAGTTAGGAAGCATCTCAAATGCATCTCACATGGGAGAGTTACCTCATTTGTAGGGATCTCCCGTATGGCGACACAATTGACACTGACAAGAATGCCAAAGTTAAAATCGAACAATACTGTCTAAATCTGCTCGCCCTTCAGTTTGGTCTGGTCCAGTGCATTTCCTACCAATTCATTCAGGCATCCTGCAACTAACCTCCCTTCACTCAGCCGATTGCCGATCAAATTGATTGTTATCATTCCCTTAACTCTACTTTTCAATAAACCAATCTAACTCTCAATCTTCCGACCTATCCAAATCAGCCTCAGGTAATAGACACATTCACCATTTGATGGAAGAGTCACTATAAAAAGCTGGTCAATGAGTCTCCTCAAGTTATCATGGCTCAACTTTCTTCTTCTATAAAACTTCGAGGAAAGAAAATAATAGCACCTCAATCGGCCACGAATCCTACCTGAAAATCGAATAAGCTAAAGACTAAATCGGTCGCTACCTCCATTCCACCAACTTCACCGATCGAGATGATTCCTCAACCAAAGTGCCAAAAAGCTATGGTGAAGGCACCTATTGCTCCAATGTCTCAACTGACTCAACCCTCTCCATCAACTCTAAAGATAATCCTTGACTTGGGAACTCTTGGCCCACCCTCACGACCTCCTACTTTAGTCTTCACACACTCTGATCTACCTCCTCAGCCAACCATAGTGAATCGTCCGCTGCCAACCTCATCCAAAGGACGACGACAATCGAGGACTTCTTCGGCTGAAGCTGTGTCATCATTTAAAAAATACTTCAAAACCAAATATTGGATAGGGCTCTCCATTGAAGACCATTCTAAAGAAATCAAAGAAGGTTTGAAATGTCACCAAGAAGCTCACTATAATAAATAGTGACAGGATAGAGAAAGATTAAATAATCATGATCTTTTGTTCAATGAAAAATATTTTACTCCCTTTCACCCAAATCTACCACCATTCCATACTTCTACTCGAGCAAAGGCAATGGTTATAAAAAACCATCAATATGTGGATAGACGATTCATCACCCTTACCATTTATTCTAATTTTAAGTGGAGGCTATTTTCACTTGTGTAAATTCTCCAAGTCTTTTACCTCGTCTTCTTGCTAATTCTATCTTCTTCTTTTTTTGTATTTACTTGAGAACTATTGGCCGCAGAAAAACAAATCATCGTGGCACAACCGCTACAACAACGCCAGCCAGCGACTGATATCCCCAAGATTGTTGATGTGTTGACTCTGAAGGAACCATCAACAACGAAGCTCTTTCTTCTCATACTTCTCCTGAAGGTACAACTCTCATCATAGAGTTTGAGTACATGGTTGATATCCCTCAGACACTGACTGTTGTCATTGACTGAGGAGATGAAGAAGAAGATGAGCGTCCCCTAAGCGTCACTCCTCAGGGCTCAAAAAGAGGATCGTCTCCTCGACCTATCCCTCCACCCATTGAGCAACTTCCTTCGACCGTGAAATCTCTTCTCTCACCGTGAAATATCCTCTTGGACATTGAAGGATCTCTTCAACTAGATGTATCACACGAGGTGGTTGCCTTTAATCCGACAATAGAGAAGGTCCCTACAAATGATATCCCCCTACCTTGCTCGGCCTCAATTACCATATTAGCGTTGATGATCAATCATGACGCCTCGGCCTCCTCTCCAATGCCTAAAGATACACTTCCAATTGAAGACATCCTCTCCTCCATTCAACAAGCTCTTATCGACGATATCGGTGTGAGTGAGTCTCTTGCATTCTTAACCGAATTGCAGTGCCTTGGAGAAGAATTCCAAACCCTTGTGCATTTAGGGTTGTCGGGAACTGTATCGGTTGAGATGATCGATAGACTTACCCATCTAATCAATCAATATTGGGCATTTTCTTGTTCGTACAAGAGTCTGACGTCCAAACCGACGACCCTTAGATATTCTTGGAAAGCATTAAAGAAAAATACGAGCTCTGTATCATTATCGGTTGTTTCGAGGCTAAGCACGTAATAGCAAAATTCCAAATGGTTATGGCAAATGATATTGTTGATAAACTATCGACCTGCCACGCGGAACTGAAGACATCATATGCCAAGTTGGAAGAAATGAGTATACGAATTGTTGCTCCAGAGGTAGAGTTGATGATGTTGAAGAGAGATTTTGAAGAGAGGAGCACTGAATGCAATCGAAAGAAGAAAATGGTCAAGGACATGGCTACGTCCACTAAAGCTCAAACAGAGGTTATCGGCCAGGTTCTTCGAGCGGTCATTAAACACGAAGTCATTTCACACAAGGCGAGAGGTCGACTAGAAAAGATTGAAGCGACAATTCAGCAATTCTCTTCTTTTGAATTGAAACTTTTTATCCTTTGTACTGTAATAGTTGATCAATAAAATCGGTCGTTGAGCCTTTTTTCATCATCAGTTGCTTTCCTTTGATCTTTTCCTTCTTATATATTTCGTCATAACCAATTGATAACATGACATCCAGATTTCGAGGGGCTTTGCATGATCCTCTGAAATAATAGCCATGATGGCTACACGTTCCTACTATCCTCGAACACGAGGCATCCTTGCCGTCATAACTACACTGAATGTGAGTTCCCTAATCGCCTATTTAATTCATTTTGGACCCTATCCTCAATTCGCACTAAACCTTTAGGGCCTGTTTGGCCGGACCGATCCCACGGTATTAGGTCGGATGGGATTCAAAAAAACATCATTATTACTCATGGCAGGGACTGTTGCCTGTTACTATGGGATAAGCTTAATTCCCTTTTTTGTTTATAATACGGTGGTACTTTGAAAGGATGTACTCACCATCATTTGAAACTATTGACAATAACACACATGTTATATCTAAACCGTTCATTTGTTTTGTAACCTCATTTTATAGCATGAGCCTAAAAATGAGGCAGATCCAAAAATTATGTGGCCCCAAAGAAGTTTTCAACAGTAAGTATTCAATCCGTATTGCTTTCTATGGTGGAGTCCACTTGAGCTTTAGATCTACCTTATTTTTGGCCCATGCTCTGAAATGATCTCGAAAAATGGGTGGACGGTGTGGATATAGACCACACATCATGGTGGGACCTACACAACTTGCTAACATTAAGTAATATTAGCACGGGACCCAAAACGATTCTATCTAGCCTACCTCCAAGCTTTTCCACTCTTCCCAAACATGGGGTGGAATTGACACAGGAGCAGATGCAATTCCATCCCACCTAAGCCCATCTAATCCAGCCCGCCAAACAGGCCCTTAGTAAACTTTTCAACTCTCTAATTTTGTAGTCATGGCCTCCAACCCAATATCTTCTTCCTTCCTCGAAGGCGCCGAGAACTACACGAAGAAAATCCTCCACCTAGGGCTCATTGACTACGGTCAATCCTCGCTGCTCTCCAGTGCTGAATTCTATATCTAGGAGCTTCAGAGGCCGCCAAATCAGACACCACGTGGGAAGAGATTCTGCAAGAGATTCCCTTAAGGCTGAGAAAATGGGCAACCGGGTAATTCAAAAGGTATTTTCGTCTTCCGTGAATTAAAGGTTGCGTGTAGGATGCTTCTCCGGGCGTACTCCTTTCCGACTCGCGCAGGCATGCGGAGAACCTCACAGTACTGCGTGGGACAAACATGCATCAGATCCACACCGTCCATCAGGTACAACTCTACATTTTCAGCATGAATTGTAAATATCAATCCAATCCATGGCTTGTATGAGCGACACCATATGGAATGGTGACACGTGATGTGGCCCACATAAATCCTAGAATAACGTGATTTTCGAGAAATCCATTCGTCCTGCGTTTCCCCTCAGATGAGCGGATTAGATGGCATGTACACACCATGTTGGACGCCACCAACAATTTGGACGATTTTAAGGGTGGGACGTCTCATCTCAACCGTTTCCATGTAGCTAGTGTGGACTCGTCCTGATTTGACCCGGTTCAAACACACGGGGTGGAAAGCACATGTTGTACGGGTTGGGTCTGATTCACACGTGAAGTCGCTAGTCAAGAAAGTCAGGCCCACCGTCCGCCTAGGAAACGGATTGGCAACTCCCCCTGCCACCAGCCAATGGCTAGTGGTCGGTGCTCTGTGGGCCCCACCATGATGTATCTGTTTCATCCATGCCGTTCATCTATTGTTATAGATAATTTTATGATATGAAAACAAAAATGAGATATATCGCAATCTCAAGTGAAACACATTACAGGAAACAGTGTTGAATGAACGTCAAGCATTAAAAACTTTTTGGGGGCCATAAAAGTTTTGGATCAAGCTGATATTTGTTTTTTACCTTCATCTGGATCTGTATGATCTAATAAATGTATTGGATGTAAAATAAACAATACAGTGGGCATTAGGAGGATTTTAATGGTGAATATCCAATCACTATTGTTTCCTGTGGTGTGGTCCATCTGAGATTTATATTTCTCTCATTTTTGGAATATGTTTCTAAAATGATCTGTAAAAATGGATGAACGGAATGGATGAAACACATACATCATGTTGGGGCCCACAGCGCACCGCCCATCAGCCCCGGGGCTGGTAAGCATTTTCTTTTCTGCTGGTGTACCACACACCACCGAACCGATATGGCTGTGTACTGACGTCACCAAATTTTATAGTTTCCATCATGAGTTACGTGTTATATCCAAACCGTCCTTTAATTTGGCGAGCTCGTAGTTATGTTTAAGCGTAAAAATAAAAAAGATCTAAAGATTAAGTGGACAACACGGTAGAGGATTGAATGTCTACCATTAAAACCCTTATGGGGTTGGATAAGTTTTGAATCAATATTATATTTGTTTTACTTTTCATCTATGAATACATTGGATGTAAAATAAACATTATAATGAGCCTACAAATGTTTTAACGATGAGAATCATTGTCCCCACTCCTATTATTTGTAGTGTGGTCCACTTCATCTTCGTATATGACTCATTTTTGAGATCTTGCTGTAAATTATCTCTCCAAATGTATGAATCAGGATAATATTTATGTTTTTGGTTCACTAAGTAGAAATGGCGCTATGAACGTATGGATAGCATGTAAACAACAGTGTAACGAAGGATGGTTTCAACCGTCAAATTTTCCTGACCCACCTTTTCCTTTAGTACGGTCCACTTGAGTCTTGTATCCTGTTCAATTTTGAACTTGAGTTCCAAGATGATCTCGCAAAACGAATGAACGAGTGAATGTATCAAAAACGTCACGATGGGTCCCACCTACGTTTACACCGCAGGAGCCTTTGCAGGAAATCCACGTCCCGCGGCGTACTCTTTTCCGACTCGCGTAGGGATGTGTAGAGCCTAACAGCGTTGCGTGGGACAAACGTGCATCAAATCCGCACCGTCCATCAGGTATAACTCCACAGTTTTGGTATGTATTTTAAATATCAGTCCAATCCAGGACTTGTATGAGCGACACTACAGGGAACGGCGAAAAATATACCTGAAACCTATAAATTCACGTGACATGGCCCACATAAATCATAGAATGACCTGAATTTCGAGAAATCCATTCATCCTGTTTTTCACGTCAGATGAACGGAATAGATGGCATGTACACACCGTGTGGACGCCACCAACAAAATTTGGACGATTTTAAGGCAACGGATTGGCTGATGTACCGGTCTAGTGTAGTCACGTGTCATGTGAAGACGGAAACGGATTGCGTAGTGTGTAACTCACCACTCTTTTAGTAAACTTGTGTGGTTGTGCTTCATGTAAACCCAGAACATGAAGCACAACCACACAAGTTTACTAAAAAGAAAGATCTAATATATATATATATATATATATATATATATATATATATATATATATATATACAGGTCTAAAACATAATGGGTCGCACAATACGTTGCCCAACCAAAAACCGCAAAAGAATAATACGTCCAAAAGAATAAAGCTGAGCTCACTGCTCAGCGATCCAAATCCTGCCTATCAAGCCACTGGAGAACCGCCCATCAGCTGGAAGTAAGATAGCTCCTCCTCCTCGCCTAAGCTCGTACCGCTAGGCTCCTCATACTCCTCGTCACCTGCAACTACTGAAAAGTCTGGTTGGTGTTTTAAAACACCGTCTCAGAGTGGGAGTGAGTGATCAACTCAGTGGGTGCTATTAGCCATAAGTTGTAACAAGCATCAGTTATAATAAGAATTTAATGAAAAGTAATCTTTCGCAAACACCTAACTAATCTTATTAATGCACATGCATGGTGGATGATATGATGTATGCCCTCACCATAACTCTCCCTCGAGCGACTCCGTCTAACGATCGCGTATGTCAACACTCCCTCAGAGCGACCTCGACTGCCGAGTCGCCAACCTAGCTAGTGCGATGCAATGGTCATGTTAGCCAAGTTTTTAGTTAATTCCATTCATCCAGCAGGTTGGGAAAACTGGTACACCCCATGTATCAATGCCCTAAACTGGTTGCGAGGCCAAGGCCCCCCAACGTGTAAGGCCGAGTCCTCGCGATCCTTGATCCCGTCGGGTTTCCCCCATCCCCGACTTCCAGCACATGGGGGGTGCTGAAATGTGGGATCGCTCGCGGTCACTACGGGGAGGCGCGTCACCCCAGCGTAGGCCAACAGCTCGGACACAGTGTCCCATTCCACCATGCCCGGCTCACGAGACAGTGGATCAACATTCAATTTGTTATCGATGGGCTACAACGGTGGTAGGGTATCCCGATTTCCATACATATGTGGGCAAACAAGGTTGGTCAGCCAGTAGACTAGACCGCACGAGTCTAGGCAAGTACGTGGCGGAACGGCATTGGGTGCAAGCGACTCATATAGTCTAACTACTGCCGCCCACATGCACTCGCCCAAATCCATGAATTTAGCCTCAAGACGGTACTACTAATGGAACCACCTTCGCTCTTCTTATGTTCCTAACCAATCCAAGGGTATGAATAGTGATTCATAGCATGCCAACTACCAACGTATCATCAAAAATAAACAACACCATGTTCTCATATTTCTCATCATACAATTCAAATTTCTCATAACAAGCAAATTATTAATATTACGAATATGATGTGTGTGCGTGGTGTGGGTTGGTGAGGAAGTTAAGCACTTCCTACGGATCAAATACATAAGCGTAAATGAATCATACACAATATGAAGCAACGCACATCAAAAAAAGAAATCAAACAACATGAGCATGTAATCATCCATCCACTAAAGCATGTGAGAGGCAAGATTAACATCAAAGAGAACTAAACATGTCATTCCATGCAATTCCAACAAACAAACCATTCCTAGGTTTCCTCTAGATTCTTCAATATAACATCTTAAACAACCAAAATCATTAAACTCCTACTATAATTGGTGTTAGGCTACCTAAGGAAAATAGTCCACACTTATGGATCGTTGGTGACTTGAAAAACGACCTAGGAATGAGGCTTTTGGGGTCGGATGGCCGGATTTTCTAAAACAACCATTTGCATGTTAGAAATCCATGAAATCCCCTCTTATCACAAGGGTTTTAAGGAAAAAGGGGTGAGGGATTTACCTACATAATTAACGGAAGCAGCTCTTGTGGTTGTGGTGAAGGGTTTCCTTGGAGAAGAGGTGGGGAGTTGGAGGGTTTAATTTCCTTAGGCCCCACCTCGATGTAGGGTCCACCTTGCTCACCTTCACTCTCTCTTCCTCTCTTCTTCCTTTCTTCTTTCTCCCTTTTCTCTCTTCTCTCTTTCCTTCCCTAGGGCAAATTCGTATGGGGAGAGGGGGTGCCCAAATGAGGCCCTTTTATAGTGCCAGATTTGGTGTAAATGGGCCTAATGGCTAGGCTTTTACTATACTAGCCCTATAGGAGGGTTTTTCTAGCCTCTAGGGCCCACTATAGGGTGTAGGAGTCGATACCCACCGTTGGATAGTCGGCCCTAATAATGATCTACGCATGGACACAATCGGCCAGGCCATTTGGACGCGTCGATCAACAGATATGATTGGAAGTCTGTTCAACGGTCATCGATTGTCGATCGGGGCCGCGGCTATATGGATATGAGCAGGAAAATATTCTTATTCTACATGTGAAGTTTGGTCACAAACTAACGGTCTGAAATCCTTAACTTTGCATAAGAGTGGATGACTCGATTCACTTAAGTTTTAGCTCCTTTCTTTAGGGTATTTGCGCTTCTCATGCACTTGTCCTTTGGCCTAAGTTGAGCGATTCTGAATACTACCCAGGTCCGACTCCTGCGATGGACGTCAAGCCCAGTAAGATAAACATTACTCTATAATTTTGGAACTAATGTCCCACCAACGAGCGGTCTAGAGCTTGTTCGGAAAATCGGGGCGTTTATGGAATGAATTAGGTATTGAGATTTCTCGTGGGCAATGATCAGGGTTTGGATTAACTATATTTATAGGGTGGCCTATTTATAACTAGTGGAAGTGGAGATTTAGTCATGATCACTCTAAACCGTCGGTTTTATGCTAAAAGAGTAATGAGGTTCATTTGGTCTATTAGCCAAGATCCGGGCCTTGTCTGACTCAACTTTGGTTGGATCTTTAATTTAGTTATGATTGTCTTGATTAGTTAGCGATGGGCCGGTTAGATTTGGGATCTATGTGAGTAAATCATGGAGCTACACCTGATGTTCAAGTAATTGGGCGGATTCGTTGGCTTCCTACGGTTGATTAATAAGACTTATACAGTTCTTTACTGGTACCAACCCTGTATAAACTAACATTGAGTGCTAATGGTCATTAAGTGGTATTATAAGTTAATTAATAAAAAAATTTCAAGGATTTTTGAAAATTCAAAATAGTGAAAATCTAGGATGTTACAATCTACCCCCCTTAAAAATAATTTCGTCCCCGAAATTGCCCAAGGTTAATAAGCAAAGATTTTATTATTTCATTTGCCTAAGATTTATTTGATTTCAAGTTTATATGCCTGGTAGGGTGCATACTATCTATACTAATTTGGCTCATTTTTGTCTACCCCCCTTAAAACCTTTTTTTTTCCACCCTGATGGTTTACTACAATTTATTTAATTATCTATTTTTTTTTAGATTTGGATTCCTGACGACGATTTCCCTCTATCTAGAGTAAAAATACTTTTTTTAAATGTTAGACTAATACGGAGAGACGGTTGTAGTGGGCTTGAACCCGATACGTCAATCATCTACCTAATCAGGGTAGAAGGCTCATTGTATCCCTTCTTCGTCCTGGTGGATCCTGGTCTTCTTCCCGGTTAAAGTAGTAAGTCCATTGGTAGTCGCATAGGATTGAGAATTGGGTCAAGCCGCGAATGCTTCGCGGGTGTATACTTCCGTAATTCCATAGTCTAATCAATCTAAATGTTTAGTCATCATTGGAAAGTTTAAATCTCTTATTTATAAGGCTGTCCTTTGGGTCTTAGTCTGCAAGAGTCCTCGTTTTAATTTATATCCAAATTGGGGGTTAATAAATCTCTCGATATGCCTATGGTCAAAGATCATTCTAACAAGTTTCTAAAGGCATAAAATTTTAATCGCAGATTACACTTTAGTTTCATAAATTTCAAGAATGAAGGAATAGTCGAGATTCTAAGGTATTCGGGAGGTTTAGAGATGTTGAGTGGGATGAATCTGGAGATGAGTTTAAAAAAATAGATTTGAGGGATGGAAGTTGAGAAGTGATTAGGAATGAGTTGAAGAAATGATATTGAGAGAAGTTTAGAAAGGGTTTAAGAGAATGAGGATTGAGATGGGTTAGAGTGAAGAAGAAGATGGTGGGTTTGGGGATTAGGTTTTGAGATTGGGAGTGGGAGATTTTTCTCTCCTGGTTTATAAGAGAGGTGGAGGGTAATGGGAGTAGTAGAGATAAGTTTATGGACTCTAGATAGTCCTAAGTAGCAAGGGAAATGGGCCCCACTCATGTGTACATTGAAAGGGAGGAGGGGACGTATCTTGTAACGTTTCTTATAATTTTAGTAACTAGATTATTTTTAGACTTTTTACGATGATTTACCATCAAGTTTTAAGTCATCCTACGAAATTTTATATCATTTGGAATTGTAAATAAATTATAAAAATTCTAGAAGTAACCACCATCTAAAACTAATAATTTTTTGGATAGTTGTCAATTCACTCTAAATATAACTATATTATAATTTTTATTTTATTTTTATATGAAACTAGACATGTTCAGCTTCAATCTGGCTTTTGAATCACCTAAATTGGGGTTGTAACGAAGGAGATATGAATTTTTAAAGTCGACCCAATTTTGCAGGAATTTCCAGCGCCGGCGGCGCCGGTCGTGCGCTACGGCGCCAGGGCTCTAGACAGCGGGCGCTGTGGCATCGGTCCCTAGAGGGTCGCCTTGCGATGGCCACATCTCACACACCGGAATGAGTTACGCGACGTGCCATATATAAATTTGGGGTTGGAGAAGCCGATTTACGCAATGGGACTAGTGGTTTCACGAGATTCCTCCCGGTTAGTAGTTAAAACCTGATTTTTTTTACAGTTTCACTATTTTCGGTAAATTCTCATTCACCCCTACTTATTTATCCCTGAATGGATTGGAACTATCAAGTTTAGGCTGGTATTAGCTCATTTGGTCTAAGACAACGGGTTTGTCCACCCAATCTTTCAATATCTGACTCGCTCCTAATAATGTACTGGGAGATTAAGGAACAGAGTGATGGCAGGTGAAGATTTTAATGAGATAGATGGGAGAGGAAATTTAGACTTAGGCCCGTTTGGCTAGTGGCATTAAGTGGTACCAAAGGGATTGCAATGTTAATCCCAACTCAAGATTGGGAGTGGCACGTCTGAAATGATCGTGGGATGGGATTTAAAATATATTTCATAGGCTTTGCAAAGTGAACCTTGTGTTGGAAGATGTAATATGGGATTTTCAAATCCCATGATGACGAATTTCCAAGTGTAATTTGAAAGAAAATCCCAGGATTTACCTTTAATTGAATATATTCTAAACAGGGTATTGTAAAACATGGAATACACTCTATCGAGGGACAATACCTTACACATGCATCTATGGTTACTCTTACCATTTCATTCACCCTAATCTCACCTATTTCAGTTGGCCCAACAGTCCCTTAGGGATTTGGTGGACTAGACTAGCTAAATTTCCTAGTTAATCGAATCGAGTCTTGCCGTCAAGTTCCCATTTTCTTGTCCGGGAATGGGCCGAGGCACTGTAAGACTCTCGGATCCCCTTCTCTAGCATTACTATTCCCTCTTGCTACCGGACCCTAACACCTTTGAAGTCTAACCTTCTGTCTAAGACTGGAAGTTTAGGGACTGGAGTGATTCCTAGCATTTCACATTTTCTATTGCGTATCCTCTCAAGTCAGCGGACACGTTAGTGAGTTCATGACCCATGGCCTAATTGATTCCAAACTATTGCTCTGATACCATCTTGTAACGCCTTGAAAATCGGGGGTCATGCATACACTCAACTCCCGAGTTCCCGGGGTCATTTATAACCGGTTTCGTTAATATGCGCTTAAATCAAGTTTAAATGCACAGCCTAAAATTTTCTGGAACATAAAGCATAACCACACAAGTCTACTGAAAAGGAAGAGATCTAGTGTGTATATATATATAGGTCCAAAACATAAATGGGTCGCACAAGGCGTTACCCAACCAAAAACCGCAAAAGAATAATACATCCAAAAGAATAAAGCTGAGCCCACTGCTCAGCGATTCAAATCCTACCTATCAAGCCGATGGAGAACCGCCCATCAGTTGGAAGTAAGGCAGCTCCTCCTCGCCTAAGCTCATGCTGCTAGGCTCCTCATACTCCTCATCACTTGTAACTACGGAAAAGTATTGTTGGTATTTTAAAACACCGTCTCAGAGTGGGAGTGAGTAATCAACTCAGTGGGTGCTATTAGCCATAAGTTGTAACAATCATCAGTTATAATAAGAATTTAATGAAAAACAATCTTTCATAAACACCTAACTAATCTTATTAATGCACATGCATGGTGGATGATATGATGTATGCCCTCGCCACAACTCTCTCTCGAGTAACTCCGTCTAACGATCGCGTATGTCAACACTCCCTCAGAGCGACCTCGACTGCCGAGTCGCCAACCTAGCTAGTGCGATGTAATGGTCATGTTAGCCAAGTTCTTAATTAATTTCATTCATCCAGCAGGTAGGAAAAACTAATACACCCCACGTATCAATGCCCTAAACTGGTTGCGAGGCCAAGGCCCCCCAACGTGTGAGGCCGAGTCCTCGCCATCCTTGATCCCGTCGGGTTTCCCTCATCCCCGACTTCCAGCACATGGGGGGTGCTGAAATGTGGGATCGCTCGCGGTCACTACGGGGAGGCGCGTCACCCCAGCGTAGGCCGACAGCTCTGACACAGTGTCTCATTCAATCATGCCCGGCTCACGAGACAGTGGATCAACATTCAATTTGTTATCGATCGGCTACAATGGTGGTAGGGTATCCCGGTTTCTATATATATGTGGGCAAACAAGGTTAACAAATAAGATTGGTCAGCCAGTGGACTAGACAGCACGAGTCTAGGCGAGTACGTGGCGGAACGGCATCGGGTTCAAGCGACCCATGTAGTCTAATGTAACAACCCAGGTTTTCAGGAACCGTGTAAAAACTCGGCTCCTAAATTCTCAGGTGTCATGGGTGCCCTAATGGGCTTCATATTTTAATTACATTTGGATGATCTCATAAACAATGAAGGATTTATTAAGGCATGAAGCAGAAGTACGTCATAAGCAGTATCAATTGCTACTAATTATAAAAATATCCAGACAATGAATCCAAAGTCATCTAAATAGGGAACTAGTCTCACCCATACACGACCCAAAGTGACTAGGGCCCTGGTCCATACCCTGCGGTAGCCCGAACTCAACTAAACGGATCCGTCGAAAGTCTGGAAGCAGAGAAACTCCTCTTCCTTACCCTTGCTTACCTTGCTCGGCTCATTAAGTTCCGCCTCACCTGCATCTAGAAAAGGGTCTGGTTGGTGTTTTAAAACACCATCTCAGAGTGAGAGTGAGTGATCAACTCAGTGGGTGCTATTAGTCTTAAGTCGTAACAAACATTAATTATATTATGAATTTAATGAAAGGCAATCATTCAGGAACACCTAACTTATCTTGTTAATGGATATGCATGATAGATGTGTAAGTGCTATAGTCTATATCCCTGTCTGTTGTCAAATTTGTGGTGCCAAAATCACTGTTATAAATAACTTGCATAAGTGAAGCTCTCTCAAGGATCAACATTCATAAACAAGCAAAGCTCACAAGACAAGACTCAAGCTGCAAGACTTCAAGAAGAGTTCAAGGCAGTTTGTACACTTTCAAGATTGAGCTACATCAAGGTTTCAACTACATCAAGGCTTCAAGGCTCATACTTCAAGGTCACTTGTTCCTAATGTTTCAATGTCCATACTTCATGGTTGAGGTTTGACTGACCATAAGTTGACCTTAGAAGTAGGTCATTTCCAATACATAAACCGAATGTTTATTTTACATGAGGTTGGTCTGTTCTTCGACTAGTCCTAGGCCTTCTTCGACTAGTCCTAGAGTTGCTTCGACCAGTCTAAGAAATTCCTCGATCAGTCATGAGTTTGTTACAAATTCTGGATGAAATCTGTTAGGCTTCGACTAGTCCAGGAATCTGTTCGACCAGTCGTAGGAACATTGTCGACTGCATCTACGATCAGTCGACAATCTTCGACTCAAAATCTAGCGAAGCTTTTCAGGACCTACGACCAGTCGAAGGAGACCTACGACCAGTCATAGGAGACCTTCGACCAGTCGTAGGAGACCTTCAACCAGTCGTAGAACTGTCAAAGCATATCCCGCCGGATTTTTCAAATATCTGTTATTGCTTCGACTAGTCGAAGAGCTCTCTAGACCAGTCGAAAACACGATCTGCTCACCTATAAATAGTGCACGAATCTCAGAAGAAATCATCAAATTAATTAATCTATTCAAGCCAATCTTCGTCAAACTTCTGAGAGATAATTCCGTGCTCCATCTATTCTCTTTCCTTAGCTTTATTTAATTGATTTTGTTTCTGCTATTCTAATCTGATTTGATAAGAGGAATTGTTATTCCCTTTCTTTGGAATCAAAATCAATTAAGGCAAGCCCTATTTGGTTTAATTTAAAATCTATTAGAATTAGAACCATTGTAATTGAGTACTGGACATTGAACTTCGACATTCAATCATCTACTCTGATTTGGTTCTACCGGACTGCTACATCGAAGGAGATAATCAGGTATTTAACATTTAATTGTAAATTCCTTTTTGTTTTGGTTTCTTTCAAGATTTGCCAGAAAAATCTTGTTATATTGGTTATCTGAGGAGAGCCAGGAAAACTCAGAAGTGGAGTTTTTTAATTGTGTAAGCCCACAGACAAAGACACAATTGTAAAGGCTTTGGGTGAACCTGGGAAAACCTATTTTGTTAGTGAATGCTAATATCCCCTGTGTGAGGATATTAGGAGTGGAGTAGCATTTTGTGTGGCTGTTGTTTAACAGTTGGTGAACACATAGGCGAACCACTATAATCCCTTGTGTTGTGGTTGAATGATTTATTCTTCTGATCTTTAATTATTCTTTTGTGGGATGTATGTATGGTGGTGAATGCTGTAATCATTTAATTCAAGCATTGTGAGAATGTTGTAATAGTTTAGAATTTATTTTCTGCTATTCCTTTATCAGCTTGATATTTAATTTCTTATAAAAGTTGTTCTAGTAAGGTTGCCCTGCCATTTTTATGGTGTATGGCTGTCCCTAGAACAATACATTTGTGATTCAATTTAGTTTGTATTTATTTTTGTATTCCTCTTCGGTTTGAGATTTGATACAAAGATCTTTCTAGAAATAAGGTTGTCCTACCATAAAATCTGGTTTTTGGTGTAAGGTTGTCCTTAGAACAACATTTGTATCAACCTCTCAAGATCTGAATTTTGAGGTTATTTTACTTTCCTGCATTGTGATTTACTTTGGCTATCATATTCTTTTTAATTCCGCTGTTATAAGTTTTATTTGGCATTGTCCTATTCAACCCCCCCCCCCTCTAGGACATATAGCTTGGCCTTTTCAAGTGGTATCAGAGCCTAATAGCTCTCTTTTTTTAATTCTTGGATTTAATTCCTGAGCTAACGATTTAAGCTATTTAAGATGTCAAATTTTGATAACCTTTCAGTCACTAGGCCTCCACCCTTTGATGGCTCCAACTATGCCTATTGGAAAGCCAGAATGAGGATCTTCCTCAAATCAATGGATGAAAATGTGTGGCAAGCCACAGTGACTGAATGGAATCCTCCTATCATGGAAGTTGCTGAGGTTGATGGTTCAAAATCTATGAAAGTCACACCATATTACCAATGGACCACTCTTCAGAAAAGTGAGAGTAGTGCAAATGCTAAAGCACTAAATGCAATTACTTGCGCACTATCACCGAATGAGTTCAAAAGAATCATTTCCTGTGATACTGCAAAGCAAGCTTGGGATATATTAGAAATGACACACGAGGGTACTACAATTGTCAAAAAATCTAAAGTCCAACTCCTCACAACTAGATTTGAAGAAATTCATATGGAGGAAAATGAAATGTTTATGGACTTTTACACTAGATTAAATGACATTGTAAACTCAATGTGGGGTCTTGGCGATAAAATTCCAGAAAGTAAAGTGTGTGCAAAAATATTACGCTCACTTCCTGAACGGTTCAATTCTAAAGTAACCGCGATCCAGGAACTTCGTGATACGGATAATATGAGGGTAGAAGAACTAGTTGGTTCTCTACAAACCTACGAGTTAAACTTTAAAGCTCCTAAAGGTAAATCTATCGCACTAAAATCTTCTAAATGTAATTCAAAAGATTGATTCAGAAGATGATATGGCTCTCTTAGCTAAAAAATTTTACAAGATTTTCAAAAGCAAGAAAAGGGTTGATTTTCAAAAATCAAATGATAAAAAGAAGTTTAGACCCAAATCTCGAAAATCTTTGAAAGATAGTCAATGTTACAACTGTCAAGAATATGGGCACTTAGCAAATAGATGTCCTAAAAGGGACAAACCCAAGAAGAAGGGTATGTTGGCTACATGGGATGAATCATCTGATTCTGAAGGTTCTTCTGAATCAGAAGATTCTGAAACTGAGCCGGGCAATGAGGTTAAAGACTCAACAAGTGAAGAAAATCTAAATAGTGAATGTGAAAATGAAGATGATCTTCAAGACGCTTACAATGCCCTATATAAGGAAAGTTGTAAAATTGCTGTCAAACTTAAACTTCAAAAAGAAAAGTTTTCTAAACTCAAAAATTGTTTTGAATCACTTGTCTTAGAAAAATCACAAATTTCAGATTGTTTTGAAAAATCAAAATGCGATTTGGAATTCAAAAACTCCCTAATTATTGATTTAAAATCTGAAATTGAGAATCTTAAAACTGAAGTATCTTCTCTTCTGAGTCTAAAGGACACATGGAAATATGCCCAAGGTGATTCAAAGTTAGAAAAACTTTTATCCGGATCAAGAAAAAGTGGCGATCGATCCGGGTTGGGCTATGATAAAAATCTACCTCCTAAACAAAAGTATACTCCTCCTATGTTTGTTAAAGGAGAGTCCTCAAACTCAAAAGGGAAAAGTACTTATCAAGATTTTTCTAGAAATTCAAAAACTTTTCAAAAACCTAGAAGCAGCCATGTCAACTTTAATCAGAAACGAAATCCACTAGCTGAAAAGATAGTTGATTTACTCAAGGAGCTCTTAAAATCTAACTCTATAGGTCATTCTTACAAATATACACAAAAGAAGACCAACTATGTTCCTAAACCCAAAACAGTTATGAAATGGGTTCCTAAAGTTACCTGCTTGGTTGCTCACACTGCTTTCAAAGCAACAAGTCATTCAAAGTGGTACCTAGACAGTGGATGCTCCAGGCATATGACAGGTGACAAAGCTTTATTCACGGATCTGAAAGATATGACTGATGGTTCAGTCACATTTGGTGATGGTAGCAACTGCAAGATTATAGGCCAAGGTACGGTTCAACTTTTTAATCTTCCTGTGTTTAAAAATGTTTTATACGTTGAAGGATTAAAACATAACTTGCTTAGTATATCTCAAATATGTGATAATAACCATAATGTTCGGTTTTCTAATCAAAGCTGTGAGATACTAAATAATAAGGGTTCTGTAATATTAACTGGACGTAGAACATCTGAAAATTGCTATATTATCAGTGAATTCAGCTCATCTAATCAAACATGTTACATGGTCCATACAGACGAGACTGATTTATGGCACAAACGTCTTGGACATGTACATTATCGAAATTTATATAGATTGAGCAAACGAGAACTTATAAGAGGTTTACCCAAACTTCAGAAATTAGATAAAATATGTGGTGAGTGCCAGATAGGCAAACAAACAAAGAACTTACACAAAAAGGTGAATTCAAATACCACATCAAGACCACTCGAACTTCTCCACATGGATCTGATAGGACCTACCAGAACAGAAAGTCGTGGTGGGAAAAAGTATATCTTGGTAATAGTTGATGACTTTACCAGATACACTTGGGTAGTCTTCTTGAGGGATAAATCTAAAACCCTTGAAGAAGTAAGAAAAGTTCTCAAAAGGATTCAAACTGAAAAATCTTCTCAAATTAGTAAAATTCGTAGTGATCATGGATCTGAATTTGAAAATAGCAATTTTGAGAAGTTCTGTACCAACCAAGGAATATTACATGAATTCTCTGCTCCCAAAACTCCACAACAAAATGGAATTGTTGAAAGAAAGAATAGGGTGCTTCAAGAAATGGCTAATGTCATGTTGAATAGCGTGAAGCTCTCTAAAAATCTTTGGGCTGAAGCAGCCAGCACAGCTTGCTATATTATTAACCGTGTCTACACTAGCAAAGATAAAAATAAAACGGCTTACGAATTGTGGTTCAATAAAAAGCCTATTGTTAAATACTTTCGAGTTTTTGGCAGCAAGTGCTATATTTTACGTGATCATGAAAATTTGGAAAAATTCGATACGAAGAGTGATGAAGGAATTTTTCTAGGATATTCCTTAAACAGTCGAGCTTATAGGGTCCTGAACAAAAGGACTGGTGTGATTCAAGAATCCATTAATGTTGTCATTGATGATCACTTAAACACACCAATTTCTAATTCAGATAATGATGAAGTACTAATCATTGATAAACCCGATACTTCATCGAATCAGACTGATTCTGAGTTGAGGACTGTTAAAGATCATCCAACCACACAAATTCTTGGAAACCCTCTCACCGGTGTTCGCACCCGTAGACAACTTGAGGATATATGTAATTATGTATGTTTTACATCCCAAATAGAACCATCTAACGTAAAAGAAGCTCTTGCTGATGAGAACTGGATTGTTGCGATGCAAGAAGAACTCAACCAATTCGTAAGAAATGATGTTTGGTATCTCGTACCAAGACCTAAAGATAAACACATCATTGGAACAAAATGGATTTTCAAAAATAAGTCTGATGAGTATGAAAATATAATTAGAAATAAGGCTAGACTAGTGGTACAAGGTTATACTCAAATTGAAGGGATTGATTTTGATGAAACTTTTGCACCAGTAGCACGTCTTGAATCTATCAGACTATTTATATCCATTGCATGTTTTAAAAAGATAAAGATCTATCAGATGGATGTGAAAAGTGCTTTTCTAAATGGCGATTTACATGAAGAAGTCTATGTTGAATAGCCAATGGGTTTTGAAGATTCCAAAAATACTGATCATGTATATCGGCTTAAAAAGGCACTTTATGGATTAAAACAAGCACCTAGGGCATGGTAGGAGAAACTAACGAAATTTCTTTGAAGTCATAATTTTCAAATGGGATCTGTCGATAAAATTCTACTTGTTAAAAAACATAATGATCATATCTTAATGGTACAGATCTATGTTAATGATATCATTTATGGATCAACTTGTACTGACTTGACTACTGAGTTTGCAGATTTGATGAAATCACAGTTCGAAATGAGCATGGTTGGGGAATTGACTTATTTCCTTGGATTGCAAGTAAAGCAACAACCTGAAGGAATATTCATTTCTCAATCTAAGTATGCTTTGAATCTAATCAAGAGATTTGGATTTGAGAATGGCAAGAATTTCGATACTCCTATGAGTACTACCCTGAAACTCTCAAAAGACTCTAATGGTAAAAATGTTGACTCAAAACTTTATCGGAGTATGATTGGTAGTTTGTTATATTTAACTACTAGTAGACCTGATATTTCTCTAAGTGTTGGTATTTGCGCAAGATATCAATCTGATCCAAAAGAATCTCACTTGATTGCTGTCAAGCGAATTATTAGATATGTCACAAGTACTGTAAATCTTGGTCTCTGGTATCCTCATGAGACTAGTGTCTAATTAGCTGGGTACTCAAATGCTGACTGAGCTGGTAATCTAGATGATAGAAAATCAACCAGTGGTGGTTGTTTTTACATTGGAAATTGTCTAGTTTCCCGATTTAGTAAGAAATAAAATTCTATATCACTTTCAACAGCTGAAGCTAAGTATATCGCAGCTGGTAATGCATGTACATAGCTTGTTTGGATGCAACGAATGCTAAGTGATTATGGAATTAAACAGGATTCTATGTTATTACATTGTGATAATTTCAGTGCAATAAATATTTCAAAAAATCCTATTCAGCATTCTCGTACTAAGCACATTGACATTAGATTTCATTATATAAGGGAATTAGTAGAAGAAAAAGTTATATCTCTAGAATATATTCCTACTGAAGATCAACGAGCTGACATTTTCACAAAACCTCTCGATAAAAGCAGGTTCAAAAGGATGAAATTTGATCTTGGCATGTGCATTTTAAATTGATTATTTATGCCTACTTGTATTATAGTGTATATATTTGCTAGATTGAATTCTAATTTTTGTAAAATTTGCAAGAAATTTGAATTTTTGGGGCTTCTTCGACCAGTCGTGAGTATACATGACCAGTCGTCCTACGACCGGTTGTAGATACCCATGACCAGTCGTAGAACTCGGGTTTCACTTATAATTGGGGATTTTTTGCTTTCTTCCTCATTTCATCTTTCTTCTCCTTGGAGCCGAGCTTCGACTTGTCGAACCCATCTATCTTGTTCTTCAAGGTTAGTGTTCCAAATCCCCTTTTTCTTGCTGATTTGTGTCTAGATTGCTTTCTTTTCAAGCTTTAAGCTTTTTATTTTGAATTTCATTGAGATTTGGGGTTTGAATTTTGAAAAATCTGTTTTGAACAAACCCACTTCTCAATCCTTTGCAACTTCTTAAATCCTTGAAATCCTTGTTGCAAATGGCTTCTAGAAGTAGAAAAACTACTTCCCGTGGTCCTTCTTCCTCTAGATCTACCGCTATCTCTGAACGTCATCTTTCTTGTTCCCAATGATGATCCATCATATGTTAGGGACATTCGATTACGTAATGTTATTGTTGAACATCCTGTTGATGTTAATCATATTGCACCTTTTAACATCCTTCCTATGCTTGAAGTTGTAGGTTGGGTTAACTTATTACATTGGGGTGGGCCTGCATACCGGTCCATTGCCCAATCCATGTTTACATGTATTAGTGCTTTCTCACAGGATGATTTAACTTTTAAAATATCTACTAGAGAAGGGCCTTTTGACGTTGATCGTCATTTAATTTCAGCCCTTATGGACATTCCTATGAATGATGAGGGTATTCCTATCCATAACTTAACTGATAAACCCTCAATGACTGAAAAACGCATGCTCACTAGAGATTTGTGCAACATGGATGTTCAATGGACTCAAAAAGGGAATGCGCTTCCCGCAAGGTATTTATTACCCAAATACAGAATTCTCCACAGAATCTTTGTGTCTAATCTGTATCCTCATTCGGGTAATAAATCTGACTTGACTTCGTTTATGGTTCGTGTTATCCATGCTATTTCCAATGGTACTCAGATTTGTTTGCCATCCTTAATCTGTCATTTCATTATTCAGTTTCGACTCCATCCAGGTCATAATGACATTCCTTTTGCCTATTTAATGACTGTATTGGCTACTCATATGTTAGTCGATATGCCGGTTGATGAGGCACCTATCCATCATCTAATTTTCAACAATACTAATATCAATAAGATGAAGTTGGATCTGCTTCCTGAACAAGGTAGTGGTGGTGGTGGTGGTCATGAAGAAGCTGGTGTTGACATTAATATGGATGACATTTTTGAGGAACTGGATTCTGACTCAGCAAATGATCCAGATTTTGAACCATCTGATGTTGATGCTCATCTGAGAGCATTAGAGGATAAAGTTGAGAATATAAATGTAAAGATGGAAAACATATCTGTTGCTCATGATTTGCAATTCAAGTACATGCGCAAATATCTTAGGCACTTGAACAAAGGCATGCACCAACTTGATCCCTCTATTCCTGCTCCGTCATCAAGTTCTGGTTCTGAGTAGTTTTTATGAGACTTCTGGTTTGTAATAACTTTATAACTTAGCACTTGGTTGACTGATTTTGAGTTGGATACTATCTATGTTTTATGCTGGATATTTATTCTATGTGATGCTATGTTGAGTATCTCTTTCACTCTTTTGCTATACTCTCATAACTCCTCATATTTACTCTCATTTATCCCTTTATTTAGTTCTCCTTTGTCATATTGTGACAAAAAGGGGAAGAATGGTTTGTTCTTAACGATGTGATTGTGAGAGGAGTAGCATTGGTTATGTTACTCAGGGGGAGTAGGAGTATGTTTGAGCTTATTGAATGAAATTCGTTGAATGTTGAATATTGAATATTGATTTGCAGGTATTTACCAGTTGTTTTACTTTTTGTTTATCTTGGTTATGTGTTTTGTCACTAATTTGACAAAGGGGGAGATTGTAAGTGCTATAGTCTATATCCCTATCTGTTGTCAAATTTGTGGTGCCAAAATCACTATTATAAATAACTTGCATAAGTGAAGCTCTCTCAAGGATCAACATTCATAAACAAGCAAAGCTCACAAGACAAGACTCAAGCTGCAAGACTTCAAGAAGAGTTCAAGGCAGTTTGTACACTTTCAAGATTGAGCTACATCAAGGTTTCAACTACATCAAGGCTTCAAGACTCATACTTCAAGGTCACTTGTTCCTAATGTTTCAATGTCCATAGTTCATGGTTGAGGTTTGACTGACCATAGGTTGACCTTAGAAGTAGGTCATTTCGGATACATAAACCGAATGTTTATTTTACATGAGGTTGGTCTATTCTTCGACTAGTCCTAGAGTTGCTTCGACCAGTCTAAGAAATTCCTCGATCAGTCGTGAGTTTGTTACAAATTCTGGATGAAATCTGTTAGGCTTCGACTAGTCCAGGAATCTGTTCGACCAGTCGTAGGAATAGTGTCAACTGCATCTACGACCAGTCGACAATCTTCGACTCGAAATCCAGTGAAGCTTTTCAGGACCTACGACCAGTCGAAGGAGACCTACGACCAGTCGTAGAACGGTCAAAGCATATCCCGCCAGATTTTTCAAATATCTGTTATTGCTTCGACTAGTCGAAAAGCTCTCTAGACCAGTCGAAAACACGATCTGCTCACCTATAAATAGTGCACGAATCTCAGAAGAAATCATCGAATTAATTAATCTATTCAAGTCAATCTTCGTCAAACTTCTGAGAGATAATTCTGTGCTCCATCTAAGCTAAGTGTGCTTATTTAATATTCTCTTTCCTTAGCTTTATTTAATTGATTTTGTTTCTGCTATTCCAATCTAATTTGATAAGAGGAATTGTTATTCCCTTTCTTTGGAATCAAAATCAATTAAGGCAAGCCCTATTTGGTTTAATTTAAAATCTATTAGAATTAGAACCATTGTAATTGAGTACTGGACATTGAACTTAGACATTCAATCATCTACTCTGATTTGGTTCTACCGGGCTGCTATATCGAAGGAGATAATCAGGTATTTTACATTTAATTGTAAATTCCTTTTTATTTTGGTTTCTTTCAAGATTTGCCAGAAAAATCTTGTTATATTGGTTATCTAAGGAGAGCCAGGAAAACTCAGAAGTAGGGTTTTTAAATTGTGTAAGCCCATAGACAAAGACACAATTGTCAAGGTTTTGGGTGAACCTGGGAAAACCTATTTTGTTAGTGAACGCTAATATCCCCTGTGTGAGGATATTAGGAGTGGAGTAGCATTTTGTGTGGCTGTTGTTTAACAGTTGGTGAACACACAGGCGAACCACTATAATCCCTTGTGTTGTGGTTGAATGATTTATTCTTCTAATCTTTATTATTCTTTTGTGGGATGTATGTATGGTGGTGAATGCTGTAATCATTTAATTCAAGCATTGTGAGAATGTTGTAATAGTTTAGAATTTATTTTCTGCTATTCCTTTATCAGCTTGATATTTAATTTCTTTTAAAAGTTGTTCCAGCAAGGTTGCCCTGCCATTTTTATGGTGTATGGCTGTCCCTAGAACAATACATTTGTGATTCAATTCAGTTTGTATTTATTTTTGTATTCCTCTTCGGTTTGAGATTTGATACAAAGATCTTTCTAGAAATAAGGTTGTCCTACCATAAACTCTGGTTTTTGGTGTAAGGTTGTCCTTAGAACAACATTTGTATCAACCTCTCAAGATCTGAATTTTGAGGTTATTTTACTTTCCTGCATTGTGATTTACTTTGGCTATCATATTCTTTTTAATTCCGCTGTTATAAGTTTTATTTGGCATTGTCCTATTCACCCCCCATCTAGGACATATAGCTTGGCCTTTTCAAGATGATATGATGCATGCCCTCGCCACAACACTCCCTCGAGCGACTCCGTCTAACGATCGCATATCACCAACACTCCCTCAGAGCGACCTCGACTGCCAAGTCGCCAACCTATCTAGTGCGATGCAATGATAATGTTAGTCAAGTTCTTAATTAATTCTATTCATCCAGTAGGTTAGAGAAACTGATACACCCTACGTATCAATGCCCTGAACTGGTTGCGAGGCCAAGGCCCCCCAATGTGTGAGGCTGAGACCCCGTGATCCTTGATCCCATCAAGTTCCCCATCCCCGACTTCAAGCACATGGGGAGTGCCGAGAGAAAGGGATCACTCGCGGTCACTACGGGGAGGCGCGTCACCCTAGCGTAGGCCGACAGCTCAGACACAGTGTCTCATTCCACTATGCCTTGCTAACGAGATGGTGGATCGATTTCAATTTAGTTATCGATGGGCTACAACGGTTGTAGGGTATTCCAGGTTCCATACATATGTAAGCAAACAAGGTTGGTCAACCAGTAGACT
This sequence comes from Magnolia sinica, assembly GCF_029962835.1. NCBI lineage: Eukaryota > Viridiplantae > Streptophyta > Magnoliopsida > Magnoliales > Magnoliaceae > Magnolia > Magnolia sinica. Next base: position 87,555,891 of record NC_080575.1, on the reverse strand, counting down.
AGACCGCACGAGTCTAGGCAAGTACGTGGCGAAACGGCATCGGGTGCAAGCAACCCATGTAGCCTAACTACTGTCGCCCACACGCACTCGCCAAATCCATGGGTTTAACCTCGAGACGGTCCTACCAATGGGACCGCCTTCGCCCTCCTCGTATTCCTGACCAACCTAAGGATGGAGTGGTAACTCATAACATGCCAACTATCAATGAATCATCTAGCATACACAACATCATGTTCTCATACTTCTCAATATACAATTCAGATTCTCCTAACAAACATAGCTAGAAATATCATGAACAAGGTGTGTGTGTGTGTTGTGTGGGTTGGTGAGGAAGTTAAGCACTTCCTACATCTCAAGGAATCAAATGCACGAGAGTAGTAAATCCTACATACTATGAAACAACACATATGGGGAAAAAGAATCAAACAAACATGAGCATGCAATCATCCATATACTAAATCATATGAGATGCAAGATCAACATCAAATGAGAACTAAATATGCAAATCCATACAATTCTAACAAACATACAATCCCTAGGTCATCTCTGGATTCTCCAATACAACATCCCAAACAAAAAAATCATTAGACTCATGGTATAATTGGTGTTAGGACACCTAAGGATAATAGTCCACACCTCCGGATTGTTGAAGGCTTGGAAGACGACCTAGGAAGATGGATTTTTGGGGTTGAACGGCCGGAATCCCTAAAGCAAGCATTTGTATGTTAGAATATATGTCAATCTCTTCTTAATACATGAATTTCAAGAAAATGGGGTGAGGGGTTTTACCTAGACGCCCAACGGACGATTCTTGTTGTTGTGGTGTAGGGATTTTCTTGGAGAAGGGGTAGAGAGTTGCAAGGTTGAGCTTCCTTGGGCCCCACCATCAACAATACCCTCCTTCACTCTCTTCTTCCTCTCTCTTTCTCCTCCTTCTCTTCTCTCATTTCTCTCTTCTCTCTCTTCTAGGGCAAAATCGTATGGGGAGAGGGGGTGACCAAATAAGGCCCTTTTATAATGCCAGATTTGGTGAAAATGGCCCCAAGTGTTGGGTTTTTACTATATTAAACCTATAGGAGGGTCTTTCTAAACTCTAGGGCCCACTATGGGGTGTACATATTGATATACACCGTAGGATAATTAGCCCTAATGATGATCTACGTATGAACATGATCGGCCCGCCATTTGGATGCGCCGATCGACAGATACGATTAGAAGTCTATTCAACAATCACCAATGGTCGATCGGGGTCACGACTATACGGATATGAGCAGAAAAATATCCTTATTCCACGTGTGAAGTTTGGTCGCAAACCGACGGTCTGAAATCTCAACTTTACATAAGAGTGGATGACTCAATTCACTTAAGTTTCAGCTCCTTTCTTTAGGGTATTTGCGCTTCTCATGTACTCGTCCATAGGCTCAAGTTGAGCGATTCTAGACACTACCCAGGTCTGACTCCCACAATGGACGTCGAGCCCATTAAGACAAACATTATTCTATAATTTTGGAACTAATGGCCCACCAACGAGCGGTCTAGAGCTTGTTAAGAAAATCAGGGCATTTTTGGAATGAATTAGGTATTGAGATTTCTCGTGGGCAATGATCAAGGTTTGGATTAACTATATTTATAGGGTGGCCTATTTATAACTAGTGGAAGTGGAGATTTTAGTCATAATCACTCTAAACCGTCAGTTTTAGGCTAAAAGAGTAATGGGGTTCATTTGATCTATTAGCAAAGATCCGGGCCTTGTCTGACTCGGCTTCGGTTGGATCTTTAATTTAATTATGATTGTCTTAATTTATTAGTGATGGGTCGGTTAGATTTGGGCCCCTTGTGAGTGAATCATGGGGTTAAACTTGATGTTCAGGTGATCGGGTGGATTCTTTGGCTTTATACGGTTGATTAAACGGACTTGTGCGGTTCTTTACTGGTTCCACCCATGTTTAAACTATCATTGAGTGCTAATGGTCATTAAGTGATATTATAAGTTAATTAATAAAAAATATTCAAGGATTTTTGAAAATCCAAAACAGTGAAAATCAAAGATGTTACAATCTACCCCCCTTAAAAATAATTTCGTCCCCGAAATTGCCCAAGGGTAATAAGCAAAGATTTTATTATTTCATTTGCCTAAGTTTTATTGATTTCAAGTTTACATGCCTGGTAGAGTGCATACTATCTATACTAGTTTGGCTCATTTTTGTCTATCCCCCTTAAAACGTTTTTTTTAACCCTGAGGTTTGCTACAATTTATTTATTTATCTATTTATTTATTTATTTTTTAAAAAAATATTTGGATTCATGACGATGATTTCTCTCTATCTAGAGTAAAAATATTTGTTTTCAATGTTAGACCAATACAGAGAGGCGGTTGTAGTGAGCTTGAACCCGATACGTCGATCATCTACCTGACCAGGGTAGAAGGCTCATCGTATCCCTTCTTTGTCCTGGTAGATCCTGGTCTTCTGTTCGGTCAAAGTAGTGAGTCCATTGGTAGTCACCCAGGATTGAGAATTGGGTCAAGCCGCGAATGCTTCGCAGGTGTATACTTCCGTAATTCCGTAGTCTGATCAATCTAAATGTTTAGCCATTATTGGAAAGTTTAAATCTCTTATTTATGAGGTTGTCCTTTGGGTCTTAGTCTACGAAAGTCCTCGTTTTAATTTATATCCAAATTGGGGGTTAATAAATCTCTCGATATGCCTATGGTCAAAGATCATCCTAACAAGTTTCTAAAGGGACAAAATTTTATATGAATTACCATTTCAATCTTATGGCTAATGGGTTAATCACAGACTACACTTTGGTTTCATAAATTTCACGAATGAAGGAATAGTCGAGGTTCTAAGGTATTCGAGAGATATGGAGATGTTGTGAGTGATGAATCTGGAGATGAGTTTAAGAAAATGAATTTGAGGGATGAAAGTTGAGAAGTGATTAGGAATGAGTTGAAGAAATGATATTAAGAAAAGTTTGGAAAGGGTTTGAGAGAATGAAGATTGAGATGGGTTAGAGTGAAGAAGAAGATGGTGGGTTTGGGGATTGGGTTTTAAGATTGGGAGTGGGAGAGTTTTCTCTAGGGTTTAGAAGGGATGGTGGAGGGTAATGGGAGTAGTAGAGATAGGTTTTATGGACTCTAGATAGTCCTAAGTAGCAAGGGAAATGGGCCCCACTAGTGTGTACATTGAAAGGGAGGAGGGGACCTATCTTGTAACGTTTCTTATACTTTTAGTAATTGGATGATTTTAAAAAATTTTATGATAATTTAATATCAAGTTTTATGTCATCCAACCAAATTTCATATCATTTGAAATTGTAAATAAATTATAAAAATTCTAGAAGTAACCACCATATAAAACTAATGATTTTTGGACAGTTGTCAATTCACTCCAAATATAACTATATTATAATTTTTATTTTATTTTTATATGAAACTAGACTAGTTAAGATTCAATCTAGATTTTGAATCACCTAAATCAGAATTGTAACGAAGGAGATAAATTTTTGAATTCAGATAAAAATTATAGAAAACGGGGCAGAAAACGGGTCGCTTGGCCCGTTGCGACCCGCCCGGCACGCAGGACAGTTGGGCGCTGCGGTGCTGGGGCCGGGCGCTGGCAGTGCCTGCTCAGGCGTTGTGGCGCCGAGCCTCTGGACCGGTGACACTAGCGGCACCGGGCTGGGCGCTGTAGCGCCGGGCTTCTGGACGCGTGGACCTTACAACTCCCATATCTTGTAAACCAGAATGAGTTACACGACATGCCATATATGAATTTGGGGTAGGAGAAGCTACTCTACGCAATGGACCTAATTATTTCTCAAGATTTCATAAAGTTAATGGTCAAAAATCTATTTTATTTACATTTTTACTATTTATAGTAAATTTTCATTTGATTATAGCTTTTCATCCTATGAGCGTTGTAATTATGTCCAATTTGAAAGTACTTAGAGAAATTAGGAGGATAAAGTAGTGGAAAGTGAGATTTTTTTGAAAGAAATGGGTTGGAAGGAGGAGCTGAGACTTAGGGTTAAGTTTTGAGAGCTTGGGAAGAAAATGGGGTGATGATTGAGGGTGAAAGGAGTAGGATTGGCTAGAAATGACCATAAGGAGAAGCCCCTAGGGCCTTTAAGGAGCTTAAAGAGGCCAGAAGGGGGGATCCCCACGTGTGGGAGGGCCCCACCTATTCGTCGAGCCAGGATACACTAGATTTTGGGATCGCACAAGCTACTTCAACAGCTTGAACCTATCGCATTTTGGTCATGTCGACTCAAGTTGTCCAACCTTCCAATTAGAAGTGATTTAGATCACTTTGCGCAGTCTAAGTATTTCTATTCATAAACCCTAACATTCTAGTCTTCGGACTTGTCAAATGACATGATCTCGGGATCTTATAGATGTCTTTAAGTTTGTTCGCTCCCTCCTACGTCAGCGAATGCGTTATGGCGAGTTCATAATCCACAGCCCAATTAATTCTAAACCATTGCTCTGATACCATCTGTAACACCCCAGGTTTTCAGGAACCGTATAAGAACTCGGCTCCTAAATTCCCAGGTGTCATGGGTGCCCTGATGGGCTTCATATTTTAATTACATTTGGATGATCTCATAAACAATGAAGGATTTATTGAGGCATGAAGCAGAAGTATGTTATAAGCAATATCAATTGCTACTAATTATAAAAATATCCAGAAGTGAATCCAAAGTCATCTAAATAGGGAACTAGTCTCACCCATATATGACCCAAAGTGACTAGGGCCCTGGTCTATACCCTGTGGTAGCCCGAACTCAACTAAACAGATCCGTCGAAAGTTTGGAAGCAGAGAAGCTCCTCTTCCATATCCTTGCTCACCTCACTCGGCTCATCGAGTTCCACCTCACCTGCATCTAGAAAAGGGTCTGGTTGGTGTTTTAAAACACCGTCCTAGAGTGGGAGTGAGTGATCAACTCAGTGGGTGCTATTAGTCTTAAGTCGTAACAAACATCAATTATATTATGAATTTAATGAAAGACAATCATTCAGGAACACCTAACTAATCTTGTTAATGCATATGCATGATAGATGATATGATGCATGCCCTCGCCACAACACTCCCTCGAGCGACTCCGTCTAACAATCGCGTATCACCAACACTCCCTCAGAGCGACCTCGACTGCCGAGTCGCCAACCTATCTAGTGCGATGCGATGATAATGTTAGCCAAGTTCTTAATTAATTTCATTTATCCAGCAAGTTAGGGAAACTGATACACCCTACGTATCAATGCCCTGAACTGGTTGCGAGGCCAAGGCCCCCCAATGTGTGAGGCTGAGACCCCGCGATCCTTGATCCCGTCGGGTTCCCCATCCCTGACTTCAAGCACATGGGGAGTGCCGAGAGAAAGGGATCGCTCGCGGTCACTACGGGGAGGCGCGTCACCCCAGCGTAGGCCGACAGCTCAGACACAGTATCCCATTCCACCATGCCTGGCTCACGAGATGGTGGATCGATTTCAATTTGGTTATCGATGGGCTACAATGGTTGCAGGGTGTTCTAGGTTCCATACATATGTAAGCAAACAAGGTTAATAAATAAGGTTGGTCAGCCAGTAGACTAGATTGCATGAGTCCAAGTAAGTACGTGGTGAAACGGCATCGGGTGCAAGCAACCCATGTAGCCTAACTACTATCGCCCACACGCACTCGCCCAAATCCATGGGTTTAGCCTCGAGACTGTCCTACCAACGGGACCGCCTTCGCTCTCTTCGTATTCCTGACCAACCCAAGAGTGGAGTGGTAACTCATAACATGTCAACTATCAATGAATCATCTAGCATACATAACATCATGTTCTCATACTTCTCAATATACAATTCAGATTCTCCTAGCAAACATAGCTAGAAATATCATGAACAAGGTGTGTGTGTGTGTGTGTGTTGTGTGGGTTAGTGAGGAAGTTAAGCACTTCCTACATCTCAAGGAATCAAATGCACAAGAGTAATAAATCCTACATACTATGAAACAACACATATGGGGAAAAAGAATCAAACAAACATGAGCATGCAATCATTCATATACTAAATCACGTGAGATGCAAGATCAACATCAAATGAGAACTAAACATGCAAATCCATACAATTCCAACAAATATCTAATCTTTAGGTCATCTCTAGATTCTCCAATACAACATCCTAAACAAACAAAATCATTAGACTCATGGTATAATTGGTGTTAGGCCACCTAAGGATAATAGTCCCCACCTCCGGATTGTTGAAGGCTTGGAAGACGACCTAGGAAGATGAATTTTTGGGGTTGAACGGCCGGAATCCCTAAAGCAAGCATTTGTATGTTAGAATACATGTCAATCTCTTCTTAATACATGGATTTCAAGAAAAAGGGGTGAGGGGTTTTACCTAGACAACCAACCGACGATTCTTGTAGTTGTGGTGTAGGGATTTCCTTGGAGAAGAGGTAGAGAGTTGCAAGGTTGAGCTTCTTTAGGCCCCACCATCAACAACACCATCCTTCACTCTCTTCTTCCTCTCTCTTTCTCCTCCTTCTCTTCTCCCATTTCTCTCCTCTCTCTCTTCTAGGGCAAAATCGTATGGGGAGAGGGGGTGCCCAAATGAGGTCCTTTTATAATGCCAGATTTAGTGGAAATGGCCCCAAGTGTTAGGTTTTTACTATATTAACCTATAGGAGGGTCTTTTTAAGCTCTAGGGCCCACTATAAGGTGTACATATTAATATACACTGTAGGATAGTTAACCCTAATGATGATCTACGTATGAACATGATTGGCCCACCATTTAGATGCGTCGATCGACAGATACGATTAGAAGTCTGCTCAATGGTCACCGATGGTCAATCGGGGTCACGACTATACGGATATGAGTAGGAAAATATCCTTACTCCACGTGTAAAGTTTAGTCGCAAACCGACGGTCTGAAATCTCAACTTCACATAAGAGTAGATGACTTAATTCACATAAGTTTCAGCTCCTTTCTTTAGGGTATTTGCGCTTCTCATGCGCTCGTCCTTCGGCTCAAGTTGAGCGATTCTGGATACTACCCAGGTCGGACTCCCGCGATGAACATTGAGCCCATTAAGACGAACATTACTCTATAATTTTGGAACTAATGGCCCACCAACGAGCAGTGTAGAGCTTGTTAAGAAAATCAAGGCGTTTCTGGAATAAATTAGGTATTGAGATTTCTCGTGGGCAATGATCAAGGTTTGGATTAACTATATTCATAGGGTGGCATATTTATAACTAGTGGAAGTGGAGATTTTGGTCATGATCACTCTAAACCGTCAGTTTTAGGCTAAAAGAGTAATGGGGTTCATTTGATCTATTAGCAAAGATTCGGGCCTTGTCTGACTCGGTTTCGGTTGGATCTTTAATTTAATTATGATTGTCTTAATTTATTAGCGATGGGTCGGTTAGATTTGGGCCCCCTATGAGTGAATCATGGGGTTAAACTTGATGTTCAGGTGATCGGGCAGATTCGTTGGCTTTATACGGTTGATTAAACGGACTTGTGCAGTTCTTTACTGGTTCTACCCGTGTTTAAACTATCATTGAGTGCTAATGGTCATTAAGTGATACTATAAGTTAATTAATAAAAAATTCAAGGATTTTTGGAAATCCAAAAAAGTAAAAATCCAGGATGTTACATCTAACTACTGCCGCCCACATGCACTCGCCCAAATCCATGAATTCAAGTTAAGCGGTTCTAAACACTATCCAGGTCCGACTCCCGCGATGGACGTCGAGCCCAGTAAGACGAGCATTACTCTATAATTTTGGAACTAATGGCCCACCAATGAGAGGTCTAGAGCTTGTTCGGAAAATCGGGGCGTTTCTAGAATGAATTAGGGATTGAGATTTCTCATAGGCAATGATCAGGATTTGGATTAACTATATTTATAGGGTGGCCTATTTATAACTAGTAGAAGTGGAGATTTGGTCATGATCACTCTAAACCATCGGTTTTAGGCTAAAAGAGTAATGAGGTTCATTTGGTCTATTAGCTAAGATCCAGGCCTTGTCTGACTCGGCTTCGGTTGGATCTTTAATTTAGTTATGATTGTCTTGATTAGTTAGCGATGGGCCGGTTAGATTTGGGCTATATGTGAGTAAATCATGGAGCTACACCTGATGTTCAAGTAATCGGGTGGATTCGTTGGCTTCCTATAGTTGATTAATAAGACTTATGCAGTTCTTTACTGGTACCAATCCTGTATAAACTACCATTGAGTGTTAATGGTCATTAAGTGGTATTATAAGTTTAATTAATAAAAAAATTTTCAAGGATTTTTCGAAATCCAAAACAGTGAAAACCCAGGATGTTACAGAGCATGCCCCAACTTGACTCGACTCGGATCGAATCCAGCTCGAATCGAACTCAGATCGAACTAGTTTGGTGACTCGGTTACTTTTCCATTGATGTTGCTCACTAACTATTTGATAAAATGGCTTAACTAAGTGTGGCCGGTGGCAAGGAAGGTTTAGTTAGTAGTAAGGAAGGTTTGGCCAGTGGCAAGCAAGGTATATACATTAAACAAATACCTTTTTTCCGATGATAAAATCATTGCCTCGGTTTTACAAACAGTGAGATTGTGAAGTTGCAGTTTAGGTGTTTGTAGAAATGCCTCAATGACGAACTCGGCTCGATCTTAGCCCGAGATGGCCCGTCAGGCTGGAGGACCGAGCGAAGCCAAGTTCAAATTGAGGCCAGCTCGACTCGGTTCAACTCGAGCAGAGGCTAGCTCGACTCGGTTTCGATTCGATGTACACCCTTGGTGAAGACGAGTGTTGCATCTCCTCGGGCTCGGAGGTGTAAGCAGGTTCAAAGGAGATCAAAGTTATATCGGTCCTAAAATGATGCATTTATTATATCCACACCGCTCATCTATTTTGTGAGATCATTTTAGAGCATAATAACAAAAATGATTCACATCCAAAGCTTAGAGAAAATGACCACTGTAGACAAAACCTTTTACCCAGCGGTTTTTATGAAAGAATACAAACTTAAGTGACCAACTTAGACTAGCACGTGCGGACATCGACTTTGAGGACGAAACTACCCCTCCTTTTCACTGCGAAGACGAGCGCTGACGCTCCTCCAACTGACAGTTGTACGAACGGCTTAAAAGAGATTAAAGTTACATGGCCCCACAGCTATGTATTTATTATATCCACAACGTTCATCCATATTTCGAGATCATTTCGGAGCATTATCCAAAAAAAAAGAAAATCATATCCAATGATCAACTGGGCCACACCACACAGAGCAGCGAAAAATTGATTTTCATCGTTAAAACTTTTGTAGGGCCCACCATAACATTTATTTTCCATTCAATCTATTCATAAGGCCACAAAGACCTGGATGAAGAGGAAAAACGATTTTCGTAATGATCCAAAACTTGTGGGGCCCCTAAAAGGGTTTCAACGGTAGACGTTCAAGTAGAATGGTAATGGTGTGTGGACAGGGATACGGATATAGCTACGGTTATAATCCGTAGCTATACCAGTAAGTCGGCGATCAATCGTAGATTCCATGATTCCACCGCAAGTTGCTGTCCCTATCGGCGATTAATCGTGAACCTTGCGATTCCACCCCCGATCTATGGCTACGGATTATAACCGTAGCTATTACCGTAGCTATAGCCGTATCCCAACACGGCGATTAATCGTGAACCTTGCGATTCCACCCCCGATCTATGGCTACGGATTATAACCGTAGCTATAACCGTAGCTATAGCCATATCCCAACACACTTTCTTTCTTTCTTTTTTTTTTTTTTTTTTTTTTTACATGGAGAATTTTATTCTACCTACATTTTTTTTCTAACACATATTTATATAAATATGTAAATATAAGCATATAAAAAAAACTCTCTTTTTTTTCATTTCTTTCTTTATTCATATAATAAGAATATTTTTTAAACCAAAATTAGTTACTGACATACCATATATAATTTTAGGGCTGAAAGTTGGGCGGGCTCAACCCGACCAACCTGTGACCGACCCGACATTGGGTTGGGCTTGGTCAAGATGTATCGAGTTTGGTCTTGGGGTTGGGCCATACAAACAGCAACTCAATAAAACTTGGGTTGGGCTTGGGTTGAAGTCTTGGGAATTGCCAGGAAATGCATGGAAATGACCGTGAAATGAAGGAAAATGACCATGAAATGCATGTAAATGACTATGAAATGTATGGAAATGACCGTGAAATGAAATGGAATCGCTAGGATTGACCGTGAAATGCATAGAAATGACCATGAAGTGAAAGGAAATGACCGTGAAATGCATGAAAATGACCGTAAAATGAAACGGAATCGCCGGGATTGACGTGAAATGCATGGAAATGACTGTGAAATGAAACGAAATCACGGGATTGACCGTGAAATGCATGGAAATGACCGTGAAATGAAACGGAATCGCCGGGATTGCCCGTGAAATGCATGGAAATGATCGTGAAGTGAAGGAAATTGACCGTGAAATGCATGGAAATGACCATGAATCAAAAAGGAATCGTCAGGATTGACCGTGAAATGCATGGAAATGACCGTGAAGTGAAGGAAATTGACCGTGAAATACATGGAAATGACCGTGAATCAAAACGGAATCGCCAGGATTGACCGTGAAATGAAATGAAATCGTCGGGATTGATCGTGAAATGCATGGAAATGATCGTGAAGTGAAGGGAAATGACCATGAAATGCATGGAAATGACCGTGAAATGAAACGGAATCACCGGGATTGACCGTGAAATGAAACGGAATCGCCGGGATTAACCATGAAATGCATGGAAATGACCATGAAATGAAACGGAATCGCCGGGATTGCCCATGAAATGCATGAAAATGACCATGAAGTAACAAACTGGAAATTGAGCGGGCCAAACTGGAAATTGAGCGGGCAAACATGGAAATGAGCAGGACAAATTAGAATTTCAGCGGGCCAAACTGGAAATTGAGCGGGCAAACATGGAAATAAGCAGGATAAATTGAAAATTGAGCGGGACAAACTAGAAATTGAGCGGGCCAAACTGGAAATTGAGCGGGACAAACTAGAAATTGAGCAGGCCAAACTGAAAATTGAGCAGGCAAACATGGAAATGAGCGGGACAAACTAGAATTTCAGTGGGCCAAACTGGAAATCGAGCGGCAGACATGGAAATGAGCGGGACAAACTGAAAATTGAGCGGGACAAACTAAAATTTGAGTGGGCCAAACTGAAATTTGAGCAGGACAAACTGGAAATTGAGCGGGCCAAACTAAAAATTGAGCGAGACAAACTGGAAAATGAGCGGGCCAAACTGAAAATTGAGTGGGATAAACTGAAAATTGAGCGAGATAAACTGGAAACTGAGCAGGCAAACATGGAAATGAGCGGGACAAACTAAATATTGAGCGGGACAAACTGGAAATTGAGCGGGCCAAACTGGAAATTGAACGAGACAAACTGGAAAATGAGTGGGCCATCCACCTCCAGAGCCATGAACAGACCTGAACAATGAGAGAAGACTTCGTGCCACGAGCGAAACCACAAACAGGTGAGATCCAACCCTCAACCCAAAAACCTAAACTATTGAAACCCTTTTTTCACAATTGCTAATAGAATACGTCTATTGTAGAGATCCTTACGCCCTGCGTCGAACTCCTACTTCGAAACCGCCGACAAGTTTGAACCCTATGTTACCGTTTTATCGGCCCCTGAGGGCCCAGATAATGATCACGGGTTGCGATCTACGCTTAAGAACTTGTTGTGCTGTTTATTTGAAATGATTTTCAAATGATATGTTTTATGAAATGCATTGTAGTCCATGTGTTCGATGAAATGCCTGATTCATTCTTGCTCATTTCTGCTCACTAATGCCTATAGTTCCTATTTTACATGCTATGTGTTCACTCAATCATTTATGCAATCCAAGTTGCTCAATCTAGAAGCTGGTATTTGAAATTGCAAAACTATTGTCATAGATTTGTAAACGATGAAATTTTCCATGAATATAGATTTGTAAACAATGAAACATGCCAATCCATTCGTATCAGCTTCTTTCCTGAAAAATGCCCCCTTTAAGTTTCCTTACCTAGACTGGCAACAAATTTTTCATGAATATAGATTTGTAAACAATGAAATTTTTTTAAGAAAATCTTACTGAAAGACAATCATGGGAAACAATTTTTCATTTCTTATTGTTTTCAAGATATGGAGTTTCCCAAAAAACTCCATTTTCTTCAAAAATAAAAAATAAAAAATCCAGAAATCCAAACAGTCCTTAAAGTAGGCTTGAGGAGATTGCTCAATTCATTGATAGCCAGTCAAATCAGATAAAAGAGTTTGAAGCAGAGAGAGAGAGAGAGAGAGAGAGAGAGAGAGAGAGAGAAGCTGATACGATTGCATGAAGATGAGAAGACTGAGCTGAAGTGGAGGTATTTGGAAGAAGAGTTGGAACTGAAGAAGGAATTTGATGCTAAGCTGACCCAACTGATGGGCAAGTGACTATTGTAAATAGGTCCAATCTTTATCTTTTTTCTATCAAATTTTGATTTTTGTTTTAGCTTTTTCTGAATCGTTTGTTTGCAAACCATCAATTAAGAAAATAGTTGGTCAGTAAAAAGATGCAAAAGCAGTCAATGGTTTGGTGAGCTAGGCTATTGATCTGAGCCAGCTACGGATGTGCTAGCTGCATATAGATCATTAAGAAAATGCAACAACAATATTAAATCTCCCATTTTTTTTTGTTCCTATTAGTTTTGTCCAGAAATTGATCAATTTCACTTTTAGCACAATATTGAACTTGATATGTACTTCTGGGCCTTGGTTCTTGGATGCTCTCTAGGTTAAATGAGTTCAAGTCATGAGACAAATTCATTCATGTTTGTGGGCTTGTTTTCTTTGTTCAGGCTAGTATATATGAGGAGGAGAAGAATCTCATAGACTGAATCAGTTTGATAATGCACTAACCTTTGCTCTATCATTTGGTAGTGCTTATTTCCTTTGCTTCTATTATAAATTTTGTTTATTCTTTTTATCATTACACTGATTGTTTCAAAGATTTTATTTGGAATGGAGCTTCGATATGAGGAACATTGTGTGATGTAGGTTGTAGGAATGAAACTATAATAGTTATCAGTTGCATCTGGTTTATCTAAACTACTGGTTGCATCGTGGTCATATAATCTTGGTGAGGTTTGGTAGTTTTCGAAGGCAGTTCTTAGTTTTGAAGGAATGGTCATGCAAATCAGCAGGCAATCTGAGAGTTGGCTATACATGTATCTATCTCCTGGTAGAACTAGCAAGCCATTTTAAAATGCAAACTTTCAGAAATGACTGATCATAAATCTCTCTCTACAATGACTAATTTACCATTTCACTCTCATTTGGGCTCTGAAATCATCTTTATTAATGTTGTGGGATCCCGTTCAATCTGACTGGATTACAGAAAGTTAAATAAACTGAATCTTGTATGTTTTAAGTATTGTAACAATGAGTTCCACTTTTATTGAAGTGTTTATATATAAATGAGACTCACCTGCCTTGTTGGAGTCTCACCGGTCTGAAACACCATATTGTTTCTCCCTAGTCACTTCTCATAACATCAACTAAATTTTTTTGTCCATGTTGTCGCTATTCAAGCTCTTTCCATACAGATGCCAAAGTGACACAAAACCCATTTTCATTAAATTCAACCAACTGATAAAAAATTCTTGATCATGTCTCTCACTCACTTCTAATGATACTCTGTTTTTAAAGAATTTCTTATTCCTTTCCTTCCAGATCTACCAGATTATGTCAAATGAAAGCATCCTCAAAATTCTCCCTACTTGATTAAACAACAATTTCATCCTCCCACCTACGACCAAGGCCACTTTTCTGGAGAACCCAACAAATTAAAAAGCGTTTGAAGAAGTTCTATATCCCTAGGCATTCCACAAACAAGATATAGGTGATTGAATGATTATTCTATTTCTCTACACAAGTGGCACATTTCTTGCTTGCTGAAGTCATATCATCTTTGCTGAAATCTCATACTCTAGAAGATCCTAGCCTTTTTTTGCTGTTGTGGCCTGAAAATATCTTTGGAGGCTTCCTGTCTCTTCATGGCACCCTACAATGTAATAATGACATTAAGTAAACATGAATTAGAAAACATTGGTTTAATGAGAGTAATTCAGCCTCCAGACAAATTGAATATTTTTTTTAAAAGACAAATTCATTACCAAAAGGTCTTTGCATTCAAATACGCACATTCATTTGTTGCCTGCTGATCACATGTAGGACTGTCAATGAGCCAGGCCCAGGCCAAGCGAAAATAAATTTTTAGTCTGAAAATTTATTTCATAGCATGTTTGGATGAATGTCCTTTCAAAAAATTTGTTTGTGGGAACACTGTTTTTCTGCATTAATTCAGTTTACATAAGAGGAATTTAATGTTTTCCTTGCATTTAGTTTTCATCCTTTTTCATTTTATTCCACCTACACATAGTTATAATCAATATGTATATATAAGCATATAAACAAAATTTTATCTCTTTTTTCTCCATTTCTTTCTTTAACCATATAACAAGAATATCTTCTAAACCAAAATTAGTTACTTGACGTATCATATAGGATTTTATGGCCGAAAGTTGGGTGGGACAAACTAGAAATTGAGCGGGCCAAACTGAAATTTGAGCGGGACAAACTGAAAATTGAGCGGGACAAACTGGAAATTAAGCGGGCCAAACTGGAAATTGAGCGGGATAAACTAGAAATTGAGTGGGACAAACTGGAAATTGAGCGGGCAAACATGGAAATGAGCGGGACAAACTGGAAAATGAGCGGGCCAAACAGGAAATTGAGCGGGCCAAACTGGAATTTGAGCGGGCCAAACTGGGAATTGAGCGGGACAAATTGGAATTGAGCAGGCCAAACTGGAAAATGAGCGGGCCAAACTGGAAATTGAGCGGGTCAAACTGGCCTAACTGGAAAATGAGTGGGACAAACTGGAAAATGAGCGGGACAAACTGGAAATTGAGCGGGATAAACTGAAAATTGAGCGAGACAAACTGGAAATTGAGCGGGTAAACATGGAAATGAGCAGGACAAACTGAAAATTGAGTGGGCCAAACTAGAATTTCAGCGGGCCAAACTGGAAATTGAGCGGGCCTAATTGGAATTTGAGTAGGACAAACTGAAAATTGAGCGGGCCAAACAGGAAATTGAGCGGAACAAACTGAAAAATAAGCGGGCTATCCACCTCCAGAGCCATGAACAGACCTGAACAATGCATAGAAATTACCGTGAAATGAAACGAAATCGCCAGAATTAACCGTGAAATGTATGGTAATGACCGTGAAGTAAAGACATCATTCACAACAATATACAGCTCCTACAAAATTTACATCAAACCTAAGACAACTCGGATTGAAAGGCCAACTCGAGGTGAGTAAAGTGGAGTTCAAGCCGAGTTCGACCATGGTGTATTGTAACTCAACTCGACTCGAACTCAACTTGACTCAGCATGGACGAGTCAAGCCGAGCTTGGCCCACCTCGACTCAAGTCGAACTCGACTTAATCCATCATCATGAAGGAAAAAAAATTTAATAAGAGGTCCCAACTTAATGACTCCAAAAACCCACTCAGCTACTTCTTCTAAGGACAACCGCATGGGCTTGGATATGTGTACGGCTGTATGAAACCCTCCCATCTATGGTTTTTTGCATAAACCCAACAATAAGGCTACCAGTTCTGGATATGTGGTACCAAGTCCAATCAATGGAATTTGATTGGATATGTGGGCCTCAAATTGGACCTTAAATCATGTCCTGAGTCTACCACTAGCCAGCCATGGGACCAAGTCCTTCATTAGATAGACAACATTCCAATGGCTATGTTGCTGAAACTGCCTAATAGGAAATCTTCATCCTTCCCTATTGTCATTTCAGGGCTTCATCCTAAAAATAAGAGGGATATAAATCTTAGATGTACCACAATACAGGAAAACAATAGTGATTGGATATCCATCATTTAAATCCTCCTAAGGCCGACTGTACTGTTTATATGAAATCCAATCTATTTATTACGTCATAAAGACCCAGATGAAGGCTAAAAACAAAGATCAGCTTGATCCAATACGTTTATGGCCACCAAAAGGTTTTTAATGGTCGATGTTCATTAAACATTGTTTCCTATAATGTGGTCCAATTGAGATAAGGATATACCTCATTTTTTTGTATAATATCATAAAACGATATATAAAAAAAGACGGACAGCATGGTTGAAACACATACATCATGATAGGGCCCACAGAGCACCGAGCACCAGCCATTAGCTGGTGGCAGGGGGAGTAGTCAATCCTCATGTAGTATACAACACCGTTGATCTGTTTTTCTATCTAATTAAGGGGTTGAGCCCCAAATTGAAGCATATCAAAATATCAAGTGGATCATACCACAGGAAACAGTGGGCATAATGATTTTCTAGTTTGCCCTGCTGATTTCATGTTTCCCCTGCCCAATTTCCAATTTATCCAGCTCATTTTCCAGTTTGTCCCGCTTATTTTCCAGTTTGTCCCGCTCAATTTTTAGTTAGGCCAGTTTGGCCCGCTTAATTTCCAGTTTGGCCCGCTTAATTTCTAGTTTGGCCCGCTCAATTTTCAGTTTGGCCTGCTCATTTCCTAGTTTGGCCCGCTCAATTTCCAGTTTGTCCCACTCAATTTTCAGTTTTGCCAACTCATTTTCCTGTTTGGCTTGCTCAATTTTCAATTTGTCCTGCTCAATTTTCAGTTTGGCCCGCTCATTTTCCAGTTTGTCTCGCTTAATTTCCAGTTTGGCCCGCTCAATTTTTGGTCAATTCGCTTCACTTCACGGTCATTTCCATGCATTTCACGGTCATTCCCAGCGATTCTGTGTTGATTCACGATCATTTTCATGCATTTCATAGTCAATTCCCTTCACTTCATGGTTATTTCCATGCATTTCACGGTCAATTCGCTCCACTTCACAGTCATTTTCATGCATTTCACGGTCAATTCGCTCCACTTCACAGTCATTTCCATGCATTTCACAGTCAATCCCGGCGATTCCGCGTTGATTCACGGTCATTTCCATGCATTTCACGGTCAATCCTGGCAATTCCGTGTTGATTCACAGTCATTTCCATGCACTTCACGGTCATTTCCCTTCACTTCACGGTCATTTCCATGCCTTTCACGGTCAATTCCAGTGATTCCGTTTCATTTCACAGTCAATTCCCTTCACTTCACCATCATTTCCATGCATTTTTTTCTAAACAAACAAACTAAAGTATAGGACTACTCCATTACAAGTCGTATTTTGTATCAAGCAATTTATTTGGGAGAGGAAAATCCAACATATCTTGTTAGCTTGAGGGGAGGCATTGGAATTTCCTTTGCCTTCAACATAGATGATCTGCACTCAATTATAATTAATTCATAAGAAACTTATATATTAATCAGGTTCGTGTTGGGTCAGGCAACCTAAGACCTCAATCCGAGCTCAACTCAAGTTTTATCAGATTGGTGTTTGTATGGCCCAACTCCAAGACCAAACTCGATACATCCTGCCCAAGCCCAACCCAATGTTGGGTCGGCCACAGGTTGGTCGGGTTGAGCCCGCCCAACTTCTAGCCCTAAAATCATATATGGTACGTCAAGTAACTAATTTTGGTTTAGAAGATATTCTTGTTATATGAATAAAGAAAGAAATGAAAAAAAGAGATAAAAAAAAATTTATATGCTTATATATACATATTTATATAAATATGCATTAGAGAAAAATGTAGGTAGAATAAAATTCTCCATGTAAAAAAAAAAAAAAAAAAAAAAAGAGAACGAAATAAAGGATACAGATATGGTTATAGCTACGATTATAATCTGTAGCCATAGATCGGGGGTGGAATCGTGGGATCCACGATTGATTGCCGATTGGGACAGCGACTTACGGAGGAATCGCGGGACCTGCGATTGATCGCGGAGCTACATATAGAGCTACGGTTGTAATCCGTAGCTATAGAAAACCCTAGCTACAGTTCCCAGTTTTTTTTTTTTTTTTTTGCTATTGTAATCCCCACCGCCTTTTGTGGGTCCCATCATGAGGTCTGTGTTATATCCAAACCGTCCATATATTTGGCGACCTCATATTAAGGCTTGGGACAAAAAATAAGATAGATCTAACTATCAAGTAGACCACACTGTAAAAGGCATTGGGGAATTGAACGTCTACCATTGAAACCCTTTTAGGGGTTATCGAAGTTTTGGATCATTATGAAATTTGTTTTTCTTCTTCACCCAGGTTTTTGTGACCCTATGAATGAACTTAGATGGGGAGGATTTCTCACAGACATCACAGTGGGCCCCCAAAAAGTTTTTAATGCTCGACACTCATTCAACACTTTTTCCTGTAATGTGGTACACTTGAGATTTGGATATACCTTATTTTTGGTCTCATATCATAAAATGATGTGGGAAAATATATGAATAACATGGATGAAAAGAATACATCATGGTGGGGCCCACAGACCATCGATCATCCACCATTGGCTGGTGGCAGGGGGAGTACCCAATCCGTTTCCATAAAAGAAGGGGTATTTTCGTCCTGAAATTCGTAATCCGCACGTGGAGGTCTAAGTTGCAAAACAAAGTTTGTCTTCTTTCATAAAACACAACTGGATAAAAGGTGGGGTCCACAGTCCTAAATTTCTCAAACCCAAATTAGTTACTTGACATATCATATATGATTTTATGGTTGAAGGTTGGGCGGGTTCAACCCGACCAAAATGTGATTGACCTGACATTAGGTTGGGCTTGGACAGGATGTTATGGGAGTTGGTCTTGCGGTTGGGCCATACAAACACCAACCCGATAAAACTTGGGTTAGGCTCGGGTTGAGGTCTCGGGTTGCATGGAAAACGGATTCGGTGGGGTGGTAGAGAAAACAGAACAACATTATGAGGGACATGTTTTCATAATTTTTCAGTTATTTGCATCTGGAGAACTTGTAGCATGGAGCAATTTCGGAAAGTAGAAATTGAGCGGGCTAAACTGGAAATTGAGCGGGACAAACTGGAAATTGAGCAGGACAAACTGGAAATTGAGTGGGACAAACTGGAAATTGAACGGGCCAAACTGAAAATTGAGCAGGACAAACTAGAAATTGAGCGGGCCTAACTGGAAATTGGAAAATTGAGTGGGACAAACTAGAAATTGAGCATCATTCAAAGCATTCCTCAGAAGATCCATAAAGTATTCTTTTGGGACACCTCCATAGTTTAGTAGTGAAATTAAAGTCTTATTTAGGTACGTTTTCCTTAGCTAGTTGCTAAAAAAGGAAGACAAGTAATTTGTATCAACTCTTCACATCACATTTGTAGATAACCCATAACCGTTACATACAAGCACTAAAAGCAAACAAGGTATTCTACTATTATTCACACAACCAATTCAAAGATGGAGAACCCTAACTTCTCACCCTAATGAAATTTCAAATACTCCCAATAAGGATGAAATTTATTCATAGAAGGATTGAAATTCTTCCTACAACATATGATGTATAATCCTAAGAAAAGGACGGAAACAACACTGGCAAATGAGCTGAGGAGTCTTATAAGGACATGAGAGATCGTCAATGTATATAACATAATCCTCCACGGGTGATGCTACAACCAATTCACTACATAATTAACAAAGAAGTGGTCACAGATTTATCGATGAACCAATAGGGTTGGTTCATAATGGAGTATCCCAATATTATTCTAATTTTTCATCCAAAAGGATTTGAATCAGAAAAGGCTGGATGTTTGGTCCCTCCAAGACATCCAGCACCAAATTGAGAGACCATTCAGAACTGGTTTCTCAGCAATCAGGTGATATTCTTGGCATTCTAGAGGCATGCAGCCTCAAGAGGATAAGCTAGGATGTTCGTTTGAGGAACATTTTCATAAAAATTGAGTAATCTGGTAGATATACCCTGGGTTGTTACCCTGGGTTGTTGGAAACTTATATTAGGCGCATCCCCTATAACTGATGAAGAATCTTGGATATACCCTAGCCCTATAAATGTGGGATCCACCTTAGGTGGTCTAAATAGTTCACATTTTGGCTTCATTGTGCATAGAACATCCCCACAATGTTCTGTCTTCTACTACAAGTTTTATGGGTTTATATCGAAGAGTCATTGTTTTATGTTATGTTTGTAGCTTTTCAGCTTTTCATTGTTTTATGTTCAATTGCCAGCAGTTACGCCATCCAGGCATTGCAATGCCTGGTAATTGAAATATCCAATGCATCTAGATGCCCCCAATTCAAATGATCCTGAAGTAGTCTCACATAGTTTTGTTTCTTAAAATTCTAAAGATTTACCTTTATAATTGGTAAAATTGGAGAAGCTATAATGGTGGGTATTTTGAAAGTGGCTTATTTCCCAGGGTATTCATTATGTCAAAGCACAATTCTAACGTACCTAAAAAAATGCTATGACCAGTCTGATATTTGCCATGTTTCAGGACTTGCACATTTGTGTAAGGACAATGGATTTTCAATCTTTTAGAGTTTATTAACTACACCCAAGAGTAGTTGAAGTTGGCAAAGCTAGCTCTTCTCTCCTTGTTCAGGTCTGTTCATGGCTCTAGAGGTGGATGGCCCGCTCATTTTCCAGTTTGTCCCACTCAATTTTCAGTTTGGCCCACTCAATTTCTAGTTTGTCCAGCTCAATTTTCAGTTTGTCCTGCTCATTTCCATGTTTGCCCGCTCAATTTTCAGTTTGGCCTGCTGAAATTCTAGTTTTTTCCGCTCATTTCCATGTTTGCCCGCTCAATTTCCAGCTTGGCCCGCTGAAATTTTAGTTTTTCCCGCTCATTTCCATGTTTGTCCGCTCAATTTCCAGTTTGGCCCGCTGAAATTCTAGTTCGTCCCACTCATTTCCATGTTTGCCCGCTCAATTTCCTGTTTGTCCCGCTCAATTTCCAGTTTATCCTGCTCAATTTCCAGTTTGGCCCGCTCAATTTTCAGTTTGTCTCGCTCATTTTCCAGTTTGGCCCGCTCAATTTCTAGTTTGTCCCGCTCAATTTTCAGTTTGGCCCACTCAATTTCCAGTTTATCCCGCTCAATTTTCAATTTGGCCCGCTCAAATTCTAGTTTGTCTCGCTCATTTTCCGGTTTGGCCCGCTCAATTTCTAGTTTATGTTTATCAATAGCCCTTAACCTTGAGTCAAAAATTGAAATACGAAAAGATTTCACATACACCAAAGTTGGTTTTTGCCTTTATTTTAAAAACTTGTTTCTCCTTGTTTCAATTATTAGAGAAACAAAAAACGATCTCAAATGTTTGGGGTGTGAATACCATTTGCGGGGTCGACCGGGTTTCCTCGCTCATTTCCTAGGTTGTCTCGTTTAATTTGTACGTTGCCTCGCTCAATTTCTAGCTTCCCTCGCTCACGATCAATTCGCTTCACTTCACGGTCATTTCCATGCATTTCACGGTCAATCCTGGCGATTCCGTTTCATTTCACGGTCATTTCCTTTCACTTCACGGTCATTTCCATGCATTTCACGGTCAATCCCGGCGATTCCATTTCATTTCACGATCATTTCCATGCATTTCACGGTCATTTCGTGGTCATTTTCATACATTTCATGGTCATTTCCATGCATTTCACGATCATTTTTCTTCATTTCACGGTCATTTTCATGCATTTCCTGACAATTCCCAAGGCCTCAACCCAAGCCCAACTCAACTTTTATCGAGTTGCTGTTTGTATGGCCCAACCCCAAGACCAAACCCGATACATCCTAACCAAGCCCAACCCAATGTCGGGTCGGTCACAGGTTGGTCGGGTTGAGCCCGCCCAACTTTCAACCCTAAAATTATATATGGTACGTCAAGTAACTAAATTTAGTTTAGAAAATATTTTTTTATATGAATAAAGAAAGAAATGAAAAAAAAAAAGAGAAATTTTTTTTATATGCTTATATTTACATATTTATATAAATATGTGTTAGAAAAAAATGTAGGTAGAATAAAATTTTCCATGTAAAAAAAAAAAAAAAAAAAAAAAAGAAAAGAAAAGAAAAAAGAAAGTGCACAGGAATACGGTTATAGCTACGGTTATAATCCGTAGCCATAGATCGGGGGTGGAATCGCGGATTCTGGGATTAATCGCCGATAGGGACAGCGACTTGCGGTGGAATCACGGGATTTACGATTGATCGCCGAGCTACTGTTATGGCTACGGATTATAACCGTAGCTATATCCGTATCCCTGTCCATACACCATTACCATTCTGCTTGAACGTCTACCGTTGAAACCCTTTTAGGGGCCACACAAGTTTTGGAACGTTATGAAATTTGTTTTTCCTCTTCATCCATGTCTTTGTGACCTTATGAATAGATTGGATGGAAAATAAATGTTATGGTGAGCCCTACAAAAGTTTCAACGATGAAAATCAATTTTCCGCTACTCTGTGTGGTGTGCCCAGTTGATCTTTGGATATGATTTTATTTTTGTTGATAATGCTCCGAAATGATCTCGAAATATGGATGAACGTTGTGGATATAATAAATACATAGCTGTGGGCCATGTAACTTTGATCTCTTTTAAGCCGTTCGTAGAGCTCTCAGTTGGAGGAGCGTCAGCGCTCGTCTTCGCAGTGAAAAGGAGGGGTAGTTTCGTCTTCAAAGTCGCTGTCCGCACGTGCTGGTCTAACTTGGTCACTTAAGTTTGTATTCCTTCATAAAAACCGCTGGGTAAAAGGTTTTGTCTACAGTGGTCATTTTCTCCAAAGCTTAAATTGACCACGTAGAAATAGCAGTGGTTTGAATGATTCTCACCATTAAAACATTTGTAAGGCCTACCATAACACTTATTTTCCATCCAATATATACATAAGGTCACACAGACGGGAATGAAGAGGAAAAACAAATATCATATCGATCCAAAACTGATATGACCCCAGATGGGTTTCAATGGGATACGATTCCTCTGCATTTTGCAGCGTGGAGCACTTGTTTTTTGGATGTCATAATTATTTTTTTTTTCTTTCTTTCTTTCGGTTCAAGCATTAGGATGAGCTCGCCAGATGAAAGGACGATTGGGATCTAACACATAACTCATGATGGGATCTACATAAGTTGGTGACGTCAACACATCACCCATGTCGCTGGTGTGCCTAACACAGCAATATAGCTGGTATAAGTACCTGTCGTGCGAATACGAGCGCTGACGTTACTCGAGCTCGGAGTTATACCAACGGTTCAAAGGAGATCAAAGTTACATGGCCCCACAATGATGTATTTATTATATCCACACCGTTCATCCATTTTTCGAGATCAGTTTAGAGATTTATCCATAAAAATGAATCATATCCAAAGATCAACTCGATCACACCACAAATAGCAGCAGGGATAATGATTTTCACCGTTAAAATATTCGTAGGGCCCACTATAACGTTTATTTTCCATCCAATCTATTCATAACGTCACAAAGACCTTGATGAAGGGGAATTTTTTTTTTCCATATTGATCCAAGACTTTTGTTACCCTAAAAGGGTTTTAATGGTAAACCTTCAATCCCCCACTACCTTTTGCAGTGTGGTCCACTCGATTGTTAGATATATCTTATTTTTAGTATGAAGTCTTGAGACGAGCTCGCCAAATGAATGGACGGTTTTGATATAATACATACATCATAATGAGACCAAAAGAACTTGCTGACATCAATACACCAGTTATATATGTAGTGTGTGGTACATCAGCTATATTGGTGTTGATACGTGTCGTGCGAAGACTCGCGCCGACGCTCCTCGAGCTCCGAGTCGTACGAACGGTTCAAAGGAGATCAAAGTTATATGGCCCTCACAATGGATTTATTATATCCACACCGTTCAACCATTTTTTGAGATCATTTTAGAGTATTAAACAAAAAATGAATTGTATACAAATCTCAAATGGACCCCACCAAAAATAATAGCGAGGATAATGATTTTCACTGTTAAAAAATTTGTGGGCCTACAAAATGTTTATTTTCCATCCAATCTGTTAATAAGGTCAAATACATGGAAATAGAGTTTCAAAGGTAGACTTTTAATCCCCCACTGGTTTTGCAGTGTGCTCCACTTGATCCTTAGCTCTGTCTTATGTTTCCGTTGAAGCCTTAAGACAAGCTCGCGCAATGAATGTACGGTTTTGATATGATACATACCTCATGATGGGATCCGCAAAACTTGCTGACGTATCCACACCAGCTGTATAACTAGTGTGTGGTACACCTGGTTCACGTGAAGTCGTTAGTCAACATCAACAAATGTCATCCGCACCGTCGAATGAAAAGCATTTTCCTTTCCTTTCTCAAGCTTTTTCCAATGCGAGAATCTGTTGAGTAGTCTGACAGAGTACCTCAAATCTGTAGTCCTCAGGATGCTAGGGTCCTCCCTCAGTTATCACACCCCTATGGGATGATCAGATCCACGTATTCATAACAGATGAGGAATATGAATCATTGTTCTTCATTATCTGCTTGCAGAATACTGTGGGACCCATTTGATTAGACAATCCATGATGCCTTTTCACTCTTATGCTATCAACGTTCTGGCCCACCGGATTTAGGATCCCAAATAAGGTGGGTCAGCCCCATCTATAGTGGAGGCCCCGCGAACTATAATTCAGAGTAATCCTGCGGATTACGAGCTATTTTCTGTTCAAAGACAGATCACAGATGCAATCGAATCAAAGTATGACGCGCAACGATACCGTCGGTCTGCTTCAACTCGGACTAGCTATTGATAGGTTGAGTAGCGACACTCGCTACTGAAGTGAGGTCACCAAGTTCTGTGGGCCCACCATGATGTATATTTTGTATCCACACCGTTCATTCATTTGGCGAGATCTTATTAAGGTATGAGGAAAGGAGTGAATGAGATCCAAAGCTCGAGTCGACCCCACCATAGAAAATAGTGGGGAGAGTGACGCCACCATTAAAAACTTATAAGGCCACAAAAGTTTTCAATCAAGCTTATATTAGTGTTTTCCCTTCTTTCATGTATGAGTTAACAGATGAACATGTTGGATCTCAAATAAACATCTAGGTGGACCTTAGGAAGGTTTCAACGGTAGGCATCACTCTCCCCACTGTTTTCTCTGGTGGGGTCCACTTCAGATTTGGATCTGGTTCATTCCTTTTATAATACCCTAAAATGATCTCTATAAATGGATGGACGGTGTGGATATAACAAATACATCCTGGTGGAGCCCACAAAACCTAGTGACGTCGCTTCATTAGCGAGTCTCGCTACTCTACCTTGGTAGTACCTAATCCGCGTCCACCGCCGGCGGACTTCGGTGATAGTTGAAATCGGATTGCGTACTGAATTACTCGGTACGCTCTTATCGTACTGAGTAAACTCTGTTAGGCTCACCGGGAATGTATCTGGTCTATCAATGCTGTCCATCCGTTTTTTCATCTTATTTTAGGATTGAGATTAAAATTTAAGCATACCTAAAGATCAAGTAGACCGTACCATTGGAAACAGTTGGAATAATGACTTCCACCATTGAAACCTTTCTAGGGGTCACAGTGATATTTATTTCTCATCCAACCTGTTTATAAGATTACACAGATATGGATGAAGGGAAAACCCAAATACAAGCTTGAGCCAAAACTTCAGTGGCCCCCAAGAAATTTTCAACGGTATATGTTCAATTCACGCTGTTTCCTATTGTGTGGTCCAGTTGAGCTTTTGATATACTTAATTTTTAGGCTCAGGCCCTAAAATTATCTGTTAAAATGGATGGACGGAGTGGATAAAATACGTAAATCATGGTGGACCCCACAGAGTTTACTCAGTACGCTTAGCGGACTGAGTTAGTACGCAATCCGCTTCCGTGATAGTTCATCACGAATTAAATATTGGTGTATACTCAGTCACCGTACACGTGGCGCATACAACATCAATCAGGACCATTTGCCATTGTGGAATGAGCATAATTTGAAAAATCTGACTGATCTGTCGATATTAACTATCTGATTCACCTATTGAATCCTAACCATTGACCAATTTATTTCTACCGGCTCATTACATATCTATCAATTAGACGGTTAAGATCATTCATTAGGTGTGAAATTTTAACTCTAAACTCCAAACACAATGTTCTCAACAATTCAGACGGTGAGGATCACTTCACATCATATTCCTAGTTGACTAATCTGATTTACCTCCATAGTCTTGCTCTTGCGTTGCAGTATTATCTTCTTACTTGTAAAATGACCAAACTACCCTCACAAAAGCAATATCACCGGAGTCATTTCAGTCATTTAGCCAGTATGAATCTATATCCGTCTATCATAAATTCAAATCAAGAAATCCATAGTCCAATCCATGGGAACACGCACTCTTTCTCCATTTGCACAGGAACTTCGATCAGTCAAAGAAATCACACGCAAAAACACTATAAATACTCAATGCAAACACTACCTTAACACAATCACTCGATACATTTCCACAAACACTTACAAAGCTCTGGTCCACCCACAACTTTCTTGTTTTCGTTGGCCTTCTTAATTCCGGCGACATCGACCCCATCTCCGAAAACGATGAGTCCCCAACGAACATGGGCAGTTTTTCTTGTTTTCGTTGTCTGTGTTGTAATTGTTCGGCATGGCGGTGTTGAGGCGGTGAGGCTGTTGTCGGAGGATTTCGCTGGCGGCAATCACCTGGCGACTTACCCTTCTGTATATGAGAAGACGAAGTCCACCATGGAGTTTTGGATGGGGCGACTGGTGTCCGGGTCGAACCCCAGTGGGCCCGGTCACTAGTTCTTGCATGCGGTAGCAAGCGTGTGAAGAATGGGCATAATATACTCTTTCTTCTTTTTTTTTCTTTTTTCTTTTTTTGTAGGTAGAGAAATTGTAGAAGTGTAGACCAATCTTGAATTCTTTGAATTTCTGAAATTAAATAATTATAATTTTATTTATTTTAAGAGATTTATTAGATATTTTCTTTTTATTTCTGTGATAATGGATTGCGAGGATTGGCCGAGTTGGATGGTGGTTTGTGTGGAGAGGGAGATGTCACCACATGCCGTTTGATAGAGGGTGGGCCTCCGCCATAGCTTCGATTCGGGGCTATTTTCCACCGTAGGATGACATGTTGTATGTGTTCTTCTCTGACAGACAATCAAGAGTTTTTGACGAAGACCCATGTACCAGCTACGATGTGGGGGCCTGTTTCTGATTTGTAATTTAGAGCTGGGCAAGGGAGGACTCGACTCGTACAGACCGACTTGACCTGAATCGAGAGGATGAGTCCATCCGAATTACGAGTAGAGTTCGTCCAATCCGTACTCAAACTAGTCGAGTTTGGGTCACCCAGTAACTCGACTCAACTCGACCCGAAATATGACTCGGTACTGACTCAACTCGATCTAAAACGCGACTCATGCATTAAAAAATAAATAATAAAAAGAGAAAGAAAAACAGAAGCGGATTTAACATTTTAGACCTGAGATGCCGTGTAGCTGAGGGAGAGGCTGCAATACCAGTGGATGCACTTAGGTTCTGACCTATGGTTTCAGTCCGTGGATAGCCGTCACACCTGATCCGACTTAGTATTTATGACTGGGTCAAACTTGGTCCGGGTTAGTTGAAGACAGACCCAGACTCGGATCGGGTCAGTTGAACTCAGTCCAGATTAGTCCAAGCCCGACTCGGACTCGAATTGGTCCAAGCATGCTAGACTCGGTACTAAGTATGGTTCAGGTCTATTTCAACTCAATCCAAAACCTCACTCGTACATTCAGTAAAAAAAAAAGAAGAATCCAGATATAACATTTCAAGATGTTGTTTACTGATGGAGATGCTGCAATTCCAGCAAGTGCACTTAGGTTTTGAGCTATGTTTTCAACCCATGGATACTTGCCACACCTGACCTGAATCGGTACCTATGACCAGGTCAAACTCGGTCCGGGTTAGTCCAAGTCAGACTCAGACTGGAACTCAGTCCAAGTTAGTCCAAGCCAGACCCAGACGTGGATCGGTCCAAACATGCTGGTCTCGGTACTAAGTACGGGTCAAGTCTATTTTAAAATTGAGCCGAGTTCGGGTAAGGCCTATTTCAAAACCGGGTTAAATCAGCTCAACCCTAACTTGATCCAACTCAACTCATGCCCATCTCTAGATGGTACACATATCATTCAAACCCATTCATCAGTATGGCTAGTAATGGGCTTGGCCCGAGCTAGGCAAAATCAAGATTTTAGCTCAACCTGACCAGTTCAAAATCTGGGCCCGAACTAGCCGGGGCCTACCTGTTGCCTGGTCCATTTATCAGGTAATCCACACAGTGACCATGCACTGGACCAAAAATAATATTGGACGGCTCATTATCAGGCAGATCATACTTTATGAATAAAATGGAAAGGTGTGTCACTGCACTGACTTCTTGTATAGAGCCTGGATCCACTGGAAACACTTGTAGGTTAGCCTACCTACAAAGCCATTTATTGCACTCATCTTCGTACATGCATGAAACCCAATCCTCCATCGTGTCCGTATTCTGAGGTTCTATTCAGTGACTTAAAAATCACTCCAATTCAAATTTCAAGTGGGCCACACCACATGGAAAACACCACCGCCGCTTATTACTAATGAAAGGGGCATTTTTGTCATTTTGAAAACCCAGTCTCAAGTTTTGGTTAAAAGAACCCGCAACTCGCATTTATTGTCGTCAGTTACCGTGCTAGAAAGTTTGTTGACGCGGAAACGGACGGTGGTGTGTTGACGTCACCAAGTTCTATGGTGCCATCATGATGTATATGTTATATCGAAACCGTTCGTCCATTTGGAAATATTGTTTAATGTTTTCTAACAAAAAATGAGACAGATAAAAAGCTCAAGTGGACCACACTGAAGAAAGCAGTGGGGATTGAACTTCCACCATTGAAACCTTTCTGGGGTAACAGAAGTTAAGGATCAATCTAATATTTATTTTTTCTCTTCATCCAGGTCTGTGTGATCTCATGAACAGGTTGGATGGAAAATAAACATCATGGTGGGCAATAGGAATATTTTAATGATAGAAATCATTCACCACACTTTTTAATGTGGTGTGGTCCACTTGAGCTTTGGATATGACTTATGTTTTGGCTCCTTATCTAAAATGATCTCGTAAAATGAAGAAACGGTGTGGATATAATAAATATATCGTAGTTGGGCCCACAAAACTTGTTCACTACAACACACGACCGAGCTCCGACACGGGTTGCCTAGACTGTTCTACGTGGGCACACATTGATATATTTGTTTTATCTGAACGGTCCATCCATTTTGGGTCATTATTTTAGATCATCAATCTAATATTTATTTTTTCTCTTCATCCAGGTCTGTGTGATCTCATGAACAGGTTGGATGGAAAATAAACATCATGGTGGGCCATAGGAATATTTTAATGATAGAAATCATTCACCACATTGTTTAATGTGGTGTGGTCCACTTGAGCTTTGGATATGACTTATGTTTTGGCTCCTTATCTAGAATGATCTCGTAAAATGAATAAACGGTGTGGATATAATAAATATATCGTAGTTAGGCCCACAAAACTTGTTCACTATAACACACGACCGAGCTCCGGTGCGGGTTGCTTGGACTGTTCTACGTGGGCACACATTGATATATTTGTTTTATCCGAACGGTCCATCCATTTTGGGTCATTATTTTAGATCATGAGCTGAAAAATAAGGCAAATTTAGGTGGACCACATCACAGGAAAACATTGGTGATTAAATGTTCACCATTCAAAACTTCCTCGAGCCCCCTGTAATTCATTTGCCATCTAAACTGTTGATTAGGCCAAAAAGACCTCGATGAAGTGAAAAACCAAATATCAACTTGATCCAAAACTTTTATGGGCTCCGGAAGCTTTTAATGGTGGTTATTTATTCCTTATTGTTTGCTGTAGTGCCTTATTTTTAGGCTCATGCCCTAAATTAATATGAAAAATGGACGTACAGTATGGATAAACTGTAAAACCCGTATACTAGTCCGTACCATTTCGTAGACTTCCGCGATCTTCCCTGTCGAATTCCAGTGACCCATGACCTATAATCGGTGTTTGCGCGCGACCCTAAGTCGCATCCTGTAGGTTTATGTCGACTTGACTCAAAACTTGTACCGTAGCGACCACGCCGTCGCCACAGTTCCAACACCACGTCTCGCGCGCCGATACGATACCCAGGCCAGTAGTTGTGGGCTCGCGCATATTTCGAAAAAACGCAACGCATTTGTAAAACTTAAGAGAATCTCTATCAAACATCACATCAATCAATCAAGTACAACCTATCACTCGCCCATACCTCTCTCTTCCCCAAAGTCAACACAACCCATACCTAGTCAAGTACACCCATCACTCACACCCATCACACTTATCCCTCTCTCCTTACATCACTCACTCTCTCTCTCTCTCTCTCTCTCTCTCACTCTCATTTCTCTCTTCGCTCCCAAGCAAACAAGAGAGCAACCGTTCAAGGTCTTCCAAGTAGAGAAAGAAGCTATGTGTAGCCCACTTCCTACCACTCTAATCTCTCATCTCCACCCTTCAATCCTCATCTTCCACCATCAAAGGAAAAGCCTAAGAGCTAAGGAGTCCAATGAGCTTAGAAGAAGCAGAATTGGTGGGTGATCTTAGAATTTTTATCATTAATATCTATTTAAGGGCCCACATGTGGTGGGACCCATCTTAATGTATGCATGTACATGGAAGAGCTTATAGTGGCGGAGCTCCTCCCATCTCCACCGATCTCTCTCTCTTTCTCTCTATCTCTCTTTCTTTCTCATGCGTTGTAGACCCCATGTGGTGTGTATTCTATATCCATGCCGGCCACCCGTGCGACCCACCTTGCTAACATCTAGGGCAATGGCCCACCGTGATGATTTTATCTATGATGCCCGTTTAGCAGGTCCACCTTGCCTATCCGTTTGGACAGGCCTAGATGAGAGGAAAATACAAATGTCAGCTTGCATCCAAGCTAGTGGGCCACACATGTGGCCCCACTTGATGAAATGTACACCATCCAGACCTTCGACGGTGGGCCCCATTACAGCCTGCAGCTGCTGCTGCATTGGCGTCAGCAGGTTCTGGAGGTCTGATCATGTGGTATGAGTTATATCTCAACCGTCCACTGCCTGGACGTGGCCCACCTTGATGGTTTGCTGGACCCACACCATCTAGCAGGGACGGTGGGTCCCAGCAGCCATAGCTGCTGTATTGACGTCAACAATTGTGGGTCCCATCATGAGGTTGTGATATATCCAAGTCGTCCGTCCGTTTAAGGACACAGACCCCACCTTAATGTATCTATTATATATCCACACCGTCCATCTGGACGGGCGGTGTGGGCGCACCATGATGAATGTGTTTTCTCCAGCCGTCCATTATCTTGGATGTGGGACCCACCCACACGTGTCACACGTGTGGGGTGGGACCCACCTTGATGTATGTGTCTTGTATTTGCACCATCCAGATCTGGACGGTGCTGTGTGGAGCCCTCCTTGATGTATTATTCTATCCCACCGTCCATCTCAGGGACATGGGACCCACCTTGTATGGCAGTGGATTGGTTGGTGTCCACCAACTATATAGCTGCTGTAGTTACGTCAGCAAGCTCTGTAGGACCCACCGTAGATGTATGTGTTACATCCAAACCGTCCATCCAAATGGTGAGCTCGTCTTAAGGCTTAAGACTAAATATAAGGCAGATCTGCCTATCAGGTGGACCACACTGCAAATATCAGTGGGGGGTTGAATGGCTACCATCGAAATCCTTTTGGTATCATAGAAGTTCTGGATCAATGTGAAATTTATTTATTTGTCTATTAATTCAAGTCTTTGTGACCTTATGAACAGACTGGATGTGAAATAAACGTTATGGTGGGTCCTGGGAATTTTAAATGGTGGAAATCATTATCTCCACTGTTATTTGTGGGATGGTCCCAATGATCTTCTGATATAATTCATTTTTTTGGGAAATGCTCTTAAATGATCTCTAAGAATAGATGAATGGTGTAGATGGTGTGGCCCATGTGATGCGGCCCACTTAATGTATATGAAGCCCATTGGTGAGACCCATGTGATGCGGCCCACTTGATGTATATGAGGCCCATTGTGATATATTTGGGGCTCGTGTATGGGGCTTATTGTGATATATTTGAAGCCCATGAGGTGAGGCCCCTTACGATGTATTGCAAGGCCCATTATAATGTATTTGAGGCCCAGATGAGAGGCCCATTGTGACATGTTAGAGGCTCATGGGTTGTGGCCCATTGTGATGTATTCAAGGCCCATGGGACGTGGCTGATGTATGTGAGGCCCTGATAAGAGACCCATGGTGATGCATTTGTGGCCCTTGAGGGAGGCCCGTTGTGATGTATATGAGGCCCTAGCGTGACGCCCATTATGTTGTATATGAGGCCCTAGGGTGGCGCCCAGTATATTGTGTATGAGGCCTTTGTTTACAGCCCAATGGGATGTGTATTGGGCCCTTATGTGAGGCCATGGGCCCACTATATGTTAGGCTCTATGTGGGCCACTCCTTGGGAGCAATGTTGGTTAAATATCCACATTGATAGGCAATGATGGTTAAATGTCCACATTGTGACCTTCCCTTAGGCCTTGTTAGGCCCATTCTCATCATTCTCTAAGTGTGTTAACTCAAATAATTGGGCCCCATTGATATTGCATGGTCCATCATCACCGTAGACGGATGACTGCGTACTACCAGATTTGGCATATTCACGGCCGAGGGCCAATCTTTATACTATGATTTAGATTGGTTGTTTATCTATGGACCCCGCCGTGCATATAGGCCGATTATCGAGGCTAATTATCGATGTCGATTATTGATACCGGTTATTGATACTGATTACGAGTATGCTTAGTATATCGCCATGATACATGTCCATACGCATCATCTACATGCTTGATATGAGATGTGGTTGACCATTGCATATGCCTTTGGGCAGGTTGTTATGGGACTTCCTGATAGGCGGAGTTGTCCCATATATGCGCATGGTATGCGCAGGATTGATGTATGACTGGATTGTGTAACTCTTGCATCTCTCATTTTGTGATATGACCACCGTGCGCCCTATCGACTCAGGGTCATGGCCTCCACAGGCATGTCGTGGATGGCCAGATGGGATACCGGTAATGTTTGGTTATAGCATACGGGCACTATAGATGTCCTTAGGTGAAAATCTCTAAACCCCCGAGGCCAGAGGACGCCCCAATGTCTAAACCGAGTGGATATATATGAACGCATGAGGGCCATATACCAGTAGGTAGTGTCTCCTACTGTATCGTAGTCGGTTGGGAGGGAGTATGACCTTACCCGCCTGAGTGAGGGGGCAATATCTAGGTTGAGTTTGACCAGCTTGAGGAATGAGTTCGCTATCGACGAGCCGGGTCCAATATTGGTAGGCGGAGAGTGAAGTTTCTTCCACTTATCCAGTTGTGCGCTCGAATAGGGGCGGCAAGCTGGCGTAGAGTGTAATAGACCCCAGTGATGATCCTAGAGATATACGGTACTGATATGTGAACTTATTGAGCAGGAGTTGCATACTCATTCATTTATTCATTCACTATCTACTCTGTCTGGTAGTACGCAACTAATTGTTATGTGTATCTTCGTAATGGTCAGAATTTTGGTTGGGGCACGCGACCAACCTGAGATTAGGAGTTTACCACATTGAATCTGACTATCCAAATTTAGGTATGGGACTAGTTTGGATGGAAGTCCCTTGTGATGGACCCCATAGCCTATGATACTACGTACTATCATCCCGACTTCACACTCCAGCTTGGTCATTTCATTCGCACCACATATTGCATTACATCCTCAGCATATAGCATTTGGTTTACTATGCTTCTATATTGCATAGCCTGAATAAGGTTGATGTATTTATGGACTTACCAGCATGTTTCTGTATTGCTCTAATATTACATACTTGACACTTACCTTGAGCACACACTTTCACTATCCTCTAAGCTTTTTATAAGCTTATGCACGATACATGCGTGCAGGTGGCGTTAGGTCGCAACAGCATTGAGCTTGGAGCGTGCGGCTATTTTATGGAGCTTTGATTTTCAATATATATATATATATATATATATATATATATATATATATATATATATATATATATATATATATATATATATATATATATTTCTTTCAGCACTGTATTCAAATGATTATAATAGTGGATATGTGATGATAATGCTGCCTTTGTGATTTGGGTAAACTTATGGTTATACTTATTACAAGTTAAATGTATGTTGGAAAATCCTCCTTATAAGATCCTAGCATCGGAATCTAGCATATGGGCGCTGGGAGCCGAGAATGGGGTACTACGAAGGCTGTCGGCACCGGATTCGGTGATCGAGAATTTTGTGAGCCCGGTTTTCGAGTTTGCGGCGTGACATAAACCGTAGAAGACTATACAGTAGCAAGGTACACAAACAGCCGAGAAGATAATCAGTCCAAGTAGGGCGTTATACGACCCACTGTGACGTATGGGTTTTCCATGCCATCTATCCATTTTGAGAGATATTTTTAGGGAATGAGCCCAAAAAATTGGGAAGATCCAAGGCTCCGGTGACCATGAATTGGTGATTGAATTCCCACCATTAAAAACTCTTTCGGAACTACAAAAGTTTTGGATTAAGCTTATACCTATTGTTTTCCTTGATCGAGGTCCATATGACATTATGAACATGTTGGGTGGAAAAAAAAAATTAAAAACTAAAAACAAACAACAACAATAAACAAACATCATAGTGTCCCTTGAGAAGGTTTCAACCGTAGGTGTTATTATCACATCTGGTTTCTGTGTTGTAGTCCATTTGGAACTCTTATCATTTTTTAGATCATACCATAAAATGTTTTGAAAAGGTTGATGATGGGTGGCGTTGATAAAACCCATACATCACAATAGGTCTAATGTGAATTTGGTATTAAAAATTTGAGTTCATATACTAAAAATGATTAAATTTTTTTCATGATCTACTTTGTTTCACAGGCCAAACTCTTATAACCATTACACAACATCAGTGCTTACATTTTCCATCCACTCAAATAATCATCACCTAATAATTTATTCATTCATTTCAGGGGCGGCTCTAAGGGGTAGGCAGGTGAGGCAATCGCCTAAGGCCCTATATTATAGAAAAATTAAAATTTCTTAATTATGAAGGTCCTATATTATAGCAAAATTAAAATTAATAAGAAAAAAAAAGCCTAAAATTTTTGAAATAAAACTTATTGAAAAGCCTACAAAATAGGAACATCTAAAAATTAGTTTACAAATTTGAAATTGAAAATAAAAAATGAATCCTAGAAACTAGCACTATCAATAATAACAGTCTAACTCTATCGTCTCTTTCAAAATAATAGCATCATTCGCAATAAATTCTTCTCCTAAAAACCTAGGACCACAACTACCTACTTTATTGCTAGTTAAGTTCTCAAAAAATTAAGTTCTAACATCATTTTTCTAAATTAAATTCTAACTTCATTTTTCTAACGGTACAGTGAAACACCAATGTCTAATTAGATTATTAGTAGTGAATTGTTCTTTTTCCTAAACAGCAAAACAATCGCACAGCACAACAGACTTTTTTAAAGAAAGAAGTTTTTCAAAACTAAAGATTATAAAAAATTATTTACAAATAATTATGTCTTAAGATAGATTAAACGGTTTAACAACTTTATCTATCAAAACTGATTTATTGGGTAAAATTGAATACAAAAGTTTAATTAGTAATTTTGCATCTAAAAATGCAAGAAGCAAATTTATGGTTTAATTTTGAATTTATTAATTTTTTTCATTTTTTAAACTAAAAAGCCTCATTTTTATTACTTGCCTAAGGCCCTCAAAAATGTTGAGCCACCCCTGATCCATTTAACCATTATGGACTAAGACATGAAGTCAAAAAAAAAAGAAAAAAGAATGCAAATACGAAATATCTGGGCACAACAATGCATGATATCTTGTCCATCCAAGCTGTTGATTGGGCATAATGGATATGGAATAAGCCTAAACAACATAGACTTTTGTTTATTTCTAAAATATTCGTAGCCACCCATAAGAATGTAATGGTGGAATGAAAAATCACAGCAAGGCACATCTAAAAGTATGAAATAATTACTCTTAGACACTTAAAAGCATGAAAATATTACTCATATTACACTTAAGTATCTAAAAATATTTAAAGATTACACTCAAGTGTCTAATATCATTAGAATATACCATTGAGTTTTACGACCATGATTAATTATCATTTAAAATTCGATGAACTCTCCTCACACTTATTTGACATTTTCAATTCAGTTGCATAGATGGATCAATCATCCCTTTATTAACCCACAACCTCACTATACATCGCTTTATCCTACCGATCTCCCTTCTAAGCTTTACAAACGCCATTTCCTATTTTCCTAGCATATCACGACTCATATTTAGTGAGTCTCGTTTGTGTATTGGAAGACTATACCCCCGATACATAGATGTCCATTTCTTTTGTCTCGCATATATGACGATCCCACTCAACCTTCCTTTGCATACGGTAGGAGTTGCTGGAAGGTAGACGTTGGTTGGGCTATCGATGGACATGACGGTTCAATGACATTTTTTAGATACTTAAGTATCTAAAAACATTTAAAGATTACACTCAAGTGTCTAATATCATTAGAATATACCATTGAGTTTTACGACCATGATTAATTATCATTTAAAATTCGATGAACTCTCCTCACACTTATTTGACATTTTCAATTCAGTTGCATAGATGGATCAATCATCCCTTTATTAACCCACAGCCTCACTATACATCGTTTTATCCTACTGATCTCCCTTCTAAGCTTTACTAACGCCATTTCCTATTTTCCTAGCATATCATGACTCATATTTAGTGAGTCTCGTTTGTGTATTAGAAGACTATACCCTCGATACATAGATGTCCATTTCTTTTGCCTCGCATATATGACGATCCCACTCAACCTTCCTTTGCATACGGTAGGAGTTGCTGGAAGGTAGACGTTGGTTGGGCTATCGATGGACATGACGGTTCAATGACATTTTTTTTTGTATGAGTTTGAGTACTATGGCTGAGCGGGGTGTTGGGGCCGAATATATATTACATATGCATAAGAAGTATATGGAGAGCGGTAATTACCTGACTAATTTGGATTATAGACTAGCAAAATGAGAGATCATATCAAACACTCTATATAGTGAATGGTCATTTATTATAGAATCTTATACAAGTAGTCCTTTTGAACTACCACTTTATTTGTACAAGTTATCTCGAACAACTCAGCCCATCTTTAACTAGTCATTCATTGATATATGTGTGGTCATTATCTACATAATGGAACCATGATCACCTATAACTTTATCAATAGGGTGGATTTGAAGTAAAAATGAAGGTAGGCCCTATCGAATTATCAACAATGGATGTTCATTAATCACTACTGTTTCTTATGGTATGGTCCATTTGAGGTTTGGATTTACTCAAATTTGGGCCGTTGGTGCCCTAAAATGGTCGCGCATGATGGATGAATGTTGTGGATGGAATAATTACAACATGGTAAGGCCCACAAAACTTAGTTATGTTAACACACCCTTGAGGTTGGAGGTTTGTTGGCACATCGCGCAAATAGTTTTCTCAATTTGGACACAGATTGCTTACTGATGTCATGAATGACTTATTAGTGTTGATAATGTGCCCCACCATGATTAATGTGTTTTATCCTCACCTTCCATTCATTTTTCTAATCAATATATGGTACAAGACTAAACATGAGACAGGTCCAATTCTCATGTGGACCACACCATTGGAAATCATGGTGACCGAACACCCACTGTTAAAAACTTCTTAGAGGCTAAAAAACTTTATGGATAAAGTTGAAATTTCTATTTTCCATTCATCTAGTTCTGTGTGACCTAATGAACTATTTGGATGGGGTTGGACCTATTTTAGGGGTTGAGCCCAAAATTGAAGCATATCCAAAGCTAAACCGGATCACACCACAAGAAAAATGGGAATAATGTTTTCCACCATTGAAACATTTGTTAGTGCACTGATTTGTGCATCTTGTTTGTCAATCACATGAGTCCATATGTCAAGTAATCGATTGAGTCATTACAAGCTGAAAACCGAAGACACGAGAGGACATGAGTATCAAGGAGTAAAGAATAGGTAAATGACGTGCCTTGGTGACCCTAACCCTTGATACTCTAGATGATTCTTAACCTTATAGGTAGACCTTATTTATCATCCCTTAGCCTTATAAGCTTAATTGAAATATTATGAGTAGGGCTATAAGAGGTGTAAAGCTGTTGTGAAATAGTATGTCCAAAATAACAAACTTTCAAGTGGTGCTCGATCTCATTGAGCAGATCTTAAAGGGTCTTTGATGACAGCGAAGATCCCCTCGATGAAATCGATTATGTAACTTAGATCTGTCTAGCAGAGTGATCTTTTATCTAAGCTACTCAATGGTATTAAGGACCCACAAAAGGTCCCCTCAATGATATCGAATAACAGTGTGAAAACTGTCTAGTAATAATTTAGTTGGAAATCCAATTTTCTCGATGGCATCGAAGGCACGCTCTTGATGCCATCAAAAAAGTTGTTATCTATCCATTTTTAAACCACGAACTCCTTGTAAATGGCATTCAATTCTCGGGCATTTGGATTGATTTTTTGTGTAATAAAAACTGAGATGATTCCATATCCCAAGTCTCTTAGTCCATGAGATCTAAGTTATCTTCTTTATAATTTATCACTTGAAAAAAGATTTCATCCTTAATGATGAAGATAAACTTGTTCTATTCATCCACTTTGTTTTAGATATTAGACTTGAACTAATATACC
Source organism: Magnolia sinica (assembly GCF_029962835.1). Lineage (NCBI taxonomy): Eukaryota > Viridiplantae > Streptophyta > Magnoliopsida > Magnoliales > Magnoliaceae > Magnolia > Magnolia sinica. The sequence goes on along the minus strand of NC_080575.1, from coordinate 87,516,978 downwards.
TCATCGGAGCACTGCATGCAGGGTGGTTGATCTTGAAGTTGAATAATTAGCAACGCATCAATATCATGATTAACCCGGGGGGGAGGGGGGCAAAGGGGAGCCAATTGAAGGACAGGAGAGCATCAATCAAGCAACCCGAGACAACGCTACAAAAGGAGCTCAATTCGACAAGTTGTCATTTGTAAGACTCTGTATACTTTCAAAATTATTAAAAGGGGAATATCCTAACTACCTAATCCTAAACTTCTTCAATTGAATGTAGAAAGTTGGTGTGTTCTTAATAACCTTATTATTGCATGCCAATAATTGAAAGGTTAGAGTCTCTAATTGAGGGGATTCTTTACCCATGGTCTACACCACGATGGTGGCCACCAATTTCAGTGGTTTGATTTTCAAAACCATTAACTTTACATGTACAAACTCAATGCATGGTAGGGCTTAGATATTCTACAGTGCCCCCCTGTACTATGTACAACTTGTTTTTTTCATCAACAAAGCTATCAGTAGTGCACTCCAATCTTTTTGGGAAAAATAAAGTGCACGATAGGGACTAGTTACTATCAGAGAACTTAGGTCTAACTTCTAATGTAAAAATACCTTACAATGGATAACAAAAAATTTGCTCAACTAGTTGCATAGGGTCCACCATGGCGTGTGTATGGATGGCATCAACAAAGTTAGGTCTAACTATACACCTGAACTGTGTACAACTTTTTTTTCTCATTAAAAAAGTTACAGGTGGTGTGCTCCAATCCTTCTGGGGAAAAAATGCGCATGATACGGACTAGCAATTACTATTAGAGAACTTAGGTCTAAATTTTAATATGAAAGTGCCTCACAATGAACAACAAAAAATTTGCTCAACTAGTTGCATTGGGTCCACTATGGTGTAAGATGAGACACTTTAAAATCAGACTTAAGTAGGTCACATAGTGGAAAACAATGCACAACCACCCATTGGCTCCAAATCACGTGGGCCCACTTGATGGTTGGATTAGCCTAATTTTGGAACCTTTTACTTTGTAGTCATGCCATCCTATTGAATGAGGAGGTGAATTGCCTATGTAACCATGGGTTATGGGAATATCCTATAAATTTAGATATGGCCTAATAAAAATGTATTATGTATGTATTTTAGAGGTGAGACCTGCAATAATGAAAAAGTGTCATGTGTGCGTGTTAAAAGTGAGACTTGCAATGAAAGGGCACAAATATCATTTCATCGAGAGAAATTTGTTCCTTCTCACTGCGGGCCCCACCTCTAACATGTGTACATTGTGTTCTTTCATTAAGCTATGTCCAAGTCATAAGGGATTCATGTAACCACTGATTAATGGATTAAAATGCCATGTATATATAGGCACCATAGTGGGCCCCTCATTCAATAATTGGTTAACACAAACTTCTCATTTACAATTAGTTGGTTGCGCGACATTACCATTGTTGATGCAAAAATCTAGTCCACCCTTTTTTGACCTTCGAGTACCTGCACAGGACGAAGACAAAGGAGACCCTGGCTAGAGCAGGGGACCCTCCGATGCCAAAGTCAGGCTAGAAATCTGGGTCTTATAGTATTGAGGGGTTCGAGGAGAGAGTTTTTGCGTACCTTTCATCCTTGGAGTCTCTCCTATTTATAGTAGAAAGACGATCCCGCCGTATGGGGATTCTTTCCCGATTTTTTGAGATTTGATTTAGATGGTATTTTATTTATGGATATTCCCCGATCCCGAGATTTTCGGGATTGGAAATCCTTTTATAAGATTCTCGGGACGGTGTTTGAGATTACACCATCTCTCCTTTGTTTGGCTCGGCCTTAATAAATTTGTAATCTCGGCTGGCTTACAAAGGAGGTTTTTTCGCCTACTATCGGACGAAACTGAGTCGGTTCAGGACCGATGTCTTTCTTATATCCGATAGCTAATACCCCAACCCACCATACATGGGTCAGATTCATAATCGGTCAGGTGGCTTCCTGATTTAGGGCCTTTACTAGGTCCCTTTAGATATTGTTGTCTCGTTAACCGAGTCAACTTGATGTATCTTATACTTGCCTTAGGCTCTCGACTCTCAATTTTGGTCGGGATTCGTTTCCCACGAATCCGAGCAAGTTTCTCCTTTAGGCTTTATTTTAACTCAGTCCTCACTATTGACTCGGATCCCTCGGATAGTTTCAGTAGATAACCGAGTCTCTGGACTTGCCATATTTTTGCATACCTTTTATCCTTGGAGTCTCTCCTATTTATAGGAGATGGAGGATCCCGCCGTATGGGGATTCTTTCCCGATTTTTTGGAGATTTGATTTAGATGGTGTTTTGTTTAGGGATACTCCCCGATCCCGGGATTTCCGGGATTGAGAATCCTTTTACAAGATTCTCGGGACGGTGTTTGAGATTACACCGTCTTTCCTTTGTTTGGCTCGGCCTTAATAAATTCGTAATCTCGGCTGGCTTACAAAGGAGGCTTTTTTGCCTACTGTCGGACAAAACTGAGTCGGTTTAGGACCGATGTCTTTCTTCTATCCGATAGCCGATACCCCAACCCACCATACATGGGTCAGATTCATAATCGGTCAGGTGGCTTCCTGATTTAGGGCCTTTACTAGGTCCCTTTAGATATTGCTGTCTCGTTAACCGAGTCAACTTGATGTATCTTATACTTGCCTAAGGCTCTCAAATCTCAACTTTAGTCGGGATTCTTTTTCCACGAATCCAAGCAAGTCTCTCCTTCAGGATTTATTTTAACTTAGTTCGAACTATTGGCTCGGATCCCTCAGACAGTTTTAATAGATAATCGAGTCTCCGGACTTGCCATATTTTTTCCCAACAGTAAGCCCCCTACTCCTTGTGTCAGTTATATCGGTAATAAGGAGTAATGCACTGTAGACCGAGGTTATGATGAGACATTTATTGCTTCTTGTGTCGTTCTTAACGTGCGATAGATCGTTACTCGAGGTTGCACGAGCGGACAGTCATCAAGTCGTTTCCTCCGCTTATAAGCATCAGACACGTGGCGGAGACATTACTTACGTCAGTCAGCGTGCGCCACGCGTCGGCGGGGGAGTCGAAATAAGCGTCGATTCGACTCCTCCTTAAATACTACTGCCACGTGGCTCGACTATAAAAGGAGGAGTGGGATCGACTTTCGCACTTTCGTCTACCCAGTTAATCTCCTTCTTCCGTTCTCTCTTCTTCCTTCTTTACTATACTTACGTTCTGCCATTCTTCTCCGTCCTCACTTTCTTCCTCCCTCCTCAACTGTGTGCTTTTCGTCTTTCTGATGAGTCTTATCTTCTTCCATTTTCTTTTCGTCGTTCAGTGGCAATGCATCCCTCAAGTCTCCAGGAGGGGATTTCCAGTGATGAGGACGATACAGAACATTTTTTGAATGTTTCAGAATCGCCTTCCTTACTGGCGGAGATGGCGATGAGTGCCAATGAGGCTTTCCAGCTCACCGCTAGGACGTCCAGTGGGACTCCAGCGGAACGCCTTGCTCTAGAGGGCCCTTCTGTCCTGAGACATGCCCCGGGTAGGCCCACCCCCTTTTTCCCTGGGGACGACTTAGAGGAAGAGGAAAAAGAATTAAGAACCTGTGAATCTGCTCTTCCCAAGAGACCGATGAGGACTAAGTTTGGGGGAACCACTGGGTCGGTTCCCCTACGAAGATCGACTCGGTTTACTGAGTCGGCAGCTGAAGAAGGAGAGGCTGCCGAGAGTGAGGAGGTCGGAAATGAACAGAAGGGGCCGGTTCCCTCAGTTTTGATTGAGACGGATTTGGATAGGATTCGAGTAGGGTATCATGTTCCCGACTCAGTAATTCTTTAACTTTCGTTTCCGAACAAATTGCCCGACCATCCCCCTCCTGGGATGGTCGCAATTTTTCAAGTTACCATACAATGTGGCTTACGTCTGCCCTTATAACCTATTGTTCAGGATTTCCTTTCCCGGCTCAGAATTGCTCCCGGGAAGATAGTTCCAAATGGGTGGAGGAACTTGTTTGGATGTGCAGTGTTGTGGGCTGAGACAGAGCAGCTCCTACTTACCATGGACGAGTTCCTTTATTTATACTAAGTTTGGCTGAACACTTCACAGCCCGGCTGGTATTTTTTGAGCGCTTGGCGGAACAAGGGTGGTTCTTTGATAACCGACCCTCATACCTCTAACAAGCATTGGAGAGAGAGAGAGGTGGTTCTGGGCATGCGGTCGCTGGGAGACTGCCGAGCCTAGGCTGTACGAATCCCTTGTTCCCCGGGTGTTCTCTAAAGCAGGTGACTCGGCACGCCTTTTCCCTCATCTTGCCTTGTTAGAATCCTTTTGAGTCTGACTGAACGTATTCTGCAGATATTTTCAAGAAAAAACCGAAGTTAGCAGCTAACGCCTTAGCTCGGATTAGAAACCTGTGGACGTTGAGCCCGAACGACAGGTCTTGGAAGTCTCTTTTACAACCGGAGCGTCTTTTTCTTTCGGGCTTGGATTCATCCGTGACAGGTATCTTTGAATTATTCAGGCACATCCTTCTTGAATTCTTTTGACTCTACATTTTGTCTGACACAGAAATGGCTGAAGCTCGACCCCTTCTGAAGCCATCGTCAAAGTTGAAGGCTCCTCCGAGTTCAGTCCTTCTGTCCGAGCCTCGGCCTCCAAAGAAGGCGAAAACTGCTCCCTCAGTCGCGGAGCCTTCTGCCCCGTCGTCGATCTTTTTGACCCCGAAGAGAGGGCGGACGTTCCGGTCGAGTCCCGGACGACTCCTGAGCTAGGACCTGTTGCAGAACGGGTCTTGGGGCAAAGGGAGGAGTCGGCTTCACAGGAGCAATCATCCTTCCATCGGGTCGTGGCGGACATGGTTCCTTCAGCTGTTTCTGCCAGGAGCGAAAGGGAATTCGCTTCCCTCTTCGAAGCTCTCGGGAGTCGGATACTCTCTCATGCTGTGAGGGTCTTGCTTCAGGTAGGATCCCGAACTTTATCCCTTAGCTCCTTGTCTCTTTCGGCTTTAATCAGGCTTAGTTTTTTTTTTTTTGTAGCTTGCCCCTTGCCTGCTGAGAGCCAGCGTCGATTTGACCGAGGCTGAGAAGACCCAGAAGCATGTGGCGGACGTTGAAGCGGCCTAAAAACGGGCTGCAGAGGCAGAAACCCAACTGGAGATTATCACAACTCGGGTCGGCCGTTTAACTGGCGAGTTGAGCTTGGCCCGAAAGGCGACTGAAGATGTTAGAGCCGAATGTGCTCGGATGGCTCAACTGCTGAACATGGCTATTGATGAGAGTCAGCAACTCTGCCTGGCTCATGACGCCTCTGAGGAGAAGCTAGCTCGGCTAAGGGCCGACACAAAAGTAGCTCTCAAGGTGGCCAAGAAAGAGGCAGGAGAGAAGGCTGTAAAAGACTTCCTTGAATCTTTGGAGTTCGAAGACGAGAGAGATCGCTTATACGCGAGCAGGTACAAAGCTTGCATTCAAGTGATGAAGTAGTTTTTTCCCAACCTTGATCTTTCGAAATTCGAGGAAGGGCCTCCCGAGGATCCGGCAGTTGAGTGTGATGATGCTGCGGGTGGTATCAGGGCCAAGTCTGAATCGGCTCAAGCTCCAGAGGTCATTCCGAATGACCCTTGATAGCTTTGGAGCTTGATTTTTGGTATCATCATCAGCTCCTCTTTTAGTACCATCATCGGCTCCTGTTTTGGTACCATCATTGGCTCCGGGCAAGCTCGAGAATAGCGTTATTCGAAGAAGAAACTCACACGTTGTGGCCGATCTTTCTTTTACCCCTTTCTTGTCTAACAATGTATTGCTGAAACAAGATGTAACTCGATGTAACAAACTAATAAATGAATATGCTTAGTTTCATTCTATTCATTTTTGACTCAGTTTACATGTCTGTTATTTTTTTAGCCCCCGTTTTTTTATTACTTTGCCGTACCGACTTTAGGGGTAATAGGTTTGTAGATGCTCAGCATTCCACGGATGAGGTAACAGTCGTCCGGTTAGGTCTTCCAACCGATACGTCCCCGGTGAAATGGTGGCTGAGACGATATAGGGTCCTTCCCAGTTGGGTCCCAGTGTTCCTAAGCCAACTTCCTTAGTATTGAGGAATGTCTTTCGGAGAACCATGTCTCCGACTCGAAAACGTCTAACCTTTACTCAGGCGTTATAGAACCGAGTTACCTGTTGTTGCCGATGCCCCATACGTAGCCGGGCTTTTTGTTCGTCCACAAGATCGTGTCCGAGTGCTAAGAGTTGTTCATTATCCTCTTCGTTAAACGTACTGACTCGGGCTGAAGGCAACCCGATCTTGACCGGAGCGACGGCTTCCGAGCTATAAGTATGGGAGAAAGGAGTTTCTCCTGTGGTGGTTCGAGCTGTAGTTCGATATGCCCACAATATTTTCGAGAGTTCTTCAGCCCATACTCATTTGGCTCAGTTGAGCTTCGTCCGGAGATGCTGTTTGATGATCCTGTTGACCGCCTCAACCTGTCCGTTCGTCTGAGGATGGTGGGGCGACGAGTACACATTTCTGATCTCGAGGTTGTCACACATTTCACGAAAGGTCCTATTGTCTAACTGCTTTCCATTGTCGGTAACAATGGTCCGGGGTACTCCGAACCGACAGACAATGTACTTCCACACGAAATCAGTGATCTTCTGTTCGGTTATTTTCGCTAGTGGCTCAGCCTCGGCTCATTTCGTGAAGTAATCCACGGCTACAACAGCGAACTTGGTTTGGCCTCTTCCCACAAGGAGTAGGCCTATGATGTCGATTCCCCATTGTGCGAAGGGCCAAAGACCAGTCCCTGAACCCCTCAATACTATAAGACAGATTCCTAGCCTAACTTTGGCATCAGAGGGTCCCCTGCTCTAGCCAGCATCTCCTTTATCTTCTTCCTGTGCAGGTACTCGACGGTCTAAAAAGAGTGGATCAGATTTTTGCATCAACAACCATTATATATTGTTTCACAGTTAAATGTGTTTGTTTACCAAACATAATATTTCATGCAGGCACCATAAGTATGTTGTTTACCAAACAAATCTATCTGCGAATAAGTATAAATCAAAATAAGTTACATGAAGCATAAGTAGCTTAAAGTAACTTATGAACCAAATACTCCCTTAATATGAGGTGCTTCGTCAAAGGATTACCCTGAAATCATAATATTTCAAAACTCAAGTGGACCATGCTATTAGATTTAGAGGTTTTTGCATAATTTCAAATAAGATGAGTGTTGAATCAACATGATATATATATTTGGGATCAAGCAAATCCATAGCTCAAGTGACAACAAGAAATAATGGAGATTGGAAGCCTAAGGTGAAAACTTCTCCGGGACCACCTAAGTTTTCCATCAAGCTGATATTCGTGTTTCCCTTCATCTAGGTCGGTGTGACTCTATGAGGAGGAGCCCCAAAATTGAACTAGGAAAATAAATAGACGTGCGGATGGAACAAATACATTACAATGGGCTACAACAGGGGAAGTGGGTGGTGGCAGGGTCACCACCCAATCCGTGTTCCAAACAAGAGCTGGTGTAGCTGATGGACGGGTAGATATCGTGCACGTAATATGCTCTCTCCACTCCAGAGAAAGTTGCCCGAGTTAGGCAGTTGCGCGAGTTAGGCAAGAGTTTTCGTCCACGACGTAAAAGATTATGGATGGCTCAAAAATGATCAAAGAGTGTTTTCGTCGTTCCGTGATTAGGGATAGCTCATCGGTTGCTTGTCCCAACCGGGACCATGTTGCGTCTCCATCTAATGCCAATGAAAAGGAGCTGCAAGTGAAATCGGTCTATGTGGGGCCCACCAACATAATATATGTTTGGCATGTATCCATGCCCTTCATTTATTTCTAAAAATTATTCTAGAATAGTTGATTAAAGGTACAAATGGATTATTATTTGTCATCCAACCAGTTCATAAGGTTACATATACCTAGATGAAGAGAAAAAAACAAATGCGGGCTTGATACAAAAATTATGTGGCCCTAAGAAGTTTTCTTGCTTGGAGCAGATATAGAACATTTCCACCGTTTCAACGGATGTGGATTGCGTCCTACCCCCGCCCGTTTCTATCCGGGCATTTCTATAGCTGGGCCTACTGTGATGTATCGGTTTATCCATGCTGTCCTCCCTCCTCTCGGATTATTTTAATATATGTATACAAAAATAAGGCACATCTAATAATCAACTGTACCAAACAAAATAATAACCTCGGGTTGTATGAAATGACAAAGCATTAGATGCAAGAGTCACATGTGGTGTAGTGCACTTGAGAGCGTTGGATCTGTCTTATTTTTCTTCGTATGCCTTAAAATGATTCAAGTGGATGAATGGACGGTGTGGATAAACCAATACGTCACGGTGGGCCCACCCACAGAACCGCCCATTCGTGGCTAGAGACAGGCGGAGGTAGAACGCAATCTGCGTCCCCTTTCAACGGGATTTCGTCCCGCTTGTACGGACTCCGTGATAGAAGGGCAAGGTGATGTATGTGTTTGATCAATACTATCCATCCATGTTTTTCCTATAATTTTAGTATGAGCCAAAAAAAAGTTAGGTAGAATCAAGGCTTTAGTATACCAAAAATTGAGGACTAAAAATCCATCATTAAAAGCTTTAATTTCTTGATAGCTACATAAGCTTTGATTACGCTGATGTTTGTGTTTTTTCTTTCATTCAGGTGTACTTGCCCTTGTGGACGGCAAATAAAAATGTTAGGCTCTAAGTAATCCGTGGTTGTAATTATCACCATTATTTCCTGTGGTATGGTCTACTAGAGCTTTGAATTTAGATTTTTTTTTAACTCATGTAATTAAATAATCTGGAAAAAAAATGAATGGATGGCATGGATAAATCACTATACATCATGGTGGGCCCTAATATCCCTACCATTTTCCTGTAACGTAGGCTACTTGATTTTTAGATTTGCTTTAATGTTGAAATTATGCTTTAAAATGAGGTAATAAAATAGATGGACAACATGGATAAGATGCACACATCAGATCATGGTAGACCTCACATAATTTAGTAAATAGGCGATGGGTTCAACGCGCTTTTGAAAAAAATAAAAAAAATTGCTCGGTACGCAATCCGCATCCGTAGTACTGGCGCAGGACGCGATGGGCGTCCCTCTCATCGCACTCGTTTTCTCCTCGAATCACGACTCTATATTCAAATGAGAGACTCTCAGTAGTCCGCATGAATACCTCCAAACTGTAATACCCCGGATCGCTAGAGCAAACCCCCAGTTACCGGATCCCAATGAATGATTCGGTTTGCATATACAAGTTATGGATGAAACAATCCTAACCGTCCAATTAAGGAAGTTGTAAGGTTTTGATTGCAGAATATAAATCATTACTCTTCATTATTTGTTTGCAGGCTACTGTAGGACCCGTTTGATTGAGCAATCAGGGATGCCTTCTCACTCTGCGATACCAACAATTTTGAGTACTCCTACAAGAGGAAGCGGATTGCGTACTGAGTAACTCTTAAGCGTACTGAGAAAATTCTGTGGGGTCCAAAGTGATTTGTGTATTTTATCCGCTCCGTCCATCCATTTTATCAGATAATTTTAGGTCTTAAACCTAAAAATAAAGTATATCCAAATCTAAAGTGGACCACACCACAGGAAACAGTGAGAATTGAACGTTCACCGTTAAAAATTTCTCACAAGCCACGGAAGTATTGGATCAAGCTTGTATTTGTTTTTTCCCCTTCATCCATCTCTTTGTGATCTTATGAACAGTTTGGATTAGAAATAAACATCATTGAGGGCCCTATAAAAGTTTCAACGGTGGAAATCATTATCCCAACTGTTTAGTGTGGTATGGTCCACTTAATCTTTGGATATGCTTATATTTGGGCTCAACCCCTACAATGAGCTGTAAAACTGATGGACAGTGTAGATAAACCACCTACATACACGGTGAGCCCAACAAAGTTTACTTAGTACCATAAGAGCTTATTGAGTAACTCAATACCCAATCCGGGTCCTTGCTCTTACTCTGGTGGTAGACTCTCAGGAGTTTCAACACCTGGTTGAGGGTTCGAGGACCCATGGGTGGTGAAATCCCACCACAGCCTGAGTGTGTCGTGGTGCATGTGCGTGTGTTAAAATAATAATAATAATAATAATACTCAGTAACCAATCCGATTTCTGCTACGGATTACCCCATTTTCCGGTGTATACTATTCATACGGCTGTCAATGGCTGGGCTGGCCTATTGGGCCCTTAGGCTTGGCCCACTTTGGGGTGCACTTGGTCAGGCATGTATGGCCCAGTGGCTAAACTTTAGCCCAAAACTAAAGCTCAGGCATGTATGGCCCAGTGGCTAAACTTTAGCCCAAAACTAAAGCTCAGGCATGTATGGCCCAGTGGCTAAACTTTAGCCCAAAACTAAAGCTCATTTATTAATCGAACTGGCTTTGTCTTTGTAGCGGAATATTTAAAGAAGCTACGCACCTTCACTTAATGTTAACGAAAGCGACGCCATGTGAAGTCGACGCCTTTACATATAGGGAGCTGAACGGCATTGGAATTGACGAGCTTCCCTGGCATTCAGGTATGTAATTCAATCTTCCGTTATTAGCATTGACTTGGGCTTGGTCTGACTAAGTCTAACCTAATTTGGTTCTTTTTAAGAGTATATACAAAAGTTTTATATCTTTCTTATCTATTTTTAATTTAGTTTTAAAATATTCAATTACTTATTTAAATTAGATAATTTATTAATAGCTATTAATATTATTTTGTGTAACTATTTCAATTTCAATGACAACTAACATTCTTATGAATTATTGTTAATGGCAATAAGTTCATGGATGGCTATTTCAATTTTAGTAGTAAATAGGTTCGTGCTCGGGGTTGGGCTTGGGCTGAGCTGATTATTAATTTATAGGTTTTGACTTGTCATGGGCTTGGGCTTTAGTCCTAGTAAATGATCTGGGCTTGGACAGTCCTCCATGTGGGAGCCTGATCAACCCAACGGTTACACTACAGTAAGACTACTGTGATAGTTCATCACCATTTAAGTATTAGTGTTGATTAAGTCAATGTATATGCGGTGCATACAACATCAATTGGACCATTCACGGTTGTGGTTAGATCATTATTTTAAAACCTCACTGATCTGTCGGTAATAACTATCTGATTTCTCCCATTGAATCTGAACCGTTGATCATTTTCTTTTTATCGATCCATTTGATACCTATCAATTAGATGGTCAAGATTATCCCAATGGGTGTGATTTTCATTCCACAATTCAATCATTGAGGATCACCGTACATCTATGCCACATGTAATGGATGATTCTGATCTACCACCAAAGTCTTTCTCTGCGGTACCATCCACTCATGTATGAGATGACTAAACTACCCTTGGCAACTATGGCTGTCAACGGGTCAGGTTTAGGTCAGGTCCCGTAATACCCCCTGCCCAAACTGGGCTGTTAGGTTTAGGTCCCTTTGGATTCTAGTAACCTGAAATAAATAAATAAATAAATAAGGTGAGACCCGAACCTGATCCGATTTCCAATGGTCCAAGACGTTGGGCTGGGGCCAGTTAAGATCGGGCCGGGTCCATCTGGTACCCGCGGTTCCCAGTAAACATTTTCAGCTCCGTTCACAACAGCTACGAGAACCTCGTGAAGCCTTCTTATGTTGAGGGGCACTTAGGTAATTTAATCATTGTGAAACTGCCGTGGTCTATGAAATCGGATTGCGTACTGAGTAACTCAGTACGCTCTTATCGTACTGAGTAAACTCAGTTGGCCCCACGGTGAATGTACGTAGTCTATCCACGCCGTCCATCCGTTTTTCCATATAATTTAAGGCGTTGAGCCCAAAATTGAAGAATATCCAAAGATCAAGCATATCATACTACAGGAAACAGTGGGAATAATGATTTCCACCGTTGAAACCTTGTTACGCCCCACGGTGCTGTTTATTTCTCATCCAAACTGTTCAAACAATCTTAAAGACATGGATGAAGGAAAAACATGAAAATAAACTTGATCCAAAACTTCTGTGGCCCTCAAGAATTTTTCAATGATAGATCTTCAATTCACATTGTTTCCTGTGGGGTGGCCCATTTGAGGGTTGGATATATTTAATTTTTTATCTAGATTTCTAAAATTATCCCATAAAATGGATGAACCGAGTGGATAAAATACATAAATCATGATAGACCTCGCAAAGTTTACTCAGTACGCTAATTGTACTGAGTTACTCAGTACACAATCCGCTTCCGTGGTCTATATACTCAATCAAGAAATCCATTTCCAGCCAGGCTTCGGTAGTGATCCCTCCAGTACCAAGCTCGGTACTGGTCTGTGAGGAAAAGTTCCGTGGGCTCATACGTGTATCCCTCATCCGTGCATGAACCCAAAAATTAAGTAGATCCGAATCTTAGGTGGAACACACCGCGTGAAACAGCCATTAAGGCCCCATGTAACATTTATTTGCCTTCTAAACTATTAATTGTTGTTGACATCTTAAATATATCAATTACAGGTTCTATTAATGCCATTAAGTAGCGGCCGATGCCAACGACAAGTGTTTGATTTTATCGAAAAATTCAAAAAATCTATGTTGATGCTAGAATGTTTTAATATTGTTACTTGATGTCATAGAAGTAAGTTTGATGACGTCGACAAATCTTAGATGAGTTATCGATGCCATCGAAGGTCCTCTTGAAGATGTTCGTGGAATAGCGTAAGTGCAGAATTTGTTTACTATTCCAATTATAATAGTATATATATCAAGTGTAATTGAGATTTGAGTGTGAGAGAGGTGTATTAGGGCTTCCTAAATCCTTCCTAAGGAATCAACGGCATAGCTACGACTTGTGAAGTAGATTTGAGGTTTGTTTGAATTGGTAAGACTCAATTTCTTATAATTTTCTACTTGCAAGTGTATTATTACTCAACACTTTGTGCCATGGTTTTTTCTGCAAGAATTTTTTATTGTAAAATTTGAATGGTTCTTGTTTAAACTTGGTTATGTGATTGTATGTATTTTGCTTGATTCATCTTTAGATATCTCCATGGTTTTCAACATTTATTAGGTCACACTGATCTACAGGAAGGGAAATCCAAAATATCAACTTGAACCAAAACTTTTGTGCCCCCATGAAGTTTTTAATTAGTGAGCGCTCTATCACCACCATTTCCTCTGGTGTGATCCACCTGATATTTGGATATGTCTTACTTTTCATCTCATGCTAGAAAATGATATGGAAAAATGGATGAACAGCATAGATAAGACATACATCATGGTGGGACCTACAGGCTTTTTCCAGCGCCAACCATGGGTCACTGCCGAATCCGCGTCCAGCCCAGGGGACACACCCATTTCTTCCGTTTGGATGATGAAAATTTGAAAACCCTTCCCTAAATTCTATCAAAGAACGTATATATGGAGACGAACCCTATAAATAAGGAAAATTGCACCTTAAAGTAAAAAATAGGATGAAAAAAGGAAAGATACAAACGAAACCATGACTTTTACGGACGCGGATCGCGTCCTACCCCGTCCGGCCGGGCGGGGCTCTGTGGGGCCCATCATAATGTAAGGGTTTTATCCATTCCGTTCATCGTTTTTCTCAGATCATTTTAATATGTAATAATAAAAATGAGGTAGGTCCACAGCTTCAGTGGACCACACCAAAGGAAGCTGTAATGATAATGACACCCACCGTTGAAACCTTTATAAGGACCAACGTAATGTTTTTTTTTATATTAATAAGGTCATGTAGACGTGGATGAAGTGAAAAAACAAATATCAGCTTGATCTGAGACTTCTCCGGCTCCCAAGAAGTTTTTAATGGTGGACGTTCAATCCCGACTATGTGGTCCACTTGAGCCTTGGACCTGTCTCGTTTTTAGGATAATATCTTAAAATTATCTGAGAAAAGTGATAAACGGCGTGGATAAAACGCTTACATTACGTTTGCCCCACAAAGCCCTGGCCAGACGGATTGCTGTCCCGGCAAGGGTAGGACGCAATCCGCGTCCGACTTTTCCTAATATATAAAAGGAAATATATAAAGGAAAACATTCTTTTCCTAACATATAAAGAGGATTATAAATTTATAATCTGTCCTTAAAAAAAAAAAATTTAAAAAAAAATCCACTATAAATACTCAATGCAAACTCACTCATTTCAACAAACACATGCAAGCCTCTAGTGCACCCACAACTTTCCACAGCAAGAGCTTCTTGGCCTTCTTAATTCCGATGATCCCATCACCTACGACGATGATTCCCGGTCGAGCATGGGCTGTTTTCCTCGTTTTCGTTGTCTATGTTGTCATTTTGCAGCACAGCAGCGTTGAGGCGGCAAGGATGTTGTTGTCTGAGGATTTCGCTGGCCACAATCACCTGGCGGTGTATCCTTCTGCGTATGACAAGGCAAAATCCGCCGTGGCGTTTTGGATGGGCCGACTGGTGTCTGGACCGAATCCCAGTGGTCCTGGCCACTAGTTCATGCATGCTGGGCCGACCCAAGCCCGTCGGTATATATATATATATATATATATATATATTTTGTACGTACAAAATTGAATAACGGCGCATGAAAGTTGAATCTCTTTATATTTTTGGATAAAATACTTACAGTTTTATTTATTTTAAGAGATATATTCGGATATTTTTCCTTCTGTTTATGACTGCTTTCTTTGTGGGTCCTTACTCATGGCTCAACGGTAAACTCACAAGAGTTTTAATACTGGTGTCATAGGTTGGAGTACCCATTGTGGTGTGTGTGGGTATGAGTGGGTGCGTTAAAAAAATGGCTTTTGTGTAGAGAAACCCCACCGGAAATGATTTTTGATATGTTCATGTGTGAACTGCCCGTAGCTACCGATCACTTTCTTAGTAATTTCTCAGATGAAGAATTTCAGATTTTGGTGATATATATATATATATATATATAGAGAGAGAGAGAGAGAGAGAGAGAGAGAGAGAGAGAGAGAGAGAGAGAGAGAGAGGAATGCTCACCTGTACACCTTCTTACGTGAGCACCTGTGGACACCTTTGCACACATGTCATGGCCACATAATCTGAACGGTCCACGTGATGCGGCACCCCTTGAAACCATGCAAGCCCAATTTTCAGCCTGATATAAACTCTGGTGGGCCATGGCAATTCATCACAAGTGATGTGAGCCTAAAATATGAACTATCCATGTGATGCGGTACCCGCGGGGCCTGACTTTTATCTTTACCCAAAACTTCGATGAGCCATGGCCAGAGAGAGAAATCAAGGGAGGAAACAATTTTCTTTTACCATGGCCCACCAAAGTTTTTGATCAGAGTGAAAGTCAAGCACCTCGGAATTTCATGGGGGTGAGTTCAGATTTTGGGCCGTCATCACTTGTGATGAGTTGTGAAAAAGTTCTCGATGGCACGGGTGTGCATTCCTATATATATGTGTGTGTGTGTGTGTGAAAATGTATCACGAGGCCGAGAGTATATATCCATGACCGAGGTGGACTACACCACAAAAAATAGTTGATAATAGAATATTCCTGCCTGTTGGAACCTTCTGATTGTATATAGGGCTCAATGAGATGTGGTTTGACTTGCTACTCATCCAAATTGTGTCCCAATTAGACGGAGTCACACCAAATTTTAGCCCATTCCAAAACTGAACTAGGCCCCATCAAGTGCATGTTTTAGGGATGATTTTTCATTATTTCAAATGGTGCGGCTCACCTAAGTTTTAGATATGACTAATTTTTGGACATCCCATACCTTAGAGGTGAACAACCAACTGCATGGGTGAATGTCCATCACACATCACGATGGAGCTTATAGAGCTTCACCTCATTGTGAAGCTCCCATGAAGTCGACCATATTACTATTTCCATATATAAAAACTTAAAAAACTCCTTTTACCTACACAGGCGCATGCTCCATAGAGAAAGAAAGAAGATAACGGTGAACAGCCCATCATCGCCGTTTAATTTCCTTGTTATGGCCACTCCAATCTCTTATCTACCTAATAGTTGGGCTGATGTCCTAATATAAGTCGATGGATGGCACAATGTCATCAAGGTGAGCCCATAAAGTCATGTCCCATAATCTCAAAAAATTAGAAAACATTAGACATTTTAGATAAAAGGATAGGGCGTTAGGCATTGAAAGTGAAAGGATGTGGGTGTATTTGTAGTAATATTTCAACCGTCCTTTCCCAAACAATTATAAGATTAAAAATGTTCAAAGATATTAGTTTTATATATAATAAAGACTATCTTTTCATTAATTAATGTTAAAATATCATAAGATTTCCAAACCTCAGCAATAGTTATAACATGGGTACCTGGAGGTAATGTACGGTGACGCACGCGTCTAATGGAATGCGTGGCCCCACATCTGCCCGTTACCACTGTAAACTTAAGGCGGCACGGATGCCACTGGGCCGTACCTCTCCTATCAAAACCTGGCAAATGGCCCTACAAAAAGTAGGTGATTGACAAGCCTCCGAGAGCTCATTTTCTGTGCCCGAGGCACAGAGATACACCGGTGCCCGGGACTGTGTGGGGTCCACAGAGATATCCGTGACAAATCCACTCGGTCCATCGTTTTTGAAGGACCACGATATGATAGGAAGTTAAAAATCAGGCATATCCAAAACTCATGTGGGCCATACCACATGAAACAGTGGGGGATTGAACGCCTGAGATGACGGAAGTTTTTTTTTATTATTATCAGGATGATATTTGTTTATACAGTTTATTTGAGTGGTAACAACCATATGAATAGTTTAGATGGGATATAAACATTATGGTCAGCTCCAGATAAATATTATGGTCAGCTCCAGGAAGGTTTCAACGGTGGAAGTTTCCCTTCCCACTGTTTGATTTTGGGTGGCCCACCTGAGTTTTGGATCTGATTGATTTTCATAATCCTATCCTATTGTGGTCTTTAAAAACAGATGGACCGAGTGGATTTGTCACGAACATCCCTGTGGGCTGTACACAGCCCCGGGCACAGTTCACATGCAATCCGCTCTTAAGAGCATGTAGAGACATGTAAATTGTAATAGAGTTTTGATGGAAAGGAAACATGTTTTGCCAAAAAAACAAAAAAAAAAAAAAAATGAGACAGATACAAAGCTCAAGTGGACTGCACAGCAGAAAACAATGAAAATTGTAATAGAGTTTTGATGGTCCACTGGATAATTGCATCTACATCAATTTTGGGATAATGCCATAAAATGATATGAAAAATTGGATGGATGAGTTGATACATAGTACATACATCAAGGTGGGCCCCATGGTAAGGGTCGCATCATCTTGGGTGAGTCCATGCACTTCTAAAGAGGGAGGGAAATGGGCTATTAATTAAAAAAAAATGCTCAATTATAATGTAATAAAGGTACTAACACTAGATTTTTAATCCATATCTTTTTTAGCACCTATACTTTTTGGCTTTTTCAATGACCAAAAAGTCCCCATGCAAGCTATCTCGTTCTACTGCGATAGTTTTTCGTAGAATTCAAGAGGGCCTTTTGAGAATGGGGTATGGGCCCCACTAAATCAACGATGGAGATCATCTCTCAACCGATTTAATCCTTCACTTTAATCAGATAGTTGTGAACTCATAATAGGGTCATTTCAAAAAGCAATTACAATTATTTATGGTCCACAATTGCATTAACGTTGTGAATTAATTTCAAACTATTCCATCTGGTATGGTCCATTCGTGATGAATTTTTCTCTCAAACTTGGACAGATGGCATGAAATTAAAACTCATTTAATGTGGACGGCTTAGATTTGCTACAAGATGATCTAATAGGCCCACCCATAATTTGAAATGAGTTTAATAGTTGGGTCCCTTACGCGAGAAAGTCATTTACAATTTTTTTCTCTCTTTTTTTTTTAATGAAAATGAACCATTTTTGCCATTAGAACCGTTGCCACTTTCGTGAAACACACTCTGGTGAGCTTATAAGATATGACGACCAAAGGTAGATTTAAGTTTGCATAATAGTGGCTTCTGTGTATTTGTGTGTTTTTTTTAGTGAGTATCAATGATAGAGTTTGTGAATGGGAGGAGGGTGTGGTGGTTCCTTTTATAATTATTTTTTTATGGGTATGAATGATTGAGATTTGTGAAATGGAAGAATGTTGTAATGGATATATATGATGAATGTTGAAATAGATAAATATGATGAATGTTGAAATGGATAAATATTGTGGTGGAAGAATAATGAAATAGATAAATATATTAGTGGAAGAATGTTGAAACGGATGAATGGTCATAACTGTCATAATGATGGAGTTGTAATCATTTTTGATGAGTCGACGATCCACAGTGTGTATCGACAATTCAGTCATTGATGAACTTTGGACTCACTTTTGGGTAATCAAATGTTGTTTAAATAATGAATAGTTCTAAAGTCATTCGAAATTTCATCAAATTATTTTTCTAACGAGTACATGATCACCCAAATCGAATATGTAATGAGAGAGTTATGACCGGTTCATCAAATCAGTGATCCATAGTAAGTATCAACAATATACAATGAATATCGACGATCTATAGTTAATATCAGTAATCCTCACTGAATGTCAACAATCCATAATGAATATCAATGATCCACAATTAATATCAGTGATCCTCACTAAATATCATCGATGCAGAGTGTATACCGGCGATCTTCACTGAATATTAGCGATTCATAATGAATATTGGCGATATACAATTAATATTGGTAATCCTCACCGAATATCGGTGATCCACAATGATTATCAACAATCCATAGTGAATATTGGCGATCCACCATACAACATTCATCCATTCTAATATTCATCCGTTACAATATTTATCCATTACAACATTCTTCCATTTCGACATTCATCACATTCATCCATTACAACATTCTTTCACCCATTACAAAATTCACCCATTTCATAAACTCCTATAATTCATACCCAATAAAAAATAAAAAATAACTATAAAGGGAACCACCAAAACTTCCTCCCTTTCACAAACTCCTACTATTGATACCCATAAAAAAGACACATAAAAGCTACTATTATCCTAACCAAAAACTACCTTTGGTGATCATACCTTATACGTTGAAGAGAGTGATCGAAAATCTTCAAATATATATATATATATATATATATACACACACTCAAAAACTTGTTATAATAGAGGGAATGACACCGACTGCATGCCGGAAACTTGTTGAAGTGGGTGCTACGTAGGTGGCAATGATCTTAACGGCCAAAATGGTCCCCTCCCATGAAAAAAAATGAAGAAGAAAGAAAAAAAAAAAAAAAAAAAGCTAAATGGCATTCTCGCATAAGGGACTCACCTATTGAACCCATCGCACATCGTGTGTGAGGCATATTGGATCATCTTATAGTAGATCTAAGCCATCCATATGAAATGAGTTTTAATTTCATGTCATCTGCCCAAAATTGAGAACAAAACTCATCACAAATTAACCACACCGGAAGAAACAATTCAAAATTAACTTACAATATTAATGCAGTTGTGAGCCACAAACAACTCTATTTTTTAAAATGGCCTTACTGTGGGTTCGCCTGTTCAATTAAAGTGAATGGATCAAATCAGTAAAGGGTGAACCTAATCATTAATTTAGTGGAGCCCACACCCCATTCTTAAAAAGCCCTCTTGACTTCTGTAACAAACTAATGTCATACGAGGGGACGGCTGACAGATGACATTTTCATCGGGAAAAAGCCAAAAAGTACAAGTGTGCTAAAAAAGATATGGATTAAAAATTTGGTGCCAGTGCCTTTATTATGTTGTATTATTACGTCATAATTGAGGACCATGTTAATTAACAACTCAAGGAAAATGGATTTGGCTTAACCCTTGCCTCACCTAACGATGTTGCCACGATGAACGTGGGTCCCACCTTGATGTACATATTGTATATATATCCATGCCATTTATCCAATTTTCTAGATTAGTTCAAGGCATGAGCCTAAAATTGAGGCAAATCTTAATATCAAGTGGACCAAAACTAAGACATCTATCACCTCCATGGTAATTGACCATCCATATCCCAACTTATTCTAGTACATGAGCCTAAATATGAGGCAAATCCAAAACTCAAGTGAGCCATGCTACAAGAAATAGTGGGGATTGAACCCCGCCATTAAAACCTTCTTATGGTAGCAAAAGTTTCAAATCAAGCTGATCTTTGTGTTTTTCCTCCATCTAGGTGGGAATCACCTTACAAACACAAGCATGTAAATATTATGGTGGGCCCAAAATGGTTTCAATGATAGCCTTTCCATCACTATTATTTCTATTTATTTTGGTATATATATGAACTATCTCTACAAAAGATAAAGAAAAAATCAAAATACTTATTACAAAGAATAATAATAAACTAAAACTATCCAAAACCTAAATCATCAAATCCAACATGCTAATGAATTCTTGATATAAAACTTGATATCCTAAAAAGATTATGGTAATTGGCTGATTAGCAGACATCATCTAATGGGCGCTTAAACAGACAATAGACAACATTCCAAGATTCATGGGTCACCCACGAATGTTTCAACTATAGCCATCTAAAAGTTTGTTGATGATATCATTTTCAACCAAATATCATAGAGATCAGGCATCATACAATGTTTCAGATTGGCATCAGGCTATTCTTAATAGTAAATCAAACTCTTAAGAATAAGTTTAAAGGCATTAGGTTAATTTTTATATTTTCAATTTTTTGCCCTCTGCATCATTATGATTAGGTCATTACCTCTTCTTTAAACTAATTGTTCATTATCCAACTGAAAAATAATTTCTTACTCTAGACCTTTAATTGAGTGGTTTTGTTTTGTTGTTCCCTAGGATTAGTTTGAATTCCCTCAAGTGAAATGGACCCACTAATTTACGGTCCTACATTCCTGTTAACATAGGACTTTCCAAGTATAGAAAAACATCATTCAAGTCCTATTTGTTCATGAATTGATTTTATTATGTTATCTTCTTTTGATTGTTGTGCTCTTCTCCGTTGAATATATGGGACAACAAATTGAAAAATCTTCTATGGAGAAGATCAAACACACCAACATTTTAAAGTCCATGTCAACATCCAACCCCACATCACCAAGAGCTCCTCCGGTGTACACAACATCCAAACCATATCAATGTGTGTGGTAGGAGCTACCAAGCTCATTACTCTTGTGATTTTCTTTAAGAGTTGAGATATACCTTAGGGATGATGACAACACAGAATATCTTTTCTTAGGTTAGTATGTTGTTGCTTGACATGATAAGATTTGTTACTTTGCAGTGAAGAACTAACGATGTGCTCGATTGAGTTTTATTTCTTACACGTAGCTAAATGCTTGATATCCCAATGATTTAAAGAGCATAGCTTGTTATGTTTCATCATTCCTTGGGCTTTTGGGATATTGGGTAGGTTCTTAAAACAAGCACCTGATGTCCCAACAAGATGTCCATGCATGAGTTAGGCCGGGTTTTCATAGCAACACCTTGCACTCTTGCTCCTCCTCTCTGCCTCCTATATTTGATTTTTGATACCCTTCTCAACCAAATATTGAGGAAACACATTGATCGTGCTCACGATGAAGTCCTACCACCAATATGTTCAACCAAGTGCATATGAAACACATTAATGCATTGTTAGATCGAAATTCAACTATTAGCTAACAAGGTGTAAATAACTCTTCATAATTCAATGTGCTTGAACTTAATGCTTGTAATTTAATTCGTTCATGCGTCCACAAGCAACCTAACTCTCTATCTGCCATGCTTAAATAGTTCATGCATGGAAGTTCCCAGAAACACAAGTAATATGTGTTAGGGAAATTCACCTTGGTGGTATGGACTAGAATTCAAAATTTGAAATTAATATGCATTGCCTAATGACTTTTGGGAACCCAATGCACTTAAATAAACCCAAACCAATGTTGGTAAATGATCCCCTAGATTTATTTAAAGTATTTTTAGATTTCTTTTGAAGTATTTTATGTTAGATTATGAGTTATATATGTTTTATGTAGCTTTTTTTAAAATAATAGGCCTCACACTAATTTTTTTTCAATGGAAAGTAGGTCTTATGGCTTTACATGCCATGCTTGGTGGATACCTTGCCTCAATCACAACATGATATAGACATCAAATCAAATTATCAAGAAGGAATTTATGAAAGAATGCTTTAGGATTTAGACTAAAATAGAATTTGTTAGTGTAAGTTTATTAACAATTGAAGCAAAAAATGAAATTTTAATTAAGATGATGGTTGGCCAAGAAGTATTTGGGCGTGACCACTTTGATATATCTATAACTCATGAGAGTATGAAGATGGAAAAGGTGAAAGAAATGGGGATGAGGTTCTTGAGTTTCATGTGATTGTTATAGAATAGTTGTAAGATCAGCCAATAGGGTGGGTAATTAAAAAACAATGTGTTTATAAGATAAGCATAGCTAAAAAAGGATGTTGAGATGAATGAATACCAATATGAAAAAGAATAGAATTATAAATGAATGCATTCCAAGAAACTCATGAGTAGTCCTAATATATATTAAGATGATGGAAAGTAAAACTTCGGTGATTTGGCCGCATATAACAAAGATCAGGAACTGCACCAGGTACAAAAAGTGAACTAAGTAAAAGTTAAAGGCTATAGAGGGATAAAAGGAATGCCTGAAAGGAGGCGGTCATGTGAGTGGAGGCAGTGTATTAAAATAAAATAAATTTAAATTTAAATTTTAAAAAATTAATGAACTATCGTTTAATTGAAGTTATGAAGTTATTTATGGCCATGATAAAGTGGAATGGACGGACAGGATCTGTATAGCTGACGCCAATGAAGACGAGGATGCCAACTTACATATTTTTATTTTTTAGTTTATAAAGAAGTCTCAAGTCTAACCGGTTGGACATGATCCAGCTGTGGTGGGCCTACGAATGGTCCAAACTGCTGTGTGCCACTTGTACCATTCACAAGTGGGGTCCACTTGGACATGGCCTATCCTAAAATCATGATGGTCCACTCATCAAGTACCCGCACGTGTATGATGAATACAGATAATCAGTCCTTTTTTTTCAACTGTCTATTTTTCCATACATGTGGCCCACCTGATGAATTTATCCTAGCTAGCCTGATGTTTGGGCCAAGAGAAGCTCATGGCAAAACCCATCTAATGAACGGCTTGGATCCTGCACAGGGGTGTCGCAGAATCATGTTTGATCTTGACATGCCCTGGCTCATTCTCCTTGCGAAGAGCTTGTCCAGTGCTTCAACATTGTGGTATGGAGGATCAAGGAGGGGTGTTTGTGGCCAGTGGGTTGGTGGTCCTCACCGTTTGTCTATCCAGTGGTCCAATCCATGGATGGCCATTGTTCAATTTCACAAACAACGCACAATCCCGGCCATCACTTCACCACAGGCGCACCATATTGACATGTGCTAGAATCCTAGGTTCATTTCAATCAACCAACGGTGCATATCATGCTGATCGAATCAGATCATGCAATAATATGATCATGGTTTTGGGACCATTTCCTTTCCTTCCAACATGCACATTTTCCATTCAAAACTCATTAGCTCAAATCCAATTTAGTTATAGATTAATGAAAGTTGAGTGGTGAATCCAGACCGTCAATCTACTTCCTATCCATGGATGGAATGTTAGAATACATGCGTGCATGCGCATTCCTCATGGAAGTCTTCAAAGCCCAATCATCTTTAATCCAACGTCCAAAAAAGTTAACACGAGTAAAGAAAGAGAGTCCGAGTAGAATTAGGGAGCGATTGCATCTGGATCCTTACTCTCGCTCCGGTGGTAGACTCTAAGGAGTTTCAACACCCGGTCAAGGTTTTCGAGTATTCATAGGTAGGGAAATCCCACGACCGCGTGAGTGTGTGGGGGTGTGTGTGCGTGCAAAAAAACAAAAAAAGAGAGAGGAAGAAGAAGGACAAGAAAAGAAGAAGAAAGGGAGCTATTGCATTTTTACTAATAAGAGCTTATTGTCTTTGTTTTAAAAATTTAAAAAAAAAAAAATTTATTTTTTTATGCTGTTTGATAAATGTCTAATTAGAGTATTTTTTTTCTCTCCTTCTCTCGTTAGTTCTCATTCCAGGCCTCTCTTTCGTCTCGTCTCAGCTTCTCCTCTCTCTCACAGGATGAAAGACCCATATTGAAGGTTGGGCCATATACAATGGATGGTCCACAACAAAGGTGGGACCTACATGATGGATGGTGGGCATCAAAGGTGGGTCCCACCCGATGAATGACCCGTATCAAAATGTGGCCCTGCATGATGAACTATCCACATCAAGTGGGCTCTACATGATGGACGGTCCACGACAAAGGTGGAACCCACATGATGGGTGGTGGACATCAAAGGTGGGTCCCACATGATGGACTATCCACGTCAAGTCTGCCCCGCATGATAAATGGTCAACATCAAGGTGGGCCCACATAATGCATGGTTTACATCAAAGGTAGGCCTCACATGATGGATGGCCCACATCAAAGTGTGCCCCAATATGATGAACCATCCACATAAAGTGGGTCCCACTTGATTAGTGGTCCACATTAAAGGTGGGACCCACATGATGGATGATGGACATTGAAGGTCGGCACATATGATGGTCAGTCAACGTCAAAGGTGGCACCCTACACAATGAATGGTCCACATCAAAGTGGGCCCACATAATGGACAGAGTGGGCTTCACATAATGGATGGCCCACATCAAAGTGTAACCCCTCGTGATAGATGGTCCACATCAAGTGGGCCCCACCTAATGGATGGTCCACATCCAAGGTCTCTCACATGATGGACGACGCATATTCAAAGTGGCCCACATGATGGAAGGTGGATATAAAAAATGGGCCTCACATGATGGACAATCCACTTCGAAGGTAGGGCTCACATGATGGACACATCAAATGTGTTCTCCATGTGTTGGGTGATGGATAGTGGACATTGAGGGTCCCACATGATGGTGGGCCTCCCATGATGGATGGCCTACATCAAGGTAGGCCCTTAATGATGAATGGTCCACATCCAAGACAGGCCTTGCATGATGGATGGCCCACTTTAAAGGTTAGGCTTACACGATGGATGGTCCACATCAAAGGTGGGCTCCATATGAGGGACGATCCACATTCAATGTTTTGTTGAGATGTGGAGCCACATCTGGACAGGGCTGCTCAATCAGTTGAGTGTCCTGCTCGACCGGTTTAGTAGCCTACTCGACCAGTCGAGGACTGGTTCAACACAAAGTCAAGCGAGCATCAGTTTTTGGGTTCCGCAGTGCTAGACCGGTCGAGGCCCATGCTTGACCAGTCGAGGTTACGCAGATTCGTTTTGCGGATTTGATATGGACTACGGAAATTTGAGTCAGTTTTGCAGAGGTGAGAAAGGGAAGTTGCCTAAACTATAAATAGGGGTCCTATGGTTTATTCTAGGGTATACAAAAGATATTCTAAGGTGTGGGCAAAGGGTTTTCTCTATACATCTAAGGGCCTGTTTGACCGGGCAGATTGGATGGGATTGGATGGTATTAAAGTGGATTGCACGGATTTTAAGGTAATGATAGCTGCGTCAGTGGATTGGTGCAAGATCTATGGGATTGCTATATCCCGGGATTACTATATCGGGTCTGTTTGGCATGCCTGGAATCCTGGGATTAAACCTTCCAATCCCTTTCAATCCCTCGAACCAAACACGTCCCAGGCAATTTTGAAGGGATTAGGGTGGATTGGATGGGATTTAAAGGTAATGATGGGGATGTCAGTGGATTGTCTTAAGATCCATGGGATTGCTATATCCTGGGATCAGGATCCCGTGTCTATTTAGCACGCCTGGCCAATCCCAAGATCTATCTTCCAATCCCTTCCAATCCCATCGAATCTGCCCAACTAAACAGGCCCTAAAAGGAAAAAGTTAGTATATTACTTGTAATCTTGTTTTCTTCATATTGGAAGTTTACCCATGGTTTTTTACCCTTGTTTGGGGTTTTTCCGCGTATATCTTGTCTTATGGTTTGTTTGGTATGTTTTGATTCTACTTTGGGATTATATTTCTTTCTGTTTATCATTTGTGGGTGAGACCAGAGATTGGATCTCGATTCACTGCGTTGTTGGCGTACTACGCAACAACTGATATAAGAGCTTTTGGTTTAGTTCTATTAGGAGCAATGACGGAAGAAGGGAAGACTAGAATTGAGAAGTTTAATGGTTCAAACTTTGCCTTCTAGAAGATGCAAATGGAGGATTATATGTATCAAAAGGACCTCTATATTCCTCTATGAGGAAAAGAGAAGAAACTAGAGAAGATGATAGATGATTAATAGTTTTTATTAGATCGGAAGGGTTTAGGAACGACTCGACTCTCTTTGTCTAAGAACGTCGCCTTCAATATATCCAAGGTGAAAAACACAAAAGAATTAATGGAAGCCCTAGCTACAATGTATGAAAAACCATCAACATCCAATAAGGTTCATCTTATGAAACAGCTATTCAACATGAAAATGTCATATGGTGGGAGTGTGGCTGAACATCTAAACGAGTTCAATACAATCACGAGCCAGTTGGAATCCGTTGAAATTGTTTTTGAGGATGAGGTCGGGACGTTATTGATCTTGTCCAATTTGCCAAACAGTTGGGATGGTTTAGTGATTGCTGTGAGCAATTCTTCAGGGTCGACAAAGTTGAAATTTAATGATGTGGCCGGTCTAATTCTCAGCGAAGAATCTAGAAGAAAGGCATTAGGAGTTTCAGGGATTCAGGGAATGCTCTAAACGTTGAAGGAAGAGGAAGATCGCTGAACAAAGGAGGTAATAAACACGGACGTTCTAAGTCAAGGAAGAAGTCCAAGGGACCGAAAGATAAAGATGGGTGTTGGCATTGCGACAAGAAGGGGCACATGAAACTTGATTGCAGGGCGCTTAAGAATAAAGAAGGAAGCTCTCGGGGCGGGAAGGATTCAGTGAATCTATCTAAGGAAAGTAACATAAAGGCGTTGATCTTGTCTCTTAATGCGAGGAATGAGTCTTGGGTTATAGACTCGAGTGCTTCGTTTCATGCCACTTCGTGTAAGGAAGTTCTACGTAATTATGTGTAAGGTGACTTCGAGAGAGTCTACCTGGGTGATGATGAGCCGTGCAGTATTGTTGGAAAGTGAGACGTTCATATAAATTAGAAAGAAGGAACAACATTGAAATTAAAGGATGTCAGAAATGTACAACGGAACTTGATTTCAGTGAGGCAGTTGGCCGATACCGGATATGTGACGACCTTCACTAGTAATTCCTAGACTATCACAAAAGGTGCTTCGGTGATATCTCGAGGTAAAAAAGAAAGTACTTTGTACGTGACTTCAGGATCGTATAGTTCACTCGCAGTCGCATCAACTGGAGTGAATGGGCAGTTATGACATCAGAGGTTGAGACATATGAGTGAGAAATAGATAAAAGTGCTATTGTCAATAAGAAAGCTACCAAGGCTGAAGTCCATTGACTTGGAATTCTGCAATGACTGCATGTATAGCAAGCAGAAGAGGGTAAATTTTAAGAAAACAGGACGCGCTCCAAAGACATCTGTTGGAGCTTGTACACTGATGTGTGGGGACCGGCACAGGTATCATATCTTGGTGGCTTACGTTATTTTGTTTCTTTTATTAATGATGTTAGTAGAAAACGGTGGGTCTATTTCTTAAAGTATAAATCTGATGTATTTGACGTATTTAAGAAGTGGAAAGTAATAGTAGAAAATGAGACAGGTAAAATAATAAAATCTCTCAAATCAGATAATGGGGGCGAGTACTGTGATAAGAGGCTTGAGGAGTATTGTGCAGCAAATGGAATCAAACATCAGAAAATGATTCCAGAGATACCACAGCAGAACGGTGTGGTTGTGCGCATTAACAGGATCATCCTTGAGCGTGCCAAGAGCATGAGGTTACATGCATTGTTGCCCAAGACGTTTTAAGCAGATGCTGTGAATACTGCCGCATATCTCATCAATAGAAGTCCCTCAGCACCATTGGATGGTGGGCTACCAGAAGAAACATGGATTGGGAAAGAAGTAAACCTTACACATCATAAAGTGTTCGGTTGTACTTCATATGTTCACATTGATGCAGAACACAGAAACAAGTTAGATGTGAAGTCCAGGAAGTGCACGTTTATAGGTTACGGGCAACATAATTTTGGCTATAGGTTTTGGGATACAGAAAATAGAAAAATCACCAGAAGCAAAGATATAGTCTTCAATGAAAAGGTGATGCATAAGGACAGTGTGCAACAAAATAAGGCCGATGAGAAAGAATTCATAGAGTTGGAAGAGTTACAAGACACGGGTATTACAGCGCCACAGGATGATCATGCATAGGAGCATTATAAGGCAGAGCCGCAGACACCAGTTATGAGGAGGTCTACTAGGGAGAGGAGACTCACGGTCTGATACTCACCCTCCTTATATTATCTATTGCTGACAGATAATGGTGAACTAGAATGTTTTGAGGAGGCATTACAGTCAGATACACGGGTTAAGCGAGAGCAAGCCATAGATGATGAGATGGACTCTCTTATGTCTAATTGAATATGGTAGGTAGTCACTCTACCTAAGGGTAAGAAAGTTCTTCATAACAAGTGGGTTTACAGACTGATGGAGGAGTATGATGGTTCAAAATGGTATAAGGCTAGATTGGTTGTGAAAGGGTTCCAACAAAAGGCAGGTATCGACTTCACTAAAATATTTTCACAAGTGGTGAAAATGTCTATAATTCGTATAGTCTTGAGTATAGTGGCTACAGAGGACTTACATCTAGAGCAGCTAGATGTTAAGACAGCCTTTCTTCATAGGGACCTTGAAGAAGAGATACATGCATCATCCGACAAGATACGTAGCACCAGGAAAGGAGAACAAGGTGTATAGACTAAAGAAGATTCTATATGGTATGAAGCAGGCCCCGAGGCAGTGGTATAAGAAGTTCGACAGTTTCATGTCGGGAAACGGTTTTAGGAGATGTCATACAGACCATTGTTACTATTCGAAGAAGTTTGATACATCATACATCATCCTTCTTCTGTACGTTGATGATATGCTTGTGACCAGTTCAAACATGAAGCACATCTCAGATCTCAAAAGACAACTGTCTAGAAAATTTGCCATGAAGGATTTAGGAGCTGCAAAATAAATCTTAGGCATAAGGATAAAGCGTGACAGGGAAAATAAGAAAATGGTTTTGTCACAAGTACATAGCAAAGGTACTTGATCGATTCAATATGCAAGGTGCTAAGCCGGTTAGCACTCCATTAGCCAACCACTTCAAGCTTTCTAAGGAGCAAGGTGCAAAGACGTAAGAGGAACGGAACTACATGACTAAAGTCTTATATGTGTTAGCTATTGGGAGTCTCATGTATGCTATGGTGAGCACGAGGCCAGACATTGCTCAAGCAGTGAGAGTTGTTAGCAGGTTCATGAACAACCCTGGGAAGGAACATTGGGAAGCTGTGAAGTGGATCATTAAATACCTGGTAGGTACTGTGGATATAGGGCTGTGCTATGGTGGATCGAAAATCAAGCTACAAGGCTACGTAGATTCAGATTTGACAGGAGATATCGATAGCAGAAGAAGCACTACAGGTTATGTCTTTACTATGGGTAGTGTTGCAGTCAATTGGGTCTCTCAGTTACAGAAGATAGTATCTATCAGTACGACGGAAGCAGAATATGTTACAACTAAAGAAGCGTGCAAGGAGATGGTGTGGTTGTAAGGTTTCATGGAAGAGTAGGGTAAGAAGCAAGCAGATTGCAAGCTGTACAGTGACAGTTAGAGTACAATACACTTGGCTAAGAATTCAGTCTTTCATTTAAGGACCAAGCATATTGACATCAGATATTACTTCATACATTCGTTACTAGAAGATGGATCGATTGCTCTGGAGAAGATTCATACAAGTGAGAATCCTGCGGATATGCTGACCAAGGCAGTCACACGGGAGAAGCTGAAGCTCTGTTCAGCTTTGATTGGTCTTCAGGCTTGAAGACAGGGAGGTGGTGCACTTCGGATGTAGAAGACGAAGGTTTATAGTGATATGTCTCCAAGTGGGAGACTGTTGAAATGTAGAGCCACATCTGAATAGGGCTAGTCGACTAGTTGAGTGCCCTACTCGACCGGTCGAGTAGCCCACTCGACCAGTCGAGGACTGGTTCGACTCAAAATCCAGCGAGCATCAGTTTTTAGGTTCCGTGGTGCTCGACCGGTCGAGGCCCATTCTCGACCAGTCGAGGGTCCGCTCGACTAGTCAAGGTTACGCAAATTCATTTTACGGATTTGATACGAACTGTGAAAATTTGAGTCGGTTTCACAGAGGTGCGAAAGGGAAGTTGCCTAAACTATAAATAGGAGTCCTAGGGTTTATTCTAGGGTATTTAAAAGGTATTTTAAGGTGTGGGCAAAGTGTTTTCTCTATACATCTAAAGGGAAAAGGTTAGAATATTTCTTGTAATCTCGTTTTCTTCATAATGGAAGTTTGCACCTGTGGTTTTTTACCCTTGTTTGGAGTTTTTCTACGTATATCTTGTCTTGTGGTTTGTTTGGTATACTTTGATTATAATTCTGTATTATATTTCTTTTTGTTTATCGTTTGTGGGTGAAACCGGAGATTGAATCTCGGTTCACTACATTGTTGGCGTGTTGCGCAGTATGTTTGACATATTGGATGGCCCAAATGCCTTCAAATATGAAAATTGTAGCCATCCACTCGTTTTTTTATTTGGGACACAGTCCATTTATGATGAGATCCACCAAAATAACCATCTGAATTGCTCTTATAATAAAGTTTTTGTAATCTTTAAAAATAACATCAACTGCCTCTTAAAAAAGCTCATATTTAAACATTTTACGTAACATACTTATTTTGAAATAAGAGCTTTTCATCATTTTGAAAATGTAATTTTTACAAACCAACTTATTTAAGGCAAGAACTTAACAAAAAGAGCTTATTAGAATAGGCCTTTTTCCAACACCAAACTCAAAATATGTGGAGTTGTCCATCTATAGCACATGGATGGGAGATAGAATTAGGGAGAAGTTGGGCCAAAGGTATCTATACTATAGAGTCGACTAATGATCAAGGCCGTTCATTTCCAAACTCAATCGTCTAAAATGGTTTTGTGGATCATTGGATGGCTAAGGTCTACGCTCGATCTCTATCCCTGATTGTGGTTTTTCAGCTTGATAATATTGTGCATGTATACATTTAATTATCCTAAATCTGGAATCCTAACCATTCATAGTCTTCCACGAAAGTTTACATGGATCACATTGAAAAGAAGATCATAGCCATCACTTTTTCTCCATTGAATACTTTAAGTCTAACCATTTACACTATTTTACTGTCCATTTGAAGGCCACCTCTACAATGTCCAGCATCACCAATCAATGCAATTCCAACCCTGGGCTGATGCGATGGATGGTATAAATCGACTGGCCAATTCACCATGTAACAAGTATTGTGCTATGATCCAGCGAGCCTCTATTGAAATGGAGGTAGTAGAGCTCATGTAAAATCCTGATCTTCACCATTTCCAATCTGCATTTCTATTCAAGTGATCATAGCTCACCAGTAATCCCCACATGAACATGATCCATCCTTGAAATGGTGGAATCACCACACATCCCTAACGATGATCTCCCACCCCACCATCTTTGAAATGTACTTGGTGGCCACATGACAATCATTGCAGACTCTTTAAGGTTCTTGGTGCCTCTAGTTCTGTGAATGGGAAGCATCGCCAGCTATGAACTTGTGCACCTTGTCCCTGGCCTCAATCCAACTGCATCTGGTCTCTTTCCTCACTCCACTTTCATTCATGTTCTTCCTCACCTCTGTCACCTCACCCCAGAGCCCAGCTGATGCGTATATGTTTGAGAGGAGCATGTAGTGGCTAGCCACATTGGGCTCTAATTGTAGGAGTTTTTTGGCTACCATCTCCCCAAGTTCTATGTCTCCATGTATTCGACATGCCCCAAGCAGGCTACTCCATGCCCTTGCTCGGCAGGTGCCAGGGGCCATGGTCGTGATGAGTTGTTGCACCTCCTCCAGTTTCCCCGCCCAGCCGAGCAAATCTACTATGCATGCATAGTGGTCTGGTGTAGGCTCAATGACGTTGTCCTATTTCATCCTGGAGAACGTCTCGAGCCCTTGGCTCACCATCCCAAAGTGGCTGTAGGCAGCAAAGAGCGCGATGTATGTCACCTCTGTAGGCTTCACTTCTTCCTTTGGACACCATGTCCTTAAATAGCTCTATTACTTCCTCTCCATGATCGTGTATCCCATACACTATGATGAGGATGTTCCATATTATTACATTTCGTTTGGGCATCCGATCAAACACCCTCCTCGATAACACTAGGCACATGTTGACCAGGGCGCTCCCCACTGTGACATCAAAAGCTAATCCATGTTGAATGGCATACGCATGGATCTCTTTCCCGTTTGTCAGGGCAGGGGCGGCTCAACATTTTTGGGGGCCTTAGAAAAGTCATAAACATGAAGCTTTTTTTAAAAATGAAGTTAGAATTTAATTTTTTGAGAATTTAATTAGTAATAAAGTAGGTAGGTGTGGCCCTAGGTTTTAGGAGAAGAACTTATCGAGAATGGTGCTATTATTTTGAAAAGAGATGATAGAGTTAGATTGTTATTATTGATAGTGCTAGTTTCTAAGATTTATTTTTTATTTTCAATTTCAAATTTGTAAACTAATTTTTAAATGTTCCTATTTTATAGGCTTTTCAATAAGTTTTATTTCAAAAAATTTAGGCTTTTTTTCTTCTTCTTAATTTTAATTTTGCTATAATATAGGACCTTCATTATTATGGGGAAATCTAAACAAGGACAATCAGGGTCGTCTTGAGCTATCCAAATCAATTATTAAGGCCTCCAAAGGAGAGCATCACGCCAAGTGCAAGCAGGCCGAAACGAGCTCTCATCTCCGTTCTCGTCACCTAAAGACGACATTCAATGAACAACCGAGCCATGTGTATGTCCGAGCCCGAGGCGAATAATTCGACTGACTCTGAATACTAGTACTTGGCCTCAGGTCTGGATAAGATGAGGCCGAGCCCGGGTAAGAATACTCCAAGTGCCGAGCCAAGAGGTTAGCCTAAATGCGAACGTGACCGAAGATCTCGCCCAAGGACACATGTCCTTAAGACACGATATGCCACACGACCCAAAGAATGTGGATAATATCTCCACAATTACAATATCCGCGTGATTGAGTAAATCGTGTCGAGATTAACGAGCGCGATCCTCTTTACCCACAAGTATAAATACCAGGGGACCCCATCGCAACAGGTATGCAATATCTCGCACCCTCTCTCTACATAACACGACTTAGACCCAGATTCTCTAGCCTAACTTAGGCATCGTAGGGTCCCCCGACTGAGCTAGGGTCTCCTTTGCTCACCCCTTTGTACAGGACCAGGGTTCGTTTGAGGTTCGCAGCATTGAGTGAAGGGTAGTCTAGATTTTAACCTCAACATTTTTTTGGCGTCGTCTGAGGGAAACGTAAACAAAAAGCTAGGAAGTTTTATCAGATATAGCGAGAGGAAAGAAAAAAGTGACAACGGTGGAGCCCGAACCTAGTGGACAACATCAGTCTTCTTCGTTGTTGCATACCGAATCGACTCCAATAGGGCCATCCCAACGGACTTGAAGCCGAGGAGGAAAGTATAAGGCACTACAAAATGAAGTCCAGATGCTGAAAGACAAGATCAGCCGAATGAAGGCGCAGCAAAATCAACAGTCACTTCTTAATATGGTGGAAACCACCCCGACGCCCGAGGAATGACCGCAACAAGTTAGTTCCCGAGTCAGAGGATCCCAGGCACAGTCCGCACAAGCTCCCAGCCCTACGCACAATGCAGTGTCCCAGAATCAGTCCGCCCAAATCCCAGAACCTGCTCGGGATGCAAAACTGTCCTATGTGTCCATCACTTCTACTCTAGCCCTCACCGACCTCCACCATCGGCTGGAGAGGAGAAGACAGGCAAAGCACCCGAGGTGGCAGATGCCTCCTAAGAGACAATAGTTGAGAATTAGAATCCTTGGGAAGCTCAGCTTAAGGAACTCTGTGACCAGTTCAAGACGTTTCAGAAAAATCAGCAATCTGCGTCTGTCCCAACTGCAGTCCAGGCAATGATGGAAGAAATCGAGCCTCCCTTCACCTCAGAAATCATGGATGAGGTGATGCCGCTAAGGTTCAGGGTGCCTCCCGTCATCCAATTCTTTGGGTCTGGAGACCCGTCGGAGCATGTAGAGTCTTACCGTTCATAGATGCAAATCCAGTCAGCCACAAATGTAATGATGTGTAGATCTTTCTCAATAACCCTCTCCGGGTCTGCTCGGAGTTGGCATCGACAGCTTAAACCAAAGTTGATCGGCTCCTTCGCAAAGCTCAGCAGATTGTTCCTTACCAAGTTCATCTCTAGTAAGAAGAGTTGGAAGCCGACTACCTATCTGTTTACTCTCAAGCAGGGGACAAGGAGTCACTGAAGGAATTTATTGCCCGCTTCAACGAAGAGGCATTGTTAGTGAAAGACTACGATGACAAAATAGTACTCTCGATCATGTTCGGTGAGCTCAGGAAGGGGAAGTTCACCTTCTCGATCGGGAAGAATCCACCGACCACCTTGGCCGAGCTCATCAGCATGGCTCAGAAATATACCAATGCCGAGGAGTTCTCCAACTCTCGCATGAATGTCCAAGTAGCTGAGCGGTTGTCCAAGGAGAAGCAACCGATGAACGAAGAGTCTCAGTCATCCAGCAAGAGGCCTGACGATCGAGCCACTGGCGAGCGCCGACCAAGCAAGAAACCTGAGGGCAAGTTCCGCTCCTACACCCCCCTCAACACATCTCTTGAGCAGATCCTGTTAGACATCAGGAATCAGAAACTCCTGCACTAGCCAGTTTGCATGATGACCAACGCAGAACAGCGAGACAAGCATAAGTACTGTCATTTTCATCATGACCATGGTTATAATACGAGCAACTGTGTGGATCTCAAGGATGAGATTGAAACTCTCATCCATAGAGGTCATCTGCGACAATACGCCAAGGAAGAGAAGTCAGTCTAGAAAGAAGAGCGGCCGAGCAAAACTGCGGAAGAACCTGCCGAGATCCGAACCATCTATGGCGGTTCATCTAGTGGAGGCGACTTGAATAGGGCTCGCAAAGCTTACTCTTGGAGCTCAGACCCCGAACATTACGTCCACTTGGCTGAAAGGCCGAGGAAAGAACTCCGAGTGAGCCCCTGTAGTCTGACCTTTACAGAGGATGACGCAAGCGGAATTCAACATCCGCATGACGATGCCCTCATGGTGGCTATGACTATAGCTAACCACAAAGTTTACCGCATCTTGGTTGACACCGGGAGTTCAACCGACATCATATACTCCGAGGCATTCGAAAGGATGGGTATCGACAGGTCGTGCCACCAACCTATGAAGAACTGTCATGAGCATTATCAAATTCGGTTTATGTGGAATCTTAAGGCGAATCTTAAGGACAATACCATTGCCTTCTTTATTTGCTTCTCTTACTACCTACATTTCGCTTAGCAGACGAAGCGCATCATCGTGACAGCCATTTATAACATAACCCATGATCACCGTGTTCCATGAAACCAAGTCTCTATCATCCATCCCCTGGAAGATCATCTGTGAAACCTCCAACTTCCCCCACCTTGGAGTACATGTCCATCAGGGCATTCTGCACATACTGATCACCCTCAAAGCCCTTATTCAGCACGTACCCATATATATCTTCTTTACAGGAGAATGCTTCGCAACACACACAAGCAGGCAGCATGCATGCCATCGTCGCCGGGTTTGGGCAGAGGCTCAACCGCTTCCATCTGAATGAAGAACCTCAGAGCCTCTCCGTGGAGTCCATTTTGCACATACCCGCTGATCATAGCATTCCAAAGCCCAACCCTCCATTCCGAAATCCTGTCAGACGCTAGACGACCACTCTCAACTAGCCCACAATTACAATACGTGTCAACTGGCGTACTGCCCACATAAGAATTTTCAAAGAGGTTATCGTTCCTCGAAGGCAAAGGCATGGATTTCTTTCCTGAAATCTAACATCTCCAAATGGGAGTAAGCCAGCAGCACGTTTGCAATTGTGACCCCATCGAGCTTGATCCTGACGAGTGTCATGTGGCATAAGAGAGCTAATGCTTCCATTAAACGATCATAAGAGAGCTAATGCTTCCATTAAGTCGCATATCAAGAAACCAAATCCCGCATATCAAACTGCTCGAACAATGCGTATGAATCATCCACCCATCCCAACTTAGTGTACATTGCCATCAGAGCATTGCCTGTGAACGTCCGATCATCAGAGTAGAAATAACCTATCCACAAACCATGCCCATGATTTTTTTTCCTGATCCGCACCCATCCCACCCGTTCAAATGTGAGCAAGCGAGGCAACACTGACAAGCGTGAAGGAGCTGGGCTCCACCAGCTCCACCTGCATGGCACGGACTGCTTCCAACGCAAAGCCCCACTCCTCAGATTGGCACAACGCCACAATCATCGAATTCCAAGAAATTTACTCTGTTAGGAATTCTATCAAACACCTAGTCGACGTCCTCGAGATCACCGCATTGCCCATAGAATGAGAGGAGGGTGTTGACGACAGTGACAGGGGATGAACTGTAGCCGTATTTGACAGCGGCAGCATGGAGCTGCTTCCCGTAATTCAGGTGGTGGAGACCGAGGAATGCAAAAGTTGTCAGGCGGGATGCGGCAGAGATAATCTCCACGTAAACAGAGAATGCTTCTTGGAAATGGTCGTATGGGGTGTGGTACCGGATCGTCTCTATCCATGATGAGGGTGGGATTAGTGGTTTCGAGGTAATGAACGCGAAAGTGAGTTTTTCGATACTAGTTGGTTTTGGCGGGAAGAGGGAAAGGTGAAAGGGAGAGACAACGGTCGATATTATCATTCGTTAGTTAGACCATGCGAAATCATATGAATCGGGTCCGGGTCCTGGCCAGGTCTGTCCAAAAAGGTGCTGCAAAAGCTATGGGCCCGACCATAATTTGTGTTTTATCCACGCCGTCCATCCATTTTGCCACATACATCATGGTGGGGAACACAGCTTTTCCACCAGCTAACTGGGTGTTATTGGGTCACCACCCAATCCAAGCCCTAATATTTAGTCCCAAGAAAAATAAAATAAAAATCCGCTAGCGAAATACTTGAGAGAGACATCCACCGTTAATTTTTTACAGGCCCAGTGTTAATATATGAAATCTAAGGCCCAAAAATCATACCTATAGTTAATTCACAGGAAACAGATGAGACGGCAAGTGCCGCCTGTATGCTTTCCAATCGTGGTCCACCTAAATCAAATGACGGATCTAATTTCAGCCCTCGACCTAACATGTGGTGACACACCTAGTAGTTGGATTAGATTTATATAAACATTACAGTGAGGCCCATCCAAACCACAACACTTTTTTTTTTTGGGCAAAATTCCCATGGGCGTCGTCAAGGACAGAGGCCAATATCAATGGTCTGGGATCACTGAACAATGGAACTTGAACAAACTGACAACCGAACATATCCCACCCAGGATTGCATGACGCCACTTTAACAAGGGTTGTGGCATGGCACTTGGTGGAGGCTGTTCAGAAAATAATCAGCCAGAAGTAGATTACCAAACACAACTGTAGCGGACCCCACCTTGGAATGGTGGCTTTCTACAGCCCTGATGACATTTGACTGCATCTAGGGAATTCCTTTGCCATATACAGAATAAGAGGAATCATCAACCTCATCAACATATACAATCTCTATGTCAGTTTAGTGTGGGTTGCATGTATACTTGTGCAGAAAAAAATAAAAATAAAATAAAAAGGAATCAGGGCACTGTCCCTCTATCCATCCGTCCATCAGGTAGTGTGTCCAGATTGAGATTTGCTAGCAAGGCTCCAGCCTAACCCAATCTGCTTGGCCCTTCTGCCCCAC
Source organism: Magnolia sinica (assembly GCF_029962835.1). Classification (NCBI taxonomy): domain Eukaryota; kingdom Viridiplantae; phylum Streptophyta; class Magnoliopsida; order Magnoliales; family Magnoliaceae; genus Magnolia; species Magnolia sinica. The sequence goes on along the minus strand of NC_080575.1, from coordinate 87,478,967 downwards.
AATTGGATTTTTGAAGCTGTTGATCTAGTTCTCATCGTAGATGGTTCTGAAGGAGAGAAAAATCTCACTCATTGGACATCTCTTCATCCATAAATGTGACTTGCAACAACCATACACAGACTAGCAGTGGCAAGCTTACCTTTGCATGATGGGTGGCAATGTGACTTTCAATGAGATTTAGTTGGATGTTGATCATATAACTGAAAGAGCTTCTAGATTGAGCGGTTCAGATCATCAAGTGGTGGGACAGAAGGGGGGAGTAGACCAGCAAGCCTCTTGGGGAAGATCCTTGCTAGAAAACCTATTCCAGATTTTTAACTTCAATCTGCATAATCAGTAGTGAAATCCGGCTCTGGAGGCTTCTGCAATTTCACCAGGTCCCTCCCACTCTTTGCATCCCGGAGCCTGTGAACACCGCGGAGAGCATTAGCCGCAAACCGTGATGCATAAATGGTGGCCCCTAGACTTGACGAACCACCTGCTACACTATTTCCATGCCACATCACTTCCTCCTCCTCTTCTTCTTCTTCCTCCTTGCGCCGCAGCTCTGCAATCTTCCTCTTCGTGTGCCGTCGCCATGCTGCTTGGATGAAGCACGCAGCCCATGTCCTCCATTGCTGAGAGTAGAAGCGGAACGTGTGCTGCACCTGTCTGCTGTGCAGCCGCCTGAACTGACTGGCCACAAATTTCAACTCATCAGCTATCAGGGCGAAAGCTTCCACCTCCGTCAACGCTTTCACTGTTCTGGTTGAAGATGGGAGGCTAGCACCAGCTTTCGGATCCAAAGCCCATGTCAGCAGTTCCTCACCGCAAAAATCCCCTTCTTTCAGTAAGCCGCGATTGAAGAACCCAGTCCTCCCGCCGTCAGTCGTCACGCTCTCCAAACGACCGCGTATGATGAAGAGCATCTCGTCCACAGGGTCCCCTTCCCTGACAATGTAAGTGTTATCCGTATATAAGCTGGGCTTGAGCCGTTCGCATATGGCATCCAGCAACCGCTCATCCATTTTCTCAAACAAAGGCACCTGTAAACAGCAGAAACCACCCCATGATAATTAAGAAACAAAAAGAATTTCAGTTTTGGATAGACGAAAGGGAAAGGAGAGACATTAAAGTAATCAGTGCACTGAGAGATTGATGAGGTGAATCTAGCGGGCATGTGCTAGACCCAAGACATGTATCATGTGGGCTCTGTGTGAGCATCCACTGTCCCAAAATTCAAACCGGTCCAGTCATCTAGTCAGCCACAAGTGTACATTGATGTAGGCCGTTCATGAATTCTCCCTAAATTTTTCTTCTTTCTTTTTTTATCTTGTACAAGAGTGTCCCAGTTGAATTATGAAAGGTATGTTCACTCTCGGTCCCACCTAATGACTGGCCCAGATGCTCTTCACAAGCGAAGTTGGCACATCCCGCAATTCACCCCTCCAATCTCTAATGCAAATTGCCCTAGAATGCTTCAAGAAAACAGTAAAAAGAGTGACTGGCAAGGAAATAAGCACTTACCCTTCTCACCAATGCCAAGCAGAGATGTCTCTTGATGTCCCTTCTAAGATCCTTGGGCAGGGACTGAACTAAGCTTTCTTCATCCACCCCTCGTGTCTCCAACCACTTGTATTGGTCATAGCGTCTAACACGTTCCCTAAGATCCTGAGGAAGCAAGCGATGGTGCATCCACTGCTCTGAATCACGCCTTTTGACTCTCATCTCTTCAAGCCGAATGGTCAGTGATTGGAGATATGTCTGTGGTAACAGTCAACACTTGAAACATCATTTCTCCACAAATATACTTCTTTATAAATTTTTTTAAAAAAATGGCATGCTATCATCCCACAAAAGTTATAATCATAAACACCTCAATGGATATAAAGTTACTGTCTACCTTCCACATACTGCAAACAGGTCACATGTTTACAGCATACATAGTGGAAAAGGTTGGCCCCACCCTGAAGATCATTGGGGGCACAAAACAGTCCAATCCATTCATCAAGTGGGGCGCACTATAGGAAAAAAAAAAAAAAAAGGATGGCCAAGGGATTGTCAGTTAATTGTATAGATGGGCTGAACCTGATTCATGGATTCATCTGATTTTTGCACCAAATGATCTTCAAGGTGATGTTCGGAGTATACCCGATATTATCAAAATATCCCCAAATATTATCCATATCTTCAACTTGGTGATACCGATAACATTAGTATCAGAAATTCCAAGCACCAGTGATATATCACTAAGCATCTCCAATGTATAGATATCGCCAATGTATCACCAATATTTTCAACTCTGTAAATTCGAGGCATCTCTTGTATCACCAATGTATCACCTATTTTTTACTGTGTTAAATTCCAGGTGTCGCTTGTATCTCCAGTGTATCGGCGATATCTAACTAATATTGCCAATGTATCGATATCGTTAAAAATCTGTTTATTAAAATAAATAAAATCATTTCAATTTTTTGTGGGTGCATGGTTGTATGATGAACTGCATGTTTGTTTGTGTGTATATGCATGCATGCATGGATGGATGGATGGATGGTTGGATGGTGGGTTGAATGGATGTATAGATGTGTGCGTGTGCGCATGCATGGATGGATGGATGGATCCACCATTTTCCCCATGTTTCCCCAATGTTTCACTGAGACAACGAAACATGCTTTTAGGCCCCCATTAAACGGGAAATTATTGTTTGATTCCTAAATATGCAAATATGCATATCACTCAAAAAAAAATGCAAATGTCTTTCTCATTATTAATTGATTCTTAAATATACAAATATGTGAATTTTAGCATCTCCTGAAGTTTCACTAAAAAAACCCACCGTTTTCCCCATGTTTCCTTACATTTCCAGGAATCGGCAATAACGTGTTTCCATATCACCAGCTAGCGAAACTCATAGCGATACCAATACTTCGAATATTGGGGTCAACCTTTTCAATGGCTTGGGTGCTGTGTACCTGACATCTTGGCCATGTGTGCAAGGTGTTCAGTATCTTTATTCTGGAGGTGGTCAGCAAATGGTGAGTTATCGGTAAAATCTTCTTCTCAGTGCTATTGAGAGGTGCCCCCTTGTGCTAAGGTATGGAAGTTCCCTATTTAAAGCCTTTGCGAGGGTGGCTATGGTGAATAAGATCCTAACACTAGACAAATTAAAGAACAGGAAAATGGCATTTCCTTTATGTGTTGTGTGTGTAGAACAATGAAGAGTTGGTCAATTATTTGCTTTTTCCATTGCTCGATTGTTATGTAGGTTTGGACTTTCTTTCTCCTCCTATTTGGGGTGGATGGGACATTTAACACCTCAATAGTATGGCTTTTGTGTGTGTGTGTGTGTGTTTGGTGGGGGGGGGGGGGGGGGGGTGGGTTTAAAAAAACGGAAAGGAATATCGCAGAAGATCTAGTGGGGTATGTGGAATGGAAGGACTGTTAGAATTGTTTAGAACAAGATCTCATCAGTGGAAAGAATATAGAGGAGGATCCACCACATGATTATCAACTGGGCACTATTTTTCAAAGCAGGCTCTGTTAGGTAATTGGAAGTTTATAGCTGTATTTTCTCTTAGTATCTGATGTAAGTGTATTAGACTTTAGTAGGCCCTAATCATATGCTTTCGAGGGGGTCACTGTTTTTGCATTAGGCCTTCTTGCATGTGGTGTTTTTGCGTTATTTTTCAATGAATGAATACAGCTGTCAATTCTCAACCAAAAAAAAAAGGTATTTGACCACTATCCAACAACAAAAGGCTAATCCACAAGCACGTTTGCATCAATAGTGCAATACAGTTGCATTCTCTCATCAATTACATTTTGAGAAAGAACTAATCACACAAAATGAAATAGATTTGACAGAACCCCTGTTGTGACTTTACCTGCATGTTGCCAATAAGGAGAGCAAAAAGAATAAGCCCAAGAATGGCAAGTGCTATGGAGAATATAACCTCTCCAGGGTAGGTACTAGTCGCAAGCCCCTGGCCAAGTGTACTGCAAAAAGCAGAAACCAAATGACATTAACTACTGAAATGTGAACACAGCCCAAACAAGCCAAAGAGATCACTAATTTGACATTATGAAATGACTAAGCATGGGAACATTTATTTTTTCATATATGCTCAGCCAGCAAATGTACAACTACAGATATTGGAGAGTACAACTTCAACAAAGAAGGCTAAACAAGGGCAGAAAATCGCCTCTGCACTGATGTGGCACCTCAGTGATTCTTTATATAAGGCCACAATGAAACGCTAGATTGTGAGAGAGAAGTAAAAATCAAAATGTCCCATGTAGATGGGTTCAAATCCAATCAACAGGACAGTAAGATTGGATTGTGGAAAGGAAAAAAAAAAAAATCAAAATGTTTCATGTGGACGGGTTAAATACAATCAACAGGACAATCACAAAAACAATTCAACTCAGTAAATTTAAAAAATAAATAAATAAAGGAGAAGGAAGATGCTAGTTAACCAAGAAATTGCATACAAAAAATCTAACCAGGGAACTGGGTAATGGTTTCTCAGGAAGGCAAAAACTGTGAGTAGCATTGATTTCATTGGTCATCATATTGTAAAGCATAAATAAGAAAAAAAACAGACATGGAGAAACAAATATAGACTGCATTTGAATGACAAAAATTGTCTTGCAGAAAAGAAATATCAAACAAGTGTTGTATTTGTAAGAGCCCTGCAGTACAAAGATAGCAAAATGATAAAATTTGTCTGCATGTGGCATGGTAATCTTTTCTAGATTCCAAGTTTTCTGAAGCAAAAATGCAAGCGTCTGTATGCATCGAATGGTTTCTAGCCAACTGATGCAGAAAAATGTAGGAGTCCACACAAAAAATAAAAATAAAAATAAAAAAATCAAAGATTACTAGGATTCAGTAAAGACATTGGCAGTTAGAAAGCTGAAAAAGGCCACAGAGACATTCCTTTCAGTCATAACAACAGCTTTATGGAAATAGAAGGAGAGATTACATGATTACATCAAAGGCAAAGAACCCCAATACAGATAGCCAAATGCTGCATTATCTGTTTTGCAAGATTGAGATTGTAACCATGGGCTTCTCTAGAAACCAAGGGAAACAAAGGGTCCATTTGGATGTAGAAAATAACTCCACAAACTACCCAATTCAATAATCGATACGTTAATGAAATTGGAATTTATGATTTAACAAATTAATGTTTGGTTGTTTCCTTGTCAGATTCATGATTTAGTGATTCTGTTGTTTGGTTGGGGTTCTCAATACATTTTGAAAGATTTCCACATCAAGTTCTAATGTCCTTCATAAATCAATTGGAAAACCATGACCATCAATACTGACACTGTGAATCAATTATAATATAATAGGTCCAACCACAGATTTAAACCGTCCATCATATGGGACCCAAACTTGCCTGCACTCCATCTTAATTATAACTTTGACTAGATGGTCATAACCATCAATATCAATGGTTTCCAAAAACATACAATCCATATTTGAACATGACAAGTCAAATACGTATGAGAACCCCTTCATTATGTGGGTCACACATCGGATTCCCACATATTTCAAGAATCAGTTTGATTCGACAAAGGAACAATGCATATCAATTATAATTGAGTAATGCAGATGGCCTCGTATTTTGAAGCATGCAACTTTCTTTGGATTGAAGTCCACAAGCAGAAGACGATGATGATGGTTGAGAGAACACTGAGATACCACCATTTCAATTGCTCTGCAGCAATCTCAAAGACATTCCGAAGAACATGGTCGCTCACCCAGGAAGAATGTGGTGAAGATGGATTTACAAGATAACTAGATTCCCGTGAAGAAGGTTTTGGCTACCAGAATGGTCCTTTTTTCTGCTTTTGTTGCTAGGTTCGACCCTCAGTAGCCTGCAAATGATGTGGTCCATCTGTTTGAAGAGTATTGGAAGGTCGTGGAGACTGTCATCCCTAAAAACAAGGTAACCGGCAAGCTCCAAAGGTTGGAGTTCATTAGGTTTCTGCATCTTGATGTGGAAAAGGCCACTGATGTATTAGCTGGAAGGTAGGCGTGGCATCTTATGGTGAACCTTGCTAGCGACTGAAGGTATGGACAAAGAGTGGTCTTGAATCAAGGAAGGTGAGTTCAGAAAGGTCGACACAAAGACCTGTTAACAGGAAAGAAATGGTGATATCCAGAACCAGGGGAGGTTAAAATGAAGGAGATGAAATCATACAAAGATGTGCATGGAGAGGGTATTTCAGGAAATCAGGGTGTGTGGAAAGATATGGTTCAAGAAAAATAAGGGTTGTGGTGAGGGACTCATTGGCTATAGTTAGGAGCAATGTTTTCCGTATCGTCATCGTGTAACGTATCGCACCATTGGGTTACAGAGACATATCAGTTATCACATGGGATATATCGGTTGTATCGTGCAATGTATCGCTGCTGTTGGGAAACACAGGGAAGCATTGGGAAATTGGACGAATTTTTCAATGAAAGTTCAAGGATTGTTAAAAAAGACATCGATACACTTAGAAATCAAAACATTAGAAAAAAAAAAAAAAACAAAAACAAATGCACATAATAGGTTTCCTTTGTATGGGGTATGGGGTCCTAATCTATATGTTGTTGAACTGAACTAATGCAGTATATTCAAAGTTTATTCATATAATTTATAAATGTAAGAAGACATGTATGGAAACACGAGCAATACATTTAAAAGCAAAAGAAGAATCACTAGATCAGGTTACATACATGTTTCATTCTTTGTTTGGACACAAATTGCAACAGATTTGCTAGAAATTGGATTTTTTTTTTCTCAATTTTCCGCAATTTGGCCCATCTCCCCCAAATCTCAAAATCAAAGCTCCAAATCCATGATTTTTCATGCAAAGTATGAATAATCATGAATTTGTAACCATTTGACACTAATTTAACATGATTTACAAAAAAAAATTAATAAATAAATAAATAAATAAAGAAGAAGAAGAAGATTGAAAATCGAAAATGCTCATCGTATTGAACATGTGGTATATATCGGCATAACATGTGCGTTTCGTATCACACAAGTGGGAAACAAGATATATCGTGAGATATATTGACTGATATCGTCAATACTGAAGACATTGGTTAGGAGATATCTCTTTAAGGCTTGCCTTGTTGGGAAGGTAGATTTCAGCATAGTTAATATGGAAGATTTACAAAAGTGTGCGCCTGAGCTTTGTAAAACTCAGATCCTAGAGGGAGTCAAGAAATTGGATAATGCTCAGTTGATGCAGGCTGAACTGGCCCCAACATCCATGGGCTAGGCCCAAGCCCAAGCCCCACAGCTAGCCAATCAATAAAGAGGCCCAAGCCTCCTAATTAGGCAGCTAGCCATACAAAATCAATCTGCCAAATCTTCGTAAATTCATTCTAATCCCTTAAGCATCTTTTGATTACTTTTTCATACATGTAATAAGTAATTAGTTGTCAATGACATTATGAAACCACCTTCTTTGTAAGTCCAAGGAGCCAATTTAAGGGCCTTATATGAGTAGTCTCAAGGCATCTTTAAATTAAATAAAATTTCTGAATTTTTTTTCTACTTTGTTTGTGCTTCTCGTGCTTAGATTAAAAGGGCCTACGTTAAGGCAGATCCTTCCCATTAGCCGGCTAGGCCTAGGCCAAGCCCAAGACCCACAACTAGCCCATCAATAATGAGGCCCAATCCTCCTAATTAAGAAGCGAGCCATATAAAATCAATCTGCCAAATCTTCCTAAATTCATTCTAATCCCTTAAGCATCTTTTTATTACTATTCTATCTCTGTAATAAGTAATTGGTTGTCAATGACATTATGAACCTACCTTCTTTGTACGTCTAAGGAGCCTATTTAATAGGCTTACATGAGTAGTCTCAAGGTATCTTTAAGTTAAATAAAATTTCTGAATTTCTTTCTACTTTGTTTGTGGTTCTTGTGCTTAGATTGAAAGGGCCTATGTTAAGGCGAATCCTTCCCATTAGCCGACCACGCTACTTTGGTATCAGAGCAAGTTCAAACTGGCTAGATTGATGCCCTGATCAACAACAATCTCGATATTCTATTCCAGGTTCTTTAATCATAAAATTTTGCATCTTTTCAAAAAAAAAAAAAAAAAGCACTATTCCAGCCCATTAAAAGCCCCCAAAAATCAGCCATATTCTAGCCCATTAAAAGCACAAAAAAAATCAGCCATATTCCAGCCCATTGAAAGCCCCAAAAAATCAGCCATATTCCAGTCCAAAATCCCACGCCCCAAAAATCAGCCCTATTCCAACTCATTAAAAGCCCAAAAAAATCAGCTATATTCCAGTCCAAATCCAACCCCTACTACCACTAATTAAAAGCCCAAAATCTAATCCCTATTATGGCCCATTAAAAGCCCTAAATTTAGCCCTACACCAACCCAAAACCAAGCCCCTATTATAGCCCATTAAAAACCAAAATCCAACCCCTATTCCAGCCCATTAAAAGCCCTAAAACTTAGCCCTATTCCAGCCCAAAACCCAATCCTGTTTACAGTCCATTAAAAGCCCAATAACAGCCCAGAATCCCCTCTTCCAGCCCATTAAAAGCCTTGAAACCCAACCCTATTCCAATCCAAATCCAACCCCTATCCCCAGCCCACTAAAAGTCTGAAATCCAACCCATTAACAGTCCAAATCTAGACTTTGTTCCAAACCACTAAAACCAAGAATCTCAACCCATTAACAATCTTCTTCTTTTCTTTTTCTTTTTTGGAAACGGTGATCAGATTTATTTCTAAAAGGGCAAAAGCCCAAAGAATTACAGCAACAAAAAGAAGAAGAAAACAGAAAAAGAAGATATTACAAATCGGCCCAATATTCACTGAGCTTACTGATGTCACTTCCTTGGTATGATCTATATTCTATCCATTAACAATCTTCAAATCTAAAACCGCTCTATATTCTATCCATTACTTTATCGATGTCACTCCCTTGGTACGATGTCTACTCGGAGTGACAACATCTATTAAGGGAAGCTTAGTGACCAATTGCATCACCGAGCAATTCGCAAGGGTAGCCAGCTTGGAAGTCACTATTTACGAGCTACATAGAGAAAAGCATGAAGAGTAACCTAATTTCGTTGGAGATCCTAATGGTAACCCAGATCCGCAACCACAGTTCTAGCTAGAACCTTCGATGAATCAACATGGCACTGCTCGGAAGTATGTGTATGACTTCATGCAACGACTCTTTGCAAAGAGCCCATGACACTTCGATAGAGACAACTCTGAAAGACGATATGACAAAAAAGATACGAACTGAAGTTCCGGACTTCAGAGATCACTTTGATGAAAAAGCTTTTGTTAATTGGATTACAATGCTTGAAGATTATTTTGCATGGTACGACATGGACGATGTCCAGCGAGTGGCCTTTGTTAAGGTCAAGCTAAAGGACCCAGTAAGAATCTAGTAGCAAAGCATTGATGAGAACAATCTTATCATGGGCCACCCTGCTATCATCAGGTGGGTTGACATGAGTGAGAAGCTGGAAAGTAAAAGTATTTGCCTTTAAACTACATAAATACCCTCCTCCAAGAGCTCCTTGTGTTCAAATAAGGAACTTTATCAGTGGCTGACTACACTAAGAAGTTCAATGAGCTTTATGTCTGTTGTAAGCTTGTAGAGACAAACCGCATAATAGCTAACCACTATCAGCTAGGGATTGCGCCAAACGATCCGGCAGGATGGTCATGTATGATTTCGGGTCAACCGACGATGTTCATCAGAAGGCTTGATGAGTTGAACACAAGTTGCGACAACACTCTCCAATGCTTGGCTCTCCAGTGGGAGAACCTCCGATGAGGAAAGGTCCAAATCCACATCTTAACAAGATTCCATTGCAAAGCGACCGGACACCTCCCTACCCTTTTCAGTCGCGGCCACAAATGCAGGCTCCGCTTGTAAGGCAACCAAAACTTTTGCAGTATTCTCCATTACATAATTCATACCAAAGGCAACCAACATTACAGGAACATGGCACTAAAGGGGGAGGTCCTAATTCTAATCCTCCCCTCAGGGAAGAACGGCGGGTTGTTGATTGTAACCTTTGCAAACATATAAGGCACTTTTCTAATGAGCGTCTGCAAGCCAAGAACCTCTATTATTGTGGTAATGAGGACCCCTACTACCCAAACAACCATGAGTATTACGACAAGCACGTCAAGATGGAATAGCGTTGTATAAAGCCTACATCACAGCTAGAGGAGCCCCCTGCTGAAACCACGAACAAAGCAGGGAATGCCAAATCGGTTACGTATCGGCCGATACGTAATGGTAACGGTACGCACCGTTACCCGATTCGGGGCCGAAACGGCTGATTCCAATTTTTGTACCCGTATCGGCCGATACGGGGCCGATACGGGCGTAACGGCCGATACGGGCGTAACGGTCACCCGTAACGGTCAGCGCCGTAACGGTCGAAAAACGGCCATTTTTTTTTGCATTTTAAGGTCCGTTTTTGATGTTTTTTCGAAACTTCTTGCTTCCAAACTCCTTCTCACTCCTTCTACTGCTAATTTCGACCAACCTTGGCTGGATATTTGAGGAAAAAACACATTATATTGGCGGATTTTGTTGAATCAAAGCTTGGTGGGCCATTTTTCATAAATTTGTCAAAAATAGGTATTTATACTTTTTTTAATATGTTTTGCTGTTTTAATCACTCCATATGATGTGTTAATCATAGTAGAACATGTTAATATGCATTTTACAGATTTGGGGTGCCATTTAATATTTTTTTAATATTTTTTTCTATTTACGCATGAATTTTGCCCCTTTTTTTTAAAATTCAAAAAATCAATTTTTAATGATTGTTTTGCTGTTTTAATCACTCCATATGATGTGTTAATCATAGTAGAACATGTTAATGTGCATTTTACATATTTGGGGACCCATTTTATATTTTTTAAATATTTTTTTCTATTTACGCATGAATTTTGCCCCTTTTTTTTAAAATTCAAAAAATCAATTTTTAATGATTGTTTTGCTGTTTTAATCACTCCATATGATGTGTTAATCATAGTAGAACATGTTAATGTGCATTTTACAGATTTGGGGTCCCATTTTATATTTTTTAAATATTTTTTTCTATTTACGCATGAATTTTGCCCCTTTTTTAAAATTCAAAAAATCAATTTTTAATGATTGTTTTGCTGTTTTAATCACTCCATATGATGTGTTAATCATAGTAGAACATGTTAATGTGCATTTTACAGATTTGGGGTCCCATTTTATATTTTTTAAATATTTTTTTCTATTTACGCATGAATTTTGCCCCTTTTTTTTTAAATTCAAAAAATCAATTTTTAATGATTGTTTTGCTGTTTTAATCACTCCATATGATGTGTTAATCATAGTAGAATATGTTAATGTGCATTTTACAGATTTGGGGTCCCATTTTATATTTTTTAAATATTTTTTTCTATTTACGCATGAATTTTGCCCCTTTTTTTTAAAATTCGAAAAATCAATTTTTAATGATTGTTTTGCTGTTTTAATCACTCCATATGATATGTTAATCATAGTAGAACATCTTAATGTGCATTTTACAGATTTGGGGTCCCATTTTATATTTTTTAAATATTTTTTTCTATTTACGCATGAATTTTGCCCCTTTTTTTAAAAATTCGAAAAATCAATTTTTAATGGTTGTATTACTGTTTTAATCATGCCATATGATGTGTTAATCATAGTAGAATATGTTAATGTGCATTTTACAGATTTGGGGTGCCATTTTATAATTTTTTAATATTTTTTTCTATTTACGCATTAATTATGGCCCTTCTTTTTTAAATTTAAAAAATAATTTTTTAATGATTGTTTTACTGTTTTAATCATGCCATGTGATATGTTAATCATAGTAGAACATGTTAATGTGTATTTTACAGATTTGGGGTGTCATTTTATAATTTTTTTCTATTTTCGAATTAGTGACTTTATGTTTTTATTTGCTTATATTGGACAGGTTTTGCCTTGGAGCTTCTTAGGGTTTAGTTAGAATATAAAATCTATCTTTATTAACATAGGTCATACACTCATACTCAAATCTAATTATCTAGTGTCTACCTAAGCCTAAAGAAATGTCTGGATCTGGCCAACAACAAGTAAGTGATGATATTGGATGGCAACATTGTGAGAGGGTTGGTGGTACTAGGCATCAAATGAAGTGCAAGTATTGTGATAGACTAGTGACTGGTGGAATTACCCGTCTCAAACAACATTTGGCACATCGAAAGGGTCAAGTTGCGGCGTGTATTAGATTACCGAAAGAGATAATGCTTTTAATGCAAGCTAGTCTGGATGAGTCGAAGGGTAAATGTGTTGCTGTACAAAAGAAGAAAGATGATGTTTTAGATGCAGCTCAACAGGAAGTGTTTGGTCCTGAATATATGGGCGTTCGTGATGAAAATATTATTGATTCTGACGAAGATTCAGATCGAGAACTTACTATAGCTAGGAGAGAGAGCTTACGTCTAGCTCGTGAAGAGGAAGAACGTCGCCGCATGTTTGGCACGCATGGGTCAGTGCGTGATACAGGGGGGGCAGTGGGAGTGGGAGTGGGAGTGCAACTGGAAGTGCAACTACTTCTGCAGGTGGGGGTGGGGGGGTAGGTTTGGTGGGTTACGACGTATGTTTGGGAGCCGACGACAGACATCTTCACATGATGCCCCTATACGTTTGGATGAATAAGTAAATGAGCCTAGGAGACCCTCTATTGATCCAATCCTATTTAGGAAAGAATCAACTAAACAAAAGAAGATAAAACAAATGTGGAGTAGAACTTCCGTTGAGAAATTAGGTAGAGCAGCAGCAAAGTTATTTATACATGCCAACATACCTCCTAACGCAGCCAATTCTCCATATTGGCAGGTGGTAATTGATGCAGCAGCAGAAGCAGGTGAAGGAATAAAAGCTCCCACGGCTAAGGAGATTAGGGGGAAATGGACAGATGCAGAGTATGTGGATGTGAAAGCATACGTGGCTACCTTTAAACCTGTATGGCAAGCCAGAGGATGCACAATCATGTGTGATGGTTGGACTAGCCCAACCAAACGCAGCATGATCAACTTCATAGTGTACCGCCACTTAGGAACTATATACCACAAGTCAATTGATGCCTCAGAGGCAACCAAAAATTCTACTTATATTAATGAACTAATGGATAAAGGTGTTGACGAGATTGCACAGGATAATAAACTGCCGATTGTGACAAAAAATGAAGCAACATATAAGCTTGCAGGACATATGTTGATGGATAAGAGAAAACATCTTTTTTGGTCACCATGTGCTGCCCATTGTATTGATCTTATATTGGAAGATATTGGGAAGAAGAAGAATGTTAAGGAAATGGTCGAAAGGGCAAGGGAAGTGACGACGTTTATTTACAACCATAATCAAGTAGTTGCAATAATGAGAAAGTTTACGAAAGGACGAGAGTTGTTGAGGCCTGCGGCGACTAGATTCGCAACAAACTTTATAGCATTAGAGAGTTTATTACAGCATAGAGAAGAGTTGAGTGAGATGTTCGCTTCCCGAGAATGGCTCAACACAAAACATGGGAAGAAGACATCAGGAATACCGGTCGAAGTTGTGAACACCATACGGGACAACAAATATTGGAAGAAGGTCAAGGCGATCCTAAAGGTGATGGAGCCATTAATGAGGGTACTCCGTCTTGTTGAATCCGATGAAGCACCTACCATGGGCTTCCTATATGATGCCATGGATAAGGTAAAGCTTGTAATTCAACGTGATTGTAGAAGTTGGCAGACTTATTGGAAGATGATCGACAAGAGATGGACAAACCAACTCCATCACGATCTTCATGCAGCAGGTTATTACCTAAATCCTAGGTATAGATATGCCCAATCATTTGTTGCGGATGATGAAGTTCGTGTCGGGCTAAAAAATGTGATAAAGAGATTAGAGCCTGACTTAGATCTGCAAATAAAGGCATTAAATGAATTAGATACATTTGGAAATCGCCTTGGTAGCTTTGGAGATGCTCTTGCACAGCATGCAGTATCTAGATTGCAACCGGCCGAATGGTGGATTAATTTCGGAGAGAGTACGAAGGCTCTCCAAAAATTGCAGTAGAAATTTTGAGCCAGACAACATCTTCATCTAGTTGCGAAAGGAATTGGAGTTGTTTTGCACTCATTCATTCAAAGAATAGGAATAAATTGCAGACTAGAACATTAGATAGACTTGTCTTCATGCACTACAATATAAAACTAAGAATGCGACGACATCATAGGAGCATTACAACTGCTGATGACGGAGACTACTGTCCAATAAACTTGGATAATATTTATGATGAGGATGACCCACTTCTACCTTGGTTGGAAACAAGGGAAAAACAAATTGAAGAGGATAGTGAACAATTGGAAATTGATGACCCAGAAATACGCAGAGCGCAACAAGAGAGTCGTGCAGATGTGTTGGACCCAGTAAGAGGGGCAGCGTTTATGCCACGTACAGATACGGCTCAAGATCAACAAAAGAGTACGAGCAGTGGTAGCGTGACCGTGTCGGATGAAGACGATGACCCCCCTGCCCCTGGTGCTGGCACTTCTGGTGTTGCTCAGTGCCCTATACAGCCGTCTACAGATCACGATGTCGATGAACAGCGACGAGGTGGTACACGAGGTCGGACTTATGAGTGTACCGAGTCACGATACAGCCAGCAGGAGGTGGGTACATCTAGTGGTGCACCGGGTCCGAGAGGTTCGAAACATCAGCAGGCTCATGGTCTTGGTTATTATGATGGATATTCTTATGGTGAATTGAATTATGATGGTTATCGAGCCTGTTCCATCACATTCATGTTGGAGTAGCCCTCCGATCAATATCCATATGATTATAGATATCCGATCCAAATCCAAGTTACTCATCACAGACGCACTCTCAATCTCAAGATTCTCAACAGGCCTGAGTATGGGCACCGGTATGGCTATTCGACGGGCACCGGTGGATACTTATTCCGGGTCAGAGTCGTTGCCTAGTCAGGATCAGTCATCCTCTAGTTTCGTTGATCTAGTATTTCCTTCTGGCACTGGATATTATGGATATGTAGCACCTACACCTATTGGACAGCCTCAGCCTGATGGTGACGATGACGATGATGTGGAGGTCGAGCAACCACAAAAAAGCAGATTTTCATTTTGGTGGTGACTTGTGAGTATATATTTGTGTTAAGGTAAGTATTTGTTGCAGCAGACAGCTCACAACAGTATTATTGCAAGATCGCGAGTACACACTTGACACTGCCGAACTTGTATTTAAAATAGCTCCCCCGACAACCAATCAAGTAATCCTTAATCAAGTTGCAGGGAGTATATCAGACACTACTAATTTTTTATTTTTTATTTTTTAATATTCTTGACTTGAGGATGACAAGTCATAGACAAGAATCATCACAGTCACGTGCATGGTGCACCACACTGCACAGGACCACAGGTATGTTCGAGAAATTCCTCAAAAATAATTACAAACACCTGATGTAAGATATTTTCATTTTACATTCATTCTAATATATCTATCATTGACAGTAGATAGTTAGAAAATTAAATATATGAATTTTGTAGTCAAATTCAGGTTATCTGGTTCATAAATTCATCAGACAGTCCGATACAACTTCTCACCAAAGAGTGGACCGTTACACCACCATAAACATGTTCCAATTTATAAATGAATGCATATTTGGAATGCTTAGAATATTCTGGATTTAATCCATATTTTTTCATATTTTTTTGGCAAAAAAAAAATTTTGCGCCGTTACGGGCCGTTACGCCCCCATATCCGTATCGGTTTTGGAGGACACCGTTACGCCAACCGATACCGATACGGGATACCTTGGGACAAAGCTGAGGTTGAAGGCCACACTCTTATCATACGTTGCCTCCTTACCACCATTGAGGAGGAAAAGGAAGACTAGCAATGGATTACTATTTTCTATATGCGGATAAAATGCCAAGATAGGTTATGTAACATGATCATCAATGGCAGCAGTGCGATGAACATCATCTCACAAAAGGTAATTGATAAGCTCAAATTTCCAATTGAAAGGCATCCAAAACCATATAAAGATGCATTAATTGATGACACGACCATCCCCATGACTTCAAAGTGTTTGGTGTCCTTTAAAATCAGCATCTATTACGACGATATTTAGTGCGACATAATTCCAATGGATGTCACCCACATCCTTCTTAGTCAACATTGGTTCTTTGATCAAAAGGTATAAAGCAACGGTGAGGCCAACATGCAAACTCTCATATGGCAAGGTCATCAGATCCACCATCGCACATTGTAGCCTACATCACCTCTTTCATCTACACCCCCATCATCAACATCAGCTTCCCTTCCCAACTCACGTGTTCTCACCATGCGAAAGTTCGAAGAGGAGAGCAAAGAGAAATGCACAATGTTCACTCTAGTCACAAAATAGGTGCAAGAGACTGTTACTGATAAGGATGAGCTTATTCCTAATGAAGTAAAATCCATGCTTCATGACTTTCAAGATTTGGTCCTTGGTGATCTGCTTGAGGAGTTGCCTCCACTGCGAGATATCCAACATGTCATGGATTTGATTCCCGAAGTATCCTTACCTAACTTTCCAGCATACTGAATGAGTCAAACAATGCATGCTCAATTGAAGCGTCGAGCTGATGAGTTGCCAAAAAAGAGCGACATCGGAGAGAGCCTAAGCCCATGTGTAATGTTAGTCCTCCTTACTCCCAAGAAGGATAGAATTTCGCATATGCGTGTGGACAACCGAGCATTAATAAAATCATGGTGAAGCACCATTTCCCTATTCCCCGACTTGATGATATGCTAGAGTTAATGTAAGGTGATAGCATTACCTCCAAGATTGAGCTTCACAGTGGATACAACAAGATCCACATCTAATTTGATGAAGAAGGGAAAACGGCATTCAAGACGAAGGACGATCTCTACGAGTAGTTAGCCATGCCATTCGGTCTCACAAATGTGCTTAGCACTTTTGTGCGCATCATGACCCAGTTGTTGCACCTTATTGGAAAATTTGTCATGGTCTTCTTTGATGACATTCTTATCTATGGTAATTCGAGGAAGGAGCACCTCAATCACTTGGGTCTTATTTTCGAAGTCCTTCGCGGCGATTGCTTGTACATCAACCTTAAAAAGTGCACCTTCATGAGTGCATTCGTCTTCTTCTTAGGGCACACTATCTCATCACAAGGTGAAGGGAAGATAGCATTCAAGACGAAGGACAGTCTCTACGAGCAGTTAGTCATGTTATTCAGTCTCACAAACGCACTTAGCACTTTCATGCCCATCAAGACCTAATTGTTGCACAATTTATTGGCATATTTGTCGTTTTCTTTGATGACATTCTTGTCTACAGTAATTCGAGGAAGGAGCACCTCAATCACTTGGGTCTTATTTTTGGAGTCCTTCACAACGAGTGCTTGTACATCAACCTTAAAAAGTGCACCTTCATGAGTACATTCGTCATCCTCTTAGGGCACACTGTCTCATCACAAGGTGTAGAGGTGGATCCCGCCAAGGAGAAAGCCATTGTTGATTGGCTGACACCTACTACTATCTCTAAATTTCGTAGTTTCCATGGCCTCACCACATTTTCCATACATTTTGTACGGAACTTCAGCAACATCATAGTTCCAATTACCGATTGCATGAAGCAACAAGAGTTCAGATAGACTAGTGTGGTAATAAAAGCATTTGATACGATCAAAGATAAGATGACCGAAGCTTCGGTTTTGTTCCTTCCAGACTTTGAGAAGATATTAAAGGTGAGTTGTGATGCTTCCAACATTGGCATTGGTAGAGTTCTTAGTCAAGTGGGCCATCCAACAACCTTCTTTCCCAAAAAGCTCTTTGATGCGAAGCGGCAGTACTCCAATTATGACTTGGAGTTTTATGTCGTTGTTTAGACTCTACAGCATTGTTGTCACTATTTGTTGGCAAGGAATTTGTCATATACTCCGATCGTGAAGCACTCAAGTATCTAAACTCTTGATAGAAAATGAACGCTCACCGTGTCAAGTGAAGCAGTTATGTTCAGTTCTCCTTTGTCATCTGTCACAAGGCTGGAAAGGACAACCACATTGTTGTCGCATTGAGTTGTCATGTGCATTTATTGTCATTGATGTTTGTCACTATTCCAGGATTCAAAGAGATGCGGTGTGAATATGCTACCAGCAAAGATTTCAAACGTATTTATACAGGCATTCTTAGTGGAGAGCATGTGAGGCATCCACATTTCAAAATTCACGATGACTACTTGTTCCAAGGGAAGCAACTTTGCCTACCCAATATGTCCATCCACAAGTATATTGTGAGGAAGTTACACACCTGTAGGTGTAGTGGTCACTTGGGGCGTGATAAAGCCCTAGTCCTAATAGATACCTTTAGCCTCATCAAAATCAGATGCCACAAAGATCTGCCAGTTATACAGGGTTAACCATCTCGCCAAAGGTTTTTAAAAAATGGATTGTATCAACCACCGTTGATCCCACATGCTGCGTGGGAAGATCTCAACATGAGCTGTCTTATGTTTGCCAAAAACCGCTAGAAAAGTTTATTCAATTTTTGTGATGGCAGAGCGACTTTCAAAGATTACTCATTCATACCATGTGTGAATACTGCAAACACCCTCAGGATTGCTCAATTATTTTTCAAGAGATTGTTCGTCTTCATAGGCTTCCAAAGACAATTGTGTCTAATCGTCATACTAAGTTCACAAGTTATTTTTGGAAAACTCTTTGTGCAACAACAAAAACCAAGCTTTAGTTCTCTAGTGCCTACCACCCTCAGAACGATGGTCAAACGGATGTAGTCAACCATAGCTTGGGAAAGTTATTACGGAGTCTTGTATACGATTATACAGCTATGTGGGACATAGTAATACCCATGGCTGACTTTGCTTATAATAACTCAATTAACAGGTCCACAGGGATGTCACTTTTTGAAGTAGTAACTAGTATACAACCACGTATTCCGATTGATTTGGTTCCTCTACCCACCATAGAGTCAAGAGTAAGCGCAAAAGTTGATGACTTCATCCACCATATGCAGCAAGTGCATGATGAAGTTCAACATAATATCACTGCAAGTAATGAAACTTATAAGCAACATGCAAGTGTGAGATGTCGTTTTGTTGAATTTGCAGAAGGCGGCATGATTATGGCCATATTCATCTTCAATGGTTACCCCCCAGATTCTCAAAGAAGCTCCATCCTCACAATGCAAGACAGTTCACAATAAAAAAGAAGATTAGTGTCAATGTTTATGTTTTAGAAGTCCCACCAGATTTACCTATCAGTCCTACTTTTAGTGTGAAAGATCCATCTATCGTGAGCACCATGCTAAGGATGGTAGGAACAAGCTATCACACTTCTGACCATTTTGATACCTATAGATATGATCATTGAGATTCTCAACGACCAAATCGTCCATGCGTTAAGGTGGTTACCAGAAGTTTCTCGTTCGCTAGCCCATTAATAAGGAGGCACAAGCCTCCTACTTAGTTATGCAAAATCAATCAGTCAAATTTTCTTAAATTCATTCTTATTCCTTAAGCATCTTTTCATTACTTCTTCATTTTTGCAATAAGTCATTAGTCGTCAATTGATATTATGAACCTACCATCTTTGTACATCTAAGGAGCCTATTTTAGGGCCTTACATGAGTAGTCTCAAGGCAACTTTGAATTGGATAAAATTTCATGATTTTTCTCTCTACTTTGTTTGTGGTTCTCGTACTTAAATTGAAGGTTACTACTTTTGGGCAGATCATTCCCATCAGCCGATTGCGCCATCAGTCCTCTTTATGGTCCCATTAAAGAGGGAGGTGGATAAAATTTTAATGGAATGATGGGAAATCCCAAATGGACCAGTGAAGAGTTCTTTTCGACAAAGAAAGACCATGGGTTCATAAGGGAGATTAGCTTATTCAAAATATGGGGTGTTCCTCTTCACGCCAGGGACATGGACACATAAACCCTACGTTTGTGCATTGAATACGTTCTAAACATTGATCCAAAATGAATTGAACATTGTCTTGGCCAAGTAGGGAAAGTGCAGATCCTCTTTAATTGTATGGCCAACAAGGTATTCAATAATGATAACGTTGGTCGTAAAGGCCAACCTTATGGGCATTATGATATGGTTTTTTTTTAAAGATTAACAAAGCAATTTATTAAGAGGGCACCAAGACAGTGCACAAAAAAAAATGCAGAAGAAGGAGGAGAAGCCAAAGCAAAAAAGAACATAAGCAAAGAAAGAAGCCCCATCCATTACGAGGTGCTTAGGTTTGGAAACAGCCTCTTCAGCCCTACTACCCTCGTTTAGGATGCACCTTCCTTACCTTTCCCCGTGTATAAACCACAAAGCACCCAAAAGAACCAACCTCCAAAAAACTCGAAGCTTTCGATCAAGCCGAACACCATGCCATATCAAGAGTAGGTCCCTAATTGATTCAAGCATAACCCATGATATATTAAAGGAACCTATGAGACAACTCCATACCATCTCTACGAATGCACAATGGATGAAGAGATGAATGATGGGATTCGGCATTTTCCATACACATAACGCACACATTCAGGAGCACATTGGACCTCTTTTGGATATTGTCGATAGTAAGAATCTTTGCCCTACCTACAAGCCACACAAAAGTTGCGATCTTTGGAGGGGCTCCATAATGCCAAATATGACTTGTATGATTACTAGTCTCCCTCCTCTCAAAGCTCCAGAGGAACTCATAAAATGACCAAACGGAGAAGCACCCCAACTTATCTTTTACCCACACCATTCCATCCTCTTCTTCCTTGATTGGAACGTCAACTTAAAGGCAATTGAGTAAGTTCACAAATTCTTCAATTCCCTTCAACAAGGCGATGTCCACGCCACCTTGGACCCTATTATAGGGAAGCATTTAAATACCATGAGCAGTTATGATACGGGTTGTAACGATCGTTATAGGGAAAAAAAATCTTTTTTAACGAAAAAAAAAACATTCCGGCCCCATATCGATCCATTAAGGCCCCTTACAGGTCCATTACAAGCCATTTTTTTTCCAAATCAGGCGTTACAGCCCCATATCATGTAACGAGCAACACTGTTACCATTACGTAATGCATAACAGCCATTGTGGCCGTAACATAACTGTTTTTTAATATCTTGATGACCAACTCTAAGGTGTTGTTCCTCTCGTGGTTGAGGAATGGGATGCGCTATGAAGATATGAGAGGAGGGGGAAGGCTCTACTAGAAGGGTGGACTTGGATCTCTGGCATGCTCTAGCTACTCGTTCGAGCGACGTCATCGTGATTCATGACAAGAATCGAAAGGAGGTTATGGATTATGGCATAGGAGTCGCAGTGAAGATTAGAGTTGACATGGAAGAGGGAGCCCATACATTTGTGGACCATGGGCCTGATAGTCACCATGTGTTAGATAAGGTGGACAGGGCATCATTGAGATCTATACGAGTCACTTCTTATAAAAATAGGCAAGAGGCATTAAAAAGAGGCACTTTATGTGGGGTCAAGGTGTTCCGTATCCGTTACGATATGGTCGTAAAGGCCGATAAGTACAGGTAACGGACGTGACTGTTACGCGATACTGGGTGAAATGGGGCAATTGATTTTTTGGGGCCGTTACGAGGCATAAAGACCATTACCCCCGTAACGGTCAAAGAACAACCACTTTTTTCCTATTTAAATCCATTTTCTCCTCATTTTTTCACTTATTACAAAAACTTTACTAGACTATTCTACAACAGATTTCGACCGCTCTTACTATAGTTTTTAGGATTAAAACGTAGATCGAAGCAATTTGGGCAAATAAAAGCTCCGAAGACCCTTTTTTTCACCAAAAAAAAAAGTGGTATTTATGCCCTTTTTTCCTATTTCTAGTTCCAATGCTTGATTGTGATGTGTAAATATTAGAGACACTCAAGTTCATAAATTCACCAGACAACCAGATACAACACTCTCACCAAAGAGTAGACCGTTACGCTACCATAAACATGTTTAAAACAAAAAATGAACACATATTTGGAATATTTACATTATTCTAGATTTTCTAAATATTTTTCTAAAATTTTTCGAATAAAAATTCTTTTTCAACTATTACAAGAGTCATAACGGTCGTCACGCATCCAGATCGCTCGTTACGGCCAATACCCGTATCAGTAATGGTGATGACCGTTACAGCCACCATTACGGATACGAAAAACCTTGTGTGGGGCGGATGGAAATAATGGCACAATGACAGGGGATGTTACATCTTAATCCCAAAGTCAAAGCATGAACGATGATGGGTTGACGCATTTAGACGCATTGGCATATTTAATTCCATCTAAGATGACACATGCTTTTTCAATTTGGTTGCAATCTTATAAGGTGCAAGATAAAGAAGATACAATGCTTTTGCTATCATGAGACATAAGATTGTTGTTAGACACATTGGCATATTTAATTCCATCTAAGAGGACGCGTGCTTTTTCAATTTTATTGCACTCTTATAAGATGCAAGATAAAGAAGATACAATTCTTTTACTATCATGAGACATAAGATTGTTGTCTCACACGTCTCCAGTGTAGAATTCAAGTTTATTGAGGCGTGGAATGCAATGAGGACAACCAAAGTTGAGGTGAAGGAGAAAATGGGTTTGGGCTTGGACACCAAATACAAGAGGGGCCTTGGTGGTTGAGAATCGGGTAGTGCAGAGAGTTATTGCCAACACTGAGCATGATCAGAATACAGGCAATAGGCCGAAGAGTGTGCAAGCTAAGACAAGCCAGATGCAAAACTAGCATAGATGGTGTGTTTATCTTCCTAAAGGAGCCCACTTGCCACTGGATCTATAGCCCCAATCCTCTCTGAAATAAGGTCCAGGGAGGCTAGGCTGAATAGGTTAAAAAAGTGGGCAATGCGGATGGGTCAAAGGTCGCCTTCATGGTTGGAGTTAGGAACCTACAGAAAAAGATGGAGGGAAGCATTGATCTTGAATGAAAAAGGTAGGGATCAGTCACTAGGGGACCTTAGCTGTAAGCCTGTAACTTTGGTTTGTCCTCTGACAGAATAATTAGGAGCAGCATAAGAGTTCTGTTGAGTTGGAGGAGACGGATGGAGTTCTAAGAGGGGCAATGGAAGTTCAAGCAGTGGAGAACTGTTTGGTTAATTATGACGAAGTGGCAGAACGGATCAAAATCGAGTAGAAGAATCGAGAGAAGGGACGAGGATCAATTGTGTGTCTAATGAAGATCATGGTGACATGGAATGTCAGAGGACTCAAGCATCCTAATTATGGACTTGTAGTAAAAGATTTTCTTAGGAGAAAAACTAACATAAAACAACTCATGCCTTGGCCCTAGTTGGATGGACATGATGCATCCAACTAGGTGTTGCTCCCACTTCAAATTGCACTTTGGACTCGCGCTCACCAAAAAAAAAAAAATGCAGAGGATCTCCATACAACCTACTAAATGGCCTCTCACACCATGCAAACACCAATTTCACCAATGGAATTATTGAAGATCCACAAGGTTCCAAAAGGAGCTAGAAAAAAGTTCCAAATATCTCTTGCCAAAGAACTACGGATGAAGACAATCCAATTATTCCTATTCTTTCCTACACATAATGTGGTAAGGCACACGTCGGGGAAGACCAGTTACTTAAGTCTCTTCAATTTCCAATTTTAGAATTTTGTTTGTCGTAGCCACCCAAGCAAACTTAACTCTTGGGGGAGCAAGGGCCTTCAAAACACTAGCACAAGGAGGGACGCAACCCTACAACAATAATAACTTGAAGAAAGACTTGGTCAAGAATTTACTACTTGGCGACCATTTCTAAACTTTCCCATCTTCCAACGAACTGTCAACATGTATGTCCATCAAACTGTCAATATGCACGTTGCACAACCTGCCCATTAAAGTCACAATATGAATCAATTCCTCATCAGACAGGCTTCTTTGAAACATAATGTTCCAGATCACATCAGCCACACCAGCTCATAATAGCCTATAACCATTTTCTCCTTGCCAATCATGAGCGACCTGACACAAAGCCGGAAAAAGAATCTCACCCAACCAGCATCCATCCAAAAACGTGGTTTATCACGCTTTACCAACAGAAACAATTTCTCTAGGTTGAAACATAGATTTGATGGATCAATTAGAAGTTTTCCCTTGGATGTCTAAATTTTGCTATCTACTCAAATGAGCTACATCTCACTCGAAAGCATTTTCATAAAATAACTTTATCTTGATATTATTTTTAGAAAATGACTTTAGTATGCAATTAGGTAGATCGTTGTCATTGTTTTGGTAGTCTTTGCACATTGTAGCCATGTGCGGACTATCACACCCCCATTGGTGCAAAGCAAGGACCACAACCCTGATTGGTGATCGCTACCCAAACACACCCCCAAATCCAGAACCACAGCAAAGGATCTTCTAGCAATGGTACACTACATTCACATACAATTTGTTCAAGAACTCACTGTATTTCTGTGAAACTGGCCATTCCATTAAATTCACGATATCATCATCATAACCTTGTCCCAGCTATTTGGGGTCATCTTTATTAATTGTGTTTTGCCAAGCACTCCTATCAAAGGCCTATCCCACAGTAAGACTAGCCTTCATATCCCTTCTCCCACCTGGATCCATGCCCTTTTAGGACTTAACCTCATCTTTATCAGTGCCATCTTGGTTCTAATAGCACATGGTCAAGCCATCTCATCGGCTCTCCATCAAACTACACCCTGTTGGGCTACTCTTAGGCTGCCCATTCAATCAACCTACTACCAAATAATAACATAACCTAAAGGCACCTTATCTCATCAGAAAAGATGAGATCTCAAAAAGGTAGAATCAAACAATTAATTGCTTGACATTTTGAAAATTAAAACAGGAAAGTTTCGTTAATGATTTGTCAAATCAAGAAGATCAATGACATGGTGATAATATTTATAAAAAAATTTAAAATTAAAAAAAAAAAAAAAAAAAAAAAAACCAAAAAAAAACAAAAAACAGTGGCTTACCTCAAATTCTGTAAACCCCACCACAAGCAGTAACAATATTTAGACACGAATGATATGGATTCAACAATTCGAGACGACAGAGCCTGACTGTAGATTCCAAAATCAAATGGTGAGTCATCAGAAGCAGAACAATTGCTACTAAGAATTCCGGTTTTAGCTGTGTTCCACTTATCATAACCTTCCATATGCCAGTTACCACAATATAAGTAATTTCCGTTGCAGTCCTTGAAACCAGTACAAGCTAAATGCCAGCAGGCATCGACACGTTCTACAGCTAACAAGTACCAGAAAGCACCAACTATCTGCAAAGATACCAATCAACAAATGTTAAATACATACCTTGTTTTACATGACAGCTTAACTGATGGTATTCAAAAAGGCACATAACAACAGTATCAATAGAAATAATTGAGGTTTTGCGGTCAGTACTCTTGTGTAATAGATACAGTGAAAAAAAGATTATTTGCTTTTCTTCCATTTTTCAGTTGTTACATATCTGAAGCTACACTATAAATATCCACCTCCAATCTACAGAAGCCCAACAATTGACAATATCATTCATTAATTCTTAACAGTACATTACATGTATTAAATCTTCCCAATTACATATTTGCAATTATAAACCCAAGCAAAACTGTCATTTCAAATAAAAATTACAAATGATGATGCAGTAAAATAGTTAACACATCAATCTGCAATTCCATTTAATGCACAAATCCATCCCTTCTAAACATGGATAATTTAGTTTTTCATGATGGTGGTACTAACTCCTTGAACCCTTTACTTAATGATGCAGGACATGAAATTTAAATATGATATGCAAGAATTCAGGCTTAGATCAAACTAATGCAGAACGATCACATAATAATTCCACATCCCACACAAAAGTTCAAACATTCAAGTAAAGCGGAATCTGCACGGGTCCAGGCCTACAAATGTTGGGGCTGGATCAATAAAAATTACGGACCAAACAATGCTCAAAGGGAAGCAAAAATCATCCACACATGCATAGCAAACAGTCCCTAATCCAAGGGATTCCCCAATCTCAATTCAAGGAACCCTAGGGTGAAAAAAGGGGCAAATAAATTAGGACTAATGCAAACTAAGGCTAGGGTTTAGGAAATAGGAATGAAAAGAAGAAAACCAGAGGAAAACCTGACCCGGAGAAAGCTCCTGCGTGTAGATGATGACTCGGGGCTAAAGCACGTGCGCGGGTGGGCTGGCCGCACGTGTGATGGAAGCCCGCATCTCCAAAGTGACACATAGGCCTTTGTCGGCCAGGGGAGACCTCCAATCCCTCCAAGTTTGACGATGATCCGATATAAGGTCGAGGCATAGTGCTCCGCCAAAGTCTCAGCCCTCCTACAGGTCCAGATTCTAGAAACTGGCTGTAGGGGGATGAATAGTTATAAAATGCTGGGAAATTCAAAGCAATAATGATGGTAGAAGATGAGATATATGGATGGGAGATGGTAGGGACAGATGGAGATAGATGTGCCTTACACCACGTAGTTAGCCCTGTGAAAAGGGAGGGCTTCACACCCACTTTTGAATTCTTCCACAACTCACTAAGAGAGCAGAAAAATAAAGCAAGAATTTTTATTAAGTTTCAATCAATCTAAAAGAACTACAAAGGGTGTCTATTTATAGGGAAAACTCTATACCCCTAAACTCGCGCCATGTGCGCAACTTATTACTTGGCGATGAAGTAAACTAAAATAAAAACCAAACAAAGAAATCTAAAGCGTTTATGATGTTCTAAATAACATAAATAAGCAAAACCTAAAATATGAACTTAATCCAACTAGTGGGCCCCGATCATGAGATCCCATGATGGACTTTACTTAATTATCGGGCCCACTCCAAGGAACTAAAACTCCGTCTTCTAGCTAGGGGGGCCTCCTTCGTGCGTACGTGCGTTTTGGGGGGGGGGGGGGTGTGATGTCCCCATCAATTCTCCCCGGCTGGGAAGATTTCGCCACTGGCGAAATACAACTCCTGAACCGCTCTAAGATGTTAGGACTAAGTCTCTGAAGCACCTCATCGGTGAGCCACGTGTTGTCTGAAGCTGGGCGTGACTTCCATTTAACTAGGTACTTCTGTAACCTGCCGTCCGACGTTGAAACTATCCGATGGTCCAGGATATCCTCTAGTTCCTCTCTGGGTGTGTGAAGGTTAGGTATGGGAGGCAGAGGCTGAGAAGAAAGGTCAGGAAGAGTAGGTAAGCTGGAAATATGGGTTGGGACGGATAGGTATGGAAGGTTGAGGCTGGGAAAATGGGTCGGAATGGGTAGGTATGACAAGTAGAGGCAGGGAAAATGGGTCAGGAGGGGTAGGTATGAGAGGTAGAGGCTGGGAAAATAGGTCGGAAGGAGGCCATAGATCAAGGGAAAGGTCTGGGGAATCAGGACGATTAGGCGAAAGGCTAGACAATGCATCAATGACCCCTTGAAATGCAACCAAATCCTCCACATTGAATGTGGAACTAATTCCCATGGAGGGTGGAAGATTTGCCACATACGCATTGAGACCGTTTCATTTTATAATTTTGAATGGTCTGGCGCTATACACGTGTAATTTTCGAACAGCTCCCTGAGGGTACCGCTCTGGCCTGATGCAGATCATCACAAAGTCCCTTACATTGAATTCCTTGAAACATTTATGTTGGTCTGCAAAAAGTGAGTAATGTTCATTACTAGTCATGATCTTCTGCCTGAATTCTTGATGCCATGAATGAATGTGATGTGCAAAAGACTCTGCAGGCTCTGACGGCCTATGCGATAGTGACATAGGGACAAGATCAATAGGTTTCCCAGGTTTATAACCAGTAACGACTTCATAAGGACTGAGACCTGTGGACCTATCAACAGAACTATTAAACGCAAACTCGGCTATAGGTATTACGGTGTCCCATATTCTGGTGTGCTCTACATCCCTCCTAGGGGGAGACTCATCCAGTAGATCATCAAGAACGACATCACGAAACGCATCCACTACCGGAATGGCCTCAGTGGGTAACTCTACACTAGCCTCTGATGCACTCTCTCTAGCCACGAGGCCGCACATGTTGTACCCCTCAAAATAATGATCGATGTCCCTCATGAGGTGGGGGTACGAGTGCACGCCCATGACTGATTCCTTGGCCACCTCCATTCATTGGTCTATCTTCCTAGCCACCTGCCTGAGATTGGCTATCTTGCCTAATGGTGGGGTTTGTCCTAAGGGAGGCCTCTATTTGGTCAAGGCATTGATCTATGCTTTGTTCCAAGCACTTACCCCAAGACTCGATCTGCTAGGACAGCTTGTTTAGTAACTCTAGTAGTTGTTCCATATTTAGTGTAGGGTGCAAGCCAAAACCATGACCCGTACGTGTGGGCATACACTTGCTAACTCCACCTAAGGACTTTCTAAGACGACTATATGTAACTAAATAGGACAAAATGATCCTATGAGACTCTATATGTGGGAACTATGCAGTGTTACTAAAATCCAGTAATATAGTTGACAAAAAGGGACTATGAACTCCTAAAAGCTACATGTGATGGACTTGATGCATGAAGGACTCAAATATCCTAACCCTAAACAAGTAATGTATTCCCCTATAAGAACCCTAAGCTTTGATACCAAATTTGATGCAGGACATGAAATTTTAATATGATATGCAAGAATTCAGGCTTAGATCAGACTAATGCAGAACAGTCACATAATAATTCCACATCCCACACAAAAGTTCAAACATTCAAGTAAAGGGGAATCTGCATGGGTCCAGGCCTACACATGTTAGGGCTGGATCAATAAAAATTATGGACCAAACGATGCTCAAAGGGAAGTAAAAATCATCCACACATGCATAGCAAACAGGCCCTAATCCAAGGGATTCCCTAATCTCAATTCAAGGAACCCTAGGGTGAAAAAATGGGCAAATAAATTAGGGCTAATGCAAACTAAGGATAGGGTTTAGGAAATAGGAATGAAAAGAAGAAAACCAAAGGAAAACTTGACCCAGAGAAAGCACCTGCATGCAGATGATGACCCGGGGCTAACGCACGTGCGCGGGTGGGCTGGCCGCAAGTGTAATGGAATCTCGCCTCCCCAAAGTGACACCTAGGCCTTGGTCAGCCAAGAGAGACCTCCAATCCCTCCAAGTTTGACGACGATCCGACGTAAGCTGGAGGCGTAGTGCTTCACCGAAGTCTCAGCCCTCCTACAGGTCCAGATTCTGAAAACTGGCTGTAGGGGCATGAATAGCTGCAAAAAGTTGAAAAATTCAAAGTAATAATGATGGTAAAAGATGAGATATATGGATGGGAGATGGTAGGGACAGATGGGGATAGATGTGGCTTCACACCACGTAGTTAGCCCTTCGAAAAGGGAGGGCTTCGCACCCACTTTTAAATTCTTTCACAACTCACTAAGAAAGCAAAAAAATAAAGCAGCAATTTTTATTAAGCTTCAATCAATCTAAAAGAGCTACAAGGGGTGCCTATTTATAGGGAAAACCCTATACCCCTAAACTCGCGTCATGTGCGCAACTTATTACTTAGCGATGAAGTAAACTAAAATAAAAACCAAACAAAGAAATCTAAAGTGTTCATGATATTCTAAATAACATAAATAAGCAAAACCTAAGATATGGACTTAATCCGAATAGTGGGTCCCAATTATGAGATCCCATGATGGACTTTACTTGATCATCGGGCCCACTCCAAGGAACCAAAACTCCGTCTTCCAACTAGGAGGCCCTCCCTGAACGTCGTCATCGATCCAGATTGACGGTGGGGCCCTCGTTCGTGCGTACGTGCGTAGGGGGGCGGCATGCCTGTGCGTGTGTGATGTCCCCATCAATTCTCCCTGGCCGCGAAGATTTCACCACTGGCAAAATAAAACTCCTGAACCGCTCCAGGATGTCAGGACCAGGTCTCTGAAGCTCCTCCTCAGTGAGTCACATACTGTTTGAAGCTGGGCATGACTTCCATTTAACCAAGTACTTCTGAAACCCCGCCATCCGACGTTGAAACTATCTGATGGTCCATGATATCCTCTATTTCCTCTCTGGGTGTGTGAAGGTTAGGTATGGGAGGCAGAGGCTGGGAAGAAGGGTCAGGAAGAGTAGTTATGGGAGGAAGAGGCTGGAAAAATGGGTCGAGACGGGTAGGTATGGGAGGTAGAGGCAGGAAAAATGGGTCGGGAAGGGTATGTATGGGAGGTAGAGGCTGGAAAAATGAGTCCAAAGGGGGTCATAAATCAAGGGAAAGGCCTGGGGAATCAGGATAGTTAGGCCAAAGGCTGGACAATGCATCAATGACCCCTTGAAATGCAACCAAATCCTCTACATTGAATGTGGAACTAATTCCCATGGAGGGTGGAAGATTTGCTACATATGCATTGAGACCATTTCGTTTTATAATTTTGAATGGTCCAGCGCTATACACGTGTAATTTTCGAACAGCTCCCTGAGGGTACCGCTCTAGCCTGATGCGGATCATCACAGTCCCTTACATTGAATTCCTTGAAACATTTATGTTGGTCTGCGGAAAGTGAGTAATGTTCATTACTAGTCACGATCTTCTGCCTGAATTCTTGATGCCATGAATGAATGTGATGCGCAAAAGACTCTGCAGGCTCTGACGGCCTATGCGATAGTGACATAGGGACAAGATCAATAGGTTTCTCAGGTTTATAACCAGTAACGACTTCATAAGGACTGAGACCTGCGGACTTATCAACAGAACTATTAAACGCAAACTCGGCTATAGGTATTACGGTGTCCCATATTCTGGTGTGCTCTATATCCCTCCTAGGGGGAGACTCATCTAGTAGATCATCAGGAATGACATCACGAAACGCATCCACTACCGCAATGGCCTCAGTGGGTAACTCGACACTAGCCTCTGATGCACTCTCTCTAGCCACAAGGCCGCGCATGTTGTACCCCTCAAAATAATTGTCGATGTCCCTCATGGGGTGGGGGTACGGGTGCACGCCCATGACTGATTCCTTGGCCACCTCCATTCATTAGTCTATCATCCTGGCCACCTACCTGAGATTGGCCATCTTCCCTAATGGTGGGGTTTGTCCTGAGGGAGGCCTCTATTTGGTCAAGGCATTGATTTATGCTTTGTTCGAAGCACTTACCCCAAGACTCGATCTGCTGGGACAGCTTGTTTAGTGACTCTAGTAGTTGTTCCATGTTTAGTGTAGGGTGCAAGCCAAAACCATGACCCGTACGTGTGGGCATACACTTGCTAACTCCACCTAAGGACTTTCTAGGACGACTGTATGTAACTAAATAGGATTAAATGATCCTATGAAACTCTATATGAGGGAACTATGCAGTGTTACTAAAATCCAGTAATATAGTTGACAAAAAGGGACTATGGACTCCTAAAAGCTACATGTGATGGACTGGATGCATGAAGGACTCAAATATCCTAACCCTAAACAAGTAATGTATTCCCCTATAAGAACTCTAAGCTTTGATACCAAATTTGATGCAGGACATGAAATTTTAATATGATATGCAAGAATTCAGGCTTAGATCAGACTAATGCAAAACGATCACATAATAATTCCACATCCCATGAAAAAGTTCAAACATTCAAGTAAAGGGGAATCTGCACGGGTATAGGCCCACACATGTTAGGGCTAGATCAAGAATTCAGCTTACACATTCAAATAATTCCATCATATGTTTGGAAATCAGAAGCTCCTGCGTGCAGATGGTGACACGGGGCTGACGCACGTGCGCGAGTGGGCTGGCCGCACGTGTGATGGAAGCCCGCCTCCCCAAAGTGACACCTAGGCCTTGGTCGGCTAGGGGAGACCTTCAATCCCTCCATGTTTGACGACGATCTGACGTAAGCTCGAGGCATAGTGCTCCGTCGAAGTCTCAGCCCTCCTACAGGTCCAGATTCTGAAAACTGGTTGTAGGGGGATGAATAGCTGCAAAAGGCTGGAAAATTCAAAGCAATAATGATGGTAGAAGATGAGATATATGGATGGGAGATGGTAGGGACAGATGGGGATAGATGTGGCTTCACACCACGTAGTTAGCCCTTCAAAAAGGGAGAGCTTCACACCCATGATTAAATTCTTCCACAACTCACAAAGAGAGTAGAAAAATAAAGTAGGAATTTTTATTAAGCTTCAATCAATCCAAAAGAACTACAAAGGGTGCCTATTTATAAAGAAAACCCTATACCCCTAAACTCGCACCATGTACGCAACTTATTACTTAGCGATGAAGTAAACTAAAATAAAAACCAAACAAAGAAATCTAAAGCGTTCATGATGTTCTAAATAACATAAATAAGCAAAACCTAAGATATGGACTTAATCCGACTAGTGGGTCCCAATTATGAGATCTCATGATGGACTTTACTTTATCATCGGGCCCACTCCAAGGAACCAAACTCCGTCTTCCAGCTAGGAGGGCCTCCCTAAACGTCATCATCGATCCAAATTGACGGTGAGGCACTCGTTCGTGCGTAGGGGGGCGGCGTACGTGTGCATGCATGTGATGTCCCCATCACTTAAAGGTTAAGAAACCATATAGACCAACCTGACAAAGGAGAGGAATGGTAGCATGGATGCTTTTAGTTCTTTTCAGTTCATATTATGTTCTCGATATTAACAAGACGGAAAAGTTCCATTGTTTGCACTTTTTGCACAACCTGAAACTCGCAACTGATGCCAAAAAAAATGAGCTTTGACATTATATCACTTGCCTCTTCTTCTTTTTTTCATGTGAAAATAAATGGTTAGGAATTGCAAGTTTCACAAGACCAAAAGGATAAGAGGACCAACGGCAAGACAATGGATAATTATACAAATCGCATAAAATAGCAAGCCCATAATCAATTGTATTGTATAATTGGGCATTGCTTTTTATAAATGCATCACATTTATCAGTGAAAAAAAAAATTTAAGGAAAAAAAAAAAGTGTAGCAGATGAGGATGTGGACTTTCAAATGTTGATAAATCGGGTTGATGTGCTTGCTGAGGAGTTTTGGGGTGGATTATAGCGTGGAAAGGGGCCCAAATATCCTCCATAATAGGCTAAATCCGTAGACCCATCAATGGACCACATATTGTGGCACCCATGGTAAACTTTTGGATCCACAAAAGGGTCTTTAGGGTCTACTTATTTTGGTATATTTTTGGATGAATTTTAGTTTATTTTTGCTATGCTTATTCTCATTTAAATAGATGGGGGTATTTTAGTCATTTTCCTTTAAATAAAGAGTATAGGGTTGAGATTATAACATCCAGCACATATTTTATGTTCAATGTGAGGTAAAGGATAGTGCTAGGGCTTCTCTTTTGTTTTCCTTCATATGAAAACTCAATAAACATAAAAAAGTCCAGCAGCTTTTTGGGACATTTTATCTTTTCTACAAGTCTTAGGCTAGGATTCATGCAATTGCATGTTTCCACACATGGGACATGATCTAGGCCATCAAAACTGGTGAGAGCTTTATTTATTCATTGGTCATTGCATTGTTTTTCTTTTCTGTCAAGTGAAAGAATCTCTATTTTAGGATTGGGTGTGTTTGGACATGATTTCGTCCTAAGATTTTATACAACTACATGTGGTTAATGACTCTTATTCATTACCTACACCAACAGCCCAGTATAACCTCAAAATTCTCTGTGTGGTAAGGGAAGTCGTGATGTTATTCACCTCTACTAAACACAACTAAGGGGCCATTTGGATGGCCTAGATTTTCATTTACTATATCATGCTATCAAATTGATGGTTGCATTGGATGTTGCCCAAGAGCAAAATTTGCACGTGACCCACAATGACTAGAGAAATGAGAGCGGCCCATTTTGATCATACAATGGTCTAGTCATTGATCTAGACCGTCCATAATGTGGTTCTCACCCTTGATCGACCATCCCATGGAAAATCACTTTTATTTGAAGATCCTTAGGGGGCATTTGGATCGTAAGTTACTTAGGATAAGCTACTTATGCCTCAAGTAGCTTATCTTGATATCTACTTGTTAAACTAAAGTGATTAAGTAACTTCAAATAGAAAAGTTACTTATAACTATAAGTGATCTTAAACCAAACTTATCTCAAATAAGTTAATTATCTACTGTTGTAAGTGGAAAAGGTAACTTATTTGGTGGTATCCAAACGAGCCCTTACTATCCATTCAAAGGTTAGTAAAATGAACACCCATATTGATCATCCTGCAATTGGTCCAATCATTGATCTAGACCATCCATCATATGGTCCCACCCTTGATTGCCCATCATTATCTTTGTTGGATGATCTTAATCGTCTAGTCAATGGTTAAGGAAATAGATGGTCCATATTGATCATAATGCAAATGGTCCGAACATTGATCTAGATTATTCATCACTTGGTTCCTGCCCTTGATTGCCCATCCCAATGAAAATATCACTCCCATTGGTTGATCCTAACCGTTGATTCATTGTCTAGGGAAATCGATGGACCACGTTGATCATACTACAAATGATCCAATCATTGATCTAGACATTCCATCATGTGGGTACCAACTTAATTGCCCATCCTTCTTAGAAAACTCCTCTGGTTGAATGATTCTAACATTTTATTTAAATGATCCTAATATTCCAATCAATATTTAGGGAAATCGACAGTCCGTATTGATCATGCTGCATATGTTCCAATCATCTATGACATCCATCATGTGGGTCCCATCCTTGATTGTGCATCCCTCCCAAAAAATCACTTTTGGTTGGATTGATCCTAACCTCTAATCAATATATAGAAAAATGAATGGTCCATATTGATCATACTAAGAACAGTCCGGACATTCATCTGGACATTCATCTTGTGGTCCCACCTTTGATTGCCTATACCTTTCAAAAGATCAATTTGGATGGGTGATCTAGCCTTCCATTGATGTCATCATTGATTTAGACCCTCCATCGTGTGGGTCCCACAACTTTATTTGCCTCTCCCTCTTTAAAAAAAAAAAAAAATCATTTTGGTCCAATGACCTTAAGGCGAGATTTGGGAAATCCTTGGTGGGTGTTGGAGTGAAATTCCATCATATATTTGGAAATCAGAAGTACCCATTTTTGGGTATTACAATGGCCAATGAGCATTTAAATTGTGTTGTGATTTTCAAAGCCCGTTGTCCTCCAAACATAGGAATTGTGAAGGTAGCGGGTATTAGAATACTTCAGCATTCAAATTCCCTCCATCAAAATGACCCTAAAAGATACATCCAAGCTTGCTACCAACTCTTCGATTTCATGGATGATCTCCACGATAGCAAGCGGGAGACTGTTAGATTAAGTGTTCTTAAAATGTACTCGGTGACAATGATTGCACAATAGGGGCACTTCAAAGGGCGTTTTATCAGAGCAAAATCAAATGTATTAGAATGGTGGTGGTTTCTGCTTAATTCTACTCTCTCTCTCTCTCTCTCTCTCTCTCTCTCTCTCTCTCTCTCTCTCTAAGTTTCTAAATATGGCTCCTAATCTAATCTGTCTCCTTTATTGTTATAAATAAGTACCATGGTACTTTTCCTCCTTTATTGTTATAAATAAATACCATGGTACTTTTCCTCCATTCATCCAATTATTTTACTTGAGCTTACACTCTTGTTCAACAACTTTGTCAACCAAAATAACCCAGTATGTCCCATACATTTCCAAATGTCCATTAGTATATCATCTTATCTGAGGACCTTTCCTATTTTCATCTTTCTTAAAGTTTCTTTCACTTCCGATATCCTAATCCTATGAGAGTGTCTATGGTCTCTGACGACATATGAGCAATGTTTTTAATATCGCAATCGCATAAGGTATCGCACTCTTGGGATATGGATATATATCGGTTATCGCATGGGATATATCGGTTATATCGTGTAACATATCGTTGTTGTTGGGTAACATAAGAAAAAATTGAAAATTTGGTTGAATTTTTCATTAAAACTTTAGAGATTGTTAAAAAAGACATGAGTACACACTTAGAAATCAAATATTACAAAAAACATGTGCACATAGGTTTCCTTTGTATGGGGTCCTAATCTATGCGCTATCTAACTGAACTGATACAAGTATATTCAAAGTTTATTCATATAACCTTTAAATGTAAGAAGACATGTATGGAAACAAGGAAGAAAAAAAAAATCGCTAGATCAAGTTATATACATGTTTGATTTTGTGTTTGGACACATTGAAAATTTTCAATATTTCTCAACTTTCCGCAACTTGGCCCATCTCCCCCAAGTCTCAAACTCGAAAGCTCCATATCCATGAATTTTCATAAAAAACATGAAAATCATAGATTTGTAAACGTTTGACACTGATTCAACATGATTTACAACAAACGAAGAATGGATCGAAAATTGAACATGCTCACCAAATCGAACAGGTGGGATATATTGCATTACCTGTGTGTTTCGTATCGCACATGTGGGTTACAAGATATAGCATGGGATATATCGGCCGATATCGTCTATATTTAAAACATTGCATTTGATTTTATGGCTCCTTCCATACCTATGCTCTCAAAGTGATTGTCATTTAACGATTATGAAAATAGCTTCCATACCTTCCATTGATCTCATTGTCCTTGACTAATACCCTCTGGCTAGCTCTTAATGCATCTAACAAGATCCAAGTCCCTACCTTCATCTCTCTCATTTTTTGATGTACAAAGACAACTTTCTCACCTTCTCTTGCCCCCAATCTATTGTGAAGATCATCATAAGCCTTAAGTTTACCCCTAGTTACTACTTTAAAAATCTTTTTGGCATTTCTAAATTATTTAAAGTTTTCATCTTTTCTAGTCCCTTGTCAGGCTTAGACACATAAACATAATTCATTAATAGTTTTTTCTACATCGTCATTCCACCACCAATTTCCTTATGTGATCAACTTTTCCCTGTAGATACTCCTAAACATCTTTTGCCACTTTCCTAATGCATTCAACCATCTCATTTCATTCTCCCAAAACCATATCCTCCGTGTATTCTCTAATATCGACTCATATCAACATCACAATTTGGTTTTTTCAGTGTCATTGTGCAATGAATACTTGACATTGGAAAACATATTGAGTCATATGCTTTCTCTCATATTTGGATAGCTCAATTCCAGCTAAAATTCAATGCCTTTGCCTAGATAGCGGTGTCTGATAGAATCCTAATGATGGACCATCTCAAAAATAGGGTCCCTCCCCAATCATTGTACGGTGTTATTGCTAGTTTCATTGTGGCATTGCTCAGATCATTTGGGCAACTTTATTTGATAAATTTCGTGTGCAATGTGTGATAGCCAGATCAGTGGAGGAGCTGATTGCCAGTTGGGTTAACATGGCCTTCTCTCCATTAGGTGTAAGAAAATGGCCCCTCAAGTGATCCCATGGTCGTAATGGCTTGAGCACAAGTATACTTCAAGTTAAAGCTTGCAATGCTCTAAAAGTATTTGATAAAAACATGTGTGATGGTCATTGATTGGTGCAAAAAGCAGACAAAATTCAAAGGAATTACAAAAAAAATGATCATATCTAACTGGAAAGAAATAAACGAGTGTGGTATGGTGGTGTTACCAAAATAAATCAGAGATAGTCTCCCCATCAAATGTTTGGTTTAACTTGAATTTTGATGGGAGTTTCATTGGTAATACTGGCCAGACAGGAAATGGAGACATTTTTAGGAACCACGACAGGAAGTGCATTCTGAATTTTTCCAGTCCTTTGGCATTGCCACTTCAAATTTGGCCGAGGCAGCATTAATGCTTCAAGGGTAAAGATGGCTGCTGTTCGTGGCCTCTCTCCTTTGATCATTGAGGGTGATTCAGCTAATGCAATTAATCAGGGATCTTCAGGGCAGTGGCATGCGAGCTTCCAAATATTGTGTATATGAAATGTGGGACATTTCCTAAGGATTAACCATTGGATTCTCTCATATTCGCCATGAAACAAATCAGGAAGCAGATACAATGGTTAAAGTGGTAGTTGCAATGGCTGCTCTTATTATTTCTGAAATGACCCTTGTTAATGGGGATTAGATCTTAGGTTCAGTATTTCTGTCTGGATGTTGATTTGTAATTTTGGCCTCTTTGACCCCTGTAGCATATCCTTTTCCTTCTAATAGACTCAAGTTATCCATAATAATAATAATGATGATAATAATAATTTATTATTAATAAAAACTTGCAACTGCAAGTGTGGTGTTCTTCTCTTAGAAAGATATCCGGCCACACGCACTACTCGGCAGGAACGAGACCCAAATAAACCATGTGGACGGAATGTGTTCCATTCCTGTGACCCCTGGGATTACCTGCATTGGCACCATCAAAATGAAATTCCAAAAAACCCATTTGGAGTGAAGTCAACAGCCCCTAGAGGCTAGTTGATCGAATCGAGCAGTTATTTTGAAAAGCTAGGCATTAAAGGGTCTTTATCGTGTGTTAAACAAGCCTAGAACCTGATCGTTAGGTGTTCAACTTTGAAAAGAGCGTCCAGTTCTAGGCTATTAATGTGTAAATAGGGAACACACCTGCTTGTAGGGACTTCTGTCTAATGATTAGAAAAAGAAAATAGATCGGTAAGAATAATCAACTGAATTATTAGTGTAGAAGCCCGTAGGAACTTCTCATTCATCCATTTGTTGGCCCCTCTTGTATTTAGTTGAAAAATAGCTTAAAGATTCTAGGATTTGAGTCATTTAATGCTTCTTTGATGACTACTATATCTTAAAATAAAAGCAGGTTCATATCTGTAATGTGTACAAAAACAAGAATTATTCACAGTCAATGCCTTAATCGATTGATGTTAAAAGCTGTTGAAGAATTTCTTCTTATGCCATAATCATAGTTCTTTTGGACAAGGTACCGCTGAGATGTCCTGTTCTTTTCTATTATAGTATTCCCTTTGTGTCTCCTATTTAACTGTCGGCATCATCATCTAAGCCTTATGCCCACACATTGGAGTCAGCCACATGAATCCCGTTCCACCATTCCACTCTCAAGGACCGCATCCTCAGTTAAAACATAAGGTCATGAAGTCTTTTCTTAACCCACGTCCTTTTGGGCCTTCCCCTTGCCCCTTTAAAGCCTTCAACTTGAACAAACACACTCCTAACTGGTCTCCATTGCACATGGCCAAACCACCAAAGTCTACTTTCCCTCTTATGATTACCTATTGGTGCTACTCCAAACTTCACTTGAAAATAGTCCACAATATAAAACAGAGTAACAGCAATTAAATAAATAATACACCGCATACACAAGCATAGCAAGACCAAGTAACAGTGATACTTACATGACTAGCAAGCATGTACCACAGCAAATAGTATGCAGCACCAGCCCAAGCAGTTTCAGCAAAGACACCGGCAGTCCTCTTCAGTTCAGAAGTCAAAGGAAATATCCGGAAGAACCTGGGAATATATTGAAGCAAGACAATGAAAAGCAATGCATTTTTCGTTTCATGTACATCTGAACCTTTAGATCTGTGAAGGAATTTCCAAATCACAACCTGCACAAAATATTATGGAATTAAAAAGATTTCCAGTACCCACTGTTTCCAATCTCCAACAGCTAGAAAGAGGAGAAATAACGACATAAAACTGGATTATGAGACTATTTTTTATGTTGACAAACATGCTTCAAAAAATATTTGGATGTCCATTTGACTACTAGAGGTGCAATACAAAATACAGAGAAGTAATAGCATAACTTTTTTTAAATCATTGTAATAGCATAACATGTTCCTTTAAAAGAGCCAAATTTAGAAAGCATCCTGGAATCACTTCATTCAACAGTGAAAGAAATCAAACAAAAATATCTATAATATATGAAAATCCATCCCATAAACAATTATTAGCACACCTTATTTTCTGGTTAAAAAAAAGACCATTTGGTTCAAGCCGTTCCTTCATGACTACTACTCAAAGTAATATGGATCCATCAAATTTCAACAAAAACAGAACTGACATTTAAGAGGACCGTGCAAGTTTGTGGGCCTTGGAAGAAAATAAGATCAAGGCACTTAGGAAAGGGCTTTGCACATGGAGAGCCTCCCATTCAGTGGATCTTGTCACTGGCTGAAACTCTACAAATGCTATCAAGTCGTCTCTAGGATAGCTGATCCTTAGAAGTATGCTTTCATATGTCTGAAATTAGGTCCTCGGTTCCCCATAGGAATGGTGTATTTTCTAATATTCCAAGGAAGGCTAATGAAATAGCCAATTCCCTTGGCAAAGTTCAGTGACAAGAAGGTCACTCATAATCAGCCCATTGTTGCCTTTCTCTCAAGTCAGTTTTCTTTTACTTTTTGCTTTTCAAGAGAAGTTCAGTAATTTTGCTGAGTTCCTCAGAAAATCAGAGCTAAACAATCTCCCCTTTCAAGTGTTGCATTGTCTTCTAGCATTAGTCACCCAGTGAAAAAAAAAAAAAAAAAACACTACTTTCGTACTCCTTAAGCCAAATCACCCAATGTTTTCTCCTCCAAAAGATTTCGTCCAATTTTAATGCATCTTTGAATTCTTTTTTGAGAGTCCGAATCCTATCCCTCTCTTCTCTACGAAAAGCATTGACTTTCCCCTTTTCTTGATCCTCAAACTGAAATAAGATACATTTCTGCTTAGCGTCAATACTATTGAATTTCTCCTTTGTCCACACTTTCAAGTTTTCCTTCAACATTTCGAGCATTTTCAATGCCAAGAGTACTTTGAATGAACAAAGTGATTTGAAGAGCTTCGGTGAAAATGAGCATCTATTATGCCATCTTAAAATTCTTCCAACCAAGATCCAATGCTTGTTTGAGTCCAAAATAATGCTTTCTTCAACTTGCATGCTACAGTAGAGTCAATCGCATGATACTTGAGAGGTTTCATGTGTAGCATGAGATGTGCATCTCGCATCATTAACTCTATAAAACATCATCCTGACCACCTCCGTCATGCACAAGTGATGCAGGATATGAAATTCAAGTATGATGTGCAAGATTTTCAGGCTTTAGATCACAATGGTTCAGAAAAAATTACACAAAATTCCATGTCCCACACAAAAGTTCAAACACTCAATCAAAGGGAATCTTATGCAGATCTAGGCCTACACATGCTAGGGCCTGATCAATCAAAATTATAGATCAAACATGAATCAAAGGAGGGTGAATTCATCCACACATGCACAGAAATAATTCCCCCAATCCAAGAGATTCAGAAATTTCAATTCAAAGAACCCTAAGGTTGAAGAAAGGGTATAAAATTGAAGATTTGAATAATTTAGGGTTAGGATTAGGGAAAGTAAATAAAAGAGGGATGAAAGAAAGGAAATATTAGACCTGACGACAGTCCCCGCGTGTGGACAGCGGGCCAGACCTGACGCACGTGCGCAGGGGCCTGTCCGCACGTGCGCGGGGACCACGAACCCGAAAAGCAACTCCTTGAGTCTGTTTGGCCAGGGATGGACTCCAAAACCCCCGAGTTTCGGGTCGATCCGATATACGGTCTGTGCGTGGTACTCTGCCAAAGTTTCAGCCCTTCTGTAGGGCCAGATTCCAGAAATCTGTTGTAGGAGAGAAACGTCTACAAAATATTGATGGATTTGCAGGTAGGTGGCTGTAAGAGAAGAGAAATATGGATAGCAGAATGTGGGGGCGAATCGGGATGGGTGTGGCTTCGTACCACGGTAGTTAGCCCTTCGAAGAAGGGAGGGTTTCACACCCAATCGGATTTCCTCAACCCAGAAACATAGAGAAGCAGAAAAACAAACGTAGAAATTTTATTAATCTTCAATGAGAAAAAAGACTACAACGGGTGCCTATTTATAATAAAACCCTATACCCCAAAACTCGCGTCATATGCGCAACCTATTACTTGGAGACAAAGTAATTAAAAATAACAACTAATCAAAGCAATTTAAACCGTCCATGATATTCCTAATAACAATAATAAACAAAACCCAAAGTACTAGAATAATTAGAATAGCGGGTCACGATCATGAGAACCCATGGTGGGATTCACATGACCATTGGGTCCACTCCAACGAACCAAAACGCAATCCTCTAACTAGGAGGCCCTCCCTAAACATCGTCATTGATCCAGATCGATGGTGGGGCCCTCCTTGCGTACATGCGTAGGGGGGCATGCGTGTGCGCATGATGTCCCCATCAATTC
This sequence comes from Magnolia sinica, assembly GCF_029962835.1. Lineage (NCBI taxonomy): Eukaryota > Viridiplantae > Streptophyta > Magnoliopsida > Magnoliales > Magnoliaceae > Magnolia > Magnolia sinica. The sequence goes on along the minus strand of NC_080575.1, from coordinate 87,436,775 downwards.
TCCCCGGCTGGGAAGATTTCGCCACTAGGGAAACAAAACTCCTGAACCGCTCCAAGATGTCAGGATCAAGTCTTTGAAGCTTCCCCTCAGTGCCACGTACTATCTGAAGCTGGGCATAATTTCCACTTAACCAGGTACTTCTAAAACCCGTCGTTCGATGTTAATATTATCTAATGGTCCGGAATATCCACTATTTCCTCTCTGAGTATAGGAAGGATAGGTATGGGAGGTAGAGGCTGGGAAGAAGGTTCGAGAAAAGGCCATGGATCAAGGTACAGGTCTAGGGAATCAGGATGGTTGGGCGAAGGGTCGGACAAAGTATCAGTGGTCCCCTAAAAAGTAACTAGATCCTCCGCATTGAATGTGGAACTAATTCCCATGGAAGGTAGAAGATCTACCACATACGCATTGACACCGTTTCATCTTATAATTTTGAAGGGTTCAGCGCTACGCACGTTTACGAACAGCCCCTTGAGGGTACCGCTCGGGCCTAATGCGGACCATCACAGAGTCCCCTACATTGAATTCCTTGAAACGTTTATGTTGGTCTACAGAAAATTTGTAATGTTCATTACTGGTAGTGATCTTTCGCCTGATTTCTTGATGTAATAAATGAATGTGATGCACAAAGGACTCTACAGACTCTAATGGCCTATGGGATAATGACATAGGGACAAGATCAATAAGCTTCCTAGGCTTATAACTAGTAACGACTTCAAAAAAACCTAGACCTATCGACCTATTGACAGAACTATTAAATGCAAACTCAGTTATAGGTAGTACGGTGTCCCACGTCCTAGTGTGCTACCCCACTAAACATCTGAGGAAACTCCCTAGGCTCCTATTGACCACCTCAATCTGACCATCGGTCTAAGGGTGGTAGGCAAAAGAAAATTGGAGCCTAGTATTCATCATATGCTGTAGTATCTTCCAAAAGTAACTCATAAATCACACGTCACGGTTAGAAACTATGATTTTTGGTAACCCATGCAGTTTGACGACCTCACTAAAGAACAACTTGGCAACATCGGATGCGTCGGAGGTCTTAGAACAATGAATGAAGTGGGCCATTTTAGAAAAACGGTCCACGACAACAAATATGGAATCGTGTTTCCGAATAGCCTTGGGGAGTCCAAGCACGAAGTCCATACTGATGTCCTGCCAAGAGATGAATGGAACTGGCAAAGGTGTGTATAATCCTATATCTTGCTTTTTCTGCTTTGCCAGTTGACAAGTACGACATTACCCTATAATTTTGGTCACGTCTCGCTTGAAGCTAGGCCAATGAAACCTATACTCCACTAGGGCAATGGTCTTGTCTCGACCAAGATGACCTGCGACCCCTCCTGAATGTAACTCCCAGACAAGAAAATCGCGGAGGGAGGTGCAAGAAATGCACAAATAGTCACTTCTAAACAAATATCCGTCTAAAATCAAGTACTCTCTACTAGCTCCTGATGAACTCTTTAACAACAATGCGTACACAACTCCAAAATCTGGACACTCAAATTAATCTTCTTTAATGCGCTCGAGGCTCGTGACTTCGACACTCGTGGAATTGAGTAACGCGACTCGACGACTCAATGCGTCAGCAGGCTTATTCTCTACATCGGCCTTGTGCTTAAGCACAAAAGTGTACTCTTGAAGGAATTGAACCCACTTGACGTGCCTAGGGTTTAATTTCTTCTGAGAATTCAGATATCTCAAGGCCTCGTAATCTGAGAATAAGACGAATTCTCGCGGCAATAAGTAATGATGCTAATGGCGCAGTGATTGCACTACCACATAGAACTCTTTGTCATAGGGGGAATATTTTTCTTTCACCTCATTTAGTTTCTCACTAAAAAAGGCAACAGGGTGCCCTTCCTAACCAAGTATTCTTCCTATGCCGACTCTTGACTCGTCACATGCGACTTCAAAAGCTTTTGACAAATCCAGAAGTCGCGTGACTGGAGTTTCGGTCATCTTGACCTTTATCTCCTTGAAGGCCTTCGAGGCTGCCTTTTGTCCATTGAAACTCTCCCTTTTTTACGCAATCTGTGATGGAAGCCATAATAGAACTAAAGCCTTGAATGAACCGCCTATAGAATGTGGCTAAGCCGTGAAAGCTGCGCACCTCATGAATATTGCAAGGTTCAGGCCAATTGACGATGGTCTTGACCTTCTCGGGATCTGCTGATACGCCCTCAGCTGACACAACAAAACCTAAGAAGATAACACTACTCAGTGTTCAAATTGTCGGCGATATTATCGAAATATCGCCGATAATTTCGGTGTCGCTGCACTGGCGACACCGAAACCCCAATATTTCGTTTCGTTTCCAAATTTCGCCGAAATCTCGCCGATATTATCAATATTTTCAAGATCAGGACGACATATCACTGTTCCCACCAACCACGGGTGGGAACTATAGCCACCAACCCACTTTTATCGATAAAAGAGGGGGTTGTCAGCGAAAAAATCACAAAAAACATAAGAAATACCTGTTTTTTCGCCCGGATTTGGAGGAAGACGCGAGTTCAGCTGCTCTTGAGTGCAGATCGACATTTCCGGTAAGATTCAACCCTAAAAATATCTTCTTTTTTCGTCGAAAAATCCTCTGCAAGTTGCGGAAACCGCTTGCAGGCCGAGATCTTGTACCAAAATAGAGGTTTTGTTTGATTTGGGATGAGGGAGAGAAACTTTCGGGTAGAAAATCTCGGAGAAATCGGTGGGAAGGAATGAAATTTCAAAATTTTCGGAAGGGGAGAGGGAATTTGGGGTTTTTATCGCGATTTGGGGATCGGGAGGGCCGCGGGCAGATGCGTACTCGGTTACGCGGTACGCTCTTATCGTACTGACTAACGCTGTGGGGCCCACCGAGAATGCATCTAGTCTATCCATGCGGTCCATTCGTTTTTCCATATTGTTTTAACGGTTGAGACCAAAATTTAATGGCACCAAAAGATCAAGTGGACCACACCATTGGAAACAGTTTGAATAATGACTTCCACCATTAAAACTTTTCTAGGGCCCACAGTGATGTTTATTTCTCATCCAACCGTTCATAAGTTCACACAGACATGGATGAAGGGAAAAAAAAAATAGAAGTTTGATCCAAAACTTCTGTGGCCCCCAAGATATTTTCAACGGTAAATGTTCAATTTATACTGTTTCCTATGGTGTGGTCCACTTGAGGTTTGGATATACTTATTTTTTAGGTTCAAGACCTAAAATTATCTGTTACAATGGATGGACGGAGTGGATAAAATACATAAATCATGATGGACCCCACAGGTGGGCTTGGACGGTGCAACCTCACTTGGTTGCACACCACCCCACCACGAGCTTCGGCAGCATGGGCTCTGGGTGCATGCTGATGCTATATGGGCCCCACCACGATGCATCTGTTGTATCTATTCAGTCCATTAATTTTTAAATATTATTTTAGAGCTTTAACCAAAAAATGAGGTAGATCTAAAACTTAGGTGGGCCACACCACGGGAAAATAGTAGTGATTGGATATCCACCATTTAAATCCTCCTAAGGCCCACTGTACTGTTTATTTGACATCCAATCCGTTAATTAGCTCATAAAAACTCAGATGAAGGGAAAAAACAAAGATCAGATTGTTCCAAAATCTTTATGGCCCCCAAAAAGTTTCTAATGGTCATAGTTCATTCAACACTGTTTCTTGTAATGTGGTCCAACTGAGATTGGGATATACCTTTTTTTTTTTTTCTAAATATCATAAAATTATCTATATAAATAGATGGACGGCATGGATGAAACACATACCTCATGGTGGGGCCCACAGAACACGGCAGGGGAGTAGCCAAATCCCTCTCCGCGGCGTGCGGACCAGGGACGCGGATTTCCTGCCGAAGACCGTCTGCTAGCTCAGTTGGGGCAGGTGGGGCCCACTGTGATGTTTGTAAGAAATCCTCTCCGTCCATCGATTTTGTGATTTCATTTTAGGACTTCTTGTAAAAAAATGAAAGATATCCAAAGCTCAAGTGAGCCGTACTAAAGGAAAATGTGGTTTGGAAAATTCCTACCGTTGAAACCTTTCAACAGTGATGTTTAGATGCAAACCATACTGTATACTCTGTTGGACCCACCGTAAATGCATGTGGTTCATCCACGCCGTTCATACGTTTTTAAAGATCATTGTAGGCGTTGAGACCAAAATTGAAGTATGTCCACACCTCAACTGGACCATACCACGTGAAACAGTGGAAATATTTATTTCCACCGTTGAAACGTTTCTAAGGCACCTGGTAATGTTTATTTTTCATCCAACCTGTTCATAGGATCTAACAGATATGGATGAAGGGAAACAAACAAATATCATCTTGATCTAAAACTTCTGTAGCCCTCAAGAACTTTTCAACGGTAGAAGTTCAATTCACACTGTTTACTTTGGTGTGGTCCACAAGATATTTTTATAGGCTTCTTGTTTTGGCTAAAGCCCTAAAATTATCTGGTAAAATGGACGAACGGGTTGGATAAAATGCATGAATGAAGGTGGGCCCCACAGAGTTTACTCAATACGCTTAGGGCCTGTTTGGCCGGACCGATCCCACGGTATTAGGTGGGATGGGATTCAAAAAACATCTTCATTGCCTATGGCCGGGACTCTTCCCTGTTACCATGGGATTAGCGTAATTCCCTTTTTTGTTTGTAATACGGTGGTACATTGAAAGGATGTACCCACCATCATTTGAAACTATTGGCAGTAACATACGTGTTATATCTAAACCGTTTATTTGTTTTTTAACCTCATTTTATGGCATGGGCCTAAAAATGAGGCAGATCCAAAACTTATGTGGTCCCAAAGAAGTTTTCAACGGTAAGTATTCAATCCCCATTGCTTTCTATGGTGGGGTTCACTTGAGCTTTAAATCTACCTGATTTTTTGGCCCATGCTCTAAAATGATCTCGAAAAATGGGTGGACGGTGTGGATATAGCCCACACATCATGGTGGGACCTACACAACTTGCTAACATTGAGTGATATTAGCACGCGACCCGATACGATTCCATCTAGCCTACTTCCAAGCTTTTCCACTCTTCCCAAACATGGAGTGGAATTGGCACAGGACCAGATGCAATTCCATCCCACCGAAGTCCATCTAATCCAGCCGGCCAAACAGGTTCATGGAAACGGATTGGCTACTCCCCCTTGACACCAGCCCCGTGGCTGGTGGTCGGTGCTCTGTGGGCCCCACAATGTTGTATGTGTTTCATCCATTCCGTTCATCCACTTTTAAAGATCATTTTATGGCTTTAAGATAAAGATAAGATGAATATAAATCTTAGGTGGACCACACCATAGGACAAAAATAATGAATGGATATTCACAATTAAAATCCTCCTAAGGCCCACTGTACTGTTTATTTGACATCCAATCTGTTGGTTTGGTCATAAAGACCCAGCTGAAGGGAAACAATAAATATCAGCTTCATCCAAAACTTTTATGGCCCCCAAAATGTTTTTAATGGTCAAAATTCATTCAACACTGTTTCCTATAATGTGGTCCCCTTGAGATAGAGATATACTTCATTTTTTTTTTTATCATGTATAAAATGATATATAAAAATATATGGACAGCATGGATGACACACATACATCATGGTGGGCCCCATAGAGCACCGACCACCAGCCAATGGCTGGTTTCAGCGTTACTGAAGTGACATCACCAAGCTTTGTGGACCCTGCCATGATGCATGTGTTGAATTCATACCGTCCATCCATTCAGAGAGAGAGAGTTTTATGGCATGAGAAAAATAATGAGATAGATTTAAAGTTCAAGTGGACAACACCATATAAAACAATGGGGACAGTGATCCACCGTTCAAAACTTCCCCAGGGCCAAAGAAGTTTCCCATCAAGCTGATATTTTTATTTTCACTTCATCTATTTCTATGTTAACTTATGAATAGGTTGGATCTAAAAAATACATAATGGTGGGCCTTATAAATGTTTCAACGGTGGGACCCGATTAGGGAAAAAGTGTTAAGCATCTATTGGTAGTATGGTGCACTTTAGCTGTATAGGACCTGATTAAATGCTTTTATCTTTGCCATCAAGCACCTCTCATCTCTTTACACGTGTGCACGTTTAGAAAATCTGGACTGTTCATGTGTTGGGACCTGTTATTGAGGGTCCATGGCCCATTTTCGATACTTGTCGGATATTCTCAGTATTTGATCAGAGAACTTGTTATTGCCATTGAATTTGTGGACGCTCCCTCTAATTGGCCTGGATCATCCATCCATTCAGTTACCAATGTTCTAGATCTAATGCTCCATCAATAGCTTTGAAGGATGAAGCAATATGCTTGATTTAGGAACCTGACTTGTTCAGGTTACAGTTGGTACTTGTACAAGTAAGGCCCATGATTCAGTGATCTAAGCCATTGATATGGTGAGCCAAATGTGAATGCTCCATGCATCAAACTTGCGATGGAAGAATAAATACATCAAGGTGGACCCCATAATCAGGACCGCACTGTCGTGGATGAGGCTGGGGCTGCACATGCACATGCATTCATAAAGTAAAATTCAATCCATCCGCACTTTTTTTTTTGTCGATTATTGCAAATTTGTATACTACTAGGGAGCACAATGTCGTCTGGATCGGGAAAAGGAGGAGCAAGGGACATAGGGTGGAAACATGGACGGCCAGTGGAGGGGAATAAATATGGAGCCATATGCAACTATTGCGGCCAAGTAATACGGAGTGGGGGAGTGTCTAGGCTAAAAGAACATTTAGCAGGGGGATACAAGAACGTGAAAGACTGTCCAAGTGTAACAAGGCCAGTGAGAGAGGAGATGAGAAGAGTGTTGACTGAAGCGAAGTCACGCAAGCTGCAACAAAATGATTGGGAGAGGGATATGAGGGAAGAGCTACGAGGCACTAGACGGGGCGTAGGTGCTATCGACGAGCATGATGACGACGACGATGAGGTAATCGCATACCCCAATGATTGTGTTATGGCTCGAGAAAGGAGTGATTTTAGACAAGTGATTCATGAGTCTCGGGCTTCAGAGTGGGAGAGGGAACAAAGAAGACGGATTGATGAGAGTAGGCCGTCGTTTGGGACGTCCCGACATGAGACTGGTGGGACCAGCAGACGTTTTGAGGGAGGCAGCGGGCATGTCATACAACGGACGCAAAGCGCTCGTGTCCCAGATGCATCCATCGCAGGTGTTAATCAAAAAAGATTAAAAAATATGTGGAGCAAGGGGCTTAGGGAGAAAGTAGGTGGTGCTATATCTAGGTGGTTCATCTCGAGCCATATACCAGCAAATGCAGCAGCCAGTCCTCACTTTAAAAATATGATTGAGGAGGTGCAGCGTGCCGGGCCTGGCGTGAAGCCTCCCACGCCACAGGAGATTCTTGGCGTCTACCTCGATCGGGAGCACGAGGAGATGCAAGCTTGGGTACGTGGACTCAAGCCAAACTGGAAGCAGTACGGGGTGACAATCATGTGTGACGGGTGGACGGGACCCACGAAATTGTCCATTATCAATTTCATGGTGTACTGTAGAGGACAACCAGTTTTTCTCAAATCCATTGATGCATCGGCCAAAATAAAAGAGCACGAATACATATATGCTCTCATAAAAAGAGTGATTAGAGAGGTTGGGTCCCATAATGTTGTCCAAGTTGTGACAGACAATGGCAGTGCGTTCGTTAAGGCGGGGAAGAAATTGATGAAGAAGTTCAATCTCTATTGGACCCCGTGTGCGGCACACTGCATTGATTTAATGCTCGAGGAGATAGGCCAAAGGGATTCTGTCAAGAAGACTATCCAGGATGCGAGAAGAGTGACAAACTTTATATACAATCACTCATGGTTGTTGGCTGCAATGCGTGAGTGTTGTGGAGGGGACATTGTTCGACCAGGCACGACACGATTCGCCACGAACTTCATTGCACTCGACAGCTTATATAGGCACCGCGTGGGTCTGAGAAATTTGTTCAGATCCGAGAAATACATGGAGTGGAATCAGAGGAAGACCGATGGTGCAAAGACATGTTCGAAGATAGTGCTTTCCGATTCCTTCTGGGAAAAAGTTCACAACGTCGTTTCCTTTCTGCATCCGATGTACAAGGTCCTACGAGTCGTAGATAATGAGATGTGGCCTTCGATGGGGTCAATGTATGAGCTTATGAGAATTATGAGAGAAGGAATAATGACTGCAATCCCCAGTTCGTATCAATGGGTGATCAATATCATCGATCATCGATGGACCAGGACCCTCCAGCATCCACTCCACCAAGCTGGTAAGTTTCTTAATACAACTGAGTACCTTAAGCATCACTTCTGTTTGCATGTTAATACAACTGAGCAACTAATATTTGGGTTTCAGCATACTATCTGAATCCCAAATTTCATTACAAACGTCGGCTCCATGAGAATCAAAATTTGACGATGGCTGTCCACGAGGTGTTTGAACGATTGTTCCCAGAATCAACAGCGCATGCAGATTTCGGTAACCAGGTAATGCAATAAATTTTCTTCCTGATAGCCTTTAGAAATATGAGTGATTAAAAATAATGACCTGTGAATCCGTGTTTACAGTTATTGCGGTTTAGGGATGCGAGGGGTACGTTCTCATCTGCATTAGCAAAAGCATCGACTGAAACGATGATGCCATGTAAGTATGGTAACATAATTAGGTAATTGCATTTTTCGTTTAAACTTCATACTAAACTAAGCTCCTTATGGATATATAGGTGAGTGGTGGGCGATGTACGGGGTCGACACGCCCGCACTGCAGTTATTAGCAGTCCGTGTTCTCGCACAGACTGTATCCTCCTCACCGTGTGAGAGGAATTGGAGCACATGGTCACTCATACACACCAGCAAGAGGAACAGGTTGGCATATGAGAAGCTGCAAAAGCTCGTTTACTGCCACTACAATATGAAGTTAAGAGAGAGGCAATTGAGGGTAGATCGAGACATGGAGGAAAATCAGGACCCACTGGACCTGTTGTCTATAGGTAACATGGCACAGATAGGTGATGATGATGAAGACCCACTTTATGAGTGAGTCAAATCAGCTGATTTAGATGATGCAGAGGGAGGCCCTTCTCCACAGGTAGCCGAGGGAGCAGCAGCTCTAGGTATCGACGTTGATCAGGTAGTATCTGAACAAAAGGCGGATACAGACTCCTTTGATCCTTTGGTGAGGAGTTCGGCACGTTCCAATGAGGGTGAGGAAGCATCTTCACGGCCCCCACCCCATCATCAAGTCGTAGTGAGTGATGATGATGATGAGACTCAACCCCCACTCAACACTGGTCCTGGGGATGACGACGACAGCGATGATGATGACCACGGCGATGACGACGGTGATGAGAGAGGAGACGGAGGCACCGACACTAGTATAGGTGGTACTAGTGGGGGTAGGGGTGGCAGTGGTGGGGGATATACGACGGCTCAGAGCCAACGATCCGTTGGCCAGTTCACTGAGGAGCAAAGCTTTGACCATGCCACTCAGGACATGGACCATGGATCTCGTCCACCATCCAGAGCGAGAGCATCGGAGCCCACATATATGTTCGAACGTCGTTCGAAGAAGAAAGCCGGACGTGCCGCGGCTGATGCCCTCACACGCAGCTTGTCATCTATGGACATAAGTTCAGATCGGGGGAGCTCCACCTCTGTCCCACCTTATGCTCATGGGGGATATCATGGGTATGGCCGTGACAGCTCTGACATTCAGTCACGCTCATCTACCCATGAGTACAGGCAGCCAGAAGATAGTTCTTCGAGTCATGACCCTTTGACAGGTGGATATTCGGGATACCCGTACGACTGGCAGCAATACTATCAAGGAGTAGGGGTTAGACTTGATCTGTTCCCTCAGTACCCTGCTCAGGAAATGCCATCGATGTATGTCACGCAATTCCCACGTCTAGGCGTACTCGTACAGTTTGGGGAGAATGACTATCAGAGGTACATAAGAGAGTTTCTCAATTGGTACGAGCAGAGGATGACTTGGGAACAGTACTGCCAATATGTTGGGCAACAGTACTACTCTCAACTGCCACGGGATCCAGACAATGATTACGAGCCACCTCGTCACTCTATGTGGAGATGAAAAATGGCCAGAAATGTGTATTTTTTTAATTTATTTACTTTTGCATGTCTTAATTGTTGTAAGCTTGCATTTGTATTATATAAACTCATTTTGATTACTATTTGAGTGATTTCTTACAACAACGCATGCTTTTTGGCCCCCATTAAATGAAAACTTTTAATTTAATATATTCTTTTTGCAAATTTTTTATTCCTGAATATGTAAATATATGTATTTAGGCATGTCCTGAAGTTTCACTGAAAAATTCCACCATTTTCTCCATGTTTCCCCCTTTTTCCCTGCATTTCCGGTTATCAGCGATATTATCGACGATAACGATATTATATCTTTATCTCCGGCCAGCGAAACTTGTAGCGACACCGACAACTCGAACACTGACACTACTAGACAAAAATGCACACTTCTTTAGGTTGGCGTACAATTTCTCAACTCTAAGGATCCCACAAAACTGCCTCAAATGGTTGAGGTGTTGTTCCTTGGTTATGCTATAAATCAAGATATCACCAAAGTATACGACCAAAAACTTCCCCATGAAGGGCCTCAACACTTGGGTCATCACACACATGAAAGTGTTTGAGGCGTTAGTCAACCCAAAAGGCATAACTAGCCACTCGTATAGCCCATCCTTCGTCTTGAAGACCGTCTTCTACTTATCACCAGGGCATACACGGATTTGGTGATAACCACTTTTAAGGTCAATTTTCGAGAAGATAGTAGCATTGGTCATCATATCCAACATGTCATTAAGACGCGGTATGGGAAACCGATACTTGATTGTGATTTTGTTGATGGCCCTACTATCAACACACATCCTCCATGTGTTATCCTTCTTAGGTGTAAAAAGGGCGGGCACGGCACACGGGCTCATGCACTCGAATGAAACCCTTTTCTGGGAGCTTGTCAATCTGTCTCTTCAACTCTGCATGCTCCTTTCGGTTCATTTTGTAATAAGGGAGGTTTGGTAGAGTCACCCCAGGGACTAGATAGATGGCATGTTGTATATCCATCATAGGGGGAAGCTCATTCGGTAGATCATTAGGAAAGACATCACGAAACTCATACACTACCTGAATGGCCTCAGTGGGTAACTCTACACTAGCCTCGGGTACACTTTCCCTAGCCATAAGGGCGTCTACCATCGAGTCCGCCTCAATTTCTCGCTCAAAGTCTTTGGCATTTAGAATATGGAGAAGTTTGGACTTGGACTTCGACTCCTTCAATTCTTTTGAGCCGCTCACACCACTCCGTGTGGTGGCCTCCTTTCCAGTCGTGTTCTTGGGTGGAAGTAGATTTAGTTTGACTTTCTTGCCCTCAAATCAAAATGTACACACATTCGAACGACCAAATATAGTGACATCCCTGTCATAGAGCCAAGGTCTACCCAGAATGATATGGCCAACATCCATTAGAACAACATCACACCAAAGTGTGTCTTTATATGATCCAAACTGAATAAGAACAAGACAATGGTGCGAGACTGAAATGGAAGTTTCATCAACCCAGGACACTTTATAAGGTTGAAGATGGGCTTCAAGCTTCAAGCCCAAACGGTTCACAGTACTAGTCGATGTCACGTTGGCACAACTACCACTATCCACGATCATCTTACAGCTCTTTTCCCCACATATTGCATAAGTATAGAAGATCGTGTTGTGGCGCCAATCGTTAGTGTTCTTGTCTTGAGCAAAGGCGCAACGCACAATTACAAGGGTCGCAGATTCATGCGCTCCCTCTTCCTCATCACTAGGGGTTTCTACTAGCTCATATTCTTCCTCTTTATCGTAACTCTCTGAGGGCACTACTTCTACTTGACCACCAATAAGGAGTACCTTAGTGCCCTCTCTCGTGCCGCACTGGTAGGCAAAGTGACCAAACCCCTGACACCTAAAACACCTAGTTGCTCTACTTCTACGCAAGCTAGACCCGACAATCTCTTTACTCTTATCATCCTTGGGCATGGACTGAGAACTGTTGGAAGGTTTGTTTTGCTATCTAGTGTTGGGTTTAGCCCTAAAAGGGTTAACCTTAGTACTAGAATTGCGAAAGTCAAACCGTCTTCCCACAGATGCTTTGAGGTATTGCTCAACCTCCAACACTACTTGATACAACTGCTCAATAGTGTCTATGTCTTTGGCAAGCAATTCTCTCCTAATGTCAGAACGGAGGCCCGTTTTAAATCGAGCAAGGGTGAGTACGGGGTCCTCATCAACCTCACAACGGATAAAGTACTCTTCGAACTTCTCAATGTATTCAACAACACTCATGGTACCCTGTTGAAGAGACTGTCGTTCCTCAATCAACCGTAAGCGATAAGAGAAAGGGAGGTACTTCTCCTTAAGAGTTTCTTTCATTTCTCCCCAATGGACTATTGGGAGCTCCCTCGCTCTTTCTTTCATTCGCTCTAAAGTAGCCCAAAACCTCTTTGCTTAGCCCACAAGCTTCATCTTGGCGAATCGGACTCGACGAGCATCCAACATGTCATACCACTCAAAATAGTGGTCCATATCCACCAGCCAGTCTAAAAAGGCTTTAGGGTCTAAGTGGCCATCAAACGTAGAAGCATTTACTCTAACTCCCTTGAGGAGTTGCACATCCGAGACATATTGATCATGATGTCCCTCGCGGGTGTGTGCACGGGTGCGCACCCATGAACAATTCCTTGGCCACCTTCATTCCTTGGTCTAACCTCCTGATCACCTACCTGAGATTAGGCGTCTTCCCCAATTATGGGGTTTGCCAGGGTGGAGGTCTCTAGTTGGGTAATGCGCACATTAAACTACTCAAAGCGTTGGTCCATACTTTGTTCCAAGCACTTACCCAAAGACTCAAACTGCTGCTAGGTCAGTTTGTTCATAGACTCTTGCAATTGCTCCATGTTTAGTGTAGGGTGCAAGCCAAAACCACAACCCGTAAGTGTGGGCGTACAACTACTAACTCAACTTAAGGACCTTCTAATACGACTATATGCGCCTAGATAGGACTAAATGCTCCTATAGGACTATATGGGGGAAACGACACAATACTACTCAATTTCCAGCAACCAATCTGCCGAAAGAATCTGTCAACAGAAAATCCAGCAAAGAGAAATGGGGATTTTCTGATAGCAGAAAATGCAGCAGCTTATATCAGGAATTATGGACCTCTAAACAGCTCTATATGATGATACTTGATGCAGAATGGACACAAATAAACTAAACCCTAAACATGCAATGCATTCCCCTACAAGAACCCTAAGCTTTGATACCAAATTTGATGCAGGACATAAAATTCAAGTATGATGTGCAAGATTTTCAGGCTTTAGATCACACTAGTTCAAAAACAATTACACAAAATTCCACATCCCACACAAAAGTTCAAACACTCAATCAAGGGGAATCTTATGCAGATCTAGGTCTACACATGCTAGCGCCAGAATCTTATTCATGTCTGGTCAATCAAAATTATAGACCAAACATGAATCAAATGAGGGTGAATTCATCCACACATGCATAGAAATAATTCCCCCAATCTAAGGGATTCAGAAATTTCAATTCGGGGAACCCTAAGATTGAAGAAAGGGCATAAAATTGGGAATTTGAACATTTCAGGGTTAGGATTAGGGCAAGTAAGTAAAAGAGGAATGACAGAAAGGAAAGATTAGACCTAACGACAGTCCCCGCATGTGGACAACGGGTCAGACCTAACGCACACGGGGAAGGGCCTGTCCACACGTGCGCGGGGACCACGAACCCGGAAAGCGACTCCTTGAGTCTGGTCGGCTAGGGGTGGAATCCAAAACCCCCGAGTTTTGGGTCGATCCGATATACGATCTGTGCGTGGTGCTCCGCCGAAGTTCCAGCCCTCCTGCAGGGCCAGATTCCAGAAATATGTTGTACAAGAGAAACATCTACAAAATATTGATGAATTTGCAGGTGGATGACCGTAGGAGGAAAAATGTGGATGGTAGAAGGTGGGGGCGAATTGAGATGGGTGTGGCTTCGCACCACGGTAGTTAGCCCTTCGAAGAAGGGTTTCACACCCAATTGGATTTCTATAACTCAGAAACTCAGAGAAGCAGAAAAACAAACGCAGAAATTTTATTAATCTTCAATGAGAAAAAAGACTACAAGAGGTGCCTATTTATAATAAAACCCTGTACCCCAAAACTCGCGCCATGTGCGCAACCTATTACTTGGAGACGAAGTAATCAAAAATAACAACTAATCAAAGCAATTTAAACCGTCCATGATATTTCTAATAACAATAATAAGCAACACCCAAAGTACTAGATTAATTAGAATAACGGGCCACGATCACGAGAACCCATGGTGGGATTCACAAGACTATCAGGTCCACTCCAACAAACCAAAACGCAGTCCTCTAACTAGGAGGCCCTCCCTGGACGTCGTCATCGATCCAAATCAATGGTGGGGCCCTCCTTGCGTACGTGCGTAGGGGGGGCGTGCGTGTGCGCGTGATGTCCTCATCAACAAGGCACATGCATAGGGTAGGATAGTTGACCCTGTGAGCCACCTCCTAAAGAGCTATAGCCAACAACACAATTGCTTCAGAATCACTTCTCACTAGTTCCACGTGTCCTAAAGACTATCTAAGTGGGAATCTAATTATTGATTTTATAATTAGATGGTCAAATAGCTAGATTTATGGATGAAGATTACCCCCAACGGTTAAATTCAAGCTAGAGTGAGGTGAACAGTTCAATAAGCTAGGTATTCATGGTAACACTCGAGTACTTAAAAGTAAGGGGTGATACAATCTACCCCCCTTAAAGAGAATTTTGTCCCCAAAATTCAACCTATCTATGATGACTGTAAACAAGGACAATATATTTTACCGTGTTTCTAATCATTCACTAGTTACCCAATGAAGTATATTTTGTATGTGCGAGTGTATACGACTGACTACCAGAACTAGGGTTATTACAATTCCACCAAATGGCCTAACATGGCCTTTCACAAGGGCACATCCACAATAGATCTGATGCTCTTGACAAGATCTCCTTCATTGGAGGTATAGATAGATTGATAGAGGAATAGATCAAATCGATCTTCCCTTTCTATCTGTTATTATATTAGATTGATGATTGATAGGTACTAAATGGTAGACTTTTAAAGTATGAGCAAGTAAACTCTCACGATCCAAGAGTAGGAATTGGATCACATCAACATGGGGAAGTACAAAAATGAAACATCCCCTTATCCATCAATAGAAATGAGAAGGCAGGATTGACTTTTGTCCGTCCTTAAAGAAAGCTTTCGAGCAACTGGAGGAAAACCAGTAAATACTTTTGTGGTGGAGTCCACTGCAGATGCCTTCCAGCTACAGGTTTCATCGAAAATTGAACTGGGAGGTTGCTACTAGTTAAATTGCTCAAATAAAGAGGATTCAGCAACTAATTGCTCAAGATTTTTCTGTCCCTACATAAGAATGAGGGCCAATCTAAGCAAGCAAGGGGTTTCATTGAAGATGCTTTAACTGAGTTGCCTACCTGCTTCATCTGACAGCCAGTCAGTAGGAATCTAACTCTAGTCAATCAACAAAGTTGGTAATTCCCTCCATAGGTTTTCCAAGTCACCTGTTGAATCTAAAGAACCCAATCTATCAATCAATCATTCACTCAAGCATTCCATTGCTGGTATTACTACAAATAATTCAATCAAACACGATTACAGTGGCCTTATTTGCCAAGGATTGCCACCTTGTCCATTCATGGCTTGACAACTCAGCAAGATTCTTTGGAGGCTGATTCTTTTAGGGATTTTTTGGGTTATTTTGGGAAACCGAAACAGGAGGGTATTTCAAAACAAAAACACTTCGGTTCAGCAGGCTATTAGGGAAATTAAGATGCTAGTTATGAGTTGGGCCTCTTGTATGAAAGAGGTTTCTTCTGTAGACCTCTCCTCTTTCTTTGCTTTGTAGCTTAGTTGTTTTCTTTTGCGCTCTTGTCGCGCCCGTTTAACAAATTGCTGTTATCTCTCTAAAAAAAGTGGCCTGGACAACTCAGTGAAAGTCCACAATGAACATCATGTATTCTTTTTTTTTCTTATGACAACAGGGGTGTCCCCACTCCATTTGAGGCGATACTATTCCCAGCAGATGCACGATTGATCCATTTAGGCAAAGGCTTATTAGCTTTTAATCAATCCCAATTCCCTATTTTTTGTGGCCCGCCTACCTCTTCCATCAGTCTCTTTCAATCTTTTTGTTGAAAGAGACTAATGCAATCTGGAGGTTGTCCTATTGTTCAATTAATTTGAATAATACCGGAATAGAATCAAGTTGAATAGAATTGACATGGAATAGAATGTAATGGTGGGAATTCAATGAAATTCAACTGGATTAAACATGATTCAAAGTTTGTAAACTGACGGAAGGGAGGATGACTTCTAGCGTCAATTCCTATTGATGTTCATTTGATGACTGATTGATTGATTTTTCTCCTGGTGCTTTTGTCGAAAGGGAGTACTAAGTCAGCCTAAGGTAATCACTCCATCGTTAAATCTTTCTATAGATGGGTTTTATTGAACCTGTAACTGTGGGATACATGAGGTACAAAACCCTATTTGTGGGGCCCACCGTGTTGTCTATGCGACCTCCACTCTGTCCCCCTAGAAAGGATACCACAATGCGTAACAGCCCGTACCTCATGCATACCGAGGATACCACCCACCTGATGGATGGTTCAAGGATGCCACACTTCCACCAAGCAAGACGGTCTAGAAAGGTTGATTGATCCATTTGCCCATACTTCACATTTAACAGAGGATAGACAACAGGTCATGTGTCACATGTGAGGTGATTGAAGGTGGTCAGAGGCGCATTTAGGTTTAACTCTTGAGAAACCCATTTTCCTTCAGTTGCAGGAAAATGCCCTCATTAAGCTGAATGAAGGAAAGATTGCAAACAAAAAGAACAATAACAACGAGTCTCGGAAAAAGAGGAAGTAGATTGATTGCAAAATTGATCAATCAAACAATAGACCAGAATTGAGAGTCAATCAGCATATACTCCTCCCTCTTATCAACCTTTATAGGTTAAGTTACGGGAAGAAAATTCTATTGAAATATTATAGGATATCTATGTACAGTTGTACATACTATGGATAGGTATATGTATATATTCATTAGGATCTTTATAGGTTAAGTTAGGGGAAGAAAATTCTATTGAAATATTATAGGATATCTATGTACAGTTGTACATACTATGAATAGGTACATGTATATTCATTAGGATCTCCTACAAATCTCCCACCTCTTCTAAATATTATTTTCACTCTCAATGGAATTATATACAATAAGATTAATGTAGCCCCTAAATCTACATAGTACCAGAGCAAGGTTCTATCAATATCGGCCATTAAATTTCCTCAATATCCATTATTAACCACTGCCCTCAGCAGCCCATAGCTCATCACCTCTATTTGTTTGCAATGGATCATCCATCTGCCATACGCACCAGATTTGTCGACCCATCAACGTCTATTGCCTTACCGCGCTCATATCATCTTCGACTAGATCCGCACCAGCAACATTATCCTCATCATCTCAACCAGTGTTTAAAATATCAACGATATTGGCCGATATATCCCACAATATTTCTTGTATCCCACCTGTGCAATACGAAACGCGTGAGTAGTGGGATATATCCCACATGTTCGATCCGATGAGCGTTTTTTATTTTCGATGC
The DNA here is from genome assembly GCF_029962835.1 of Magnolia sinica. NCBI lineage: Eukaryota > Viridiplantae > Streptophyta > Magnoliopsida > Magnoliales > Magnoliaceae > Magnolia > Magnolia sinica. Next base: position 87,418,992 of record NC_080575.1, on the reverse strand, counting down.
TTTTTTCTGTAAATCATGTTAAATCAATGTCTAATTGTTACAAATCCATGTTTTTTCATATTTTGCACGAAAAATCATGGATTTGGAGCTTCGATTTTGAGATTTGGAGGAGAAGGACCGAGTTGCAAAAAATTGAAAAAAAAATAAAATTTCCCCAATTTCTCGCAAATTGGTTGCAATCTTTGTGTCCAAACATAAAATCAAGCATTTATGTAACCTGATTTAGTGATTCTTCTTTTGCATTTAAATGTATTGCTTGTGTTTCCACACATCTTCTTACAATTATAAATTATATGAATAAACTTTGAATATACTTGCATCAATTCAATTAGTCAACGCATGGATTAGGACCCCATACAAAGAAAACCTATTATGTGCACTTTCTTTTTGTAATGTTTTGATTTGTAAGTGTGTATTGATATCTTTTTTAACAATTGCTGAAATTTTCATTGAAAAATTCAACCAATTTCCAATGTTTCCAACAACAATGATGCATTACGCGATACAACCGATATATCCCATGCGATAACTGATACGTATCTGTATCCCAAGGGTGCAATACATAACGCGATACTAATATTTCGAGCACTGATCTCAACATCGTCTCAGCATCTCCACCATAAGTCACCACTCACCAGTCACCATCATCACTCACCGCCTGTAGCTGCATCATCGACAAAATCTGCGGCAAATCTTTTCTTCCATCTCCTTCACTAGCGAACTGTTTTTGCACCCTCGGAAAGAGGCGTTTGCCCTCTATAGGGATGGCGATGGGCTAGCCAGCCCAGCCCACAGTTTGGACCGAGCTGGGTTGGCATTTCAAGTCCAAGGAACCTAATAAAGCCCACTCCGACAGGCTTATTTAAATTCAAGGTCGAACTTGGGATTAGTCATTTGTGGTACAGTCTGGCCCACTTAAAGCACCTATATTATTATTATCATCATTATTATCATTATTATTATTATAAAATAAACCCAGATAACCCAACTGGCCAATCCTAATTCCATAGCCATATCCCTCATTTAGAGCTTGACGATCTATGCTTTCCGCATACGTTATGTCGATTTGGCACATATGAACTAGATCTAGGAAGTTCATCAGGTGGGTCTCTAGTCTCCAGATTAGATGACACATGTATCATTTTTTAGTTTATTGCTTTTTTTTCTGAAACGTGTGCGCATTTGGTAAAGCTTGTAGGATGGGTCATAGATGAAGTTGCTTGGATCCAACAAGCCTAATCGGGGGATCACAAGTCTTTTGCCCATTCAACAAAGTGTTCTCCATTTGTAACTCCTAAAGCTTGGATAGCTAGGGTCATCTAACCAACAGCCCTGATCTTGACCTCACTTCCCATAACTCTAGTTGGACAATTGGAGTCATCCAACCAATGGCTCTGACCTTACATAGCATGACATGAAAAATGAAATAACCATCAGTCCAAATCTTATTACATAACATACGATGAAAATTTAATTAATGATTGTTGGACCCACTGTGGCCCAACCATTGATTGATCAAGACCCCAATGTGTTCGAAAAGTGTGTATGCAATTTATAATTAGATTTGCTAAGGTGTACTATTTTTCTAATACCACGAATATGGAGGGCTAGGTAGCAATGAGCTGGGTTGAGCTAGGCTTTTGAACTAGTACTATTGGGCTAACCATAAACCCAATCATCCTAAGCCCGACCCAATTCGGTTTTACAGGCCTAAAATGCCAACCCAACCTAGCCCAGACATTAGTTAGGCTGGACAAGGGCCCTTATGGAGCTGGTTTTTAGGGAAGTGTGAAACAGTTTAGGTTCGATATCAGCATGTGTGTGTCAATGCTCAATGCTCCCGTGCGTGTGGAATTAGCAAACCTCCACTTCAACGAGAACTGATCACCTCAGACAACTGTACCACAACTTGTCTCTTTGGCAGATTGTGATCATTCATACTTCATACACAATCCCTAAGAAATTATGTGTGGAGGTGGAGAACAAGTCCACAAAACCATCAAATAAACTATTGAAAGTTAGCAACAGATACAACTAAACTATCAAAAGTTAGCCACAAATACAACTAAGCTATTAAAGCCTCTATTGTATTCAGTTTCAATGTGCTACGAACTTTATTTACCAATCTGCGTCCGGTTCTGAACACAAATTCTATAGCAATGGTAGAAATGGGTTAGACAACATATCACAAGCCATTTGTGAAAGCTCGGGATACCTCAATGAGCATGCCTTCTGATATTCCAAAGTATCCAACTTATTGTTACTATCCATGCTTAGTTCCTCCAAAAAAAATCTAATTGACAGTGTGAAGAAATGGCGGTTTGGATTGTCTCAGGGTGAGCCTCACATACATGTCTGACAGGAACCCCACCACTTGGTTTGGCCACAACAGAATTCAGATCCAAATGGCCGGCTAACCTTGCAAGAAAGAACAGTCTGGCCCAAATTTAAACTGGGATGTTGGACCGAGCCTTATCAGGCTTCCTAGGCCTGAAATGCTAGCCAGCCTGGTCCAAACACTGAGCCAACCAAGATGAGTCCATTGGGCTAGACGGCCAATTGCCACCTTTGGCCCCAATGCACCTTTAGTGCTCAAAGTTTTGTGCACCTTCAACACATTTTAACTTGCATGTTTTCCAACCAATCCTATCATTGGCCTAGGACCTTAACCATTTTGCATGTTTTTACTCCATTTGAACCCCACCTTAGTGTTGCACATTCTCTCCATCTTCTCCACGGATCTCCTTTGATGATACATATTTTTCGTCCTACCCTTGCTAACTATTTTGAGCCTCGACCAGGATGACTCTTGATACACAGGAGAATTTTGTGTTGCCCATCTGTCCACCATAAAGCCCTAATGGACTTGCCACTGATGCAAACAAAAATGTAAATGATTTCCAAAGCCCAGAGTTGTGCTACCTCTGCTTCCCCTGCAATATGTCAACAATTGCATTTGCAGGCAAGCTTGAAGAATGTCGTTGCATATTCACGTGAAAGACCCTGTGTTCCATCCAGAATTACAACCATCAACATTATAGCTTTTCTTGGACATCTCTTTCCTATCCCCCAAAGAGCCCTTCCCCTTTCAATCAAGGCATTATTCAGTAACAATCATGGTGCTACTCAAAAAAAATGTCATGGTGGCCATAACGGCTAGCCTTATCGCCATTACGATACAGGCCGTTATGGCCCCCGTAATGGTCATTATGGCCCTAAAACAGTTTTAAAAAAATCTAAGGAAGAAAATTTATCCATTCATTATAGTGCCCTTTTTCTTTTAAACCAAAAAAAAAAAAAAAATCCATTTTGTCCGTCACAACCTCATATCATGTAATGGCCCCCACTGGTGCATTATGGTTGTTACATAACTGATTTTCAGTACCATCCTTTCGACGGCTTCAGTTTCTAACTTCCATTTGAAGATGAAATTAGTCATAAATATGACAACTTCTGTTTTGATCTGCTATTTGGTCTTCTATGTAACTTCCTTGTCCTTCGCATTTTTTGGGTCATCCCCTGAACTTCAAAAGTAAAAAATAATAAATATCAAACCAACCCACTTATTAACTGGGTTTGTTTAAATGGATGTGAACCTGGCCCACTTTTAAAAAATGTCTACTTTTAGAATCCATAACTGTTTTAATCAGGTCAGGTATCTCGTGTACCCCTAGATCCAAGTACCTATTGACAGCCCATGTTTGTAGGAAATGTATTTCATAGAGCTCAAAGAAATGTATAGTTCACAGTAGCATTTCCTGTAAATTATTTAATTTTGTGGCTTAACAAGTATTAGCTAATAGTCCAATCTATGGAGGAGGATCATTGCTGCCAAGTATGGATCGTCTCCCATGGGGTGGTGGATCAAGATTCCTCTTTGTATCGTGCCTCCTTTTCTGTGAAAGGATCTCCCCTGGGTAGCCCCTAAGGTGTTTCCAGGTATCAGCTTTGCTGTTGAGATGGGAACAAGGGTCGGGTTCTAGGAAGATGTTTGGTGTGGCAATTTGGCTGCGTTCATCCTTTCCCGGGCTGGCTCAATTATCCTGTGCCTGATATCTCTATTGCTGGGTGCTTCTCGAGTCTTGACTCTAAGCGGGTGTCGGTTCCGCCATGTCATCGAGACATATATGACTCTGAATTCGATGATTTGCTATCTCTTCATTGTCATTTGCAGGGGATTTCGCTCTCCGAATGTGGAAGACTCCCTCTTCTGGCGCCCTCGCAAATCCAAGTTGTTTTTTGTTTGTTCCATCTACTTGCAGCTACCTCAGGCCAATTCTAGAAGCTATAAGATTCCTCCTAAAGTTGTTGCATTTGCTTGGCTAGCTAGGAGAAATAAGATCCTTACCATTGACGGTCTTTGAAAATAGATCCATGGTTTTGCCGAACATCTGTCTCCTGTGTATGAAAGCTGAGGAATCTATAGACCATTTGTTTATCAACTGCTCATTTTCTGAATTACATGGTCCGGAATCCTTCGATATTCAGACGTCTTTGAGGTGAAGTCAAGCTCGAATGAAAGTTTGTTTCGTTCTTGGCATTTGCCGAGGTGGGGAGGATAAGCCCAGATGTTAAGATTGCCTTACTTGCCTTCCTGTGGTCCCTTTGGAGTGAAAGAAATAATCGGGGCTTTTGTAATCAGAGTGGGTCTGCCGATGGGGTTCTTAGTCAAGTTATCTTGTATATAAGGGAGTGGGTGCCTACTGCCTATATTGGTTGGCGGGGCTATTTTCTATTGGGGCTGATGTTTATTTCTTTTCTTTAATTGTTTGTTTTTCTATTCCTGTTGTGTTTTTTGTTGTTTTTTTGTCTGTCTTTAGTTTGTTTTGGCCATTGGCCCTAACAAAGTTGCATCATCTTTCAAAAACCAAAAAAAAAAAACAAAAAAACAAAAAACAAGTATTGACTAAGAGATACTTCAACATTATATACAAATAAGGTACCACATGAGACACTTCCAGAGAGTAAGAAAAAATATGCAATAACTACAAGATGGAGCAGCCAAATAGCAAATATCGCAACGAAAAAACACATTTTCAAGCATGATAAGTAGTTCCATCTGGAAAACCATAAAAAGTAATATTTCATAAATGCAAATACCATCACCATCTAGAGAAAATAAATATAGTTCTTATCGCAGATAGAAGTGTGCAACTAGAGGCACGCAAGCTACCGTGAAGTTAAGAAAACAACAAACCTAAAACAAACAAAATTCTTCAAACCTGTGGAAGGGGCAGTACAGCAAGGAAGTCGATGATAAAGTACCGACTCAAATACCGCTTGGCTATCTGTGCAGGGTCTATCACAAGTTCACCTCTCCCGAAAACCCGAGATGATGGAGCAATGTAAGCTGTTCGGAATTGAAGGGCCATGCGAATCACATAGAAAGCATCAATGACTGTTCTTACTGTGGTAGATGTAATTGCTAACTTTCGATCTATACCAAGGCAATTTGATTTATTATCAACAAATGGAAGATAAAAGAACAAAGGATCCACCGACACTGCAAGAATGCAAGATATGACGAAAAGCCTATTCCATATCTGAAGGAATTTATCTTGAGGATCAAATATCTTCTTCTCTGACACCTTAAGATCTTCTGGAAACACAGCCCTGGAAACCCCAAAGCGAAGTGATCGACCAATTGACTTAAGGCCTTCAGATCCCTTTTGCACTCCTTTCCTAAAGGATTTTGATGGGGTTTTGGATTTATGACCTAGCGCCTCAATGCTGAATCCACATCTATTCATTCCGCCTGTATCAGAAGCCAAGGATAATCTAGAGTCCAAGTCATCCAGCCTAAAACATAATACAACGCCAGTAGAAACCATAATTAAATTCCTATTTTGCCATAGTACTCAAGAAAATGTGTAAATCCCATCAATTCAAAGAAAGAAGCACAGTCAGCACCATCCTGGACATGCCATAATAAAATCATTTTCAATCCAACTATGAAAACTTTCAACATAGGTAATTTAAAAAAAAAAAAGGTAAATATATCATAATTGACAAAAAAACACGCATTTCAAACTCTTGTTTGCACAACACATACAAGGGGGTAGACTCGGTGCAGAGGAGGGACGCAGTTGTTCTTAAAATGTCAGGAAGTTTAAGTGCCTAGCAATCAGGTGCGAGATCCCAAAGCAGGAGCAGCAGCTTGAATGCAAGGCAAGGAACTCAATTTTAGATTTTAAAACGAACCTTGGAAGCTTTATAGAAAGAAAGCTTATGGAGAGAGCTAAAATGGACGTGCCAAGAAAAATTTCAATCCCGAACTAGAACAATTGGAACCCTCTTAAAATAGAATACATAGAAAATGAGAAAACATTGCCATTGTATCTATGAAGCAGTATCGAAGTCAAGTGATTGACAGCTGAAACAAAGTCAGGTCAGTATTTATGCTGAGCAAAAGAAAATTTCAAGAGGGAAAAAATGCAAGCAATCATCAAGAAGGGAAAAAATGCAAAACTTCTTCTAAGATGATACCTGCTTTTCACATTTGTTAAAAAATCAGAATACTTCACTTTTATGGACCTTATTGTTAAGTCAGCACATGATTCAGATTTATTTTTCCAGAACTAAAAGAGAAACATTTTGAAGTGGATGCACTTGATGCATGGGCATCTTTGTTTCTGTCATCAACCGCAATTAGGTCCTTAGAAATAACTTTAGTATAATAAAAGGATTAGTCGACCACCTTAGTCGGCTCCACCCAGACAAACTTCTCTTCTGATCTCCTTCTCATTCTACATCAATTCAGAGTGGTAATATCTGATGGACAGATACTACAGCTCCATTCTCTCTCCTGCTTTGTTCCACTCACGAAATTAACTTCATTCGTCCTTCTTCTTCCACACAAGAGAACAATGAGCTGGTTGATCCAAAGATTGTTGTTGTGTTTGTAAGGTCATGCAGCTGATATTATCAGCAATAAATCAGCGAAGGTTTTTTTTTTTTTTTTGGCAGTGAAGTGCTTTTTTTTTCAGCAGTGGAGCTATCTGCCAATCATGGAAGCAATGTGAATCTACTCCATCATTGAATTATTTCTTTTACGCAAAGATCATGAGTTGTGTTTCTTGAAGAACTGATACAATCATCTGCATTCTCTTGTGGATGCTTGCCCAAACAGATCTGATCTCATCCGATCCAGAAATAGTATCTGCTGTTTCTCACTGGGAGAATAGATTCTGTTCAAACACATTTACTGTGAAATCAGATTTATTTTAACCCACCCAGGGCTTGGGTGAATGGCTAGCGCCGTGGGTTTGCTCCCCACAGACGCAAGTTCAATTCCTCTCCCCGTGCTTTACCCAATGCACGTGGTTTGCGAGTGATTGTATGCATCTTCAGGGATTAGTCTCGCCTTAAAAAAGGATGGAGACACCCTATCATCATTTTTAAAAAAAAAAAAAATCAGAATTATATTAATAAGGCACAGGCTGCCTCTTTTCCTACAGGCTTCAGTCACGTTTCTAGGCGCAAGCAAAGTCTTACCAGATTTTCTTGCTAACAGTGTCTATGAATTGAAATCACTTGTATGTGTAAATGCCTACCCAATATTTTGATAGATATGTTTTCCCTTTTTATCTTTTCAACAAAATTGTGTTGACAATCAAAAAAGAATTTGATAAAAGAAACAGTTCACGTTTGAATCTTGAACTCAATTTTTACAATGATACAAGCAAGGAGCTCAAGCAATCAACTCCAATGCTTTTGGTATATGATGAAACAACATCTGGAAAGAGAGATCTCCAAGGGGCCGTCAGCTAGGTTTCACCTCGTTGCCTGGAACGAGGCTTGTAAGGCTTTCCGGGATGGTGGGGCAGGCATTAAAAACCTCAAAAATATGATTTTGGCACTACCACGTAAGTGGATTTAGAGGCTTGGGAATGAGTAAGGGACGCTTTGGAATAAGATCATCAAAAGCAAGTATGGTTGCTCGGAAGAAGGGCGGTGGACTAGAGACTCCTCCATTTATAGATCTTCAGCATTATGGAAAGGCGTGATGTCCATAAAGTCGACAATTTCAGGAAGGTATCAGATCTTCCCTTGGGAATGGTGAGAGAATTCAATTTTGGGAAGACATTTGGGAGGGAGATGCTCCACTTAAAAGGGAATTCCTGTGGATTTTCCATCTTGTTCCAGATCCTTCCATTGTTGTCTCCGAGTGTTTCTCCTTTGTTGGGGGTGAGGTGTTTTGGGAACCACCGTGTAGAAGAGGCACTGACAGAGCATGTTTGGCATTATGAGGTTCCCCCAAGATCACGGCATTTGGTTGGTTAGTAGGCAAAAAGAAGGTTTTGACAGTGGACAATCTTCGAAAGAGGGCGATGATATCCCAAATATTTGCCTTTTCTGCATGGAAAACAAGGAAACCATGGACCACTTATTTGTCCATTGTTGGTTCATTAATCTGATTTGGACAGATATTGTCTCGATTTAGCGTTTTGTGGTCTTTTCCCTCAACAGCGGGTGATCTCTTAAAAGCTTGTCATGGAGTGAATTTGGGCAATCAAAAGGACTAGGCTATGGAGAATGGCCATTCACACTGTTTGGTGGTCCGTGTGGGAGGAAAGAATATATGCTTTCATAATGAGAGCAAGCTGGCAGAGAGTATTTCCCAAAGGGAAAGGCTGTTACTCATCGAGTGGGCCTCCATCGGTGAAAAACTTAAGGACTGTAATCTTCTTTTTCTTGGGATGTAGCTGGGCCGCTGTCTTGTGGCTTGTAGTTTCTTTTGGTTTTTAATAAAATTCCAGTTATCTTTCAAAAAAAACCCCCGGCGGGGGCATCAGCTAGAGAAAAGCATGGAACAGTAAAATCAAATATTAGTTATATAGTATAATTGGCATAAAATACGAACTTGTTGTTCCATCAAAGAATCCATGTACCTTACAAACTTCTCTCTTTGTCCACCAATAAACTGGGACTTGTAACCACAATCAAACATGTTGCTAAACTGCACTGTCACAAAAATGCCAAGTTGCAGAACCTCACGACCTCACCATCCATAGAAGAGTTGTGCAGTTCAGTTTAAAAAGATGGCGCATCTGATATCAACTACACAAGACTCCTGTACCACAAATTCATCCAGGCATAAATGATAGACTCTAACAAGTCATGTTCAGGACCGACAGACCCATTAAGAGGCAAGAAACAAATCATACATACCTACATGATATAAAACAATGTATTGTCACATTTGATACAGCACATAAATTATTGCACGTTGATACTTGGATTCTTTTCGAAACTTGAGGAGGCCATTCATCAAGTGGGCCCCACCATGCATCTGTCACATCTTAAAAATCAGGCTGCTCAGGTGGGCTAAATGTAAAAAGTATCAATTAGGGTCCTCAGACCCAACCACCTGATTTTAGAGTCATGGCACATACATGTTTGGGCCCACCCAAAATCCTACTTTCTTGAGTAAGCAATGCTTGTAATGGATGAATCTTCAATTGAAGATAAAAATGAGTCTCAATATTGCATATCTGATTAGTGTTAGAGCCTACATGGGAGTAAATGAGAATGTATAAGGGGACTTTTTCTTAAAAGGTGATAATGCATAAGGAGACTGTCTATAATTTAATTCAAAAATGCTACTGAATTTTCACGAATGCAACTACTGCTCTTTATCCCTTCTCCCAATATGTCATATCCCATGCTATCTTGTTTTGATATCGTACTTCAATGAAGGCAATTTTGTATATTGCCACCCATGGTTTGAGGATTTTGCATAAAACCACCTCTATTATGGAATTTTGCAAGCATCCATCTCAATTTTCGGGGTATTTGCAAAGATCTGTGTGCCATGAACTTTAGAATAGAATAATAACTTCATGATGGAAAAATGACAAAACACTACAAGCACTCTCTCCCTCTCCTCATACACTCTCTCTCTCCCTCTCCTCATATCCCATGCTATGTTGTTTTGATATCCTACTTCAATGAAGGCGATTTTGTATATTGCCACCCATGGTTTGAGGATTTTGCATAAAACCACCTCTATTATGGAATTTTGCAAGCATCCATCTCAATTTTCGGGGTATTTGCAAAGATCTGCTGCCATGAACTTCAGAATAGAATAATAACTTCATGATGGAAAAATGACAAAACACTACAAGCACTCTCTCCCCCCAACAAAAAAAAAAAAAGTGTGGCATACACATGGGATCTAAGGGTCAATAGATAGGTGGGGCAAACCATAAACATTCCCTTGCCCATAAACCAAGGTTCAGACCAATTCACTCATCACCAAGGTGTTCCATAGTGGTAATTGTGGACGTAACAGTGCCCATTGTTAAGGATATGCTGAATCGGTGAAACAGGCAATACAGCTCTGTATCGGTCAATTTTTTCTCCAAAAAATCCAGAAAAAAAATTCAGAAAATTTGAAAAAATTTAAATATTCCAAATATGCATTCATTTAGGGCCTGTTTGGATTCACGTTTTGGGTGTATTGTATTGTATTCCGGTACAGTTCACGTATAGTTGGGCGATATTCAGAATATATCCATCAGAAACGTACCACTAACCAATGTTTGGATAGGATGTATTATCCTAGCATGTATACAATTTCGTGTCAGATCAATGTTTGGAAACGACGTATAAGGGCCTGGGACACCAGCCTGCACTGACTGTGAGCTGATGGCCATAGGGCAGCCATGGTCATCGTACTACACAATCAGTGTGGCGATACAAATGCCGAACTGAGTTATATGGTCTCGATTTTTTGGGTTTCTTTCACCACAAAATTCGGGCCGGAATTGCGGGCTTTGTCAGGACTCAGATTGTGCGCGACAGGAAGCTGGGTGTGACCCGTTGTGATGTTCGTGGAATCAACTCCATTCATCAGTTTTCCCAGATCATGTTACAACATGGGATGTGAGACTCTACCCATCAGATTGGATCACAGCGATGCCGTTGCCATGGCCGACAACGGCGAACTTCTACCCATCATCCTCTTCCATTGCTGCTGACCACCATTAATGGCCGAACACACATCTGTTTCTCGGTGTTGCTGGTGACTGATTACCACAACGAAAAACTCCATCAGCCATGGCCAACAACAGTGCACACCCCTTACTTGCCCATCCACACCTTCCAGCACCGCCGAAAGCCATTAATAGTTGCCGCACCTGGAGAAACCCATTTGTGATTTCCGGCAGCAATGGCCTTGCCATCTTCTCTGTTGCCGTCTTTGGAGAAGAAGGCAGAGTCAGAACCATCTCTGTTAGCAGCTGTCCAAAGCAACAGCGACATTAGCGGTGTAGCTAATGGCTGGATTGCCGTGCAGCAATGCAGCCGGATCAGCATTAGTGACTGCTAGCGACTATCATCCGGGTTCCGATTGTTTTTTTTTTTTTTTGATAAAGACAGAGGCGGCTTTGATATGGTGTATTTTCGACTTCAATCCCTCTTCAATACGATCGAGCGAAGAGACGGATCGGACATTGAATAGCCGTCAGCGGGTACTATCCAATCGATGACGAAAAGTGGTTCTAGGGCGTATTCGTGCGCGTGGAATGCGTCGCCCGGCCGTTCGAAAACAAACAAAGGACATGTCCCATCAAGGGTCTCAATATGATACTATACACTCCCAAACATGAATCCAAACACGCCCTTATAATTTTGAACATGTTTATGGTAGTGTAAATGCCCAATCTGTGGTGAGAATGTTATATCGGGTTGTCTGATAGATTTATGAACCTGATAACCTAGAATTGACTGCAAACCTTTTATATTTAATTTTCTTACTATATAAATATCAATATAAATTTACTATAATGAATGTAATACCAAAACATCTCATATTTGCAGGTTTTACTATTTTTTATAGCATTGGTATATTTATATACTCTATTTCATCTCAATATACAGAGTTTAGGGACTTTTGTGTCCTATTATATAACTCATATACTTAACAATTTGATATCATTTTCCCCCATAGATCTTTAAAAAAATAAAATTAAATTCGGGTAAATAGTTTTACCAATTTGGGGCTAATTTGGGAGACTATTCGATGCCCCAAATCAACCTCAAATTAATGCAATCTTTTGGCACTTATCCCACCAATGGATTGGCGGACATTTGTTGGATAGTGAAGAAAGAAAAATATCAAATGGTCTTAATTCGAAAAACAAGTGTCTGCAAATTAACGGTGAAAATTGTTCAAACAATTTAACTTTTGGACCGTGACTTAGTAACAATGGTCCCATAATGTAATTAATTAATTTTGTTGACTCAATATATACCTCATGCACAATATTTTAAGGCCACGTGGGGCCCACCTCGATGTATGTATTGTATATCCATGTCGTCCATCCATTTTACCAACTCATTTTACAGCATGGTCCAAAAATGAGGCAAATCCAGATCTTCAATGGACCACTAGTGGATGAGGCCCTAAATGTGGGGCACCCCTCAATGAATTTTTATATTCATGTCGTTAATATGTTTTGCCAACTCATTTTAGGCATTGTCCCAAAAATCAGGTTGACCTAAATCTCAGGTAGACCATAATGAGTTATGCCTTGAGTGTGAGGCCCATCTCAACGCATTTATTGTATATCCATGCCGTCAATCCTCTTTGCCAACTCATTTTAGGGCACGGTTCAAAAAATGAGGAAAATCCAAATCACAGGTGGACAACAAAGTGGGATTGAATTTCCACCATTAAAAGCTTCTTGACACCAAAAAGATGTTTTGGATCAAGATGCTATTTGTGTTTTCCCTTAGTCCAGGTCTATGTGAGCTTATCAATAGGTTCGATTTCGAATAAACATCATAGTGGGCCCCTCAGGAAGTTTTTAACGGTGGACATTCAATTCAATCCCTACCATGGTCCACTTAAGTTTTGGATCTACTTCATTTTAGGGACCATGACCTAAAATGAACTGGAAAAAATTGATGGATGGCATGGATATACAACCATATATCACGGTGGGCCCCATGCACCGAAATAGTGCATGTGCACTAAGTGGCGTACGCCACAGAGTATTAAAAAAAGGTTAAGTGGGAAAAAGAGGGGGGGGGGCGGGGTTGGCACACAAGAGGGAAAGAAGAAGAAGTAAAAGTCGTCGTAGCAGCGTCGCAGCAATACTATATGAAGAAGAAGAAGAGAATGAAAACGAGGAAGAATAAGAAAAAATCAAGTAAATGTTTTTCTTTTTTCTTTTAGAGTTACTGTGCGTGACGACCGTTACGGTTCAGTAACGACCGTTATGGGTTGTAACGCCTGTTACAGTATTGTTTTCCAGGGGTCAATCGTTTTGACCCCATATCACATAATGGGCTTGGCCGTTACTGATATGTATGACCGTTACGTGATATGTATCGATCGCTACAGCCGATAAGTAACCGATTAAGGAAAATGGACTGTATGAAAATCGCCAACGGCCTATATTCAGCATAAATATGTGAACCACCTAAATGTCTGGACCAGCATGGATTTTGGGATGGCAATTAGCACGTTTGCATAAATCCCCAAATGGTAAATGCGCCTCCATGGAACATGAGCTGCAACTCACCTCTTCAATTTCTCCAGCAAAAGTCATTACAGGCTTTTTCTCATTTCCCTTTTAAAGCGAAAACAATTATATTGTTTCTCATAGAAAAGTGGTGGTAACTCATCCACTACATAAGAGCCATGGTGTTTCCACTGAGGCCCTGTTTGGGAACCCATCCAATGTTTTAAAGAAAACTAGTTTCTGGCAGAAATTATATTTATACTGCTTGGAAGTCCGAAAACAGTTTTCCATTTCCACAAGAAGTAGAAGAGTTTCACAAGAAGTGCTAAAAAGTTTTTCAAAGTAATACTTTAGAAATGTCCGCCAAACTAATTCTTCATAAATGACTTTCCAACTTCGATAGAGAAACCTATTGATGCAGGACATGAAAATTAAATATGATATGTGAGATTTCAGGCTTAAGATCACGTTAGTTCAGAAACAATTACACAAATTCCATATCCCACATGAAAGTCCAAACATTCAATTAAGGGGAATCTATGTGGGTCCAGGCCTACACATGATAGGGCTGGATCAATAAAAATTATGAGCTAAACGATACTCAAAGATAAGAAATAATCATCCACACATGTATAGTAATCAGTCCCTAATCCAAGGGATTCAGAAATTCCAATTCGGGGAACCCTAGGGTAAGAAAAGGGGCATAAAATTGAAGATTTGAGTAATTTAGGGTTAGGTTTAGGGATTTTGGATGAAAGAAGAGTGAAAGAGATGAGAGAGACGAACCAAAGAAGTATCGCACGCGTAGACAACAACAATGGCCCAGACAATTAAGGGGAATCTATGTGGGTCCAGGCCTACACATGATAGGGCTGGATCAATAAAAATTATGAGCTAAACGATACTCAAAGATAAGAAATAATCATCCACACATGTATAGTAATCAGTCCCTAATCCAAGGGATTCAGAAATTCCAATTCGGGGAACCCTAGGGTAAGAAAAGGGGCATAAAATTGAAGATTTGAGTAATTTAGGGTTAGGTTTAGGGATTTTGGATGAAAGAAGAGTGAAAGAGATGAGAGAGACGAACCAGAGAAGTATCGCACGCGTAGACAACAACAATGGCCCAGACGCACGTGTGTGTGATCCCGACCGCACGTGTGTGGGACCCACTATTCAGAAAAAGGCCACCTTGGCCCTAGTCGGCCAGGGATGGACTCCAAAACCCCCAAATCTTAGCTCGATCCGATGTACGGTTTGTGCGTGGTACTCTGCGGAAGTTTCAGCCCTCCTGCAGGGCCAGATTCTAGAAATCTGTTGTAGAGAAAAACGGCTACAATAGAAGATGGATTTGAAACATAGATGATTGTAGGAGAATAAAAATATGGATGGAAGAAGGTGGGAAGTATGGATGATAGAAGATAGGGGCGGATCGAGATATATGTGGCTTCGCACCACGATAGTTAGCCCTTCGAAGAAGGGAGGGCTTCGCACCCAATTAGGCTTCACAACTCAAAGAGTAAGAAAACGCAGAATTTTTATTAATCTTCAATGCATCAAAAGAACTACAAGGGGTGCCTATTTATGGGAAAACCTTACACCTCAAAACTCGCGCCATGTGCGAAACCTATTACTTGGCGATGAAGTAAACTAAAATAAAAATCAAACAAAGAAATCTAAAGCGTTCATGATGTTCTAAATAATAACAATAAACAAAACCTAAAATATGAAATCAATCTGACTAGTAGGCCACGATCATGAGATCCCATGATGGGCTTTTCTTGACTAACGAGCCCACTCTTTTGAATCAAAACTTCGTCTTCTAGCTAGGAGGCCCTCCCTGGACGTTGTCATCGATCCAGATCGACAGTGGGGCCCTCCTTCTTCTGGCGTACGAGCGTGGGGGGTGGTGTGCGTGCACGTGTGGACGGAGTGCGTGGGATGTCCCCATCAATTCTCTCCAGTTGCGAAGATTTCGCCACTGACGAAATAAAACTCCTGAACTGCTCCGAGATATAAGGATCAAGTCTCTAAAGCTCCTCAGCGAGCCACGTATTGGTTGAAGTTGGACGTGACTTCCACTTAACCACGTACTTCTGAAACTCACCGTCCGACATTGAAACTATCTGATGGTTCAGGACATCCTCTATTTCCTTTTTGGGTGTGTGAAGGTTAGGTATGGGAGGTAGAGGCTGGGAAAATGAGTCGGGAAGGATGGGTATGGGATGTAGAGGCTGGAAAGATGGATCGGGACGGGTAGGTATAGGAGGTAGAGGCTGGGAAAATGGGTCGGGACGGATAGTTATGGGACGTAGAGGCTGGAAAAATGGGTTGTGAAGGGTACGTATGGGAGGTAAAGGCTAAGAAAATGAGTCGGGATGGGTAGGTATGGGACATAGAGGCTGGAAAAATGGGTCGGGAAAGGTAGGTATGGGAGGTAGAGGCTGGGAAAATGGGTCGAGAAAGGGCCATGGTTCAAGGGATAAATATGAGGAATCAGGATGGGTGGGCGAAGGGCCGGACAAAGTATCAGTGATCCCCTAAAAAGTAACTAAATCCTCCACATCGGATGTGAAACTAATTCCCATGGAAGGTGGAAGATCTACCTCATACACATTGAGACCGTTTCGTTTTATAATTTTGAAGGGTCCAGCGCTACGCGCGTGTAACTTACGAACGGCCCTCGAAGGGTACCACTCGAGGCTGATGCGGACCATCACGGAGTCCCCAATATTGAATCCTTTGAAACGTTTATGCTGGTCTGCAGAAAATGTGAGGACCATCACGAAGTCTCCAATATTAAATCCTTTGAAACGTTTATGCTGGTCTGCAAAAAATGTGCAATGTTCATTACTCGTCATGATTTTCTGCCTGATTTCTTGATGCCATGAATGAATGTGATGCGCAAAAGACTATGCAGACTTTGACAGCCTATGGGACAGTGACATAGGGACAAGATCAATAGGTTTCCTAGATTTATAACCAGTAACGACTTCACGAGAACTTAGACCTGTGGACCTATCGACAGAACTATTCAACGTAAACTCGGTTGTAGGTATTATGGTGTCCCATGTTTTGGTGTGCTTTATATCCCTCCTAGAGGGAGACTCATCCGGTAGATCATCAGGAAAGACATTACGTAACTCATCCATTACCGGAATGGCCTCAGTGGGTAACTCTACACTAGCCTCTGGTGCACTCTCTCCAGCCACAAGGCCGCACATGTTGTACCCCTCAAAATAGTGGTCTTGATGTCTCTCATGGGGTGGGTGCACGGGTGCACACCCATAATTGATTATTGACCAACTCCATTCATTGTTCTATCCTACAGGCCACCTGCCTGAGATTGGACATCTACCTCGATGGTGGGGTTTGTCCTGGCGATGGTCTTTAGTCGGGTAATGCGTACATCAAGTTGTTCAAAGCATTGGTCCATTTCCAAGCGCTTAATCATAAACTCCAACTTCTGGGACAGCTTGTTTAGTGACTCTTGCAATTGTTCCATATTTAGTGTAGGGTGCCAACCAAAATTCAGTAATATAATTGTCAAAATATAAGTTTTTTTTAAGAAACAACCAAGTTTCTAAAAACGAAAAAGGAAAGTTTTTAAAACAAGTTAGGAAAGTTTCTAAAAAAAAAACAAATTAGGAAAGTTTCTAAAGAAAAGCAACCTAGTTTCTAAAAACGAAAAAGGAAAGTTTCTAAAAACAAATTAGGAAAGTTTCTAAAGAAACAAATTAGGAAAGCTTCTAAAAAATAAAATAAAAAACGAATTAAAAAAGTTTCTAAAAAAAACAACCTAGTTTCTAAAGAAAAAGAAAAAGGAAAGTTTCTAAAAATAGAAAGTTAGTTTCTAAAAAAGAAAAAGGAAAGTAAACTAGTTTCTAAAAAAGAAAAAGGAAAGGAAATTAGTTTCTAAAAACATATTAAGAAAGTTTCTAAAAAATTAGTTTCTAAAAAAAAAACATAGAAGGAAAGTTTCTAAACCTAGAAATAGAAAACTAAGTTCTAACATAATTCAAATAAGGGGATAACAGAAAATTTCAGCAGCATATGTCAGGGTTTATGGACCTCTAAACAGCCATATATGATGAGAATTGATGCGTAATGGACATAAACAACCAAACCCTAAACATGTAAGGAATTCTCCTACAAGAACCCTAGGCTCTGATACCAATTTTGACGCAGGACATGAAAATTAAATATGATATGCGAGATTTCAGGCTTAAGATTACGTTAGTTCAAAAACAATTACACAAATTCCATATCCCACATGAAAGTCCAAACATTCAATTAAGGGGAATCTATGCGGGTCCCAGCCTACACATGATAGGGCTGGATCAATAAAAATTATGAACTAAACGATACTCAAAGATAAGAAATAATCATCCACACATGTATAGTAATCAGTTCCTAATCCAAGGGATTCAAAAATTCCAATTCGAGGTAAGAAAAGGGGCATAAAATTGGAGATTTGAGTAATTTAGGGTTAGGTTTAGGGATTTTGGGTGAAAGCAGAGTGAAAGAGAGGAGAGAGACGAACCAGAGAAGTACCGCACGCGTGGACAACAACAATGGCCCAAATGCACGTGTGTGATCCCGGTCGCACGTGTGTAGGACCCACTATTCAGAAAAAGGCCACCTTGGCCCTGGTCGGCCAGGGATGGACTCCAAAACTCCCAAATCTCAGCTCGATCCGATGTACGGTTTGTGCGTGATGATCCGCCGAAGTTTCAGCCCTCCTGTAGGGCCAGATTCTGGAAATCTGTTGTAGAGAGAAAAATGGCTGCAATAGAAGATGGATTTGAAGCGTAGATGATTGTAGGAGAATAAAAATATGGATGGAAAAAGGTGGGAAGTATGGATGATAGAAGATAGGGGCGGATCGGGATAGATATAGCTTCGCACCACGGTAGTTAGCCCTTCGAAGAAGGGAGGGCTTCGCACCCAATTAGCTTCACAACTCAGAGAGTAAGAAAACGCAGAATTTTTATTAATCTTCAATGCATCAAAAGAACTACAAGGGGTGCCTATTTATAGGAAAACCCTATACCCCAAAACTCGCGCCATGTGCGCAACCTATTACTTGGCGATGAAGTAAACTAAAATAAAAACCAAACAAAGAAATCTAAAGCGTTCATGATGTTCTAAATAATAACAATAAGCAAAACCTAAAATATGAAATCAATCTGACTAGTGGGCCACGATCATGAGATCCCATGATGGGCTTTTCTTGACTAACGGGCCCACTCTTTTAAATCAAAACTTCGTCTTCTAGCTAGGAGGCCCTCCCTGGACGTCGTCATCGATCCAGATCGACGGTGGGGCCCTCCTTCTGGCATACGAGCGTAGGGGGGGTGTGCGTGCACGTGTGGACGGCGTGCACGAGATGTCCCCATCACCTATGGGACAGCCCATGCTAATCATCTTCCATACTTGAGATCTATCTAATGAACCATTAGAATCTCAAAAAATGTTTATAGTACTTTTGGCCTTTCAATCTGTACAGGTATGGCCCATGGTTCAGTGATCCAAGCTTCGATATTGTAAGCCCTACTTTGACTAGAAGATGCAATATAAATCTTCTAAATGGAAAAATCCTAACCAATCAATTGGTGGCATGTCAACAAATAGACAATTAAGAAAGAAAACATCTTAATGCTTAATACTAAAAAAATGTTAGTATTCAACCAAAGGGTGGCCAAATATTTTATATTTAGGCTCTTTAATGGGGGCCTTAAAGTCCATAAAATAATAAATAAGGCTAGGATGGAGCCCACAAGTTTCCTCTAGGACCCACAAGTCAGCTGACCACATTATAAATGGTGCAGCTACGCCCCCTTGAGTCCAGTAGTGCATATTTGTTTTAATTAAGAAAAGTTAACTCCATGGATATTTTAGTAATAAGCATTTTTCTGTAAGTCAACCTAGTAGTCTTTATTTAGGGCTTTTTTAATGTTTTAAAAGGGGAGGTTTCTTTTGGGGAAAAGACTGATTATAATTTGGTCTTTGAAGAAAACGCAAAGGGCTTTCGTTAGACGTGTGGCGGTTATAGGTGTTGACTCATCTCTTCCGTCTTGGTGTTGATTCCTCTCCTGTCTTGGTGTTGATTCCAAGATCATCATTGGTGTCGATTCCGTTGTGAAACTTATCTCTTTACCTCCTCTAGTCTTTTGTAATCTTCTTCTCTTCTTAGTTTCTCATCTTCTATTTCAAACCTTTGAATCTCATTTGTTTCTCTTTATTACAAAGTTGACACTAACTCATCAACCCTTAAATATCATTTAAATGTCACATCCGGTATTTTTCAAGTTGTGAACTTTCAAATCCCTAGGCCATTCAAATCTCATCCCCATCCTTACCCTAATCTGTAAGGTGGGTTTTCCCTACTCTACAGGATTGGACCAAGCTCTTTATTGGTTTTCCTAGTCCTTTTCTCTTCTCTATATATTAAAACCTAAACACCCCTCTCTCTATTTCTTCTTTCCCTTAAAACTAGGATCTGTTGCATCCTGAATTTCCAAATTTGTATCCCTATTATTCAGTCCCGAATTCTTCCATCCTTCATTATTAGGTTTATAATTATCTATTGGCACCAGTCTACACCAACGTTGTTATTCTAATTCCCATTCGCTATCACTCTTCCAATCTTTAGCATTTTTAGTGAATGGGTCATCAAGCATGAGGCCTAACATACCAATGATCTTGACCATGGAGCCACAGGCCCATTTGTACAAACTAGATGCTCGAATGCACTAAAGTCTTGAATCGATTGTATATTGTTAATCCCACTTTGTTAAAAGAGAGACTATGGAAGTTGATCTGGAAGAGCCAGAATAAGATAGACCCATCTTTCCAAGGAACACGCAGCAAGGTGATGTATCAATAGAGAAGGTTCAACTAATGGGACATACTATAGATGGCAAGTGTTTTGAGAACCACATAGATCTGATGATCCTAGCCACTGTTCAGTTCCCTTCAAAGTAGAAGTAGGAATATATATATATATATATATATAGTTAATGGTTGACATTAAGAGCAGGAAACTAAAGAAAGTGGTGGGTAGAGCTGGATACCCCCGATTTGATCAGGGAATGTGTTTTCAAAAATGGTACATCTCTAATAGGCATGGGGAGAGCACATGTCAAGAGTCAAGATCGAGAGATATTACAAGGTAAAGAGTAGTACTTGTGGCAATTTTGTCATTCTCCATCACATAGTTAACAGTTCCAGCAGGTAGGTCTTTGCAAATACCCAGTAAAGTTGACAAAATGGCTTGGGAGTCCTTTGGAAGCCTGTAAATGATTTACAGGTAAATGATTTACAAGTGAGAATCATGTACAGCCTGTCCAGTTTGGCTTAAAGTTGTAAATGATTTATAGGTAAATGATTGTCTATGTTTGGATAGCCTGTAAATTGTTAAGTCCTGTAAATGAAGAGCCAAGCTTCCTTACACCAAGGGAGTTGTGAATACACCTCTTTTTGCTTTTTTGGGGTTATAGTTTTGTTTTGCATTCTTTTCCTGCTTTTTGATAGGTTCTTGATGTAGAGCAGGTCGCGGACAGTTACATGGCCAAGATGGATCAGAAAAGGCCCGGTCGACGACAGAAGTGATCCAGACCATCGAACCTTAAATCGGGTGTATCTTGCAATCCGGAATGAGTTATCTGACGTAAAATATATGATTTTGGGGTAGAACGAGCTACTGAAGCCAACCAACCCCGCTACGCCGGGTTGCGCAGCCCGGAATTGCGAAAAACCCCTGGATTGATGGTCGTTTCCCTGTTTTAATTTCATTTTTACTATAAATAGTAAGTTTTAGTTTGATTATAACTCTTCATCCGTCGGGCTTTAGGAGTTGCGCCCAACGTGAAAAGAGCTTAGAATAATTAGGAGAATCGTTTGGTGAAGCCAAATAGGACACTTACTATTTTTGGCCGAAAACCTTGCGCACTAGTAGACATCACGACCGTCTATAAATAGTAAGTTTACTATTTATAGTAAGTCGCGGATTCTAGGAGTTTGAGTTGTAGTTTGATTCTGATTTCTTTCCCATTGCTTGGTACCCCTATTTAAAGGGTTGTGAACTCGTTTTTATTCATCAATTAATCAATTTCGAATTTATTAGAATTTATTTCTATTTTCTGCTTTCTTTCCTCGTGGATTCGAGAAGTCTCTGTGAGGAGTCCAGAGAAGCTCCGTGGATTCGGAGTAGTTATCCTCATCACGTTCATCCCTGCGTCAGTTCTTCAAAAAAAAAAAAATCTTTCCATTTATAACTGCTAGGCTATAAATGGAGAGGCTGTAAATGAAATCCGAACTTTGAGCCTATAATTGAATTCCGAACTTTTTGCCTGTAAATGAGATGGGGGTAAATGTTGTAAATCACTTACAACCTGTAAATGATTTGCAGGAAAAAAAGGCCATCCAAACACAGAGAATAAATGAGTTATCTCTAAAGCATTTACAACTTGGCGGCATCCAAACGACCCCTTAATAAGAGCG
Organism: Magnolia sinica; assembly: GCF_029962835.1. Classification (NCBI taxonomy): domain Eukaryota; kingdom Viridiplantae; phylum Streptophyta; class Magnoliopsida; order Magnoliales; family Magnoliaceae; genus Magnolia; species Magnolia sinica. The sequence continues at coordinate 87,397,015 of NC_080575.1, read as the reverse complement.
TCTCCATGCAAAATCCTCAGGCCAAGGGTGGCAAAAAACATTTTTCTAAACGCCACAACCACCAAAGGTTAGGATTGAGTTCATATATTCTAAAATATAAATTCACATGTAAAACATCATTGTTGGCCATAAAAGTTAAGTGATAAAACATTATTAGAGATTCCTTGGATTGCCAAATCTACGCGGTGAGAAACAACTAAAACTGAAGAATCGAGAAAGAGAAGGACAAAGATAGAGAGTCTAGAAATCCACATATGGTGGGTCCGACAACCGTGAAACATTATTAGAGATTCCTTGGATTGTCATATCTACACGGTAAAGAAACAGCTAAAACTGAAAGATAAAGAGAGGGACAAAGATAGAGAAAGTCTAGAAATCCACATATGGTGGGTCCGACAATCATTAAACATAATACAAATACCATCTAAATCTCTAATGAAAAGCCTAAATTTTAAGGGAATAAAATTTATAAATGTTTGGTGATTGCTTTTCCCTTCATTTGAGAAATTAAGGGGACGTTTGGATGTCAATAAAGGGGGCAAGTTGTAAATGATTTACAAGGAAATCATTTACACTTTGTGCTTAGATGACCTTATTTGCCTACAAATGATTTACAGCATTTACCCATATCTCATTTACAAGCAAAAGCTGGAATTTCATTTACAGCCAAACACAATATTTTCAAAGATTGGCTCTCCATTTGTAGGACTTGAAAATTTTAGAGGCTTTCCAAACACAAACAATAATTTAAATATAAATCATTTCCAGCATACAGCCAAAAAGGTCAGGCTATAAATGGTTTACACATGTAAATCATTTACCATCTAAACCATTTATAGGCATCCAAACGACCCCTAATATAAATTAAGACCACATAAAGCTTGTGAATTTTCAAATATATCGGCACAAACCAAATGAGGCCGACAATGGAAAGAAATAGAAACAGACATCCAGAAAAGAAATCATGGAAGATGAGAGATTTCTCGGGTTATTGTTTGTTTTAAAAACCGAACCATCCATCGAATGCTTGTTGATCCGATGGGCATCGTCATCATGGTGCAGCAATGCTTCCAAAATCCTCCTGATTATTAGTTCATAACCCATTGGTCAATGGACCCGAAGCTAGATGTCAATGATAATCTAGAAGATTTTGGGTTGTCGTCCATCAAGGTGGGTCTACAAGATCAACGATATTGATTAATGAACACAAACCAATTCCCATGTGAACCTAAACGATTGATCTATTTATTCCCATCATGATCATGATACCCAAAAAATTCAACAAATGGGAAGATCGTAACCGTTTGATCAATATCCTACAAATAAGCACAAAGACCTTCCAAATGTCCACAAAAAGAAGGGTTTCCATCATTGCCCATCAACGATGAGTCCATATAATCAACGATTTAGACCTACAGCCATTGTCGTTATCCACGCCAGAGAGAGAGAGAGAGAGAGAGAGAGAGAGAAACGTACCTTTGCCGGCAGTGAAGCTTCGTTGACGGCGAAGGTTGTTGAAACGCACAAAGAAGGGAGGTTAGAGAGAGAGTGAGAAATGGTAGTTTGGGCATTAGGTTAAAAAAGAGGAATTATGTGATGGGTACATATACCAACTACGACTTTGGTTTTTAGTTCTGATAAGTGGGGCCCATATGTAATGATACAGGCCATTGTTTTGTTTCTTCTCAACATTAATAAACGGTGACCAAAAAATTTCCTCCATACGGTAATTTTAAGATTTAGATTTGTGGTATACAGATGAGTGGTTGAAAAGAGCAATATAACAAGGGGCTAATTCAACTGAAGCAGATTTTGTCAAGATGGGTCCCTAGGTTCTTACATGTCATGGAGATTTCCGTCAAATCGCACATCCACGGTGGGACACAAGAGGCCAATGGTCTGGATTACCGGAAAGTTCATTCGATTGTCAGAACTACTACTGCTAGCAATTTGTATACATGATATAATTCTCATTTAAGAAAACTATTTAAAGAGAGTGTGGATCTTCTATTTTCAACAAACAAAGACTTCTTGTTCCATTTCTGCATTAAAAAAGAAAAAATACAAAAAAGTGGCTATTAGAAAGAAGGGGGGGAAAAAAGAAGAAAGAAAGGGAAGAAAAAAAAACAGCCAAGAAAGAAGGAGAAAAATAGTTTTCTTACGTGAGAATTATATCATGTATGCAAATTGCTAACACTAGCAATGGTTTTCAGTTCTAACAATAAAACGAACTTTCCGATAATGTCTCGTGTCCCACCTTGGATAGAGTATCTGACGGAAATCTCCATGACAGGGAAGAACCTAAGGACCCATCTTGACAAAATTTGCTTCAATTGAACTGGCATGTTGTTATATTACTCTTTTCGACCATCCATCTAGACACCACAAATCTAAATCTTAAAATTACAATATGGAGGAAATTTTTCGGTCATCCTTCAACGTTGAGAAGAAATAAAACAACGGCTTGGATCACCCGATCTAGCCCCCACTTATCAGAAATGAAAACCGAAGTCACAATTGGTGTATGTGCCCATCACATAATTCCTCCTTTTTAACCCAACTCCCAAATTGTCATCTCTCTCTCTCTCTCTCTCTCTCTCTCTCTCTCTCTCTCTCTCTCTCTCCACACATTTCAACCACCTTCGCCGTCGACGAAGCTTCGCCACCGACAAAGGTACGTATCTCTCTCTCGCTCTCTCTTTGGTGCAGCCAGCGACAATGGTTGTAGATATAAACCATCAATCATATGGACTCACAATTAATGAGCGACGACGGAAACCCTTCTTTTTGTAGACATTTGAAATATCATAACCATTCAATCCGGTCCTACTTATTTTTAGGACAGTGATTAAACGGTTACGATATTCCCATCCGTTGAATTTTTTGGGTATCATGATCATGGCGGGAATAATTAAATCAACCATCTGGGTCCATATAGCAATTAGTGACGTAGTTATTAATCAATACCATTGATCTTATGGACCCACATTGATGGGTGACAACCCAAAATCTTCTAGATTATCGTTGACATCCAATCTTCGAATCCATTAACCAAAGGGTTATGAACTTCCAATCATGAGGATTTTTAAAACATTGCTGCATAATGATGATGCCCGTCGGATCAACAGGCATTCGGGGGATGGTTCGGTTTTTAAAACAAACGATTAACCTGAGAAAGCTCTCGTCTTTCATAATTTCTTTTTTGGATTCTTACTTTTATATATTTCCAGTGTCAAACTCATTTCATTTGTGCTAATATATTTCAAAATTCACAAACTTTACGATATGGTCTTAATTTATATTAGGGGTCGTTTGGATGCATGTAAATGGCTTACTTTAAATTGTAAATGATTTACAAATGTAAACCATTTACAGCCTGTCCTGTTTGGCTGTAAGCTGTAAATGATTTACATGTAAATTAATGTCTATGTTTGGAGAAAGCCTATAAATTGAAAGCTAATCTTTGAAAATATAGACGTTAGGCTGTAAATGAAATCCAACCTTTTGCCTATAAATGAATGGGGGTAAATGTTGTAAATCACTTACCGACAAATACGGTCATCCAAACGCAAGTTGTAAATGATTTCCATTGAAAATATAGACGTTAGGCTGTAAATGAAATCCCACATTTTGCCTATAAATGAGATAGGGGTAAATGTTGTAGATCACTTATCGATAAATAAGGTCATCCAAACGCGAAGTATAAATGATTTCCCTATAAATCATTTACAACTTGCCTCAACTACAGGCATCTCAATGACCCCTTAATTTCTCAAATGAAAGGAAAGGCAATCACTAAACATTTATAAATTTCTTCTATGAAAATTTAGCCTTTTCATTAAGATTATTTATGGCTATTCGTATTATGTTTCATGGTTGTCGGACCTACCATATAGGAATTTATATACTCACTCGATCTATGTCCCTCTCTTTCTCTATCTTTTGGTTTTAGTTATTTCTTCACCGTATATATCTGGCAATCAAAGGAATCTCCTGATAATTATACTACTTGACTTTTATGACCAACAATGATGTTTTCCACGGGAATTTATATTTTATAGTATCTTAACTCAATCCTGACCTGTGGCGATTGTGGCATTTAAAAAACTGTATTTTGCCACCCTTAGCCCGAGGATTTTGCACCGAGCCTAATGTAAGGGCATTTTCACACCGGGCTCAAGTAGGGTGGCCTATGGGATATAGGGGCACACTCGGGGTAGGCGGCCCATGTGAGACGGGCCCCACCTATGTGAGGCAGGTAGCTTGTATGAGGCAGAACTCATGTAATGTGAGGCCCAAGGGGGAGGTTTGGCCGAGGACCTAACCCATGGGATATGGGGCCTAGGCTTTGAGATAAAGGAATTGATTCGCCATGATCTATCAGTTCGAGCTTTTGGAGCAAGTAGTTAGTTGTCCTGCATCAAAGTGGTATCAAAGAGGGAGGTCTCATGTTCGAGACTCCTCAGCAGGGGTGATTAATGCAACGGCATTTTGGCATTGCACTCAAGTGGGGTGGCCTGTGGGATGCAGGGGCACACTCGGGGTGGGCGGCCCATGTGAGGCGGGCCCCACCCATGTGAGGTAGAACCCATGTGATGTGGGGCCCATGAGGGGGGTTCGGCCGAGGACCAAACCCATGGGATGCGGGGCCTGGGCTATTCATCAAAGCTCAAGAATCAAGATGAGCATTTTCACTTCCATCTGTAGTGCCCAATGTTTCACAACCAAAGCTATAGATGTTTAAATCCTTGTTTCAGCCTTTCCTTTCAGTAGCTTCATTTTGAGTTTTACCAACTGTTTTCTTTGTGAAGGAATAGTTGAGAGGTTATTTGCCATTGTGGAGATGGTTAGGCAAGGAGTGCAGGAAATCGATCTTGAAGCTTGAAATGTTGTGAATCTTATCTAGCAGTGATATCATATCTTTGTACTCTCTGTCTTTCCCTCTCTCTTAAATTGTTTCTTGAAATTTGTAAAACCTGAAAATTGCATATATTTTTATAGTGATTAATTCACTTATATTCCTCCACCTAAAAATCATTTAAACCTAGAAAAGACCAGTGTAAGATCATGTAATAGTCCTCAATAGCAAATTAGTTGCACAAGCCAGGGAAACATCCTATGTGACTGAGAGGATTCAAATGTAATCATGAGGGTTCAATTGAGATTACTGATGCAACAGAAAATTAGCCAAAAGCTATGATTTGTTCTATATGTATGTGCAAGAGGCCACTGTAGATAATGCAAGATGTTAACAAATGATCTGGAGCCAAAAGCTATCACTAATATATATGGTCTTTGATTCCTGCATTTAGATAAGCTAAATGCCAAACACAAGCAAACATCCAACTGTACAAAGCCTTTCTTATTATAACAATAAATTTTATTGATAACAGCCACAACATTACATAGGATCCATCAAGAGAATCGATAAGAAGAACCCATACATAAACATGAACAGGGGAACCCTTCTTTGGTGAGCCAGTTCAACAAGTACTTGATGAGAAACTCATGTTGTATACAAATTGCATGCATATCTATAGACCGAAAGAAATACCAACCAAACCACCTCAAATAACTGAACAACAATGGGAGAAACAGAAACTTAAATGTGTTTAGAAAACAGAAGACAAAACCATCATGCCCAAGACTTCTAGCTGATGACAAATTTACTTGTTTAGGATTTACCATGTTGAAGTTATCCATAGGACAAGTACCTCTTCAATGTAGTTCTGTCATAGTTAAGGGTGACTTACAACCCCCCGCACCATTTTTTTGAGAGAGAGATTGTATTTACAGTCTTCGCTCAAATATCATCTCAAATCCTTCCCAACTTGATACATTTTGATGGATGACTCTTGACTTGTCCATCTTTGGCATATTTTCTATTGGTATTCATATTTTTATGCAACTCTTTATTGGAAATAATATCAGTAATGACTAATTAATTGCAATATTATCAAGAACAGATAACTTATCGTGATTTTGTTGTTGTCGTTGTTGTTGTAACAAAGTAAATGATAACATTGAGATCTAAAGTATCTGATAAAATATTCATAAATTGAAATTATTACGAGTGACTATTACTAAAAGCAAAATCAGCCCCAGTTTTCTTAGGTGCGAGGCATATGACTGGAACTCCCAAGTGCATTTTGTTTCTTTTTTCCAAGTTACATATACACAGAGGATAGGATTTAAGGCTCTAAGTGGAAGGCGAGGAATATTTTTTATTTTCCCTTCGATCAGCAATAAGGAATTTTGTTATATCAAGGGCAAGAAGACAAAAGCAATACAAGGACATTACAAGAGAAGCTCTACAGAAGTTTGGAGGCGACAATTGAAAAGAAATCAAATTAGGCTCTTCCCACTCTATCAAAGACCATATCCTCAGGTAAACCATAGGTCAACAAATCTTTTATTACTACCTCCACCCACATCCCTTTAGGCCTTCCCCTTGCCCTTTTATAGCCTTCAACTTGAACCAACTCACTCCTAACCGATGCAGTTCTTGGTCTCTGATGCACATCTAAGTCTACTTTCCTCATCTTATTACCCATCAGGGCCACTCTTGGGTTCGCCCAAACACATTCATTTTTTCTACAAAGGGTACTGTAAGCTGCAGGGATATGTTTAAGCTGGGGAAAAGAGGGGACTCTTGAATCAAGGACTGTTTGTAGTAGGATTGGCTCTTGCTTTAATACCCTAAAAAAATCATTTCATTCCTTTTTCTTTCTTTCATGCTAGAAATGCCCATCAGCCCAGGTTCCTTGTTTTGCCTTGTTTTGCAAAAAAGAGAAGAAAACAATGCCCCTTTCTTTATCAAAATCACATTTTTGCTAACATGGACTGAAAATTTACAGTCCCTTCTAGAGCCTTTCCTTGGTGCAATCCTTCTATACCATTGTAAGTAAAGACCCTCATCTGCACCTTATCTTTAAGTGGACATCAGTCTGTAATGGCCCATAACTCTTACAGTAGGATGAACAAATGTCCAGAAAAGAAACCTTGCATTTTTTGGAGCTGAAAATGAAGTATAGAAGAAAATAGGAAACCAAGATGGAGAAGAAATGGAGAGGACATGTGCAAGTTGATGGAGAAGAACAGAGAATGATATATATATATATATATATATATAGATATATATAGAGAGAGAGAGAGAGAGGCATAAAAGGTAGTGTAGGGCCCAGTTGTTGGATAAAGGAAGGTACTTTTGGCTAGTTGCATGATGTGGGTGCGGTCAAATTCAGAGCATAACCCATCTTTGTGAGAAATTTCATGTCCCAAATGAAATTAGTCCTAGAGAACATGGTTTTTAAGCCAAGGAAGCTTAATTTTCTTAATATCTTCTATATTCATGGGAAATGCGGGTCAGATGGCCTTTTATTTACTAGATGAAAATTCCTATTTAAAAAAAAAATTTAGTCTAGATGACTACGCATGGTGTGACACATGGAGAGATGCGAGTAATAGATAAGATTTAAAATGATAAACAACATATCAGTGACTCAGTGAATTTTAGGACCTGTCAGACACATTTCTAGGAAATCTCAATTTAAAGATGAGAAAGGTGATTTTCTGCTCTTTTGGTGGGGGAAGAGACTGGAATTCAGATCGTAGAATCTAATTCTTATATTATAAGAACTTTTTAATTATTATTATTATTATTTAAAATCAAAGCTCTTCATATGGATCTCTTGGATATCTCATTTTCAGCAAAGAAATGTGCTTTTTACCTTATTCTTTTCATGAATAGAGAAACAAAAGCAAGCTAGCATTAATAAAATCAAAATGTGTGCTGTTGAATAAAAGAGAAAAGTGCATCACGCCTTTCTTGGTAGCGAATTTTCAAACCCAAACAAAGATTTCTAGGGACTTTCATTGAAGAGGAAGATAAATGTGAAGAGGAAGAAGAGATGTTGTCTTGGCTGTCAATCCAGGAAAAGCAGCAAAGAAGAGGTTCAAACAGGCAGCAAGAATAGACTATGCGATTGATTTGGAAGCCAAAAGAAGGCTTGACGTCACGCTGACATCAGGCCATTGTGCATGGTTGACTATGAAGATAAAAATTTTGCTAGTCCACATAGAGCTTGGGATAGCTGTGATAGGTTTAGTTCCTTAATTTATTGGAGTCAATTTACTGAAGGCATCATAATATTAAGGTTTTGATCAACCTACTTCTGAGAGTTATAGTAGTTTAGTCTTGTTAATAGAGATAAAAGGTTGTTTTATCAACCATATGAACATATCTATTGATTATTGTTTGCAGTGGATTCTATTTGGAGAAAAACATACGATGTATTGTAGGGTTTCGGGATCATTCTTTGAACCTAGGTTTATGAAGTCTGTACAATTCTTTTCCTTACATTAACGAAGTTACAGGCGGTGTGCTCCCACCTTTCTGAAAAAATGACGATATAACATGTCCATGTTGTGGAATGTTAACAACGGTTTTCATACGCATATGGCCCATCAATGCATCAACTGGTATGTAGCCCAGGCCATGACATTGTACAAGAAGGTGGAGAATTACTGAAGCATTTTTACTGGCGACCATCACTAACTACAGGTAAAAATGGGAATTGCCAGTGGCCATAAAAAAGCCCCTAATATCATATCTAGTGATCACCTGCTCTCTCTCTCTCTCTCTCTCTCTCTCTCTCTCTCTCTCTCTCTGACACGCTGTCCCTTCGTCCATCTCTCTCCAATAGTCGAAGAGAGTATAAGAAAGAAGAGAAAATCGAAGGTACTCTCTCCCTTCATTTGTCCCTCTCTCTCTCTCTCGCTTCCCCTTTCGATGCCAGAATTTGGGCAGCAACCATGGCGGCGGCAACCATATCCGCCGTTGTCCATGGACGCCGACATATGTATGTTAATTGTTCGAAACTATTAGGTTTCTTAGGCAGATTGTAGGCAGGTAGGTTTCCCAGAACACAGTTCTGTTGGGGATTCTGATACTGAATATTTCTTGGTCATTCTATTTATGGAATACTAATCTCATCTTGTTTGTCACATGAACAAACATTATGATGCCAAAGGAATGGCCTTCTCAAGAAAGCCTAGGAGTTATTTGTTCTCTAGGGTGCTGAAGTAGCCCTCATTGTTTCTCAAGCCGTAGCCGCCTCGACGAATACTCCAACAACAGATATTTCGTTTTCTCTCTACGCATTTCATTTAATTTTTTTTCCCATCACAAAAATGAGTTGAATTAAGCAATTCATTTTGAGAAAAAGAAGTAACTCACTTGTCCATTTCATTTTCTTTCTGTAAATGAAAAATTAAAATAAAAGGGAGGATTGGATTAGTTTGGAGTGATCGTATTTGGTGGGTTTCTTCTCTTCTGCATCTTTGTCCATTTATTTGTTATGTTGCACTACTGTCTACTAGTCTAACTCAGGGATGGTTCGAAAATGTTTGCTTGGGTAGGTCAGCAAGATGGCTAAAGCACTACAAAGGTTTTGCATGAAAAGAGCATTGGTAGTTCACTTAGAGAGTTTGGATGAAATGAGTCCACTTGGTAAGTTCCATTTCCATTTTAAGGTTCCTGAGGGTGTACATGGAAATCAATTCCATTCCATTCCCCTTTTGCTTCGTATTTGTCATGCATGCATTTGCTTTCATCTTTACTCATTGATTGGTGGCATGTCTTGATATTTGTAGGGTCTGGATTAGTCCTTGATGTGACACCAGAAAGCATTTCAAAGTTCTCCTTTGACCCATGTACTGATCATCTATCACTATATCCTTTTAAATGTCAAATACCATGTTGAAGATTTATCTACAGAGATGAATTTAAGCGATATGGATTATCCAGATATATCAAATCGAGTAATTGAGGATGGGCTTAAATGCTCAGTTGAACCAAATTGCAAAAATCCTAACCATTTAACTAGACACCACAATCAGTCCCTATGGAATGTGAGTCGTGACCATCCAAAATGTTGCTTGGCTAATTTAGGATCCATCCGGTAGCAGTGTGGATTCCAGTTTGGTTCCATATATAGAGTAGAACCCATCTACTTTGCATTTGGGATGAGTGGTGAGTGGTGAATTCCCATCAATCAGGATTCAGGAACTTGTCAATATGGTTTCTGTCAATAATTGGCTTTAATGCTTTTATTATTTTATTATTTATTAAATTTTGGCAGAATTGGCAAATCTGAGCAAGTTGGAGGTTTTGGATTTGGGATCTCAAAGGTAAGAGCACTTAGATCTCACCTTTGAAAAATGATTGATTATCTTCATTAGTCAATTTTGATATCTATACGCTTTTTTGTTATTTGGGATGTAATTAATTTCTTTTTGCCATTTTGTTTTGTAGGTTGTAGGCAGAGACAAATAAGGGCTGGATGGAGGGATTTTTTTTTTAATGTATTCGGAATCTCATTTGTTTCTCTTTAATTTTGAATTGACACAAATTCATCAACCCTTAAAATATCATTTAAATGTCACATTCAAGATTTTTCAGGTTGTGAACTTTCAAATTCCATCCCCATCCTTAATCTGTAGGGTGGGTTATCCCTATTCTACAGGGTTGGACCAAGCTCTCTATTGGTTTTCCTAGTTCTTTTCTCTTATCTATATATAAAAACCTAAACACCCATGTCTCTATTTTTTCTTTCCCTCAAACCATGGATCTGTTGCATCCGAACTTTCAAATTTTTATCCCTATTATTCAGTCATGTATTCTTCCATCCTTAATTATTAGGTTTCTAATTATCTTTTGGCACCACTCTACGTCAACATTGTTATTCTGGTTGCCCATTCGCTATCACTCTTCCAATCTTCAGCATTTTTGGTGCATGCGTCATCAAGCATGAGGCCCAACATACCAATGATCTGGATCATGGAGCCACAAGCCCACTTGTACAAACTAGATGCTCGAATGCACTAAAGTCTCGAATCGATTGTGGATTGTTAATTCCACTTTGTTAAAAGAGAGACTGTGGAAGTTGATCTGGATGAGCGGGAATAAGATAGACCCATCTTTCCAAGGCACATGCAGCAAGGTGATGTGTCAGTAGAGATGGTTCAACCAATGAGACCTAATATGGATGGCAAGTGTTTTGAGATCCACATAGATCTGATGATCCTAGCCACTAGCCACTGTTCAGTGCCCTTCAAAGTGGAAGTAGAAAAAAAAGGTTAATGGCCGACATTAAGAGTAAGAAACTGAAGAAAGTGGTGGGTAGTTTTTTCCGATAGTTGCAACTTTCAAAACATAGTCCATCTATGATAGGGATGGATGCTCCTGATTTGACCGGGGAGTGTCTTTTAAAAAATGGTACATCTCTGATAGGCATAGGGAGAGTACATGTCAAGAGTCAAGATCGAGAGATATTGTAAGGGAAAGAGTAGTACGTGCAGCAATTTTGTTATTTCCACTCGCATACTTTGCAAATATCCAATAAAGCTGGGGTGGGTGTTTGCAAAATGCCTCGGGGGTTGTTTGGATGCCTGTAAATGATTTACATGTGTGAATCATTTACAACCTGTCCTGCTTGGCTTTAAATTGTAAATTATTTACAGATAAATGATTATCTGTGCTTGGATAGCCTGAAAATTGTTTTAAGTCCTATAAATGGAGAGCCAATCTTTCCATTTATAGCTGTTAGGTTGTAAATGGAGAGCACACGTAAATGAAATACGAACTTTTTGGCCTATAAATGAGATGGGGTTAAATGTTGTAAATCACTTACAGTTTGTAAATGATTTACAGGCAAAAAAGGCCATCCAAACATAGTGTAAATGGGTGTAAATGATTTACCTGTAAATCATTTACAACTTGGCCCATTTACAAGCATCTAAATGACCCCTTAATAAGAGCGGCTCTAATGCAGGAGAACTAACCACTTGCTCTAAAAGCTCGAACTGATAGAGCATGGCGATTATCTGAGAAAATTTTAGAAGACACCAAAAGGAAGACTAAGACATTTCATCTACTTATTTGAATTATTTTTCGGCACAACAAAGCCTTGGTAAGCATTGCATAAAACCAACTTTCAGGCAACAAGAGCATACTTCTATTTCAGCCCGTGGTGTGAGAGCCAAGACCAAATCAACACATAGTATTTAGTTGGATCAAACCAGAAATAAGTCCTCTGCTCTCTGTTTCCTTTCCTTCCAGTAAATACATTTGTTTGTACTATATATGCATATGCAAGGTATGGCCTACTGATTGGTTTCCATCACATGCATGTTTGTATTATGTGTATGAACTATGAAGAGTGTCTCACTAAGACGAAGTGAAAAAAGAACAGACAAACAACAAAGGTCTAGCATTAATCAATATTATCCTGAGATATGCAAAATATTGACAAATTTTAAATGTAGCATTTTTACTGTGATAATATCGCAATATTAACCGTAAACATAGCAAAAATGTTAACAAATTTGTGATAATATTGCAATATAGAGAGTCAATTACGATCTATCACAAAGCATTCTTCAGTTATGATCAGGACTGCTTGATCCATCAACTAAACAAAGTCAAGGATGGAGGGATTCTCAGATAGATAGAGTGTTGTTAGGCTTCTCAGATTTCCAAAGGATGGAAGGATTGGACCAGACAACTGATTATCAAACAGAGTGAGTCTAGTTAGGCTACTCAAATTTCCTAAAGATGGAGGGATTGGACCAGTAAGGTTGTTTGTGAACAATTGTAGATCAGCTAGGTTGTTGAGATTTCCCATCCCTGGAGGAATAGAGCCATATATCTGATTTTGAAAGAGCAGCAAACTTGAAAGTTTGGTCAAGTTTCCAACAGTAGAAAGAATGAAACCTGTTAGACGATTACCACATCTGTACATGGTACAGATTCTTAAGATTGCCCATTTCTAAAGCCATTGGGTCAATAAGCAGTTGCATGTGCAAAAATGAAACCCGTGTGTGAGATTTGAGCAATCCATTAAGTTCAAAATGATGGAAATGATGCTTAGATGTTCTGCCTGTAAAATCAGACAATGTCGCTCTTCAGGTGGGGCACATGGTACAAAGTAAATAGGAGTTTATTCTTTTATAGTCATTCATTGTTTGATGTGCCCCACCTGAGGTGTGAAATGATGTGATTTCTGTGTTAGAAGATCTAAGCATTGTAGCGCATCTTAACTGGACGGATGAAGAGAGTGACTCTATTTTCAGGTTCAATCACTACCCTCCATGTCCCGAACTTCAAGATTTGAGAGAAAACTCTGTTGTAATGAAATTCAGCAAAAAAAATCCCGATGAGGAATTATATGATCATTAGCCTGAGGAAATGTATATCAACAACAGACCATTAGTCCATACAAGTGGTCCACATTCCACTGCAAACCGTTGATTTATGCCAACAATCAAATAATTCCTCCGCCTCATCAAATCCATCGAATATGGACCATTGCTCCATCTTTATGTAACCATCGACTCCCAACAACCAATCAAAGTCTAAAATCGTTCAATCAGGGAGATTGATTTCTAGGGCATGCACCATCCAAATCAGGACCGATCAAATCAATGGTCCAAATCAGCAAACCACTTGCCCAAAATGCACATACAGACACTACACACACCCTCATGCCAACAATCACACAATTCCACGGTCTCGTTGAATTCAAATTCCAAACCCCTAAACCAATTTTTTTTTTTTAGCATCTACAATCAAAACACGAAGAAATTCAAAAAAAAAAAAAAAAAAATCAATAACCCTGATATCCCACGTACTTACCGACTCAAAAGGCATCAAAATGAACAAACCACATCAAAACCCTAAAACCTGAAGAGAGCAAGATCAGAAGAAGAACGAACCTTCTCCACCATAGGATCTCGAAGATCGCTTCTTCCTCTGCAGCAACAGCAGCTACTGATGATCGAACCGATCCGTCTCTCTACAACATCCCGCAATAAATTAAGAAAACGAGAGCTGGAATCCCATCGCCGTTGCTGCCTGAGAGAGATGAAAGGGGGCGGAGAGAGCGGAAGGGAATCAGGGGCGGAGGGGGAGAGAGCGAGAGATATGGAAGGGGAATTGGGGGCGGAGGGAGAGAGAACGAGAAAAGGGCGGACGCGGATTCCGTCCTACCGCGCCCGATTCTAGCCACGAACGGGCAGTTAAGTGGTCGGGTCCACCGTGACGTATTTGCTGATCCACGCCGTCCATCCCTTGTCTCGGATCATGCTGGGGTGATTGGCGCGTGGAATTAGATGGCATTAGGTGGTACGGGATTAAAACAACGCAATTACTGATTGTGACGAGGATTGTCCCTGTTACCGCTGGACGCTCGTTCGTTTGTTGGTCATATCGAAGAGATCGGATTGCGTACTGAGTTACTGAGTACGATCTTAACGTACTGAGTAAACTCAGTTGGGCTCCCTGGAAATTTATGTGGTTTATCCACACCTTCCATCCATTTTTCCAAGGCGTTGAGCCCAAAATTGAAGCTTATAAAAATCTCAAGTAGACCATACCACGGGAAACAGTGGAAATAATGATTTCCACAGTTGAAACCTTTCTAGGCCCACAGTGATGTTTATTTGTCATCTAAAAGTTTTCATAATATCAAACAAACATGGATGAAGGGAAAAAACAAATATAATCTTGATTGAAAACTTTTGTAGCCCCTATGAACTTTTCAACGGTAGAAATTCAATTCACACTATTTCCTGTGGTGTGGTCCATTTTAGCCTGGTATATGCTTAGCTTTTGAGGTAAGGCCCTAAAATTATCTTGTAAAATAGATGGACAGACCGGATAAAAATACATAAATCACAGTGGACCTCACAGAGTTTACTCCGTCCGCTTGGTGTACTGAGTTACTCAGTGCGCAATCTGCTTCAGTCGTTGTATAGAAAGACCAACCAACATTTGAACAGTTGAGAATAACATGTTTTTTTTTTGTTTTTTTTTTTTCATACACACGCACGCACACACACCCCACACACGCACGCCGTGGGATTTCACCACTGGTGGGTACTCAAACCCTTGACCCGGTGTTGAAACTCCTGAGAGTCTACCACCCGCGTAAGAGTAAGTACCCAGAATAACATGTGTTTTATATCCATATTGTCCATCTGTTTTGCAACCTCATTTTATAATATGGGCTCAAAAATGAGGCAGATCCAAAGCTTACGTAGACCACAACATAAAAAAGCAGTGGAGACAATGACACCCACCATTGAAATCTTCCTAGGGTCCATGTGATGTTTATTTTGCCATCCAAACTGTTCATGAGGTCAAATAGACCCAGATGAAGGGAAAACACAAATATTAGCTTGACCCAAAATTTCAATAGCCACCAAGAAGTTTTCAGTGGTATGCATTTAATCCCTACTGCTTTCTATGGTGGGGTCCACTTGAGCCTTTGGATCTGCCTGAGTTTTGGGCCCATGCCCTAAAATGATCGATGGTGTGGATATTACCCGGACATCATGAGTGGACCTACAAAACTTGCCGACATCAACAGACATTTTCAAAATTTTCCAAATGAAACGGTGGAAAGCAATGCTACGATACTCATGATCCAAAGGAACCAAATGCAATTTCATTTAACCTAATCTCAGCCTTTTCCATTCCCCCTAAACGCGGGATGAAATTTGCAAAGGACCAAATGCAATTCCATCCTACCTAATCTCATCTAATACTATGACCCAAACGCTCATGTGCACAAAAATGAGGTAGATCCAACGCTCATGTGGACTACACCAAATAATAAGCTTGGGTACATTAAATGCACAAAGCATTAAAATGCAAGTTGCATTAAATGTAAGAGCCATATGTGGTGTGGTCCACTTGAGCGTTAAATCTCCCTCATTTTTGTGCTCATACCATAAAATGAACTGAGAAAAGGGATGAACTACATGGATAAACAAATACATCACGGTGTGTATCACGGTGGGCCCACCCACAGAATTGCTCGTTCATGGATAGAGACAGGTGGGAGTAAGACGCAACCCACGTCCAAAAAAGGGCATCATCTAGGTTTCATTGACACCTGAGCTAAAGACAGTGAGTCTTATAAAGGGCTCGTGGGGCCCACCGCGATGTATGTGGTTTATGGACATGAACTGCATCCTACCCCTGCCCATCTCCATTTGGGAACATGCAGGACCTTTGAGTGGCCACTATTATATATGGGTTTTATCCATACCATCCATCCATTTTTTTCCCTATCATTTAGGATATAAGCCCAAAATTGAGGCATATACAAGACGGATGTGGACTACACAATGGGGATTAAACTCTTACCATTGAAAACTTCTTAGAGGCCATAGAAGTTTTTGATCAATCTGATACTTGTGTTTTCTCTTCATCCAGGTCTATATAACTTTATGAATAGATTTTATGGCAAATAAACATCACGGGGGGCCCCAAAAAAGTTTTAATGGTGAGAATCACTATCACCACTGCTTCATGTGATGTGGTCTACTTGAGACTTGAATCTACCTAAATTTTTATTCTATCTAATAAAATGATATGGAAAAATGGATGGGCAGTGTGGATAAAAACTCATACATCACGGTGGCCACTCAAAGCTCCTGCCTGTTCCTAGCAGGAGATGAGTGGAGGTAGGACACAATCCATGTTTGTGGTTTATCCACTTCGTCCATTCATTTTGAAACTTCGTCTTAGGGCATGATCCCAAAAAAGAGGTAGATCAAAGGCCCCAAGTGAACCATACTATAGATCAATGGTAGCCAGTTAATATCTACTATTTCCTGAGGTGTGGTCCACTTAAGCCTTTGATCTACTTCCTTTTTTAGCTCATGCCCTAAAGCAAACTTTTAGCCTTAATTTCCTAACAATCGAGGCTAAAAGGTGAACTTTTAACTACAATTTCTTACTAGTTGAGGCAAAATAGTAGACTTTTAACCTCAGTTTCTTATGAATTGAGGCAAATGGCAGACTTTTAACCTTGGTTTGTCACCAATTGAGGTAAAAAAAAAAAAGAACTTTTAGCCTCAATTTCCTAACAATTATGGCTAAAAATTGAACTTTTGACACTGGTTTCTTACTAACTGATGTAAAATACTGAACTTTTAGCCTTGATTTATTACCAATTGAAACAAAATGGTAGACTTTTAGTCTAAGTTTCTCACTAACCGAGGCGAAATAGTAGACTTCTAACCTCGATTTTTGCTAAAAAGTGAACTTTTAACCTTAGTTTCTTACTAACTGAGGCAAAATGGTGAACTTTTAGCCTTAGTTTCTTACCAACTAAGGCAAAATGCTAGACTTTTAGCCTCAGTTTATCACTAATCGAAGTGAAATGGTAGACTTCTAGCCTTGATTTCCTAATAACTGAAAATAAAAAGTGAACTTTTAACCTCGATTTCTTACTGAGACAAAATATTAAACTTTTAGCCTCAATTTATTACCAACGGAGACAAAATGTTAGACTTTTAACCTCAGTTCCTTACCAATTAAAGCGAAATGGTAGACTTCAAGCCTCAATTTCTCACCAACCAAGGTGAAATAGCGAACTTTTAGCCTCGATTTCTTAGTAACCAAGGCAAAAGACAAACTTTTAGCCCAACCAATGCTAAAAAGCACATTTAACCTCTTTTTTTTTTTAACCGAGGCTAAAAATTTGTGGCTAAAAGCCAATTTTCTTATAGTGTGATGAGCAAGATCCTTTTTTTTTCCTAAGAAATCAAAGGCCTTTTTCAGTTTAATAGCCTGAAGAAAAAATGGGGCTACCCAACCACTCGCTGACTAAGTTGGAGTCTTTGTCCACGAAGGTTCTAGAATCAACGGCTGAAAATAAAAGTAAACAAGGTCGACATATATTCACATTCATATATTGACCCATTCATACACATGCTTTATCAGCCAATATTGAACTTTAGGAAATCCCATTAACATTAAGATTATGAAATATCCATACTTGGTTCTATGGATAATAAGTTTAGACTCGCATGAGTAAAACTCAATGATGTTGGACGCAGAAGCAATTTCATATATGAATCAAACAAGCAATAGAGAATGAAAAATAAAGCAAGCATAGAGAACACATGAGATTTTTACGTAGAAAACCCTTGGGGGAAAAGCCATAATACAAAGTGATGATGACCAATCTACTATAATCAGAATAAGGTTACAAGAAATGGAATAACTTATGGTAGAAGCCCTAGGTTCCCCCCCAAAACCCTTAAATAGACGTACTAGGCTCCTTTCTTACGTTCTACTTGCCTTTCTTAACCCTAATCATAATTACAAAAGTATTTATATACTCCCATAAAAGATTAGGAAATAAAAGCCTACAGTTACTCGCCCATAAAAGATCATTGACAACACATGTTTTTTAAAGTGTGTAAAACACCCCAGCTCTTTGAGAACCATTATTTGAACTATGAGTGCAAAAGATTATTCGATTAAAGACTCACATGGGCCACACCAATGGGAACAATGTAAAGTTGCTCACAAAACTGCTAAGTTCTCTCGCTTTGGCCCACTTGGGATTTTTTTTAAGTTGATTTTTTAATATATATATATATATATTCTCTTCTTCATGGCGAGTTAGACCTAATTAATGGATTTGATGAAAGATACACTTATGGTACTAGCCCCACATGCAAACCTATGGTCGGCATCCCATTCCTACTATTTCATGTGGTGTGGTGTCTTTGGATGATAGATCCAGCTAAATTTTTAAAATTTACATTGACTAAATGGTGGCCCCCACAAATTAAGTGTTTTATGCAAAATAGGTGTTGTAGGGGATCTTGGTTGGATAGAATAGGAAAGAAGGGAGATTCTTTGGTTATTAGATACTCTGCTAGAGTCTGACAATTGACACACAAGCACCAAGCACCATTAAATTTTACACATGGTATATATCAACTTATCAGAACCAACTATATTGTTGAAATCATCGTACTAAAGCCAAAGCTCCAAAACAAGATTAATTAAATAATTCTAATCTCTGAACATTGTTTATTGAAATGACATATTCATTGGAATTATTTTTTTTTAATTTATAAAACAAATTACCGCCTTAATACAACTTCCGTTAGAAAATCTAATGGAATGTGGCTTAATGAATGTTAGTTAATTTAACATGATAATTTTATGAAAATATCTTAAAACTGTGTTTGAATGTAAATTCTTGAAATGATAAGTAGTATTTTATAAAATTTCCTTTTTCCCATGGTGATCTTCCCTTGAAAATTATGAACGAACCACTTGGATATTTCACACACTTTCCAACTTGAACCTGTGATGCGGGCAAGTGTGATGAGGGCAATGTGAGGTAAGCAAACATTAACTATTAAGATAACTATAAAATTTTCATCTGTCTCTCACTAATTTTTCTAACACCTAATTTAACACCTTGGATTTTGTGGTAAATGGGAGTATTTCAAATCCAAATAGCTACATTTTGTGTTTGACAATGTTGGATTTGGAGATAAATGGAATCGGAGGCATTTCTAATATACGTGTTTTGAAATCCTAGGATTATGGTGTAATCTGAACGAAATGGCTTTTTGACTCGTTTTAAAGGGTAGGTGAGTCGCACATGTAACAAAGCTGTCTCTTGGTTGCTATCCACTAATTTCATATATGAAAGCTGTTTTAGTTAATCAAATCTAAGCCTATGAATATATCAAAAAATTCCACTGATATATCCCATGATACTGATCATCTATTTTTTCCTTGAAAAGTGGCAAGGCTAAGCATTGTTGAGCCCATTTGATGTGCATCCTACCATCATTATCACATGACCAAAAACTAAGGCCAATACAATCATTCAGTAGGCCATAAATCAATTTGGAGATTTTGGAGAGTTTGTACATTGTTTTCTAATGGTGTGGCCCACCTGATGATTGCATCAACATGATTTTTAAGGCATTTAATCTTCATGTGCAATGTGCTTGTTGGATGAGTCCCATGTGTGGGGATAATGTTTCATGGTAAAAACCCACTATAGGTCCACCGGTCACACTATGCATTGTCACTATAACAATTTAGACCTTTTGCACCGACTTTTTTAGTGACGAGTCTAATTTCATCGCAAAAGTCAAAATTTTACAACGATATTCCAAGTTGTCGGAAAAATTCGACTATTTATGATGGCATTTAAAATCATCGCTAATAGTCAACCTTTTTGTTACAAGCTTCAATTGTCGTCGCAAAACTTGTCGTGAAAACTTGCCATATGAATTTTTCATGCGAAAAAAAAGTATTTTACGATGACACAAAAGTTGTCGCAAATAGTGGCTTTAGTGACGACCGTTAAGCTCGTTGCAAAAATACAAAATTAGACCTTTTTCCACATGTCTTTTTGTGACGACTAATTAAACTCATTGCACAAAATGCCAAATCAAACTTTTTGCAACAAATGTAGTTTCATTGTAAAAGGGTGGAGTATTTGCAACAACATTGTAAATTATCGTCAACAGTAAATATTTTTGCAATGAGGTATAATTGCCATCACAAACACTTATCACACTAATTTTTTCGTAGAAAATTACATAGCCGGAAAGACTTTTCGTGACGCGTTTTAATTGTCATCGCTAATTTCCATTTTATGCGACGAATTGAGTGTCGTCGCAAAACATTATTTTTTGCAACGACACAAAAGTCGTTGCAAATAGTTTGTTTTAGCAATGACTAGGTTAACTTGTTGCGAAAAATACCAATTGAAACTTTTTGTGACGAATATAGTTTCATTGCGAAAGGGTAGAGTATTTACAACAACATTGTAAGTTGTCACAAATAGTCAACATTTTTGCGACGAGCTAAAATTATCGTTGCAAATACTCGTCGCACGAATTTTTCGATGAGAAATAATGTGACAGAAAAGATGGTTTGTGATGATTAGTTAAACTCATTACAAAAACACTAAATTGAACTTTTTATGATAAATGTAGTTTTAATCGAATGGTGGAAACGATCGCCTGATCAACCTCCAAATCACGTGGAATCCACTATTAATTTTTTTTCTAAAGAAAACATACTATAAGAAATTAATGTGATCTACTAATGGATTTTCTCGGTGGCTAAATAAGAAATATTCAGGAATGCTTAATTTTTTAATACGCATCCTAAAATGAGCCGTACGAATGGATGGACGGTGTGGATATCCAACGGATCTTCAAGGTGGATTCTACAGTATGGGTAACACCCACTAAGGTGTTACTCAGGTATGTAGCAGCTTATCCACTCCCATCATCTCTCTCTCTCTCTCTCTTTAAGTAGTTGCATGGGTAACACCCACTAATACCCACTAAGATAAGAATACTAAGAAAATTCACACATGATGTATGTGTCTAATCCGCACTGTTCATATATTTTAGTAGCACATTTTATGAATTGAGCATAAAATTTAAGCATATCCAAAGCCTAAGTGGATCATCCCAAAGAACTAGTGGGAATTGAACTTGTACTATTGAAAACTTCTTGGAGGCCACAAAAGTTTTGGATAAAGGTGATATTTAAGATTCCCTTCAGCTATTTGTGTGCTCTTATGAATAGTTTTCATTCATCTGTCTGTATGCTCATCGATTAAATGGTGGAAATCAACGTAGATTGCTTTATTAAGTTCTTGATCGACGATCGAACAGTGTGCATTACTGTTGATTGCCCGATCGATTTCCTAATCAACATTTGGACGACACGAAGTGCTGTCGACCATCTGATGAACCTCCAATTAATGATTGAACAGTACAGACCACCATAAATCGTGTTATCAATTCCCCTATTGACAATGGAATGATGCGCGTCACCGATGATCGCTTGATTGACCTCAAATCAACAATCGAACGATACAAAGTGTTGTTGACCATCCGATCAACCTCCAATCCTCTATTGAATGGTGAAATCATCATACATCACTTCACTAAGTCTTCAATCGACGATCAAATGTTTCACATCACCAATGATCATAAGATGGACCTCCCAATCAACGATCATACAACACAAAGTGCTTTCGACCATGAGATCAACCTCTAATCATCGATTGAATGGTGTATGGATGGATGGATGGGATAGTTGGGATGGTTTGATGCGATGGATGGATGGATGGGATGGATGGAAGGGATGGATGGAAGGGATGGATGGATGATTGGATGGATGGATGTTTGGATGATTGATGGGATGATCACATGTATGAATGAGATGGTTAGATGGATGGATGGTATGGTTGGATGGATTGATGGGATGGATGGATGTTTGGATGACAAGATAGATAGATGGAGTGGTTGGATAGATGGATTGATGGATGTTTGGATGATTGGATGAGATAAATGGATGGTTGGACAAGGGGATGAGATGAATGAGGCTCCAACGGGCCACTAAGGGGCCAACATGATGTATGAATTATATCCACATCGTCCATCGATTTTTACATATCATTTTAGAGTATGACCCCCAAAATAACGAAGATCCAAGGCTCAAATGGACCATGAAGTGGGGATTAAATTCCTTCCGTTGAAAAATTCTCGGGGGACACAACAATTTTGGATTAAGATGATATTTACTTTTTCACTTCATCCAGGTGTATATGACCATATCAACATGTTGGATGGTAAATAAACAACATGGTGGACCTTAAAAAGGTTTCAATGGTGGCCATCCTTTGCACCGCCTCCCGTGGTGTGGTCCAGTTAAGAAGTAGATCTGCTTTTTTTTATCTACTAAGCTGAAATGATATGGAAAAATGGATGGACCGTGTGGATAAAATTCATACATCATGGTGGCCACTTAGTAACCCTTGGAGCCTACACCTGTCCCCGGCTCTCAACTGGGATGGGACGGCATGTCCAGCCATTTGAAGAGATCATTTTAGGGCATGAGCAAAATAATGAGGCAGATCCAAGAATGGAGTGGACCCCACCAAAGAAAACAGTAGGGTGAGTGACGCCCACCGATGAAACCTTCCTAAGGACCACTGTGATGTTTATTTGAGATCCAACCTGTTCATAAGTTAACACAAACACTAAAAGAAGGGAAAACACAAATATCAGCTTGATTGAAAACTTTTGTGGCCCTTAGAAGTTTTTAATGGTGGGCGTCACTCTCTCCACTGTTTTCTGTGGTGGGGTCCACTCGAGTGTTGGATATGGCTCATTCTTTGTCTCATGCCGTAAAATGATCTCTCCAAATGGATGGACAGTGTGGATACAAAACATACATAATGGTGGGACCCACAAAACCAGTGACGTCACTTTAGTAGCGAGTTGGCTAGTTGCTACTCAACCTGTCAGTGGCTAATCCGCGCCGAGCGGACGTGGTTCGACGTGGTTCAGCTTGTAGCACCCCCACCATGATATATGTGTTTTATCCACACCGTCCATCCATTTTTATACATCATTCTAATATTTTATGTCATAAATGAGGCAGATCAAAATCTAAAGTGAACCACACCATGGGAAAACAATAGTGATTGAATGCCTACCATTAAAAACCTTCTAAAGCCCACTGTAATGTTTATTTAACATCCAACCTATAGATGAGGTCAAACTGGTCACTCAGGTAAAAAACAAAAATCAGCTTGATCCAAAACTTTAGTAGCCCCGAGATGTTTTTAATGGTTAGAGTTCAATCAACACTATATGGCCCACTTGAGATATTCATCCACTTCAGTTTTCGGTTCATATCATAAAATTATCTGAAAAAATGGATGGACGGCATGGATGAGACACAAACATTATGTTGGGGCCCACAGAGCTCCGACTACTAGCCATTGGTCAGTGGCAGGGTGAGTTGCCATTTCCTCCGAGAAGGGGATGGTGCTGATCCATGCATACGCTGATTTCCTGCTGAACCTTTGGCAGGAAGTCACTGCAAGGCAAACCTAGGTGGGGCCCACCGTCATGTTTGTACAAAATCCACCTTGAGCTCATTCTAGGACATGGGACAAAAAAACGAATATGAACCAAGACTCACATCAGCACTAAAGGAAAAGGTGGATAGGGAAATTCTTACAGTTGAAACCTCCCTGAAATCTACAGTGACATTTAAATGCCATCTATACTATTCATAACGTCAGTACTATTAGAATGAATTGAGAACACAAATACTACCCTGATTCAAAACTTATGTGGCCCCACAAATATTTCAACCGGACGTTCAATGCTAACATTTTCGGCCCACTTGAGTATTGGATCGAGTTCATTTTTAGACCCATGTCTTAAAATAAGCTCACAAAACTGATGGACAAGGTGGATTTCACACAAACATCATGGTGGCCTCGACCTAGGTTTCCAGCGCACGGACACCTTGCCAATGCTTTCACTGGAAATCTGTCCTGCACCATTTAACATGGACACACATTGCGTGGTACTCCATTAGATTACTTCCTAAGATTAAAAAGATCCATCCAATTCTAGATTCTCTAGCGGAGAAGATAAAAGTCCCTGAATTAGCCAGGGCCTCTTGTATCTGTTTCCTTGTGCAGGTGCTTAAATGTCCAAAAGAGGTGAGCCAGATTTATGTATCAATAGGATTGATGTGTCTTAGTTTTGGGTCATCCTCTATAATCATATGTTAAAATTGATGGACCACGTGGATCTAAAACATAAATCATTGTAGGCCCAAAGAAATTCCAGACATGTAGCAGAAAACCTATCTGGGAGAGAGAAATCAGGAGTATCTTGTTAGCCGGTGTCATCGGGCAGGGTGTGGACCAACGAGAAGCGACGGCACTTAATTTTCCTATGCCTACAACAAAGAAGATTCGCACTCCAGAAAGAAACAGCAGATGCCATTTTAGGCTACCCCCCATCCAAGTAAGGCGCATCGATGATGGTTATGAATGGTTTGAAAGTCGTCCAACATGATTCGCTATCGTCTGAGTTGTAATGGTTTCCGTCTAAAACGCAATGAGTCACCACACCATTACAGGACTGAGTCAGACCGAGTCGGAGTATATATATTGTACTGGTTTTGATCCCCATGCGAGCCTACACCCAAAACTTCCAAAAACAAGTATTAAATTTTGAGTGAGCGAGGATTATGAGAAACTTACGTCCAGTCTGATGTGTGGCGTGTGCGAAGAAGGCCACAATCTCACGCCTTGAATCATCCATGGTCCCGAGTACGGTCAAAATCCTTTTCCTTGGTGTACATCATGTTTAAGAGGATTGCTTCTCACCATTAGCTTGTCTGTCACAGGGCACTAAGGGTCTTCGTCATCATGAAACGTGCTCTTTGCTAATGCTCGGGATTCTCGACGCGTGTAGATTTGTTTCCATAACCCAACCGTTTATTATATACAGTAGGCCCCGCCTTGAATGGTTTATTACGTGAAAATTAAAAAAGGCTCCCAGCTGAGCTGACTTGCATGTTTTAGTCCTTCGACGGTGAAACTGTATTTTCTTTCGAGTATGGACCATCCTCAGCTGTCTATTTGTAGGCCACTGATGGCTTAGTGATTTCCGAGGCAGCCATCATCGGCTACGTATTTCATCATACCAATGGTTTAGATCATTGAACCATGGGCCCATTCATGCGGCACCAGCGAAGCGTATGTTTGCTGATGAGTACGACCCTGTTTTTTCGAAGAAATCAAAGGTTATCTTTTTTAAGTTTAATAGCTTGAAGAAAAAAATCAGGCCAGCCAACCAATCGATGGCGAAGTTGGTGGAGCACCTTCTTAAGTTGAGTCTCCGCTCCACGGACGCGGATTTCCTGAAGTTCCTGCACAGGTAAGCTAGGTGGGCCCACCGTGATGTTTGTGAGAAATCCACCCTGTCCATCCATTTTGTAAGATCATTTTATGATATGCAACCAAATATAAACTGATCCAAAACTCAAGTGGGCCACACGAGAGGGAAAACTTGGAAATGAAATGCCTACCATTGAAAACTTCCTAGGCTCCACCTTCATGTTTATATGCCATCCATACCCTTTATAAGGTCATTCCCACTGGTATGAACTGAAAACACACAAATATTAGCTTGATACAAAACTTTTGTGGCCATGAGATTGTTTCAACGGTGGATCACTGTTTCCTCTCGTGTGGCCCATTTGAGCCTTCGATCCATCTCACTATGGTTGCATGTCCTAAAATGAGCTCGTAAAACGGATGGACAGGACCGATTTCTCACAAACATCACAGTAGGCTCCACCTAGCTTCCTAGCACAGGAACTTCCTTGCCAAAGGCTTTCCAAGGAAATCCGGGTCCTCCTTCCGTAACAAACGGCTGAGAATAAAATTAAACAAAGTAATATATTCACATTCATGTATTGACTCGTTCATACACACGCTTTAGTAGCCAGTATTAAACTTAGGAAATTCCATTAACATTACGAAAATTAATAAAGTAAGCAACAGAGGATGGTTTTACGTCGTCCGTACGTCATGGCGTATGAAAAATTTCATAGAAGTGTCATCCAGATAGTTTAAAATTAAAAAAAGAAAAAAAAGGTAAAGAGAGAAAACTTGACTTGACTTGCGTTAGTCAATTTGACTAGACCAGATCTTAGGGAAACGCTGTGAAAACTCAACGCAGTCATGTCTCAAGAAAAATCAACTTCCAGAGAAAATAAAAAAAATAAAACACAACTGAAATGCATGAGATCCATTGCCTTAGGAAATTTAGGCTGCCAAAACAACATTTAAGAGATCCTTCATTTTAAATTTAGAAGGCTTCGGAGCTAAAGCATCCTTCAATGAGCGTTTGGATTGTTTGGATTGTAACTTGCTTAAGTTACTTATGGTTGAAGTAACTTATCTTGAATTCAGTTGATTGATGTCTGAAATATGTAAATCAACAGTTCTATCGATGAGAGTTTCGATGCCATTGAGTGGACTTTTGATGCCATCAGGAAAATCTGGAATTTATCAAATTAGTTGCTGGACACTTTAGGTGCCCTGTTCGATGTCATCGGAAAAATATGAAATTTATCGAATTGGTTGCTGGACACTTTAGGTGCCATGTTTGATGTCATCGAACGCTTAAGCATTGCCATTGGAAAAATTTAGAGTTTTCATATTTAGTCACTGTGACATTTTGGTCATTAATTTGATGCCATTGAAGTGGGTTCGATGCCATTGATGGTCTGTCAATGCCATCAAAGTCCCATCGAATGTGTCATAGAACGATTGTGCAGAGTTATGCAGAGTTACGTTTATATTGGATTTGTTTTCGATTTTGTTTGTGATTCTCCAAGAGGCTATATATATGGGCGTAATCGGGATCAAAGGGTATCAAAGTGCTTTCTAATTCATTCCAAGGGTTTTCAAGGGCTTGGAAGGGGAGATTTGAGACTTGTTCGAATTGGGTATTCTCTCTATCTCTTGTAATTTTTTCTTTCATTGTGATATCTGTCGCTTTGTGCCATGGTTTTTTCTCAAAAGGGTTTTTCCATATTAAATTTAGAGCCTTTATGCTTGTGCTTGGTTGTTACTATTGGAATACTTTACTTTTTTTTTTGTTAGCTTGTTAGTACACCCCACTGTCAATTCACACTTCACTGTTAGCCACCCCCACTAGGGATCGATGCCAAGACCTCAGTGTTGAAACGAGGCTTCTTTCACTTGGTCTACCACTTGAGCTATGGGATTGGAATACTTTAGTTGATTCATCTCTATGCGCTTCTGTGGTACCCCAACAAGTGGTATTAGAGCAGACGTTGGGGCAGATGTTAAAGATTTCAAAGACACATTGTGCACTGGTAAAACATCAGTCTTTTAAGGAAAGGCGATGAGAAAGAAAAATGGTAATATAGGGGCCTCGATCTACTGATGCATTGTTTACGAGGGGGCAGAATTCTGCAAAACAGTAGATCTTCTTAATTGAGATCTAAATCCAAGTGCAAGGGCAATGAAAAGTTAAAGTGCTGGAACTATGGGTTGATTGGGCACATGAAGAAAGATTGCACAAATCCTAAGGTAAGAAAAGAGAACTGAGATGCTTCTTTCAGGGAAGCCAATACTGTTGAGTCTGATGAAGGTACAAGTGGAAGTGTGTTGTTGATATCTATGGTTGAACACTTATATGATGATTATAAGAATGAGTGGATTTTGGACACTGGGGCTTCATATCACATGACTCCTCATTTGAGTTGGTTCATCAGTTACAAAGAGTGCGATTTTGGCCAGTTATTTTTGGGCAATGATAATACAAATAATGTGGTGAGTGTTGGATTGGTGCGCATAAGATGTTTGATGGCATGGATAATACCTTAACTGAGGTGAGACACGTTCCTGATATGAGGAAGAGCTTTATATATATATATATATATATATATATATATATATATATATATATATATATATATATATATATATTGTAATACTCGAGGTGCTTGGGTGTAAATTTACTGGCTTTAATCATGTCCTTAAAGTTTCAAAACGGACACTTGTTATTATGAAGGTACAGAGGAGCGAAAACCTTTACAGGTTGATCGGGAGCACTTCATTGGGTGGGTCTGTAGGAGCTGTAGGGGATTATACGTATGCACGTATGTGGCATGCATGTCTGGGCCACATGAGCGAACGGGGCATGAAGGTTCTCTCATACCGTTGTTTAATTCTAGTTCTTAGAAGTCTAGATTTCAATATATGTGAGTATTATATATATGGTAAACAATTTAGGTTGTCTTTTAAATCTGGTAAATGTAAGGGTGTTCTTGATTATGTACATTTTGATGTATGGGGGCTGTCACTAGTGGTTTACATTAGAGGGTCGTCTTGGTTTGTCACATTCATTGACGACTACTCCAGGAAAGTGTGGGTTTCATGAAAATTAAATTCGATGTTTTCACCACTTTCAAGCAATGAAAAGCGATGGTGGAAAAGCAGTCGGGGAGAAAAGTAAAAGTTCTAAGGACAGATAACGATGGAGAATTTACTTCATGAGAATTTAATCAATACTGTAAGGTTGAAGGGATCGTGAGGCACAACACAGTGCGTTATACACCAGAGCAGAACAGTGTGACTGAGCGAATGAATCAGACTCTCTTGGAGAGGGCCCGATGCATACTTAGTAACGTTGGGTTGGGCAAGGAATTGTGGATTGAGGTCGCTAATACGACTTATTACTTAGTGAATCGATCTCCTTCTATAGTAATTGATTGTAAAATTCCAGATGAAGTATGAAGTGGTCATAAGGTAAACTACTTAGGATTGCGTGTGTTTGGTTATGAAGCTTACTCTCATATACCATCAGTTGAGAGAGATAAGCTAGGCCAAAGAGCCAAAAAGTATACCTTTGTTAGCTATAGTGGTGGTGTAAAGGGATACACGCTTTATGACCAAGTCACACGGAAAATCATCATTAGCCGTGATGTTAAATTTAACGAAGGGTCCTTATTCCATAAGGATGAGCAAGAGGAACTGGAAAGGTTGGTTGTGGACATTCAGGTTGACACAGGTGATAATCAGGCTGAAATATATACACAAACAGAGGTGTAGGAGTAGGTGGAGCAGCCACCTGTGAGAATGAATCCACTGCAAGATCGCAGGTTACTGACGAGATACATGGATGACTCTAATATCACATATGCCCTCATTATGGATGAGGGAGATCCGTCTACTCTTCAGGAGGCTCTTGGTGAGCCTGATGCCAAAAAGTGAAAAACTGCGATGGACGATGAGATGGACCCTTTGTATAAAAACGAGGCACAGGAGCTGGTGAAGCTTCCGCTGGCCGAAAAGTGATCAGGTGCAAGTGAATCTTAAAGAAGAAACATAATAGATACAAAAAAATATTGGTAGCGAATGGATATGCTCAGAGGGAATGTGTCAACTTCACCGAGATATTCATGCCAGTTGTGAAGCAAGTGTCTATCAGATTCATGTTAGTGTTGGTTGTCCAATACGCTTTCGAGCTGAAACAAATGGATGTGAAGACTGCCTTCCCGCATGAGGAATTGGAAGTGTAGATCTATATGAAGCAACCAGAAGGCTTTGAAATAAAAGGGGAAGAGAACAAGGTTTCCAGGTTAAAGGGGTCATTGTACGGCCTTAAACAGTCGCTTAGGCAATTGTATAAAAAGTTTGATTATTTCATGTTGAGTCAGAAGTTCACTAGGAGTAAATATAATCACTATATTTATTACAAGACACCGATTGATGAAAAATTCATCATCCTAGTATTGTATGTTGATGACATGTTGATCACCCATCATAGCTTGTTTGAAATCAATGTACCGAAGACTCAGTTAACAGGGACATTCGAGATGATAGATTTGGAGGCCGCAATGAAGGTTCTCGGCATTGATATACACAGAGACATGAAAATGAGTATGCTTTGGTTATCTCAGAAAGATTACCTTGAGAAGGTATTGGTGAAGTATGGGATGGACAGAGCAAAGCCGGTTAAAGTTCTTCACGCGACTCATTTTAAGCTTTTTTCTTAACAGTGTACTAAAACCGATGAAGAAAAGCAGAAGATGTCTCATGTGCCTTATTTAAATGTGGTTGGTAGCTTGATGTATGCCATGATATGTACAAGACCAAATATTTCACATACGGTCTGTGTTGTTAGCAGATATATGTCTAATCCCGGAAAGTGACACTGAGAGGCAGTAAAATGGCTACTTCAATACGTTTAAGGTACGTAAGACTACGTCTTATCTTTTGAGAAAATAGGGGCAAAGTTAGTTGGATATGTTGATTCTAATTGTGTAGGTTGTATAAATTCTAGAAAGTCAATTTCAGGTTATTCGTTTATGCTAGCAAGTGGAGCAATCAGTTGGATGTCGAAACTTCAGTATATGGTGACTCTTTCCACGATTGAAGCTAAGTATATAATAGTGACAGAGGCATTCAAGGAAGGTATTTGGTTGATAGGATTGATAAATCGGTTGGGGCTTCAGTAGGAAACTATGCCAGTTAATTGTGATAGTGACAGCGCTATCAATTTGGTTAAAAATTTATCAATCACATACTAAACATATTGATGTTCATCACCATTTTATCCGACAGATGCTTGAGGAAAGAGGTGTAACTCTGGAGAAGATTCACACGAGCGTAAATCTGATGGACATGTTCACTAAGGTGGTTCCCACAAAGAAGTTCAAGTTCTGTGCAACTTCTCTAGACTTGGCGATGGCATAAAGGAAGATGGAGGATGCATGAGAAGCAATGGAGGATCTAGATGCAATATGGAATTAGAGATGGAGAAAAATGAGTTATGAAGCACAACGTTTAAAGACATGGTGGAGATTGTTGATTGATGTATTAAATATGTAAATCAACAGTTCTGTCGATGACAGGTTCGATGCCATCGAGGAAACTTTTAATGCCATCAAAGTCGGCTGGATGTAATCGGAAAAAATTTAGAATTTATCAAATTAGTTGCTGGACACTTTAAGTGCCCTATTCGATGTCATCGAAGGTTACTCGATGTCATCGAAGACTATTCGATGAAATTGAAGGCTTGCTTGATGCCGTCGGTAAAATTTGGGATTTTCATGTTTATTCGTTGGAATATTATGGTCATTAGTTTGATACCATCGAAGTCCCATTGAAGGTTCCATCAAATGATTGTGTAGAGTTATGTAGAGTTGCGGATTTGCAGGATTTGTTTTCGATTTTGTTTGTGATTCTCCTAGAGGCTATATATTGGGGTGTAATCTGGATCAAATGGTATTAATGTACTTTTTAATTCATTCCTAAGGTTTTGAAGGGCTTGTAAGGAGAGATTTAAGGCTTGATCGGGTATTCGCTTTATCTCTTGTAATTTTTACTTTTATAGTGATATTTGTCGCTTTGTGCCATGGTTTTTTCTTGAAAGGGTTTTTCCATGTTAAATTTGGAGTTTTTGTGCTTGTGCTTGGTTGTTGCTATTGGAATACTTTACTTGATTCATATTTGTGTGCTTTCGTGGTCCCCCAACACTTTTTACTTATTAAATTAAAATAATCAAGTAACTTTTTTTTTAAAAAAAGAAACTTTAAATTAAAAAAGTTATTTATAATTTATCATAAGCTAAAGCTTACTTATCTCAAATAAGTTATTTATCTATTACTGGAAGTAGAAAAAGTTACTTATTTGGTAGTATCGAAATGGGTTGATAGGGTAAAGTGCCACCTTACCATACTTTGGTACGGGAACATATTTTCACCCGCCCCAGTTCATTTCGAATGATGATATGAACCATTTATATTCTTGACTCTATACTCTACCATATCAATTAGCAAGTTGATGAGTGATTAGATGTGAAGATAAATTATAACACCTGGACCAAATGTCATGGCGTCCTAAGGCGTCCACTAGCGGAATCGTCACAGGCCACACTAGGTGGCCGCATGAAGCACACGTGTGAGGCTCTAAAAAGCTAGGGATAATTAACGTCAGGAGTCATTATCATTAAGTTACGAAAGGACGAGGTCACGAATGCAGTCAGACCTGAGCATGACCTGTGTCAGAAATGGGCCGTGGGGCCGGCTCGTTCAACAATTCACTGCGACAGACTAAAATGACCGTGTGTCGCCCGTAAAAAATCCACTAAGTCCGAAACTATACGGAATCATAGGCCTCATTGGGCTTGGAGTCCATTGCGGACGGTAGACCCAAATGGTGCCCCGAACTACACAACTTGGACCGTGAAAGTAGTGCTTGAAAGGGGCGACTCTTCGGTACCTGAACCTGAAACTTAAGTAAGTTGGCCTCACTACGAAAACTACAAAGTTGCGACTTTCCAACTATTGGATCACAATCAAACTCGGCCCATGAGCTAGGGATATTTCCCTATTCATATTGGTATAATTGGGGCCCTGATCAAACATCAGTAACCATCAGTCACAAATAAAGCCCCCTTGGTTAATTAAGACATTCGGTTGCTGCCAAATTCGGACT
Organism: Magnolia sinica; assembly: GCF_029962835.1. Taxonomy (NCBI): domain Eukaryota; kingdom Viridiplantae; phylum Streptophyta; class Magnoliopsida; order Magnoliales; family Magnoliaceae; genus Magnolia; species Magnolia sinica. Next base: position 87,364,298 of record NC_080575.1, on the reverse strand, counting down.
AATAACTCATCTGGCAATGGGGCACCTGCCCTATGGCACAGATGGGTTAGTGGGCCCCTAGAATAGCCCTATGGGCTAAGATCCAACCCAATGGGGCATGCATGTTAGGAAAAGAACTCTTAAGGTCATGTAAACACAAATTTTAGACTATAAAAGCTCAAAAATCACACTCCCTCACTCCCATACAAAATTTCCTGTTGCAAGGGAGAGAGGGAGTGGAGAGAGTAGAAGGAGAGAGCTCCTAAGGAGCTGGATTTGACAAAATTCCCTCTTACTGCAGCTGCATTAGAGCCCATGACTCCGCTGCCATAGAAAGCGGCCCATCGGCAATAGAGAGGTAATCAATCTAGCCCCTTTTTCGGGTTTCAGCTTCTTAGGCCACTTGCATGCGCTCTAACAAGAAAATTCTATCGGCGTAAGGCTGCGATACGCCAACCCGCGAAACCAAAACCTTAGAAGCGGCACCATAAACTGTCGGAGTACTCTTAGGTGCAGACCATTATCCTTAGATGACCAATTATTGAACCTAGGTGGTAACTAATGATTGTGTGTGCGAAATTGGTGTGCATGTTGATTAGCAAGTAAATTCCTTAGTAGTTACTTCTCCATAAATTGCCTAATCATACTTAGAGTAGCTAATGATTGCTTCCATGCTAGATTAGGCCAAGTTATTGAACTATTGCCATTCAATTATGTCATTTTTTGTTACACGAAAGTTGATTCTAAATTGTCTCGAAAGCTGCGACTAATTGGGGTAATGTGGCCGCATGTCATCACTATGTTCTGATTGAGATGAATGCCCATGTTTATTGTTATGCATGCCTGAATTTTCTGAGACTAAGAGAACTTTATGATCTCCTATAAAATCCTAAATGATTGACCCTTTTTGGGTTTGCCAAAAAAATTATAAGACTTGCACGGGCAGCCCCACCGGTTGGGCTGTCCAGCGACCAATCTGACCGATCTAAGTCGAACACGACTAGCCGGTAGTAGTTGGACTACATGGATGCATGCACCCAATGCCAAATATTTCACAGTTCGCCTAAATCAGCCAATTTGGCCCGCTAACTGACCAACCATATCTGTTCAACTTGTATGACCACACTTGTTTGAACTTGAGGTACCTTATGCCCATGAAGCGGCCACTGGCAACAACTATGATATGATCCACAAGTCTCGTAAGCCGAGCATGGTGGAATGAGACACTATGTTCGAGCTGTCGGCATATATTGGGGTGACGAGCCTCCCCATAGCAACTGCGAACAAACCTAGTTTACAAAGCCACCATTCGTATGAGTCTTCTGGGAGTGACAAACCCAAATGGATTAAAGATCACAAGCGTAAGGCCGCCACGACCACCTGGGCCTCGCAATCAGGATAGGGCATTGACCTCGTTAGGGTATCCTAGTTTTCCCAACCTTTCTAGAAGAATAAATATAACTAAACACTTGGCTAACACGATCATGATCGCATCGCATTAGTTAGGTTGGTGACTCAATAGTTGAGGTAGCATTGAGGGAATGTTGGGCATATGCGAACCTTTATATGGTGTCACTTGAGGAAGTGTTGGACGGTGAGGGCATGCATCATGTCATAATACCACACATAAGCATTAATAAGAGTAACTAGGAATTTTGTGCTCAGATGCTTTTCATTAATTACACTTATGGAATTGATTACTTGTGTAACTTGATGCTAATGGAACTACTGAGTTGATCACTCACTCCCACTTTAGGATGATGTTTTAAGATACTAACCTGACCCTATCTTAGATATATGTATTACGGAGCCTGATGCGCTGGATGGGACAATTGTAGACGAGAAGAAGGAGCTCTCCTACATCCTGCTACTGGGCGGATCGCCGTAGGTCGCCCTAGGGCTAGCGATGGGGCCTTAGGGCAAAAATGGAATATTTGTACGTTTTTGGACTATGCATATTTTGCTGGGACGTGGTCCCGTACCTTATGTGTATTATCTTGTTGGTTACCTATACATTTTGTTAGTCATGCTTCAAATTATTAAGTAGGTTGCAGTTTGTGCCGCGTGATCCATTTATTTTATCAATTGCTAAATATCAATTATTTTTTCCTACCAAAAGTAATATGTTTGGCCGACGATTTTAGTTATCGGTATTTATTTTATCATTGTCGACGAAGTCATAGTTCGTCGGGAAAAGCCTTTAGACGCGGTCTTATTGCGACAATCTTAGCGACGACATATTTCGTCAATAATAATCGTTACTAACAAAAAAAGATGAAATACCGACGATTTATGTCGTCGGTAAAAGAGCAATTTCCTGTAGTGACATTTTGACAATCTATATGGGCATAAGTGACACCCGAAAATTTGAGAGTCGAGCATTACTTGACCATTGAAATTCAGGGCATTACATAAATATTCAAAACCAAGTGCAAGACCTGTATCCTAGTTCATACTATTCCATAGGCTTCCGCGGTCCTCCCGGTCGAATTCCGGCAACCCTCGACCTGTATTCGACGTTTACGTGCAATCCTAAGCCAAGTCCTGTATATCGGAGTTAACTTGACTCGAAACTTGTACCCTTGCGACCGTGGCGTCGCCGCAGTTCCAACGCCGTGACTCGCGCACTTACCCGATACCTAGGCCAGAACATGTGGGCCCACGTTCGTTTCGAGAAAAATGCCGCGCATTACGAATTTTGAGAAAATCTCTATAACCTATCCTATCAATCAATCCATGTCAAGTATAAGTCAAGTACACACCATATCACAAGTACAAGCAACCCATCCCTTTCCCCTTTCCAAAGTCAACTCTCTCTCTCCCCGCCCATCTCTTTCTTACAACTCCATCACTCAACCCATCACCCATCACCCATCACTCCATCTCTTATCATCCCATCACTTCTCTCTCTCCCTCATTTCTCAAAAAATCTCCCAAGCAACAAAAAAATTCCAACGTCCAAGCTCTCTCTCTCCCAAAGCCAAGTGTGGCCCACTTTCCCACTCTCTCATCTCCCATCTTAATCATCCATTCATCATCTACCTCCATCAAAATTGAAGGTAAGGAGTGTAACAGCTGGTCCATTCAGTACTATTTTCCATGCTTATGATGATTGAAGCCCTTAGCTAGACATGGATTGATCATTCGTAGTACACACCTAACTGACCGGAACCCTAAGACCTTGAAACCTATCTCATATCGACCGCCCCATCGCCGCGATCGTGGAGGTACCACCCGTGCGTCGGTATGATACTCCGTTAGTGAGATACGCCGTGAAGAATAATAAGTGTATCATGTGCGCATGGCGCCATGTATTTTATTCCACACATGTGCACAACACATGTCATGCACACATGTACATGCCACACATGGGTGAGAGAATCTCTACCCATGTGTGTGATGTCACATACCCATACCTCTTCTCTCTCATGTGCATGAAAAGTCAACATTTCTCCATGCCATATACTATGCATGACATCACCACACCATGCCATCTCATGCTCCTTTAATTCACCATTAATTACAAAGCATGAATTAAGTACCATAATCTTAGCCTAAACTAATATTAATCACATTAGCTTAACTTAACTAAAATTTTATCCATTTCTTTATAAATACCCCTCCATCCCTTAGCATTTCACCATTTTTTCCAAGAGAGAGAGAGAGAGAGAGAGAGAGAGAGAGAGGAGTGATCTTGGTGGGCCATCAACTCCATCAATCCCATACCTTCCATCCATCTCAACCATCAATTCCATCCCTTCCATCCATCTCAACCATCCATCTAATTCATCAAGGTGAGTACACCCACTCCACTCTTGGTTTGTTTGTTTTTTTAATTATTTGTATGATTATTAGTGAAAATGATTTGAGAATAATGATGTGATCAGTGGTGTGGATACATAAGAGAGTACATATAAATAATAATAATTAATACTTGTGATGATATGATGATAAGGATGTGATTAATGGTATGGATGCATGGAAAAAAAATAATAATAATTTATTATAGGCTTTATGTGGGACCCATTGATAGTGGGCCCCACCAGAATGTTGTAGCCATCCAAACTGTTCAAGTATGGCAATTTGGTTAGCCACACGCTCACACATGCACACGTGCATACACACCAAAAAAAAAAAAGGCAGGCGTCCCGCCGTTTGAAAGAAAAAGAAGGGAAGAGGTGTGGGTCCACAATGGGCCCCACCCATGATGTATGTATTAAATCCACGCCGTCCATTTAATTTTTCAGATCATTTTAGGAGTTGAGCCAAAAAATGAAGCCAATCCATTTCTCTGGTAGGCCACACCATCAAAAATCATGTGAAGACATACTAAAACATATAAAAGTACTTGTTGGGGCCCAATTGAAATTTTTATACATTTGAAACTTGGATTGGACACTCCACCACGTGGGACACACACAACAGATGGAGTGGATCGTCCTGTTGTGGGCTCCATATATGAGAAATAAAAAAAAACAAAAAAAACAAAACAAAACAACACTCAACAACGTCTCTGTTGACGCTGCAGCCAGCAGCGTCTCTGTTGACGCTGGAAAGAGGTGGCCCCACCACAGGCCCTAGCTTGATGTATGTCAAACATCAGCACCGTGAATTTGATGGGTCCCCTCTTAAAAATGGGTCGCGCCAAAAATCAACCGTACAAAGAACTTAGGTGGCCCACACCATCTAAAATAATGTGCAGACATGGCTAAAACATATAAAAGCACTTGCTGGGCCCCACCTGAAATTTGGATGCATCTGAAACTTGGACTGACCCATCAACCACGAGGGACACACACAACAGTCGGACTGGATCGTCCTGTTGTGGGCCCCATATTTGAAAATTAAAAAAATAAAATAAAAATAATATATATGCCGTCAGCGTTTGGATAACGCTGCAGCAAGCAGCGCCTGCTGCTGACGCTGGAGGAAAGTGGGCCCCATCACAGGCCCCACGTTGATGCACGTTGAACATCAGTACCATGCATTTGATGGGTCCCGTTTAAAAATGGGCCACCTCCAAATTTCAGCCATACATGGAACTCAGGTGGCCCACACCATCAAAACAATAAAATAAAAATAAAAATAAAAATAAAAATAAATTTATGAAGCTGAATAAATCAGCAATTTTATGGGTCTGATCATGTGGTATATGTTATATCTAAACCATCCATCCATTTGGTGAGCTTGACCTAAGGCTTGAAAGAAAAATAAGATAGATCTAACTATCAAGTGGGTCACACGACAAAAGGAGCAAGGATTGAACATTTACCATTGGAACCCTTTTTGGGTCAGAAGTTTTGAACCAATATAAAATTTGTCTTTCCCCTTAATTCAGGTCTCTATGACCTTATGAACAGATTGGGTGGGAAATAAATGTTATGGTGGGCCCGATGAATGGTTTAACGGTGAAATCATTATCCTAATTGCTAATTGGGGAGAGGTCCAGATAATTTTTTGTTATGATTCATTTTTGGATAATTTTCTAAAATGATCTCTAAAAATAGATGAACGGTGTAGGTATAATAAATACATCACTATAGCACACATGTAACTTTGATCTCCTCGAACCATTCGTACAACTCGAAGCTCGAGCATGTAAAATCATGTGTTAGGTCCACCTGAAATTTGGATGTATCTGAAACTTGGTCTGACCCCTCAACCAAGTGGGACACACATAATGGATGGGCTGGATTTATGAACCACACCTCTGCGGGCCCAACAAATAATTATGAATATTTAAGGGAGGGTAACCCTCTCAACTTGTGTGTGGTATGGCCCACTTTGATGTAGGTGTTATGCCACTTAATCCATCATGGTTATGACATGATTTATATTCAAGATCCTCATCGTTTATTTATTTTATCAACCCCTTTGACGGTATGTTACCAAGACTCAGGCCCATCCAATGATTAGATAGCCGTTCATTATGAAATAATGTAAATTGAACTCTCATCACAAAAAAAATTATTATCGGCCATCCTGATGATGCATTAAATATTCAACCCATCTAGCCCATGTATCGGGTCCCCTCTAAGGCATTGTCCCAAAGATCAGTCAATCCAATCTGAATTGGACCACACAATACAAGGCTGTGAGAATAAGGACTTAACTATTGAATCCAACCTAAGGCCACCATGGTGTATCTATTTAATCCATGCGGACCATCCACTTCCTCATATCATTTTAGGGTTTGTACTAAAATCAAAGTAGACCTAAGTCTTAAGTGAGTCACATACGACCTAACCTCATGGGAAAGCCCCATGAGCTCCACCATATAGAACTCATTGTAAATTCCATTTATTTGTGGGTCCAAGAATGTTAAGGCCCATTTTAAGTGAATGCCATGTGGGCCCATCAGCGGTAGCCTTGGGCCAACCATTAGGTCTCTTCGACAAGAGTTTGTAATCTCCATGTGTTAAACATATGACGAACTGGTATTGTAATTTTTGAAGTAATGATGGTTAATCCCTTAAATGGGTTGATCGTGGACAGCCCTTGATCACTTGGCACTTTGGCTAAAGTACGGCCCTAAGTAATAGGATCATGTGACTTGTGTCTAAACCCTTAAACATGTTTAATTATAACAAATATGTAGACTCTAGTGGTGTGAGGGTGTGATATACCTATTTGGTCCATTAATCATGTAGGTATTTGATGTATATATAGCCACCTAATCATAGGCAATGGTGGAGTATATGTAGTATACGTAGTCATCTAATTGTATGAATGTGAAATACGTACAAGGCCACCTAACCGTATGAAATCAAGTGGCATTGATGGTCATTCAATGACGTAGGTTTGTGCTTATCGATATAGATACCGCCACTTGAATCACATATAACTAAGTTGTACACTAACCGAATGTGATGTAGAGTTATATTACCCAAGCTAATGCTATTAAGGTTTTGAATTCTATACGCTGTGATCGCTAAACCGTAAATGGTATGATGAAACGTGGCTCTTGGCCCTTAACTATGCAGCACCAAATATGAGCCATTAACTATGTGACGTGTGAAGTGGTTGTAGTATAAGACTTATCATAATTGGTGTAGCCATGTATTCGTGGCCTATGGGCAAGGCCCATTGAGATATATTTCTGGCCCATATGATGAGGCTCATTGTGATGTATTTGAGGCCCATGTGTAGGGCCCACCTATTGTGTATTTGAAGCTCATGGGTCGTGAAGCCTGATGTGGTGTATTCATGGCCCATGAGCTAAGGCCCATTGCGATGTGTAGTGCACATATGATACGGCCCAATGTGATGTATATGCGGCCCATGAGTGAGGCCCAATGCGATGAATGTGCGGCCCTTGTGTGAGACCCGAAGCGATGTATCTGAGGACCGATGTGGTGTGATTTCACCATGATGTATGTATTGATATTTATGTAGGCCATTCCTTGGGGACAATGTTGGTTAAATGTCCACATTGTCAAAGCCGATTGTTGAGGCCGGTTATTGATACTGATTATGAGTATGTGACAGCATAGCATCATTATTCATGCCCATACGCATCATCCGCATGTTTGTTATGAGATGTGGTTAACCATTGCATATGCCATAGGACAGGTTGTTCATGGGACTCCCTAATAGGTGGAGTTATCCCACATGAGCGCATGGTATACATATAATTAATGCATGATTGGACTGTGTGACTCATACATCTTGCATTGTGTGCCCTAGCGACATCAGGGCGTAGCCTCCACAGGCATATCGTGGATGGCCAGATGAGACACCGAAAATATTTATTTCTAGCATACGGGCGCCATAGATGTCCCTGGGTGAAAATTCCTAAACCTCCGAGGCCAGGAGACGCCCCAACGTCGAGACCGAGTGGATACATGAGCGCCCGAGTGTCGAATACCAGGAGGCCGCGTCTCCCACTGTGTCATGGTCGGTTGGGAGGGGGTGTGGCCTTACCCGCCCGAGGGTAGGGGGCATTACTAGACTGAGTTTGACCAGCTCGTAAATGGGTCTGCTATCGATGCGCCGGATAGGTATTGACAGACTATTGGCCAGGCTGATAGTGAGGTTTCTTACGCTCACTTGGACTGTGCTGCTGGGAGAGAGACAGTGCCATTTGGAGTGTACTAAACTCCGGTGATGATTCCAGAGATGAACTGTACTAATATGTGGACTTATTGAGCAGGAGTTGCATACTCATTCATTCATTCATTCACTATTCACTTGGGCTGGTGGTGCGCAACTATTTGTTGTGTGTACCTTCGCAATGGCCAGGATTTCGGTTGGGACACGCGACTAACTTGAGATCAGGAGTTTACCACATTGAGTCTGACTATCCAAATTAGGTATGAGACTATTTTGGATAGAAGTCCCTTGTGATAGACCCCATAGTCTGCGATACTACGTACTACCATCCCGACTTCACTCCAGCATAGTCATTCCATTCACACCACATATTGCATTGCATCCTCGACATCTGATATTTGGCTCTTTATAACTCCTCATTTACATGCTGATTTATATTGCGTACTCTGATATTGTATGACTCATGGACTTGTCAGTATTTCCGATATTGTATAATTATGGCATGACAATATGATGATGATGATGTGATTACGGATGCATGTAATATGGTTATGGCTGTGGTATGATTTCCTTGTAGCATATTTATTTTGCTTACATGTAGGACACACTGCACACACGTGTGTACTCACTAGGCTTTTTGCCTGAGCCTCCTATTTTCCATTTTTTTAGGGTTGGAGTAGCTTGGAAGACTTAGCTTTCTCAATGTATTGCATCTATTCTTCGATTTGGTAATGTTGATGTTACGTATCTTTTGTAAAGCATTATACTTATAATCATCGGGACTTATGATGGAGAGTGTTGCTTGGTAGTTTGATCATGGATCTTCATGCTCAGGTATTACTATGTATATATATAAAAAAATTCAGTCAAAAATATTCCTTGTGGTGCGCCGAACTCTGGACTTGGTGTATGGAAGTCGAGTGTCGAATTCGGGACATCACGGAAGCTGTCCGTTCCCGGGTTTGGGGCGTGACAAGGAGCATAGGAGTCCAAGGGATCAAGGAGGAGTGCAATAGGTGGGTGATCCACTGTTGATTTTAAAATTTAGTGCCCACTTGTTGTGGGACCCACATTGATGTATACAATGTAGAGAGGGGCCCATAGTGGCGGGGTCCCTCTATCTCATCATTTCTATCTCTCTCTCTCTCTCTCTTGTATGGATGATGGTGTGTTTGTGTATGTAGCCCACCATGAAGTATATATTTTATCCATGCCATTCATCTTCATGGGACCCACCTAGTGGATGTGTTGGATCTACACCGTCCAGCCTGTTAGCTGGCCTGGATGGAAGGAAAAACACAAATATCAAGTCGATCCAAACAGGTGGGCCACGTCCATGTGGGACCCACCATGGTGCATGTGTTGTATCCATACCGTTCAGCGTCCAAGGACGCTGGACGTGGCCAGTAGTGAGTGTGAATTATCTGTGGGGTGTACCAGCTAGCAAAAAAAAGGTATAATATTTTAATATATATATATTGTAAGACCTGTATCCTAGCCTGTACTGTTCCATAGGTTTCCGCAGTCCTCTTGGTCGAATTCCGGTGACCTGCAACTCGTAGACAACAGTTATGCACGATCCCGAGTTGTGTCCCATATATCAGAGTTGGCTCGACTTGAAACTTGTATCCTTGCGACTGCACCGTCACCGCGGTTCCAACGTCGCGTCTTACATACCGATCCGATACCCTGGCAAGGAGATATGGACCAGGGTTTATTTCGAAGAAACACCACGTATTTACAATCCCAAGGGAATCTCTACAACATGTCCCATCAATCAATTACTCAATCAATCACTTCATATCAAGTACAAGAGCAACCTCAAAATCAACTCTTTCTCACCCTCTCTCTTACACACCCATACATGTCAAGTACAATTATTACCTCACATCCATCACCTCTCTTACAACCACCATCTCTCTCTCTCTCTCTTTCTTTCTCTTCACATTTTTCAAACAACAAAAATTTCAAGCGAATATGGTGGACATCCAAGCTTTCCCAAGAGAGAAAAGAGTGTTGTGTGGCCCACTTCCCACCCCAAAATCCTTCATCCTAGCCCTTCATTTCTCATCACCCTCCATCAAAGTGAGACACAAGGAGCTCGGTGTTTCATCGGATCAAGAAGATCGAACGGTGGGTGTTTCTATAGGCCTAGATTTCATTCTTTTGATGATGGGCCAAGTGGGTCCTACCGATTGATGGTATGGATCTCACTTTAGACCCTAGATGTGGCCGATGGCCCACCTTGATTCTCATGATCATTCCATGATGGGGCTACTCTCCATGGACCCTATCATGATGTTTATTTTTCTTGCATGAAAAGAGGTCATCTAGACCTTCCATTTTGATGGAGAAGGAATCTCCACCGTTGATTTTTGATTTGGTGGGTCCACATGTATTGGGACCCACTTGATGTATGAATGAATGCATGTAAAGGGAGGGCTCATAGTGGCAGAGCCCTCCATCACATGTGTCCCTCTCTCTCTCTCTCTCTCTCTCTCTCTCTCCCTCTCCCTCTCTTTTTCATTTTGTGTGATGATGTGGCTGTGTGGCCCACCCGGATGAACCCCACATCCACACCATCCAGCCATTTGGTGGCCCACCTGTAGCATGTCATAGGTGGGGCGTGGCTGCAATGAAGTGTGAAACTGACGGTGTGGTGTACTGTCCAGCACAAAACAAAAATATTAGTTTGATTTCAAACTTTGGGTGGACCACTTATGCAGGTCCCATCGTGATGTATGGATTTAATCCATGCTGTTCATTCCATTCTCCAGCTCATTTTAGGCATAGAGCCGAAAAATGGAGTCAATCCGACTATCTGGCGGGCCATAGCATAAAAAAGTATTTTTACCATTGAAATTCACCCTGATGTTTCTATACACTGTAACATGCTCAATATTGGGCTTGTTGGATCTGTTATGGGCTATAGAATCCAATGGGTGGGGTGGATTCTTCTGATGTGGGCCCCACCTAGGAAAAACCTCAAAAAACTCAAAACAAAAGAAAAAAATAATATATGCAGCAGGTGCTGCTGCTTGTCTAGATGACGCTGCAGCAACGTCCTGCTGCGTTAGGCGGTGGGCAGGGGTCTTCGCCGTGGGCCCCACCATGAGGTGTGTTGGACATCCACACCGTGCATTTTGATGGGGCCCTTAGGGCAGTGGGCCCCCCTAAAAATCAACCGTACTAGGAGTTCAGGTGGCCCACATGGCAAGGAAACAGTGAGGATTGAACGTCTACCATTGAAACCCTTTTGGGTTATCACAAAAGTTTTGAATCGATATGAAATTTGTTTTTCCTCTACTTCCAGTTCTGTGTGACCTTATTAACATATTAGATAGCAGATAAACGTTATGGTGGGCCCCACGTGGGACCCACTATGGTGTATGTGTTTTACCCACACCGTCCACACCATTGGACGGTGGGACCCATTATGACGTATATGTTTTATCTATGTCGTCCAGCCATTTTGGCTGGGCTGCTGGATGGCAAGGTACCCCACCATGAGGTATATGCTTTATCCATGCTGTCAATCCCTATGGGGCCTACCATGATGTATGGGTTACATCCAAACCGTCGATCCAATGGTGAGCTAGCCTTAAGGCTTGAGGCAAATGAGGCAGATCTACCTATCAAGTGGACCACATAGTAAAAAGCAGTGGGGATTAAGTGTCTGCCATTGAAACCTTATGTTGTCACAGAAGTTTTGGATCATTAGGAAATTTGTTTTTCCTCTTAATTCGGGTCTATGTGACCTTATATTAGATTGGATAGAAAATAAATGTTATGGTGGGCCTTGAGAATTTAATGGTGGAAATCATTATCACCACTGTTATTTAGAGTGCGGTCCGGTTGATCTTTTGATATGACTTATATATATATTGATTTCCAAAAATAGATTAGATGAGTTGAGTTTGGCCCATTCAACTCGGCCCATTCAACTTGGCCCATTTGATTCGGCCCATTTGATTAAGCCCGATGTGATGTATGAGACCCGTTGTTGAGGCCCACCTTGATTGTATAAAGCCCGTCCGTTGAGGGCCACCTTAATATATATAAGGCCCATGTGATGCAGCCCGTTTGATGTATTTGAGGCCCATGGGTCGAGGCCCAATGAGATGTATATAAGGTCCATTGCAATGTGTGATTCCACCATAGTTTATATAATGATGTTTATGACAGGCCGTGCCTTGAGAGCAATGATGGTTAAAAGTCCACATTGATGGGCGATGGTGGTTAAATGTCCACATTGATGGGTGATGATGGTTAAATGTCCACATTGTGACCTTCCCTAAGGCCGATTCCGATTATCGAGGCTGATTTCGATTGACGAGGCCGATTATCGGGGCCAAATACCGAGGCCGAATACCGATGCCGATTGTCGAGGGTGATTGTTGAGACCGATCATCGATGCTGATTGGCGATACCGATTATGAGTATTTGATAGTATAACATCATGATACCTACACCTTGGAGCCACCTTGTGTATATATTGGGCCCATAGAAAAGTCCAGTTTATTGCACGATAGAAAGGGTAAGGAAGCCTACTTATTGCACTTAGACTCGGATCTACCCTCGGTGGGGGATATTGTGACGCTCCATCACTGTGATCACATGTGGGCGGGCACATAGTATCCCATGTGGGCAGTACGCGCAGGATTACTGTATGATTAGCAGTGTGATTCACGCACTTCGCATTTGTATGGCATGATTACTGTACGCCCTAGCGACATTAGGGCTATGACCTCCACAGGCACATCGTGGATGGTAGGATCGGACACTGGAAACACCGTTTCTAACATCGGGGAGCCATAGATGCCCCTGGGTGAATATTCCTAAATCCGATGGTACCAGAGGATGAGTCCAACGTAAAGGCTGAGTGGATATATGAGCGCATGAGGGCCGAATACCAAGAGGCCGTGTCTCCCACTGTGTCATGGTCGGTTGGAAAGGGGTGTGGCCTTACTTGCCTCAAGGTAGGGGGCATTACTAGGCTAAGTTTAACCAGCTCGTGAATGGGTCCGCTATTGATGTGCCGAATAGGTATTGGCAGACCATTGGCCAAGCGGATAGTGAGGTTTCTTACTCTCACTTGGACTGCGTGCCTAGGAAAGGGGCAGTGCCATTTGGAGTGTACTAAACTCCGGTGATTATCTAGAATGAGAACTGTACTGATACTTGATGCTCTAGTGATGAGCTGCATTGATATGTGGATTTGGATGAGGATTAGCATGCTTGAATTGCATCTCACATCGCATGGTCTTGATATGACCGATAACATTCATATCTTGCACCACATAGCCTTGGTACGGCTGGTTGCATTTATATACTCATCAGCATGATTTCGCATTACTCTGACATTGTATTCTGAGCACGCTCATATTGCGCACACACTTACACCACCCTCTAAGCTTTCTATAAGCTTATGCACGATTAATGCGTGTAGGTGACGCCAGGACGCAGCCGTAGCTTCACCGCAGTGAGAGTGTGCAGTTGATCTTCAAGAGTTTCCGTTATCATTATCTTGTATTTCCCTTCATGCGCATTGTACTTTAAAGTTTTTGATCATAGTGGATTTTGTGATGGTGTTCTTGTGGTTATTGTTCGTAGGTTATGTTTTTGGTTATGCTCATTACGAATCAAATTGATGTTAAAAATCCTCCTTGTAGGATCCCAGGATCGGAACCTGGTGTATGGGTGCCGGGAGCCGAGAATGGGGTACTACGGAGGCTGTCGGCGCCGAATTCGGCAATCGAGAATTTTGTGAGCCCGGTTTCCGAGTTTGGGGCATGACACTAAGACTTAAAAGTCAGATAATGGACGAAGCGTGATTATAAGATCATAGCTTCTAGCCCATAGTAATGAACATGAATGGTTTAGATATTTTTAAATACAACTAAGGGTAGAAACCAAGCACCATGTAGTACCATGGTAAGGTGGCACTCGTACTGGAGCAGAATCCATGGTTAATGCATGCTGTGTCCACAATTAGGAGGGCTTTCACAAAATCAATGCACAGGCTTTCCAAAGTCTTGCAAGATAGGAGATCCCTCTCTTTAATGCATGCCATGTGTGTTGGGCTATGTAGCTTGCTCGGTTTCAAGTCAAGTCATGACTCACCTAGGGCAAGGTGAATTGGCACAACTTTCTTGAGTCAGGGGTGATTTAGGGCAACAAATCAGATCAGTTCTGATCAAGTCAGAGTCACATAGTACTCATCCAAGTCTTAAAATCACGAGTCCAACTGCTAAAGTGGACTAGCTTGACCACTAGGCTAGAGTACACTTAACTCTCCCGATGAACCACCTCGATCTCATACCCATGAAATATATAGCCATTAACAGGCACATGTTTAGCCTTTGCATATGTGTATTTACAAGTAGTAGAAGTCTTGGTGAAAATTTTCAAATAGATCTTGGAAGAGTTAAAATTTCACTTCATTATAAGACAATGAAAGGGTTATTAGTAAAAAGAAAGGATAAATCTATATTTATGTACGACTGACCATCTATTCAAGAAGGCTCTTTGCTATTTATAACAAGAAAACTCTTGACACTATACAAGGGAAAATAATGGATACTATTTACATCTTATTTACACCTGGTCTTATGCAGTGTAAGTTCATATGTACGCTTATCCACTGGTGACATGTAGCCTGCCAAAGAAAGCCCACTTAAAGCTGTAAGCATGGCTTTGACAGAAAAGTCGGACATCATTCGAGGGACAAATGATCGATCCCTGAGTGACATGCGTCGACCTTTTGCCCTTGTATAGTATCATGAGTTGTTTTTTTATTTATTTTTATTTTTTTTAATTTTATTTTAAAGGAGAGTTTTTTCCATTGGTGTGGCCCACCTTCGAAGGAGGGGTTTTTTTTTTTTTTTCCATTGGTTATTCTTATCTATTAATAATGTGGAGAGAAGAAAAAATTTGGGATGCATTTTCAAAGGTTTGTATGACAAAAAGATGGAAGAAATGTGTATTATTTTGTTCAATGTTTTTCTTATATATTGTATTTTCCTTGCTTTTTAGTGGAATGATTTTCTAATGCTTTCTTGTACATGTAGTAATACTGTGAGAATCACGTTTATCTTGTCTCCTTCTCTACTCATTTTTATGCACACTCAAAATGCTTAGTGATGGTTATCCCATATTCTCTTCATCTGATTAACTATAAACAAGGTTGAAGTGATTTTGCAGGTCCAATCTCAGCTCATTTTTTAATTTCATAATGGTATCCTCTAAGATTTTGCTACAACACACACACACACACACACACACACACACACACACACATAATTCATTAAAAAGGACACTAGCTGGACCATTACCTGCTGAAATTTAATGCAATAAAGCTTATCTAGGACCATCTGATGTGATGGGTTTATTTATAAAGCTTTACAATATTTTTTATGTCCCTACTCAAAGTCAGGAGTGCCATTTTTATTCAATTGTGGTCAGCTATGCGTCTACATAAAATAATAACATTTACACGTGTCCTATGTAAAATAGTAAAACTTTTTGGAATATTTAGTTGAATTAAATAGACTATTAAAATCGAGAACCAAAAAAGAAAATAAAATTTGAGAAAGAGAACTTATTGAATTGAGTCGAGGCGTGACTGAGTCACTTGGCTTGAAATTGAATTTGCTCCCCTTGGATAGCGTCCCAAGTGTAACAAGTTTTCAGAGCAATTGACCTCCAGGATACAACCACTATGACCCAGTCTCAGTGGTGCACTCATTGTACGCGGGCTCGAAGCACTTGTAGTTTAACCCGAAAGGGCTGAGTTGACTCACCAATCAAAATTCTTAAAAACAGAATATCAGAGAGAGTTTTCTATGAGAAAAGGGATTTTCGTACATCTCTCTAGTTTAAAACGAAAAGGCGCAAGTGGGAGTACACTCTTGCAAATAAAGTCCCGCGAGTACCCATATATACACACCCACGTGAGTACACTCACACCACACCCGCACTCGCACCCATGCCCACGCCTAGCCCAGCTCGTCCCGTCGCGTCGCGTCGCGCACGCGCACACGGACTTGGACTCGGCTCGGCTCAGCACGGCACTGCTCAGCTCGGCGCACGCGCGCATGTGTGTGGTTAATGATATAGATTAGAGCTATTTGTATAGCCCCTCAAAGGACTAAATTCACATGCCCCCTGAATGGGGCTCAAGCTCAAGGCAAAAAACTTATCTTATATACAAGAGGATTTACTTTGTCAAATCTGATGTGGGACAAAACCCACAATAAAAAAATATAAAAAAATTTTAAATGTGGAGGGAAACCGAAAATTTGAAAAATCAATTTTTTAATAATTATTTTAAAATAAAATACAACAATCCACCACATATTTCAAAATAAAAATCTTTCGGGTTAAAGTGTAATAGTTGTGCAATGGTGCTGGTGTCACCATAGACTTGAACCGACATTAAAGTAAGCAAGACAGGTCTATAGGAATTAGGTGACACCATAGTCTTAAATTTGAATCCTTTTAATGTAAATCGCAAGTACATGCCACTCACACAATTCTTCCTCTGCAAGTGATTCTGCGGTTTAGTGCATTTTGGCCGTATACCATTACCTAGATTTCATGAGTTATATAGAGAATTCGCCTACATTCTCATAGGAAGCGGCCTCCACCTCCACACCCATATAGGTGAATTCCATCAAGTGTATGCAGCAACTGTATACACTACTAAATATATGGCTATGAATCCATTAAGAGTTCTAAAAACTCATCCTTCTGCGTTATTGCTCGCATTGTACACCATAGAAGGGGCTCATATAACTCAATGCAATCATCTACCTCGTGTCTTGTTGTTTACCTATTGAACCTATCTTATGTGATCTCCACTTGTATAGGTTGGGTTGCCGACATTGGCAACTCATATATTAGGCTCATTCCTATTCCCTACGATGTATCATTGATTAACTTTTTAGATAGTCTTTTGGTCAAAGGATCTATCAGATTCTTTTCTGACCTCACAAAGTCAATAGATATGACTCTATCACGCGACATATGTTGCACAATGTTGTGTCTGAGTCTAATATGTCCGTTATTTTCATTATATATTTTACTCTTTGCTTTTGCTATAGCTGCTTGACAGTCATAATGAATAAACACTATCGATACAGGCTTTGACCGTAATGGTATATTAGCTAAGAGATTTTTAAGCCACTCGGCTTCTGATCCAGCTTTTCCTAAGGTAATAAACTCGGATTCCATGGTCGACCGAGCGATACATGTCTGCTTGTTAGACTTTCAAGAGACCGCTCCTCCAGCCAAGGTGAAGACATATCCGCTAGTGAATTTTGTCTCATTTGAATTACTGATCCAGTTAGCATCACTATTTCCTTTTAAAACAGTAGGAAAACCATTATAATATAAACCATAGGCCATACTACCTTTTAGGCATTTCAAAATCCTATATAAGACATTCTAATGCTCTTTTCCAGGGTTATGTATATATCTATTTAGCCTTCCTACTGCAAAAGCTATGTCTGGTCTAGTGCAGTTTATTAGTTTGTTAGATATATGAGGATACCAATTATTGTGGAATACTCTAATTGAGATATACTATTTCCTGTATTCTTCATGAGAGTCACATTGTAATCATAAGGAGTACTGACAGGTAAACAGTCAAAATGGTTAAATTTTCTCAATAACTTCTCAACGTAATGAGAATGTGATAATATAATAACATCATCTTTCCTAGTTACTTCAATACCCAATATTACACTAGCATCTCCTAAGTCTATCATGTCAAATTTAGATGACAAGAATTTTTTACTCTCAATAACTAATTTAATATCAGTTCCAAAAATAAGCATATCATCAACATAAAGGTATATAATAACATAACCATTTTCAAAAATTTTACTATATACACATCTATATACATCATTTATATGATAGCTATTTGATTTAAAAACACCATCAAATTTTTCATGCCGTTGTTTAGGAGCCTGTTTTAAACTATATAGTGATTTAATTAGTTTACATACTTTTTTTTCTTTACTTCATATCTTATAACCCTTAGGTTGCTCCATATATATTTCTTCTTATAAGTCTCCATTTAGGAAAGCCGTCTTAACGTCCATCTGGTGTACCACTAGTTTATATATGGAAGCTATCGCTATTAAGACCCTAATAGTCGTAATCCTAGTTACAGGAGAATATGTATCAAAGTAATCTATTCCTTCCTTTTGTTTAAAGCTTTCGCTACCAATCTATCCTTAAACTTATCAATAGTCCCATCTGGTTTTAGTTTCTTTCTAAACACCCATTTACAACCTATTGGTTTGTTTTCAGGTGGTAGGTCTACAAGTTCTTAAGTGTTATTAAATATAATAGATTCCTACTCATCATTTATTGCTTCCTTCCAAAAGATTACATATGGAGAGTTAATCGCTTCTGTATAAGTTGTAAGATCGTCTTCTACTAAGAATAATGTCGTAATCCTAGTTACAGGAGAATACGTATCAAAGTAATCTATTCCTTCCTTTTGTTTAAAGCTTTCGCTACCAATCTAGCCTTAAACTTATCAATAGTCCCATCTGGTTTTAGTTTCTTTCTAAACACCCATTTACAACCTATTGGTTTGTTTTCAGGTGGTAGGTCTACAAGTTCCTAAGTGTTATTAAATATAATAGATTCCAACTCATCATTTATTGCTTCGTTCCAAAAGATTACATATGGAGAGTTAATTGCTTCTGTATAAGTTGTAAGATCGTCTTTTACTAAGAATGTGAAAAAACCATCTCCTAGATTAGTTTCTCTTCTAACTCTAGTACTTTTTCTTGGTTGTATCTCTTCTACTACTTGCTCGCAAACACTTTTACTAGTAGACGCGATATTTGATTCATTAACTTCCTCTAATCTTATAGATTTATATTTCATAGGGAATACGTTCTTAAAGAACTCTGCATCCCTGGCTTTTATAATTGGATTAGGATATAAAATATTATCCTTAGTTTTTAAAACTAGAAACTTATAAGCCGCACTATTTTATGCGTACCTTATAAATACACAGTCCGTCGTTTTAAAGCCTAATTTTCCTTTCTTACTTTCAGGCAATCCTACTTTAGTAAGACATCCCCACACTTTAATATATTTATAACTATGAATATGATTCTTCCAAATTTCATAAGGTGTTTGTTCAGAAGATTTAGAAGGAATTCTATTTAGGATATAATAAGCAGACAGAATTACTTCTCCCCACATATTTGAGGGTAAGCCTAAACTATTTAACATAGCATTCATCATATCTTTTAGAGTTCTATTTTTACGTTCTGTTATTCTATTCTGTTCTGGTGTATAAGAAGCTATAATTTCGTGAACTATTCCACTCTTTTCACATAATTTTTTCAACTGAGAATATTAATATTCACCTCCTTTATTTGTTCTAAATCTTTTTGTAAGCCCCGTATCCTAGACCATACCGTTCCATAGGCTTCCGCGGTCTTTTCGGTCGAATTTCGGTAACCTTCGACCCTTAATCGGTATTTGCGCACGACCTTGATTCCCATACCGTTAGCCCGAGTCGACTCAACTCAGGACTTGTACCTTAGCGACCGCGTCGTCGCCGCGGTTCTGATGCCGCGACTCACGCGCCGAGGCGATACTCTGGTTGGGAGATGTGGGCCAGTGTTCGGTGCGAGGAAAATACCGGGCGTGCGAATTCTGAGAGAATCTCTACAAGGTATCACATCAATCAATCAATCCCATCATGTCAAGTACACATCACCTTTCACCCTTTCCCAAGCAAACCCCAAAGTCAAAAAGTTTCTTACAACCCATACCTTCTCTTACAACTTTTGCCACAAAAGTCAAAAAGCTTCTTGCACCCATCACCACCACATCCATCACTCCATCACCCATCACTCCCTCTCTCTCTCCCTTTACAACTCTCTCTCTCCTTCATTTTTTCAAATCCAATCCAAGCAAGAGAGCCTCACGTCTAAGCCTTCCCATGGTGAGAAAATGCAAGTGTGGCCCACCTTTTCATCCCTAGATCTCTCATCCTAGCCATCCATTTTTCATCTTCCTCCATCAAAGAGAAGCACAAGGAGCTAAGGAAGCCAAGGGAGCAAGAAGATCAAGCGGTGGGTGTTTTGGTAGGGTAGATTTTAATGTTTTTAAGATGGGCCAAGTGAGGCCAACCGATCAATGGCTTGGATCTCACTTGGGACCCTAAGATGTGGCCGATGGCCCACTTGGATCATCATGATTATTCCATGATGGGGCCATTCTCCATGGACCCCATCATGATGTTTATTTTTCCTTGCATACTTAGGGTCATCTAGACCGTCTATTTTAGTGGAGGAGGGATCTCCACCGTTGGATTTCGATTTCATGGACCCACATGTAATGGGACCCACTTGATATATGATTTAGTACAAGGGAGGGCCCATAGTGCCGTGGTCCCTCCATCACGTGGGTCCCACTCTCTATCTCTCTCTCCCTCTCTATTTTTTTTATGTGTGATGATAATGAGGTTGTGTGGCCCACTTGAATGGACCCCACTATGAAGTATGTATTTTGTCTAAGTAAGTGGGACCCACTTCATATGTGTAGTACCCACACCATCCCTCAGTGGTGGCCCACCTGAGCAGGCCCACCTTATACGGACAGACAATCCAGCGTCCAGGACGCTGGACGTTTTGCTGGAAAAACAAATATTAGCTTGGTTCCAAGCCAATGGAGGAGGCCCACTTAATTTGGGCCCCACTTTGATGAATGTCTTCAATCCATGTCGTCCATTCCGTTCCCAACCTCAGGTTAGCCGTTGAACCAAAATATGGTGTCAACCCGAGGTCCTGGCGGGCCATACCGTAGCAAATGGTAGTTTGCACCATTGAAACCTTCCCTAACCCTTTTATACGTCGAAATATGCCCAATATTGGGCTTGTTTTGCTTGTCTGGAGCCATGGAGGGCCGTTGGACGGAGTGGATTGTCTAGATGTGGACCCCACCTGTGAAAACCGGGGAAAAACTAAAAATAAAAAATATATATATTAGCAACACAGCAGCTGCCGCTGCTATGTCAAAGAGCAGTAGGCGCTGCCTGCGCACCAGCATCCGGGCGGACGGGCAGCCACCCACGGCTGTAGCCATGGGCCCCACCTTGATGTTTATCTGCCATCTAATCCGTTCATAGGGTGGGCCACTCCCTGACGTGGGCCCACTCCAAAAATCAGCCTGATCCAAGACTCAGGTGGCCCACACCGTAGGAAACAGTGGGATTGAACCTCTACCTTTGAAACCCTTTTTGGGTCCACAGAAGTTTTGGATCAGGGTGAAATTTGTTTTCACCCTTCATCTAGGCCCACGTGGCCTTATCAACGGGTTGGATGGCATATCAACATTATGGTGGGCCCCACATGGAGCCCACAAGGATGTATGTGTTTCATTTCCCTGGACGGTGGAGCCCACTGTGATGTTGTACGGTGGAGCCCACTGTGGTATTTGAGCGGTGGAGCCCACTGTGATGTTTGTGTGTCCTTGTGCGTGCGTGTGTGGGTGTGTACGTGTGTGTATATATATATATATAATATTATATTATATATAATATTGTATGTATTATATATATATATATTATATTATATTATATATAATCTACTGGTGATGGGAGGCCCATCTCAATTTACTTGTGGCCCGTGGTCGAGGCCCACTTTGATATGTATTTAAGGCCCATCTCAGTTTACTTGTGGCCCATGGGTTGAGGCCCACTTTGATTTATATGTAAGGCCCATGGGTCGAGGCCCATTTGATGTATTAGGGGCCCATGGGTTATGGCCCATTAAGATGTATTGGGGCTATGGGTTGAGGCCCATTTGATGTACATATGGGGCCCAATTGATGTGGCCCATTTGATACACATAAGGCCCAAAAGATTAGGCCCATTTGATGCATTCTAAGGCCCACGGGTTATGGCCCATTGCAATGCACATAAGGCCCATTGGTGCGGCCCATTGACGTGGCCCACTTGATGAATATGAGGCCCATATGATATGACCCATTTTATGTATTGAAGGCCCAATGGAATAGACCTAGGGTCCATTGCAATGTGCAATCCCAACATGATTTATGTAAAGGTGTTTACGACGGGTAGTACCTTGGGAGCAATGGCAGTTTGACGTCCCCATTGCAAGTATAGTGTTGGTTAAATGTCCGCATTATGACTTTCCCTTGGGCCCATACGTGTAATGTGTAGGCCGTCTAGGCCCATCTTCATTATGAACATCATCCATCCCATATAACATGTTTAATTCCATGATTCATGATCATATGCATCATACGTATGCTTGATATGAGAAATGACTGATCGTAGCATATGCCTTCGGGCAGATTGTTTAGGGGCTTTCGTACAGGGGGTGTTGCCCTACATGAGCGCACGATACGCGCAGGATTGCTGTATGACTGGATAGTGTGATTCATGCATTCGCATTGTGTGATATGGTTACTGTACGCCCTAGCGACATCAGGGCCGTAGCCTCCACAGATGTATCGTGGTTGGCAGGATTGGATATCGAAAATACTATTCTACATGGGGTGGGATAGGTATCCCTGGGTGAAAGTCCCTAAACCCTTATGGTACCAAGAGGTTGCTCTAACGTGTAGACCGAGTGGGTGCATGAGCACTGAGTGCCGATTAGCAGACGGTTGTGCTTTTCACTGTGTCGTGGTCGGTTGGAAGGGGGTGCAGCCTTACCCGCCCGAGAGTAGGGGGCAATGCTAGGCTGAGTCTGACCAACTCGAGGAATGGGTCTGCTATTGACGAGCAGAGCCCGATTTTGACAGGCGGATAGTGAGGTCTTTTTCACTCACCTTATTGCGCGCGATGGGGCGGCAATATGGCTTGGAGTGTACTAGACCCCGGTGATATTCTAGATTTTGAGCTGTACCGATATGTGGACTTAGATGAGGATTTGTATGCTTGAGTTGCATCTCGCATTGCATGGCCTTGGTATGGCCGACATCATCCTTTGCACCGCATGGCCTTGGTACGACTATGGTATTCTTGGCATTCATCAGCATGTTTCGCATTACTCTGATACTGCATAACTGCATTACCACCTTGAGCATACACTTTCACCACCCTCTAAGCTTTCTATAAGCTTATGCACGACCGTTGTGTGCAGGTGACGTTGGATCGCAGCAGCGCTGAGGCTTGAGCTCGTAGCAGATCTTTTTTTGGAGTTTTTGTTCATCTTCATTGTATTTCCCTTTATGCTCATTGTACTTGCAAAGTTTTTGATCATAGTGGAAATATGATGGAGTTTTTGGTTGTTGTTTGTGGGTTATGCCTTTGGTTATGCTTATTACGAATCAAACTGATGTTGAAAATCCTCCTTATAGCATCCTAGGATCGGAACCTGGCGAATGGGCGCTGGGAGCCAAGAATGGGGTTCTACGGAGGCTGTCGGTACCGGATTCGGCGATCGGAAATTTTGTGAGCCCGGTTTTCGAGTTTGTGGCGTGACACTTTTAATTGTTATATTTAACTGATTTTCAACTTCAATTTTATATTTAGAAAAAACATCTAAAGCTTCATCTTTGTTCCTTAACAGATATACTCTAGTGAACCTAGAGTAGTCATCTATAAAAGTTATGTAATATCTTTTTTCATATCTAGACATGTGATTTCTAAAATCACTTAAGTCACTTTATATCAACTCTAATAGAACAGATCATGATCTTTCTAATCGTTTAAAGGGTTTTCTAATGAATTTTGATTTTACACATGTTTTACATTTATCGAATTCTTCATTAGATATATTAGGTAATAAACCTAATCTTTTCATTTTCTTCAAAGATACTATATTAACATGACCTAATCTACTATGCCATAGATAAAAAGGTTCAACGATATTAATAGAACTGGATGTATTCTTATTATTATCATTGGATACATTTACATTGAACAAATCATCACTATAGTATCCCTTACCAACAAAAGTTTCATACTTAGTCATTACAAGCTTATCTGAATAAAATACTAACTTGACACCAGCCTTATTGAGGAGCGAACCAGAGACCAAGTTTCTTCTAATGTTAGGCACATGTAGGACATTATTCAACATTAGAGTCTTTCCAGAAGTGAGTTAGAAGTACTTTCTCTTTCCCTACAACTAGAGACGTTCTAGCATTACCCATGAACACCTATTCATCATCTCTTGATATTTGGTAGGAGGTAAACATGGTACGATCCTTGCACACGTGCTTAGTTGCATCAGTGTCTAGTACCCACTCCAAGTTATTTATAAGGAAGACTTCTAACACCACAGCTACTACCATGTCAGACTCATTACTTGTTTCTATAAGATTAGCATGCGGCTTATCTTTATTTTTCTTAAGCCTAAAGGTTTTAATGTGATGCCCATGCTCTCCACAGCTGTAGCAATTTTCCTTTTTCTTAAATTTATTATTTACATTCTTCTTTTTGAGCCTGCATTCATTTGCGTAATGTCTAGGTTTGCCACAGTTATGGCATTTGCCATTTTTCTTATTGTTTTTCCAACTTGATTCCACAAGATTTATTTTTGAATATATCTCATTTTCATTTTCTTTTTGGTCTCTGATTCTATTGGCCTTCTCTATTCATATCTATACGATAGTAGTTTTCAAAGAAACACCGTTCTTTTTTATATTTCATTTTATTCTTATATTCTCTATAGGAGGGCAGTAACTTTTCTATTACCGTTCTTGACAGAAACACTTCATCCAACTTAATTCCTTCTGTCGATAGTTCATGAACTAGATTTTGAAAATCATGAATCTAATTTGTGATAGGTTTATCTTCTGTCATTTCATAATGAATGAAATTAACAATTGCATGTTTCTTAGCGCCTGCATCTTCCAATATGTATTTCTTTTACAAACCAATCCATATATCTTTAGCAGACTCGTAAGAAGCATATATGTCATATATTTCGTTGGATAAAGAGTTTAAAATATAATTTTTACAATTATTTTCATCTGTTACTTCAGTTTAATTTGCTGGATCTATAGTAAATGATTCAGATAAAATGTATGAAACTTTAAGGGTGGTCAGTGCGAACATTAGTTTCTGTTTCCACCGTTTAAAACATTGTCCAGCGAACGGTTCGATTTTGGCTAACTCAGTAGAAGCATTTACTGTTACGGTAGTCATAGTCTATGTAATTCAACAATTTCGATTTCAAGATTGTTGGAGTATTTGGTTAAATTAAATAGACTATTAAAATCGGGAACGAAAAAATAAACTAATATTTGAGAAAGAAGACTTATTGAATTTAGTCGAGGCGTGACTGAGTCACTCGGCTTGAAATCAAATTTGCTCCCCTTAGACAGCGTCTCAAGTGCAACAGGTTTCCAGAGCAATTGACCTCCAAGATACAACGACTATGACCCGATCCCAGCGGTGCACTCACTGTACGTGGGCTTGAACCACTTGCAGTTTAACCCGAAAGTGCTAAGTTGACTCAACAATCAAAATTCTTAAAAGCGGAATATTAAAATTCTTAAAGTGCTGAGTACATTCACACTGTACCCGCACCTACGCCCACGCCTAGCCCAGCCAGTCTCATCCCGTCGTGCACACGGACTCGGACTCGGCACACGCGCACCTGTGTGGTCAATGACATATATTAAAGTTATTGGCATAACCCCCTCCCCCCATAGGACTAAATTCACATGCCTCCCGAATGATGCTCAAGCCCAAGGCATAAAGCCTATCTTATATACACGAGGATTTACTTTGTCAAATCCAATGTGGGACAAAACACAATTCAAAAATACCAAAAATTTTCAAATGTGAAGGGAAACCAAAAATTTGAAAAATCAAAATTTTAATAGTTATTTTAAAACAAAATACAACAAAACTTACGTGTCCAACAAGTCTACATAAAATAGTAAAATTTACATGGGTCCCAACAAGTCTACATAAATGATTAAAACTTACGTGTCTAACAAATCTACATAAAATAGTAAAACATACATATAAAATAGTCAATAGAACAAACACAAGTGACAGAACACAAAAAACACAATTTATTTTAATAGAGTGATTTTTCTGTCAGCCTTGCGGCTATATAAAATAGTAAAATTTACATGGGTCTGAACAAGTCTACGTAAGATATTCAAACTTACGTCTCTAACAAATCTACATAAAATGGTAAAACATACATATAAAACAGTGAAAAAGTACAGACAAGTGACAAAGCACACATAAAAAACTTATTTTAAAAGAGTGATTTTTCTGTCTTCCAACTCCGGCATCTATAAAATAATGGAAATTATGGGTCACATGGACAAAATACAAATAGAAAACAAGCATACCCCCACAGAGCATATCCCAAAGGAAAAGATTGTATGGTTTAAAATTTATGCATGTGAACCGCCATGATTTAGTTTACTAGAATTTCTTATAAAAGACTACCTGATTTTTATTTGATTTACATTCCAATATCTTCTGAAAAAAATAATTTCATTAAAGTACCTCATTATTAAATTAACTTTAATTAAGCTACCTTTTATCAGATTTTACTAATAGTAATTATATTAAATAAGATCTTTTTCAAAAATGATAAAACTGGCGTTTCCTCTTATAATCTAAAACCTGCTTACATAGTCATAGTTAAAAGACTGATTTCTCAGATTGAATCAGTCCTATGAGTCAGGTGAACATGGATGAGTCTCGTTGAGTCATCCCTATAAATGGAGATAGCCCTAACCAATAGATTTGTCGGGCCCACCAACATGTATGTGTGATACTCACCAGTCTATCCAATGCGCCAGCTAATTATGTTATGAGATGATGTAAAAAATCACGTTGAATCACGACTTAGTGGGTCAAACCATAAAAAAACAGTGGGATTGAATGTCCATCATTGAAACTTTCTTACAACCCACAAGAGTTTTGGATCAGGCTGATATCCGTGTCTTCCTTTCATCTTGGTTGTGATGACCTTACAAAGGGATTAAAATGCATATAAACACCAGGGTGGGCCCAGGAAGGTTTTGAACGGATTGGATGTTAGACATTTATCAAGGTGGGCTCCACAGCATGCATCAGTTCTTGTTGTGGTTGTTAACACAACACGGAGAAATTGCAAGACAGATTGTAGAGAGAGAGAGAGAGGATGAGAGGGAGAGATTGTGGTAGAGAGAGGGACATGAGTGATTCTTGCAACACAAAAACCTTGTGGGTCCCACCAAAATATCCATCTAAAATCTGCAGTCCATCAGTTTCACCAGGTCATGTTATGTAGAGAGCCCAAATAAAATGAACCATATTCAGGACTCAAGTAGGCCAAACCATAATAAATAGTAGAAACTGAATGCCTACCATTGAAGCCTTATTGGGGCCCAGAAAAGTTTTGGATCATGATGATATTTTTGGCTTCCCTTCATCCAGGTGGGAATCACGTTATGAATGGGTTGAATGGCATATAAGCATCATGGTTCCCCCAAGGCGCTTTCATCCTCACTATTTCTTGTGGTGTGGCCCACTTAGGTCTTGGATCTACCTCCTTGTTCGGCCCTCATCCCAACATGAGCTGTAGAAACTGACTTGCGTAGTGTGTTGAAGTCACCAAGTTCTGTGTGCCCCACCATGATGTATATGTTATATCAACACTGTCTATCCATTTGAGGCGATCATTTTAGGTCATAGGCTCAAAAATAAGGCAGATTCAAAGCTCAAGTGGATCACACCACGGAAAGCAATGGGAACAATAATTCCTACCATTGAAACCTTATTAGTGCCCACCATGATGTTTATTTGTCATCCAATCTATTCACGAGGTCACACAAACCTGGATGAAAGGTAAAAACAAAAATCAGATTTATCCAAAACTTTCGCAATGGTAAATGTTCAATCCTCACTTTATGTGGTGCAGTTCACTAGAGCTTCTGATCTGCCTAATTTTTTATTGGCTCATGCCATAAAATAATCTCGTAAAATGGATGGACGTCATGGATATAAGATATAGAGCAAGGTGGGATCCACATAACTTGGTGACGTAAACACACCACCAAGCAATCCAGGGAACAATGTCCCATAGTAAATAATCACTATACGCCCAATAACGGAAACGGATCGGCTACTCCCCCTGCCACCAGCCAATGGCTGATGGTCGGTGCTCCGTGGGACCCACCATGATGTATGTGGTTCATCCATGCCGTACATCTATTTTTCCAGATCATTTTATAGAATGGGACCAAAAATGAGGCATATGCCAATCTCAAGTGGACCGCATTACAGGAAACACTGTTGAATGTGTGTTGACCATTAAAAACCCTTTGGGGGCTATAAAATTTTTGGATCAAAGCTGATATTTGTTTTTCCCTTCATCTGGGCCTATATGACCTAATCAACAGATTGGATGTCAAATAAACAGTACAATGGGCCTTAGGAGGATTTTAATGGTGGATATCCAATCACTATTGTTTTCCTCTGGTGTGGTCCACCTGAGATTTATATCCCTCTCATTTTTTACATTCTAACTAAAATGATCTGTAAAAATGTATGAACGACATAGATGAAACACATACATCATGGTGGGACCCACAGAGCACTGACCATCAGCCACCGGGCTGGTGGCAGGGGGAGTAGCCAATCCGTTTCCCACACTATGTATAGTACCTTATGGATAAGTTAATGGTTTTCGGCCGGTCGACACGTGGATTCCCACGTTGACTCAAGCTGATTGGGCCAATAAACATTATGAAATAATACAACATACAACTCATTATTTTATTATATGATTTATTTCTTTCAAATTATTTTCATGTCGTTACTATTAAAAGAAAAGAAAATGTTTACATAGCTTTCTAACAAGTTAGGTTGTCGCCTGGTGCAACCCCTAGTTGCTTACAGTAATCCGTGTAATACTCAACACGTGCACGAACAGTTGCTGGGTTCCGGTTATCGCATTCGAGTGCACCGTTGATGGCTCGGATGGTGGGCCCAAACCCTTGGCCAGAAGTTATGATCGAATGGACGTTGTTCATCCAATACCACAAAGCGGTCTTGAATGATACGATGGGATCGTTGGCCACTGTTTCCGGAGCATTCAGTCCATCAAATCCAATGCTCTGTCCGGCGGGCCCGTAGTTGTAGTTCCATGACAACTGGATCGGACCGCGGCCGTAGTAACCCTTCCCTGCGACGCATGGGTACTGAGTGTTGTCTTCGTCGCAGTAGTCCTTGGATGGGCCATCTATCTCCTCGATGTAGCAAAAATCTGATTTTGTAGACAGAAAATAATCTCAGGTTAGCATTTCCTTTCAAAATAGATAGATAGAGTAGTACTCTACTTGCTGTTGTGCACTGGCCCCACATGTGCGCAAGATCGGAGCCAATCATCGATCGTCAGCCCGATCTGATTATCAGATGGGCGAACGTGTAAATGAATTTGGACCGTTGGTTAATTTTTCTTCTCACTTATTTGTACACTTCTCTCCTATCTGATGATCATATCGGCCCCTTGGTTTTCAGTCTGTACAAGTGGGGCCCATGCTTGGATATGATGGTCCATCAACAAAATCTTCCAGTTTTGGAGTACGGTAGCTATATAATATTTGGCTATTTGGGCTTTTTCGTGTTTTCTTTCTTAACCGTCTATTAGTTGGGCCACCAATAGCAAGGGTTAGGACTTATTCATGAGAGATGCATGGTCCACTAATATTGGGTCCCATCATAACGATGGTTTGTATCATCAAAACATAGGTATTCGAACTGAAATCCCGAGCATTGTGTAATTCCTCTTTTTGGGACAGGTAGTGGGATGATGGATATTGCTACGGGTAAAAATAAATTGGTCAGAAATATGTGGAGCCAGCTCAGGGACCTCGCTTTTGGGATGGTGTGTGAATCTAAGCTCGGCTGCTTGACCTCAGTCTCAGTCTCTTACCATGTAATTTTAAATCTTGATGGCCCGATTTTCTTGTCATTATTGGTCTTGCGAAATGGGTAAAAAATGTTTGTTAAACACGCGCCTATAATTTAGGTAGCGTTTCTCTCTATGCAAGTAACTCATGACCTATGAATAGAGGCCTCATATATGGTAAAAAGTGCACTAGTGAACCCTCAACTTTACTGGACATAGCTTGCTTGATTATGACTTAAGCATTGGAGGGCCCTCTGCTACAGCTAGGGTCTTCTTTGTCTTTTTTGTGCACAGGTATTCTGAGGTCCAAAGAGGATTAAATAGAAAACTGCATCAACAGTTATGGATGAATGGTTCGATAGTCGTCTAACACGCAATGAGTCACTGTACCATTACAGGACTGAGTCAGACCGAGTTGGCGTATGTTGTACTGGTTTTGTTCCCCATGCGAGCCAAAATCCAGAAGTACTTCAAAAACAAGTCAAAATTTTGCTTGAGCAAGGATTGTGAGAAACTTACGTCCAGTCTCATGCGTGGCGTGTGCGAAGAAGGCTGCAATCTCACGCTTTGAATCATCTATAGTCCCGACCTTCCCGAATCGAGGGTAGGAGTTGAGGGCCTCAAAGAAGACAGACCGCGAGTAGAAGTTCTTGCCTGCGCATCCTCCATCCGCCTGATTAATGATTCCATTGAAGAATTCCGGCGTCACGATGTCGGCTACAGAGACATCGTTAGTGGGTGGTGGGACGTTGCATGGGCCGGCCTGACATCCAGCACCACAATATTCGTCGCTTGTGCCGCAGAATCCCCACCGGCTACAACAAAGGTTCTCTGCACAGCCGCAGTTTTGACCGACGATGGTGTGCGGCAGGAATCCGGCAAGAATTCCGACCAAGATGATGGCTAGAAAGCTATTCTTCCTGAGTGTTACCATTTTTTTAGAGCAATTGCATCAAAATAAATAACGAATAGAATAGATTGAGTGAAATGAGGTTTTGGGAAAGGTTGATTGATATTTATATTGTGTGGAGAAAGCACTAAGGGAATGATTCAATAAAAAATTGCCGTATCAGACATCCATCATCTGTCATGATCCATTGCTTGAAAATTCACATGGGTCTTACTCACTTTGTCGATCAAAACCGTCCACCTTAGGACACTTGTGCATGATCCATTGCTTGAAAAATCACATGGGTCTTACTCACTTTGTCTTAGTTATTTGGCTAAATGTCTATCGTTGTACTTATCACCGTCCATTTGAGTTCCAACAATCGGATGTGTAGAAACATTTAGTTTTGTTGTGTTCTTCAATGATAGACCAATCACGGAACGAACCACTAGTTGAACGGTACTGATAAACTTAATAATCTGACACGTGTACGGTTGAAGATTATCGTTATCATGTTATGATAGAGCAGAATCTATTGTATAAGTTCTCAACGACTTCTATGTGCAAAGGGAAATTGGCCATGCTGGCCTTAATGTACGGTGAAATTCTCTAAAAAGATTCAACATTTCAAATATTTCAAGGGTGACCTTCTGACAAGCTTCCAAAAATTACTTGGACCAAAATGCCCTTTATTATTGGTTCAATAGCTGTAAGCTTTTTTCAGTGAATAAGAAGTTACGTCGTATTTAATGTTAAGAACGTGGCGTGTATGGAATCCTTTTTTAAGCATGGGCAAGGCCCAACTCGTGGGGCCCACACTGATGTATGTGTATAATCCATGCCACCCATCCTTCTTGCCATGTCATTTGAGAGATAAGGCCCAAATATCAGCCTGATCCAGATCTAGTGTAGGCCACATAATAGAAAATAATGGAGATAGTGTCACCTACTATTGATACTTTTCAGGCTCACTGCGATGTTTGTTAGAAGTGACATCGCACAAGGCGTGACTTTTTGGGCCCACGATGAGCTGACCGACAAGGTGGATAGAACGGATTACCCTATTGTGGGCCTTAGGCTATGGTACTAATGGTTAGCCTTTCATTTGGCAGTAAATAACATGAACATGTGACAAGCACGACCCATATAACATGATAAGTATGACCCATATAACATGACAACTATGACCTATGCAAACCACGACCCATATGGACCCACATTGATGTATGTGTATAATCTATGCTGCCCATCCTTTTTATCGTGTCATTCTAGGGCTAGTGCCTAAATAGCAGCTTGATCCACTGCTCTTGTGGGCCACATAATAGAAAATAATGGTGACTGTTGAAACTTTACGGGCTCACTGTGATGTTTGTTAGAAGTGGACGCCGCAGAAGGCGGGACTTTTTGAGTCCACGGCGAGCTGACCGACAAGGTGGATGGATCAAATCACCCCATTGTGGGTCTCAGGCTATGGTACCAATGGATAAGTAGTAAAGGAAAACATGAAAACCACGATCCATATAATATGACAACCATGACCTATATAATATGATAACTACGACCCATGCAAACTACAACCCATATAGGCCCACATTGATATATGTGTATAATCCATGACACCATCATTTTTGCCGTGTCATTTTGGGGCTAAGGCTCAAATATCAGCCTGATTCAGTGCTCGTGTGGGCTACATAATAGAAAATAATGGTGACAGTGGCACCCACTCTTGAAACTTTTCAGACTCACCTTGATGTTTGTTAGAAGTGGACACTGCCCAAGTTAGAACATTTTGGGCCCATGACGAGTTGACCGACAAGGCGGATGGATCAGATCACCCCATTGTGGGCCTTAGGCTATGATATCAATGACTAACCTTTCATTTGGTAGTAAAGGAAGTGAATATGTGACAACCACGATCCATATAACATGACAACCACGACCCATGACAACTGCGACCCATGACAACTACGACCCATATAACATGACAAACACGACCCATGACAACCATGACCCATATAACATGACAACCATGACCCATATAACATAACAACTATGACCCATGACAACTACGACCCATATAACATAACAACCACAATCCATTTTTGGTAGTATACATGGATCAAAGGCTACAGATTAAGGCCGTGGTATAATCCAATTGATCTTTAGATATACTTCAAATTTGGGCTCAACTCCTTAAATTAGATGGAAAAACGGATGGACGGCATGGATAGACCACATACATTCAAGGTGGGCCCAACCAAGTACTCAATCCGATTTCCTCTCTCGAGCGCAACTTACGTTGGGAAAAAGCTTGTGTGAGGGAAAGAAAAACGGGCGCGGATTGCTACTGACAGGTACGTATCCAGACTCGCTAATGAATTGACGTCACCAAGTTTTGTGTCGCATCATGATGTATTTTTTGTATCCACACCGTCCATCCATTTGGAGAGATCGTTTTAGGGCATGAGCCAAAGAATGATTCAGATTCAAAACTCAAGTGGCCCCACTACAGTAAAAAGTGGAGAGAGTGATGCCACCATTAAAATTTTCTAAGGGCCACAAAAGTTTTCAATCAAGCTGAAATTTGTGTTTTTCCTTCTTTAATGTTTGTCTTAACTTATGAACACGTTGGATCTCATATAAACATCATAGTGGACCTTATGAAGGTTTCAATGATGGGCATCACTCTTACCAATGTTTTCTGTGGTGGGGTCCACTCCAGATTTGGATCTGACTCATTCTTTGTCTCTTGACCTAAAATGATCTCTCCAAATGGATAGATGGTGTGGATACAACACATACATCATGGTGGGTCCCACAGAAATTCGTGACGTCACTTTAGTAGCGAGTCTCGCTACTCCACCTGTCCATATCTAATCCGTGTCTGTATCTGGGACGGAAGCCGATTGGCTATTGTACCACACAACTATATAACTGCTGTATTGACATCAGTAAGTTCTGTGGGTCACATCATGAGGTATGTGTTATATCCAAACCGTCCATCCATTTGGCAAGCTTGTCCTAAGGCTTGAGACTAAAAATAAGATAGATCTAAAGATAAAGTGGACCACAATGCAAATACCAGCAAGGGATTTAATGTCTACCATTGAAACCCTTTTGGGGGTCACAAAAGTTTTGGATCAACGTGAAATATGTTTTTCCTCTTCGTACAAGTATTTTTAACCTTTTGAACAGATTGGATGGAAAATAAACATTATGGTGGGCCCTACAAATTTTTTACTAGTGAAAATCATTATCCTGCTGCTGTTTTTAGTGTGGGCCATTTGAGCTTTGGATATGATTCATTTTTTGGCTAATGCTCTAAGATAATCTCTAAAAATTGATGAACGGTTTGGATATAATCAATACATCATTGTGGGACTCATGTAACTTTGATCTCATTTTAGTAAGTCATGTTAACCGGAGGAGTCCGAACTCCCGAAACCTCGGGAAGGCTATTTTAGTAAGTCAGGTTAATCGACTTTCGCAGCCCTATATATGTAGAGATGAACGGTCTTATTGGGCTCATGATGTATATATTTTCTTTATGCCTTCCATTCATTTTGAAAGATCATTTTAATAAACAAGCCCAAAAATGAGGCATATCAAAGGCTCATGTGGACCACCCCATAGAAAGCAGTGAAATTGAAAGCCTACCATGGAAAACCTTTTGAGGCATAAATATTTTGGAACTAACTCATTTTTTGGCTATGACATTAAATTAAATTCTAAATCCAATGGACGGATTGGATTCGACAAATAAATCATGACAGGACCCATGATCCTTATAATATGACAACATCGACCCTTATTACGTTAAAACCACGAATTGCACAAGTCACATAACAACCTCGACCCATATAACTTGATAACTACGACCCATGTAATATGACAACCACGACTCATATCAATCACGACCCATATAACATGACACCACGACCCATATAACATGACAACCACAACCTATATCAATCATGACCCACATAACATGACAACCACGACCCATATAACACGACAACTACAACCCATGACAACTACGACTGGGGTGACAACCACGACCCATATAACATGACAACCACGACCCATGAAAACCACGACCCATATAATGACAACCACGACCCATATAACATGACAACCTCGACCCTTGCTACATGACAACCACAATCCATTCGAAGTGTTGTGGTTCACAAGCACAATGGATCGTGGTTTTCATCCATAAAAGGTCGTGGTTGACAACAATGATCCATAGTGCATGTGAACCACGACACTTCGAATGAATCGTGGTTGTCATCCACTTGTTTATTTTTAAATAATAGAAGTCGAGGCCCACCACAAGGTGATCTGTTCCGTCCACTTTGTCGGTTAGCTCACCATGAGGCTAAAAAATCTTGACTTAAGTAGTGTCCACTTCTAACAAACATCACAATGGGCCTAGAAAGTTTCAACAGTGGGTGCCATTATCACCATTGTTTTCTATTATGTGGCCCACACGAGCATCAGATCAGGCTGATATTTGGGCCCTAATCCTAAAATGACACGGCAAAACGGATGGGCAGCATGGATTATACGCATACATCAGTGTGGGCCCCATGAGTTAGCCTTGCCCACGCTAAAAAAAGATTTTGTCCACGTTACTTTCTCAGGATTGAAATAACGCTAGACTTCTACCACACTCTAAACCGTACAACTACTGATCCAAGAATAAGAGCATTTTTGTCCGAAACATTTTATAAAAGTTGTCAGAAGGCCACCCTCGGCAATTTGGAAGGTTGAATCCCTTTGAGAAATTTGACCATACATCGAGGCCAGTACGGCCAATTTGCCGTGTGAAAATGAGCTGTTTTGAAAAGTCAAGAAATTCACATGTTTGACCCGGTTTGCGTTTTGACTTTGACATGTAGACACGTTCTTTTAGATTAACAGTCTCGACGACTGGGATCACTCGTTCGGTATAGAGTCGATCCGGACTCGCTCGAGTAGTAGGCGACTCGCGGTCGAACTGATTGGGTCCCACCAGATCCCATTCAACTCGTGGAGTCGCATCAGACTCGTTCGGGTCTCAAAATCAGGGGTCGGCTGGAAAAGTGAATTGAGATCGATGTTTGAGAGTATGTGTGGACGTGGTAGACATTCGTCATGCTGACTGGCCCCGCTCATCAACTGAGCCACATGAATATGAATATGAAAATGAAAAGAGGATAAAACAGTTGCCGACAGCGTGTACATTTATTAGACATGTGCAGCGCTAAACTAGGCAAGTTCCACGACTACCCGCACCCACGTGCTTTTTCATGACATTGGATGGAGATGGAGTGCGCCCAGCACTCTTCCCGGATTGCGTCCACCGCTCTGAATGCACTCCACGTAACACCAGAAGAAAAGCGCCGTGAGTTCCTGTACAAGGGAAACGGATTGGCTACTCCCCCTGGTCGGTGCTCTGCGGGCCCCACTATGAAGTATGTCTTTTATCCATGCCGTTCATCCATTTTTACAAATCATTTTAGGGTTTGATCCCGAAAATGAGAGGGATATAAATCTCAGGTGGACCACACCACAGGAAAACAATAGTGATTGGATATCCACCATTAAAATCCTCCTAAGGCCCACTGTAATGTTTATTTGACATCCAATCTGTTGATTAGGTTATACAGACCTATATGGAGGGAAAAAAACAAAGATCAGCTTGATCCAAAACTTTTATGGCCCCCCAAAAGTTTTTAATGGTCTTCGTTCAATCAACACTGTTTCATGTAATGTGGTCCACTCAAGATTAGGATATATCTCATTTTTGGGCTCATACCATAAAATGATTTAGAAATATAGATGGATGGCATGGATGAAACACATACATCATGGTGGGGTCCACGGAGCACCGACCACTAGACATTGGCCAGTGGCAGGGGGAGTAGCCAATCCGTTATCCCGTACAAGCACGGTAAAATCGTTATTTCATAATAGAAGTCTTTACTGTCCCATGCCTGGTTGTTGTTGTTCAATACTAAGTATATGGCCACATTCGTTACCAACAATACAAAATTACTAAATGTTACTATTAAATTGAAGGACTGTTTGTTTTCTAATTCGCTGATGTAAATAGTTAATAATTAATTAGCAGTAGTGTAATTCCTGCACTCTTTTTTAATGTTGATGCTGGCTAGTTGCTTTTTGAACATTAAAATCAAGGAAGGTGCAAATTTCCTGTGGGGCCTACGGTGATGTATCTGGCTCATTCATGCTGCTCATTTGTTTTGTAGGCTGATTTTAGGGCATGAGCTCAAAATTAAGGCAGATCCAAAGCTCCGGTGGACTATGCCAATGATAATTGAATGCCTACCATTAAAAACTTTTTAGACGCCCTAGAAGTATTGGATCAAGCTGATATTTTTGTTTTCGTCACATCTATGCATGTTTAATACGCCAGGAAGAAAAAACTTTTCAATGGGTAATATTATAAATAAACAATCTTTTGGACAACAGGGAGAAAAAACTTTTCAAGGTGAACGTTTTATGACCATGGTTTCCACTTGAGCATTGGATTTGCCTTGTTTTTGTGCTCATGCCCTGAACTATTTTGATAAAATAGATGAATGGCTTGGAGATCTCACATACATATGGTGGGGCCCATGAATTTAAGTTGGTACCTTTAGGGCCACTTTGAAATGAAAAATCAAATATCCTCTTAGTGTAGGGCATGCTATAGTTGTGTTCAATTCAAATAGATTGAATACTTGTGACCCTATGCGCCAAACTAGCTGAATTATGACCATACTAGAATGGTTGGTCTAACTGTTCAGCCATCAATTGTTATAGCCATCAATTGTTATAGCGATTAAGCAATTTTAAAAAGAGAGGGTTAGTCCGTCAGAATGTGATATTTTTGCCTTGGAAGTAAGAGCTCCTTCAATAGTGATACTGTATCTCTTAATAAAGTAATAAATGTTGGACAAAATTAAAAATATAGTTGGATCATCTATTTTATTAGTTTGAGTGTTGAAGTTGTATAATCAATAAAACAAAAATAAGCAAGAAAAATAAAATAAAATACTTATAGCAACTTTTGTTGGCAAAATAACCATGAAAAATATCAAACAGTTGTCGTATGAAGTCAGCAAGTTGTAATTGGCAATGTATCAAGTAATAACTCAATAATTGGGGGATCAGACAACGGAGTCATAAATATTTAACTGTTCCTAAGTATGTACTACAATGATGCTTTGGATAGTAACAAGCTTCTAACTTATAGCATGATTGGACATAAGTGAAGTGACTAAAGCTAAGAAACTAAAAATAATAAACATTCATAAAAGACAGAGTAAATAAAGCAATGTAGAGCTATAGATAGATTGATTGTGTTTGGGGACCGCGGAAGCACACATAGATGAATCAAGGATACCTATCCAAAAGCACCAAGCAAAAGGGGGAAGAACACAACGATTTTAATGTGGAAAAACCCTTGCAAGAAAAAACTATGGTGCAAAACAACAGATGATCACTATGAAAGCAAAATTACAAAGTATAGAACTTGCTCGATTCGAACAACCTCGAATCTTAGCCTTGTTACACCCCTTTGAAACCCTTAGACGATTTGGAAACCCTAGAACACTTACATTACCTCCAAATTTCGATTGCACTCAAATATATATCATTTGGAGGAAACCCAATCAGAAAAGGAAACAAATCCTGCAAATTCGCACCTCTGCGAAAATCTGCGTCGATTAGTTCGATGGTATCGAACACCCTTTGATGTCATCGAAACTTATCCTTCGATGGCATCGAACTAACATCCAAACAGTCCAGAGACAAAACCTGATTTTTTGAAATATCTCAATTGCATCGAGCCATGTTTGATGTCATCAAAGGTGCAATCAAACACCCTTCGATGACATCAAAAAAGTGCCAAGATAGGTTAGCGACCAACTAGAGAAAATTCAGAAAATCTCGATAGGATCAAGCAATGTTCGATATCATCGAAGGTGGCATCGAACAGTTTGTTGATTGCATCAATAGGCCTAGTAATAGATTTGATTTAAGACATTTATTACAACAATCTCTACTATGTCTTCAATCATCAAACTTGTAGCTTCTTGTCCTCTTCACTTATCTCTGTCTTGCATCATAGATCCATCATTGCTTTTCGTGCACACTTCGTCTTCCTTTTACGCCATCACCAAGCCTAGAGAAATTGCACAGAACTTAAACTTCTCTGCATGAAGCACCTTGGTGAGTATGTTCGCTGGATTCACACTGGTGTAAATCTTCTCCAGAGTCACGCCTCCTTTCTCAAGCACTTATCAGATAAAATGGTGATGAATATCAATGTGTTTAGTACGGGGGTGATAAATATAATTTTTAGCCAAATTGATAGTGCTCTCGCTAACACAATTAACAGGCATGGCCTCTTACTGAAGCCTCGACTGATTTATCATGCCTCTCAACTAAACACCTTCCTTAAATGCTTCCGTCACTACCATATACTTAGCTTTGGTTGTGTTGAGATGTGGAGCTACATCTGAGCAGCACCGCTCGACCAGTCGAGGGGCTCACTCGACTGGTCAAGGGCTGGCTCGACTCAAAGTCCAGCGATGAATATTGATTTTTGGTCCATGGTGCTCAATCGGTCAAGGCCATTGCTCGACTAGTCGGGGGTTCGCTCGACCAGTCGAGGAGCTTGCTCGACCAGTTGAGGTTACGCAGATTCGTTTTGTGGATTTGTTGCAGACTGTGGAATTTTGAGGCGATTTCGTAAGAGTGTGAAAGGAAAGTTGCCTAAACTATAAATAGGGGTTCCTAGGGCTTTTCTAAGGTTATAGGAAGTATTCTAAGGTATGGGCAAAGGGTTTTCTCTATTCATCTAAAGGGAAAAGGTTAGCATATTGCTTGTAATCTTTATTTTTTTAATAATGAAAGTTTTATACCGTGGTTTTTTTACCCTTGTTGGGGTTTTTCCACGTATATGTTGTCTTGTGGTTTGCTTGGTATACTTTGATTATATTTCTAGTTTATATTTCTTCTTATTTATCGTTTGTGGGTGAGACTGCAATTGGATATCGGATCACTACGTTGTTAGCGTGCTGTGCAACAACTGGTATCAGAGCTATTGGTTTAGTTCAAGTGGAAGCGATGATGAAATAAGGGAACATTAGAATTGAAAAGTTTGATGGTTCAAACTTTGCCTTCTAGAAGATGCAGATGGAGGATTATCTGTATTAGAAGGACCTCTATATTCCTCTAGGGGGAAAAGAGAAGAAACCAGAGAAGATGACAGTTGATGAATGATTTTTATTGGATCCGGCTCTCTTTGTCTAAGAGTGTCGCCTTCAATATATCCAAGGTAAAAAAGACAAAAGAATTAATGGAAGCCCTAGCTATAATGTATAAAAAACCCTCAGCGTCCAACAAGGTTCATTTCATGAAACGGCTATTTAACATAAAGATGTTAGATGGTGGGAGCGTGGCTGAACATCTAAATGAGTTCAATATAGTTATGAGTCAGTTGGAATCTGTTGGCATTATTTTTGAGGACGAGGTCAGGGAGTTATTGATCTTGTCCAGTTTGCCAGATAGTTGGGATGG
Organism: Magnolia sinica; assembly: GCF_029962835.1. Taxonomy (NCBI): domain Eukaryota; kingdom Viridiplantae; phylum Streptophyta; class Magnoliopsida; order Magnoliales; family Magnoliaceae; genus Magnolia; species Magnolia sinica. Next base: position 87,323,921 of record NC_080575.1, on the reverse strand, counting down.
TTTGGTGATTTCCGCGAGCAATTCTTCAGGGTTGACAAAGCTGAAATTCGATGATGTAGCTGGTTTAATTCTTAGCGAAGAATCTAGAAGAAAGACATCAGGAATTTCAGGGGATTCAGGGAATGTTCTAAACATTGAAGGAAGAGGAAGATCGCTGAACAAGTGAGGCAATAAACAAGGACGTTCTAAGTCGAGAAAGAAGTCCAAGGGACCGAAAGACAAAGATGGATGTTGGCATTATGGGAAGAAGGAGCACATGAAACGTGATTGTAGGGCTCTTAAGAAATAAGAAGGAAGCTCTCAAGGCTGGAAAGATTCAGTGAATCTATCTGAGGAGAGTGACACAGAGACATTGATCTTGTCTCTTGATGCGAGGAATGAGTCTTGGGTCATAGACTCGGGTGCTACATTTCATGCCACTTCGTGTAAGGAAGTTCTGCATGATTATGTGTCAGGTGACTTTGGGAGAGTCTACCTAGGTGATGATGAACGGTGCATTATCGTTAGAAAGGGAGACGTTCATATAAATCAGAAAGATGGAACGGTTTTGAAATTGAAGGATGTCAGGCATGTACCGAGTTTGAGACGGATCTTGATCTCAGTGAGGCAGCTGGCCGATACCGGGTATGTGACGACATTCACTAGTGATTCCCACAAGATCACAAAAGGTGCCTTAGTGATATCTCGAGGCAAGAAAGAAAGTACTTTATAAGTGACTTCATGATCATATAGTTCACTCTCAGTCGCATCAACTGGAGTGACATCAGAGGTTGGGACATATGAGTGAGAAATGGATGAAAGTACTGTTGTCAAAAGGGAAGCTACGAGGGCTGAAGTCTATTGACTTGGAATTCTGCGAGGACTGCATGTATGGCAAACAGAAGAGAGTAAGTTTTAAGAAAACAGGACGTGCTCCAAAGACGCATCTATTGGAGCTTGTACACACTGATGTGTGGGGACCAGTACATGTATCATCTCTTGGTCGCTCATGTTATTTTGTTTTTTTTATTGATGATGCTAATAGAAAACTATGAGTCTATTTCTTAAAGCATAAATCTAATATATTTGATATATTTAAGAAGTGAAAACTTATAGTAGAAAACGAGATATGTAAAATAGTAAAATGTCTCAGATCAGATAATGAGGGAGAGTACTGTGATAAGAGGTTTGCGGAGTATTGTGCAGCAAATGGAATTAAACATCAGAAAATGATTCCAAAGACACCACAGCAGAATGGTATGACTAAGCGTATTAACAGGATAATCCTTGAGCCCGCTAGGAGCATGAGGTTACATGCAGGGTTGCTCAAGACGTTTTGGGTAGGTGCTGTGAATACTGCCGCATATCTCATCAATAAAAGTCCTTTAGCACCATTGGATGGTGGGCTACCAGAAAAAACGTGGACTGGGAAAGAAGTGAACCTTACACATCTCAAAGTGTTGGGTTGCACTCTATATGTTCACATTGATGCAGAGCACAGAAACAAGCTGGAGGCGAAGTCCAGGAGGTGTAGCATGATTTTGGCTACTGTTTTTGGGATACAGAAAACAGGAAAATCATCAAAAGTAAAGACGTAATCTTCAATGAAAAGGTGATGCATAAGGACAATGTACAACAAAATAAGGCTAATGAGAAAGAATTCGTAGAGTTGGAAGAGTTACCGGACAAGGGTGTTACAGTGCCATAGGATGATCATGCATTGGAGCATTATGAGGCAGAGCCGCAGGCACCGGTTGTGAGGAAGTCTACTTGGGAGAGAAGACCCATGGTCCGATACTTATCCTCCTTACATTGTCTACTGCTGACAGATAATGGTGAACCAGAGTGTTTTGAAGAGGCATTACAGTCAGATACACGGGTTAAGTGGGAGCAAGGCATGGATGATGAGATGGACTCTCTTTAGTCAAATCGTACATGGGAGCTAGTTACTCTACCTAAGGGTAAGAAAGCTCTTTATAACAAGTGAGTTTACAGACTGAAGGAGGAGTACGATGGTTCAAAACATGACAAGGCTAGATTGGTCGTGAAAGGGTTCCAACAAAAGGTAGGTATCAACTTCACTGAAATATTTTCACTAGTGTCGAAAATGTCTACGATTCGCATGGTCTTGGGTATAGTGGCTACAGTGGACTAACATGTAGAGCAGCTAGATGTTAAGACATCCTTTCTTTATGGAGACATTGAAGAAGAGATATATATGCATCAGCTGACAGGATACGTGACACTAGAAAAGGAGAACAAGGTATGTAGACTGAAGAAGAGTCTATATAGCCTAAAGCAGCCCCCTAAGTAATGGTACAAGAAGTTCGACAATTTTATTTTGAGAAACGGTTGTAGGAGATGTCATGTAGACCACTGTTGCTATTTGAAGAATGATACATCGTACATCATCCTTCTTTTGTATATTGATGACATGCTTGTGGCCGGATCAAGCATGAAAGACATCTCAAATCTTAAAAGACAACTGTCTAGAGAATTTGTCATGAAGGATTTAGGAGCTACAAAATAAATCCTAGGCATGAGGATAAAGCGTGATAGGGAATATAGGAAACTAGTTTTGTCACAGGCAAAGTACATAGGCAAGGTACTTGATCGATTTAGTATGGGAGGTGCTAAGCCGGTTAGCACTCCATTAGCCAATCACTTCAAGCTTTCTAAGGAGCAAGGTGCGAAGACGCAGGAGGAACGGGACTACATGGCTAAAGTCCCATATGCGTCAGCTATTGGGAGTGTCATTTATGCTATGGTGAGCACGAGGCCAGACATTACTCAAGCAGTGGGAATTGTTAGCAGGTTCATGAACAACCCCGGGAAGGAACATTGAGAAGCTGTAAAGTGGATCCTTAGGTACCTAGTAGTTACTAAGGATGTAGGGCTATGCTATGAAGGATCAGAAATCAAGCTACAAGGTTACGTAGATTCAGATTTAGTAGGAGATATTGACAGCAGAAGAAGCACTACATGATATGTCTTTATTCTAGGTAGTGCTGCAGTTAGTTGGGTCTCTCAATTACAGAAGATAGTATCTATCAGTACAACGAAAGCAGAATATGTTGCAGCTACAGAAGTGTGCAAGGAGATGGTGTGGATGCAATGTTTCATGGAAGAGTTGGGAAAGAAGAAAACAAATTACAAGTTGTACAGTGACAGTCAGAGTGTAATACACTTGGCTAAGAATTCAGCTTTTCATTCAAGGAATAAGTATATTGACATCAGATATCACTTCATACATTCGTTATTGGAAGATAGATCGATTACTTTGGAGAAGATTTATACAAGTGAGAATCCTGCGGATATGCTGACCAAGGTGGTCACACGGGAAAAGCTGAAGCTCTATTCAACTTTGATTGATCTTCAGGCTTGAAGACGGGGAGGTAGTGCACTCCGGATGTAGAAGATGAAGGATTATGGCGATGTGTCTCCAAGTGAGAGATTGTTGAGATGTGGAGCCACATCTGGGCAACGCCACTTCACCAGTTAGGGGCCCACTTGACTGGTCAAGGGCTAGCTCAACTCAAAGTCCAGCGATGAATATTGATTTTTGGTCCGTGGTGCTCGACCGGTCGAGGCCATTACTCGACCAGTCAAGGGTCCGCTCGACCAGTCGAGGAGCCTGCTCGACTAGTCGAGGTTACGCAGATTCGTTTTGCGGATTTGCTGCGGACTGTGAAATTTTGAGGCAGTTTCGCAAGTGTGTGAAAGGAAAGTTGCCTAAACTATAAATAGGGGTTCCTAGGGCTTTTCTAGGGTTATGAGAAGTATTTTAAGATGTGGGCAAAGGGTTTTCTCTATTCATCTAAAGGGAAAAAGTTAGCATATTTCTTGTAATATTCGTTTTCTTCATAGTGGAAGTTATGCACTGTGGTTTTTTACCCTTGTTGGGATTTTTTCACGTATATGTTGTCTTGTGGTTTGCTTAGTATGCTTTGATTCTATTTCTAGTTTATATTTCTTCTTGTTTATCGTTTGTGGGTGAGACCAGAGATTGGCGTTTGTGGGGAAACTCTCGGTTCACTGCGTTGTTGGCGTGCTGCGCAACAGTTTGTGGAAAGAGCCACCACGGACTGAAGCTTCGACATCCAATTGATTGCTCCACACTTGAATTCGACTTTCTGAAATCCACACTGCCTATGTAGTATAAATCCACATACCCTACCAGCTTTGTTCCCGTCTTCTCAAAAGTTAAGACGTAGTCTTTTGTATATCGAATGTATCGAAGTAACTATTTCACCGCTTCCCAATGTTCCTTGCCGGGGTTTGACATGTATCTTCTTACAACACCGACTGCCTGTGAAATATCCAGTCTCGTATAGACCATGACATATATTAAACTGCCAATCGTATTCGAATAAGGCACATAAGACATATCTTACTTTTCCTCATTAGATTTAGGATATTGCTCTAAGGAAAGCTTGAAGTGAGTTGCGTAGGAAACGATCACCGGCTTTGCCTGATCCATCCCATACTTGATCAACACCTTCTTAAGGTATTTTGCCGAGATAACCAAAGCTTGCTCCTCTTCTTGTCTATATGAATATCTATGCTAAGAACCCTCTTTGCAGCCCTAAAATCTTTCATCTCGAATGTCCCTGATAACCGAATCTTCAATACATCGATTTCAGACATATCATGATTGACAATCAACATATCATCAACATAAAATACTAAGATGATGAATTTTCTATAACTCAGTATCTTGTAATAGACACAGTGATCGTAGTCACTCCTAGTAAATTTCTGACTCAACATGAAAGAATCAAAATTTTTATACAACTGCTTAGATGACTGTTTTAGGCCGTACAACGACCTCATTAACCTGCAAACTTTGTTATCTTCTCCTTTAACTTTGTAGACCTCTAGTTGCTTCATGTAGATCTGCTCTTCCAACTCTTCGTACAAGAATGTAGTCTTGACATCCATTTTTTTCAGCTTGAGTTTATATTGGGCAACCAATGCCAACACGAATCTGATGGACATTGCTTAACCACCGACGCAAAAATTTCTATAAAGTTGATTCATTTTCTTTGAGCATAACACTTCGCTACCAACCTTGCTTTTATATCTATCCTGTTTCATTTTGAATAACCACTTGCATCCGATCACTTTTTGGCCCACTGGAAGCTGTGTGGTTCTCGTACAAAGAGTTCATCTTATCGTCCATAGCCACCTTCCATTTTTCTGTATCAGGCCCATCTAGATTCTCTTGAATAGTAGACGAGTCCCTTTCATCTGTAATAAGGGCATATGTAATATTAGAGGCATCCATGTATTTTGCTGGTAACCTGCGATTACGCGATGAGTTTCTTTTTATAAGTGGCTGCTCCACCTGCTCCTGTACTTTTATCTATGCATCTGTCTCTGCCTGAGTATCATTTGTGTCAATCTAAAAGTCTACGATCAAACTTTCTGGTTCCTTTTGCTCCTTTAGATCATTCTTACAGAATGTGGAGCTTTTATTGAATTTGACGTCATGACTAGTGATAACCTTATATGTGACCTTATCGAATAACCTGTAACCTTTCACACCAACATTATAGCCAATAAAGATATATTTTTTTGGCTCTATGATCTAACTTATCTCTCTTAACTGACAGTACATGAGAGTAAGCCTTACAATCAAATATGCACAAATCTGAGAAGTCCATCTTATGACCACTCTATACTTCTTTTGAGATCTTACAATTAATTGTCGTAGAAGGGAATCGGTTCACCAAATAACAAGCTATGTTAACGGCTTTAGTCTATAGGTCCTTGCCCAACCCAATATTACTTAACATGCATCGGGCTCTCTCCGAGAGAGTCCAATTCATTCGTTCAGCCACACTATTTTATTCAGGCGTGTGATGCACTATGTTGTACCTGATGATCCCTTCATCTTTACAATATTCATTAAACTCAATGAAAGTAAATTCACTTCTATTATCAATTCTTAAAACCTTTATTTTCTACCCTGATTATTTTTCCACCATTGCCTTCCATTATCTGAATGTGGTGAAGACTTCAGATTTACATTTCATGAAGTAAACCCAAACTTTTTGGGATTAGTCGTCGATAAATGAAATAAACCATGATGACCCTCCAATGGAAACTTCTGGCAATGACTCCCATACGTCAGAGTGCACATAATCAAGTACTCCCTTGCATATATGTTTTCCAGATTTAAAAGATAATCTAGATTGTTTACCATATATATAATACTCACATATATCTAAATCAGAATCCTTAAAAGTTAGAATCAAATATCGATCAGAAAATACCTTCATGCTCTGCTCGCTTATGTGGCCCAGACGAGCATGTCACACACGTGCAGGCGTGTAATTCGCAACGTTCGCTGCCGCTCCACCTACTGAAGTGGTTCTAATCAACCTGTAAAGGTTTTCGTGCCTCCACACTCTCATAACCATGAGTGCCCCTTTTGAAACTTTAAGGACATCATTAAGACCAGTGAACTTGCACCCTATAACCTCGAGTGCACCGAGAGAGATTAAACTCTTTTTTATATTAAGAACGTGCCTGACATCAGTCATGGTATATTCCATCCCATCAAACATCTTGATGCGCACGGTACTAATAGCCACAACATTATATACATTGTCATTGCCCATAAAAACCTGTCCACCATTGCACTCTTTATAACTGGCGAACCAACTTCGATGAGGAGTCATGTGATATGACGCTCGTGTCAAGAATCCACTTGTCTCTACGATCATCGTATAAGTGTCCGATCATAGACACAAATAAAACATCACACGTGCTTGTCTCTTCATCAGATGTGACAACATTGGCCTCCCTAGAAAAAGTCATTAATTTTTCCTTATCCTTGCCCTTGGATTTGAATCTAAATCTTGGAGATCCTGTACCTTGTTCAGTATTTCTATCTCTCATAAGCAGTGCATCAGAAAATGTCTCTATGCCACTGTTTCCTTTTCTCATAGCCTTACCCTAAAGGGATTAGATAACGGTGTCCACACTCAAGGACTTATTACTGGTGCACAATAAGTCCCTAAATGACTTATACGAAGCCGGAAGAGAATTCAACAAAATACATGCTTAATCTTCATCTTTGATCACTTCCTCCATGTTTAACAATTTCCAAATCCACTTATTAAAACTACTGATGTGGGCTTCCCCATCTCCACCCTTTGCCATCCTGAAGTTGAACAATTGAAGCTTCAAGTGTAGGCGATTCTCAAGGGACTTTTTTGCATAAACGTCCCATAACTTCATCCACAAACTCGCTACAGTTTTCTCCCTTAAAACATTGTAGAGAACCTTATCCGTGAGACGCAACCAGATAGAGGATAAGGCCTTCTTATCAAAAGTATTCCAGTCTTCGTCACTCATAAATGGTCGTCACTCCTCAACAGCCCCATATTCACCTTGCTTAGTTAATAGGCTAATCATCTTAACCTTCCATAACTCAAAATTATTTTTGCTTGAGTACTTCTCAATATCATACTTAGCGTTTCCCATTGATACTAATCCTTCAAATTCAAGCCTGTGCCCCAAAGATAGCTTTGATACCACTTGTTGGGGGGACCGCAAAAACACATAGAGATGAATCAAGGATAGCTATCCAAAAGCACCAAGTAAAAGGGGAAGAACATAACGATTTTAATATAGAAAAACCCTTGCAGGAAAAAACCATGGCACAAAGTGAAAAATGATCACTATGAAAGCAGAATTACAAAGTATAGAGCTTACCCGATTTGAACAACCTCGAATCTCACCCTTGCTACACCTCTTTGAAACCCTTGGACGATTTGGAAACCCTGGAATACTTGTATTACATCCCAATTCCGATTGCACTTCGATATATAACCTTTGGAGGAAACCCAATCAAAAAAGGAAACAAATCCCGCAAATTCACAACTCTGCGAAAATCTACGCTGATCAGTTCAATGGCATTAAACGTCATTTGATGTCATCTAAACTTATCCTTCGATGGCATCAAACTAACACCCAAACAGTCCAGAGACAAAACTCAATTTTTTAAAATATCTCGATTGCATCGAGCCATGTTCAATGTCATCAAATGTACAATTGAACACCCTTCGATGACATCGAAAAAGTGCCAAGATAGTTCAGCGACCAACTAGAGAAAATCTAAAAAATCTCGATGGGATTGAGCACTGTTCGATGTCATCGAGCAGTCTGTCAATTGTATCAACAAGCCTAGTAACAGACTTGATTTAAGACATCCATTACAACAAATTGTTTATGGTGAGAGCACCAAGTTCTTCTTCAAATGCTACTTTTATAGACTTCTGAGGGATAGTGGCCGCACATAAGTCATATAGTTTTCAGCATGAATATTTTGATTACGCAATAGCCATGTCTTAATAAGATTTGTAATTATTATTATGTAATGCCATCATATATGATTGTTTCTAATTTCAAATAACTTTCTAAAATTTATTATTTATTGTTGATTTCTTGTTGCCTTTGAACGGGCATTGGACGTTCCTGAGGTTTTTTTTTTTTTTAACTGATCTAAGACAGTCATGTCATGCGTATGTTGGATTATGAGTAATATTTCAGCATCAGCAAGGCCTTCAAAACTTCCTTCGTATGTTAAGAGTCACACGTGTATGTACATTAGTTTTGTTCCCTGTACATGATGACTGTCTTGCCGTGTGTAAATGTGCCTATAGCTCTGAGCGTGGGTCATTTTGGTAGACCATGTATCACGGGAAATAAGCCTGAGCAGTCTTATTCGGCATAAGTACCTTTCACTCCTATTATTTAGGATGTGCATGCTGTCACATGGTGGCTTCTTATGGTCAACATGGACCCAGCCAAGCCCAGGAGTAAATACATCTACACGCATACGTTTTTCATTGCAACAGAATGAAGTGCGCATCGCTTTATTGTTTAAGATTTTTGCGATCGGCTACATGTATAAAATCAATACCTCACAACGACCAGTAACATGTCATTAATACGCCCAATGGTGGGCCATGATAGTTGTGGCCCACTTGCTTGTGGAGCGTAGGCCCGACTCATCCAATGTGGCTGCTTACCATTTTCCTTTTAACCATTCATTTCATGGTCATAAATTCGGCAGTTAGGATCCCCCCATAGCTACAACAATGTTCAGCCCATGGTCCATCTACATCTGGGCCCATGATTTGGACGATCTTGATCAGTATGTATGTGCGCCAGATGTACGGTGGATGAGACGTTGCACCCTGAGGGAGGTGGAACTTGCCTAATTTGACCTTTTAACCTTTAAGATGGAAGATATACATTAGATCTTCTTCTCTGACACAAGCACTAATGGTCTTCGTCATCATGAAACGTGCTCTTTGCTAATGCGCAGGATTCTTGACACGTGTAGATATGTTTCAACGATCCAACTGTTTATTATATACGGTAGGGCCCACCTAGAATGGGTTATAAACAAAAAAGAAAAAAGGCTACCCGACTTGCATATTTTAATTCTTTGATGGTTAAACTATTTATTTTCCTTCGAATACGAATCATCTTCAGCTGTCTATTTGTAGGCCACTGAAGGAGAGGCTAGGATCTTCACATCTTAATGATTTTTGAGGCACCCATCATCAGCAACTTATATCATCATATCAACCGTTTAGATCATTGAACCATGGGTCCATTCATGCGGCACCAGTGAAGCGCATGTTTGCTGAGAGCAAGACCCTCTTTTTCTAAGAAATCAAAGGTTATCTTTTTAGTTTTGATAGCTTGAAGGAAAAACAGGCCAGCCAACCACTCGATTGACTAAGTTGGTGGAGCACCATCTTTGTTAAGTCTATGTCCTCGAAGGTTCTAGAACCAACGGCTGAGAATAAAAGTAAACAAAGTCCACATATATTCACATTCATGTATTGACCCGTTCATACACATGCTTTAGTTGGAAATTCCATTAACATTAAAATTACGAAAATTAATCAAATAATCAATAGAGGATTGTTTCACGTGCATTGTCATGGCTTATGAATATTTCCATGGAATTGGAATGAAAGGAAAGTCATTTTTATTTTGGGTGAATTAGATACGGTCCTCTTGTTTCATTGATTTCTTTTAATTTAATTTATTTTATGGATAAAGAGATCAATGTGACTTTACATGGATGCCATTTATCTATGGCATGGCCCAACAGATATCCTAACGTATAGAAAGTGACATAGGGAAGGACGTGAGGTCGAGCATGTCTTTCTAAGAGGGATAACTATTCCGAATCCTCAAAACTTCTCTAGACTCCTCATAGAGAAATCTCAAATCTACGAGGAAAAGAAAATAAAAATAATTCTAAAATATTCAAAATAATTTTATTGATGATGAAAACTAGTTTACAACTCTTTAAATAAGACTACGAACCCTGGAGAGAAGTTTCAGAATCATACTATAACTAACACTCCTAGAAATCGTGACTTACTATAAATAGTAAACTTACTATTTATAGACAATCATGATTTCCACTAGACCTCATGGTTTTTAGCCAAAAATAGTAAGTGTCCTATTTGGCTCAACCATGTTATTCTCTTAATTATTCTAAACACTTTTCGTGTTGGGTGCAACTCCTAAAGCCTAATGGATGAAGAGTTATACGCAAACTAAAACTTACTATAAATAGTAAAAACAAAATTAAAATAGGGACTCGACCGTCGATCCGGTGGTATTTCGCAAATTCGGCATGTAGCATATAGGGGTTAGGTGGCTAAAGTAGCTCGTCCTACCTCAAAATCATATATGGTACGTCCGATAGCTCGTTTTGGTTTGTGAGATACGTCTGTTTTAGACGGTCTAGATTATCTCCGTCTCTGATCGAGCTTTTTCTGAACCATCTTGGCCATGAAAGTGTTTGCAACCCGCTCTACATCAGTCCTTTCTACTTCAAAAGAACTCGTCTTCGAGTTCTCGCCCTACTTTGGCTCGTGATACTCGGTCAGGTCTGCGACATTGCAAGTTTGCGAGATCTCCATGTCGTCCGGAAGATCAACAACATAATTAGCGTTGTCATTGATCTTTCGGAAGATTGGCACCGGTCCAATTTTCTTGCTCTTTAACTTGTTGTTCGTCCCGGTCGGAAATCTCTTCTTGCGTAGATGGACCATAACTTGGTCACCTACCTCAAACACCTTTTTGCCGCCGACGCAGTCATCATCAACTATCTATTTGTAGGCCACTGAAGGAGAGGCTAGGATCTTCCCATCTTAATGATTTTTGAGGCAGCCATCATCATCTACTTATATCATCATACCAACCGTTTAGATCATTGAACCATGGGCCCATTCATGCGGCACCAATGAAGTGTAAGTTTGCTGATGAGCAAGACCCTGTTTTTCTTAGAAATCAAAGGTAATCTTTTTAGTTTTAATGGCTTGAAGGAAAAACCAGGCTAGCCAACCACTCGATGACTAAGTTGGTGGAGCACCATCTTTGTTAAGTCTATGTCCACGAAAGTTCTAGAACTGACGGCTGAGAATAAAAGTAAACAAAGTCCACATATATTCATATTCATGTATTGACCTGTCATACACATGCTTTGGTAGGAAATTCCATTAACATTAAGATTGCAAAAATTAATAAAGTAAGCAATAGAGGATTTTTTTTACGTGGTTTGTCATGGCTTATGAATATTTCCATGGGATTGGAATGAAAGGAAAGTCATCTTTATTTTGGGTGAATTAGATACGGTCCTCTTGTTTCATGGTTAGGATCGTTGGAAACAATGTGATGTTGTTTTATTTTATTTTATTTTATGGATAAAGAGATCAATGTGACTTTACATGGATGCCATTTATCTATGGCATCGCCCAACAGATACATTGACATATAGAAAGTGATGCAGGGAAGGACGTGAGGGGGCTTCGTCTTTCTCATAAGGATAACATTACTGAATCAACGAAACTTCTCTGGACTCCTCACATAGAAACCTCAAATTTAGGAGGAAAAGAAAATAGAAATAATTCTAAAATATTCGAAATAATTTTATTAATGATGAAAATCAAGTTTACAACTCTTTAAATAAAACTACGAACTAGGGAGAAGTTTCGGAATCATACTATAACTAAAACTCTTAGAAATTGCGACTTATTATAAATACAGTCGTGATTTCCACTGGACCTCATGGTTTTTCGCCAAAAATAGCAAGTGTCCTATTTGGCTCAACCATGCTATTCTCCTAATTATTCTAAGCACTTTTCATGTTGGGCGCAACTCCTAAAGCCCAACGGATGAAGAGTTAAACTTGAACTAAAACTTACTATAAATAGTAAAAATAAAATTAAAATAGGGATTCGACTGTTGATCTGGTGGTATTTCGAAAATTCGGTATGCGAAACCCAACATAGAGGGGTTGGGTGGTTAAAGTAGCTCGTCCTACCCCAAAATCATATATGGTACATCCAATGGCTCATTCTGGTTTGCGAGATACGTTTGTTTTAAGTTTTGACGGTTCGGATCATCTCCGTCTCCGATCGGGCCTTTTCTAAACCATCTTGGCAATGAAAGTGTCCATGACCCACTCTACATCAATCCCCTCTACTTCAAAAGAACTCATCCTCGAGTTCTCGCCCTGCTTTGGCTCGTGATACTCGGTCAGGTCCGCAACGTCGAAAGTTCACGAGATCTCCATGTCGTCCGGAATATCAACAAAGTAATTAGCGTTGTCATTGATCTTTCGAAAGATTGGCACCAGTCTAATCTTCTTGCTTTTTAACTTGTTGTACGTCTCGATCGAAAATCTCTCCTTATGTAGATGGACCATACTTTGGTTACCTACCTCAAATACCTTTTGTCGCCGATGCTTGTCAGCTTGCTCCTTGTACTTGTCGTTCGAGGTGTGTAACTTGTCTTGCACCTCAACATTAATGTCCATGACCATGTATGCCACATGTTTTGCTGCAGTGCTTATACCTGGGAGCTTGGGCAAAGGAACTAAGTCAAGTGTGTAGCGAGGCACTCGGCCATAAATAACCTGGAATGAGGACTTCCCTGTCGAGTGATTCACCATGTTGTTGAATGCAAACTCTGCTTGAGACAAGGCTAAATCGTACTGCTTCAAATTTTCTCCTAAAATACATCGAAGGATGTTCCCCAACATGCAATTCATAACTTCGGTTTGCCCGTCGGTCTGTGGGTGGTAGGCACTACTGAATTGAAGTCATGTATCGAACCAGTTCCATAAAGTCCTTCAGAAGTGGCTAATGAACTTCATGTTGCGGTTAGAAGTGAGTCTTGGGGACCCCATGTAGCCACACGACCTCTCTGAAGAATAAATGTGCCATGTGTATCGCGTCGAGGATTTTCTTGCATAGGATGAAGTGTGTCATCTTCAAAAAATGATCTACCAGCACAAAGACTGAATCCATGCCACGCTGTGTTCGTGGGAGTCCCAACACGAAGTATATTGATGTCCTCCCAATGGCAGTCAGGTATAGATAACGGGGTGTAGAGACCCATATTCTGAGAGTGCCCCTTGGAGACTTGGCAAACATGACAACGCTGCACTGCTCTACCCACGTCACGTAATAACTGCGACCAATAGTACCATTCTTCAACAAGAGCCCGCATCTTGTCCCATCAAAGGTGTCCACTAAGGCCACCTTTATGTCTCTCTTGGATAATTTGCTCCCTCAACGAGCTTTTGGGAATGCATAGTCGATTCCCTTTAAAAGGAACCCATCTTACATATGTAGGTCACTAGGGTGACCATCTTATCATCTAACCCATGTGTCCTTGAAGTCGTCGTCGTCGATATATATATCCTTGAGGCATTCGAACTCGACAACCTCATTACTCATAGTGACTAACAGAGTTGCACAGCAGCTCAGTGCATCAACCACTTTGTTTTGCTATCTAGGTTTATGTTTCAACACAAATGTGAATCTCTGTAAAAATGAAATCCATCTAGCATGCACACAATTCACGTTAGCTTGAATATTAATGAATTTGAGAGCTTGATGGTTTGTGTAAAGAATAAACTCTCTTTGAATTAAGTAATGTCGCTAATGCTGCAATGTCTGCACCACTGCGTATAATTCGAGCTCATAGGTCGACCACTTCTTGCGTGCATCACTAAGCTTTTCATTGTAGAAGGTCATCGGCCTACCTTCTTGAGACAAAACTCCCTCAATTCTGACATATGAGGCATCACATTCGACTTCAAATAGTTTGTCGATGTTAGGAAGTATAAGAACTAGGGTTGTGAATAACATGTGGTTAATTTCAGCAAAGCTCCTATTGGCTTCGTCAGTCCATTGAAATTGTGCCTTCTTTATGCAATCTATGATTGGTGACATAATGGTGCTAAAATTCTTCATGAACCGATGATAGAATGTCGCAAGTCTATGAAAACTTCGTACCTCATGGATGTTTGTTGGGATAAACCATTTCCTGATGACTTTTACATTTTCTTCATCTACTCGAATGCTTGTGGATGTCACGACAAAGACCAAAAACAACAAGCTATCGGTTAAGAAGATGCACTTTTTAAAATTGAGATACAGTTTATTTTCAGTAAGCACTTGAATGACCTTCTTGAGGTGTTCCAGATGGCTTGCTTTATCCGGACTGTATATCAAAATATCATCGAAATAAACCACGACGAACTGCCCAATGAATGGTTTCAGAACTTGGTTCATCAACCTTATGAATGTGTCAGGCGCATTCGAAAAATCGAAGGACATGACCATCCATTCATACAACCCTTCATTGGTCTTAAAAGCCATCTTCCGCTCATCACCTGCCCGTGTTCGAATATGATGGTAGCCGTTCCTTAGATCTAATTTAGAAAATAATTTTGCATCCTCAAGCATATCTAACATATCATCTAGTTGTGGTATGGAAAACCTATATTTTATGGTGATTTTGTTGATGATTCAACCGTCGACACACATGCACCAACTCCCATATTTCTTAGGAGTTAATAGAGTAGGTACGGCACATGAGCTCATGCTTTCTTAGATAAAACCCTTACAAATAAGTTCTTTCACTTGCCCCTGCAGAATTTTGCACTCATTCGTACTCATCCAATAGTGAGGACAATTGGATAAGCTGGACTCAAGGACAAGGTAAATATGGTATTAAATATCTCGCATGGGAGGTAATCCATCGGGAAGGTCATCAGGCTAAATTTCTTTGAACTCATATAGTAAGGGTTTTAGTTCCTTAGGGATGTTGGTGGGATCGAGTTCTTTCCCTTTTGATAATTAATGCATAGGCCTGTCCTGTTTCTTTAGATTCCTCTATGAAATCCCATATGGTTAAGAGAAAATGACCCTCCACTTTAGAAGTTTCAAGTGGTCTATCTGGATCCATATGGGCCAATATGATTTTTCAGCCATCCTTGACGAAAATATATACATTATCTCGCCTTTTATGAGTGGTGTCATGGTCGGATTGCTAGGGTCGACCGAGTAGTATGTGACATGCCTCCATGTCAACTACATCGTATACTACTTCATCTTTATAATATCTGCCAATTGAAAATGATATAATACACTGTTCAGTTACATTTGTTTCGCTGGCATTCTTGATCCAAATGATTGTATATGGTGAGGGATGATGCTCCGTTTTCAATTATAAATTTTCTACCATTACCCTGGATACAATGTTTTCGCTGCTCCCATTGTTAATGATCATATCGCAGACTTTTCAATTCATCGTAAACCTAATTCGAAAGATGTTATGTCGTTGTGGGTGTACCTCTTTCCTTGGCGCATACAATAATCGCCTCACGAATATGTTCTCATTGTTCCCTTGTATCATCCACCTCATCTTCTATGGCGTGCTTCGGTTCCTTAACATTTGGATCTTCATCGGCGTTTTCAACACTACCATCATTAATGGCGAGATTCGCCACTTGTCGCTGGGGACAAGAATTTGATAGGTGACCCATTTGGCCACAACGAAAGCAGCAGCAATCGATACGCCCCTTTGGGGCCTAGCTTGCCCGCTTCCCTGATCTCGATTCATGGGTGTAGGAGGTTGAGTGCGTGCTCCTACGGGCTCCTTCCCTCTGAGCTATGTAACTCATTGGGGCAAACCTGTCGCGACTACCCTAGAGATAAGATAGGTCTGTGTGTTGGGATGTTTAAACTGCGTTTCTACTCGGGCAGCTAACTTGATTGCATCATTCATCGTCCAAACGGACTACATCTGGACCCGATCCTGGATTGCCATTCATAATCCATCGTTGAATCAGGCAACTTGCTGCAATTCAGTCTCAACCAAATCATTATGGACCGCCAAGCGGTAAAATTTTTCTGCGTAATCTCTCACGACCGACTACCTTATCGATAATTTTGGTATTGTTGGAATAATACCTGATTGTAGTCACTAAGGAGGAATTGAGAGTGTAGTAATTGCTTCATCCACTGCCATGTCCGAATTTATACTTTCGTCTGCCTGGTCCTTGCGAGTTGCAGTTGCTCCCACCAAGCTGAAGTTTTGCCCTTCAACTTGTAGCCACAAGCTTGACATTTTTTACTTCAGAGATATCCATATAGTCGAAGAATCACTCAACTTCAGAAAGTCAAATGAGGAAATCCTCAATGTGTAGTTGGCCATTGAAGCTAGGAATATCGACCCTCATCTTAAACTCTTGATCCGTCTGATCTACTAGATCGCCGCCTTGTGGGGGATATTAGAGGATTATGTCGTCGACCTCCTCATTGCTAGATCCCCCTTCCTTAGGAATGATCTTGTTGCATTGCCGGCACCATCCTATGATTAGGGTGATTACAAGTTCTAGCAATTGCTGGTGGTGGATTACACTAGGAACACAGAGTTACCCCATAGCCTCCCTCATGCGATCGATGAAAGCCTGCAGCCCTTGTATGGCTTGCCGATTCTCTCGCTACACTGCTCCAAAAGTTGTTTCGAAAGCCGTTAAAAGGCGATTCCATTGAGCAATGTCCATGAGATTGTTGCCCGACCCATCGTTAGTAGCCATCGATTTGAGGAGAAAGCCTCGCTCTGATACCAAATTGACGTAGGGAAGGACATGAGGTCGAACACCATCTTCCTCAGGGGGATAAATGTTCTGAATCCATGGAACTTCTCTAGACTCCTCACAGAGAAACCTCGCATCCATGAGGAAAAGAAAATAGAAATAATTCTAAATAATTTTATTGATGATGAAAAATGAGTTTACAACTCTTTAAATAAGGCTACAAACCCTAGGGAGAAGTTTCAGAATAATACTATAACTAAAACTCCTAGAATCTGACACATGGATGAACATGATGAGGTCGATCACCGTCTTCCTCAAGGATAACTACTTCGAATCCACGAAGCTTCTCTGGACTCCTCACAGAGACTTCTCGAATCCACAAGGAAAAAGTAAGAAAATAAAAATAATATTCTAGAAAATTCATAAATTGATTGATAGCTCAAATGAATGAGTCTACAACCCTTTAAATAGTGATACCAAGCCTTGGAAGAAGTTTCAGAATTTACAACTAAAACTCCTTAAAATTCGCAACTTACTATAAAATTCGCAACTTACTATAAATTTACTATTTATAGTAAGTGTCCTATGTGGCTTAACCACATTATCCTCCTAATTTTTATGTTTGGTACAACTCCTAAAGCTCAAAGGATGAAGAGTTATAATCAAACTAAAACTTACTATAAATAGTAAAAGTGAAAATAAAATGGATTTTCGACTGTCGATCTAATGGAATCTCGCATATTCGGTGTGGGAAACCCGGCATAGCGGGTTGGTTGGCTAAAGTAGCTTCTCCTACCCCAAAATCATATATCGTACGTCAAATAACTCATTCCAGTTTACGAGATATGCATGTTTTAAGGTTTTAACAGTCTTGATGACTTCGCCTCCAATTGGGCCTTCTTTGGTCCGTCTTGGACATGAAAGTATCCGCGACCCTCTCTACATCAAAATTGTAACTTACTATAAATAGTAAACTTACTATTTATAGACGGTTGTGATTTCCACTAGATCTCATGGTTTTCGGCCAAAAATAGTAAGTGTGCTATTTGGCTCAACCATGCTGTTCTCCTAATTATTCTAATCACTTTTCATGTTGGGCGCAACTCCTAAAGGCCAAGGGATGAAGAGTTGTACTCAAACTAAAACTTACTATAAATAGTAAAAACGAAATTAAAATAGGGATTTGACCGTCAATCTAGTGGTATTTTGCAAATTCGATGTGTGCAACTTGGCGTGGTAGGGTTGGGTGGCTAAAGTAGCTTGTCTTACACCAAAATCATAGATGGTACATCTGATAGCTCGTTCCGGTTTGCGAGATACGTCCGTTTTAAGTTCTGATGGTCGGGATCATCTCCGTCTCTGATCGGGCCTTTTCTAATCCATCTTGGCCATGAAAGTGTCCAACCCGCTCTACATATAAAAGATTACTAAAGTACATATCCTTCCCCTACAAAATATGTAGTTTTAGCTTGTCGGCTTGTTACTTGCATATGAGCATCTACCAAGACTGTCCACAAGTGCCAGCATGGTACGCATGTGTGCGATCGAAATCATCCATTAGGGGGACTAATTAATTGTACCTCTAGCCTAAAATCAGGCAGGTACATTCTTCATGTCCATGTGAGAGGAACATCTGCCCTCCGTCGAATCATCTCTAACATTTCATTTTTCAACGGTGGTTGTTTGATATGGTATGTGGGAGCAGCGAATATGCCTTCCTAAGATGTAATATATTCTCTTAAGAGAGGCTCTAGAAAAATTAGGTTCGGCTGCTCAGGGATTGGGAAATCAAGCATAGCCTATTTACGGTATGAGTCTCTCCACCCTTTGCCCAATATGTTTATGTAAGTTCTATACGTGGAATTGTCAAAGGACCTTATTGTGTATTAGATATGGAGATAAGAACAGGGAGATGGCTTACCTATCTGCGTCGCCACTACCATAG
Organism: Magnolia sinica; assembly: GCF_029962835.1. Taxonomy (NCBI): domain Eukaryota; kingdom Viridiplantae; phylum Streptophyta; class Magnoliopsida; order Magnoliales; family Magnoliaceae; genus Magnolia; species Magnolia sinica. The sequence goes on along the minus strand of NC_080575.1, from coordinate 87,305,055 downwards.
AATTGGAATGCCGGGATCTTCCTTTCCTTACGCCCTTTAGAGAAGACGGGATGCGATTGTAACCTCTGTCGATGGTGTAGGATTGGGGACCCGGCTCTGTTTTATACTAGTGAGGGCAGAGGAGTTTGAGACCCATCAAAACTCCTCTCCTTGAAAGGCTCCACACGAATTGAGAATTCCATTTCCTATACGACACTACGCGCGTATCACAGTAGAAACACACCACCCTTTACACGAATTTTTGGACGTATCACCATTTAGTGGGGCCCATTGGTGCACCCGATCACACTATCCAACCTTTAGGTAAATGTAGACCATTGATCAATAAGACCTGCCTTATAGGATTCTTACAGTTTTACCCCATATGTGTAAGAGAATATAAAAAATCATTGATATTCATTGATACACCATCCTTTAATGGCTCGAGCTTTTAGAGCAAATGGTTGTTTTATGTTTGTTAACCTATCTAGGTAGGCCATTGAGTTTTAGGTCATGTTATGACCAGAGGTGGGCATCGAGTTGAGTCGGATCGGATTGGGTCCAACTCGACTCGATCCGATTTTCTAAGAATCTGACCAGAATTCAATTCAATCCGGGACCGAGTCTAGCAGGGTTGACTCGATCCGATCTGAATCCTTGCTAGCTTGACCGAACCGAGTTGGATCGAGTTGAATCTGTCCAGTCAATTTGGACTGGGCAGAATCAAGATCAGGAGAGAGAGGGAGAGAAAGGAGGAGAGAAAGAAGGAGAGGTGGGAAAGAAGGAGAGAAAGAAGTAGAGAAAGGAGGAGAGAAAGAGCGAGAGAAAGAAGTAGAGAAAGGAGGAGAGAAAGAGGGAGAGAAAGGAGGAGAGATTGGTAGGTGTGACGCCGTTCGGGTAGAGAAAGAGAAGGGAGGGATTATGGCTTCGTTCGAGTGAGGCGGGTAGTAAAAAAATGAAAATAAAAAATATTACTTATATAGTACCGGACCGAATCAGATCGGATCGGTCCGGATTGACCATGATCTTAACTCAATCTGATGTATGATCGGATATGAGTGGTCCTACTTGAACTGCACCGATTTAGGCCTTCGGTTCGGTTCGAATCAGGTCGGATCCGCCGGATCGAGTTGGATTCTACTCAGCTCTAGTCATGACTCACCCCAGTTAGGGTGAATTGGCACGACTCACTTGAGTCATGGGTGATTGGGGGTATCAAACCAGATCAGCTCATGGAGTCAGAGTTGCACCGTACTCATCCAAGTCTTGAAACCATGAGCCCAACTACTAAAGGGGACTGGCTTGACCAATCCATTGGGCCAGGGCATATTCATTTACGTGGCACTCCTAATGAAACACCTAGACCTTGTACCCATGAAACATATAGCCGTTAACAGGCATGTGTTTGGCCTTTGCACATGTGTATTGATAAGTAGGTGAAATTTCTCAAGTAGATTGGACAAAGCACTCTCGGAACGAGGAAACGGTTAATACTCGGGAGAGAACGATGGTTGATACATATGCACTAACAAATTGTGTCAGTACCAGAGAAATGATCTGGTAGGCTAAATGTGCGGAAACTTTCCCATCCCCATAGTTGTGTTTGGACTCATTGGCATCCATTACTGAAAAAAGATCACAACAATCAGATGTCCCTGCACATCTATTATTGGGTCTATCTTATTATCATGATCTTGTCCACCCATTTTTGCATGCTGCTGATCAGACGGTTTGTTCATCCAATCAGTTCAATTTTTTATAGTCAGCCTTAAAAGGCGTAGACTGGACTTGATAAACAGCCCGGTAGGTTGTGGAAAGTCCGAAATTGAGAGCGACCGGGTTAAAAAGCCATAATTGAGAAAGCAATGCTTGTGGTTGAACGTTTCAAAGTTCCCAACGGTTGGCAGCCGACGCAGCTATCATCAGCTATCTATTTGTAGGCCACTGAAGGAGAGGTTAGGATCTTCCCATCTTAATGATTTTTGAGGCAGCCATCATCAGGTACTTATATCATCATACCAACCGTTTAGATCATTGAACCATGGGCCCATTCATGCGGCACCAATGAAGCGTATGTTTGCTGATGAGCAAGACCCTGTTTTTCTAAGAAAACAAAGGTAATCTTTTTAGTTTTAATGGCTTGAAGGAAAAACCAGGCCAGCCAACCACTCGATGACTAAGTTGGTGGAGCACCATCTTTGTTAAGTCTATGTCCACGAAGGTTCTAGAACCGACGGCTGAGAATAAAAGTAAACAAAGTCCACATATATTCATATTCATGTATTGACCTGTCATACACATGCTTTGGTAGGAAATTCCATTAACATTAAGATTACGAAAATTAATAAAGTAAGCAATAGAGGATTGTTTTACGTGGTTTGTCATGGCTTATAAATATTTCCATGGAATTGGAATGAAAGGAAAGTCATCTTTATTTTGGGTGAATTAGATACGGATCGCTTGTTTCATGGTTAGGATCGTTGGAAACATGTGATGTTGTTTTATTTTATTTTATTTTATTTTATTTTATAGATAAAGAGATCAATGTGACTTTACATGGATGCCATTTATCTATGGCATGGCCCAACAGATACACTGACATATAAAAAGTGACGCAGGGAAGGATGTGAGGGGGCTTCGTCTTTCTCATGAGGATAACATTACTGAATCAACGAAACTTCTCTGGACTCCTCACATAGAAACCTCAAATTTAAGAGGAAAAGAAAATATAAATAATTCTAAGATATTTGAAATAATTTTATTAATGATGAAAAACAAGTTTACAACTCTTTAAATAAGACTACAAACCTTAGGGAGAAGTTTCAGAATCATACTATAACTAAAACTCCTAGAAATTGTGACTTATTATAAATACAGTCGTGATTTCCACTGGACCTCATGGTTTTTCGTCAAAATAGCAAGTGTCCTATTTGGCTCAACCATGCTATTCTCCTAATTATTCTAAGCACTTTTCATGTTGGGCGCAACTCCTAAAGCCCGACGGATGAAGAGTTATACTTGAACTAATACTTACTATAAATAGTAAAAATAAAATTAAAACAGGGATTCAACTGTTGATCTGGTGGTATTTCGCAAATTCGGTATGCGTAACCCAGCATAGAGGGGTTGGGTGGTTAAAGTAGCTCATCCTACCCCAAAATCATATACGGTACATCCAATGGCTCATTCTGGTTTGCGAGATACGTTTGTTTTAAGTTTTGATGGTCTGGATCATCTCCGTCTCCGATCGGGCCTTTTCTGAACCATCTTGGCAATGAAAGTGTCCAGGACCCGCTCTACATCAATCCCCTCTACTTCAAAAAAACTCATCCTCGAGTTCTCGCCCTGCTTTGGCTCGTGATACTCGGTCAGGTCCGCAACGTCGAAAGTTCACGAGATCTCCATGTCGTTCGGAATATCAACAACGTAATTAATGTTGTCATTAATCTTTCGGAAGATTGACACCAGTCTAATCTTCTTGCTCTTCAACTTGTTGTACGTCCCGTTCGAAAATCTCTCCTTATGTAGATGGACCATACTTTGGTTGCCTACCTCAAACACCTTTTGTCGCCGATGCTTGTCGGCTTGCTTCTTGTACTTATCGTTCGAGGTGTGTAACTTATCTTACACCTCAGCATTAATGCCCATGATCATGTCTGCCACATGTTCTACTGCAGTGCTCATACCTGGGAGCTTGGACAAAGGGACTAAGTCAAGTATGTAACGAGACACTTGGCCATAAATAACCTGGAATGGGGACTTCCCTGTCGAGTAATTCACCATGTTGTTGAATACAAACTCTACTTGAGACAAGGCTAAATCGTACTGCTTCGGCTTTTCTTTTCTTGAAATACATCGAAGGATGTTCCCTAACATGCAATTCACAGCTTCGATTTGCCCGTCGGTCTGTGGGTGGTAGGCACTACTGAACTGAAGTCGTGTATCGAACCAGTTCCATAAAGTCCTTCAGAAGTGGCTAATGAACTTTGTGTCGCGGTTAGAAGTGAGTCTTGGGGACCCCATGTAGCTGCACGACCTCTCTGAAGAATAAATGTGTTATGTGCTTCGCATCTAGGGTTTTCTTACATGGGACGAAGTGTGTCATCTTCGAAAAATGATCTACCAGCACGAAGACCGAATCCATGCCACGCTGTGTTCGTGGGAGTCCCAACACGAAGTATATTGATATGTCCTCCCAAGGACAGTCAGGTACATATAATGGAGTGTAGAGACCCATATTTTGAGAGTGTCCCTTTGAGACTTGGCAAATATGACAACGCTGCATTGCTCTACCCACGTCACGTACTAACTGCGACCAGTAGTACCGTTCTTCAATAAGAGCCCGCATCTTATTCTATTCAAGGTGTCCACTAAGGCTACCTCTATGTAGCTCTTAGATAATTTGCTCCCTCAGCGAGCTTTTGGGAATGCATAGTTGATTCCCTTTGAAAAGGAACCCATCTTGCATATGTAGGTCACTGGGGTGACTTTCTCAACATCTAACCCATGTGTCCTTGAAGTCGTCGTCGTCGGCATATATATCCTTGAGGCATTCAAACCCGACAACCTCATTGCTCATAGTGACTAACAAAGTTGCACGGTAGCTCAATGCATCAACCACTTTGTTTTGCTGTTCGAATTTATGTTTCAACACAAATGTGAATTCCTGCAAAAATGAAATCCATCTAGCATGCACACGATTCACGTTAGCTTGAATATTAATGAATTTGAGAGCTTAATGGTTTGTGTAAAGAATAAACTCTCTTTGAATTAAGTAATGTCGTCAATGCTACAATGCCTGGACCACTGCGTACAATTCGAGCTCATAGGTCGACCACTTCTTGTATGCATCGCTAAGCTTTTTACTATAGAAGGCCATTGGCCTACCTTCTTGAGATAAAACTGTCACGCCCCAAACCCGAAAATCGGATTCACAGGAATCCCGATCGCCGAATCTGGTGCCGACAGCCTAGCGTTCATACGCCAGATTCCGATCCTGGGATCCTACAAGGGGGATTTTTTTTTTTGTACATTTAACTCATAATAAGCATAACCACAAGATTACCCAATTGACAAAGGCAACATCATCATCACATATCCACTAATATAATCATTTGAGTACAACGCTGAAAGGGAAAATAAATATATCGAAATCAAAGCTCCAGAATACAACTGCACGCTCCAAGCTCAACGCTGCTGCAACCTAATCACACCGGCACGCATCTATCGTGCATAAGCTTATAGAAAGCTTAGGGGGTGGTGTAGTGTGTGCACAAGGTAAGTGTCAAGTATTCAATACAATGCCATTATCATGCAAACTGGAAGTACTGGTAATCCATAAATCGTACAATATCGGAATAAGCAAAGATACTAGCAAGATCATGAATTATCTAAGTAAGCAGAGATACTGACAAGAGCAGGAATTATCAGAGTAAACAGAAATACTCACAAGATCATAGATCATACGATAACAGAGTAAGCGGAAATACGAGCAAGTCCATGAGCCAATCAATATCAGAATACGCAATATATAACAGCTACGCAAACGAGGAGTCATAAAGAGCCAAATATCAAATGCCGAGAATGCAATTGGGTATATAATTCCTTATGTGTTCACAAATACGTCAGTCATATCTAGACCATATAAATGCAGAAGCACAGTAACCCAAGATGTCGTATGCCGCGGATATAATGCAATATGCGGTGTGAATGGAATGACCATGCTGGAGTCTGAAGTCGGGATGGTAATATGTAGTATCGCAGGCTATGGGGTCCATCACAAGGGACTTCTATCCAAACCAGTCCCATACCTAAATTTGGATAGTCAGATTCAATGTGGTAAACTCCTGATCTCAGGTTAGTCGCGCGCCCTAACCGAAATCCTGGCCATTGCGAAGGCACACGTAACAACTAGTTGTGTACCACCAACCCGAGTAGATAGTGAATGAATGAATGCATGAATGAATATGTAACTCCTGCTCACTAAATCCACATATCAGTACAGTTCATCTCTGGGATCATCACCGGGGTTTAGTACACTCCAAATGGCACTGCCGCTCTCCTAGCCGCACAGTCCAAGTGGGCGTAAGAAACCTCACTATCTGCCTGGCCAATAGTCTGCCAATACCTATCCGGCACGTCGATAGCGGACCCATTCACGAGCTGGTCAAACTCAGCCTAGTATTGCCCCCTACCCTCGGGCCGGTAAGGCCACACTCCCTCCCAACCGACCACGACACAGTGGGAGATGCGGCCTCCTGGTATTCGGCACTCGGGCGCTCATGCATCCACTCGGTCTCGACGTTGGGGCGTCTCCTGGCCACGGAGGTTTAGGGATTTTCACCCAGGGACATCTATAGCGCCCGTATGCTAGAACCAAATATTTCCGGTGTCCCATTTGGCCATCCACGATATGCCTGTGGAGGCTACGACCCTGATGTCGCTAGGGCGTAAAGTAATCATAATGCGAGATGCATGAGTCATACAATCCAGTCATGCATCAATCCTGTGCACACCGCGTGCTCATGTGAGATAATCTCCGCCTATCAGGGAGTCTCATAACATGCTCAATGACGTATGCAATGATCAACCACATCTCATAACAAACATGCAGATGATGCGTATGAGCATGTATCATGATGCTATGCTGTCACATACTCATAATCAGTATCGACCATCAATCACAACAATGTGGACATTTAAACAACATTATCCCCCAAGGTATGGCCCACATAAAATCAAACATATAATGGGCCCACAGCCTTACATAAAGGCCTAATATACAACACAATGAGCATTACTCAAGGGTCACATATACGCAATAAGTGGGCCATGCTCATGGGCCTCAAATACATGACATATGGGCCCTGGACATGAGTCTTGAATACATCAAATAGGTCATGCATCATAGGCCTAATACACATCTCAATGGGCCTTATTACATAGACCTCCTATTCATATTAAGCCTTAAACACGGGCTGCATATACATTACGCAGACCGAAGACACATCTCATTGGGCCTCAACTACGGGTCGCATATACATCAAACAAGTCTCGACAAACGAAATCGGCCTTAATAATCGGATTTGACACTCGGAACTGGCCTCGATACTCGGCCTTGGCAATCAGAATCGGCCTCAATAAATCGGCTTATACAATAAGTATCGATGAGAATGGGTCTAACTAGGTTTAAGGAAAGGTCACCATGTGGGCATTTAACCATCATTACCCAGAAATGTGGACATTCAACCAACACTGCTCCCAAGCAGTGGTCCGCATAGAGTTAATCATAAGGTGGGCCCAAATATCCAACAATTGGCCCCAAATAGTCATCACAGGTGGGCCTTACACATGCAGCATGTGGGCTTACACATCACGGTGAGTCGATATATTGGGCCGCACCATTAGCCTAATATGTACATCACGGTGGTCGCATCATTAGGCCGCATCAATGGGCGTCAGTCCAACAAATGGGCCGCATCAATGAGCCGCACTAATGGGCCTTACACACATCAAGTTGGGCCTCGATAACTGGGCTGGAAACGTGTCATAATGGGACACGACATATGGGCCAGAAATACGTTGCAATGGGCCTCGACCCATGGGCCGAAAATACATCTCTATGGGCCTTACCAAATGGGTCATAAACACATCCTAATGGGCCTCAACCATGGGCCCCTAACATATCATAACGGGCCTTGCATTAATGGGCCGCACTAATGGGGCTCATGTACATCAAGTGGGTTGCATCAATGGGCCGCACAAATGCACAATAGGTAGACCCTGCACATGCAGCAGATGGGCCCCACTAGATGGTTAGTGTGGATATAGGATGCATACATCTAGTGGGTCACACATCCCACGAACGGCGTGAATAAAACATACATCGAGGCTGGCCCTATCTAACCTGGACGGTTAGGGTGGAACATATGTGGTGGGCTCTGCTCACGGGTTCCAAATACATTACAATGGGCCTTACCAATTGGGCTTAAATACATCTTAATGGGCCTCAACCCATGGACGCTGATATATATCATAATGGGGTACCTGCCCTCGATGGCGTGGATAAAAAAAATACATCATGGTGCATCCCATCCAAATAGTTGGACAGTATGGATATTAAAACATATATATTATGTGGAATCCATGTGCACAACGGATGCATCAAGGTGGGCCTCACACAGATGGACTGCATGGGATGAATTCATATGTCACATGGGTTCCACATCCCACGGCCAGAGATTGGGCGGTAAGGATAAATAAATACATCATACTGGCCCACACTGCATATGGACGGTATGCTTATTCAACACATATAATAACATACAAGAAGGAGGGCCCCACCGTCCAGTAGCTGCTGGACGGTGTGAATATAGAGTGCATGCATCAAGGTGGGCACCTCGAATGGACCACAAAATACATCAAAGTGGGCCCGACAAATAGGCCACAAAATACATCAAAGTGGGCCCGACAAATGGGCCACAAAATACATCAAAGTGGGCCCGACAAATGGGCCACAAAATACATCAAAGTGGGCCTTCTCACATGGTCATACATACAGCAAATGAGCCACACCAATGGCCCCCATGTATATCTAATGGGTCACACCCCAATAAAAGTGGTGATAATGATTTCCACCATTTAAGTTCCTAAGGCCCACCATAATATATGTTTCCTACCCAACATGTTCATAAATTAACGTAATGATAGATGAAGTGGAACAAATATCAGCTTAATAGGAAACTCCCATAGCCCTTAGAAATTTTGAACGGTGGACATCATTGTCCACTACCTTAAATGGTGGGGTCCACTTGAACTTTAGATCTAACTTATTTTTTTTAGTCTCAAGCCTGTTAAGACAAGCTTGCCAAATGGTTGGACGGTTTGGATGCAACACGTGCATCAAGGGCGGGGTCCACATGAGCTACGGATCTGACTCATTCTTTAGCTCACGCAATGAAAGGAGTTTCCAAAATGGATGGACAGCTTGGATACAACACATGCATTATGGTGGGTCTCATGAAGGCCCACCATCATGTATATATATATAATATAATATAAAAAAATCTATATATAATATACATATAATATATATACAATAATATATATATATATATAGACACACACGCACACACATCAGCCCCACACGTGGGGTGGTCCCACCGTCCAGGGGTGGACGGTGCGGATAGAACACATAGGCCAAGATGGGGCCCCACCGTCCAGTAGCTGCTGGACGGTGTAAATAAAACACATACATCAATGCTCCACCGTCCACAGCCATGGACGGTGTGGATAAAACATATAATTTAGGTGAGTTTCCCGTGGGGCCCACCGTAATGTCTATTTGCAATCCAACCCGTTAATATGATCACACGGGCCTGAATGAAAAGGAGAAACAAATTTCATATTAATCCAAAACTTCCGTGATACCCAAACAGGGTTTCAATGGCTGACGTTCAATCCCGCTGTTTCCATAGATGTGGGCCGTCTGAGCCACGTATAAGGCTGATTTTCGAGGTGGCCCACTTCCTTAAGGGCTTACCTAAATGCACGGTATTGATGACGTGACACACATCATGGTGGGGCCCACAGCAGGGACCCACGTCACTGCCCGCTAACGTCCAACGCAGGACGCCAGCGCGTGCGGTGGCGTCCTGAGGTCTGCCAGCAGCAACACCTTGCATTTGGTTTTATTCAATTTTATAGAAAATGTGTTTTTCGAAGGTTTTTCATGTGTGGAGCCTGCATCAAGTAGATCCACACCACCCATTGTATCCCATGGCCCGAGACGGACCAAATAAGTACAATATTCACTATATTTTTAGTGCATCAAAGCAACAGGGTGGATTTCAGTGGTAGACACATTGTTTGCTATGATAGGGCCCGTCTGAGAGTCAGATTAACCTCATTTTTCAGCTTAACGCTTAAAATGATCTAAGAGATAGGATGGACGGCGTAGATTAAACTCATACATTGAGGCAGGGCTTGTATGAGTGGTCCTTCCAAAGTTTTTTGTTTTATATGAAACCAACACATTTTTTTTTATCACTTCATTCTTCACTTCTTCGCTTCTCACACACGTCCAGCGTCCAGGGACGCTGGACGTTGCATACAACATATGAGTAAGGTGGGTCCCACGTGTGGGAACCATGGAGATGGTTGGTGGATCACACGTGGACATGGCCCACTTGATTTGGACCAACTTGATATTTGTGTTTTTCCCATCTCCCTAAGGTAGGGTCCAAATGGTTTGAATGGTTGGATAAAACATACATCAAGTGGGGTACATCCGGGTGGGCCACACCGCCACATCGTCACACACAATAAAAGTGAAAGAGAGAGAGAGGAGAATAGAGACACCCACTTATGATCTTCTCCTCCTTCTTTCGTCAAAGTATCGTAGAGCATCAATGGACGAACTTCAACGGTCGAGATTGGATCATGAATGGTGGAGATGGGAGTAAGGAAGGTGGGCCACAATAGCTTCTCCTCTTAGAAGCCATGGACGTAGGTTGCTTGGAGAGAGGAGCTTGAAAAATGAGAGAGAGAGAGATGTAAGAGAAGTGATGGGAGAGAGAATGGTGAGGTGATGGGAAGTTGACTTTTGGGATTACCTTTTGTACTTGGGAATGGGGAGAGTAATGGGTGTACTTTTGAAGAATGAGGTGATTGATGTGATGGAATTTCTCGGGATTTGCGACGTGCGGCATTTCTCTCGCACCGAACGCTGGCCCACATCTCCCGACCAGGGTATCGCCTCGGCGCGCAAGTCGCGGCATCGGAATCGCGGCGACGGCGCGATCGTTATGATATAAGTCTTGGACTAAGCCGACTCAAATCTACGGGATACAACTTAGGGTCGTGCGCAAACATCGATTATACGTCGCAGGTTGCTGGAATTTGACGAGAAGGATTGCGGGAGTCGTCGGAACAGTATAGGCTAGATACGGGTCTTACAAAAACTCCCTCAATCTTGACATATGAGGTATCACATTCGACTTCAAATAGTTTGTCGATGTTAGGAAGTATAAGAACTAGGGTTGTGAACAGCATGTGCTTAATTTCAGCAAAGCTCCTGTTAACTTCGTCAGTTCACTGAAATTGCCCATTCTTTATGCAATCTACGATTGGTGACATAGTGGTGCTAAAATTTTTCACGAACCGACGATAGAATGTCGCCAGTCCGTGAAAACTTCGTACTCCATGGATGTTTGTTGGGATCAACCATTCCCTGATGGCTTTCACATTTTCTTCATTTACTCGAATGCTTGTGGATGTCATGACAAAGACCAAAAACAACAGGTTGTCAGTCAAGAAGCTACACTTTTTAAAATTGAGATACAGTTTATTTTCAGTGAGCACTTAAAGGACCTTCTTTAGGTGTTCCATATGGCTTGCTTTATTCGGACTGTATATCAAAATATCATTGAAATAAACCACAACGAACCACCCAATGAATGGTTTTAAAACTTGGTTCATTAACCTTATGAATGTGCTAAGCGCGTTCGAAAAATCGAAGGACATGACCATCCATTTATACAACCCCTCATTGGTCTTAAAAGTCGTCTTTCACTCATCACCCGCCTGTATTTGAATATGATGGTAGCCGTTCCTTAGATCTAATTTAGAGAATAATTTTGCGTCCTCAAGCATATCCAACATATCATCTAGTTGTGGTATGGAAAACTTGTATTTTATGGTGATTTTGTTGATGACTCAACTGTCGACACATATGCACCAACTCCCATATTTCTTAGGAGTTAATAGAGTAAGTACGACACATGGGCTCATGCTTTTTTGGATAAGACCCTTATAAATAAGTTCCTTCACTTGCCCCTGCAGAATTTTGCACTCATTCGGACTCATCTAATAGTGAAGATAATTGGGTAAGATAGACCCAAGGACAAGGCCAAATGTATTGGATATCTCACATGGGAGGTAATCCATTGGGAAGGTCATTTGGCTAAATTTCTTTGAACTCATACAATAAGGGTTTTAGTTCCTTAGGGATGTTGGTGGGATCGAGTTCTTTTCCTTTTATAATTAATGCATAAGCCTGTCCTGTTTCTTTATATTCCTCCATGAAATCCCATATGGTTAAGAGAAAATGACCCTCCACTTTAGAAGTTTCAGGTGGTCTATCTGGATCCATAGGGGCCAATATGGTTTTTTGGCTGTCCTTGACGAAAATATACACATTATCTTGCCTTTTATGAGTGGTGTCACGGTCGGATTGCTAGGTTCGACCGAGTAATATGTGACATGCCTCCATGTCAACTACATCGTATGCTACTTCATCTTTATAATGTCTATCAATTGAAAATGATATAATACACTGTTCAGTTATATTTGTTTCGCTGACATTCTTGATCCAAATGATTGTATATGGCGAGGGATGATGCTCCAATTTCTATTGTAAATTTTCTATCATTACCCTGTTTACGATGTTCTCACTGCTCCCACTGTCAATGATCACATCGCGGACTTTTCAATTCACTGTTCACCTAATTCGGAAGATGTTATGTCGTTGTGGGTGTACCTCTTTCCTTGACGCATACAATAGTCGCCTCACGACTGTTCTCATTGTTCCCTTGTCTCATCCGCCTCATCTTATGTGGCGTGCTCCGGTTCCTTAACATTTGTATCTTCATCGGCGTTTTCAACATTATCATCATTAATGGCGAGATTCACCACTTGTCGTTGGGGACAAGAATTTGATAGGTGACCCATTTGGCCACAACGAAAGCAATTGTCGGGTCTTGGCCGAGCATAGGGATTCGAGATCCTATTTAGACCAACAACAGTCGATATGCCCTTTTGGGGCCTAGCTTGCTCGCTTCCCTGATCTCGATTCATGGGTGTAGGAGGTTGAGTGCGTGCTCCTACAGGCTCCTTTCCTCTGGGCTATGTAACTCATTGGGGCAGACCTGTCGTGGCTACCCTAGAGATAGGATAGGTCCGTGTGTTAGGACGTTTAAGCTGCGCTTCCACTCGGGTAGCCAACTTGATTGCATCATTCATCGTCCAAACGGACTACATCTAGACCCGATCCTGGATTTTCATTCATAATCCACCGTTGAATTGGGTGACTTGCTGCAATTCAGTCTCAATTAAATCATTATGCACTGCCAAGCGGTAGAATTTTTCTGCATAATTTCTCACCGACCGACTACGCTATCGACAATTCTGGTATTGTTGGAATAAAACCTGATTGTAGTCACTAGGGAAGAATTGGGCGTGTAGTAGTTGCTTCATCCACTGTCATGTCTGGATTTGTACTTTCGTCTGCCTGGTCCGTGCGAGTTGCAGTTGCTCCCACCAAGCTGAAGCTCCGCCCTTCAATTTGTAGGCCACAAGCTTGATATTTTTTATTTCAGGGATATCCATATATAGTCGAAGAATCGCTCAACTTTAGAAAGTCAATCGAGGAAATCCTCGATGTTTAGTTGGCCATTGAAGCTAGGAATATCGACCCTCATCTTAAACTCTTGATCCATCCGATCTACTCGATCGCCGCCTTGTGTGGGATATTGGAGGATCATGCTGTCGACCTCCTCATTGCTAGATCCCCCTTCCTCAGGAATGATCTTGTTGCACTGCCGGCACCATCCTGCGATCAGGGTGATTACGAGTTCCAGCAATTGCTGGTAGTGGATTACCACCAAGAACATGGAGTTACCCCATAGCCTCCCTCATGCGATCGATGAAAGCCTACAGCCCTTGTATGGCTTGTCGATTCTCTTGCTGCACTGCTTCGAAAGTTGTTTCGAAAGCTATTGAAAGAAGATTCCATTGAGCACTGTCCATGAGATTGTTGCCCGACCCGTCGTTAGAAGCCATTGATCTGAGGAGAAAACCTCGCTCTGATACCAAATTGACGTAGGGAAGGACATGAGGTCGATCACCATCTTCCTCAGGGGGATAAATGTTCTGAATCCACGGAACTTCTCTAGACTCCTCACAGAGAAACCTCGAATCCATGAGGAAAAGAAAATAGAAATAATTCTAAATAATTTTATTGATGATGAAAAACGAGTTTACAACTCTTTAAATAAGGCTACGAACCCTAGGGAGAAGTTTCGGAATGATACTATAACTAAAACTCCTAAAATCTGACACATGGATGAACACGATGAGGTCGATCACCGTCTTCCTCAAGGATAACTACTTCGAATCCACGAAGCTTCTCTGGACTTCTCACAGAGACTTCTCGAATTCATAAGGAAAAAGTAAGAAAATAAAAATAATATTCTAGAAAATTCATAAATTGATTGATAGCTCAAATAAACGAATCTACAACCCTTTAAATAGGGATAGCAAGCCTTGGAAGAAGTTTTAGAATTTACAATTAAAACTCCTTAAAATTCACAACTTACTATAAAATTCGCAACTTACTATAAATTTACTATTTATAGTAAGTGTCCTATGTGGCTTAACCACGTTATCCTCCTAATTTTTTTAAATAATTTTTATGTTGGGCACAACTCCTAAAGCTCAAAGGATGAAGAGTTATAATCAAACTAAAACTTACTATAAATAGTAAAAATGAAAATAAAATGGATTTTTCGACTGTCGATCTGATGGAATCTCCAAATTCGGTGTGGGTAACCTGGCATAGTAGGTTGGTTGGCTAAAGTAGCTTCTCCTACCCCAAAATCATATATCGTACGTCAAATAACTCATTCTGGTTTACAAGATATGCATGTTTTAAGGTTTTGACAGTCTTGATGACTTCTGCCTCCAATTGGGCCTTCTCTGGTCCATCTTGGACATGAAAGTATCCACGACCCTCTCTACATCAAAATCGTAACTTACTATAAATAGTAAACTTACTATTTATAGACGGTTGTGATTTCCACTAGATCTCATGGTTTTCGGCCAAAAATAGTAAGTGTCCTATTTGGCTCAACAATGCTGTTCTCCTAATTATTCTAATCACTTTTCATGTTGGGCGCAACTCCTAAAGGCCAAGGGATGAAGAGTTGTACTCAAACTAAAACTTACTATAAATAGTAAAAACGAAATTAAAATAGGGATTTGACCATCGATCTGGTGGTATTTTGCAAATTTGATGTACGCAACTTGGCATGGCAGGGTTGGGTGGCTAAAGTAGCTCGTCCTACCCCAAAATCATAGATGGTACGTCTAATAGCTCATTTCGGTTTGCGAGATTCGTCCGTTTTAAGTTCTGATGGTCCAAATCATCTCCTTCTCTGATCGGGCCTTTTCTGATCCATCTTGGCCATGAAAGTGTCCAACCTGCTCTACATATAAAAGATTACTAAAGTACATATCCTTCCCCTACATAATATGTAGTTTTAGCTTGTCGGCTTGTTACTTGCATATGAGCATCTACCAAGACTGTCCACAAGTGCCAGCATAGTACACATGTGTGAGATCGAAATCATCCATTAGGGGGACTAACTAATTGTACCTCTAGCCTAAAATCAGGCAGGTACATTCTTCATGTCCATGAGAGAGGAACATCCGCACTCCGTTGAATCATCTCTAACATTTCATTTTTCAACAGTGGTTGTTTGATATAGTATGTGGGAGCAGCAAATATGCCTTCCTAAGATGTAATATATTCTCTTATGAGAGGCTCTAGAAAAATTAGGTTCGGTTGCTCAGGGATTGGGAAATCAAGCACGACCTATTTATGGTATGAGTCTCTCCACCCTTTGCCCAATATGTTTCCGTAAGTTCTATATGTGTAATTGTCAAAGGACCTTGTTGTGTATTAGATATGGAGATAAGAAGAGGGAGATGGCTTACCTATCTGCGTCGCCACTACTATAGAATTAGAATGCCAGGATCTTCCTTTCCTTACGCCCTTTAGAGAAGATGGGATGGGATCGTAACCTCTGTCAATGGTGTAGGATTGGGGACCTGACTCTGTTTTATACTAGTGAGGGCAGAGGAGTTTGAAACCCATCAAAACTCCTCTCCCTGAAAGGCTCCACACGAATTGAGAATTCCAATTCCTATACAACACTACGCGTGTATCACAGTAGAAACACACCACCCTTTACACGAATTTTTGGACGCATCACCATTTAGTGGGGCCCATTGGTGCACCGATCACACTATCCAACCTTTAGGTAAATCTAGACCATTGATCAATAAGACCTGCCGTATAGGATTCTTACAGTTTTACCCCATATGTGTAAGAGAATATAAAAAAATCATTGATATACATTGATACACCATCCTTTAATGGCTTGAGCTTTTAGAGCAAGTGGTTGTTTTACGTTTGTTAACCTATCTAAATGACTAGGCAGGCAGGCCATTGAGTTTCTGGTCATGTCATGACCAGAGGTGGGCATCGAGTCGAGTCGGATCGGATTGGGTCCAACTCGACTCAATCCGATTTTCTAAGAATCTGACCTGAACTCAATTCGATTCGGGACCAAGTCCAGCGGGCTAACTTGATCCAATCTAAATCCTTGCTGGCCTGACCGGAAACGAGTCGGATCGAGTTGAGTTTGTCCAGTCGATTTGGATTGAGCTGAATCAAGATCAGGAGAGAGAGGGAGAGAAAGGAGGAGAGAAAGAAGGAGAGGTGGGAAAGAAGGAGAGAGAGGGAGAGAAAGGAGGAGAGATTGGTGGGTGTGGCGCCGTTCGGGTAGAGAAAGAGAAGGGAGGGATTAGGGCTTCGTTCGAGTGAGGCAGGTAGTAAAAAAATGCAAATAAAAAATATTACTTGTATAGTACCCGACCGAATTGGATCGGATCGGTCCGGATTGACCATGATCCGAACTCGATCCAATGTACGATTGGATCTGAGTGGTCCTACTCGAACCTCACCAATTTAGGCTTTCGGTTCGGTTCGGATCAGGTCGGATCCGCCGGATCGAGTCGGATTCTACTCAGCTCTAGTCATGACTCACCCCAATTAGGGTGAATTGGCACGGCTCACTTGAGTCATGGGTGACTGGGGGTATCGAACCAGACCAGCTCATGGAGTCAGAGTTGCACCGTACTCATCCAAGTCTTGAAGCCATGAGCCCAACTACTAAAGGGGACTGGCTTGACCAATCCATTGGGCCAGGGCATATTTACTTACGTGGCACTCCTAATGAAACACCTAGATCTTGTACCCATGAAACATATAGCCATTAACAGGCACGTGTTTGGCCTTTGCACATGTGTATTGATAAGTAGGTGAAATTTCTCAAGTAGATTGGACAAAGCTCTCTCAGAATGGGTCCTTACTCTTGCTCGGGTGGTAGACTCTGAGGAGTTTCAACTCCCGGTCAAGGGTTCGAGTACCCATACGTGGTGAAATTCCTCTAGCGTGAGTGTGTGGGGGTGTGTGTGCGTGCGTTAAAAAAAAGAAAAAAAGAAAAAAACAGAAGGAAACAGTTAATACTCGGGAGAGAACGATGGTTGATACACATGCACTAATAAGTTGTGTCAGTACCAGAGAAATGATCTGGTAGGCTAAATGCGCGGAAACTTTCCCATCCCCATAGTTGTGTTTGGACTCATTGGCATCCAAATCACTTATCTAGACCATCCATTAGGCCCAGTCCACTTTCCTTCCATTACTGAAAAAAGATCACAACAATCAGATGTCCCTGCACATCTATTATTGGGTCTATCTTATTATCATGATCTTGTCCATCCATTTTTGCATGCTGCTGATCAGACGGTTTGTTCATCCAATCAGTATAATTTTTTATAGTCAGCCTTATAAAGCGTAGACTGGACTTGATAAACAGCCCGGTAGGTTGTGGAAAGTCAGAAATTGACTGCGACCGGGTCAAAAAGCCATAATTGAGAAAGCAATGCTTGTGGTTGAACATTTCAAAGTTCTCACTTCTCAACGTTTGGCAGCAACTAGATTTTAAAATTGATTACCCAGATCCAATTTTGGTGAAATGGTCCACCTCCAAAGTCAGGGTGAACCGGACACGGTTTGGCTATGACCCCATCACCAGCATGCAAGCTGATGTCAAAGCTATGTGGACCCTACCATGATTTATGTGCTTTATTCACACCGTCCATAAATTTTTCCATATTATTTTACAGCACGAGCCCAAAAATGAGACAGATCCAAATCACAGGTGGACCACACCACAGGAAAGCAGTGTTGATTGAACATCTGCCATTAAAAACTTCCTAAGACCTCCTGTAATGTTTATTTTCCATCCAACATGATAAGGTCACATGAGCCTGGATGAAGGGAAAACAAAAATATCAGCTTGATCCAAAATTTTTGTGGCCCCCAAAAGTGTTCAACGGTAATCATTCAATCCCCACTGTTTCTTGTGGTGTGGTCCATCTGAAATTTGGATCTGCCTCATTTTTGGCCTCATGCCCTAAAATGGGCTGAAAAGATGAATTGGTAGCATGGATAAAACACATACATCATGGTGGACCCCACAGAGCTTTGACATCAGCTAGCTGGCTAGTGTTGGGGTCACTAGCCAAACCACCTCCGGGGTGAACCACGGTGAATTTCGATGGATAAGCTAATTGGGGACCCTGCTCTGGGTGGATCAGGGCCAGTTATTATAAACATTGCTACAACATGCAAAGAGCTGCTAGCGAGGTTTACTACATGAAACGTCTCCCACATCTATTGTGAGGATGATGCAGTTACCAATGCTCTGGCAGCTATCAAACCTCCCACTCAATGTTGGGTTGATAAATCCCCAAACTTAGATAATGATCCTATCTACATGGTTAGTGGCCATAAACAAGGATGGTTAAGATGAAAATAATCAACTGACCAAGTTCAACAAACAGATGCCTGTTATCAGAGGTTAAAATCATCCAGTCAATCTGCACTATGGACCCTTGATGAAGATCCAAGAGTATCATGACCGAATATGATGATCTAAATGGTTTAGGCCTTTGGCCCATAGTTCTAAAACTTGGTGGCTAGACTCGAAACTTGGCCGAGTCGACTCAAATCAATGAGATTTTGACTCGACACGATTCATCAAGACAGCTCGAAAACTCGGTCAACTTGATACAACTTGGAGTGACTCGACTGAGTCACTCAACCCCGACGAATGTCTATTGTTGAAGAAACAAATGAGTGGGCCAAGATTCAAACAGGCAACCTCAAGATGACCTGTCTGGTGAATATGCTTTAAATATAAGTATTAAATTCTCGATTCGGGTCGAGTCAACTCAAGATTACATCAAATCTTCAAGCGCTTTGGTTTTTTTAGTGGTTGGACCATGATCCATTCAAGAGATGGTCTGAATGTTGGATGATTCACATTGATATACTTGAAACAATAGCACGGTGTTGCCCAGCTGACTATATTTTGTGCACTATCACTTACCCAAAATCCATGGATAAAATCATCCATCTAGACCATACGAATGATTATCTACCACCGGATTGGTGACATTCTAAAAATGGCATCACCAAGTTGATCCTCTTGGCTGTATAATTAGGAAACCTGTATGTTATTAATAACCATTAAAAGTAGGAAACTGATCCTGTGGTTGGGATCATCCCACTAGCCAAGATTGTTTACTTTTATCTAAAGGCGCCCCCATAGATATGGATGGAGGTTTTCCGACACTGCCATATCAATAAAATTTCTACTTGAAATTATCTCCGGTAGAAATTTCATCAAAATCTCGATGTTGTTTTCTCACATTTTTTAAGTATATGTGCATTTATTTGAGTCTTGATAGTTGAATTGTTAGAGTAAAAGTAATAAAAATTTAATGAAATTGATCATTAGCTGTGAAACTTCCCTCTCACTTTGCTATGGCCACCAAATTTTAAGATCAAGCTAACTTTTGGGTCATAAGGACTTTATTAGATGACTTATCTAGTGGACCATTCAGATTTTGTGCTAATATCAGGCTACATGAGTTCTCAAAAAGTTCTCATGAGAGAACCGGATATATATTCCTGTTCAATCCAGACCTTAAATAGATACTCTACGTCCATTGCATTGACCAGCACAGGTGTGACCCACCATGATGTGTATGTGAACACCAATTCATACACCCTATTCATCGGCCTAAGTTAGGCCTAGGGCTAAAAAATCAGCCCTATCCGTGATTCAGGCGGCCACATGACTGAAAACTGTGTGAAGGGCGATGCCTATACTCCAAACTGTTTCCCTATGTTTGGTCCACTTGAATTACGGATGGGGCTGATTTTTGGGTCATGGGACTAACGTCTGGAGTGGATTTCATTTAATCATCACGGTAGGCCCTGAAAAAAATAAAAAAAATTAGGGTGGACGTCTCATCTTCATCGATTTCCTTGGTTATGGCCCACCTGAATCACACGTAGGGTTTTTGCCGTAGACCTAATTTGGAATCATGCATCTAATGGTCGGAGTGGATTTCTCTTATTCATCTCACTGGGCCAAGTACAAATGAAGAGTGGGCATCCCTCTCCTTACTGTTTCCCTTCGCATGGCCAATCTGAATCACAAACCAGGCTGATTTTTGGGTCCTACAGTGTGATCAGGATGAATTTCACTTAAACATCATAGTGAGGCCCACTTGAGCCGGCATACCTTAAGACCCAAAATGGTACCATGAGGTTGACCTCATGGGAACTTCCCATGTGGTCCAGCTCTATTGGCCCCACCGTGATGGACATCCACACCATGCACATCTAGGTTATGGGATGCCCCAAAAATCAGCCATATCCAAAACTCGGGTAGGCCACCCAATCTGAAACCATAAAAAAGCATGTCTGAAACATCTAAAAGCATTTGATGGGCCCACCAAAGTTTTGAAATGCCTAAAATTTGGCGTGGGACATACAATGGATGAATTAGATGTCTAAACCACATCTTCAAGAGCCCTATAAACAATCAAGAAGGTTTCAACGGGTGGGCATCCACTCTTAACTTTTGTCTGTGGTGTGGCCCACCTAAATCATGGATTGGCCTGAGTTTTAGGCCCATGGCCCACCATAGAAGGGTGCATCTAATTAATGGCATGGATGTCCGTCACACATCAAGGTAAGGCGTAGGGCCTACAGAGCTCGACCTCATGGGAAGCTTCTCATGAGGTCAATGCAACTGGATGGCCGTAACAACCTCACATGGTCTCAATCCACCACTGGATCTTAGCAGTAAATCCAAGTTGGGATACATTAATGGAAGCAAGAAAAAAACCCCTAAATCAGATCTAATCTATGACGATTGGAAGTATGATAAATATATTATGATGAGCTGGCTTCTTCATTAAATAGAGCCTGGGTCAAGTAAATCTTTTATGATGTATACCACTGTGAAGGAAATATGAGATACAGTTGCTAAGACATATTCCCTTGTGAATGACTTGACAAGCACCTATTAGCTCAACCAAAAAAATTGCAGCTTTACAACAAGGTGAACTATTAGTGAACTCATATTAAACCTCTCTGCACCGACCGTGGAAGGAACTTTATTTTTATATTGCCTTGAGTTCCCATTCACGAAGAGATGTGCAAGTGCATGAAAAATTGCGTATATTTGATTTTCTTGGTGGCCTTAATGAGTATGAGCCTTGGAGAGTCTAGATTCTAAGAAGGGAATCCATACTCCCTCTCAAATCAGTCTACAACTACATTTGCAGAGAAGCCCTTCATCCTCATCTGTTACGGAACAGTTTTCTTTCTCTGCATCCAAGCTGGATAAGGGTGTAATGCAATGGCATTTTCACCCTGGGTTCGAGTGGGGTGGCCTGTGGGATGCAGGGGCACACTCGGGGTGGGCGGCCCGTGTAAAGTGGGCCCGACCCATGTGAAGTGGGGCCCACGAGGGGGGTTTGACCGAGGTCCTAACCCATAGGATGTGAAGCCTGGGCTATGAGATAAAGGGATTGATTCGTCATGCTTTATCAATTCGAGCTTTTGGAGCAAGTGGTTAATTGTCCTGCAACAAAGTGGTACCGGAGCGGGAGGTCTCGTGTTTATAAAGTGATTGATTCACCATGCTCTATTAGTGGGCATTTTATAAAGGGATTGATTCGTCATGCTCTATCAGTGATTTCGGCGGTTGATGGAGAAGCATAATGTAACTAAACCACAACTAGTGATCCTCGCAGGTCCATGATTGTTGACTTTAGGGGCACTGATCATACGAAACATATTCGCCATTCACTCATTGTAATAAGCTGGTTGCTCACATTCTTGGAAAAGGAACTCTTCAGCTAAATACATCTATTAATTTTCCTCTGTTCTTCATGTTTTGTCTTTGTTATCCAATTTACTTTCTATTAGCTCTCTAAGCAATACAAACACTCTATTACTTTCTTTTCTAATCCATGTATAATCAAGGATCTATAGGCCAAGTAAAAGATTGGTAGTGGACAAGAGAGTGGTGAATTATACTTTCTCGACCTAGGTGGTAGTTCGTTTTCGTACATTGGAGCATCTGGTTTGAATAAAGATGATAGTGTTTATTTGTGGCGCACTCACCTAGGTCACATGTTAATTGATGCTCTCCATATTTACTTTCACATTTATTTCAATACTCTATTATACTTATTGACCCGGGCGGTAGTTCGTTCTGTCCATTGCAGCATCCAATGTGAATAAAGATGATCATGTTTGTTCGTGGCACTCTCAACTCAGTCACATCTTAGCCGATGCTCTTCATAGTTTATTTCCATATTTATTTTAGTCTTCTATTACTTTACAGTATGAGACTTGGCAATTTTCTAAGCAAACTTATAACTCATATCTATCTAGCATGACAAAATCTATGAAACTATATGCTTTAGCACATTCTGATGTGTGGGAATCAGCTTCCTTGTGCCGTTATCTAAGTATCATTACTTTATTTCGTTTATAGATGATTACTTTAAGTTTACCTGGTTGTTTCTTCTGAAAAATCGAATAGAGGTCCATTCTGTTGTTTCTTCTGCGGTAGTTATTTCTTCCAATTTATTGGGATGAAGCAGTTCTTACTACTGCCTATCTAATTAAGAGGATGCCTTCTCAATCTCTTGGGCAAAGTTATCATCTTAACTACTTCAACTTAGCTCTCCTAATGTTCATCGTGTTACCCCAAGGTTTTTGGATGTCTATTACATTCATCTTGTTAGTCATGGTTGAGACAAACTCTCCTAGATACGGTAGGTGCATTTTTCTCGGCTACTCATTTTCCCAAAAAGGGTATAAGTGATTATTGTCCTCAAAATAGGCTCAGTATGTGTAACAACATGTTACATATTTTTAGAATGTGCCATGTTTGTCAAAATTGTCTTCAGTCTGACTATCATCATGTCTACATATTATGGATAATACTGCCTGGGTGAGGAGGACAATCTAACTACAGATAACCAACACCAATATTTGCCCATAGATACAGATTCCATGCTGTCCGAGTCTTCTTCTTCTTACCTTCTCATAGTTGTTCGCAAGGCGAACCGCACCATTGTTCCTCAAACCTAGTATCGCTCCGACTCTCCTCATCATATTACTCATTTTGTTTCTTATGGTCATCTTTCTTCTTCCTTTCGTGGCTTTGTGTCTATCCTTTCCTCTGTTTCAGTTCTTTCTTGATTAATAAATACTCTAAAGGACCATCGATGGAAAGCAGTTATGATGAAGGAGATAGCTGCCATAGAAAATTAAGGTACATGTGAATTGGTTGATCTGTCTACAAGCTGTTCATATTGTTAGGTGTGAGTGTACACAATGAAATACAACCCTGATGGGTCAGTTGCTTGTTATAACGCTCATTTTCTTTACAAAGGAATTACTTGAAAGTTTGGCAACATCATCATGACATGTCTCTCCAATAGCAAACTTAGTTCAGTGGACGTCCTGCCCTCCCTTGCAGCTACCTGCTCTTGGTCCATTTACCAGTTGGATGTTAAAAACACCTTCCTCAATGTGGAACCTTTATGAAAAATCAACATGCGTCCTCCTCCGAGATTCCTCCACCAAGGATCAAGTGAGAAAGTT
This sequence comes from Magnolia sinica, assembly GCF_029962835.1. Classification (NCBI taxonomy): domain Eukaryota; kingdom Viridiplantae; phylum Streptophyta; class Magnoliopsida; order Magnoliales; family Magnoliaceae; genus Magnolia; species Magnolia sinica. The sequence goes on along the minus strand of NC_080575.1, from coordinate 87,281,183 downwards.
TGTCACCTCAAGAAAACATTATATAGGGCTCAAGCAGTCCCCGCCTGCTTGGTTTTAGTACTTTAGTGCCTCTGTGTTTCATATTGATTTCCAGTGATGCGCATTTGACCACTTTGTCTTTGTTAAGCAATGTGGAGACTACTACTAATCAGGTGGTGTATTTTGACGACATTCTTATCATAGGTATAGTGATACTGACATCTCCGTGATCAAATCCCTTTTGGCAAAGCAGTTTGAGATGAAGCATGACTTGCAATTTGGGAACTCTGAGCCCACCCTAATAAACTGGGGTCCTTCAACAAGCATTGAACTGCAATTTGTGAAGTCTAAACCGAGCTAGTCAATCCATGAATTAGGTAACTATGGTCTCTTGCTCCCCTTCCTCTTCCTCTGTTCTTCGGTTTCAACACCCCTTCCCCTCCTACCTTTCCAACCATTGCTACTTCAGAGTTAGAACCCTTCTTGTTCCTTCTTTATATGAATGAAGATGACAATGATGATGGTGGTGGTGTCAACAACAATGAGGAAGTTGGGAAATTGTGGTTTGGATTTGTACAATGTCATTCAAGGTCGGGTTCTCACCTTGTACAGGCAGGTGATATTTAGATGATTCTAGCCATAATGTTGATGGGCCCCACCATGGATGAGGGTGACCTAATAGGAATGGGACAGTCCCATCAATTTTCTCAATAATTTCCCTAGTTTTAATTAATAATGATTTTTATATATTTTTAGTTTTCAAATCGACTCAGCCGAGTCTTTGAGTCAACTAAACTCAAACTCAGCTAGATTCCAAGTCGAGTCAACTTTTTGATTTTTTACACTATTCTATGACCTGAAGTGAGTAGGACAATCCCATCAGTTTTCAGAATATTTCCCTGGTTTTAATTAGAAACGACTTGTACATATTTTAAAATATTTTTATTTTTATTTGCCTTTTGTTTTCAAGTCAACTCAGCCGAGTCTTTGAGTTGACTCAACTTGGCTGGATTCTGAGTTGAGTCGACTTTTCAAAATTTTATACTATCCTATGACCTGAAGGGATGGGACAATCCCATCAGTTTTCTGAATGGTTTTAGTTGATAATGAAATTCATATATTTTTAAGGTAATAGTTTTTCTTTTTTTCTTCTTTTTTTCTTTTTTGAGTTTTCAAGTGGACTAGGCTGGATTTTAAGTCAAGTTTTGATATTTTTTAAAGACTATCCTCTGTTCAAACTAGGGCTGAAAGTCAGGTGGGTTGGGTTGGGTTGGTGCTCAACCCTAGGGTTCAGCACCAACCCAAGGTTCCTATAGCTCAACCCTAACCCAACGTAACCCAACCTCGGGTTGGGAATTCTCAACCCAAGCCTAACCCAAGAGGGCTCGGTCGGGTGGATACGTGCTAATATTTTTGTCATTACATTAGTCTATTATATTTCAATACACGTCTTATTTTTTGTACCTATGATTTTATTAATTATATATGTAGTTATTTATCATAAAGAACTTCATTTTTTTAAACAAATAAGCTAAAATATAGGACAACTACTCCTTTAAAAGTCATGTTGTGTAGCATGCAATCTATTTGGGTGAGAGAAATCCGGCGTATCTTGTTATATTTTGAGTCATCGGAAATTACGTGGACCAATGAGACCCGACGGCACTGGAATTTCTTGTGCCTTCAACACAGACAATCTGCACTTAATTATAATTTATAAGTAAATTATATATTGATCGGGTTCGGGTTGGCTTGGGCAACCCGAGCCCAACCCAAGTTTATCCGGTTGGTGTTTGTATAGCCCAAGTCCAAGACCGAACCCGATACATCCTTCCCGAGCCCAACCCAATGTCGGGTCGGTCATAGGTCGGTCGGGGTGAACCCACCCGACTTTCAGCCCTAGTTCGAACTCTCATAGCTTTTTTTATCTATCCTCTATTCTCTTGAATTCTATTGCTCTATGTTACTTGGCTGTTGTGATTCAAAGATCTCAAATTAAATGAACATTTTTGTCTGATTTACATTGCATTTTGATACTCTACATCCCAAGCAAATCTTTCAGTGCATGTGGGCATAATGGATACAGGGGAAGCATGCAACCATGGATGTGCAGAAATCTCTTCTCAACATGCAAAATAGAATTTAACTTGCATGATATAATTAGAAAAAAAATAAAAGCCACAAGGCCCAAAATAGCATGTGTAATGAAGATTGAAAAACCTTACACTTTGACCTCGTGGATGTAAGTTGATGATACCGCCAAACCCTCAACATCATAAGTACGTACAAGTCTCTGCCTCTTGCCCGGCGACTCCATCCAACAAAACTCTAGAAGGAATGATTGTGATTGGGCCACACTCTTGCCCACATCACATGGGCATCCCATGTACATACCTCCAGGCAACAAAGTCATTTGGAAACCTCCATCAAAGACAACTAAGTTGTTTGATACAGTGCCTGTCCAGTGGACATTAGTAGTACCACCTCTGGCAGATGTCGATGTAATGTCCTGGATGAGAAACTGAATTAGAAAGTAGCATCCTGAGCAAGTCCACTGTTCTACTCTAGTATTGGAAGTGATATGATGACTCAGCATTTGTATGATCAATAAAATTGAGATTAATCTCCTACAAGGCTACCACAATATTGTGAAAGAGAAACAGCAAAAACACCAGTGGAATTAATGAAGAGAAATCATACAATGCTTGCAGCCAAATCTTTGTACCGTACCGCTTGGGTTGTCAATTTCTAAAAGTGAGACCCTGATCCAAACCATTTACATGATGACCCCATTGTGGATGGCCAATGAAAAAAAAAAAACAAAAAACATCCCAGATGGAAAAATCCTAACCGTTCAATAGTTGGCCCAAGAAATAGCCAGTTCAGAAAATGCCGAATATGCAACAGCTAGGATCTTCCAATCCAGGAGATTTTGGTGCTTGGAGTATCCTAGGTGGATGTCCATCATATCAGCAATTTGGATCATTCATACAAACTAAAAACCAGACAATGCTGTACTAACACTTGGCATTGTATAATACCACATTGATGGAGTATGATCAGACTTGCCAAAAGACATCAATCAGCTTAAAACATGGCTGAGCCAATTAGGTTTGCTAGACTCCAACCGATACTTCATTTGTTATAGAATCGACTTGGCAGTCTTGGCTGAGATTTAGTCAGAATCCAAATAATCAATTTTCAAAGAAATTCTAAACAGTACAATGGGCACAATAACACCAACACAGAAATGTACCACCAACTTGCCCCTTTTATTTAATCTAGAAGGCCAGCCACTGTAGCACAAAATGACAGAAATTGATCCTTACAAAATGTTCATATGCAGGTAATATCATAGAGCTACAAGTGGTTGTTTCATCATCAGCAGCAGCATCTAAGCGTTATCCCAATTAATCGGGGTCGGCTACATGAATCTTGTTCTGCCTACCACTCTATCAAGGGGCATACCTGCAATTAGACCATAGGTCATTAAGACTTTTCTTACTACCTCCATCCAAGTCCTTTTGGGACTTCCCCTTGCCCTTTTAAAGCCTTCAACTTGTGCCAGCTCACTCCTAACAGGTGTGGTTCTTGGTCTCTATTGCACGTGACCAAACCATCTAAGTCTACTTTCCCTCATCTTACTACTATTGCTATTCCTAACTTCCCTCAAATGCATTCATTTCTAATTATATCCTTCCTCATCTTGGCCCTCATCCATCTCAACTACACTCATCCTATGAAACTGTTGTTCCTTAACCAACCAACGTCATATCCCATAAAGCATGGTTGGTCTTGTAGCTATCCTATAAAATTCCCCTTTCAGTTTGAGTGGTACACAACCATATAGAACTCCATAGGCACATCTCCATTTCTTCCACCCAACCTGAATTATATGGGCAGCATCCTTCTTAACCTCTCCACTCTCATGAATTATTGACCCAAGATATCGGCAGTGGTCATTTGTAAAACTTCTTGGTCAGGAATCTTTAGTACTCCTTTTCACTCCTGTTATTACTAAAGTTGCACTCCATATACACTGTTTTAGTCTGACTAATTGTAAATCCTCTAAATTCTAAAGCACCCCTCCATAAATCTAGCTTTGTGTTTACACGTTCCCTCATCTTGTCAATCAGAACTGTCATCTACAAATAACATACACCTTGGGATCTCTTCCTACCAATATGCCTTGTTAGCTACAAGCAGTTGTTTATATGGGGGAAAAAAAGAGCACAACACAGCCTGCCGATTGCCTACCTTGAAACTGGCATCGTGATCTCATGAAATGTCAAGGGTAGTTTCACAGTATAGAAATTTGGTAAACTGAAATAAAAGAAGATTGTGCAGAAAGGGCTTCTAACTTATGCCACGAAAACAACATTCTTAATCAAATGCCAAAACTAACTGTAGATGGGCACATGGTTTTGAATTTTCATGGATTTTGCAGGTAAAATGAACATTTCAAAATGTCCAAGTCATTGTTGAAGAATCAGAACTATTTTGCCACTTTGACTTGTTATAGTTGCACGAGATTTTCATCATCTTCAAAATTTTCATGGCTTATCACATAGCTATTCCAATCTAAACTTTGGGGCCGTTTGTCATCTCTACAAATAAGAGTTTATTGGCTTATTTCTAAAAAAGCAAACTTTTAAACCATTTGGTAAAAGTCTAATTAGGGGGCTTATTTGTTTAGAATGTAGCAGATAAGCTTCGATTTTATAAGTTGGGGAGGGGTTACCTTTTGAGAAAGAGCTTATTTGGCTTAAGCAGGTAAACATTTTTGGCTAATTTTCAGATTTTTTTTTTGTTAGCTTGTTAGTACACCCACTGTCAGTTCACACTCCACTGTTAGCCACCCCCACTAGGGAATCGATACCAAGACCTCAGTGTTGAAACGAGGGGCTAATTTTAGATAAGTTTATCATTAAACTTTTCCAGTAATTTCCATCTTGCCCTCTTCCCTTCTCTTTACAATCTCTCTGAGGTAGGCCCACATAATGAACGACTCATATTGAAGGTGGGGAATGGTCCACATTAAAGGTGGGTCCACATAATGCACGGTCACATCAAAGGTAAGCCCCATATGATGGATGGCCTGCATCAAAGTGTGGCCCCACATGATGGACGATCCACATCAAAGGTAGGGCCCACATGATGGATGGTGGACATTGGTGAGCCCACATGATGAATGACCCATATTGAAGGTTGGGCTCCACATGATGGACAGTCCACAGCAAAGGTGGACCTGCATGATGGATGGTGGACATCAAAGGTGGGTCACATATGATGGATGGCTTGGATCAAAATGTGGCCCTGCATGATGGACTATTCACATCAAGTGGGCCCCACATGATAGATGGTCCACAACAAAGGTGGGACCAACATGATGGATGGTGGACATCAAAGGTGGGCCCCCCATGATGAACAACCCATATTGAACATGGGGCCCCACATGATGTATGGTCCACATCAAGTTGGGCCCACATAATGAACGGTTCACATCAAAGGTGGGCCCTACATGATGGATGGCCCGCATGGCCTAGCATGACGCAACATTCATTTAAAGTGGGCCCCATTTAATGGGCTGTTCACATCAAAGGTGGGACCCACATTATGGATAATGGCCATTGAAGGTGGGCCCACATGATGTTCGGTTGGTATCAAAGGTGGGCCCACATGATGAATGACCCATATTGAAGGTGGCGCTCCACACTATGAATGGTCCACATCAAGGTGGGCCCACATAATGGCTGGAGTGGGCTTCACATGATGGATGGCCCACATCAAAGTGTGGCCCCTTGTAATGGACAGTCCACATCAACTGGGCCCCACCTAATGGACGATCCACATCCAAGGTCTCGAATGATGGATGACCCATATCCAAAGTGGGCCACATGATGGATGATCCACAGAAGGTGTGTCCCACACGATGAATGGTGGATATCAAAAGTGGGCCCCACATGATGTACAATCCACTTCGAAGGTAGGGCCCACTCTATGGACATATCAAACGTAGAATCCGCGTGATGGGTGATGGGTAGTGGACATTGAGGGGCCCCACATAAAGGACAATTAGCATTGATGGTGGAGCCCACATGATGAATTGCCTACGTCAAGGTGGACCCCTAATGATGAATGGTCCACATCCAAGATGGGCCTTGCATGATGGACAACCCACTTTGAAGGTTTAGCTCACACGATGGACGATCCACATCAAAGGTGGGCTCCATATGATGGATGATTCACATCTAATATCTAACATGACGGATGGCCCAAATGTCTTGAAATATGAAGATTATATGTAGCCATCTACTCTTTTGCCATTTGGGGTACAGTCCATCTATGGTGAGATCCACTAAAAGAACCATCTGGATTGCTCTTATAATGGAGCTTTCATAATATTTAAAAATGACATCAACTACCCTTACAAAAAGCTCTTATTTAAATGTTTTGCCAAATGTGCTTATTTCAAAATAATAGCTTTTTCAGTTTTGAAAAAATGATTTTACCAAACATGCTTATTTAAAACAAGAGTTAGAACAAAAAAAGCTTATTAGAGTAGCTCTAATTGAAAAAGCTCTTATTGAGAGTAGAGATGCCAAACAAGCCCTTAGATGAATAGGTAAAATGCTATTCCGATCTAAGCTTAGCAAGATGAGTAGGTTTAATGCATTTTAAAGCTGGAGGTAAGTATACGAACATAACAAACCTGAATTAACTGACCCTTGTCATCCATTTCAAGTAGAGCGACGGTATCAGCTTGTGCAATTGTTGCTCCATAAACCCCACTGCGCTTAGTCACCGAATGACCTTTCCATTGGCCAAGCAATGGAGTTATCCTATTTGTGCTATCCTGGAAATCAAGAGAAAGTGCATAAGGAACCAGAATGACAATTACAATAGGATTTACAGGATACATTTTCAATTCTCAAATAATAATTGAATATCATTACACTATGTATGATCCATTCAACTCTGAAGACTACCAAAGAAAAAAGGAAAAAAGAAAAAAGAAAAGATCATCAAATGGTGATGGCCCAGTAGCTTTCCGGAAGTTTCATTGTCTACTAATTGGGTAGAGATGGATATTAAAAAACCTTAGAAAAGTCAAGTGAATTTGTAAGAGGCACCCCATCTCCTCTTTGTTCAAGAAAAATAAGAAGCATTTCAAGGATGCCCTTGGGATCCATGATATGGAAGGCTCTTGCTCGCATGTCTTTCTCTTGAGAATAAAGGCAATTTTCACAAACAACAGAGGGTCGACGAGAGGGGAGCTTTAAGTTTCTGCAGAAAATAAGAAAAATGAGAAGTAAAATGCACAAAATCGTGCAAATGCAAAACCTAATGACGTAAACAAGATAAAAGAGAAGTTCCTCGCGGTAGATAATATCAAAATTTATCAGACCAAGTACATCACCAAAGTTCAAGAAGATCTAAGCCATTTTCTTTTAATCTTTTCTTATCAGCAATGGTATTATATATGAAATAACACTAATGTAAGCAAATCTCCGATACATGCAAAAAACTACTACATGAGAAAGCATATGATAGCTTTAAATAGCTGGAGGAGTCCTTCATATTTGCCCCACTTTCCAGTTACAAATTTGAGTTTAAATTACATGGTAACCAAACTACTCCAATGACTTCGAACCAACACTAAATGGGACTCGCTAAACTCTACATGCATGCCGGAGAGATGTAAAAACTTAATCCTAGAACCATGCAAACTAGAAACTAGAAGCCAAATAAATGCAATCAACTTTTTTTCAAACAAGCACTAAATGCAAATTTGACTTTTGAAACTAGTTGAAGACCAAGTTTTTTGAAACTAACAATAAACACTAAACAATCTAAGGACAGAGCTGCATGTGTGTGACCAAACACGTTTTTTTTAATAAATTCACTAAATATCTATTCTGGAAATTTGGCAATTCCTAGCATTTTCACGTGGGTAATATTTCTGGGAATTTTCCCTCACAAAACACAGTAAATTTCACTACACTTTCACTCAAAATGAAAATGAAAAGGGACATCTGAAAAATTCCAACAAGGTTGCAAAAATAAGTAACAACATAGCCTGCTACTGAATCGAGAATTATCGTAGAGTTCAATTCTCACACGTTAATTGAAGAAACAGAATCTTGTTATCCATCACTCAATTGACTAATCTCAACTCCAATTAACTTCTAGTGCAAGTTCTTATTTTGAATTTCTTTTTTTCTCTTTGAGCAAGCAGCTGGACAATATCTCAAATTAAGATGAAGAGAGAATTTCCAATAAAAAGAGCCAAAGAGTCCATTCCTTCCTTAGCTAGTACATCCATAATACCATTTTCCTCTCCCCTCATGAGAGTTCCTATTTGGAATATTCAGAAAAGAATCACTACAGGGAGTACTCACTTGGGAGATTTTTCACCAATGTCGTCTTCCCCAAGAATCCCTGCTCTCAGTACAGCTTCTAGCATTCCAGCTGTTTGGTACCGCAGAGAAAATGCCTTTTCTTTGGGGAAAAAACCAAGCTGAAGAATTAACCACAGGAAATACTCAGAGAAAATCTATGCAGGGTGTCATTAAATGAGCACATGGCAATCATCAGAACTAAATTTTATGTAGTCAAAGGCATCAGCAGTAAACTCACCTGTTGGTGCTTGTCTGCAGTAAACATGTTGGTTTCTTTGATTTTGTACTCCATCCATTCTGGCTCTGGATCAGAGCCTGAAATTGAAGTTCCTGAAGCCGGCTGTTTTATGTATAACCTGTGAAATTCAAAAACGCAAGAAACCATTTGGGATTAAAAACAAAAACAAAAACAAAAACAAAACCCACTATCATTAACTAGGAGAGCAAAAAAGCAGCTCAGGACAGAGGGCTATCAGGCTGGGGCTAAACATGGGGTGGTACAATAGGCCATGGGCTGGGTCTGAGCCTGTATTTCTAGCATGCTAAAAGGGATCTTAGGTGATAGACCAGCCTGCACAAGCCCAGGCTCAGAACAGCCATTTGCATCACCATCTGAATCAGGTAAGCATTCAGTGTAAATTGATAACAGATCTAACCAACTGGCTAAATTCCTTGCTTGATAAGTGAAAACTGAATACACAGTTATCACGATCTTGTTGCACATGGAATGTGTAATTAATGAAAGTTATCATGGCCAATGTTTTCAATATTGGTATCGACGGATGTATCACACCATTGGGATACGGAAACGTATTGGTTATCGCATGGGGTATATCATATGTATTGTGCAATGTTTTGCTGTTTTTGGGAAACATTGGGATATTGGCCGAATTTTTCAATGAAACTTCAGGGGATGTTAAAAAGACATCTTTACACACTTAGAAATTCAAAAGATCAGAAAAAACAAGTGTAAATAATAAGTTTCCTTTGTATAAAGTCATATATGCGTTGTATAACAAAAGTGACGCAACTATATTCAAAATCAATTCATATCATTTATAAATCTACGAAATGGATTAAAAGTGGAAGATTTGGACAAAAATGGGATTTTGAAAGTTTTTTTTTTTAAAGAATTTTTCATTTTTTTTTTTCTGAGAACTCAAGTGTTGCTGTCAGTATGGATGTATCAACAACACTATCGTCGATACATCACCGATACAATATGATACATTGCGATACATTGTGATACAATGTGATAATCTCATCAATATCCAAAAGTCCCGCAACTTCCCGCAGGTTTTGTATCACTGATGTACAATATCCAATAATATCGACCAATATCCAATAATATTGACCAATATCGCACACATTGGCCACCTCTATGACTATTGATGCAGTTCCAGAATCACAAGTGATCAATTGTTCCAAATTCCAATCTCTCTCAACTGCTCATAAAATTCCCAAACAAAACTTGCGAAGCTCATGCAGAAGCACACAATTGCATCATAAACCCCACCAAGAAGCTAAATTAAAACAACCAAAAAACTGAAAACATGGAAGAATGAATCTAATCAATTGAAAGAAGCGAGAGCTTACGTCTGAATAAGACTAATCAGTTCGTTTTCACCATACGAGCTCCCCGCAAGCTTTGTACTTACCTTTTGCATCAAGTTCCCGTTCGAATCATATTGCTAATGATTCCAAATAAACCAAAAAAGCAAACACCCAAATTACAAGAAAACCAGCAAACACCCAAATTACAAGAAAACCAACATAAACATGAGAGAGAGAGAGAGAGAGAGAGAGAGAGAGAGAGAGAGAGAGACTCACTACGGCTGCGTTTGGCTGCACCAAAAATCATGAAATTCGGTGTAACCAGACGCACCCCAATCAAAATGGAAAAGGTAGAACAGAGAATTTGCAATACTCACAAAGAAGGATCCATTCCAATTACCCAAATTGACATTGATAAAACGAGTCAAGGCATCAATACTCATCGACACTTCATCTTCTTGGTCTCGTTTCCCCTCTTCCTGCTTGGGTTTTACGATGGGAGACGACGGTGACGGTGACGACGACGGTGACGCTGACGCCGAAGACGCCCGTCTGGATGCGGAGAGGAATCGGGCTTTCTGGAGAGAAGATAAGGAAGTTTGTATCGGTTTCGGAGAATGCAGATAGGTGCTTTGGGTTTTCGCTGTGGGAGCGACCAACGAAACGGTAGCAGCCATGGCTGTGCAGAGATGCATGCCTGCTCTGTAGATGATAAACCTCTGGTCCGTTAGCAGTGGCATCCAACCATTCCATGAGGGTGTAGGTCCTTATGTTGGGTTTGCGCTTTTAAACAGTACACGTGGAGTAGTTCTAGGGCAATCCAGACCGTCCAAATTTCTTAGCCAACTACTGATGAAGTTTTGAAAAAAAATTGCAATGAGAATGTAATATTCTCGCCTTCTTGATTTTTCCTTTGGAATGTGGATCACTGACTATTTTACATTTAACCATCCGTTTGTTAGTCATTAATTGGATGGTCAGGATTACTTGAGGAAGCAGAAGTTGTACAGTCCGAGGACTGGTATATGTACATCATTTCGGACACCGATTGGTTAGTGACGCTGTCTTCGGTAAGGTGGTTAGTGATCGGTGCTCCGTGGAGCCAACCATATATATGTGCTCTATTTACAACGTCCATTGATTGTTCTGGATCATTTCAGGGCTTGATTAAAATCTGAGGCAGATATATATCCCAGGTGGTGGATAACACTGCAAGAAAATAGTAGTGATTAAATGCCCACCATTAAATACCTCCAAGAGTGCACGGTAATATACCGATGTTTATTTGACATCCAACCGGTTGATTAGGTCATCCAACGAGGATATATATATATATATATATATATATATATATATATATATATATATATAAACTTAATCCAAAACTTTTGTAGCCTTAGTAAGTTAATGGTGAGCATTCAATCAGCGGTATTTTGCGTGATGTAGTCTACCTGTGATTTGGATCTACCTCAATTTTAGGCTTAATCCATAAAATAATATTAAAAAAATGAACACGTACATCAATGGTGGGTCCACATAGCACCGACCACTGGCCATTGGCTGATGGCAGAGGTCACTAGCCCATCCCCTCTCATTTCCAATGGGTGTATTAGTTGAGACCCTGGCCTCACCCAATGCTGTGAGGCCTATTTTGATGTATGTATGCTATGTCCACACTGTCCATCTGTTGTTTGCATATCATTAGAGCGCGCTATTCTAAAATGGAAGAAGATCCAAATAACAGGTGGACTATGGTCTAGGAAATAGATGGTTGACAACTCTCCCATTGAAAACTTCTTAAGGTATACCTTAATGTTTATTTGCCATCCAATCTGCTGATAAGGTCACGTAAGCTTGTATGAAGGGAAAACCGAATATCAGCTTGGTTCGAAACTTTCATGGCCCATTAGAGGTCAATCATCACTGTTTTTTATGGCATGGTGCACTTGATATTTGGATATGCTTCATTTTTTGAGATAACACCCTAAAATAATTTGACATTAAGGGTCAATCACCACTGTTTCTTATGGTATGATCCACCTGATAAATGAATATGCTTCATTTTTTTGGGATAGTGCTCAAAAATGATCTGGCAAAATGGATAAATGGTGTAGATATAGAATATATAAATAGCCCCTATGGTAAGGACCACACTGTCTTGGGTGAGGCGGTATCACCTAATCCGTTGCCTTTGGAAGGAAGTGGATTGAGTGGTGACCAACACCACCTGGCTCGGTGGGGCCACCGTGATGTATACGATTTATGCGTACATCACATCCATTTTTCGAGCTTATCATTGGGCATGAGCCCAAAAAGTAAGCAAATCAAAAGTTCAAGTGGATCACACCACTAAAAACAATGGTGATTGAATGCCCACAGTAAAACTTATTGGGTGAAGCTGATATTTGTGTTTTCCCTTCATCTAAGTATGTATAACTTTATCAACAGATAGAATACTCCAGTGGGCCTTAGGAAGATTTTAAGCTCAAGCTTTGAATCTGCTTCATTTTTTGGCTCATGCTCTAAAACGAGCTGGCAAAATGGATGGAGGGTGTGAATATAAAACACATACATCAAAGTGGGCCCCACAACGCCAATCACTACACATTTTCAAAATAATGCAAACTAACATGAGTCTAGCGGTTCCATGAGAAATGTTCACCACCATTTTTCCTGTGTGGCGTATTTGTAAGGCAGTTCAAGCTGCTCAACTTGCTGAACCAATGGTGGAGGGAAAATAACTCAAATTACGGTGATAAGATGGCATTACCCATCCGATTTTGCCCTTCTATGTGGGACTGCTCTCCGTTTACTCTTAACCATCTATTTTAAAGCCACAAAATTTGATGGCTAAGATTTTCTTTATTATTGTGATTTTGGAGATGTTGACTCTTCAATAGTTTTATATACAATTTGGATATTTCAAGACTTTAGAAATATAGTACAGAATTCATCTTTATAAGCTCAATATTTTGTATTCATATATTATATATATATGGATGTTATCTTAGGTTGGGTCAGCTTGAAGGTCAAAGCCTAACCCACGTCCTGTCCCAACCCAAAGTCCTCGGTGCTCGACTTAACTGACATAATCTGACCCAAATACATGCCATAATTTCCAATCCAACCAAACCAGGCTCAGAATTTTGGATTTATTTCTGATTTTGATTGAGATTCTACTAGAAATTATATATTCGGGTATAATTGGAATTGAGAGGTACCTAAGGCTAATTCGTTCCTAGAGTTTTAAGGGTTATTATTTATTTATTTATTTATTTACACACATCATAGTGGGATTTTCACCACCTATGGGTCTTGAACCCAAGACCTTGTGTTGAAACTCCTCAGAGTCTATCATTGAGGTAAGCACTCGAACCTTGAACTTTTAAGGGCTTCTAAAGGAGATTCGAGGTTTGTTTGATTCGGGTATTCTCTCTACCTCCTGTAATTTCTATTTTTATAGTATTTTTTGTTGCTTTTATGCCATGGTTTTTTCCTATAAAGAGTTTTTTCACATTAAATTTAAAGTATTTGCATTATGCTTGCTTGGTGTGATTGAATTAATTCACTTGATTAATCTCTATATGCTTCCACGGTCCCCAAACAATTGTTAATAATGAGCCATCCAAATATCATCAACCTCCCAGCAAAACGCACTCTATACACCACTGTCCGTTTACGAACGGTCTAATAACAGCCATGAATATAAATACACACCCTGGCCCTGAGATTCTACTACTACACTGGAGAAGGCATGCGTGCCGATTCTCACCGCACACAGACTTAAATTTAAGAATTCAAAGCTCATTAACTTCTTTGCAGATGTTGGATGGAGGTGGATTTCGTGCTAAAGCAAGTAAGATCATGTGGAGGATGCTAGGTGGCACCACCGAAGTCTGTGACAAATCCATTCTAATCATTTATTTTGTGATCTTATTTTAGAAAAACATAAGTGAGCCACGTGAGAGAAATGCCTACCATTGAAACTTTCTTACGCTCTACCTTAATGTTTATATGCCATCTGAAAGGTTTATAAGGCCATTCTCACTGGGATGAAGTGTAAACAATGAAAACTTAAGTTGATACAAAACTTTTGTGGTCATATGGATGTTTCAACAATGGTCATCGAATCCCTGATGTTTTCTCTTGTGTGGCCTACTTAAGTTTTCTATCTATCAAATTTTTTGTTGCATGTGTTAAAATGAGTTCGAAAAACGGATGAATGGAGTGAATTTTTCAAAATCATCAAAGTAGGCCCACTAGCATCCCAGCTCGGAAAGTTCCTGTGAAAGAAATCTGGTCAATGTTCGATTGCGAGGCCCTTACTGTGGGGCCCACTGTGATGCATATGAAAGCATATATAAATCTCAGGTGGACCGTAATACAGAAGATAATGGTAATTACAATTAAAAACTTCTCATGGGCTACAAAAGTTTTGGATCAAGCTGATATTTGTGTGGTCCCTTCATCCTGATCTTTGTGATCTTATCAACAGATTGGATGGCAAACAAACATTTTGATGTCCACATGAAGTTTTTAACGGTGGGGATTCAATCACTACTGTTTCCTGTGGTATGGTCCACGTAAGTTTTGGATCTATTTCATTTCGGAATCATGCTCTAAAATGAGCTTTCAAACGGTTGGACGGTGTGGATTTAAGGCACATACATCACTGTGGCTCCGGGGTTTCACCTAATCCCCTCTCTTCGATGGGTATCGCGTCCAGAGGTGGCTTGGTGCGAACAAAAATTGTTTGCTAACCCACACGCGCCCAGAGCCCTGCCATTTACTTACAAGCACACGTGCCAATATAGTAGATATGTGTCAGATCTTATCTTTCCATCAGGTGGGCGACGGTGATTGGAGCTTCTAGCTTAAAATCAGTCCGTCTCAAGTGAGCTGCAACATACAAATAAATGGATAGATAAAACATTTTTCAAAATATCATTTTTTTTATATCGAAATCTCACTTTTGTTATCTAACTTTTCAATTTTTCTTATCAAAATACAAAATCTAGTTTTCTTTTTAAAAATATATATTTTTTTACAATTTGTCAATTTTTTCACAATTTTTTTTAATTTTTAAAATTTTCTTTTTCAAAATATCATTTTTTAATCTCACTTTTGTTATATAACTTTTTAATTTTTCTTGTCAAAATACAAAATCTAGTTTTCTTTTTTAAAAAAATATATTTTTTTTACAATTTGTCAATTTTTTCACAATTTTGTTTAATTTTTTAAATTTTCTTTTTCAAAATATCATTTTTATCGAAATCTTTTTTTTTTTTCAAAATTATCAACAGTTTTTTTTTTTTTAAAAATTTAAAATTTTCTTAAACATTGTTAATTATTTTTCTAAGCTTCTCAACTATTTTTTTTTTTTTTCAAAATTCATAATTTTTTTAAGCTTCTTAATTTTTGACCTGAGCATTAGAGACGGTTTAGGACCGTCTCTAATAGAGACGGCCTTTGACAGTCTCTAATAGAGATGGTCTTTTACAGGGTTATATGATGGCTAAAATAGAGACGGTCCTTGACAATCTCAAATTACAAGTAAAAGACGACCAATGACCGTCTTTAATGTAGACCGCCAATGATTGTCTCAGATGACTGCATATAAGACGGTCGTCGACCATCTCTAATCCGGACGGTCTTTGACCGTCTTAGATGACCGCATTTAAGACGGTTTTGGACCGTCTTAAATGATTTGTGGACGTTCAAATTTAAGACAATATTAAGGACGGTTAGGAGCCCTTTAAAATTTTAGAGACGGTTTACAGCTGTCGTTAAACCAAGCAATTTTAGAGACGGTCCAGAACCGTCTCGAAATCCATCATTTTTTTTTTCATTTTTCACGTAATGTCAAGTAGTACAATCTAATGGTTTTAGAGTAAATCAAGAAAATAAGTACATATATATTAAGGTCAAATCATTATATACCTATACGTAGATGATATACTAATATTTGGACCAAATGAGAACTGTGAAAGAAACTAAAAAGTTTTTAAGTACCAACTTCGACATGAAAGATATGGGTAAAGCCGACATAATATTAGGTATTAAGATTTATAATCTTAATGATGGAATAACCTTAACACAATCTCATTACTTAGAAAAAGTGTTAAAGAAGTTTAATCATTATGATAGTAAACCGGTTTCAACCCCATTTGATCCAAGTATTAAATTGGTTAAAAATACTGGTAGATGTAAAGCACAACAAGAATATGCGAGTGCTATTGGAAGTTTAATGTATGTAATGAATTGCACTAGACCCGATATAACATTCACAGTAGGAATGCTAAGCAGGTATACCAATAATCCAGGACAAGTACACTGGAATGCGATTTCGAGAGTTTTAAAGTATCTAAGAAGAACCATAGACTATGGACTACATTATAAATCATATCCAGCTATACTTGAAGGGTATAACGATGCAAGCTGGAATGCAGATAGTATAGAATCTAAATATACAAGTGACTGGATATTCACTCTTGGAGGAGGAGCAATATTATGGGCATCTAAGAAACAAACGTGCATATCTCACTCTACCATGGAAAATGAGTTTATTGCACTTAGTGCTACTTGTAAATAAGGTGAATAACTAAGGTACTTACTGTTGAAAATCCCGTATTGACCAAAACCTATTCCTGCCATATCTATCTTTTGTGATAGTCAGGCTACTCTTTGTCGTGCTATGAGTAAGACTTATAATGGCAAGTCTAGAAATGTAGGTCTAAGGCATAACTTTATAAAAGGATTGCTCAGATATGGAGTAATCACAGTGGAATATGTTAAATCCATCCTAAACTTAGTAGATCCCTTGACAAAAAGTTTATCAAGAGATCAAATAAGAAGAACCATTAAAGGAATAAGACTAAGATACATAAATATGTAACTTTCATTCTTGATGGCAACCTTACCTATGTTTTGAAATATAGACTAGGTTCAAAGGGACAAACAAGTCAAGTATGTGACTGAAATATACACTAGAAAAAGAAAATTTGAATCTCATTCCTAAAAAGTCTAGTGTTTGGTTTCTACATTTCATAAGAGGCTGAGTACTAACTCTTAATAGATCTATAAACAGATTTTGCTGAGATGAAGCAGAATCATCTTTGATAGATCAACCTATATGAGTAGAGAGGTGAGGCCGCTTTTGAAGAGATTGTGATCGTCTCTAGAATACTCATGAAATAAGGATACGCACAAGGCCAGAAATGTGCGAACTTTTAGATCTCCAGTTATATATGAATAGATGTGTGTTATGTGTCTGGTGAGTCATATGAGGTCCTTAGTTCGTCACTAAGTACCTGGCATAACTTTGATACTTATACACTAAAGTAAATGTTCAAATCCAAAAGATACTTTTACCTATGCACCTATTTATATTGATATGTCATTCGTTCTATAATCTGATTTTATTTTTGAAATTGTGGGGGATTGTTGTGTTTTTTAGAATAAAAATAAATTTCAAAAATAAAAGTTATTTTTATAAAGTAAATAAATATATTAATTATTTAAACTTTCCATAAATAGTGTGTATAGCTAGTCGGTAAGAAAATGGATTTTTGCTTATGCAACCAGGGTTCAAATCTCCTTGAGGACGATGCAAAGCACCATCCGCGCATGGGCGCGCATGGCGTGGGTTGTAGGGCTGCTTGGGCACTTTTTGACGCTTTATTAGGTGCATTTAACACTTAGTACTTAGCAATAAGAGCCTTAGTCATTTTGGCACACGGTTCAAATTTTTTGGGCCATAGTACCCTAATGTTTTATTACCTTTTTTGTTAATTGAGAGTAATTGTGGCATGATTGTACATGTGACACTTATGCCATGTGTCGCTTATGTGGATACAGTTTTTCCTGTTGGATAACTGCTTCTGTCTGAATGGGTACAGAAATAACTGTCATAGGACAAAGAGTCATGTCCTTTCATGAAAGACAATTATTTGCTGTGAATGGGTATGGATTTCTCGAAGAAGTACTTTAGCACCTCTTCAAGAAGAAATTCATAAACTTTCAGTTAATATAAATCCTGGATACTATAATCCAGAAGAGAATACTCTTAATCCTTGAGATTATATCATCTTCTGTGCAATTACTCTCGATCTGATCTCTTGCTGATTTTTTTTTTGAATGTCTTAAGGCATATCGGTGTCAAAACTAGAGATCTGTTCAACACTTAAATGTGTAAATTTTCGTTTTGAAAATCGGATTGAGAGTTCATTGTATCCTGAAGACAATTTACAAATTTCCTTCGTTTACACTTGCTGGAAATTCCAGAAAAGGGGCAGCAAATCTGTCTTGAGAAATTGACTCTTCAAGTTGAGCCTTGAACTCGATAGATCTGATCGTTTCGTTATCATTTTCTTCTATCCTTCATTGTGTACAAGAAACTCTTATATTTCTAACACTATTTTTATAGTATTTTCGGTTGCTTTTATGCTGTGGTTTTTTCCTATAAAGGATTTTTTCACATTCAATTCAAAGTATTTGCATTATGCTTGCTTGGTGCAATTGAATTACTTCACTTGATTCATCTTTATATGCTTCCACGGTCCCCAAACAATTGTTAATAATGAGCCATCCAAATATCATCAACCTCCCAGTGAAACACACTCTTTACACCACTATCCATTTATGCACGGGCTAATAATAGCTAAATACACACCCTAGCCCTGAGATTCTAGTACTACACTGAAGAAGGCATGCATGCTGATTCTCACCGCACACTGTGACTTACATTTAAAAATTCAAAGGTTATTAACTTCTTTGCAGATGTTGGATGGAGGTGGATTTCCTGCTAAAGCAAGTAAGATCATGTGGAGGATGCTAGGTGGCGCCACTGTGATGTTTGTGACAAATCCATTGTAATCATTTATTTTGTAATCTTATTTTAGAAAAATGTAAGTGGGCCACATGGGAGAAATGCCTACCATTGAAACTTTCTTGTGCTCCACCTTGATATTTACCTGCCATCTAAAAGGTTTATAAGGTCATTTTCATTGGGATGAAGTGAAAACATTGAAAACTTAACTTGATACAAAACTTTTGTGGCCATATGGATGTTTCAACAATGGTCATCGAATCCCTGATGTTTCCTATTGTGTGGCCCACTTAAGCTTTCGATCCATGTGCTAAAATGACCGGATCTTTCCGGGTACACTGCTATCCGAACTTGACTCGAAATTAAATCAGATCTGGCCGATCAGAATCAATCAGACCCGATCAGACCGTCGGTTCTGTTCGGAATGGTACCGAGTCGGGTTTGGTCAGGTCAGATCTACCGGATCGGGCCCAAGTTGCCCACCTCTAACTAAGCTCCTTGAGCTTCGAGTTATACCAATGGTTCAAAGGAGATAAAAGTTACATGGCCCCACGAGATGTATTTATTATATCTACACCCTTCATCTATTTTTAGAGATCATTTTAGAGCATTATACAAAAAAATTGAATCATATCCAAAGATCATCTGGACCACACCACAAATAGTAGCAGAGATAATGATTTTCACCGTTAAACAATTCATAGGGCCCACCTTAACGTTTATTTTCTATCCAATCTGTTCATAAGGTCATAAAAACCTTAATGAAGAGGAAAACAAATTTCATATTGATCCAAAACTTATGTGACCCCAAAAAGGGTTTCACTGGTAGATGTTCAATCACCCACTGCTTTTGCAGTGTGGCCCACTTGATGGTTAGTTTTGTCTCATTTTTTCTTCTCAGATAAGCTCGCCAAATGGATGGTAGTTTGGAGATAACACATACCTCATGATCATACCCACATAACTTGCGGACGTCAATGCAGCGGTAGCCAATCCGCTTCCGCCCATGGTACCCTTTCGTACGAAGTTCTTGATGTCAGAAGCTAGGGAGGGTCACTTTGATGTTTGTAAATTCACCCTGCCTATTTTGCTAGATCATCATGGATTACAGGATATGAGCCTAAAAATAAGGTACATTCCAAAATTAAAAGACCATAGGACAGAACAATGAGGATTAAACATCCACCGTTGAAATATTTTTGGGCCTTTGAATCAGGCTATTTTAGCAGTTTGAATGTCATGTAAATTTCACCGTAAAACAAAGAAGGTTTCAGCAGTGGCCATTTCCCTCCCACTTTTATCTTGTTATATGATCCACTGAAGATCTAGATCTGTCACAAATTTGAGCTCATGTGGCCCCACCCAGCTTCTGATGGCATGAACTTTTAAGTGCAATAGAGTACTTAGTAAAAATACGCGGGGCTCGCTATGATGGATGTGTCTTATCCATACCATCCATCCGTTTTTCCTGCTCATTTTCAGTTATGAGCTCATTATTGAAAAGCTTAAGTTGACCACACCACAGGAAATAGTGGGAAGTAGGACTGTACACAAACTGGGCTAGCCCGATTAACTCGCTCGACTGGGCCCGACCCGAAACTGAGTTTAGGTCAGGACGGGTCATTTTCTTCGGCCTGAAACCAAGTTCGGATAAGTTCTAATTCAGCCCGACTCAGCCCAAAACCCGACTCGACCTAGCCCGACTTGGTCTATATATATATATATATATCCTAACTTCTTACCCAGTTACCCTAACCATTTACAGCAATACAGGCCGTCCAAATTGTGGGTCCCTTTGTAGATGGAGCAAAGTTCAAAAAATCTATGACAAAAGCCCGTTCCAAAAATCAAGGCCGTTCAAGTTACCTGCCAAAGCCCTTCCCATGGAGTAGATGGAGCAGAGTCAAAAAATCAAGGCCGTCCAAATCGTGTGGGTCCGAAACTGGCCTAAACTCGCCCGATTGCTGACCGGGCCGGTCTAGACAAGTTGGCCGGGTGACCGGGCCAGGCCGGGTTCGGGCTGGATTGGCTAGTGACCGGGCCGGGCCAGGTTGAGCCCAATTCGACTTGGTTTGGCCCGATGTACACCCCTACCAGGGAGCCTACCATTGAAAACATTTTGATGGCCACATAAGTCTTGGATCAAGATAACATTTGTGTTTTCGCTTCATGCATATCTGTTGAAACATCGCTATGGGGGCGTAAGAAGGTTTACACGGTGGACATTATTATTCCCACGGTTCCTGCGGTGTGGTCCCAATTGAGCTTTGGATATCCATCAATTGGGCTCATGCCTTAAAAGAAGCTGATAAAATGGATGGACGGTGTTGATAAGATACACACATCACTGTAGGCTTCACAGAGTTCACAGCGTACTATACTCAATACACAATCCACTTTCAGGATCTTTCTGCGATTGATAATCCACATCCATCCATTTGTTTCGTACACTGTAACCTACATCAGGAGTGAACCTGCCTGGTTCCAAGACCAAAAGATTTAAACAGTATGGCCCATACAATGAGCAGCTTCGATCTTGCACCCATTTACCATATTGGCACGTGTGCTACCATGTAGATGGGAAGGGTCCAAGTGAAAGGTTAAGATGAAATGAAATGCCGCTCCTTTATTTATTTACTGGTAAGAGGGATCGGACGCTGTCACAACTGATATGTATGGAACTGTAGCTGGACTCTTTCTTATTTAAAAGCCATAGATAGGAATAGAGATAGAAGCGTTTTTAGCAAGTGAGATTGTCACCTGGTGACACACCCAACTGGCTACAGTAGTTTCTGTAGTAGGTCACGCGTGCTTTCACTAGATCGGGACGCTTCCCATCGCACTCGATCGCACCGTTGATCGCTCTAATGGTAGCCCCAAAGCCTCGGCCTGAAGTTATGATGTGGTGGACATTGTTCGTCCAGTACCACAAGGCCGTCTTGAAAGACACTGTCACGTCTCTGGCTACGGTTTCCGGAGCATTTAGACCGTCGAATCCAATACTTTTTCCAGCGGCACCGTAGTTGTAGTTCCAGGAGAGTTGGATCGGACCACGCCCGTAGTAGGCCTGAGTGTTTGTTTCGTCGCAGCAGTCCCTCGATGCACCACCCTCTTCTCCTATTTTGCAAAGAACTGTAAATAAAACAAGATGTAAGAGTATTTTAGTCTTTTCACATTCTTAAACGGTAACCTCTCTACCGGTGCTGTGGCAACGATGATGTACTTGTTTTGTCCATGCCGTCTATCAATCTTACCAGATTATTTTAGGGCATTATCCCAAAAATAAAGTAGATCAAAATTTAAGGTGGACCACACAACAGGAGGCAGTGGTGATTGAACGGCCACCGTTAAAAACTTCTTGGGGTGGTGGCACAAAAGTCTTAGATCAGGCTGATATTTGTGTTTTACCTTAACACAGACCTAATTAAGAGGTTGGATGGAAAATAAAAATTAGATTGGACCCTAGGATTTTTTAAATGGTGGGTGTTCAATCACCACTGTTTCCTGTGGTGTGGTTCACCTGAGAATTGGATCTGCCTCCTTTTTGGATTCAAGCCCTAAAATGAACTATAAAAATGGATGGATGGCGTGGATAAAATACATGGAAACGGATCGGCTACTCACTATGCCACTAGCCAATGGCCAGTGGTCGGTGATCTGTGGCCCCCACCATGATGTGTGTTTCATTCATGACGTCCACCCATTCTTTCGTATCATTTTATGGTATGATCCCAAAATTTAGGTTCATCTAAATCTCAAGTGGACCGCACAGTGTTGATTGAACGTCCACCGTTAAAAACTTCTTGGGGGCCATGAAAGTTTAGTATCAAGCTGATATATATTTTTTCCCTTCATCTAAGTCTGTATGACCTAATCAACCGGTTAGAAGTCAAATAACCATTACAATGGGCCCTAGGAGGTTTTAAATGGTGAACGTTCAATCACAACTGCTTTCCAATGGTGCGGACCACCTGAGATTTATATCTAACTCATTTTTAGAATGAAGCCTAAAATTATCTTTCAAAATGGATGGACAGCGTGGATAAAACACATACATCATGATGGGGTCCACGTAGCACCAGCCACTAACCACCTGGCTGGTGGCAGCGTAACTAACCAAACCGCGTCCAAGAGACATAAATCATGGTGTGGTCAACAAAGCTTTTCCCGCACCGACCCGTACCGAGATGGCGAGATCTCGGTACTGAAGGGAAACGGATTGGTTACTCCCCCTGCCACCAGCCAATGGCTGATGGTCGGAGCTCTGTGGGCCCGCCATGATGTAAGTGTTTCATCCATGCCGTCTATCTATTTTTGCAAATCATTTTATGGTATGAGACCAAAAATGAGGTAAATCTCAATCTAAAGCGGACAACATTATAGGAAACAGTGTTGAATGAGCGTCGATGGGTTCGCTACCGTATCCGAATCCTCTTGTACTGATCTTGATGGCCCACTAGGTGCATTCCACTTACGATTGCCCATGACCCAAAATCCGCTCTCAAACGTCCAATCAAGAGCCTGGAAATGGACAGTCAAAAGTCGGATGTAACTATCTACATTTGACAGCAACAATGCACTGATCCAACGGCTAGGATCATTCAATCAGATCCATTTTCAAGATAAAATAGTTGCGCAGCGTGCATGACTTACATCCGGTTTCAAGGGTGATGTGTGCGAAGAACGCAGCGATCTCGCGCTTAGAGTCGTCCGATGTCCCGGTCGTGCCAAATCCAGGATAAGATCCGACGGCATTGACGAATGCTGCACGAGTGTAGAAGCTCTTGATATAAATATTTTGTAAATTTCAAGTTGAGTCCGTGCTTAATTTGACTCGGATCGGATTCATATATATATATATATATATATAGAGAGAGAGAGAGAGAGAGAGAGAGAGAGAGAGAGAGAGAGAGAGAGAGAGAGAGAGAGAGAGAGAGAGAGAGAGGGAAAAGGTACTATGCGCTCGACCTCACGACAAGCTTCCGTGAGGTCGAACTGTGTGGACCCCACCGTGATGCGTGTCGACCATCAACACCGTGCATTTGATGAGTACCCTCTAAATTCTGGGATATCCCAAAAATCAGCCCTATATGGAACTCAGGTGGGCCATACCATCTAAAATCATGTGAAACACCGTTAAAACATATAAAAGCACTTGGTGGGGCCCACTTGAGTTTTGAATTCTGCTGAAACTTGGTCTGAACCCTCATTCAAGTGGGACACACATAATGGATGGGTTGGATTTGCAAAAAACATCTCTGTGGGCCCAAAAAACTGATTATGAATGTTTTAATGGTGCACGGCCCCTCCCCACTTCTGTATGTGGTGTGGCCCACAAAAGTCATGGATTGACTTGATTTTTGAGACCTAGGCCCACGATGGAATGGTGCATCTGACTGATGGGTTAGATGGTAGTAAAACATCACGGTGGGGCCCACACAGCTCGACCTCATGGGTTGGACTCGTGAGGTACCTTTTCCCATATATACACACACACGGAAACGTTGACCTGCGAACTAATTCGTACCTTCCACGTATAAACTTTTTTGAGAACCCATCCTACGTGATGTAGATCCAAAATCTGAACCGTTCATGTGAAGCAGCACCTCGTGAAACCCCCCGTCCCCAAGTTTTACTTTGATCTACAACTTTGATGGCCCATGAAAAATGAAAACATTTTCCTCCCTTGATTTGCATTTCTCTTTGCTATGGCCCAACAGAATTTTAAATCAGGGTGAAAATTTGTCATATGAGGTTTCATGGAATTCCGCATCACATGGACCGTTCAGATTAGACACCCATGACACGTGTGCAAAGGTGCGCACATGCATAGGTGCGCAGGGGAGCATGACTCTCTCTCTCTCTCTATATATATATAGGGAAAAGGTACTACGCGCTCGAGTTGACAAGACCGTCCCATGAGGTCGAGCTGTGTGGGCCCCACCGTGATGCGTTTCGAACATCTACCCCATCAGTTAGATGCACCATTCCATTGTGGTCCTAGGTCTCAAAAATCAAGTCAATCCGTGACTTGTGTGGGCCACACCACATACAGAAGTGGGGAGGGGCCGTGCACCATTAAAACATTCATAATCATTTTTTGGGCCCACCAAGATGTGGTTTACAAATCCAGCCCATCCATTATGTGTGTCCCACTTGGATGAAGGTTCAGACCAAGTTTTAGCAGCATTTAAAACTCAGGTGGGCCCCACCAAGTGCTTTTATATGTTTTAAAGGTGTCTTCACATGATTTTAGATGGTATGGCCCACCTGAGTTTTGTATACGGCTGATTTTTGGGATATCTCATAATTTAGAGGGGAACCATCAAATGCACGGTGTTGATGGTCGACACGCATCACGGTGGGGCCCACACAGCTCGACCTCAGGGGAGCTTATCGTGAGGCCAAGCGCATAGTACCTTTTCCCTATATATATATATATATATATAGGGAAAAGGTACTATGCGCTCGACCTCACGAGTCCGTCCCATGAGGTCGAGCTGTGTGGGCCACACCACATACAGAAGTGGAGAGGGGCCGTGCACCATTAAAACATTCATAATCATTTTTTGGGCCCACCGAGATGTGGTTTGCAAATCTAGCCCATCCATTATGTGTGTCCCACTTGGATGAGGGTTCAGACCAAGTTTCAGACGCATGTAAATTTCAGGTGGGCCCCACCAAGTGCTTTTATATGTTTTAATGGTGTTTTCACATGATTTTAGATGGTATGGCCCACCTTAGTTCCATATATGGCTGATTTTTGGGATATCCCATAATTTAAATGGGACCCATCAAATGCACGGTGTTGATGGTCGACACGCATCCCGGTGGGGCCCACACAGCTCGACCTCATGGGAGCTTATCGTGAGGTCGAGCGCATAGTACCTTTTCCCATACACAAACACACACACACACACACACACACACATTAAAAATCATAAAATCTGAACTCGAACTCTGCTCATTAGTTCGCAACTCGAACTAGGCTCGAAAGATCGAGCTCAAGCCCGGCTCAAACTCGGCTTGAGTTGGCCTGAGCTGCTGACTGAGCCTAGCCAAGCTGGCCAGTTAAACACAAGGACCGAGCTGAACTGAGCTGAGCTGGGCCAAGTTTGGCTTGTGTACAACTCTAGTTGGAATAGAGTTTTTAGATATTTTGGGCCTAAAATCAGGCCATTTACCACTAAAGCCACAGCATAAAGGAGTGTAGGGTGCAAATGATTCGGGTTGAAATGGGTTGGGCCAAGTCAATGGAAGTCTTACACCTGACCCATTTCACAATTGGGTCTATACTTCTGCCCACACCTGACCATTACAGTCTGGGTTGGACCCAAATCAACCCTGCAGTTAGTTTTCCCACTAGCAGAGGTTTTTGGATATTCAAAAGACATGGGAAAGCATGTCCAAGCAAACGTATGGATATTTTAGTGACGACAATATGTGGTTGTTGTTGACGGTTTAACAATTTAGATTTCATCTGTAAAAGGCTGCTTACCACTCGAAAGTTCTTTGAATGTAGCCTCCCCTCACCGTACTACTAAAGAACCGTGCCACAAAATGGTGAGATGGTTCACCCACCTCATGTTAGGATGTAGAAATCATTTCAACCTGAACCATTTACACCCTACACTCATTTATACGTGGAGTATAAGTTAAAAACTGTGCTCATTAGACTATTCAGATTTTAAAAGGCCAGTAACAGTCACACAAGCTGAGTGTGACTTTTGAGTTATAACACATCTCTAGTGAAGCTAGCCCACAATCTAAATGGTTTAATTGTGCGCAGGTACCGACCATCACAATGTGTTTGTTAGGGGTGGGTCCTATCTGGTCTGCCTTATCTTAGAACATGGGCGAAGTATTTTGACATGAACCTAACCTATGACCCATTTGCGTGAGGCTTGACCCGACTTAATCCATTTACTGTAATCAAGTTGAGCTTGACCGACCCAACATGACCACACTTGAGTTTACGAATGGAATATGGGCTATAAGCAAACCAGCACCCAGCCAATTAGTGGATCCATAAAAACATAAATGTGTATGTATCTATACTTCTCATCCACTAATTTGTTTCAGGTTCTCAGCTGGGTGAGGTCAAGGCAATCTATCCCAGCCTATTGTCGAGCTATATTGGCAAGTCAAGTTGGGTAGGGCCTCATCTGGACCCATTTACTTAAAACACCATTTACTCAAATGGTTCATATTTTCTACTATGAAAATTTTACCTTATCCTTTTATGTCAAATTACTGTCAAAATGCACTGTAGTAGTGCAATGATTACAAATTCTTTTAAATATTTTCTAAATGTATACTTCTTCCCCAAAAAGAAAAAAAGAAAATTTCTCCCAAAATCATGAAATCTTTCATAAGATGAAACTTTCCGAATTTTTTTCAAAGAAAACTACATCAGCATGTGACTGATGATTCCTGCATTTAGTCTAACTTTGGCAGTGTTGAGATTCCTGGCTCAGTTCTAATACCAATCTATTATAATTTCAAGCTCACAACAAACCCGGATCAACCTTAGATATTAGAAATTCAGATCTAATATCATTATCAATCTTGCAATCTTGTGCTCCTAAGCTTTGTGGAAGCACGTTCAACGAAGATAGAATAATCAAACTAAAATAAACCAATATTCAAGCAATCACAAATAAACGATTTTACGTGAAAACCCCTTACAGAAAAAAAACCACATTACAAAGCGACAAAGATCTCCCTTATAATTGAAACTTTTGAGTTACACCACTCCCCTTCTTCGATTACAAAAGCAACCCAATCTTCCCTTGTAATGCACAACCCTATGAAAATCCCTACCCCTAAAAAAAACTCCATTTTCCAAGCCTTTATAAGAGTAAAAAACCCTCTCACCATACAAAACCCTCTCCTCATGACAAAAAACACTCGTTCTCACAAGCTATAATAGAATCAATATTTAAATAGGTTGACTTATGTAAAACTACGTAACTGAGTTGGCATCTGTCGATCGAACTAAACTCATCTGTCGGTCGGTCCAAACTTACATTCAGCCGAACCAACAGAGTCCTGCTTTGCTTTTATGTAATGCCCCGGTTCTTGAAACCCGAGTTTAGTACTCGTTTTCCGAAAACACGAGTATTAACCTTTAAAGATAGCCCAAATTTCACATATTTTTTAATTTTATTTTCTTTTCAGAGTTAGTAGTATAGTGGAAGAAAAACAAATCAAGCATAAATGGAAGTATAAATATGCATATCCAAATATTCAAGTGGTTGTCTGAAGGCTTGTACAAACCAATGTCTCAATAGTAACAAATATAAGAAATAAATAATTTAATGTATGGAACAGAATAAAATGCGACTAGGCTTGAGCTACAAGATCGTGCAGCTTCTCTTGAGTAGACACCGCCATGCATCCCTGATATTTATACCCTGCTCCTCATCAGTATAAATATGAATATTATTAAAATCACCCGTGCCACATGTACGGTTATATATTCAAAGGATGGGTCACCAGTTCAGTGTGAATTCCTATCAGGATTACATATTGCTGCATTAGTTAAGTGTAGTTAAAACAAGCAAACATAGCAGTTCACATCGTATGAAACATTTGAGAAATCTTGTTTAAATGTATAAGTACATGCACATACTCACAGACTTGGGGGTGCATATCCAGTTAGAAAGAAGTCACTCAAGGAGAACTAACCACTCGAAAAAAGTACTCAAAGGTACACCCTAAGGAGAACTAACCACTTGAAAAAGACTATGCAATGAGGATACCCAAGGCAAATTAGTCTCCCGAAAAAGTACTCTATGGTATGCCCAAAGGAAAACTAGACACCCACAAAAGTTCGCATACCATGAAATGTATGATTAACCCAACCATTATTATTCAAATTATAAACAATCATTTTAAGAAAGTTTAAAGGTCACTATGGAGGGCTTGTCACCTAACATAAGCCAACAACTCATGTATAGTGTCCCATACCACCATCCTTGGCTTATGAGACTTTAACACTATAATGTTTGATGATAACCTCCTCAACTAGTGGCCAACCATAGTTTAACAAGTGAAACTTACCATCACAAGGTTATACAAAAATAATTCATCAAGTCACATGGGGTAAATATTCCATCAAAGCCACAAAGGGCAAATATTTAATCAAGCAACATAAGGCAAATACTCAATCGAAGCCACATAGGGCAATTAGTCCATTCAAGGATGCGATAAAAAAGGATTATCGCCAAAATTTGCATAGGCACAACGATCCACAAGATGATAAGTCCATAAAAAAATTTCGTTTAATCCATTAGGAAATAATAGCCACTAGGTTAAGGGTCCATTATAATCACAATCAATCAGGTTACATCCTAAGTCTAGATGTACATATATAAGTGGAGTCTTTCACTAATAAATGTAGCAATTCAAGATTCATAACCAATACACAATTAGGAGGATATCCATGTGTAATATAAAAGTGTTTACACAAGATAAATGTTAAGCATATGATTTGAGGATCAATTCTAATAACTAACACAAGTGATCATGAAATAGAGATATCAATTATCAGTCAAAATTAAAATAGGGACTATCACCAAAGTTAATTTGAAAGCGGAAAGCTAAAGGAGAAATGTCATCATCTTACGAGTCGAATCACCTACCAATGTTGTTAGGAAATACGTGCGCCCTTAGGAACGAATCATACGATGAATTATGAAATGATACGGTTAGCTTAAAGTTTTACAAACTATCAGCTGTTAGGATCAATGTTAAAGTTTTGGTTGTGTAAAATTAGAGTATTCGACCTATTGTTTAGGACAATCATTTAGGTTTTGATTGTGAAATTTTAAAGACTTGATCTACAATCTAGGGTAGGGATTAGTTTTAGGAATCCTGAGTTTCATGAATATAACCACATCTAAATAAATGTTTTAGACTTGAATTTCCATATTAGAGGTATAAAGGTCACTAACCCCTTGACTTAGAGTGACACAGGGTTAAATCGGATTCCTACAACTCCAACGTACCCAAATTGAGGGGGGATTTGAGTATAAAGTTGGGAGAAATTAGATTTCTTGTAACCAAATCAAAATTCTAACTAAATCATAATAAGTCGACATGCTAATTCGAAATCAAATAGAAAGTTGAGAGATCGACTCACCTCGATCAATTTGCAAGTGACTCGATCTTTAACCCAACTCAACTCGATTAAGGTAAATCTACATATAGGAAATCCATATAAAGCCTAAGATTGTTTGTCTATGGATCATCTTGATGAGAAATTAAAAGAAAGTCTTAACAATTTAGTCACTTAAAGATGTTGATCTGATTCGAGTTGACTCAGCTCCGAACTAGACTTGATTAATCCCATCCATTCAAGGACTTGAATTCTTAAGATCAACTACTATTGTTGCATCCAAATAGCATAGAAGTTAGACTGTAAATTAATATTGAAATCAGCCAATTCACTGAGTCAAGACAACGTTACCTTGGCTCGACTCAAGTCGACTCAAACCCGACCCAATCACTTAGTTTAATCCCTACACAGCCCTCATACGACAAGTAACACGAATATGACGAACTGATAGATGCATAGGGCTGGCTTAAGAGAACTCAGATTTGTCCAACTTTGGACTTGGAGTAAGAACCGAGTTGACTCAACCATTCTCCTTCTTTCTTCATCTTCTCTCTATCTCTTCCTTTCTCTTCCTTCCTCCTATCTCTTGGGACGTCCAACAAATCTGGAACCTGATCATGATTGCAACACAACTAAGATCGTACTTCTGAGTCAAAACAGTGAGTCACGAACTCAGCCTCCACTCTGTCGTCAACTCAACGACTCGGACAACGAGTCAATGCAATTCAACCTCTCTCCCTCTCTATTCTCCACCTTCTTCTTCTTTTGTCTCCTGCTCCCTTTCTCCTTCTTTCACAACCAGGGAAGGTCTAGACTTGACCAGGCCCTCACCCAACTCAGACCGAACTCGATCCAGACTCGGTGCGGCACAACTGAGTCTGACTCTCTCTCTCTTTCTTCCTCACTGTCTTCTTCTTCCTCCTCTCTTTCCTTGCTTTCTTCTTTCTTTCCGCAACTTATGTCCAACAGTTGGATTTGATAAAACTCGACCCAACTTGTACTGACTCGAACCGAGTTGACTCAACTTAGTACAGCAAGAAAAGCGGCACACTCTCTCTTATGATCTGTCCATTTTTGAAAATGGTTGCCCTAGAAAGTAACCTTTTATAGGCTCTATTAATCTCATTTTAGAGGGTTCAAAAGATAACTAATCCATGAAATTAGTTACAGGTTTAGTTATGTGATTTGATGGTTTTTGACATGATCTCATCGAATCTTGTTCTCATGGTTGAAATCTAGTCATCTAGATGCATATCTGGAGTCATGGGCCACATGATGAATGTCTTAGATCAGGCAATGGGGTCCATCCAAAGAAGGATTTTTCGGATAGTAGGAGAAGATGAAGCCTTCGTTAATGGCGAAATGCAAGTGGATGGATAATCCTATGATCCACCACGTGTAAACGCCGTGGATCGGTCTACTGATCATTGTGGAGGCCACTAATCGATGGTTGATGCTTCGTATACCTAAGATGGACGAGATATTCCATCTTGACTCGATTTTCTCAATGGGTAGCGACATAACAGACAAGTTCTCATTTCGAGCAACTATGGGTGAGAGATGTCCTAAAGCCGACGTCCCAGATGCATTCTTAGAGGTTTTCAGAGATATACAGGTGGTTGGATTGTTACAATCACTCAAATGGAAAAGATTCCTTTCGTAACGCCCTTGCTTGCTGTAAAAACCCTAAAACAGCTCGAACTCTAAATCCACAACTGAGATTACTCCAAATGAAGGGTGTAGATGACGTTTTCGAATTTCTGGATAAGGGAAAAAATGAAGTTTCTACTTTCGGAAACCAACCGAGCGCACTCTCCTCTTGCGCCTTCTGTTGTGTGCTTGAATTCACGTGGACCAGATGGTCTTGGTCAGATTTTCCTCCTTAACATGATGGATGTAAGACCCGTGTCCTAGTCCGTACCATTCCGTTGGCTTCCGCGGTCCTTCCGGTCAAATTTCGGCAACCTTCGCACCATATCCGGTGTTTGCGCACGATCCTAGGCCAGGTTCCGCGCACCGACGTCGGCTTGATCCAAAAATTGTATCATAGCGACCGCGTCGTCGCCGCGGTTCCAACGCCGTAACTTGCGCACCGAACCGATACCCAGGCAAGAAGATGCCGATCAGCGTTTATTCCGAAGAAACACCGCGCGTTGCGGATTTCGAGGGAATCTCTACGTAATAAGTCCCATCAATCAATATTTAATGCATCCCATACATCAAGTACATCACCCCATCCCCTCTTTTTTTCAAAGAATCTACCCTCTTTCCACTCACCACTCCTCTTTTTCCCATTTTCAATATCCACCATACCCCTTTTTCAACTTTTCAACCCAAACCATCCCCCATCACACCTCACCCATCCTTATCACCCCCCTCTCTCTCTCATTTCTCATATCTCTCCCAAGCAACTCAACCCCCCTCACGTCCAAGCTTTCTCTCCCTCTCAAGTGTGGTCCACCTTCCATCATCCATCTACACCCTCCCATCTCTCATCCCCACCATCAAGAGTCCATCATCCTCCATCAAAGTTGAAGCTAAGGGGCATTGGAGTCTAAGAGACCAAGAAGAAGGAAGATAAGGTGGGTGATTTGTCATTATTTTAAATTTTAGGGCCCACTTGTTGGTGGGACCCATTTGGATGTATGTGATTTAATCTAGAGGGCCCATAGTGGCGGGGTTCCTCTACCTCACCGAATATCTCTCTCTCTATCTCTCTCCCTTTTT
The DNA here is from genome assembly GCF_029962835.1 of Magnolia sinica. Taxonomy (NCBI): domain Eukaryota; kingdom Viridiplantae; phylum Streptophyta; class Magnoliopsida; order Magnoliales; family Magnoliaceae; genus Magnolia; species Magnolia sinica. The sequence continues at coordinate 87,248,572 of NC_080575.1, read as the reverse complement.
TTCTTTGTAATGGTGTAGATCCCACCAATATGTGTTACATCTACCCCGTCCATCTACATCAGACGGTGTGGCCCACTCTATTGCAGGTGATGATCCACACCATCCATTGTTTAGATGGCCCAATGCTTTATATATATATATATATATATATATATATATATATATATATGTATGTATATACATATATGTTATATAAAATATGTATAATATAATGTGTATCATATATATAATATAATATATATTATATACATATAAGATGGTGGGCCACATCTACGTGGGACCCACCATAGCAATGAGATTAGGAGTTTGGTCGCTGGACGTTGGAAGTGAAGTGTGTGCACTGACGTGGATGTGTACCAGCAAACACAAAAAAAAAGAGGGGTTAGTTGCCTTTTTGGGGTGGGCCACCTATGTAGGCCCCACCTTGATGTATGTGCTCAATCCAATCCGTCCATCTTCCTCTCCAGCTCATTTTAGGCGTTGAGCCAAACTTTGAGGGTAATCTGATTCTCAGGTGGGCCATACCATAAGAAATAGCGGTATCACCCTTGAAAACCACCTAGATCCCTTAATTCGTCAAAAACAGGCCGTATATTAGACTCGTTTGATCGGTCTTGGTCCATGGAATCCGATGGCTGGAGTGGATTCATCCGATGCGGGCCCCACACAGGAGTTTCTGCAAAAAAATGATTTTTTTCAAAAAAAAAAACAACAAACTAAGGCAGCAGCGCCTGCTGCTGCCATTGTTAGGACGCCAGAGGGCGGACGGACGGACGGACTGGTTCCACGTCCAGCCGTGGGCCCCACCATGATGTGTATTTTGCACATCCACACCGTCCATTCATTGCCCACCTCCCTGGCCGTGGGCCATTCAAAAAATCAGCCTTATACGAAATTCATGTGGGCCATACCATTTAAAATCATGTGAAGACATGTCAAAATATATAAGATCACTTGGTGGGGCCTACCTGAGTTTTGGATGTTGCTGAAACTTGGTCTGTACCGTCATTTATATGGGACCCACATAATGGATGGGCTGGATTTGTGAACCACATTTTGATGGGCCCCACGTCCACCCCCATTCGGGTGGCCCTATAACAGGTTAGACGTCAAATAAACATTTCGGTGGGCTCCCTGCCCGGGCAACCTGATCAACAGGGTAGATGAAAAATAAACATTTCAGTGGCCCCTCGTCCACACGACCTATCCATGGGTTGTATGGAAAACAAACATTACAGTGGGCCCTATCCAGGCCCACGTGACCTTATGGGTAGATTGGATAAAAATAAAATAAAATAAAATAAAATAAAAATAATAATACAATGGGCTCTACCCTAGCCCACATGACCCTATGAATAGTTGGGTGGAAAAAAATAAACATTATAATGAGCCTTAGGTTGGGTGGAAAATGAGCATTTTGGTGGGCCCCACTTATGTAAGTATTGTAAACCACACCCTTTATTAGTGTGGGCTCCATCATGATGCATGTGTTTCATCCAACAGTCCAACCGTTTGGAGATAAATTAAGGCCCATTATGGAGGCCCATCTTCGTGCATTAGTGGTCCTTGTTGAGGCCCACTTTGATTTGTACTAGGCCCATATTATGAGGCCCATTGAGGCCCACCTTGATATAGATATGGGGCTCATGTTATGTAGCCCATTTGATGTAGTTGGGTCCTTGGGTCAAGGCCCAATTAGATGTACAAAAGGCCCATTACAATATGTGATTCATGGAAGGCCATTCCTTGGGAGCGATGTTGGTTTGATGTCCACATTGATAATGTTGGTTAAATGTCCGCATTATAGCTCTCCCCAAGGCCCACTGATAGGCCCAAACTTGTGGTAAGTAGGCCGTCTAGGCCCATCTCCATTATACCTAGAACCCATCTCTTTATACATGTTTAGTATAGATCCATGATTCATGATCATTCGCATCATCTGTATGCCTGATGAGAGGAGTGACCGATCATAGCATATGCCTTGGGGCAGACTATTTATGGGCTCCCTGATAGGCGGAGTTGCCCATATAAGTGTATGGTACATACAAGACTATTGCATGACTGATAGTGTGACTCATACACTTGCATTTGTGTGATTATAGTTATCATATGCCCTAGCGACATCAGGGCCATAGCCTCCATAGACACATCGTGGATGGCTGGGTTGGATACCGGAAATGTTTGGTTCTAGCATACGGGCGCCATAGACGTCCCTGGGTGAAAATCCCTAAACCCGATGGTACCAGAGGATGACTCCAACGTCGAGACCGAGTGGATATATGAGCGCATGAGGGCCGAATACCAGGAGGCCGCGTCTCCCACTGTGTCGTGGTCGGTTGGAAAGGAGTGTGGCCTTACTCGCCCGAGGGTAGGGGGCAATACTAGGCTGAGTTTGACCAGCTCGCGAATGGGTCCGCTATCGACGTGCCGGATAGGTATTGGCAGACTATTGGCCAGGCGGATAGTGAGGTTTCTTACGCTCACTTGGACTATGCGGCTAGGAGAGCGACAGTGCCATTTGGAGTGTATTGAACCCCGGTGATTATCCAGAATGAGAACTGTACTGATACATGATGAGGATTGGCATGCTTGAGTTGCATCTCGCATCGCATGGCCGTATTATGGCCGATAACATTCATATCTTGTACCGCATAGCCTTGGTACGGCTGATTGCATTCATGTGCTCATTACCATGATTTCTGCATTACTCTGACCTTGCATTTTGAGCACGTTTATATTGCGCACACACTTACACCACCCTCTAAGCTTTCTATAAGCTTATGCATGATTGATGCGTGCAGGTGACGCCAGGACGCAGTCGCAGCCATAGTCTCGCTGTAGTTGGAGCGTGCAGCTGAGCTTCTGGAGTTTTGCTTCTTTTGTTACATTGTATTTTCCCTTTCTGTCGCATTGTACTAAAAAGTTTTTGATCATAGTGGATTTTGTGGTGGTGTTCTTGTGGTTATTGTTTGTGGGTTATGCTTTTGTTATGCTCATTATGAATCAGACTGATGATTTGAAATCCTCCTTGTAGCATCCCAGGATCGGAACCTGGTGAATGGGTGTCGGGATCCGAAAATGGGGTTCTACGGAGGCTGTCGGCGCCGGATTCGGCGATCGGGAATTTTGTGAGCCCGGTTTCCGAGTTCGGGGTGTGACAATGGATGGTTGAGATCGTGTGTGTAGTTGAATATGATGGCCCACACATCACAACCATGGATGTTGTCCATTCATTGGCTAAAATTAGAAGGAATGAAGAGAGAAATATCTCCTTTTTTTAGCATTTGTTGAGTCAATGTTTGGTTGACCCGATATTTGGTTCGATGTGTAGTGGGTGCACCATCCCTGGTTCACACATAACTCTTATGTGGGGTCCACCATAATGTAATTTCTAAATCCACTCCATCCATTCACTTTGGAGGTCCCAATTAGGGTCTTTGACCAAATATCAGGCAGATCCAAAGCTTAGGTGGGCCATACAATTTGATTTTGTGAGTCTAACTAATTGTTACCAACTAGTGGATCATTTCCCGTTCTAATCTTCGATGTTTCTAAATGTTCCCAAGCTAATATGGACGGACTCTAACGGTTCCTTTTACAATTCAGTGGCTAAGTTGTGTAATTAGGTGTCAAATCTTCCCACATTGAGTCATGGACCTAATGATAAGTGGATTTATTGATTTGGGTCCCAAAACTGACAAGGTACAGTTCAATTTTCTAATAGAGCATTATGTGAAATTTTTTGGTGATCAAATTCTCATAATTAGGTCTTTTGAGGATTGGCATCGATTTTAATAAAGTGCGATGGTCCATCTTTAAAATTAATGGATGAATCGCTTGATTTAAGGAAAGAGAATTCTTGAAACAGTCCTAAGGGTCTACCTGGATGAAAAATCAACGGTTGAATTGGTGATATGATGGTTTAGATGTAGTGATCAAATGGCAAACCCTTAAATTGGATGTTATGATCCCGATGAAAGGCAGATTGATTTCAAGCCTTACGGATACTATTTGGATTATCCTATCCTAAATTTAGATGGTTGAGAGGTCATTAGGTATCTAAGGAAGATTGAACTAACTCTTAAGGGTTCATTATACGTCGTCATAGCCAAATCAAATGGTTAAGATGGACATATTGTAAATTTACTGAGGATGATATGTAATGTAAGCTACGTGTGTTCCCACATACGCTTATGCTAAATATGATTTAAATGGTAACACCTGAGTACTGAAAAGTACGGGGTGTTACATCCTGACTTCTGATTGAGAAATCCTATGGTTGGAGAGGATGAATATAACTTTATTAGAGATGGTGAGAAGTATAAATTAGACTCTCCACTATTGGCCATGCTAACTACTTATGAAATATCCTGCTTCATGCAAACCATCACATACATGACACTCCCCATTGCACTCGCATACGGCACCATGACATGTCTGAAATTTCCTCTTCTATGCTTGAACATGACTTATCTGACAACTTAAAGTTACCTACTAAAGGCATGTAAACTGACTTGCACATTTCATGTGGAACTTCTTAGCACCTTTTGCACATATCCCCTTTGAGACAGCCACAACTTCTCAGACTCTCTATCTCTATGAATCTTCGTACCTATGATCTTATTTGTAGTGCCCAGATCCTTTATATCAAACTCCTTGCTTAACATACACTTAAGCAAGAGTATCCCGTTCTTGTCCTTCGCAGCAATCAGCATGTCATCATCATGTAGTATCAGTAGAATGTAGGACATATCCTCAAGCACCCTGTAATATATGCAGCAATTGTACTCACATCTGATATGACCAATCTCTACCATATAAGAATTGAATAGATTGTTCCACTGCCTTAGAGACTGCTTTAACTCATATAATGACTTTTTTTAGCCTACACGTGATCTTCATTACCAAGTTCCTTTAACCATTCTACTTGCTTCATGTAAATAGCTTCCTCTAAGTTCCCATGAAGGAATATCATCTTCACATCGAGCTTGCTCCAATTTTAAATTAAATTCTGCTATCATAGCCACTAGCACCCTGGTTGACGTATGTTTCACAATCAAAGAGAAAACTTCATTATAATCTACTCCTTCTCTCTACGAGCACCATTTTTTTACAAGTCTGCCTTGAACCTTTTACCATATTTTTCCATTAGTGCTTCATTCGTTTTGAATATACACTTGCACCCTATAATTCTCTGACATTTTGAAAGTTTCACTAACTCTCATGTCTAATTCCTATGTAGATGTAATACCCCGTACTTTACAATACTCGAGTGTTACAATATAGATTAATTTAATATAAATGTATAAATGATGCAACCTAAATATATAAACTATGAAGTGTATGTACTTGGTAAAGATTGAAAATTTCATGCTAAAATGATATGTACATATTTAATATATATAAATATTATAAAAATAATATTATATTAAATAAACATAAGGAATAATAATTTCGCAACATTATTAAATACAAATATAATTTTAATTAAAACATGATATTGTATAATCTTCAATTCATTCATATGTATAATTTATAATGTAATATTATGAATTATGTATATGTGATTAATAGCATGTATGTAGAAGCATGTTAATATTAGGAATTTTATTTATATACATGTATAAAGTGGTATATTAATATTAAAATTAAATTTATATGAGACTTTAAGCAATAGGCAATAACAACAAAATTGGTTAGCAATGCACGATGTGAGCTTGCAAGTGGCCCATTTAGGTCTTTTGACCGTCGACGCTCAATTTCGGAGTGATCTGACCACTAGATTGATGAGAATCCACCATTAGGGCGTGAAACCTAAGAGTATGGCCCACCTGGACCTTGGGTCTGCCCCATATTTGGTCTAAGGCCCTAAGTGAACCCCTAGAACCTAATGGACGGTGTGGATTTCATCAAATCCACTGGTGGACCCACATTTTCCTTGCACATGTACACAGTGCAGGAGCACTTGCAGTGCACTAGTTTAGCAACCTGGTCAAAGCGGGTCTGACCCGTAATTTCCAAAAAGAGAGAGGTTCTCTCTCTCTCTTCGGTTTGAGACAGTAGACGGACGAAAGTTCGTTTGTGATGATCGGTGGCCCACCAGAGGGGACCCATATTCATGATCGGAACCGTCCATCGTGTGCTTCCCTTAGCACTGACGAAAATGCTGAAACTTCCACTTTCTGGGTTCACCTATATGCACACGAGAACTGGCCCAAACAAGCCCTGTAAACACAAACTTCTCAAAAAATGGAAACTGTTTTGGCAGGCCAACTTGGCAATCCGCGTGCCCGTGCCTCCTTCCATCTCAACCGTTCCTTGGAGGGCTATCTCAGCCGTCCATTTTCTTATGGTTTTCCTAACAAAACCATGTTCAGTTTCGGTTTTTGCCCACCGTATTTAAAGGCGGTTTGGGCCAGAGAAGATCCGAGCCATTTGTTGTTGATTCGACGGTTCAGGAAGAATTAGGGCGAGCATAAAAGGGCATGAGGATCGAGGAACAGTAACTCACCATCCATTTTCGCAGCCACAACAAAAAACTGGCTGTTTCCCTCAAATCTTCGAACCCACCAAGAAAACTTTGTTAGAGCTCCACTCCGACTATCCACCAAGCTCCATTACACCCTTATTAATTCTCCCATGATGTCGGAATGGAGAAAGAATCATCAGAAAGAAATCCTCCATTGGAGCCGTCACCTCCTTCTCCGTTCGAGCCACCAAATCACACCGGTTTGGGGCGATTTCTGGTCAGGTTGGAGCTCTCCCTGGCCAGAGATGGGAGGAAAAGAAAGGAAGAAAATGAAAGAAAGAAGAATGAGGGAGAGAAGGTGGTGTGGCTGTTGCACCGCACCTAACTGTCGGGTTGGGATTCGTGATTCGGTCTCACTCCAAATGGGCTGAGTTGCTGCCAACGTTGTCCAGCTAAACTTTTGTCTGAATATGGGCATTGCTGGTCATTGCAATAGGAGAGAAAGAGCGGGGGTGAGATGAGTTTGTTGCCACTCGAGTTGGGCCCGAACTCGAGTTGGGTCCAAGGCATGCAGCTCGTCACTGAGTTGACTCAGCTGACGACTCACGACCAGGGCTGAGAGATGGAGGCTGAATGCGTGCCATTTGGGTCGAGTTTTGCTGAGTCCAGGTGTTGGACGTGTGTAATAGGAAGAAATGGGAAGTAAGAGAGAGTTTGGCTCTGAGCTATGGCTGACTCGCTGAGTCAGCTGGGACGAGTTGACCATGGGACTGGCCTAGGTCTAACTGGGCTCTAGTAGGAAGGAAAGAGAAGAAGTAGAGGGAGAATGTAGGGGCGGTGGGCTTATTGAGCCGAGTCAACTCGACTCGAACTGAGTCGACTAGGTGAGCCCACATCTTTCTGTCTAGATTTAAGTTATTTTAATTATCATTGCTATTGTTATTACCATTTTTTTTTATTAAAATACGATTCACCATTAGAAGATTATTCATATGGGTAATAGTTGATTCATATAAAAATCTTCATTATTAAAATGTTAATATTTTACCTTGTCATTCTTAAAATATTATTATTAACTCTAGAGCATGCTATTTATTTTCATCAGGATGACTATTAGTGCCACATTGGCTAAATGTTAAGGATATTGTCAATATTACTATTTGTTTTGGAATTATTAGCAATATGATCCACCGTGGGTTATTGTTAGGTAATTTAATATAATAGTAGCCATGGTTAATATTCTTAAATTAACAACCAATTTATTTGATTAATCTTATTATTCCCTTTGATAATATCATCCATGACCATACAAGATAAGAGTTCAAATCCTATAAACAAAACCTAAAAATCTAGCCTAGACCTAAACTCTAGAATAAAATCTTAGACTATGTCAATACTTTAAACGTACATGGTGTGTTAGGTTTAGATCTATGTGTAGAACTTAATGACGCTATATTTAAATATAGACTTATGAACTATCATTATTAACATATTAGCCGATATAAATTATAACACTAACGCTAATAGTAATCTTGTAATTATTAAAATCTAATTTTAATTAATACACTAAGTAGAGTTCAAATCCTAGAATCTAAATTTAAGGTTAAACCCTACGATGAAAATCTAAATTTTACATTAAGAACCCTAAGGTAAATAATTCAAACCCTAGGCCATGATCTTAAACCTAGGTATTACGTAGAACTTGGATTTAATTGTACAAGTTCATGATTTATGATAGGATACGATTCTAAGGGTGCAATTATTTAGCGACACTAGAAGGCGATTCAAAGTATAAGGTGATGATTCTTCCCCTTGAGCTTTCCATCTTCTCATTAGCTTAAGTTATAGTTTTTATTAAAAACTATAATTGATATCTCTCTCTTATAATCGCATGTGTTAGCTGGTGGAAATTGAATTGCTATATTGCCTGCTTAATGTTCATCCTGTATATTTGTTCATGCTTGTGGATTATTTGTGTATTGCTTATGGACTTTAAACTGGTACATTAGTGGGAAACCCCCACCTATAAATGTACACCCATACTTGGGATGTAACCCGACTAGTTGTGATTAAAATGGACCTTCGACTTAGTGGTTATTGAGTAGTGGTCTAAATGGATCATTGATGTAGGCCTACCATCCAGGGTTGTTGTGTCCAATGGTTTTCAAGGATGGTCTTTTATCACATGGTTTTGATACTCGCCCTATGAGGCCTATTTTGAAAATTGCCCTACGTGGCTTGTTTGATATCACCCTATGTGGCTTTGTTCTGGTATTTTTTCTATATGGGTTCGATGTTTTATACGTGCAACCATGCGATGGTAAGCCCCATATACTGTAATATGATTGGCCACTAGTCGACGGGTTTCCATTAAATATCCTAAGGTGGTACCCTCATGAGCCGGGGATGGTGGTAATGGGACACTATGCCCGAGCTGTCGGCCTACGCTGGGCCATGTGCTCCCCGTAGTGACCTTTGAGCTTATCTAAATTGGCTGGTTGTAAATGGACTAATAATGACTTGGCTAATCATGCATGCATGACATACTACGACGGGTTGGATCATTAAGCCCATACGATTACGCCACGTGTTGCGCTAATGACCAGCCGATCGATTTATGATGATGACTTGGATCACTCATGCCCATACGATTACGCCACGTGTTGCGCTGATGACCAGTCACATCCATGGGTGAAGACCCCATTGCCTGTCTGGATGTTTTTCCTGGGGCACCGACCGTCCGGATGATTTACCCGGGTCGATGATTGCATTCATGCATCCATACATCTAATAAGACTGCATTTACTCTGTTTTGGCTGTCTGAATGTTTTATACTATTTCTTACCTAATGTGACAGTGTGTAATCTTGAGGGGAATTCACATTGAGTTGGCCACTCATCCATCAAATATACAATCATACAGGTAGTACAGGTGGCTTTAGTGATATGTATGTTTAGACTTGATGGGGAGCAGGGTACGATCGTCAGGGATGCATGGCTGTATTTACCTGGAGAAGCTACATGATCTTGCGGCTTATATTTATATGCTTTCCGCTATTCTTAATGTACCAAAATTCTTGTAAATTTTGTACTTGTTAAATTTAGAGACATTGGTTTGTATAAGTCATTATGGGCAGCTTCTTGTAAATTTGAATGATAATGAAATTTTCCTTTATGTTGATTTGTCCACACTACGCTCATTTGTTTACTCTGATGAAGAAAAAAAATGTACACTCGAATTTGACCATCCTTTAAAGCTAACACTTAGGTTTTTGGGACATGGGTCATATACTCGGGTCCTGAAAAGTCAGGGCGTTACAGTAGAGATTCCATCTCATTTGCCATGGCCAACATCCACTTGTCATCATCATTTCCATACTTAACCTTTTGAAAGGTGGAGGGATCTCCACTTCCTATGAACAATATGAAAGTAACCATGTCCTCGAACCCATATCTAACCGAGGCACTAAGGTTCGTCTCAACCTATTCCTGGCTATACTCTCTTGTGTATCTTGCTGATTGTTTTGTTTAGTTTCTTTCTCTTATTGAATTTCAACTTCAATAACTGGCTTAACGACTCCACTTACACCAACAATTTCACTGCCTCACTATGTGTTTCTGACATCTCTATAGTATCCTTGTTGGCCTTCAACATGATGCATCATCGAAGATGACATTTCTACTAATGATCACCTTCTACGAAATCGTATTCCAAAGCTTGTAACCCTTAACGCCTTTCTTATACCTGATAAAGATATACTTTCTAGATTTGAGATTCAAATTCGCCCTGTTTCCACTCTATATGAATGTATGTTGGACACCAAAAGATTTTCAACCTTGAGTAATCAACATCCTTACCTATCCAGACTTTCTCCACAACTTTGAAGTCCGGCACTGTAGATGGTGACCGATCGATTCACAATAAAGCATGCCATGTTAACTGCTTTAGCCCAAAAGCTTTTAGTTGGTCCCGCATGTAACCGCATACTTCTCACCCTCTCCAATAGAGTTTTGTTCATCTTCTATACCACCTCGTTCTCCAATAAAGTTCTATTCATTCTGCCTCACTGTACTCTGTACCGTTATTTGACCTGAGACACTTAACTAATCTCTCAATTTGCTTCTTAACTTCTACCTTCCATTCCCTAAATTTAGCGAACAGCTCAAACTTATACTTTAAGAAGTAGACCTAAACTTTCATCGAGTAATCATTTATAAAGCTCACGAAGTATTATGTTCCTCCCTTAGACGATGCCATCATTGGCCTTAAGACATTGAAATATATGTAATCGAGCATCCCGCTGCTAATATGTGTATAAATATCGAACCTTACTCTGCACTGTTTCCCATATATGCAATGCTCATAGAAATTCAGCTTGTATGCCTTAACTCTATTCAACATTTTTTATTTATGGAGTTCCATCATGCCCCTCTTGCTCATATGCCCTAGTCGCAAATGCCGTAGATGAGTGTCATCTGTGTCGAATTTTGCGGGCGAGGTATTAGCGGCCTCACTTATAACTGTGCTCTCAATCAAAATATACAGATTCGTTATCTTATGTCAATTCATTAACGCCATTGCACTTATGCTGAACTTGATTACACCGTGAAATTCCTTGAATGTCATTACGTTAAAATCGTGAATTTGTGACGGATTTTGTGATGGACATCCTCCATCTCTAAAGGAAAATGTCTGTTGCACACATCTTAATGGAAATTATGGTGGCTTGTGTGGCGGGATTTAATGATGGACTTAGTCTGTCGCTAAAATGAGATTTTCGACAGATTTTGTCCGTTGCAAATTAAGATTTTGTGATGGATTTTGGTTTGTCGCGAAGTACCACCCAAAAACCAAGTTAAAAACATTTAGTGACAGATTTTATTTGTTTTGCAATGGATCGTGGTTTGTCGTAAATTCACTTTTGCCCCAACCTCTTATATATAATTTTTTTTATTATATAGAATTTAGTGAAATTTTGTACTTCATTGTAATCTAAGAAGTGTTTTTTTAATAGAATTTCAGTGGTTTAATTGTATTTATTTGTATTTCAGATTATTATTGCTTTTTTTTTTTATATCCATTGAGTGGAAATTATTATTAAAATTTTAGCTTTAAAACTGATATTTAAATGCTTTGCAATATCACATGAAAAAGTCCACTCTACAGTATTTTATTAAATATCTAGATTTTAGAAAATAAAGTTCGAAAATAAAATCGAGATTTTGATAAATGATTGACATTTTGAAAAGGAAAATAAAAACAAAAATAGCAAATGGTAGAGAGGCCACCATCTTTGCATGAACACGGTGGAGACTCCATGGGTGTGTCTACAGAGCCCAAAACTGAGGCGGATAAAAATCTCGGGTGGAGCTGATTGAATGCCCATCATTAATTAAAAACTCCCTGGGGCTATAAAAGTGTTGGATCAAGCTGAAATTTATGTTTGCCCTACTTCTAGGTCTGTGACCTATATAATCAACAGGTTGGATGGCAAATAAACGTTACAGTGGGCCCTACGAAGCTTTTAATGGTAGCCGTTCAATTGCTACTGTTTTCACGTGGTGGAGTCCCTCTGATTCTTGGATCTCCCTCATTTTTGTAGTAATGCCTTAAAATAATGATCCAAAATGGAGGGATAGCTTGGAGAAAAGACCCATTATTCTCGAGCCCAAAGACAGCTCATTCAGTCAAGACCACACTGACAAATCTCGTTCTCGGAAATTTCCCAGGAGATTTTTAATTTTTGAGGATTTCTGGGGATATTATGCAAATCCCACCTAAAGTAAAAATATTTCAAAATATTTATTTTACATTAATAAATAAATTTACAATTTAAATATATGTTTATATATCAAATCATTAAGCTTTTTACTATTTTTTGACCCAATATCAATATCTTCAAAATTTCCGAGATTTTGAAAATATCGCGATAAATTTGCGAAAATCACTGGTACTCAAGATGCGGCTGCTTTATTTACTGCATATCGGAAATTGTTACAACTGATATCCACGGGACATAGCCCGCGTTTTTATTTATTCGTACGCTATGCATCGAGCAATCTAGAAATTGAAACGAGGAAACAACGGTCTCTAGCAAGTGAGATTGTCGCCTGGTGACACACCAAACTGGTTACAGTAGTTTGTGTAGTACCCAACTCGTGCATTCACAAGATCGGGCCTCTTGCCATCGCACTCGATATCACCGTTAATCGCTCTAATCGTAGCACCAAAGCCTTGGCCAATGACGGAGTGGACATTGGTCATCCAGAACCACAAGGCTGACTTGAACGACACCGTCACATCTGTGGCCACAGTTTCTGGAGCATTTAGACCGTCGAATCCGATGCTGTTTCCAGCAGCCCCGTAGTTGTAGTTCCACGACAGTTGAATCGGTCCACGGCCGTAGTAGGCCTTGCCAGCGACGCACGGATACTGAGTGTTTGTCTCGTCGCAGTAGTCCTTCGATGCACCATCATCCTCTTCTATTTTGCAAAGAACTGTAAAAACAAACAAGATTTAAGGGCATTTTAGTCTTTTCACACATGCTAAAATGGCAACTCCACGTGCATGCACGGGCTAGCTGGTCCCTGCTTGAATTGGACGCGAATTGCCTGCGACACCGAAGCAAGGTGGGGTCCACCGCGATGTTTGTGAGAAAACCATCCCGTTCATCCGTTTTGCCGGATCACGTTAGGGCATGAGGACTAAAATGGAGATAGATATAAAATTCAAGTGGGCCGCAAAAACAAGAAATAGTAAGGATTGAAAATCCACCGTCAAAAGATTCGTAGGCCACGGTACTTTTGGATCAGGATAATATTTTTGTGTTTTCAGTTCATCTCAGTAGCAATGACCTTATGAACGATTTGGATGGAATAAAAACATCATGGTAGAGCCTAGGGAGGTTTCAACGGTAGGCATTTCCTTGCACTTTTTCCTGTCGTGCTGCCCACTTGAGTTTTGGATCTGCCTTATTATTGGCTTAATGAACTATAATGATCTGGCAAACGGATGGACGGGTGGGGTGGACCCCACCTAGCTTCTGTGTCGCAGGCAATCCGTGTCCACGATAACAATCGCCCAATCAATAGCCTGGAAATGGACAGTCAAAAATTGCATGTAACCATCAACATTTTCCAGAAAAAAATGCACTGATCCAACGGCTAGGATCATTCCATCGTATCGAATTTCAAGATAAAATAATGCGCAGCGTGGATGACTTACATCCGGTCTCATGGGTGACATGTGCGAAGAACGCAGCAATCTCGCGCTTGGAGTCGTCCGATGTCCCCGTGCCAAATTCAGGATACGATCCGACGGCGTCGATGAACGCTGCACGAGTGTAGAAGCTCTTGCCAGGGCAGTTGCCGGTGCCCTGATTGATGATCCCGTCGAAGAACGCCTGCGTCACGGTGTCAGCGACGGAATTCTGAGCGGAGATTAATTCCGGCAGAAAGCCGGCGAGAATTCCGGCCAAGATGATACCCAGTAAGTTCTTCCTACCGAAGGGTGCCATTTTTTTAAGTGGGCCCACAGATATCATATGTAAATGAAAATAAAAGAAGGTTATGTGCTGTGGGCCTTGTGCAAGTGTGCCCTATTTATAAATGCAACAGTCGTTTGTTGTTTGAATAGTCAAGACATTAGTCGTGCACGATACGCTTGCAGGACTTTTATTTGACGTGTATAAATTGGAAACGGATTGGCTACTCCTGCCACCAGCCAATGGCTGATGATCGGTGCTCTGTGGGCCCACCATGATGTAAGTGTTTCATCCATGCCGTCCATCTATTTTTCTAGATCATTTTATCGTATTAGACCAAAAATGAGTTATATGAAAATCTCAAGAGGACCACATTAGATGAAATAGTGTTGAATGAATGTCGACCATTAAGAACTCTTTGGGATCATAAAAGTTTTGGATCATCTTTCTTTCTTTTTTTTTTTTTTTTTTTCCTTCATCTGTGTCTGTATGACCTAATCAGCAGATTGGATGTCAAATAAACAGTAGAGTGAGTCTTAGGAGGATTTTAATGGTAGATATCCAATTTTTTCCTGTGGTGTGGTCCAGTTGAGATTTAGATTCCTCTCATTTTTGGGATCAAGCCATAAAATTATCTGTAAAAATGAATGAACGTAATGGATGAAACACATTCATCATGGTGGACCCACAGAGCACCGACCACCAGCCACGGGTATCCGTTTCCAAATTCATGTGCATCTGTCACGCCCAATTGCAAACTCGTTAAATTGCACGATCATGTCTTTGGGTGATTGAATGATGACCCAGGCAAGTCACGGCCTTGATAATGAACGGTCAATGACCGACCCTGTTATTATTTCGATGGGCCACATACATAAGCGTACTGCAGTTCAAAACTTACGCACCTTCACATCTGGATGATGTCAAAAAGCATTTTTTTTTTTTTACTCCCCGCATATATTTGATTAAGTCATTTGATATGATGATGTGAATCATTTTGGTCATTAAATAATGACGAAGTTTACTTGTGGCAAAATATAATGCCAAGCAGAACTTCTCAATAGCTAGATACCTTCATTCAGCATCATGCAAAGTTCTACGAAAAAAAAATAAATAATAAGTAGCAATCTCCTTTTCATCATCATTTTCTTATAACACTCCGATATATTTGTCCGCGGTGGATGTCCTTGGAGAAATCAGTGATAGAGGTTACATAAAATATTCTTTTAATTAGTCAACTGGCCTCCTTATGTAAAGTCTTGGCCAGCTTTTAATTTGATAAGCCGTGAGGAAAGGCCAATCTTCTAGGTAAAGTTTGAAATGAATCGACATAGGAAGTTTACTTGGCCAATGAATTTTTGTAGTTCTTTCTTATTCTTTGGTGGACTCGCTTCTAGGAACGCTCAAACTTTATTTTGATAAACTTTGATGTTGATGAATGAAAAATCTTAAAAATTTCTCAGTTAATACTTCAAATGTGCATTTTAATGGATTCATCTTTAATTTATGCCTCATCATGCATTCAAAAGATCTTCTTAGATCGGAGAAGTGTTCACTCAGATCAAGTTTACCACGATGTCGTCAATATATACCTCTATAAACCTTTTGATCATGTCATGTAAGATAGCATCCATCTCTATTTGGTAAGTTGCCCTTGCATTCTTGAGCTTGAAAGGCATTACAACCCAACAATAGATTCAAGTTGCACCTGGGCATTAAAAAGCTGTTTTGGCAACATCCTCTTCTGCGATAAAAATCTGATTATAACTAGAGTGGCCATCCATAAAGAACATAATCTTGTGTCCTGAGGCTCTATCGATTAGTAAAAACTCCATAGGCATAGGGTATTCATCTTTTGGGGTTGCAAGATTTAGTTCCTAAAGTCGATGCAAAACCCTTAGCTTCTCATTTTTCTTAATGATGGGGACTATGTTAGTTATCCAATTCGCATACTGAATTGATTTAATGAACCTTCAATAGCCTCTCTATTTTTTCTTTAATTTTTAGGGTAACCACAGGGGTCATTCTCCTTGGTGGTTGTTTGAATGGCTCAAAGTCATCTTTGATTAGGAGGCGGTGTTCAACCAAGGCTCGATCTAACCCTAGCATCTCATGATAGTCCCAGGCAAAACAGTTTGTATAACTTTGGAGAAGATAGATCATCTCCATCTACGCTTGTGAACTCAACCTTACGCTAATAAACGTAGGGTGTGGGTTGTCCTTTGTCCTAAGATTTACCTAAATCAAGGTATCTTAAATGTCGACTTTGGCGTCATCCATCTTGGGGGGTGCTAGCTCGAGTTTATAGAAGGTTATTCCATCAACCGTTACAGTGTCTTCCTCTATAAGGCATTCAATAATGTGGATGTAAGAGTCTCCTTGGTCTTCGAAGGTGCAGAGACATTCCTCAAGCCTGCTAATTATGGTCATAATTTTAGCCTCACTACTTTTGTCTTTGAAGTCCTTCAAAGGATCTCTTTAATGAAATACTATTGTCGATGTGAAATAACAGCTCTCGACTATTTTGTTGTGTCTGAAGCTTCTTCAGCAGTCATAATAGTCAGCTTTGTAAACCAACCCTCTAACATGGTGATAACTAGTCAGTGGGTCCAACTCCGCAGAGGTGCAGGAATCGACCATAATGGGAAGTTCTACAATATAGCAATCACGTTGCCAATCTAGACATTCAATCTAGTTTTCGTTTTGATGATTTTTTTTTTTTTCCAGTAGCAAAAGAATCCCATTGTTTGGTTGGGCTAATTAAGACGAGTACGTCGAGATCTTGTGAAGGTTCGACTGCTATAGTGACTCTGGACGGACAACCATTCTTGTGTCAGCATATTAGGCGTAATAGACTAAACCGCCTATTGTAGAACTTGGCTTTAGACATATTTAAGACCATGGTAAATGACTGTTTTTCAGCCCAAACAATTTTTGGTCAAGGTCCACCCTACAATATTACCAACCGGTACATTGACGAAGGGACGCATCTATTGAAGTAGATCCAGTCTTTCCCCAAGAGTGTGGTGTAGTTGGTATTTGACTCAATAACGAAAAATGTTGTTATGACTTTATAGGTCCCAACCTGCAGCCAAACAATGAGTATCTCTTTTGTATTGGAAACCACTCTTGTGAACCTTGAAATTGTGATTTCAGTGGGTAACAAATCCTCTTCTGTCTTATGGATCTTCCTGACCGTCGTCATTGACATGATGTTGACTGCAACTCCATTGTCGACCATGACACGAGACATGGGATATTCATCCATGTGTGTAGTCACATAGAGAGGTTTAAGGTGCTTGGTGAGTGCATTTAGGGGTCTTATAAATATTACCTCTCAATACTTCTAGAATTGTCATTGTAGACTAGTTCTTTGGCCATGTGCTCCTGTACAGTGGCCGAGTCTTCATCTCTAACTGTTAAAGAACCAGTTTCACTCTGTCCGCTTCTTTCTTCATTCTTGGTCCATTCTTGGTCTTTGGCTAGTGCATAGGCTTCTACGTCGAACATTGTCAAAGGTTTACTTTCATTGATAACGTCTCCCAACGTTGTTGGGTTGGCTTAGTTGAATGTAATGGAGGGGAAGAGTCTCGAATGTGATCTTTGTTGTGGGAACTTCCCCTTGCTCAAGTCCGAACGCTTCTAGGCAAATTTCTTGCATGAAATCTCTTAGACTTGGTGGCCTTTAATGTCACGTCCCAAAATTTGAATATAGAGTATGCACCCTTAGACTCGAGTTTTGACTCATGACTCGTACACTAAGTATACTTAATTCCTTTTTCATATAGTTGTCTAGAGGCACAATTTAACGAATTCTAAGTTCACATCTAAATTTAACATCCATTCATCCATGTTTGTAGTACATTCTTATAATTCCCATCATCATATATTCAAAACCACATCATCTGAATCATCTGAGTCTACTAATTTGAAACTTCATTCAACAAAAAAATAAATAAACATCGTCCACCATAATCAGATTTATAACTAATGATGAATTATATTTATGTACAAATAGATGCAATAAAGAAATCAAACTCCTAAATAATAAACGCATAAATAATTCGATTATGCAGCATAACAAGTTCATCTTTCGCCAAATACGACAACTGGTCCCGCGATTCATCTAGTAATCGATCATCTTTTTTTGGTACTTGCTTTAGATTTCTTGTTTTATTCGTTTATATACGGTTGTCAATTCACAACGCTAGCTGGCCAGGCTAGTGAGTGAATCCATCATGGTTTATACACGTCATAATTAAAATAGAAATGCATGGATATTATGAGATACATAGATGCGTGAATGCACCAAGTGGGTAGATCTGTCCACTTGCTTGAGTTGGATTCAATCAACTCGCATCTCCCCTTTTTGGGTAGGCTTTCACATATTGTGGGCATCCAGGGATGGTCCCCTAGGTCACCCAGTACTATAAGTACCTACAAGTTTTCCAGGGCGTGCCCCCAGGAGTCAACACAGGTGTGTTATGCATGACGTGAATGAATGAGAATGATCGATGTATCCTATTAGCATGTTGTCACATATATCATAATTTCATATCGATAGAATTTCAAGCTTAAACAAACACAATAAAATAACCAATACAAAGAATTACACTCAACATATCAATCAAGCACCTACTTTAAGTATAATGGAGAGGAAACAGGTTGGTGTCACTCACCTGTAGTTGGTAGAGGTAAATCCATTAAAAATCATATAGGTCTGAATCTAGGATCCCTAATGAATAATGTAAAAAAAATCATGAATTGGTCCAATCATTCCATTCAATGGAGCCCACTTTTGACTGAATCAAAGTAACCCACCTTTATTAGTAAATTTGTAATTTAATTTAAGGTGAATTATCTATATTATAAAAATTAATCCATTTTTGAATTTCAGCAAATGATAGATCGGTCCAGGATTCAATCGATAAATCCTTTTGATCAATCGAGACCAATTGAAGATTCCTCAATTGATCTGAACATTGATCGATTGAGAAATTTGGATTTTCACAACTAAAATCTCTAGAAAATTGAAATGTTTGATCAGTTGAAAACCCAACTTCGATCGATCGACAACACCCTGATTCTACTTGTTTTAGATGCTCGATTTGCACATTTTAGAATTTTTCTTATTTTTGACTTTTAAAGATTTTATCATTTATAAAAGGTTGATTTGAACTATCTATCAATTCCCACGAAATCAAATTAGGGAACGGCCAAATGATTGTTCAGATCTGGACCATTCAAGATCCAAAGTAATCATATGGCATCATTAATACTTTTCAATTGTTGTGGACCGTTCAATGATCAGATCCATCTAAAATTTTGAATATACAATCTAACACAAATTCTATTTATATGGTATATATCGGATTTGATGCATCTAAAAATCCATTGAATTAGCAAATATACAAGGCAATGATTGCGATTTAATTTGATCAGTGTGGTCCACCTAGTGGTCAAATCACTCCAAATTTTAAGGCCTTGATATATCTTAGCCTTAAGAATCATATGGTCATCATGGATCTAATCTAATTCAACTAGACAATCCCACACCAATCTTTATAGTAAGAGATTTCGCCTAAGATTTACTATTTTCATCATATACATCAATAGGTAGATGCGATAAATGTGTGGTCAATCCAACTTGTTCATTGCATAGATCTTAAAAAATAAATCTAAATTATAAAAAAATAAAATTAAAATATTAATCACCAACCTATATCAAAGGCTATTGAGGGTCAAATATTGCATATTGGACCCCATTTATTACTTAGTTTTATGAACATGATAATGCTTAATGTTCTATTTTAATCATGTTTGTGTTGCAAGGTGAATTTAAGAACTTGGATTGAAAAGGATGCTAAAAGCATTGATTTAATGCTCAAAAATCACCAAAGCCAAGGATGGATCTTTAAGACCAACAATGAAGAATTCACATGCCAAAGATCCAAGAAAACCAAGTGAGGAATGAAGAGCATTGAAGACTTGAAGTGAAGAAAAGGAACCCTAAAAATCTGTCTCATTTGACTCGTCCCTCGACTAGTCGAAGATTCTTTGACTCGAACTCTAGCGACCAAATCCTCTAAATTCCTGTCATCCTCAACCAATCGAAGTAGACCTTCGACTAGTCGAGGGTTACGCAGATGTTGCACGGATTGCGTAAATTTAAGGTAGTTTCCGGATTTTTCTAAGTCGGTGCGAAAGGAGGTGATGCACAACTATAAATAGGAGTCCCAAGGACGTTCCTAGGAATCTTCTAGGGTTTAAGGAGTGGAGCAAAAGGGTAGAGCCGCCGTCCAGGAGTTTTTCTTCTTCTTCCTTAGTTGATGTTTTGTTTAAGAGTCTTTAGTTCAATCATGTCTATGGTTGGCTAAACCACTTACCTAGGACTAAGAGGTAAAGCTTATAGCGTGATTGAGATGTTTTCTTTGTTTTGATTCATGTTTTATTGAACTCTCTTCGATTCTAGTTTGATTATGAAGGAATATTTTTAGTTTTTAATGATTTGTTGTGACAAATTACAATAGATTTGCGATAGCTTGAAATATCTTCTTTTTCTGAATTGAGATTGTGAAATTAGAAAATCCTGTTATTCACCATTGTCCCTTGGGCATGGTAGGATGATAGAATCCTTTCTAACCTTCACAATTCTCTTATGATTGGTTGTGGGATTGGTACATCTTGTTGTTTGCCTTGTCTCCTGGGTATGGTTAGGTGATGGAATCACTTCCTAATCCACACAAATCTCATCCATTGATGATTAGATCCATGAAAAGTTCAGATATCTGACAAATCTCTTCTTACCAATTGGATATGATAGGACTCTGATTCCAGTTGGATCTATTGAATCATGCAAGGTAGTGTCCCAATTTCTACAAGTGGATGCTTGGCACCCTAGTTACCACCTTTAAATTTGTTAGATTTAATCACTTTAATCACAATTACTCTTCAAATATTTTAGATTTAGGTTTACATCTTCTTCTACTTCTAGTTCTAGTTCTAGTTCTAGTTACTTTTAGAAGACACACAAGTTCGGTCCCTGTGGATTTGACCTCGATCTTACTGAGATTATTACTACATCGCGACCCTACACTTGGGATTGTGAACAAGTTATTGGCGCCGTTGCTGGGGACTAACGGTTGCGTTTTTCTGACATTAGCTAGTTTTGGAATTAGTTTAAGATTAGGGTTTTTCTATTTTATATTTTTAGGATTAGGTTTTTCTGAATTATTTTAGAAACTAACTTTTTTTTTTAGAAACTTTCTATTTTCTGTTTTTAGGAACTTTCGTTTTTTTAGAAACTTGGTTACTGTCTTATTTTTATTTTTATTTTAGAAACTAATTCACTTTCTCTTTTCTTTTACAGGATCCTAATATAGATTTCCTCCAATCTGGTAACTTCCTTCTAACTTCTCCTCTACTTACTTTCTATATTGCCATAGGATTTTTCTTTTATTCTTTTGTAGGATTATATTCAGAGTTAGGGTTTCATCATGCAAGAGTGGGAATGTCAGTATGCTGAGATAGCTAAGAGACATTAGAAAGGGATGTATGATGATCATGATAGGAAGCAACCTATGTCTCAAAATTTTTCTGAAAATATCATCGAGAACCAAACAGAATACAATGCTCCACCTGTTAAGAAGTCCTTACATGATCATATGTGGGAGAATAATTATTCCCAACGGATTAAGAAAATAGTATGTGAGTGTTGGGGTTATCATAACTTGGGAGTGAGAATTATTATCACTCATCAGATAAGAAGAAAACAATGAGAGATTATATTATGGGTGATAATATGTACCAACAACCATCAAATTCTCTTACCTATGACCCGTATGATTATAATCAGTGGAAACATTAAAATTGGAAAGACGAACCAATAACATGTTATAGTGATTATTCTCTTGGATCCCCTACCTTTGAGATCCAACCAGAAATTATCCAAAAGTATTCACATTTGAATTTCACGGACTATCGAGAACAACTCAACCAACTTGTTGCGGGCATGATGAAATCATTTGAAACAATTGAATCGCACCTCGATAAGGTGGAAGAGGCTAAGTTACCTCAACCTCAACCCAGTCTAGAAATACAATGCCCAGATTCATCATGAAAATGCCCAGATTCACCGGATTAGATCTAGATCGCATGTTAGGAGTCCGCTAAAGTCGAAACTATAAAATAATTACCGTCTTACTAGGCTTGATGTCCATCGCGGAGGTTGAGCGAGGATAGTGTCTCAAATCTCTCAACTTGAACTCGCAAGGTAAGTGTATGGGGTGTGTGAATATTCCTGAAATGAATCCAAAACTTAAGTTAGTTGCCTTTGTCCAGTCTTTGCCGAAGTTGTGGCTTTTGGGTTGTTAGATTGTGACTAAATTTGAGGTGACAACCTAGAGTAATGTCCTACATAGATCCGTATAGTCGCAGGCCCGATCAATGGTTGGTGACTATTGAACTGACTTCTGATCCATCAATCAATACATCCAAATAACAAGCTGATTGTGTCTATGCATAAATCATTACTAGGGTCAATCATCCTATGGTGGGTGTCGACCACTATGCCCCGTAATAGCCCCCTAAGGGTAGAAACACACTCCCATAGGGCTAGTATAGTAAAAATCCAACCCTTATGGCCATTTGCATCAAATCTAGTGCTATAAATTGATCATTAGGGGGCCTCCTTTAGTCCCTTACGAATTTGCAAGCCTTAAGAGAGAAAGAGAAGAAGAGAGAAAGAGGAAGAGATTGAGTGTGAGAGGGAGGGAAAGATCTTGGTGCTTGAGGGTTAGTATCTCATTAATCAAACTCCAGAACTTATCGAATCTTTCACCAAATTCACTGTCACTTTTTTTTTGTTAGCTTGTTAGTATACCCCACCATCAGTTCACACTTCACTGTTAGCCACCTCCACTAGGAATCCACCGCCACTTACAACCAGAGGTAAGACTTGCATTCGACCCTTTAATTTTGTAACTTATACCTACTTTACGTGCGATTAACAATACTTCCTTCCTTTATATTAGGAATTGGTGATTTTTTCCAAAATCTCAACCCCAGGAACTCAAAGATTGAAAATCCTCTCTTAAGGTGCGGACCATTATGCCCAGGTTTTCATTTATCGACCCTTAAGGGTCTTGGTCAATGATTTCTTATGGTGAATGATTTGTAAATAGATAGCATGTTTATATTTTGTGTTTGATTGTAATATGTGTCATTACTTATTTAGGCATGCTTACATGCTTGATAAAATGCTTAAGTGGATGTGTTATTTCATTGATGCTTATATGTTTGATAAAATGTCTAAGTAGGTGTATTGCTTCTATTAATGCTCACATGTTCGTTGAAATACCTAAGTGGTTGTGCAGTAGAACTTATGCTATAATTATATGATGTAATGCTTAGTCCATAGCGATACGATTGCTACAATATTGGGTTAGTTGGCTAAACGACTGAACTAAAGGGGTGGCTCGAGTTGGGTTGGCCACCCTACGCTTGTTTAATTGACCTTGGGTCGAACACGGACAGCCGACAGTAGCTAAACTATATGAGATACTCGCACCCAATGCCAGTTGCACTGAAATTCTCAAAGTCAACCGAATTAGCCCAATAGTCAATTGACCATGTGTGTTCATAATGTATGACAACGATAAATAAAATCTATGATACCCACATTCCAATTGAATGATTCTACTTATAACCATTAATATTACGATTCACAAAACTCATGGGCTGGGCATGGTGGTATAAGATACCGTGTGCAGACACGAATAGCCTATGCTGGGGTTACGAGCCTCCCCGTAGTAACCAATGAACAATCAAGAAGTTTATGAGCCTAGTACATCAAACTGTAATAATCCCATGACCGCTCCACATTTTTGTTTAGGTGACGACTCTTATATCATTTGTGGGCGTCCTCCACCTATCGATGGGCCTCTTAACCCTGTGGGTCTAAGTTGTGTTATCCGAGTCCTTAGTGATCAGTTGGGCTAGTTAGTCAACCCAGTGTTAGACTCACATTGATTGGGGAGTTGTCGTATGGATGATAAACCCAAATATGGATCAAGGGACACAAGAAAAGAGCCGCTTCGACTGTCCTGAACCTAGTGATTTAGTTAAGACCGTGATAAAATGAGGGTACCCTATCTTCCCCAATATGTTGGATGAATGAAATCTAATAGCTACTCAACTAATATGTGCATTTATCGCATTGCATTAGATAAGACATGCAATTTAGCGTTGGGCCATTTTTGAGGAAGTATTGGCATATGCGAAATGGGTGCTGAAGTCACTTGGGAGGGAGTGCTATTTGGAAAGAGCACGCATCATGTCATATCTTCATATGTGTATTTAACAAGAGTATTTAGAAATTGTTTGATTTCTTATTTTATCATTACCTGCGCTTATTAGGTTGATAACACGTGTAACTTAGAACTAATGGAACTACTGAGTTAGCTACTCCCACCCGGGATAGTGTTTTAAAACACTAACCACACATTGTTATTAATGTAGATGGTATCGAGGCTTCTGGTAGGTAGGCTTAGGTTGGCTTACACTTTTATCGTGATGCCTTGGGAGCATCGGGCGAAATTAGAAGATTTCGCCTGTATTTAATTTTGTGCTTGTATATGTTGGAGTCCCCAATAGGGTATGCTCTGTATGCTGATTTTATTGTATGTTCATTGTGGCTTGTATAATTCCCATTTTGGATAATCATCACTAATAGAATTTTATTTTTGACTGTTGGCTGTATATTTCTGATTTTTTTTTTACTATCTTTACCTCATTTTGGATCCACTAAGTGAATTACGTTACTCTGATTATTTGTGTGTGGAAAGAATGTGAATCTGAACGAAGTCACACGTGCATTTCATTTGGTTCACACCCGGGAACTCGGGATTGGGGTCTATGTACTTAGGTGTTGATTTTCGGGGCGTGACACATGTCCCTCATTTACTCGGTACATTAATCATGGCCATGGGGCATGCAATGGTTCATGTCTTTAAGAGCTTGATAAAAGTTTGTACAATCACAACAATGACAAAATGCATGACATCGAGGAAAGATTATACACAAATCTTCTCCAAGTACAAGTACGATTCTAACGGTGCTAAACATGTAGTGACTCCACATGGCGTCTTCCCATTAATTTATATTAAAGCATAAAAAACTATGTATAAATATAGTCCACTACAAATCTTTATAACTTAAGATCAACAATGGATTCTATTAGTGTTACCTGATTGTGATGTATGCACAGCATCCAATCCATCCAGCTCAACATAAGATTTGATGAGTGGGACCACACCATAGAAAGCAGTGAGGATCCAACGCCTACCATTGAAAACTTATTAGAGACCATGGAAGTTTTGGATCAAGCTGATATTGATATTTGTGTTCTCCTTTCATTTGGTCTGTATGACCTTATCAATAGGTTGTTGTATTTTGTTTTAAAATAATACTAAAATTTGATTTTCAAATTTTTGGTTTCCCTCCACTTTTAAAATTGTTGGTATTTTTGAGTTGTGGGTTGTTGTCCCACATCGGATTTGACAAAGAAATCCTTTTGTATATAAGATAGGCTTTTTGCCTTGGGCTTGAGCCCCTTTTAGGGGGCATGTGAATTTGGTCATGTAGGGGGCTATGTCAATAGCTCTAATCTATGTCATTGACCACACACGTGCACGCGCACCGAGCCGAGTCGTGCCGTGCCGTGCCGAGCCAAGTCCAAGTCTGTGTCCGTGTGCGCATGCGCGTGCACTACACGATGGGACGGGCTGGGCTGGGCGTGGGTGCGAGCGCAGGTGCGGTGTAAGTGTACTCGCGTGGGTGTGTGTGTATGGGTACTCGCGAGACTTTATTTGTGAAAGTGTACTCGCACTTGTACCTTTTTGTTTTAAACTAGAGAGATACATCCATTCCGATTGGTTGCACCTGTTGGGTTTAAACCCAATGGACGTAACCTTTTGTAAAGGGTGTTTATTCACAACTTCGGAATCTATATAAAGACTACCGATTCCAATTTCAAATATATGAAAATATTATCTCACTTATAAAACTCTCTCTGATACGGTTTTAAGAATTTTACTGAGTTCATCGATGAGTCAACTCAGCACTTTCGGGTTAAACTATAAGTGGTTCGAGCTCGTGTACAGTGAGTGCACCGCTGGGACCGGGTCATAGTCATTGTATTCTGAAGGTCGATTGCTCTGGAAACCTATTGCACTTAGGATACTGTCCAAGGGGAGCAAATTCGATTTCAAGTCGCGTGACTCAGTCACGCCTCGACTCAATTCAATAAGTTCTCTTTTTCAAAAATTTTATTTTCTTTTTTAGTTCTCGATTTTAATAATCTATTTAATTCAACCAAATATTCCAACAATCTTGAAATCGAATTTTTGAATTACATAAACTATGGCTACAGTAACAGTAAATGTTTCTGCTGAGTTAGCCAAAATCTAACCGTTTGCTAGACAATGCTTTAAACGGTGGAAACAGAAACTGATATTCGCATTGACCATCCTTAAAGTTTCATACATACTATCTGAATCATTTACTATACATCCAGTAAATCAAACTAAAGTAGCAGATGTAAATAATTGTAAAAACTACATTTTAAACTCTTTGTCTAGCAAAATATATGACGTGTATACTTCTTATAAATCTGCTAAAGACATATGGACTGCTTTAAAAAAGAAGTACATATTGGAAGATGCAGGTGCTAAGAAATATGCAATTGCTAATTTCATTTGTTAGGAAATGACAGATGATAAACCTGTCACAAATCAGATTCACGATTTTCAAAGTCTAGCTCACGAACTATCGACAGAAGGAATTAAGTTGGATGAAGTGTTTCTGTCAGAAGCGCTAATAGAAAAACTACCGCCCTTCTGGAAAGAATGTAAGAATAGAATGAAACATAAAAAGAATGGTGTTTCTTTGGAAACCACTGTCATACATATACGAATAGAGAAGGCCAATAGAATCAAGGACCAAAAAGAAAATGAAAATGAGATATATTCAAAGGCGAATCTTATGGAATCAAGTCGGGCAAATAATAAGAAAAATGGTAACTATCATAACTGTGGCAAACCTGGACATTATGCAAATGAATGTAGGCTTAAAAAGAAGAATGTAAATAATCAATTCAAGAAAAAGAAAAATTGCTACAACTGTGGAAAGTCAGGGCATCATATTAAAACCTGTCGGCTTAAGAAAAACAGAGATAAGCCACAAACTAATCTTATAGAAACAAGCAATGAGTCTGACATGATAGTAGCTGTGGTGTCAGAAGTCTTTCTTGTAAACAACTTGGAGTGGATACTAGACACTGGTGCAACTAGGCACGTGTGCAAGGATCGTAGCATGTTTACCTCATACCAAGTATCAGGAGATGATGAATAGGTGTTAATGAGTAATGCTAGAATATCTCCGGTTATAGGGAAAGGGAAAGTACTTCTGAAACTCACTTCTGGAAAGACTCTGATGTCGAATGATGTCCTACATGTGCTCGACATTAGAAGAAACTTGGTCTTTGGTTCGCTCTTCAATAAGGCTGGTGTCAAGTTAGTATTTGATTCAGATAAGCTTGTAATGACTAAGAATGAAACTTTTGTTGGTAAGGGGTACTGTAGCGATGGTTTATTCATTGTAAATATACCCAATGATAATAATAAGAAGACAACTGGTTCTGTTTATATCGTTGAACCTTTTTATTTATAGCAGAGTAGATTGGGTCATGTGAATATAGTATCTTTGAAGAAAATGAAAAGATTAGGTTTATTACCTAATATTTCTAATGAAGAATTCGAAAAATGTGAAATATGTGTAGAATCAAAATTCATTAGAAAACTCTTTAAACGAATAGAAAGATCATCTGTTATATTATAGTTAATACACAATGACTTAGGTGATTTTAAAAATTACATGTCTAGAGGTGGAAAAAGATATTACATAACTTTTGTAGATGACTACTCTAAGTTCACTAAAGTCTATCTGTTAAGGAACAAAGATGAAGCTTTAGATCCTTTTTCTAAATACAAAATTGAAGTTGAAAATCAGTTAAATATAAAAATTAAAAAACTTAGAACAGATAGAGGAGGTGAATATGAATCTTCTTAATTTAGAGAATTATGTGAAAAGAGTAAAATAGTTCACGAAACTACATCTCCTTATACACCGGAACAAAACGGAATAGCAGAACGTAAGAATAGAACTCTAAAGGAGAAAATGAATGTTATGTTAAATAGTTCAGGCTTACCCTCAAATATGTGGGAAGAAGCAATTCTGTCTACTTGTTATATCTTAAATAAAATTCCTTCTAAATCTTCTGAACTAATACCTTATGAACTTTGAAAGAATCATGTTTCTAGTTATAAATATATTAAAGTGTGTGGGTGTCTTGCTAAAGTAGGATTGCTTGAAACTAAAAAAAGAAAGTTAGGCCCTAAAACGACCGACTGTGTATTTATAGGTTATGCATAAAATAGTGCAGCATACAGGTTTCTAGTTTTAAAAACTAAGGATAATATTCTAGATCCTAATACAATTATAGAAGCTAGGGAACAAAATTCTTTGAGAGTGTATTATTCCCTATGAAATTTAAATCTATAGGAAGAGAGGAAGTCAATGAATCAGATATCGCGTCTACTAATAAAAATACTTACGAGAAAGAAGTAGAAGAAATACAACCAAGAAAAAGTACTAGGGTTAGAAGAGAAACTAACTTAGGAGATGATTTTTTCACATTCTTAGTAGAAGATAATCCTACAACCTATATAGAAGGTATTAACTCTTCAGATGCAACCTTTTGGAAGGAAGCAATAAATGATGAGTTGAAATCTATAATATCTAATAACATTTGAGAACTTGTAGATTTACCACCTGTAAACAAACCAATAGGCTGTAAATGAGTGTTTAGAAAGAAACTAAAACCAGATGGAACTATTGATAAGTTTAAAGCTAGGTTGGTAATGAAACTAAAGGCTTTAAATAAAAGAAAGGAATAGATTATTTTGATATATATTCTCTTGTAACTAGAATTACAACAATCAGGGTGTTAATAGCGATAGTTTCCATATATAAACTGGTGGTACACCAGATGGACATTAAGACAGCTTTCCTAAATGGAGACTTAGAAGAAGAAATATATATAGAGCAACCTGAGGGTTATAAGATATCAGACAAAGAAAATAAAGTTGTAGACTAATTAAATCATTATTTGGTTTAAAATAGGCTCCTAAACAATAGCATGAAAAATTTGATGGTATTTTAAAATCAAATGGTTATCATTAAATGATGTAGATAGATGTGTATATAGTAAAATTTCTGGAAATGATTATGTTATTATATGCCTTTATGTTGATAACATGCTTATTTTTGGAACTAATATTAAATTAGTTAATGCAACTAAGAAATTATTGTCATCTAAGTTTAACATGAAAGACTTAGAAGAGGCTAGTGTAATCTTGGGTATTGAAGTAGCTAGGAAAGATGGTGTTATTATATTATCACAATCTCATTATATTGAAAAGATATTGTGAAAGTTTAACCATTTTGACTGTTTACCTGTTAGTACTCCTTATGATTATAGTGTGACTTTCATGAAGAATACAGAAAATAGTGTCTCAATTGGAGTATTCCAAAATAATTGGTAGCCTCATGTATCTAACAAACTGCACTAAACCAGACATAATTTTTGCAATAGGAAGGCTAAGTAGATATACACATAACCCTGGAAAAGAGCATTGGAATGTTTTGTCTAGGATTTTGAGATACCTAAAAGATAGTATAGTTTATGGTTTACATTATAATGGTTTTCCTGTTGTATTGGAAGGATACAGTGATGCTAACTGGATTAGTAATTCAGATGAGACAAAATCTACTAATGGATATGTCTTCACTTTGGGTGGAGGAAAAGTCTCTTGGAAGTCTACCAAGCAGACATGTATCGCTTGATTGACTATGGAATCCGAGTTTATTGCCTTAGAAAAGGCTGGATCAGAAGCCGAGTAGCTTAAAAATCTCTTAGCTAATATACTATTGTGGCCAAAGCCTGTATCGGTCGTGCTTATTCATTGTAACTGTCAAGCAATTATAACAAAAGCAAAGAGTAAAATATATAATGGAAAGAACAAGCATATTAGACTCAGACACAACATAGTGAAACACATGTTGTGTGATGGAGTCATATCTATTGACTTTGTGAGGTCAGAAAAGAATCTGACAGTCCTTTGACCAAATGATTATCTAAAAGGTTAGTCAATGATACATCGAAGGGAATGAGGTTGAGCTTAATATATGAGCTGCCAGTATTGGCAACCCAACCTATACAAGTGGAGATCCCATGAGATAAGTTCAATGGGTGGATGCGTTTTTAGAACTCTTAATGGATCCATAGCCATAATTTGGTCGTGTTTACAGTTGCTACATACACTTGATGGAATTCACCCATATGGGTGTGGAGGTGGAGGCCGCTTCATATGGGAATCTAGGCGAATTTTCTAGAGCACTCATGAAATCAAGGTAATGATGTATGGCCGAAACGCACCGAACCGCAAAATCACTTGCAGAGGAAGAGTTGTGTGAGTGGTATATACTTGCGATCTACATTAAAAGGATTCAGGTTCAAGACTATGGTGTCACCTAATTCGTATAAACCTATCTTTCTTACTCTAATGTCGGTTCAAGTTTATGGTGACACCGGCACCATTGCACAACTATTACGCTTTAATCCAAAAGAGTTTTATTTTAAAACATGTGAGAGATTATTGTATTTTGTTTTAAAATAATACTAAAATTTAATTTTCAAATTTTTGGTTTCCCTCTACTTTTGGAATTGTTAGTATTTTTGAGTTGTGAGTTTTTGTCCCACATTGGATTTGACAAAGAAATCCTTTTGTATATAAGATAGGCTTTTTGCCTTAAGCTTGAACCTCTTTCAGGGGGCATGTGAATTTGGTCCTGTGAGGGGCTATGCCAATAGCTCTAATTTATGCCATTGACCACACACGCGCCGCGCGCCAAGCCAAGTCGTGCCGTGTCGTGCTAAGCCGAGCCAAGCCAAGTCCGAGTTCGTGTCCGCGTGTGCGTGCGTGACGTGATGGGACGGGTTGGGCTAGGCGTGGGTGCAGGTGCGGGTGCGGTGTGAGTGTACTCACGTGGGTGTGTGTGTATGAGTACTCGCAGGACTTTATTTGCAAGAGTGTACTCGCACTTGCGCCTTTTCGTTTTAAATCAGAGAGATGCATCCGTTCTGGTTGGTCACACCTGATGGGTTTAAACCCAACAGACCTAACCTTTTATAAAGGGTGTTTATGCACCACTTCGGAGTCTATATAAAGACTACCGACTCCAGTTTCAAATATACAAAAATATTATCTCACTTATAAAACTCTCTCTGATACGGTTTTAAGAATTTTACTGAGTTCATCGCTAAGTCAATTCAGCACTTTCGGGTTAAACTATAAGTGGTTTGAGCCCGTGTACAGTGAGTGCACCGCTAAGACCAGGTCATAGTCATTGTATCCTGGAGGTCGATTGCTTGGGAAACCTCTTGCATTTGGGACACTGTCTAAGGGGAGCAAATTCGATTTCAAGCCGAGTGACTCAGTCACGCCTCGACTCAATTCAATAAATTCTTTTTCTCAAAATTTTTTTTTTTTTTTTTGGTTCTCGATTTTAATAGTCTATTTAATTCAACCAAATATTCCAACATGTTGGATGACAAATAAACATCACTTGTGGGCATTACAAAGGTTTCAAATGTGGGCGTATACTTGGGATTTGGATCCGCCTCCATTTTGGGCTCATACATTAAAATGATGTGAAAAATGGATGGACTGATACAACATAATACATCATACAATTGTGACCTTCGTGTGTTCTACACTATGCAATCAGAATCCTCAAATCTAATTTGTTCAATCCCGTAGATATTCTGATTTTGGAAAAAGGAAACGAAATTACTGAGACCAGTCACTTATTTTTTAGGAATGTAGTGGCCTTATGTATGGGAACCTTCCATGCAGCTAGTTGCATCAGACATCTGGCTATCCATATCATCAATCTAGAGCATTCATTTGGCCTGAACCACTCTTCATTGAAAGATTGCATTGATCGGATGAGCACAATCATCCATCCATTGGCATGGGCAAAATCGATCATAAATGGTAGGTCCAGCAACAGATGTTTAGGGGGAGCGGATGAGGTGCAGACCTGACCGTAGTGCCCACTTTGATGATGTGTAGTACATCCACGCTGTCCATCCAGTTTGTCAGCTCATTTTAGGGCATGAGCCCAAAAAATGAAATGGATCCAAATCTCAGGTGGACCACGCTACATGAATCAGTGATGAATGACCATTAAAACTTTTCTTGGGCCACAAAGTTTTAGATCAAGCTGATATTTGTTTTTTCTCTTCATCTAAGTCTGTGTGACCTTATCAATAGGTTAGATGGTAAATAAACATTATGGTGGGTCTTAGGAAGTTTTGAGGGTGCGTTCAATCGTGACTGTTTCCTGCAGTATGGTCCACTTGAAATTTGTATTGCTTCACTTTTAATTGCTTCACTTTTTGGATCTTGCCCTAAAATGATTTAATAATGAGGCAATCAATACCACTGTTTCTTATAGTATGGTCCACCTGAGATTTAGATCTGCTTAATTTTTTGGCTCATGCCATAAAATAATCTTGGCAAAATGGATGTACATTGTGGATATAAAATACATACATCAAGGTGGCCCATGGTAAGGGTTGAACCATCTTGGGTGACGCCAGACGGCACCTCTCCCAAGGCCGCACTTAATCCACTCACATGTTGAGGACGGTTACGGATTGGCTACTCCCCCTGCCACCGGCCAATGGCTGGTGGTCGGTGCTCTGTGGGACCCAACATGATGTATGTATTTCATCGTGCTGTCCATTTATTTTTCAAGAACATTTTATGGAATGAGAAAAAAAAATTAGGTATATTCCAATCTCAAGTAGACCACATTATAGGAAACAGTGTTGAATGTGAGTCGACCATTAAAAACCTTTTGGGGCTATAAAAGTTTTTGATCAAGCTGATCTTTGTTTTTTCCCTTCATCTGGGCCTATATGATCTAATCAACAGATTGGATGTCAAATGAACAGTACAGTGGGCCTTAGGAGTATTTTAATGGTGGATATCCAATCACTATTGTTTTCCTGTGGTGTGGTCCACCTGAGATTTATATCCCCCTTATTTTTGGTATCATGCCCTAACATGATCTGTAAAGATGGATGAACAGAATGGATGAAGCACATACATCATGGAGAGGCCTACAGAGTACCGACCATCAGCTACCGGGCCGGTGGGAGGGGGAGTAGCCAATCCGATTCCTGTTGAGGACCATCACCTAGGGACGCGGATTTCCTGCGAAAGCCTTTCGCAGGAAGTTCCTGCGCAAGGATTCCATGTGGGACCCACTACGCTGTTTGTAAGAAATCCAACCCGTCCATCCATTTTTCAGTCACATTTTAGGATATTTTACCGAAAATAAAGTGGATCCAAAACTAAAATGGTCCACACAAGGGGAAACATTAGGGATTTTGTGACCACCGTTGAAATATTTATATGGCCACGAAAGGTTTGTATCGGTATAAGTTTTTGGTTTTTTCAATTCATCCCACTAAAAATGACCTAATAAACGGTTTGTATGGCATATAAACATTAAGGTGGAGCCTAAGAAGGTTTCAACGGTAGGAATTCCTTTTCCCACTGTTTCATCTTGTATGGCTCAGTTGAGTTTTGGATCTTCCTAATTTTTTGTTGCATGTCCTAAAATGTGACTGAAAAACGGATGGACGGGTTGGATTTCTCACAAACAACGTAGTGGGCCCCACCCAAAATCCTTGCGCAGGAACTTCCTGCGAAAGGCTTTCGCAGGAAATCCGCGTCCATCACCTTGCTGTAATTTCACGTGGTGGGAGAGGAAGCATTACCATACCTGATCGATGCGCAGAAAGTTCCTGCGCAAGGATGCTGGGTGGGGCCACCACCATGTTTGTGAGAAATCTAACCGTTCATCCGTTTGGCGAGCTCATTTTAGGATATTATACCAAAAATGAGGTGGATCCAAGGATCAAGTGGGCCACACGAGACCAAACAATGGAGATTGAGTGAGAACCGTTGAAACATTCTTGTAGCCATAAAAGTTGTGTCACGCTAAATTTTTTGTATATTCACTTCATCCCAGTGTTAATGACCTGACCTTATAAACGGTTTAGATGGCATATAAACATAAAGTGGATCCCAGGAAGGTTTCAACAGCAGGTATTTCTTTCCCCAATTTTCCCTCCTCTTGTGTGGCCCACTTGAATTTTGGATCCACCTCATTTTTACTTGCATGGACTAAAATAAGTTCGCCAAACGGATGACCAGGGTAGATTTCACACAAGCATGGCAGTGGGCCCCACCCAGCATCCTTGCCAGGAACTTCCTGCGAATGGCTTTGCTCATGCAACTCGGTGCATGGGAAGGTTTTCGGAACCGTAGATCACCATACTGCTTTTTATATGTGTCTTGTTTCGTTAAAACGTGCAAAAATCAGTAACTTTGATTTAACAATTTTTTGCACTAATGGACTCAGGCTGAGTTTTTACGAGTCTTCGATGTACCGCATTGTAAAAGGCAGTGGGGGAAGATATACCATTGAAACCCTTTTGGGATCACAAAAGTTTTGTATCAAAATGATATTTGTTTTAACTCTTCATCTAGGTCTAAGTGACATTATGAATAAATTAGGTGGGAAATATACATTACGGTGAGGCCTACAAATATTTTAACGGTGAGAATCATTGTCCTATTGCTATTTGTGGTGTGGTCCACTTAAGCTTTGGATATGAATAATTTTTGGGTTCGTCGTCTAAAATTATCTTGTAAAATGGATGAAGGGTGTGGATATAACTTTGATCACCTTTGAACCGTTCATGCAACACGGAGCTCAAGAAGCGGCAGCACTCATCTTCCCGTGACACGTACCCACACACCAGGTGGTGTGTGGTACACCAGTGAACCCGCTTCATCACTTTTTGGGTTCATACCTTAAATGACGTAAGAAAAGGTATGAACTGGCATCAATAAACAGGTACATCGTGGTGGGCCCCACATAGATCTGCACGTTTGTGGCTAGAGAAGGGCAGGGTAGGATGCAATCCGCGTCCTTGCTTCTGACCCCGGGCAAAGATATTACTGTGCTCAGCATCAGAGGCAATCCGCTTCCTATGCCATGAGAAATGTGGCAACGAAAACCGAACCGTTTGAGAAAAAAACACACCCGTTCTCTGCAGCATTCAAATTGAGAAAAGTGTGATAGAAGGAAGAAGAATCCCAAGTCTTTTGCTTCCATGACTTTGATTTCTCCAAGTGTTTGGATCCCTCAAGTCATTCATTCACATTCCTTTCTCAGTAGATACGCAGCATATGACATATAATCCAATCAAGGGTTATTTTAGTCTATTTCATCAAATAGATACAAAGTGAAGGAAAATGAAATCCACCCAACTGATAGTTAACACCGCAATGACAAGCATGCAAACGGACACAATTTCCGGAGAAATTAAATGTTTGGCCACAATGGGTGGAGAAATGAGATGTTAGGCCACATTTGGAAGCATCTGAATTGCAACGTGGGATATCACCTGTGGTTCAATCAACTTTGTTTGGATGAGTACAGAACCCAGACTCTTAGAGTAATTAAGCGAATGATGTAGAGTGGGGGTAGTTGCTGTCTTGGCACAATTGGACCAAAAGAAACTTATCCAGAAGTGAAAGTAGCCTGTCAGATTCAAGCCCAGTCTAATATAGAGTATAATGTAATTGGACGCGCGTTTGGATAAGAGAAATTGCCGTTCAAAGTATTGATTATAAATCAGCTGCAACTTTTTATCCAAACATGATCATGAAATGCATGGCATATCAATCTTTATGTAAAGATGCTTCTCAGGTTAACTAGCCAGTTATGTAGGCCAAATTCATTCGCTTCACTAGAAAACACACTCTAATTCAACATTGTGATTTTAGGGGAAAAAAAGTTAGAAATTTTCATTTATTCTTGCAATTTTAGAATTTATGCCTATTTTAGAAGTTGTTTGTAATTAGGCCTAGAATATTTCAGTATTTTCTATTCCATTCAAATTAGGATTTCTATTTTAGAGGGATTTTGTTATCTCGAATAATTTATATTTTATTTAAATTATGATTTCTAATAACATTTTGGGTCTTTCATATAAGTGATGTAATTGAGCATTTCAGATTAATTATTCAATAAAATATTCAAATTTTCACTCTTATTTTTTTGTGAAATCAAGAATTCTTCTTGTGGATTCAAGGTTTTAATAACTTGGAAGGCAGAGATCTTCTTCGTCTTCATTACATGCTCTTCCCTGTGTCAGTGAATAAGGCACATGATGGATGATCTTGATTAGTGGTTGGACCTCTATTATAATCATAATGGATTGTCCAATTTCCCCGTCTCTAATTGGTTGGATAGGATTATCAGGTCAACGTGTCATTCAAGAGGAAGGGACGATCAAAGGTGACCTCACATGATGGAGAGTCTAGATCAATGCCAAACCTTATTTATTATATTCAATATAGCTTTTACATTTTCATAGTCATCGAAGCATGTTAAAATGATCCAATCAAAATAATTTTTTAGGTTGAAACAGCAATCAAAAGTGGGGCCGGCATGATGGATGGTGCATGTCATTGATCACAGAGTATCCATGTTCGCAGCATTGGCCGAATGGTTAGGATCAAATAAAAGCAAATTTTTTGACAAATGGGCAATTAACTGTGGGGTCACTCTATAGATGAATGGTAAACCATTATATAAAATTATAAAATTATGAAGTGAAATTATATTTTACATGGCATATCTATGGACATTTTATGGGAGATATTTCGATATTTAATTTCAATTCTAGAATTTAAAAAAGCAAGTCAGTTTTCAGGGCACACAGGAAGTTGTTGTGCCCTTGCTTCTGATTCAGCCACGTCTGTACAATAAGAAATAAGAAAACAACAACTTTAAAAAAAATAATCCGAATTTTCCTCTTTCATACCCCTTTTATCTTTCCCCAACCCTCTTCTGTTCTCTTTAAGAAAAGAAATTAGAGGTTGGTTAGTTTAGTCAGTTTAATTTGAATTAATGTGGGCCATCTGAACAATTTTGAACCGGTCTATCGGGCACTACTGATGCAGCACTGGTGTAGCTATAACCTCCATGGACCATATAAACCTTTGTTGCCCTATACAAGGAATACAAGATAGTTTAGGAAGATACTTGTTGATGCAAAAATCTGATCCAACCTCTTTAGACTTTCGATTACCTGCCTAGGAAGAAGATGGAGACCCTGGCTAAAGCAGCAGGGGACCCTCTGATGCCAAAGTCAGGATAGGAATTTAGGTCTGGTAGTATCGAGGGGTTTTGGGTGAGAGATTCTGCGTGCCTCTCACCGTAGGCGGATTCCTTATTTATAGCCTTTTGGGGGTGGTGGCATATATGGCAATGCCTCTCTGGTGGATGCATATTGCGGAAGAGATCTTCCTCCAGACGTGTCGTGATTGATTTCCTTATACCCTCGACAAATATCTCGGAGTATAATCCTATCTTTATAGCGAATATCTCATAAGATAATCCTATCTTTATATATTGTAATTGTATTTTTATTTTGAGCCGAGGTCGGCACCCGAGGCCGAAGTCAGTATCCGAGGCCAACCTTCAAAGTTGGTAACCAATGTCGAGTTCTTTGGTCGGTAACCCGAAGCCGAGGTTAGGGTGATTTTTCGGCCCTCAAACAATGCATAGTCTTTGAGTCTGTTCTTCTGGTCAATCTATTTTGACCCATAACAATACTTTAAACCTTAAGTGGGCCCCAATAATAGGTTGATCCAAAACTTAGGTGGGCCACCACCAAAGAAAACAGCATAAATATTTCTTACACACTAAATTCAAGTCATGTGGCCCACCTAATTCTGAGAGTTTCGGTTGTATCTTCAACTTGCTAGGGTGCACCTTATGGATGTATGGGAGATATCTATTGGTGCAAGCAAAGGTGTAAATTTGTAAATTGACCATACATGACAAATAGAGCCAAATTATTTTAGACCATGATGCAATGAATCAATGCAGAAATAATAACCAGCATGTATTACTAGTAGTAGATAGATTAATCAAGATAGTATCTAGGTTTACAAATGCTTCTCATTCAACGCTCGGGTCCTGGCCTCGTTTATTATAGATTATCGTGACTTGTAAGGCCTCTTCAAAATAATAAAGGACAACCATTTTAGGCAAAAATAAACACTCATCTGCGAAGGTCTTATTTAGATGCACTCTCACATTTTTTTATTGTAACAACATTACACCATTTGATAAGCCTATCACATTTTCTAGTGCAACCTCATCACTTTGATTGGTAATTCTATTACATTTTCTAGTGCAAACTCATTACATTACGATAACTCCATACTTTTTAGTGAAATCCCATCACATTTCCTAATAATCCCATCACATTTTTTAGTGAAACCCTATCAAACTACGTAGCAGCCTTATCACATTATCTAGTAAAATTCCATCACTTTGACAACTCCATTACATTTTCCGATGTTACTCCATCATTCTAGCTTGTTACTCCATCATTCTAGCTGGCAACCCTATCATTCTGCCTGATAACCTTATCATATTTTCTAGTGTAACCCCGCCGCATCACTTGGCAAACGCATTACATTTTCTAGTAAAAACCCTACCACACTGCTTGATAACCCCATCACATTTTCTAATAAAATCCCATCATATATATTTTCTAATGAAACCTCATCACGCTGCTTACCAACTCATCCCAATTTCTAATGCAGCCCTATCACTCTGCCTAGTAACCCCATCACACTTTCTAATTCAACCTCAATACATACACCATCCCACTTTCTAGTAAAATCCCACAAGACTGGTTACCTATCCCGTTACATTCTCTAGTGAAATCCATCACACTGCCTAATAACCCATCATATCTTCTAGTAAAACTGTCACGCCCTGAAATTCGGGGGTTGAGCATAACTCAACTCTCGAGTTTCAGAACATCACTTATGCAACATATTTAATGATGGATGTATGTTTTCTGTATGAGTACATAAAACATGGAATAGATTAAGCCAAACTACAAACATAATTCAGGGATAAGTGAAGAACGCAAGCGGAAGACTTAAAGAAATATATGTGTACATGTGCAAATCCTTGAAATACATATACATACCAGGTCATACTTACAAGTGTTACTATCAAAATTACAGGCATTAAATGACATCATCTATTCCCAAAAAGAAATTCCAGAATTCCACTCATCAGGACATGGCTCACTAGAACCCGCCTGAAAACTGTATGAAAGAAAAAGCAGCCTCATCATCCTCGAACTCCGGCTCTGCCTCAGAGGTCGCATCAATATCTGCATCTAAGACAGAGTCTGGTGGGTGTTTAAACACCGTCCCAGAACATGGGAGTGAGTGATCAACTCAATGGAACAATAAAGCAAAGGTAAACATATTATCAATTCAATCAAGCAGTAATGATAAAGCAAAACAATCAAACATGTCCTAAGTACTCTTGTTAGTGCAAGGATGTATGTAAAATGATGCGTGCCCTCGCGTGTACACCCTCAACGTCTTCATCTTACGTTACGCATGATATCACCTTAAAGTGCTCCACCTCTTCT
This sequence comes from Magnolia sinica, assembly GCF_029962835.1. Taxonomy (NCBI): domain Eukaryota; kingdom Viridiplantae; phylum Streptophyta; class Magnoliopsida; order Magnoliales; family Magnoliaceae; genus Magnolia; species Magnolia sinica. The sequence goes on along the minus strand of NC_080575.1, from coordinate 87,208,879 downwards.
AGGCACATGCAAATGCGGTGCATGAACATGATTTCCAAGTTGTTATTAGTCCTTTTCATACAGCAGGATTGGGAAGCTAAGGTACCTTCCTTATATCAATTGTCCAAACAGTGATCCATTCTAGGGTTGTCAGTCCTAGACAATCTCATACGATCATATGGTTTAGGTCGTTGCAAAGGGCTCGTCATCAATCAATGCACGCCTATCATACATTTGTTACTACACTAAGGCTCATCACCTCAATGCGGTATTCAGGTATGCTCGAGGTCACTACAAAGGGCTCATCACCAATCAATGTAGGCCGACAGCACGAATATAGTGTCCCATACCACCATAATCGGCTCACGAGTTTGGTTGCTCACTGGTCACTACGGGGAGGCTCGTCACCCCAACGTAGGCCGACAGCTCGACCACGGTGTCCCATACCACCATGTCCGGCTCATGAGTCTTAGCGGATCAAGGTACAATGGTTAACAGAATTTGCAATGATAAGTTTGGTACCTTAGATTCAAGCAATAACGTCCATACATGGTGAACATACATTTGACAATCGGGTTACTTGACGAACTCGACTAGCACGAGCGCACGTTGGGTTGAACGACATAGAGTGCGCAAACACTCTGTGTGGCCAAACCACTGCCGACAACTCTAATACGACTCGGGTTCGTCAAATCTTGTCCTTCGTGGCGAAAGCAATTTCAGCCACGAACTCAAGGCCGATTACCGATTTCCTGGACTATTCATAGTCCCAAACACATTCCATTATAACAGCTATGCATATACAATTTAGAACAATAATGGAACAACAATTCAAACCATGTAGCATATGAGCATTTGAAGAATATCAACTTAACATGGACCTAAACATAAGTAAGACTTGAAGTTAAACAATAAGGAATGTAACTTGCATGTAGGAAATCATACACACCAATAAGAGAGTTGAGAGTCGCTTTTTAACGCTCGCAAATAAGATATTATATTGCACTTTAAGTCATTCAGACATTTCTACAAACACTTAGAATACATGGTTCAACATACATGACGCATATTGAGATACACGCATTCGGACAATTCCTTTTGCCAAGGAGTTATCACACATGCATCTAGCACAAATACATGACAAATAATCATGGCAAGTACATGTTCATATTTTATACGTATACGGTACTTTATACATATACAAAGAATACACCAATCTCAGTATAACACATGCATATCAGGAACGCATAATAAACATAGCATTTGACATGTGAAATTTCATCCATAACAAGAATAAACCATTAACTGGCATTGAAAGCCTTGAAAACCATAACCTATACGATTAAAGTCCGCACCTTAAACCAGAAATAGAGCACCGAACTGATTCAGATGATATGTCTTCGTCAACGATGACAGGATAACCTAAGGCAAGAATAGAAATGAGCTACAACAACACATAGACTATTTTAAGCTCTAAAACAGATTAGGGTTAGGTTAACTTATCCAAGGATGAACTCAGAATCGCTGGAATAACGATTCAAAAGTGATGGTTTAAGGATGAAGAGCAACAGGAAAGAATCTAAGATGATTCACCAACTTCTCTCTCACTTTCTCTCTCTTTTCCTCTCTCTTTCTTAGCTAGGGTTAGGAAATTCGTATGGAAAAGAGAGCTAGGGTTTTAAGGTCTATATATAGGCCTAACATTGATGAAAATGACCCCAAGGCCAAGGTATACTTAGGTTCTAACCAAAACAGGCCTCTCTCGATCCAACGGAACACTTCTGGTGGTCCCTTTTTCACGTACGGTCAGACTTAAGCTCACTGACCATGGATCTAGGTCAGGCTGAGTTTTCGTACCAATCGGCTTTACAAATCAGCCGTGGCGGACCACACTCAATTCAACGGTCACGGAAACTCGATCAGGTCCACAAGCATCATGATATGCCTAGGCCACCTTCCCTGATCAGAGGGTGAAATTGGGTCAGAATCCAATAGTCAGATTGCTTAAAATCATCGCGCAAGTGACACGACTCAGATTTCATAAAGTTACATTTAATTTCCACCGTTCTCACACTCTTCACTCCGGACTCAATCAAATCGACCCAGAACATCATCTGGACTTGATTTTTGAGGTGATGGCCAAGTCCAACATGGTGACCAATACTGACTAAAATCATTGCTATCGGACTTTCGACGCGCGGTCCAGGTCCGATCCAAAGTTTTCAAAAATTTTCAAGAGCAACTGGATCTAGCGATGAATCCCAGATTTCAGAGTAATGTAGCGCTAATGATTCTACAAGTTTTAAGTCATGCATATCAAATTTAAAGTGATTGATGCTAATTTCACAAGCAATCGAGTTTAACGGTAATTACCCCACAATTAGCTTCCATGGAAAATAGAGGAGTACCTGGGTCTTGGCACAAAATTTTCCAGGTCATTACAAAAACTCTACCACATTACCTGGCAATCCCATCACATTGCCTTGTAAAATCTCACCACACTACCTGGTAACCCCATCATATTTTCTAGTTCCTCACATTTTCTAGTAAAACCATATCACATTGCCTGATAACCCAACGACATTTTCTAGAGTAGCCCCATCACATTATCAGACAACCCAATCACATTTTCCTTTGTAACCAAATCACTTTGTTAAACAATCCCATTATATTTTATCGTGCAACCTTATCACATTATCCTACAATCAATTACATTTTTTAGTGCAATCCTAACACACTATTGAAAAACTTATTTGAATTTTTAGTATAACCCCATTATTTTATCTGACAACCCTATCACAATTTTCTATTATAACCTTATCTTACTGTCGAGCAATCCCATCATATTTTATGATAAAACCCTACTATACTTTTTGGCAACCCCGTCACATTTTTAAGTGAAAAACTGTCACATTGCTCGGAGCAACCCCATCACATTTTCTAGTGCGACACAATTTATAAGGCCCGTGTCCTAGTCCATACCATTCATTAGACTCCCGTGTCCTCCGGTTGAATTCCGTCGACCTGCAACGCGTAGATAGCATTTGCGCGTGACCCTGAGTCGCATCCTGTCAACCCGAATCAGATCGACTTGAAACTTGTACCCTAGCAACCGCGTCGTCGCCGCGGTTCCAACACCGCATCTCTCGCGCCGATGTGATACCCAGACTAGGAGTTGTGGGCCCACGTATATTTTGAAGAAACGTTACACGTTATAAATTTCGAGAGAATCTCTACCATCATCACATCAATCAATTAATCACAAGTCAAGTACACAACCCATCCCTCTCTTACGTAAGCCTTACCCAAAGTCAACTCTCTCTGTCTCTCCACCCATCCCTCTCTCATCCAAAATTCAACCAAGCGCATACTCTCCATGTCATTCTTCTTACAACATCCATCCCTCCCATCCCATCTCTCTTATAACACCCTCTCCTCTCTCATTTCTCTCTTCACTCCCAAGCAACTAAGGGAGGTGACCGTCCAAGCTTTCTAAGAGAGAACCCCAAGTGTGGCCTACTCCCTACCACCTAATCTCCCATCCTAGCCATCCATCTTCATTACCCTCCATCAAAATCAAAGCCAATGAGCTAAGGAAGGCAAGAGACCAAGAAGAAGTGATATAGGTGGGTGATCTTAGGAATTTCACCCTTGATTTTTTATTTAAGGCCCACATGATTTGGGACCCATCTTGATGTATGCATTGTATCATAGAAGGGAGCTCATAGTAGCGAAGCTCCCTCCATCACTGCACGTCTCTCTCTTTCTCTCTCTCTCTCTCTCTCTCTCTTTCTCTCTCTCTCTCTCCCCTTGTATGATGACCCACCTGATGATGCATGTATGGGACATCCACCATCCATTTGGTGGAGCCCACCTTACTGTCCATTTCGTGATAGGCTTGGGTGAAGGAAAATACAAAGATCAGCTTGATCCTAACTGGTGGGCCACTCACGTGGACCCCACCATGATGTACTCTATTCATGCTATCCTAGACCAGCAACTTAAGACGCTGTTGGACACTGTCTAGCAACTACAGGGACCACCGTGGAGTGTCTTATCCTCACCGTCCAATAGGCCTGGACGGTGGGAAAATCTTATATCAACTTGATTTTAAACAGGGGCCACGTGTACGTGGGACCCACTTGCTGTGGTAGCCGGACTAGCTGATGTACCATACATCAACTATATAGTTGTTGTATTGATGTCAACAGTCCTGTGGGACTGATCAGAGGTATGTGATATCCACCGTCCATCTGTATTTACGGCAACAAGTTTTGTGGGCCTAATCATCAGGTATGTGTTATATCCACACCATCCCGTCCCTGCACGTGGGACGGTGTGACCCACCATAATGTATGTTTTTTGTTCCACACCGTCCATCGTCCAACAGGACGGTGGGACATCCCGTGATGTAAGTGCTTTATCAGCATTGTGCAAACAGTGGGACCCCCTTGACATGTGTTTTATCCCTGCCGTCCAAGTGGCCCATGTGACATATGTCTTTTATCCCTACCATTGAGGACGGTGGGGCCTGCTGAGATGTATGAGTCTGTCCATGCTGTCCACACGTGGACAGTGGGACCCACATGAGGCTGGTGTTATATTCACACCGTCCATCCACTTTGTGAGCTCGTCTTAAGGCTTGAACAAAAAATAAAACAGATCTATCTATCAAGTGGACCACACTGCAAGAATCAGTGGAGGATTGAACGTCCACCATTGAAACTGTTCGGGGTCACAAAAGTTCTGGATCAATATAAAATTTGTTATTCCTCTTAATTCAGGCCTTTATGACCTTATGAATAGATTGGATGGAAAATAAACGCTATGGTGGTCTTGTGAATTGTTAACGGTGAAATCATTATCTCCGCTGCTATTTGTGGTATGGTCCAGATGATCCTTCGATATGATTCATTTTTGGGTAATGCTCTATAATAATCTCTTTAAAAAATAGATGTATGATGTAGATATAATAACATGAAAATATAATGTGTGGGTCCCACCTTGATGTGATGTATATTGGGCCCATATGAGAGGCCCATTGTGATATATTTGAGGCCCAGATATGAGGCCCATGTATGAGGTCTATTATAATGAGCATACGACCCATCTTTAACGCCCATTGTGATGTACATGAGGCCCATGTTTGAGGCCCAATGTAACGTATACCCGGCCCATGTGTTGGGGCCCATTGTGATGTACATGAGGACCATGGGTGTAGCCTATTATGATGTATATGTGGCCCATCAGTGAGACCCATGTGATACGACTCATGTGATGCAGCCCATTGTGATGTGTATGAGGCCCATGTGATGCGGCCCATTGTGATGAGTAAGGCACATGTGATATAGCCCATTGTGATGTATATTAGGTCCATGTGATGCTGCCCATTGTGATGTGTATTAGGCACATGTGATGCGGCCTATTGTGATGTGTATGAGGCCCATGTGATGCAGCCCATTGTGATGAGTGAGGCACATGTGATACGGCCCATTGTGATGTATATTAAGCCCATGTGATGCAACCCATTGTGATGTGTATTAGGTACATGTGATGCGGCCCATTGTAATGTATTTGAGGCCCAAGTATGAGGCCCAATGTGATCTATATGAGGCCCATGAGTGAGGCTCAATGCGATGTATATAAAGCTTTTATGTGAGGCCCAAGGTGATGTATATGAGGCCCATTGTGATGTGTGATTCCACCAGGATGTATGTAATGATGTTTATGACGCCCATCCATGTTCCTAGTTGATATTAAAAGGGTCATGCCTTGGGAGCAATGATGGTTTAATGTCCACATTGTAAGAGTAATGATGGTTAAATATCCACATTGTAACTCTCCCTAGGGCCCATTGTTAGGCCCATTCTTATCTCCCCTTAATGGGCTAACCCAGACCGTTGGGCCCCCGTTGATGATTATATTACACATTTTCCCCTTAATTAGGTTATCCCAATCCGTTGGGCCCCCATTTGATAATGATGTTTTTCACCATACCTTGTAAGACCACCAAATCCTTGGAGCCCATCTTGTGTTCGTACTGAGCCTTCCATAAAGAATGTGGCCCACCTAAATGCATGTGTTTGTCCAAACTTAGTAACCCAAGATCGAGGCCCACTTAGATGATGAGTAGGACTGTTTGTAGGGTTACATAGCCCTAAATGTGTGGATCCTACCAAGGGTCGCCTTATATTTGTATCAGGCTCTCATATGAAAGCCCAATTGTCATGATAAAGGGAGTGAGGAAACCCACTTATTGTATACCCACTTAACTCGCCCCATGAGACATATCCTATCCTTATATCCTGTTGTTAGGACCTCAGTGTCACGTATATATCGTCCACACCATCCATTTACTTCTTTGAGACAAGTATGAGGCCTATCCTTGATGCTATTATACCATCACCTCTTACCGTGTATAAGAGAATATGTGGTACCAGATTTATTATATCCACTGTGTTGAGCCTATCTCGATGTATGGGTTGGACCCGCCGTCCTTCCAGTGGACCCGTCTTGGGATATATGATATATTAGTGCTTTGAAAGGCTAATCTAACATAAGACATACTACATGGACTCATATAGTTACAGAAGGGAGCATGTCACGCCCCAAACTCGAAAACCGGGCTCACAAAATTCCCGATCGCCGAATCCGGCGCCGACAGCCTCCGCAGTGCCCCATTCTCGAATTCCGGCACTCATATGCCAGATTCCGATCCTGGGATCCTACAAGGAGGATTTTCCAACGTACATTTGTCTCATAAGAAGCATAACCACAAGTATACCCAAATCATAAAGGTAACATCATCACCACATATCCACTAATATAATTATTTGAATACAATGTTAAGAAGGAAATACATATGTCAAAATCAAAGCTCCAGAGGACAGCTACATGCTTCAAGCTTAACGCTGCTGTAACCTAATGCCACCTGCACGCATCTATCGTGGATAAGCTTACAAAATCTTAGAGGGTGGTGAAAGTGTGTGCACAAGATAAGTGTCAAGTATACCATAAAGCCCGTAAATCATACATCATCAGAATAAGCGAAAATACTGACAAGATCATGAATTATACGATATCAAAGTAAGCGGAAATATACTGGTAGGTCCATGAATCATACAAGAATAGAATATGCAATGCGAATCGGCTATGCAAATGTAGAAGCCAAATATCAGATGCCGATGATGCAATGCAATATGCAAATCCTGCTAAGTCCGTTTAAGATATATAAGTATAAAAACATAGTAACCCAAAATGCTAAGTATTGCGGATGCAATGTAATATGCGGTACGAATGAAATGACCATGCTGGAATGTGAAGTCAGGATGATAGTACATAGTATCGCAGGCTATGGGGTCCACCACAAGAGACTTCTATCCAAACCAGTCCCATACCTAAATTTGGATAGTCCGACTCAGTGTGGTAAACTCTTGATCTCAGGTTAGTCATGCGCCTAACCGAAATCATGGCCATGCGAAGGTATACGTAACAAATAGTTACGCACCACCAGCTCGAGTGGATAGTGAATGAATGAATGAATGAATATGCAATTCCTGCTCAATAAGTCCACATATCAGTACGATTTCTCTCTGAGAAAATCACTGGGGTCTATTATACTCCAAACCAGATTGCTGCCCCATTGCGCACAACAAGATGAGTGGAAGAGACCTCACTATCCGCCTGCCAATATCGAGCCCGACTCGTCGATAGCGGACCTATTCCTAGAGCTGGTCAGACTCAGCCTAGCATTGCCCCCTCCTCTCGGGTAGGTAAGGTCGTACCCCCTTCCAACCGACCATGACATAGTGGGAGATACGGCCTAACGGTATACGGCCCTCATGCGCTCATGTATCCACTCAGTCTAGACGTTGGAGCAACCTCTAGAACCAAGAGGGTTCTGAGACTTTCAACCAAGGATATCTATAGCACTTCATGTAGAACAGATTTTTGGTGTCCCGTTTGGCCATCTACGATATGCCTGTGGAGGCTACGACCCTGATGTCGCTAGGGCACACAATGCAAGATGCATGAATCATACAATACAGTCATGCATCAATCTTGTGCATACCGTGCGCTCATGTGAGATAACCTTCGCCTATCAGGGAGTCTCATAACAATCTGCCCAATGACATATGCAATGGTCAACCACATCTCATAACAAACATGCAGATGATGCGTATGGGCATGTATTATGATGTTATGCAGTCACATACTCATAATCGGTATCAATAACCGGCATCAACAATCGACCTCGACAACGTGGACATTTAAGCAACATTACCCCCAAGGAGTGGCCCACATAGAGCCAAACGTATAGTGGACCCATAGCCTCACAAGAGGGCCAAAAATACAATAACATGGGCCTCACTCAAAAGCTCAATACACATCACGATGGTCCTTTCACATGGGCCTAACATATATCACAATGAGCTCCATCGCCTAGCCCTCAAATGCGGGCCTCATCACATAGGCCTCATATTCATCACATTAGGCCCTTAAAACACGAGCTGAATACACATCACAATGGGCCTCAAATACGGGCCGCATATACATCACATTGGGCCTCAAACACGGCCGCATATACATCACACAGGCTGAATACACATCACAATGGGTCTCAACTACGGGTCGCATATACATCATGTAGGTCTCGACAATTGAAATCGGCCTCGACAATCAAAATCGGCCTCAACAATCTGAATCAACACTCAGAATCGGCCTCGATACTCGACCTCGACAATCGGAGTCGACTTATACAATCGGGCTCGACAAATCGGAATTGGCCTCGATAATTGGCCTCGACAATCGGAATTGGCAAATCGGTCACGTCAATCAGAATCGACAATCAGTCACAACAATCAGAATCGATTGATAATCAGAATCGGCAAATCGGTCACGTCAATCAGAATCGGCAATCGGTCACGACAATCGAAATCGATCGATAATCAGAATCGGCCTCGACAAATCGGAATTGGCCTCGATCATCGAAATCGAAAAATCAGTCACGTCAATCGGAATAGGCAATCGACCATGACAATTGGAATCGATTGATAATCAGAATCGGCAAATCGATCACGTCAATTAAAATCGGCAATCAGTCATGACAATCGGAATCAATCGATATCAAAATCGGTAAATCGGTCAAGTTAATCGGAATCGGCAATCGGTCATGACAATCGGAATCGATCGATAATCAGAATCGGTAAATTGGTCACGTCAATCAAAATCAGCAATCAGTCACCACAATCGGAATCAATCGATAATCAGAATCGGTAAATCGGTCACGTCGATCATAATCGACAATCGGTCATGACAATTGAAATCGATCGATAATCAGAATCGGTAAATTGGTCACGTCAATCGAAATCGATAATCGGTCACGACAATCGGAATCAATTGATAATCAAAATCGGTAAATCAGAATCGGAATGGGCCTAACAAGGCCTAAGGGAAGGTCACAATGTGGACACCCAACCATCATTACCCATTAATGTGGACATTTAACCAACATTGTTCCCAAGGCATGACCCACCATAAATGTCATTACATAACCCATGATGGAATCACACAATACAATAGACCTTGTATACATCTCATTAACTCTCAACCCATGGACCTCATACACATCAAGGTGGGCCTCAACAATAGGCCTCATACACGTCAAGGTGGGCCTCAACAACGGGCCTTGAATACACCACAACGGGCCTTAACAACGGGCCTTGAATATATCACAATGGGCCTCAACCCATAGGCCCTAATACATCACAATGGGCTTTAACCCATGGGCTCCAAATACATCACAATGGGCCTTAACCCATGGGCCCTAATACATCACAATGGGCCTCAACCCATGGGCTCCAAATACATCACCGTGGGCCTCAACAACGGGCCATAAATACACCAAGATGGGCCTAATCACATGGGGCTTTTGTATATCAGATGGGCCACACCAATTAGCTCACCAATTAAATGGACAGTTTGGATATAACACAAACATCAAGGGTGGGCCTACTGAACTATGGATCGGACTCATTCTTTAGCTCATGTCATAAAATGAGCTTTCAAAATGGCTGGACAATTTGGATGCGGTACATGCATCATGGTGGGTCCCACCGTCTAGGTGTGGACGGTGTGGATAAAACACAAATCATGGTGGTTTCCACCGTCCTAAGCTGTGGACAGTGGTGAATGAAACACATACCTCATGGAGGCTACAGGACTTGGTGACATCAATTCACCAGCCATATATGGCTAGTGTGAGATGCACCAGCCAATCTACTTCAAGGTGGGTCCCACGTGCGGCCCACCATAATGTAAATTTTCCATCCAATCTGCTGCTAAGGTCACGCAGACCTGGAGGTAGAGGAAAAAATAAATTTTGTAATGATCCAAAACTTCTGTGAACCCAGAATGAGTTTCAAGGGCAGACGGTTCACCCCACTATTTCTAATGACGTGGGCCACCTAAGCTTTGGATGAGGCTGATCTTTGGAGGGGGCCCACTGCTGGAAGTGGCCCACCTAATGAACGGGTTGGATGACAACCAAACATCATGGTGGGGCCCACGGCTGGGACCGTGGGTCCCTGCCCATTCACAGTGACGTTAGCAGCGCCCTGCTGCACAACAGCAGCAGGTGTTGCACCTAAATTTGTTTATATATATATTTTTTGAAATCTCATTTTTTCGAGGTTTTTCGCACATGGGGCCCACATCGGAAGAATCCACCCCACCCACTGGTTTCTATAGCCCATAAAAAATCTATCTAGCCCAATATTGGGCATCTTTCGGTGTGTAAAAAAATTAAAGTGACTTTAAACAATGAAAATCATTGTTTTCAAAAGCATGACTCGCCAGAAGATTGGATCAGCTTCATCTTTCGGCTTAACGCCTAAAATGAGTTGGTAAATAGGATGAACGGCGTGGATTGAACTCATACATCAAGGTGGGGCCTGCATGAGCGGTCCACCCCAAAACCCAAATAAAATCCCTTTTTTTTGTTCAGCTAACGTCCAGCGTCCAGGGCGTCCCTGGACACTAGACGGTTTTGGGCAAACGGCTTTACAAGGTGGGCCCTGCTCAGGTGGGCCACCAAATGATGGATGGTGTGGACACAACACATATGTAAAGTGGGCCCCACCCATAGATGGATTGGACCAAATACATGCTTCATGGTGGGGTCCATCCAGGTGGGCCACACGGCCAGATTATCATATAAGAAGAAATGAAAAAGAGAGGGAGAGAGAGAGAGAGAGAGAGAAAGGGAGTGGGACACGTGTGATGGAGGGCTCTACCACTATGAGCCCTCCCTTGCATTCAATCATACATCAAGTGGGTCCCAATACATGTGAGCCCATTAAATCAAAGATCAACGGTGGAGATCCCTTCTCCACCCAAAATGGACGGTCGAGATGACCTCTTCTCATGTAAGGAAAATAAACATCATGATGGGGTCCATGGAGAATGGCCCCATCATGGAATGATCATGAGCATTAAGGTGGGCCATCGGCCACACCTAGGGTCTAAAGTGAGATCCATACCATCAATCGGTAAGCCTCACTTGACCCATCATCAAAACATGAAAAATCTATCATAATAAGCACCCACCGTTTGATCTTCTTGGTCCGATGAAAAGTCGAGCTCCTTATGCTTCACTTTGACGGAAGATGATGAGGTTTGAATGGCTAAGATGAAGGATTTGGGATGGGAAAGTGGGCCACACACATGCACTTTTTCTCCTTGAAAATGTTGGACGTGAGCTCATTTGGGTGCTTGGAAAATGTGTTGAGAAATGAGAGAGAGAGGTGTGGTGGTTGTAAGAGAGATGTGAGTGATGGGTGAGGTGAGAGATTGGTTGACTTTTGGGCTTACTTGACTTGTGGAGAAAGAAAGCATGGGTGTGTGTACTTGACATGAGGTGATTGATTGATTGATTGATTTGATTGATTGATGGGACAAGTTGTAGAGATTCTCTTGGGATTGCAAACACATGGTGTTTTCTTCGAAATAAACGTCGGCCCACATCTCCCTGCCAGGGTATCGGATCGGTATGTAAGACGCGGCATTAGAACCATGGCAACGTGCGGTCGCAATGATACAAGTCTCGGATTAAGCCGACTCAAATCTACAGGATACGACTTAGGGTCATACACAAACATCGATTATAAGTCACAAGTTACCAAAATTCGTCGGGAAGGATCGCGGGAGTTGGCGGAACAGTACGGGCTAGGATACGGGTCTTACAGGGCATATCGTTTAGCTCCTACTCTTTGTATGTGATATGCGGGTGATGGTCGATTGTGGACTATTGTTGTCTGCCCTATCAGGTAATCATGCCTATGTACTTTATTACATCATGATACATGCCCATACACATCATATGTATGCTTGTTATGAGGAGTGATAAATCATAGCACATGTCATTGGGTTGGTTTACTATGGGACTCCTTTTGAAACGGAGTTGCCCCACATGAGCATGTAGTACGCATGCATGACTGGATGGTATGACTCATGTATCTCGCATTTTATGATATGACTACCGTACGCCCTAGCGACATCAGGGCTGTATCCTCCACAGGCATATCGTGGAGGGCCAGATGGGACACCGAAAATCTTTTTCTACATGTGGTGCCATAAATGTCCCTAGGTGAAAGTCATTAAATACTCTTAGAACCAGAGGACGCCCCAACGTCGACACCGAGTGGATATATATGAGCGCACGAGGGCCGTATACCAGTAGGCCGCATCTCCCACTATGTCGTGGTCGGTTAGGAGGGGGTGTGGCCTTACTCGCCTGAGGGAGTAGGAAATGTTAAGCTGAGTCTGACCAACTTGAGGAATGGGTCCGCTATCGATGAGTCGGACCGATATTGGCAGGCAGATAGTGAGGTCTTTCCCACTTACCCAGTTGTGCGCTTGATGGGACGGCAAGCTGGCATAGAGTGTAATAGACCCTGATGATGATCCCAGAGATGTATGCTACTGATATGTGGACTTATTGAGTAGGAGTTGCATACTCAGCATTTTACTCATTCATTCATTCATTCACTATCCACTCGGGCTGGTGGTGCACAACTAATTATTATGTGTACCTTCGCAATAATCAGGATTTCGGTTGGGGCGCGCTACCAACCTGAGATCAAGAGTTTACTGCATTGAGTCTGTCTATCTATCTAAATTTAGGTATGGGACTGGTTTGGATAGAAGTCCCTTGTGATGGACCCCACAGATTGCGATACTACGTACAATCATCCCGACTTCATGTTCTAGCTTGGTCATTTAATTCGCATCGCATATTGCATTGCATTCTCAACACATGGCATTTGGTTTACTATGCTCCTGTATGGTATATCTTGAATGAGGTTGATGGTATTATGGACTCGTCAGGATTTGCATATTGCATTACATCCGCGACATATGGCATTTGGGTTGCTATGTTTCTGCATTTATATGGCCTAGATGAGGCTGATGATATTCGTGGCTCTTCAGAATTGTATACTGTATTACATCCTTCGGTATCTGATATTTGGCTCATTATGACTCCTCATTGCATAGCCGATCTACATCACATATTCTGATATTGAATGACTTATATCCTTGTCAGTATTCTGCTTATTCTGATATTTGTGTGCTTGACACTTATCTTGTGCACACACATACACCACCCCCTAAGCTTTTTATAAGCCTATGCACGATAGATGCGTGCAGATGACGATAGGATGCAGTTGAGCTAAGGCAGGAGCGTGTGGCAGAGCTTCTGGAGCTTTTGGCATTTATCTTGTATTTCCCCCTTCATGTATTGTACTCAAGTTTTTGATATTAGTGGATATGTGATGATGATGTTGCCTTTGTGATTTGGGTACACTTGTGGTTATGCTCCTTTATTTACCCAAAAAAAAATCACATTAAAAATCTTCCTTGTAGGATCCGAGGATCGAAAACTGGCGTATGGGTGCTGGGAGCCGAGAATGGGGTACTACGGAGGCTGTCGACACCGGATTCGACGATCGGGAATTCTGTGAGCCCATTTTTCAAGTTTGGGACATGACACAATCGCTATCTCTGACAACTCCCATTGCATTTTCTAGTACAATTACAATACACTATCGAACACCATATTACATTTTCAAGTAAAATCTCATCACATTTCTAGTGAATCTTCATCACACTTTTAATAGCCCCATCAAACTGTCCAAGAACTTCATCACATTTTGTAGTGTAACCCATCTCTTTGGCTGGTAATCCCACCAAAATTACTATTGTAACCCTATCACATTGTCTGCAACCCCATCCATATTTTAGTGAAACCCCACTACACTACCTAGCAACACCATCACATTTTCAAGTGAAACCCCCGTTACACCACCTAGCAACCTCATCATATCTTCTAATAAAAACCCATTATATTTTCTAGCGAAATACCAATGGCATTTTTGAGTACAATCACATCACAATGTCAAACAACTCCATCATATTAACTAGGGCAACCCTATCACTCCGTCTTACAAATCTATCACATTTTCTAGCAAAACTCCATCGTACTGTTCGACAACTTGATCACATTTTTTCAATGTAACCCTGTCATGCACATTTTTTAATGCAACCTTGTCACTTTGCATATAACACATCACATTTTTTATTGCAACCCAATAACATTGACTGGCAACCCCACTATATATTCTAATGAAACCCTATCACATTTTCATAAGCCTTGATTTGGGTATCAAACTAGAATGCCAAGTTATAGGGGTAGAGGATCCAGGTTAATGAGAACCAACCTGATTATTAAATTGGAGCATGCGATTTAGATCAAGATCCAGCATGATGGAGCCAAATATGGATTGAGAACTGGCTACAAGCTATGCCCGTCCTGTAGTCGTTCACTGCTTATTGATTTTCAATTCATGCAATCATTTATGCCTATCTCAAGCCCAACTCATTTATGGTTCTAACATTGTCAAAAGGTCTAAAATCCAAATCCTCACAACTAAGTTTGAGGAAATTCATATGGAAGAAAGTGAGTCATTTATGGATTTCTACATGAAACTAAATGGCATTGTTAATTCTATGTAGGGTCTTGAAGAAAAATTCCTTAAAAGCAAAGTTTGCACAAAGATATTAGGATCACTTCCTAATAGGTTTAATTCTAAAGTTACTTCTATTTAAGAATTGAGGGATACCGATACTATGAAGGTTGAAGAATTAGTTGGATCTCTACAAACCTACAAGCTGAATTTCAAAGCTCCTAAAAATAAGTACATAGCTCTTAAATTATATAAATCTAAAGACACAAATTTTAAAAATGACAAGAATGAGGATGATATAGCAATGTTGGCTAAAAAATTTAATAGAATTTTTAAAAATAAAAATAGATCTGATTTTCAAAAACTGTTTAACAAAAGAAAAGGAAATCCAAATTTTTAGAAATCAAAATCTAAAGACACCCAATGCTTCGATTGTTCTGAATATGGGCATCTAGCTTCAAAATGTCCTAAAAAGGATAAATCTAGAAGAATAGGCATGATTTCCACTTGGGATGAATCATCAAAATCTAAATCCAATTCAGAAACTGACGAATTAGACTAAGAAACCGAGAAAGATCAAAAGAATTTCATAACCATAGCTAGAATCACTTCCTCGGATGGATGTGAAACTTCTGACTATGAAACTCCTGATAGTAATTCTAAAAATAAAGATGATATTCAAATCGCTTATCATGCTATATATATATATATATATATATATATATATATATATATATATATATATATATATATATATATGTATAAGTTGTAAGATTGTGGCTAAATTGAAAATTCAAAAAGAAAACTTTGCTAAACTTTAATTAGAACTTGAAAATTCAGTTTTGAAAAATTTTCATTTTTCTAATTGTTTTGAGAAAACCAAACTAGATTTAAGTTTGAAAATTTCTAAAATTCAAAATCTCGAAACTGAAAAAAGGAATTTAAAATTAGAAGTTGCTTCCCTTAAGACTTCAAAAGATACTTGGATATACACCCAAGGAAACCAGAAACTTGAAAAATTATTAACTGCATCTCGCCAAAGTGGTGACAAATCTGGCTTGGGATATATCAAAAGTCACACAGAAAAATTAAAAAAATTTGCTCCCATATTTATAAAAGGAGAATCTTCAAAGTGTAAAGGAGAAACTATAAAGGAAGTAAACAATAATGAAAAATCATTTCAAAAGACTTCTTTTCCAAAAACTAATGCTAACTACCATAAAAATCAAATGAGAAATAATAATCCTTCTCTAGTAGATAAGATAGTAGACTTGCTTAAAGAGCTCTTAAATTCCAACTCTAGAAATAATAGAGTAGGCAGAAAAAAAAAAAACAAAAAAAACTCTTACTCCAAACACAACGAATAGTAAGAGATCCTCTCAAACCTAAAACCATAATGAAAATGGTTCCAAAAGATAAGTGTCTTGTTATCCACACAGCTTTCAAAGCAAGTAGCTATTCAAGATGGTACCTGGATAATGGATCTTCTAGACACATGACAGGTGATAAGGCGATTATATTAGACATCAATAAAATCAATAGTGGCTCAGTTACTTCTAGAGATGGTAGCAACTGCAAAATCATCGGAAGAGGTAATGTAAAATTTTCAAATTTACCTAGGTGTGCAATATGTTAAAGGATTAAACATAATTTGTTTAAGCATATCTCCAATCCATGAGAATATTCATAGTGTAAAATTTTCTGATCACGGATGTGAGATAATCAATAATCAAGGTCATATAATATTAAATGGTCACAGGACCTTTGAAAATTGCTATATCATTGATGACTCTTGCTCTACAAATCATTCTTGTTACATGGTCTAAACAGACGAAGCTAAACTTTAGCACCAATATCTTGGACATGTAAACTATAGAGACTTATATAAATTGAGCAAGAGAAATCATCTATGTGATCTACCTAAATTGGAAAAGGTAGAAAATAAAGTATGTGGTGCTTGTCAAATATGCAAACAAATTAGGAGTAGTCACAAAAAGATAACTCCTTAGCCACTACAATACCTCTTAAACTACTCCATATGGACTTGGTTGCACCAAATCGAATGGAGAGCAGAGACGGAAAGAAATAATTTCTAGTTGTAGTAGATGACTACACTAAATATTCATAGGTAGCCTTCTTAAGAGAAAAGTCAGATGCTTTTGACAAAGTCAAAAAGTTAATTAAACACATCCAGACTAAAAAAGAATTGCTAGTGATCAGAATAAGAAGTGACCATGGTACTGAATTTGAAAATAACAATTTTGAGAAGCACTGTAATGACCATGGAATATTACATGAGTTTTCTGCTCTTAAAACTCCTCAGCAAAATGGAGTTGATGAGATGAAAAACAAAGTTCTTCAAGAAATGACTACTGTTATGCTAAATAGTTTAAAATTATCTAAAAATTTATGGGCTGAAGCTGTTAATACCGCTTGCTACAGTATTAATCATGTTTATGTAAGAGCATGTAAAAATAAAACAACTTATGAACTTTGATTTGATTAAAAAAACCTTCTATTAAATATTTTTGCACTTTCGGAAGCAAGTGTTTCATTTTACAAGACCGGAAAAATCTGAAAAAATTTGAAGCTAAAAGTGATGAGGGAATATTTTTAAGATACGCTCTAAGAATCGAGCATATCATGTTCTAAATTAAAAAAGCTGGAGTGATACAAGAATCCATAAATATTATTATCGATGATCAAACTATCACACCCAAACTTGATCAAGATGATGAAGTTACTATAGTCAATCAATCTAAATCATCATTAAGATCAAATTCAACTAAACTAAGATTAGTCAAGGATCATCCAACTAATCAAATACTTAGTAATCCTCACACTGGTGTTCAAACAAAAAGATAGTTGGAAAACTTATGTAATTATGTTTGCTTTACTTCTCATATAGAACCGACTAATGTAAATGAAGGCCTAGCAGATGAAAGTTGGATTTTAGTCATGCAAGATTAATTAAATTAGTTTGTTAGAAATGATGTATGGTATCTAGTTCTTAGACCTTCTGACAAACATTTTATTAGTAAATGGATTTTCAAAAATAAAATTGATGAACTAGAAAATATTATAATAAATAAGGCACAATTGGTTGTGCAAGGTTATACACAAATCAAAGGAATTGACAGTGATGAGACATTTGCTCCAATTGCTCGCCTCGACTCTATCAGATTATTTATTTCCATTGCATACTACAAAATTTTCAAAATATACCAAATGAATGTTAAAAGTGCCTTCTTAAACAGTGACTTAGATGAGAAAGTTTATGTTGAACAACCTAAGGGCTTTGAAGATCTCATACTTCCTAATAATGTATATCGTCTTAAAAAGGCTCTATATGGTTTAAAACTAGCCTTATGAGCATGGTATGAAAAACTAACTAAATTTTTACGTGGTCAAAATTTTAAAATGGGGAGTGTCGATAAAACTCTATTTATCAAAAATTATAATGAAGACATGTTGATTACTCAGATATATGTGGATGATATTATTTATGGATCAACCTGTACTGACCTCTCCTATAAGTTTGCGAATTTAATGAAGCCAAAATTCGAAATGAGTATGGTTGGTGAGCTAAATTATTTTCTTGGTCTTTAAGTGAAACAGCTCAAAGATGAGATATTTATCTATTAAACCAAATATGCTATGAATCTAGTAAAAAGATTTGGTTTTGAGAAAAGTAAAAACTTACAAACACCCATGAGCACAACACTCAAACTATCTAAAGATAATTCAGGTAAAAATGTTAACCCTCGTCTTTACCATAGCATGATTAATAGTCTATTGTATTTAACTGCCAACAGACTTGATATTTCCTTCAATGTAGGCGTATGTGTTGGACATCAATCTAACCCTAAAGAAACTTGTTTGTCTGCGGTTAAAAGAATAATCAGATATATTACTAACACGACTAACTTAGGCTTATAGTATCCTCGTGATACATCATTACAAATTGCTGGATATATGTTCACTCCCCAAGTATAGGGTTGTGATGTAGTAATAAACTCGGTGAGTCCGAGGTCGAATCCCAAGGGACTGAAACTTGTACGTAATCTGAAACTAAGTAGAACTAGAACTAGACTAAGATGAAATCTAAATTGACTATAATTTGAGGAAATAATGATGAAATAGGAAACTAAAATTTGTAAAATTCAAAGGTAGGAAACTAGGGTGCCAAGGACCCACTTGTAGCAATTAGGAAGTTACCTTACACTAATTCAGGGACACAACTGGAATCAGAGTCCTATCTTATCCAGTTGGTAAGAAGAGATTTGTCAGATCTCTGAACTTCTCATGAATCTAATCATCAACAGATAAGATTGGTGAAGACTTGGAAGTGATTCTGTCACCTAACCATGCCTAGGAAACTATGGCAAACAACAGTAATTTACCAATCTCACAGCCAATCATGAGAGAATTGTGAAAGTTAGGAAGGGTTCCATCACCCAACCATGCCCATGAGACGATGGCGAACAACAGGGCCTCCTAAGTTCACAATCTCATAATGAAAAGAACATATTCAAAGCTATTGCAGATCTACTGTAATTTGAGTCACAATAAACCATTAAAAACTAAAAGTATTCCTTAATAATCAAACTAAAATCCATAAGAGTTCAATAACCATGAATCAAAGCAAAACTAACACCCCAATCACGCTACAAGCTTCACCTCTTAGCCCTAGCTAAGAGGTTTAGCCTAGCAACATGATTAGGCTAAATCCCTTAAACAAAAAATAAAATAAACAAAAGAAAAAGAAAAAGAAACAACTCTACTCTCTCTCCAACCCTTCTGTGCTTCACATCCAAGCCAAGATAGCTTCCTCACGTTCTCTCTCCCTCTTTTTATAGAAACTGTAGTCGATGGGGATGGAGCTTTTACAGAAGTCGGTCGAGCTTTCGCACTCTTCTCTTACGCAGGAAAAGTCCCGGACGCGCACCCTGTTTTTGTGCAGCGAAAGCCTTTGTGCTCAACCCACGTTCGGCGCTTGGAAGAACCCCCAATGACAGATCTGAGCCGTTCAGTCTTCTTAGCCCTGGTCGGCCACACCTTGAGAATGTTTTGGACGTTCCATATGGTCAGATGGGTCATCCCAGTGGGCCACAACATCATGTTATGGTCGGCTTTCACGGACGCTGTCGTAGCACAGCTCGTCTTACGCTGGTTCTTGGTGGGGCCCACTTCAAATAACTTTTGAGAAATCCACGCCGTCCACCGGATTCCTCTCAGAATTTAGGTCGGAAATGTATATTTTTAGCCTTCTGTTGATGAGGCCCACAAGATCTTTTGCTCTGCCGTTCATCTTACAAGTGAATGTAATCTGTCTGTGTGTGCATGCATAGGACCATGAGGAGGCCTTGGCGAGGGTCTTGAACACCTCATGGAACGAATGGATGGTCTGGATTATACAGATGGGTTCGTTTTGATGGCCCACCGATCGTCCAATGGACGGCTGTGCGTGAAAGAGAACAGAGAGGCTTCGTCTCTGTTTAGGAAACTTAGCTGGTGCAGTCAAACATCATTTGACCACTTGTTGTGGTTCAGTGCACTGTAAGTGCACTTGCTGCAATGCTCATGCAACACTCGTGTGGCCCTACAATGATGGTTCTGATAAATCCACACCATCCATCTGCCTTCCCATCTCACTCAAAGGGTTGAGACCAAAATTGAAGCATATCCTGAGATCAGGTGGGCCCTAGATTGACGATTTGTGGGCTGATATGTTTGTTGGGCCATTTTCACAAAGATCCAATGGATAAAATTCGACGTGTACGGTTAATTTATGGTCCTCAGGCCATGTATGAAGTTTCGAGTTGAACGGATGGTGGGAACCTTGTGAACTTTCATTCTGGACAACTTTCAGGCCCCTTTAGACCCAATCACTTGATTTTCTCGGATATCTGGCGGGTATATTCTTCGATCTCGGTCCCCTGGAGTCCGTCCCTTGCCTTGGTGATTTATGGCATCAAATTCACGCTTTTAATAAACTTTTTCAGACCAGGCTCCTAAATCCACCTTGCAACACAAACACGATTAAAATAAGATGTTAAACTGTATCATGCTCATAAAATCAGGTAATAACTGGGGTCTAATATGTAATATTTGACCCTCAACAATATACTGATATTGATTGGGCAGGTAATGTCGATGATATAAAATCTACAAGTGGTGGATGCTTTTACATTGGAATTGACTTGTTTCTTGGATGAGCAAGAAGCAAAAATCGTATCATTATCCACCGCAGAAGCTGAATATATTGCAACAAGGAATGCATGCATGCAACTGATATAGATGAAACGTATGTTAACAGACTATGGTATTAATCAAGATACCATGAATCTATACTGTGACAATACCAATGTTATAAACATATCCAAAAATCAAATTCAACATTCTCGCACAAAACACATCGACATACGATATCATTATATTCAAAAATTAGTTGAAAATAAGACTGTCATGGTAGAATACATTAATACTGAGAAACAGCTTGCAGACATTCTGACAAAACCACTAGACAGTGTCAAATTCTCCAATCTAAAAAATGAAATTGGTTTATGTTACATTAATTAATTAATCTTCCTTTATTGTAATTTGTTTATTTTTTTCTTTTAAATATAATTGCGTGAAAATGGAAAATATAAAAATAAAATTTTTGGAGATTTTTCGACCAGCCCATAGCTGACTGACCAGTTCAGCCAGCCAAGCACCCACTCAAGCTAGCCGAATCGGGCACAAATTGAACAAAAAGGGGGGAAAACCCCAAATTGCTCATTTTCGCTCCATCTTCTTCAACTCACCGGTGCTTCCTTCGGCCAACCCATCTCCCTAGCTTCGTTGTAAGTTGTTTATTTGTTATTTCCTTCTAAATTTAAGTTGTTGGTTGTGCTTTATTTATGAATCTTACAATTTCTTTGAATCTATAACCTTCATTTTGGTGGGTTTGCTCAAAAAATCTGATCTTCTCAAACCCATCACCCACTTCGTTATTCTTTGTTCATTTTCTTCTATGGAACATCGGATTAAATATACCGTTCCTAGACTGCATTCCGATTCCTCATCCCGCTCCGTTCCTCGAATTGTGCAGTCCATATGCACACCAGATGATGATTTGGAGAATGTGCGGGATTTTCTCTCTCGGAGCATCATTATTGAGCAATTAGTTAATCTTGATCATATCACTCAATATGGTTTATTTGATCTTCTCTCCAAGGTAGGATGAGAGAAAATTCTAAAATGGGGCGGGCAACTTACCGGTCCATTACACAAGGGATGTACGCATCCATAAATGAAGTTTCTTCCAATAATCTATCATTTAATATTCAATTTATGGAAGAAACTATCACCATAACACCCTCCATCATATCAACCATTATGGACATTGAGATGGTAGATGACGAGTTACCTATCGCACCTCTTTTCGAATATATGTACTCTTCAAAAAGAACTACCATTACCCAGGTGTTATATGGATTTAATGCTAAATGGAGGTCTGGTAACTCTCTCCCCACTTATAATTTACTTCCAAAATATTGCGTTCTTCATTGCATCTTTACATCTAATGTTTATTCAAGGGATGGGAATGAGACTGATCTTACTCCAATCATGATGTGTATTATGCATTCTGTTGCATCCGGTATTCGCATTTGTCTTCCATTTTTGATATCTCATTTGATTATTCAACATCATCTTCATCCTCATCATGGTTCCATTCCTTTTGCATTTTTTATGACTTCCCTTGCTGTGTGGTTCAATGTTTAAATTTTCGTAATCAAAGCACCGGAATCCGAACTTCCCTTTGGTAATGCAAACTTGAACATGATAAAGTGAGATTTGAGGCCTGAGTAGCAAAGCAATCAGGAAGAGGATCCTGAAGGTGATATCAACATGGATGACATATTTGCTGACTTGGAACAATCTGTTGATACGAATGACTCGGATTTTCAGCCTTCGAATTCTCTGATAGGTTGGATAGTTTAGATAGGAAGGTGGATGCCTTACATGTATCACAAGAACCATTACATCATACTCAAAAACAATATATGAAGTACATAAAAAAGTACTTTCATCGTTTCAATCGGAGTCTGAGAATTAATGATCCTGAGATGGCTACATCATCCTCTGGTTCCAACTGATTTTTTTTAGTCTGTAATAACTTTTATTCTCTTTGGATTACATGCACTCTTGAATGGTTTTTCCTTATGCACATTTGGATATTAATCTTTATGTAACTTAATGACTGCATATCCTTATTTTTTATGCTCTTATCTTTGATATTCATGTTGCTTACATCATTCTTTTTTCCTTTGTCAACTTCTGACAAAAGGGGAGAGAAATTTGTTATGGATATACGAGCACACAACACTTGCATGCATGAATTCTATGGAATTATATATATATATATATATATATATATATATATTGCATGTGATAAAGTATTGGATTGTATAGATATATATTCTATGTGACTAACTACTCAGGAGGAGTTATGAATGCTTATTCTTAGGGGGAACATCAAGATCATCAAGATAAGGTATAATTAGTGATGTACAGATGTTCTTTTGATCTAGAGCTCATATTAGTATGATGAGTCTGTGAGATGTTATAATATTCTATGATGAGTTGTATGATTGTATGATGAGTTGTGTATGATTTTGTTTTGTCACGAAATTGACAAAGGAGGAGATGGTAAGTGCTTATACTTAAGCACAATTAGGATTGTCAAATTTCGTAGTCCTGAAAGGAGCACAAGCACTTATGAAGATATTCTTCGACAACTGATGAAGAACTCGTAAAGACTCAATCAACATCTCAAGGAAGACTCAACATCTCAAGCCTTAAAAGCTTTACATGGTTCGGAGATCGGAACACTTTGTACATGTCAACCATCAGGTGGTATAACCTTAGATTGACCCTAGGTTAGGTGTATTTCTCATAATATCATGATAATATATGATTCTAAGTAAAATACAATGGAGTTAGGCCAACCCGACCTTAGGTTCGGCCAACCCAACATAATTCGAAAAAGTATACAGCAAGAAAGATTTTTTCTGAAGCAAGTTCGGCCAGCCTAACCTTGGGTTTGGCCAGCCGAACCTGTCTGCTCGACAAGCCTGAAGTATGTTCGGGTAAGTTTCCAACAAGATAAGATTTTGTATTTCATGGAGATTCGGCCAGCCGAACCATGTATTCGGTCAGCCAAATTAGTGATTCGGCTAGCTGAATTTTGGCTTGGACCAGCCGAACTTTTGAAAGATTTCATCCCGCGAAATTCGAAGATTCGTCGAAATTCAGTTATTGGGATTCAGCCAGCTGAACCTAAAATCAGGCCAACCGAATTTCCAAAACCTTTGACTATAAATAGAGGCTTTCTCTCACTCATTCTACATACAAAAATTAGAGATCCATCTTCTCAAGAAAAGAGTGAAAGTCCAAGCCTCCTTAAGCTATTTGTGTGGTAATTCTTATATTTGATTTAGCTTATTCTATTCTCTTTCTCAGGTTAGTTTAATATTTTTAATAATGTAATACATATTTTACTTGAGAATTGGAGAATCGAATTTGCAGCATTAAGGTATTGTTTATTACATTGAAAATATATTAGATTCTAATATTCTTTTTGAGTTAAACATATATACGACTTCATCAATATCCCAAAAAAGAAAATCCTTGCAATCAAGCTACAATTATGTCTTTAACTCACCAATTGAATATAAGTATTATTTTTAATTTATTTCATTTTTATTTTTCTGAGATAACTTGAAAATCTCAACGTGTTGTTTTGTGGTGAGCCTGTAGAAATCACAAAGAGGGTTTTGTTGTGATAGTCCAGGAAAATCACAAGAACTGTATCAGGTTGTTAAGGTGACCCTATGAAAACTTTGAAATACTAAAAGCTAAAATTACAAGGGTAATAATTTTTGGAGTGGAGTAGGCGTGGAGTTTATAAGTACCAAAGCACTATAGCTCTTTGTGCATTGTGGTGATTGTTTAATTCTTTATATATTTTCCTAGTGATTGATTGTCTCTTGTTAAGTTTAATATTTTGATTTCAAAGACGCCGTGAGATAAGGTTGTCCTGCCTAAATCTTTTAGGTGAAGTTTGTCCTACGAAATATTTGAAATCTAGATTTCAATACTCTAAGCAATTGAGTATTTATTTTATTATTCCTCGTTATATTGAAATATTTTGTATTGTCCTATTCACCCCCCCCCCCCCCCCCTCCCCCCCTTCCTAAGACATCTATAACTCGTACTTTCAGAAGTCAATCATGGCCGTCGCCTGGTTTTGTCCTTCTCCCGCTGTGACTGGAAGTTGTATGGATCCCTCAAAGGTGACTCTGTTCCCTGCGAATCCAAGCAAAAGAGTTTTAATAGGTCAGAGTCAGGACCTTCCGACTCCCATTTTATCGAAGGCGTCGATGAAGAGGATGTCGATCGAGCTGCCGGTGTCCACCAAAATTTAAAACACTTTGTGGTTGGCTATGGTCATGACCACCACTAGTGCATCATCATGGGGATGGTGGACACCTCAGGAGTCCTCCTCGATGAGAGTTAGTTCACAGGAGGCCACTTTCTGTTCTTTTAGAGGTTTGCAGGTGAGGTAGACTTGATGTTTCGAGCTTTTATAACTGATGCTCCGAGCATGAGCTCTGCATGCTTGATTTGAGTCTCCTCCAGTAAGCCTACCGAAGATGGTGCAGATCTCTCCTGTAGCCTCATTGTTGTTTTCATTGATGGGTTGCTCATTTTTCTGATTCGACCGTTCTTCCCTCCTATTGACATACTCCCACAGATATCCATTGCAAATGAGGGTCTTGATTTCTTTTTTAAAGTCGAAATAATCACTAGTAGAATAGTTGTGGTCGCGGTGGAAGTGGTAGTACTTCTGCTTATCCCACTTGTCAGCGTCGGTCTTCATCCGATTCGGCCATTTTAGGAGTCGCTTGTCCCGAACTTCCATGAGGACCTACTCAAGTGTAGCATTGAGGGGAGTGTAGGAGCGAAATCAGCTCTTAGGTTGTTTGCTCAAACGTTGACCCCTAGTCGGATCATTATCCCTCCTGCGCTTGTTGTCATGAGTAGATGCCTGCTCTTCCTTTAGTTGTTTCTCCCTGGTCGAGCTTCCTCCATTCTTGGTGGCTTTTCGAGAGCTAAAGATCGAGTTCCTCAGCATTGAAGTACTTCTGAGCTCGGTTAAGAAGATCTGCCAAAGTCGTCGAGGGATTCTTGCTGAGCGAGAAGAGGAATCTCTCATCCTTCAGGGCAACCATCATAACGACTAGGGCAATCTGATCTGAGTAGCCCTCTACTTGCATTGCTTCTAAGTTGAAGTGCTTGATGTAGTCTTTCAACAACTTGTTCTCCATATGAGTGATGGTGAGGAGGTGAGTTGTTGTTTTCAGCTTTTTTTTCTTCCGACGAAGTTGGTAATGAAGGCTTTGCTAAGCTAGGTGAACGAACTGATGGACTTTGGCTTCTGTTGTTGAAACCATTTTTGAGCTGCTCCTGACAGAGTTAAGGAGAATGCTCGGCCCATTACAGCAGTCAAAGCACCCTGGAGCTCCATCCATGCCCTAAAAGATTTTAGATACTCGCCGGGTCAATTGACCCAGAATAGGCAGCAATTTGTGACATCCTGAATCTGGGCGGGAGCTGAGCTTGCATGATATCGTCGATGAACGGTGGTTCAGTCTCCTTTAGCATAACCTCTATCGAGGTAAGAGCGTGCACGCGATAGGCCTGTTGTATGTCGCCGATCTGACCTCGTAGCTCATTGAGTTCAGCTTCCCAGGGATCCTCATTCTTGGCCACTGCTTCAGGAACGGCCTCCATCTCAGGAGCCTTACCGCACCTCTTCTTCTCCAACTCATGGCGTAAGTCATAGGCAGCTAGCGCGGCAGTACCCAAAGTATGGGAGGGCGCGCATTTTGGGGCTTCACGAGTCTATTTGTTCCTTTGGGAGCCGGCGGGCACTTGGTATGGTAGAGAAACTTCAGTGGATGCCTGAGCAACAACTTCCCCAGCCCCCTGGTTGGGGGGAGGATTATGTCATTCTCGCATCTGCCTTATTTGATCGATGTTGTTAATCAATGCTTCAACCTGATACTCCGGGGAGATGAGCTGACCTCCCTTATTCTGGGTCTGCAAGCACAGAATTAACCTGAAGTTGGGAGGTTGAGTCCCGATGGTTTATGGATTGTTTTGCCAACACAGGGTTAGGTGCAGCAGCGACGATTTGGGCTTTCTTTCTCCCCTTCGTCATTGTTGAGTCATTGTAAATGGGGAGAACGACTTTCGATGTCGTTCCCATAGACGGTGTCAAACTGTTGATGTAGAAATCTGGTTAACCCTTCTCGAACATTTGAATACCTGCATACAGAGAGGACAAAGGAGACCCTGACTGTAGCAGGGGACCCTCTGATGCATAAGTCAGGTAGGGAATCTAGGTCTAAAAAGGAGTAGGGTTTTTGGGTGTAGAATTGTGCTTACCTTTCACCATTAGAGGTGTTCATATTTATAGTTGAATGGAGGCGGTGGCGTAAAGGGTGGTTCTTTGTTTAGTAGGAGCATATTATAGAGGGAATCGTATCCCGAGCATATCGTGACGATCTCCCGAGATCTTCGGCTGAGATCTCGGACAGACCCATGTTGCGGTTGTCTCCTGAGATCATCGGCTGAGATCTCGGGTGGATATCTTTGGTAAGGTTTGGATGGTTAGAACCAGCAGAAATCTGCAGTAGGAGGCCGAGGTCGAGAATCCAAGGTGACTTTTATAGTCGTTGTAAGACCCATATCCTTACCCATACCATTCCGTAGGCTTCCGCGGTTCTCCCAGTCAAATTTTGACGACTCGCGATCTGTTATCGGTGTTTCCGCGTGACCCTGAGACGTGTCTCATATATCAGAGTCGACTGACTCGAGAGTTGTACCAGTGCGACCGCGCCGTCGTCGTGGTTCCGATGCCGCGTCTCACATGCCGATGCGATACCCTGGCCAGGAGATGTGGGCTCGCGTTCAGTTTGGGGAAAACGCCATGCGTTACTAATTCTAAGAGAATCCATCACATTAGTCCTATCAATCCCATCAATCAAGTACACATCATACCCCATCACTCACCCATCCTCAAGTACAACTACCCATCCCCAAAGTCAACTCTCCCCATCACCCATCACTCACTCACCATCCCTCTCTCCCATCACTTCTCTCCCATCACCTCTCTCTCTCTCATTCTCTTTTCACTCAAGCAACTCTCAAGAGTAGCTAACGTCCAAAGCATTTCCAAGCACCATGAGAGCTAGGTGTGGCTCACCTTCCTATCTCCCATCCCCACCATCCAAAGCCTATCTCAACCGTTGAATTCTAACCATTGGAGCTCTAGATCGCATCGGTGGAAGGAAGAGTCTGAGATCTAACTGTGGGTAATTTTGTATGATTTTAATGATTAGAGGGCCCACTTATTGTGGGACCCACTTGATGTATGCATTATATAAGAGAGGGGCCTATAGTGGCGAGGTCTCTCCACCTCACCGTTTCTCTCTCTCTCTGTTTCTCTCTCTCTCTTGTATGGATGATGGTGTGTATGTGTGTGTGTGGCCCACCATGATGTATGCTTTCATCTACACCGTCCACACTGTCCAAATGGTTGGACGGTGGGATTTCATTATAATATGTGTTGTGCGTCATGTGTGTTGTTCGTCCACACCACCCAAGGCCTGGACGTGGGACCCACATGACGCATGTGTTGTATACACACCTCCATACCATCTGTGGGACCCACCTTGATGTCCCTTTTTATATCCACACCATTAATCCAGCACGTCCAGAAGTTCTAGACGTTGGA
Organism: Magnolia sinica; assembly: GCF_029962835.1. Lineage (NCBI taxonomy): Eukaryota > Viridiplantae > Streptophyta > Magnoliopsida > Magnoliales > Magnoliaceae > Magnolia > Magnolia sinica. Next base: position 87,180,025 of record NC_080575.1, on the reverse strand, counting down.
CGCTGCACCCTGCACCCCTGCATATATAAAGTATATATAATACTAATATATGCATTAATATAATATATATTATGTTGTGGTGGGCCCTACGTGGGACCCACCTTACTACAGGCATGGTATCCGCACCATCCAGATGCTAGATCACCATGAAGTATGTGTTACATCTGCATGGCCACCCGTGCAGGACCCGCCTTAAAGTATTTCATCCCACCGTCCATCTAGACGGTGGAGATCTCCACTTATTTACTGCGGTACTGACACTGTAGTGTAACGCCCCGTGTTTTCAAGACCCAAGCACACAACCGGTTTCCCAAAAACCCGAGTGTTAACTTATAGAGAGCCAAATTTCATACATTTTTTTTTCTTTCAGAGTTAGCAGTTTAGTGTAGAATGGACAAATCAACATAAGGTAAATCTTACACTTACATTTAGAATATACAAGAGATTGCCCATAATAACTTATACAAACCAATGTCTCCATATGAACAACTGCAGGAATTTACATAATTCAATACATGAGAAAACTTAAAATGAGTATAATTGAAAGCCGTAAGATCGTGCAGCTTCTCGAGGTAGATACATCCACGCATCCTTGTCAATCATAACGGCTTCTCATCAGACTGAACCTGAATACCACCTAAGCCACCTGTACTACCTGTACATTTATATATTCGATGAATGAGTGGCCAACTCAGTGTGAATTCCCCTCAAGATTACACACCGCCGCATTAGTTAAGCATAGTTTTAAAACATACAAAACAATACACGATGCAATCTTATTAAATGCATGGATGTATGAATGCACATCAACTAGGGATGCACATCCAGTTGGCCAAGTGAATGAACCTTTCAAACAGTCAGTCCATTCATGCAAGAGAATGGGCCTTTCAAACAGTCAGCTCATTCAACTTACAGAGTAATGGGCCTTTCAAACAGTCGGCTCACTTTGACATGAATGGGCCTTTCAAACAATCAGCTCATTCATGCCTGGGGATGGGCCTTTCAAACAGTCGGCTCATTCCAAACAGAGGAATGGACCTTTCAAACAGTCGGTCCACCCAAGCAAGAGAATGGGTCTTTCAAACAGTCGATTCATTCAACTTGCAAAGGAACGGGTCTTTCAAACGGTAGACCCACTCAAGTAAGATAGTGGGCCTTTCAAACAGTCGGCGCACTTAAATAATGAATGGGCCTTTCAAATAGTTAGCCCATCCCAAATAAGAAAGATGGACCATTCCAACAGTTAGTCCATTTGAAAATAGGAGTGCCATGTATGCATGATTAGTTCCAGCCATTATTATTCAAATTTGCAAGCAGCCAATTTAGGTAGACATTTAGTAAGTGTCATAGTTCAAGGTTTATAAGCAATTCATAAACAATCTATAAACATGACGGATACACAAGTACAACATATGGATATTCATACAAACTAAGTGTTGAGCATATGATTGATAATCAAATTCAATATCTAACACAAGTTATCATGAATCAGAGATGTCAATTATCAATTAAAATAAAATGAACTACTACTTAAGCTAACAAGGAAGGAGAAAGCTTAAGGGGAAAGATTCATCACCTTGTACTTTGAATCGCCTACCAGTGTTGCTAGAAGGTGCGTGTTTCCTTAGAATCCAACCCTATCATGAATTGTGAAATTTGCACATGAGATCAATGTTCTACCAAGTGTCTATGGTCAAGATTTACACAACCTAGGGTTTGGATTACTTTTAGAGTTTTAATATAGAATTAGAGCTTCATCCTAGGGTTTGGTTCTAAACTTAAATCGTAGGATTCGAATGCTAATTTATGTATAGCCAATTATCATGTTAATTTATAACTATAACATAATTATTAATATTAATGATAGAATTAACGTCTGCTAATCATGGCAATGATAGTCATTATGATTAGTACCATCTATTATCCAAAATAAATATTTAGGATGATAAATAAAATATTACCATTTAATACTCGAAATTTGTTTATAATAACTAGTTCTAGCATAATGATCTACTAATGGCTACATAAGAATAATATTAATAACGATATTTGTTAATATAAGTATCCATATTAACTAATATTAGCAAAATCAATCTACTAACGGTTAACCACAACGGGGTAGGCTTATTGGGATTTACTCAACCCATGAAATTGGGCTCAACTGAGGCTGGGCTGGTCTAGGCCCACTGTGTGGTTGACTTAGCACAGGCCCACTATTGTTTTGGCCTGATTTCTAGCTCGAACTTGGGCTGATTTCAGCCCGGCATGTAGCCCATTACTACGGCCCACTTGAGGGATGTTTTCTCTCTAACTCATGGCCCATCTGAGAGTCTGTCTTGACTCAGATTCTGGCCCATTTAAAGGGCTGTTTCAGTCCAGATCCATGGCCTAACTGAGGCTTTCTTCAGCCTAGTTACAAGGCCCAAGCTAGCGCCAGTTTTAGCTCAGATTTGAGGCTGATCTCGGCTCAGATCTCAGCCCAACCTTGTGGCTGCATTCGACCCACATTTCAGCCTAGTTTTGGGGCTGCATTCAGCCCACATTTCAGCACGGTTTTCATGGCTACACATGGCCAAATTCCAGCCCAAACATCAGTCCTCATCATGGCCTGATCTCAGCCCATTTTTCAGCTCATTCAAGGCCTGATCTTGACCCACCTTTCAGCAAATATTATGACTGAGCTTGGGCTCATATCGCAGCTAGACAAAACCCATCTCTCAACCGAGTAATTTTCTCAACTCAGCAGCACAATCACTAGGCAACTCGTTTTAAAATTGAATTCAACCAGTGCTGGGCTTAAACCATACCTGATCCACTTCTTGGAGTGTCTTGAAACATGCCCACTCGAAAACTGACTCGGTAGAACTCACTAAATTACCGAGCTAACTCGATCTGACTCGGCAGTGAGTCAAGGTGCAGCAACGCACCATCTCTTTCTCTTTGTTCTTCTCTTTTCCTTTCTTCTTTCTTCTTTCCTTTCTTTTCTGTTGTTTTAGAGGCCTGACAGAGCCCATGGCCCGACCTGATTTCGCCCTAACTTGAGACGACTCGGCGCAGCTCCAATGAGGAAGATGAGCTGCCATTAATGGCGAATTGTCATGCATTGCCTCTTTCTCTAATCCCTCAGCTAGGGAAGGTCCATACTCTTTCCAGGGAGCTTATGGAACGGAGGTTTTGAAGCTTGGGAGAGGTTTGGCGGGTGGGTTCGAACTTAGAAGCTCTCAGCCCAACTCTCTCGGGCGGCTGCACTAACAAGATGGGAGGACGCTGTAGCTGAATCCCCTCTCTTCTACACTTTTCCCTTATCCGTCCAGGCCGTCAGATGAAAAATAAACGGCCAGGATTGAGTTGGCTTACAGCGGTTTCCAAATACAGCTGGCGGAACCAAACCGTCTATGGTTTTCTTTGTTACTGTGGGTAGAAAACCCTGGGGCAGTTTGAAATGGGCGGTGAGGATAATCCTAAATGAATGGTTGAGATCGAGAGTCTCCACTTCACGCGAATTGCCAAGCTGGCAGTTTCCATTTTTGAAAAGATTGGTTTTCCATGCTCTGAATAAGCCTGAGCTTGTGTCCATGCGTGCACGCACCTACGTGTAACAACACCTAGGGTTTGGTCAGAAGACTCGTCCGAACCAGATGGACGGTTCAGATCATAAATATGAGCCCCGATGGTGGGCCACCATCACAACAAACGTCGTTCGTTGGCAGAACGCAGAGAGAGAGAGATGTCTCTCCATTTTAAGTAAAACGCGGGTCAGCCTGCTGCTGACCGAGCTGGCACACCTAGTGCACTGCGGGTACGGGTACACTAGGTGCACTCGTACTTCGTGTGGAGTCCACCGTGTTGTTTGGGAGAAATCCACACCGTCCATTCTATTTGGTGGGTCCTTCCATAGCTCTTTACCAAAGGGGGGGTAGATCCGCGACCTGGGTGGGCCATACAAGTTGATTTCTAGGTCTAATGGTGGATTCTCATCGATCTAATGGTTGGATTGTTCCGAAATTGAACGTAAATGGCTAAAATGGTCCTCGAAATTTATCAGACAACTGGTTCCACCTCTATTTTGATCTTAAGACATTAATTGTTGTTATTAGAATAAGTTTTAACATTTCCTATTATTATTATTCATTTTATTATTATTATTATTATGATTATTTCCATGTGTGTGCACTGTTAATCATGTTGTGAGTCCCGCTCCATAGGTTATTAGGACTACCTATCTCATGATTTTACATTATTATTATTATTATTATTATTATTATTATTATTATTATTATTATCATTATTATAATTATTATTATTATCATTATTATTACTGTCCTTATAGATTTTATTCTACTCTTCCTTAAGCTATTTACGTGGGTCCCATCTTAATCAGCACCATCTATTTACTCACTTAGCCTTGTAGGGCTTTGATCATAATTAAAATCATTTAATTTGTAAGTGGGCCATACTCGTGATCTTACAGACAACTAATGAGTCTCGCTAATCCAACAGTCAGATCATCTTTACGTCTTGCCCTTAGGGTTTCTAGTGGCTCTTAGTTGGACCGAAAAGGAATCTAATGGCCTCTACTACAATCAAATGGTTGGATTTATCTAATTATGTAGTGAATTTTAACATTAAGTGACATAACCTGGAGGACCTAGCAGTCTGGGTTTCAATACAAGATAATATAAGTTCATTTTATAGCCGGGTGGTTAGATTAGGGAAATTATGTGTTGGAGTGACCGACGACACGTTGTGGATCTACTGAATGGTAGGTCTCGTGGTTCAGGCTTCAAAGTCCAAGATAGACGGTTGGATCTTAGCTATCAAGGGTACTGGTATCCTAAAGTAAGTATTTAGAATCACGTGATGGTCCATCTCAAGGATCAATCGAACGAAAAGCTCGATTTATGGGTGAATTCTACCCCCAACGGTCAGATGACTTAATATATCGATGGAGATTAGACTAGATAGCCGAGATGGATAGATTGTGGGTCATTAGATGATGATGTGTAAGGTAAGTCACGTGTGCTCCCACACACGTGCAAACTGATTTAGATATTTATATTAACGCCCGAGAACTAAAAAGTACAGGGTGTTACATGTAAGCCCCGCATCATGTACACATTACATCCATACCATCCATTTATTTGAGGATTGGGCCCACCCCACACATGTGGGTAGGTGGGACCCACCTTGAATTGTGCATTATATATCCAAACCGTCTGTCCCTGGACGGTGTTCCATGGAGCACACCATGACGTATGTAATTATCCACGCCAGCCATCCATTTTTCCAGGACGTGGGGCCCACTCCACACGTGCTGCACGTGTGGAGGTGGGGCCCATAATGATGTATGCAGTTGTATTCACGCCATGCATCCAGACCATGGGTCCCTTGCGAGGTATGTGTTATTCCCTTACCGTCCAGGTCAAGGGGTCCCCACCATGATGACGTGTGATAGGGCCACCATGATGTGGGTTTTATATCCTCACGTGTGGACCCCACCATCTTCTTAGAGTTGTATTGACGACAACAAGTTCTGAGGGGACCACCATGACATGTGTTAATCCAGACCGTTCATCTGGACGGTGGGCCAGCATTCATTGTTGCTGCCTATCGACGTCAGCAAGTTATGCAGGGCCCACCTGTTGTGTATTTACGGCCCATGGGCAAGGCCATAGTAATGTGTTTATGGCCCATATGATGAGGCCCATCGAGATGTATTTTCGGCCCATGTATTGTGGCCCAACTAACATATATGGGGCTCATGTATTGTGGCCCATTGTGATATACATGAGGCCCATGGGTGAGGCCCGATGTGATGTATTCATGGCCCATGGGCAAGGCACATTGTGATGTATTCGAGGCCCATGAGCAAGGCCCATTGTAATGTATTCCCGGCCCATTTGGTAAGGCCCATTGAGATGTATTCCCAGCCCATATATCATGGCCCATTATGATGTTTCTATAGCCCACTTATAAGGCCCATTGTGATGTATATTAGGCCCGTATGAGCGGCCCGTTGTGACATATTTCTGGACCATGCGTTGAGGACTATTGTGACGTATTTCCAGCCCATTCGTTAAAGCCCATGGCAATGTATATTAGGCCTTTGTGTGAGGCCATGGGCCCACGATACGTTTGGCTCTATGTGGACCACTCCTTGGGAGTAATGTTGGTTAAATGTCCATATTGATGGGCAATGATGGTTTAATGTCCATATTGTGACCTTCCCTTTAGCCAAGTATCGAGGCCGATTCTAATTGTTGAGGCTGATTGTATAGGCCGATTCCGATTGTCGAGGTCGAATGTCGTGGTCGATTGACCAATTAGCGATCGAGGCCGATTACCGATTCCGATTATCGTGGCCGATTGCCGATTCTGATTGTCGTGGTCGATTGACCGATTATCGATCGAGGCCGATTATCATGGTTGATTGCCGATTCTGATTGCTGTGGCCGATTGACCGATTATCAATCGAGGCCGATTATCGTGGTCAATTACCGATTCTGATTGTCTAATTAGCGATCGAGGCCGATTATCATAGCCGATTGCCGATTCTGATTGTCGTGGCCGATTGACCGATTATCGATCGAGGCCAATTATCGTGGTCGATTGTCAATTCTGATTGTCGTGGCCGATTGACCGATTAGCGATCGAGGCCGATTGCTGATTCCGATTATCATGGCCGATTGCTAATTCTGATTGTCGTGGCCGATTGACCGATTATCGATTGAGACCAATTATCGTGGCAGATTGTCGATTCTGGTTGTCATGGTCGATTGACCGATTAGCGATCGAGGCCCATTATCGTGGCCGATTGTCGATTCTGATTATCGTGGCCAATTGTCGATTCCAATTGTCGTGGCCGATTGACCGATTAGCGATCGAGGCCGATTATCGTGACCAATTGCCGATTCCGATTGTCGTGGCCAATTAATTAATTAGCGATCGAGGCTGATTATAGTGGCCGATTGTCGATTGACGTGGCCGATTATTGATTCTGATTGTCATTCATGGGCGATTGACTGATTAGCGATCGAGGCCAATTATCATGGCCGATTGCCAATTCCAATTATCATGGCTGATTACCGATTCTGATTGTCGTGGCCGATTGACCAATTATCGATCGAGGTCGATTATCGTGGCCGATTGCCGATTCCGATTGTCGTGACCGATTGCCAATTTCGATTGTCGAGGCCAAGTATCGAGGCCAATTCCGATTATCGAGGCTGATTATATAAGCCAATTCCGATTGTCGAGGCCGAGTATAGAGGCCGATTCCGAGTGTCGATCCCGATTGTCGAGGCCAATTTCGATTGCCGAAACCGATTGACGAGACCTATATGATGTATATACGACCCATGTTTGAGGCCTAATGAAATGTATGTGGTCCGTATTTGAGGCCCATTGTGATGTGTATTCAGCTCGTGTTTAAGGCCCACTGTGATGTATATGAGGCCTATGTGATGAGGCCCATTGTGATTCATTTGAGGGCCAGGCGATGGAGCCCATTGTGATATATATTAGGCCTATGTGAGTGGCCCATCATAATGTGTATTAAATTCTTGAGTGAGGCCCATGATGTTGTATATTAGGTCGTTGTGTGAGGCTATGGGTCCATTATATGTTAGGCTCTATGTGAGCAATTCCTTGGGGGCAATGTTGGTTAAATGTCCACATTGTCGAGGTGGATTATTGATGCCGGTTATTGATACCGATTATGAGTATATGACATCATAGGATCATGATACATGCCCATACGCATCATCTGCATATTTGTTATGAGATGTGGTTGACCATTGCATATGTCATTAGGCAAGTTGTTATGAGACTCCGTGCTAGGTAGAAGTTATCTCACATGAGCGCACGGTATGCGCAGGATTGATACATGACTAGATTATATGACTCATGCATATTGCATTGTGTGATGTGATTACTATACGCCCTAACGACATCAGGGCCATAGCCTCTACAGGCATATCGTGAATGGCCAGATGGGACACCGGAAATATGTTATTAGCATCGGGCTGCCATAGATAGCCTTGGGTGAAAATTCATAAACCTCCGGGCTAGGAGACGCCCCAGTGTTGAAACCGAGTGGATATATGAGCACCCGAGTGCCGAATACCAGGAGTTTGCGTCTCCCACTATGTCGTGGTTAGTTGGGAGGGGGGGTGGCCTTACCCGCCCTAGAGTAAAGGGCATTACTAGGCTGAGTTTGACCAGCTCATGAATGGGTTCGCTATCAACGTGCCGGATAGGTATTAGCAGACTATTGGCTAGGCGGATAGTGAGATTTCTTACGCTCACTTGGAATGTGCTGCTGGGAGGGGCAGTGCCATTTGGAGTGTACTAGACCCCGGTGATGATCTCAGAGAGGAACCGCACTGATATGTGGACTTATTTAGCAGGAGTTGCATACTCATTCATTCATTCACTATTCACTCGAGCTGGTGGTGTACAACTATTTATTACGTGTACCTTCGCAATGGCCAGGATTTTGGTTGGGGCACGTGAATAACCTGAGATCAGGATTTACCACATTGAGTCTGACTATCCAAATTTAAGTATGGGACTGGTTTGGATAGAAGTTCCTCATAATGGACCTCATAGCCTGCGATACTACGTACTATCATCCCGACTTCACACTCCAACATGGTCATTTCATTCGCACCGCATCTCGCATTACATCCACAGCATATGACATTCTGGGTTACTATGTTTATGCATTTATACGGCCTAGATACGACAGACGGTATTCGTGGACTCATCAGGATTCGCATATTGCATTGCATCATCGGCATCTGATATTTGGCTTGATGTCTCCACATTACGTATCTGATCTACATTGCTTCATCAGTATATGATATTATTTTTATTATATTTCTGCATCACATAGCCTGGATAAGGCTGATGGTATTTATGGGCCTATCAGTATACTTTCGCATTACTCTGATATTGTATGATTTATGAGCTTGTCAGTATTTTTACGTACTTTGATTTCTCTGATATTGCTTACTTAGCACTTATCTTGTACACACACTTTCACCACCCACTAAGCTTTCTATAAGCTTATGCACGATAGATGCATGCAGTTGGCGTTAGGTTGCAGCAGTGTTGAGCATGGAGCATACATCGGTTTACTGGAGTTTTGATTTTGACATATATATTTCCTTTTCAGCATTGTATTCAAATGTTTATATTAGTAAATATATGATAATGATGTTGCCTTTATGATTTAGGTATACTTGTAGTTATGCTTCTTATGAGACAAAGGTACATTGAAAAATCCTCCTTGTATGATCCCAGGATCGGAACCTAGTGATTGGATGCTGGGAGCCGAGAATGGGGTACAACGGAGGCTGTCGGCACTGGGTTCGACAATCGAAATTTCTGTGAATCCGATTTCTGAATTTGGGGCATGACAGTCATTTTGAAAGATAATTTTACCGACCTAGATTCTCTAGTGAGCCATATCGAGCTTTCCTTGGGCATTGAGTAGACTACCAATCTACCGACCTACCCTCGGGAGTCGTGTCTGAGCATTGAGATCGAGCTCCTTTCCTTAGTAGAATATAGACAAAATCAAGGATGACTATCCTCTTGATCTTGTCATATGGGGTAGAATTTCCCTGAGTGTGGTGCCTCGGAGGGCTTGCCTCATGCAGGGTCGTACCTTAAGGGCCCTTTACCAAGAGATGCTCCGAGCAGCATTCTGAAAATGGATGGGACCGTAGAAGGGCTCGAAATCTAATGGAAGAACCTTCTAATGGCCGAGCTTGAGGAGTAGGTTGTTTTCTTAGCAGTGTATTCATTGCTTTTTGTCCATTGATGAGCTCCTTAGTCATGAGTGGCATTGGTCGACCTCGTGATATGTACAGACATGCGAATTGGCCTCTTCTTATTGAATAGTCCATTTTCACACATAACAAATCATAATCATCCACTTCTAGAACATGCCTTCATTCCTTAACTCCGCCAAGCTTCCGCAAACGTAACCATGGTAATCTTATTATACTATGGGCAAGGATCCCGGTTAACAAGAACTGACCTGATAATTAAATTGGAGCATGCCATTTGGATCAAGATCCAGCATGATAGAGCCAAATATAGATAGAACTGGCTCCAAGCTATGCCCGTACTGATGTTCAGCGTATGCAATCTTTGGCGATCAAGGGCCATGACACACGAACTAAGGACCCCTGCTTGGTGAATCACTACGCCAAAACAACGAAAAAAGGACGGTCCAAAACCGTCTCAAATGATCAAAAAGGACAGTTATGGACCGTCGCATGGGCCATTAAATTTTGACGTGTCGTATTACTTAAAGGACAGTTGAAAACCGTCATTCTTATTGACGAAAAAAGGACGGTCATGGACCGTCTCTTATGAGCCTTCAAAGGACGGCCATGGAACGATCATGGACCGTCCTTAAAAAGGACCACTATGGACCATCTGTTATGAGCCTTTAAAGGACGGTCATGGACCATCCTTAAAAAGGACTACTATGGACCGTCTTTTATGAGCCTTCAAAGGACGGTCATAGACCCTCTTTAAAAAGGATTGCTATCAACCATCTCTTATGACCCTTAAAAGGAGATTTTCAAATTTGAGACCGTCAATATACACCTGTTATATCATATATTTATCATATTCACATTCACATCCATCTAAACCCAAACTACGTAAATCCATCCAAACATAAACTACATTCATCCAAACATAAACTACATCCATCCAAACACAAACAATCTTATCCACATTACATTCATTCATGCATAAATACATACAAGTTTAACATCATAAATAAAAAAAGGAAAAAAATCAGCAACAATTTTCTTTTTGCGTCTTTCATCTAATAAAAAAATATTCAACCAACAAAACATTATAATTCAGAATCATAAAGAATTGCAGAAACTTCTTCCAAAAAAGTGGGCATTTTTTTAAAATAAAACTGATCCTTGAAATAAAACTAATGTAACTAAATTATGCAAAAAAGTGTTTCAATTCAAGTTAATAGAAACAACAACAAAAATTAAAGCTTTGTAAAAAGGGGCATGTGTTAAAAGGGATACATTCTTGCTTGTTGCCATTTATTGGGCTACATTATTACAGCAATCGGGTTCAGGTTCGGGATCAGGTTTAGGTTTGGGTTTTCAAGTTTAGGTTTAGGTTTAGGTTTAGGTTAGGGAGTTGAGATTAGGATTAGGTGTAGGTCTAGGTTTAGGGATTTGAGAATACATTTAGGTTTTAGGTTTAGGTTTAGGTTTTAGGTTATAGGTTTAGGTTTAGGTCTAGGTTTTAGGTTTAGGTTAAAGTTAGGTAATAGGTTACAAGTTTAGGTTATAGGTTATAGGTTAAAGTTTAGGTTATAGGTTTTGGTTTAGGTTTAGGTTTAGGTTATAGGTTATAGTATATAGGTTATAACTTTAGGGAATTGAAAATAGGTTAAGGTTAAGGTTTAGGTTTAGGAAATCGGGTTCGGGTTTGGGTTTAGGTTTAGGTTTGGGTTTTCAAGTTTAGGTTTAAGTTTAGGTTAGGGAGTTCAGATTAGGATTAGGTGTAGGTTTAGGTTTAAGGATTTGAGAATACATTTCGGTTTTAGGTTTAGGTTTAGGTTTAGGTTTTAGGCTTAGGTTTAGGTTATAAGTGCAGGTTATAGGTTGAGGTTTAGGTTAGGTTATAGGTTAAGGTTTAAGGAATTAAGAATAAGTTAAGGTTTAGGTTTAGGAAATCGGGTTCGGGTTCGGGATCGGGTTTAGGTTTGAGTTTTCAAGTTTAGGTTTAGGTTTAAGTTAGGGAGTTAAGATTAGGATTAGGTGTAGGTTTAGGTTTAGGAATTTGAGAATACATTTAGGTTTTAGGTTTAGGTTTAGGTTTAGGTTTAGGTTTTAGGTTATAGGTTAAGGTTTAGGTTAAGGTTAGGTTATAGGTTATAGGTTATAGGTTAAGGTTTTAGGTCATAGGTTTTGGTTTAGGTTAAGGTTTTAGGTTTAGGTTTAGGTTTAGGTTTAGGTTAAGGTTTAGATTTAGGTTATAAGCTATAGGTTTAGAGAATTGAGAATAGGTTAAGTTTAGGAAATTGGGTTCGGGTTCGGGATCGGGATCGGGTTTAGGTTTGGGTTTTCAAGTTTAGGTTTAGGTTTAGGTTAGGGAGTTGAGATTTGAATTGGGTGTAAGTTTAGGTTTAGGGATTTGATAATACATTTAGGTTTTAAGTTTAGGTTTAGGTTTAGGTTATAGGTTTAGGTTTAGGTTTAGGTTATAAGCTATAGGTTTTGGGAATTGAGAATAGGTTAAGGTTTAGGTTTAGGAAATCGGGTTCGGGTTCGGGATCCGGTTTAGGTTTGGGTTTTCAAGTTTAGGTTTAGGTTTAGGTTTAGGTTAGGGAGTTGAGATTAGGATTAGGTGTAGGTGTAAGTTTAGGTTTAGGGATTTGAGAATACATTTAGGTTATAGGTTTAGGTTTAGGTTATAGGTTATAGGTTTAGGTTTAGGTTATAAGCTATAGGTTTAGGGAATTGAGAATAGGTTAAGGTTCAAGTTTAGGAAATCGGGTTTGGGTTCGGGATCGGGTTTAGGTTTGGGTTTTCAGGTTTAGGTTAGGGAGTTGAGATTAGGATTAGGTGTAGGTTTAGGTTTAGGGATTTGAGAATACATTTAGGTTTTAAGTTTAGGTTTAGGTTTAGGTTATAAGCTATAGGTTTAGGGAATTGAGAATAGGTTAAGGTTTAGGTTTAGAAAATCTGGTTCGGGTTCGGGATCCGGTTTAGGTTTGGGTTTTCAAGTTTAGGTTTAGGTTTAGGTTTAGGTTAGGGAGTTGAGATTAGGATTAGGTGTAGGTTTAGGTTTAGGGATTTGAGAATGCATTTAGGTTTTAGGTTTAGGTTTAGGTTATAGGTTTTAGGTTTAGGTTTAGGTTTAGGTTTAGGTTATAAGCTATAAGTTTAGGGAATTGAGAATAGGTTAAGGTTTAGGTTTAGGAAATAGGGTTCGGGTTCGGGATCGGGTTTAGGTTTGGGTTTTCAAGTTTAGGTTTAGGTTAGGCAGTTGGGATTAGGATTAGGTGTAGGTTTAGGTTTAAGGAATTGAGTTTAGGTTATAGGTTTAGGTTTTTATATAGGTTTAGGTTTAGGTTTAGGTATAGGCTTAGGTTATGGGTTATATGTTTAGGTTTAGGTTTAGGAATTCGGGTTTGGGTTCGGGTTTATGTTCGGGTTTAGGTTATAGGTTTAGGTTTAGGTTATAGGTTTAGGTTAAGGTTTAGGTTTAGGTTAACGTTGTAGGTTATAGGTTATAAGTATAGGTTATAGGTTTAGATTAAGTTTAAGTTAAGGTTGTAAGTATAGGTTATAGGTTTAGGTTAAGGTTAAGGTTAACGTTTAGGTTTAGATTATAAGTATAGGTTTTAGGATTTCAGAATAGGTTTAGGTTAAGGTTATAAGTTTAGGTTAGGGTTATAAGTATAGGTTTAGGTTATAGGTTAAGGTTTAGGTTTAGGTTATAAGTATAGGTTTTGGGATTTGAGAATAGGTTTAGGTTAGGTTGTAAGTTAAAGTTTAGGGAATTGAGTTTAGGTTATAGGTTATAGGTTTAGGTTAAGGTTTAGGTTGTAGTTATATGTTTTGAGATTTGAGAATAGGTTTAGGTTATAGGTTAAGGGTGTGGTCCCTGCAAATACAGATATAAACACGGCCTGCTCCAATTGGCCAGGCCCTTCCAATGTTGTCCATAAGAAATGGACAGCTTCATCATGGTCATAACAGCGGTTCCCACCTTCCATGGACCCCCGCTCAATATCTGAATAGCTCTGACGCACATCCGGGTCTGCTCCATTAATTTCGAGTAAATACATAAACACGGCCTGTCCAAATGGTCAGGCCCCTCCAATGTTGTCCATAGGAAATGGACAGTTTCATCATGGTCATAACAGCGATTCCCACCTTCCAAGGACCCCCGCTCATCCGGATAGCTCCGACGCACATCCGAGTCTACTCCACTAATTTTGAGCAAATACATAAACACGGCCTGTCCAAATGACCAGGCCCCTCCAATGGTCATAACAGCGGTTCCCACCTTCCAGGGACCCCTGCTCAACATCCGGATAGCTCCGACGCACATCCGGATACATAAATGGGTACAGTTTCAAATAACATTATTAGCAATGTTTCAAATGCATACCTCCTTTAGAACGTCCTTCAGTTGATCCTCATGAAAGTCCTGATCTATAAGAACCTTAACGGCAACATCCTGCATTCCATAATTGAATAAATAAGAAAATGCATCACCTTTACTTTCAAGTCAAACAAAAATGGGACAGAGAACCATGTAAGAAACACAAAGAAAAATGTGGATTTCTTTGAATATGATAGAGAGATTGGTTTAGGAACTGAATCGCAAATTACTCTCATCAGGTTAGTTATCAGAATAACATTTCTAGAGAAGTTCCCTGCATTAAATGCTTGCCTATGTAATTCAATTGTCTTCAGTAAAATCAAATTACTATCTTAAAAGAAATGCACGCCACGCATGCAAAACGTCATTTTCAAACCAAACTACACTCGATATTTTCAAATCTCACGTGGCCACTTCATTCCCCCACTATCTCCCTCGATTTCCCCACTCTTACCTCTCGGTCTCCCTATCTTGAAGCAAAAAAGAAGAAGAAGATGAAAAAAAAAAAAACTCTTTTATGTTTTTTCAATCCATCTTCTATTTTCTTCTTAATAAGAAAATCCATATTTACTAATATTCCCATTTTTCTATTTTTCAAAAGAATGAGTTCGGACTCCGAAAGCATCATCTCTAGTACTCGTACTTTCAACCCAAACCCTAACCAAGAAGGACTCCAAAATTACCAAGTACTCGTAAACATTCATTGTAAGCATTTTCTGTCTGAGCCTCCTCACACCTTATATTGCATATGGTCATGGTTCAAATGTAAAATGGTAACACAAAAACAAAAAATTAACATCACTATCATACATGGAATTTGAGAGAAGCAAATGCATTGCCATGAATTTGAGACCATCCAAGCGCTAAAGCAAGCTTCAACAATAACAAGTGTTTCAAATAAATGCAATTTTTTCATATTAAGATGGGGAACATGTATAACATAGGAGATGAAATGAGAAGAATAGCTCCCTCAAACGCCACGACCCTCCGTCACGGATGATCTCCACCTAGTAGTCTCAGCAGGCTCCCTATTGCTAAGATTCTGCAAGACAGAAGAAGAAGAAGAAGAAGAATGAGAAGATACTTGTTAATAATTTTAGTCACTAAAAAGGAAAAAAATAAAATAGCCAAGCTAATATGATGCATATGCATTTATCAACTTAAGGACTCAATGGCGAATGTCAATAGATTGAGACAATACAACATTAAACAAGGTATTTCAATCTTACAAACAATGAACTCATAGGTAAAAAAGGGTCATCATCAAATACACGTAAGAGATGACAATGCATGAAATGGAAATATGCTGTGCATTACATGGAACTCTAGTGCCTAGGGGAGTGAGTTTATATACAATTAGTAAGAAAAGGATTCTAATGAACATATCCAATAAATGAGAACTGAGAAAATAAAAATCACCAAGGAAAAAAAAACAGAAGGCTAAATTCATACATTTTGGCATAGTTCCCATGGAGACAAGTCTTATACAGGCCTGGCCCGACAGTCCAAACTTGGTCTGCTTTAAGCTTGCAGGTCAAACACAGGCCTATGTTTAAGTCCACCAAATGAACGGGATAGGCCCAGTCCAAGTTTGATGGGGGTGCTTGGTGCTTGTAAAATCTCTTCTTAGTGGTAGGGCTATCAATAGGACACACTCATGGTTGGTTTCAACTGGATTTTAATTGGTCAGGCTGAGCTTGTCAGGCCAGCCCTGTTCATAAGAAATTTTAGAATCACATGGGCAAACCCACTCCAACAGCTGCAAAAGAAAATTACTGTGCCCAAATTTTTAGTTATGTACATGTACATCACCATCTCATAAAAGCATAGTTGAAGAATTTACCATCAGGATCAGCCACCCTTGCCATCGAAAGTGCATTGAAAGTGCCCATATCCACACCATTCATTTATATTTCATAGAAGGGGAAGAATAAGAATTGTTCAATACTTGTTGATTGTCTGTCTTTTTCTTTTTATAGATTACTAATTAATCTGATTAACCAAACACTATTAGCTGGTAAACATCCATTCACTGTTGAAAAGAAACAGAAAGATTAGAAAAAGAAAATAAAAGGGGAAAAAAGTACATTTGTCAACAACAATCAAGGCATAGGCCTTGACCAAAAAAAATACAGAAAAAAGAAGAAGAAAGAGCTAGAAAATAGACTAACATAATCCAGCAGGATATTTGGAAAGGATGCCAAAACCCTAGGCTGGTTAGCCATGAATGATATTCATGCCTCAGCTTGAAAGTTGTTGGGAGGGTCAGATAGAAGAAGTGAATACATTTATTTTAAGATTTCCAAAAGTTCAACACATCCAGGCCTTTAATATCAATCAAAAATAAAATATAAACATGGGCATTGTATTTAGAGACATGGCAAAGCTCCATCTCCGATGTGGAGATCAAATGGCTATATTCTAGACTCATAAATAAAGATAACTCCACAGATAGGTACCTTGCATCGTTGAGAAAAATATGAAAAGGCGTCTTCCTTCCATTTCTGGACAGATAGGTACTAGTATCCTCACCCATAAGGGGGCCGTCCATTTGTAATAACCACCTTTATGTGAAAAGGATTCTACAAGGCACAAGGGTTCCGCTTGCAGTATGTACCACCTTATCATGCAGCAGAGAAAACTCAGTTTCCCATAGGAAAATCAATTCACTGCAGGATCCATCATCCTCATCGTTATCATCATCAAGTTATGATCAACAAGAATTGTCAAAACCAAAATTCATAACAAACATCCTTCAATACAATACCCAATCACGAACAAGAACAAAACCAAACACCACCCAAGAATCAAGATAACAGAATTCAAACACACCAATTCATTCAAAGAAAAAAAATACAATTGGAGCAATGAGGAATTCAATTTTAGAAGTCATACCTTGAAAGAGAGGCTGCCCAAATGCTTGCGCGATGTCAGAAAATGAAAATAAAAAAATCCAGTAGACTTTAATCCATGCTCCAAAAACAAAAAACAAAAAAATAAATAAAAATCAAAATACACACTGACTTTAATTTATACTTATCAAAACCCAAAACAGCTTTTTCTCAACTCCAAGACTCCAAACAAAGAAAATAGAATTGCAAAAGGGCCTGCCCGGTTATTACCTCCTTCCTTGTAAGTATACATATATATGAATTCTTCCAAGGCATAGAATCAAATAGGTAGTGGGCCCAACAGCTAGGGCCCACATACAAACAACCAATGGCATGTGTTTCCAACCTCCAAAAAAAAAGGAATAAAATGCCACGGAACATTAAAAAAAGCAACCAACTCAACAAACGCGCAATTAAAATAATTCAGCAATAGAAATTACAAAATAACCAAATACCAAACATCTAAAGAGTTGTTCTTTGATAAGTCCATGTACAAAGATAGATAACAAAGCATTCTAAATTCTAAACCATTGGCCGAAACTAATCTGATACAACGTCTAACTAGAAGCTTGACAGATTCTTTTGAGAATCTTACGAATGATCTTTTCAGAAATGATAGTGGAACTATCAGATCAATGGTTTTTTTTCATCCGCCAGCTATGGTGGGGCCCACCGGTGGGACCCTTTATGTTAGAAAACATTGGCCCCACATTCACGGAACCTCGGCCATTGACTAGGAACCGTATCCAAACTCCCGCCTTATTCTACCAAGAAAGATTTCACCATATGGGAACTACCCATGATATTTCCATGCCCAAACGTGTCGTTCCTTTACAACTGACCACACCACATTTTTCATGCCTCCATATCCTGTACTTATTTCACAAACATTACAGTGGGCCCACCCGCTTCTGAAGGCAGGCCTGTGATAGAGTCCTGCATCACAAAATACACCACAGAAGATAAGTGGGGCACACTGTGATGTTTGTGATAAATCCATTTTGTCCCCTCAAACACACCGCGGTTGAGGGATTCACGGACGAGGGCGAAAACGTGGGGTTGATCGGTGAGGAGCTGGTCGACATTGATGGCCTTGAGGCCTTGAGACCTTCAAACGAAAAAAGAACTCGAGATAACCAAAAAAAATTGAAAGAAAGAAAATGCAAAACTGTGGAAAAATCAAATGGCGTATATGAAACCCTAAAAATTGCTGATCTCCGGGAAATTTACACCAAAACGCAAAGATTTTCTTCTATTATGATAAATCATAGACACAAAAAGAGGAGAAATTTGAAACGAGGTACCTGAAAAATCTCCCGATCGCAAATTCCTGACAGTGTAAATGAATGTCGAAAGAGGAACTCCAGCGACTTTTGTTTGAATGAAGACGAGGCATCCTCTGCACGAAAGATGGATATGGAAATCCTCTTCTAAAATGAAACGTTACTTTCAAATTCGACAATTGTGAGTTTTCCATCATTTATAACATAAACTATGTTAACAACCATACATATAAGAGACCATTTACCAGATGATTATGATAGTCTTATATAGGAAAAAAGTACAAATATTAGCCATTTACAATTAGACCCATTATTTAGATGGCCTGGATAACACCATCTCATTGCCACTATTGTTATGAATGAGTCACCACTGTTTTACCTCAACTGCAAAACTCGCACAATGTCATTGTACAATAAAAAACATCCTGTTGAGATTTGGATCTGGTAGGCTCTATGGGCCCCACCATGATGTATATGTTTTATCCCCACCGTCCATCCATTTCTCAACGTCATTTTAGGGTTGATCCCTGAAAATGAGCTCGATATAAATCTTAAGTGGTCCACACCACGAGAAAATAGTTGGGCAGCCAAATATCATGAAATATCATGATATTTCATGATTAATAAATCTAATTCAGTATAGTGGATCTCACCACAGAAAACATTCCCACAGTGGAAACTATCTTAAGGCCCACCATAATTTTTATTTGAAATTCAACCTGTTCAAAAGTTTTAAAAAAACATGAAATAAGATAAAACACAAATATTAGCTTGATCTAAAACTTTCGTGGTCCTTAAACAGTTTTAATGGTGGATGTCACTATCCCCACTATTTTCTGTGCTGGGGTCCACTGGAGCTTTGGATTTATCCTTGGATATTGCCCAAAAATGATCTCTCCAAATGGATGGAAGGTTTGGATATAAAACATACATCATGATGGGGCCCAAAATTGAGAGGTATATAAATATCAGGTGGACCACACCACATGAAAGCAATAGTGATTGGATATCCATCATTAAAATCCTATGTAAGGCCCACTATACTCTTTATTTGGCATCCAATTTGTTTATTAGGTCATTCAGGTTTAGATGAAGGGGAAAAACAAAAATCATCTCAATTCAAAACTTTTATGGCCTCTGGAATGTTTTAAATGGTTGACGGTCATTCAACACTATTTCTTGTAATGTGGTCCATTTCAAATTGGGATATTTCTCATTTTTGGTCTCATGCCATAAGATGATCTTTAAAAATAGATAGACGGCATGGATTAAACACATACATCATGGTTGGGCCCACACAGCACCAACCACAAGCCAATATTGGATGGTGTAAGGGGATGAGCCAATTCGTCCCTTTATTTGTGGTGTGGTCCATTTAATCCTTGGATATGATTCATTTTTTGGATAATTCTATGAAATGATTTCAAAAAATGGATGAACGGTGTGGGTTGATCCCAAAATTTCGGTAAATCCAAAACCCAAGTGGACCATGCCACACAAAACAGTGTCAAATAATGATTTCCACCGTTGATACCTTGGGCCCACATTAATGTTTATTTGTCATCCAACATGTTCATAATATCAAAAAAAAATATGAATGAAGGGAAAACACAAACATCGGCCTAAATGTGGGTCACACCACATAATATAATGGAGGGGTTTCCTTAGAACATTCATAATCATATATTAGGCCTGCCTAAATGTGATTCACATATCCAACCCACTCATTATGTGTGTCCCACTTGGATGAGGAGTTGGAGCAATTTTCAACTGCATCCATGTTGTATTAACTTATAAACAGGTTGGATCTTAAATAAACATCGTGGTGGGCCCTAAGAAGGTTTCAATAGTGGGTGTCACTATCCCACTCTTTTCTATGGTGGGTCCACTTGAACTTTGGATTTGCCCCGTCAGTTAGATGCATCATTCCATGGTGGGCCACGAGCTTAAAAATAAAGTCAATACATGACTTGGGTGGGCCACACCGCATACTATAGTTGAGAGGGTTACCCTCCCATTAAAACATTTCATAATTATTTATTGGGCCCACCTAGATGTGGTTTATAGATCTAGCCCATTCATTATGTGTGTCCCACTTGGATGAGGAGTCAAACCAAGTTTCATACACATCCAAAACTCATGTGGGCCCCACCAAATGCTTTTATATGTGGGGTGCACACAAATTAACCTCATGGGAAGTTCCCATGAGGTGACCTTATAGTACCATTTCACTCTGTAGGTAACTCCTTCATGGGTGTTACTCTAACCGTGTAGGGCCCACCTTGATATATTTTATGTATATCGACACCGTTCATATATTTTTCCATCATATTTTAGGATGTGATTTCAAATCATAAGAACTCAATAATCTCAAGTGGCCCATACCAATCAAAACAATGATGAATAACTATTAAAAACCTTTTGAAGGCCACATAAGTTTTGGATCAATTTGATCTTTGTAGTTTACCTTCATCTAGATCTTCTTTACATTATCAATAAGTTAGATTGCAAATAAACATTACTAAAACCTTACGATGGGCTCTTTATAATTTTTAATGGCGAGGTACTATCTTTTCATTCTTTCCAGTTGTGTGGCCCACTTAAGATTTAAATCTACACAATTTTTTATACCCGGCCATAAATGGGTTGGAGAAACATAGGGGTGGCAAGGATATACAACACATCATCAAAATCTCACTTTTGTTATCTAACTTTTCAATTTTTCTTGTCAAAAAAAAAAAAAAAACTAGTTTTCTTTTTTAAAATATATATTTTTTTACAATTTGTCAATTTTTTCACAATTTTATTTAATTTCTTAAATTTTCTTTTTCAAAATATCATTTTTTTTAATCTCGCTTTTGTTATATAACTTTTTAATTTTTCTTGTCAAAATGCAAAATCTAGTTTTCTTTTTAAAAAAATATTATTTTTTTTTCAATTTGTCAAAATTTTCACAATTTTGTTTAATTTTTTAAATTTTCTTTTTCAAAATATCTTTTTTTATCGAAATCTCACTTTTGTTATCTAACTTTCTAATTTTTCTTGTCAAAATACAAAATCTAGTTTTCTTTTTTTAAAAATATATATTTTTTTTACAATTTGTCAATTTTTTCACAATTTCATTTAATTTTTTAAATTTTCTTTTTCAAAATATCATTTTTTTAATCTCACTTTTGTCATATAACTTTTCAATTTTTCTTGTCAAAATACAAATCTAGTTTTCTTTTTTAAAAAATATATTTTTTAACAATTTGTCAATTTTTTCACAATTTTGTTTAATTTTTTAAATTTTCTTGTTCAAAATATCATTTTTTTATCGAAATCTTTTTTTTTTCAAAATTATCAACAGTTTTTTTTTCATAAATTTACATTTTTCTGAAACATTATTAATTAATTTTCTAAGCTTCTCAACTTTTTTTTTTTTTTTTTTGCAATTCATAATTTTTTTGAGGAGCATTAATAGATATGGTCCTTGACAGTCTTTATTGGAGATAGTCTGTAACAGTCTTTAAAAGAGACGGTCTTTGACAGTCTCTAATAAAGACGGTCTTTGACAGGGATATAAGATAGCTGAGGACTGTCTCTAATAGAGACGGTCTTTGATAGTCTCTAAAAGAGAGGGTATTTGACAAGGTTATAAGACGGCTAAGGACCATCTCTAATAGAAACAGTCGTTGACAGTCTCAGATTTCAAGTAAAAGACGGTCAATGACCGTCTCTAATGCAGACGGCCAAAGACCGTCTTTAATGACCGCATATAAGCCGGTCTTCAACCGTCTTAAATGATTTGTGGATGTTTAACATTTTAAGACAATATTAGGGACGGTCAATAGCCGTCTAAAATTTTAGAGACGGTTTACAGTCGTCTCTAAACCATCTTTAAACCAAAGAATTTTAGAGATGGTCCAGAACCGTCTCAAAATTCGTCCTTTTTTTTCATTTTTCACGTAGTGAATGTACAGATGGCACACATTTTTACCTCATCATGTAGGGTGTCGTGTGCTGATTGAACGACTAGCTGTAAATAGCATTTGCCTATCATTTGTGAATTCTTTATTATTTTCAATGGTAATGATATTTATAACCTACTATATCCGAGGACCAAAACTAGTTGGATTCAAGCCAACCCAACAGGTTACAAGTGCCTGGAGCCATGCTGGCCTAGATCCCAATCTTGGTCCACTCGCAGCTGTCCCGATATCCTAGAATCCATCCCAACCCAACCCAGTCCCACTGGGTAGGAATCTTGGTCCGCACACGGCCATCGACCCGACAACCCAATACCCATTCCAAAAGTCTAATATGAGTGTATCATTTATGCATAGCTCAAGCTCAACTCATTTCTAGTTCTTTACGAGACATTGAGTGATGGACTCTAATAACAGTCATAATAAGGCATTCATCACATGCAGAATGAATGTCATTCCTCTTTTCTATTTCATATTTATTGATAATTACAATCGTGTGAATTCGAATCGGTGGCATTTACATGGATGATCTTTATTAATTTAATGGTGCTCTACATATATGGGCACAGGTGTTAATTTCATACACGACCACAAGATAATTGTGCTTGCTTGATTTTTGGGCAGAGATCCTTCTAATAGTAAGTTCCACTTTTTTTTCTTTTTCTTTTTTTAACATAACATTAAAAACGGGCATGATGGAAATGGCGTTCCTCACCTATCATATACTCTGTTATAACATTCAGGCATGCACCATCTGAGATAAACAACCGACTATTACAAGAAATGTTTGTGATGAGCATTGCTGGCACATGCCTGTATCTCTGATATATACTCTATGGTGAGATGGCAGTGATGCAACACAGTCTCTGCTCAAAGGGACACACCTTCACCCTGCACCTTAATTTATATCATTATGAAACTTTTTAAAGTGAGGCAAAATAAATGAGCTATTTTTATCATTTTATTGTGTTTTTTTAAAGAAAAATTATAACTTATAAATCGAGAGTCAAATACACTTATAAAAAAGTTTAAGTTATTAAAATTATAATTGTTGGGGAAAAAACACCAAGTCCGGAGACGCGGTTATGGAATGGACCAACTCTATCGGCACTGCCCGAGAATCCGAGGCAACGTATTGGATCGAGACGAGACAAAGCCTAGAGGAGAGACTTAGCTCAGATTTCTGGGAAACGAATCCCGACCGAGACCTTAAGAGTCAGGAGCCATAGGCAAAGTAAGACACATAAAGTTGGCTCGATTAGCGAGGCATCAATGTCTAAAGAGGCCGATTGAGGCCCTGAAGCTAAAAGTAACCTGACCGACCATAAAACCGACCCATACGAGGTCGGATACAGTGTCGGGTATCGGATTAAGGAAGAACGTCGACCATAAGCTGATCCTGTTCCGTCCGATAGGGGCCAGAAAGCTTTATCTTTACAGCCAGCCGAGACTCGTCTGTTACTTGAGTTGGTCAAGGCCGAGCCGAGCGAGGAAGAAATGGTGTAAGCTTAAATACCATTCCGGAAATCACGGGAAAGGATTCTCGATCCCGAGGATCTTGGCATCGGGAAGCATCCATAAGAAGGTTACGGCTAAATCAAATCTCCTAGAAATTGGGGAGAGAATCCCTATACGGCAGGATCATCCCTCTCCTATAAATGAGAGACACTTGAAGGGTGAAAGGTATGCAAAAACTCTCTCCCAAACCCCCTCAATACTATAAGACCCAGATTCCTAGCCTGACTTTGGCATCGGAGGGTCCCCTGCTCTAGTCAGGGTGTCCTTTATTTTCTTCCTGTGTAGGTACTCGAAGATTTAAAGAGAGGAGACCAGATTTTTGCATCAACAGTTTGGTGCCATATGTGGGATAAGATACAAAAAGTAGTGTTCCAAGCTCTATCCAGAAGTGTCAAGCGAGCGTTAATGGTGAGAAACAGAAAAACTGGTCCTACCGAACCAAATGAGGCTGATGACGCTGGACCGCCAAGTCCAGATGGGACCCAAGGAGCTCAGAACTAACCTGATAATCAACAAGGCTCCGCGGCTCGTCCTGCAGCATCTGCCACAACTAAGAATACCCAGAGGAATCAAGGAAATGGACGATTGGATCGGGAGGTCCAGGAACTCATAGCCGATATAAACGTTATGAAACAAATGTTGGAGCAGATACACCGTCAACAAACTTAGCAGCCTCAACAAGAATAGGCGATGAATGTTCCGCAACAAGTTGCCGACCTTCATTCCACTGCCCCGCAGTCGCTGGAACAACCGAGTCAGCCCCATGGGCCGCCCAAGCCAGCGCCCGCTCATTCCGTGACTCCCGTGCTACCTTCCACTAATCTTCGACACGAGATAGATCGGATGAGGTGCAACCGGCCTCCGGTTGAAGGGATGGCATAAAGTAATGAGCCTTGAAAAGCTGACCTTCAGGACTTTAAAAAAGAAGTGTTAGAGGAGATGGTGGATATGAAGCATAGTCGGGATGCATATTCAACCACGATAAAAACAAAAGCATCCTCGTTCGTCGATGAAATGATGCAAGCCCGGCTGCTGAAAAGATTTTGCCTCCTTCAGATTACACCTTTCACAGGCAAAACTAACCCAACGGAACACATCGAATGCTTCCGAACGTATATGGAACTACATGATGCCTCGGATGCCGTGATGTGTCGGGCTTTCTCCCTCACCTTAACCAACGTGGCCCGATTTTGATTCAAGCAGCTGAGACCAAAGTTCGTCAGCACGTTCACAGAACTCAGTGATGCCTTTCTCACCAATTTCATTGGTGGGAAGAAGAAGTTGAAGCCCCCTGCGCATATGAACAACATAGTTCAGAAAGAGGGAGAGCTGCTGAAAGACTACACCAAACGTTTCAACTTTGAATCACTCCAAGTTCGAAAACATTTAGAGGAGACATCACTCAATTCCATCATACAAGGCGTTAAGGATAAGCCATTTCTTACATCCTTGGACAAGAATCCGCCTGAGACTTTGGCTGAATTCATGACTCGGTCAGATAAATATGCAAACGCTGAGAAAACAAGAAACTTGCGTGAGGCCGCCCAGAACGTAAAAACCCCAGCTAAAGAGTCAGCCAAAAAGGAAGTTGACTCGACTAGAGGAAATAAGCGTAAGGATGACTAAACACGCGATGAACAAAAGTCGGGCAAGCGACCCGACCGAAAGTTTTCTACATACACCCCACTTAATAAACCTCAAGAGCAGGTGTTGATGTAAATCAAGAGAAGGATTTGTCAGCTAGCCGAATAAGCTTTGGAGTAATCCGAACCGGCGGAAGAATGATAAATATTGCCACTACCATCGCGATCATAGCCACAATACGAGTGATTGTTATCACTTGAAGGAAGAAATCGAAAGGCTTATCCGAGAAGGCCGGCTCAAAGAACACGTCGAAAGAATCGGGACAGCGGAAGAACGCTCGGGAGACAACCGACCCACGGAGAAAATTCAGACTATTGTCGGTGGTCTTCGCAGCGGAGGTGAATCAAATAATGCTCAAAAAAGTCACGCCAGGAGCATCAGTCGACCTGAGTCCGAGATCCTGATCATAGCTCGGCCTTCGAAGGAAAAGAAGAAAGAAAAATATTGCATCTCGTTCACCGATGAAGATGCTCGAGGCATTCATCATCCTCATGATGACGCATTAGTTGTCACTCTAACCATCGCAAACCGAAAGATGTTCTGCATACTCGTCGACACAGGATCATCTGCTAACGTATTGTTGACTCAGGCATTCGACAAAATGGGTATTGAACGATCGACCTTACGGCCGATGTGTACTCTATTGATCGGATTCTTGGGAGGACAGATACTCCCAAAAGGTATCATTTTGCTGCCACTTATTGTTGGAAGCCCTCCGCATCAGGCGACAGTGATGGTTGACTTTCTGATAGTCGACCAATCGTCCATTTATAATGCTATACTTGGTCGACCCTCTTTAAGTCTCCTCCAAGCCATGGTATCTACATACCATCTCTCTATGAAATTCTCGACTGATTTGGGAGTGAGAATCATTAAAGGAGATCAGCAAGACGCAAGATACTGCTACGCAACAGCCGTAAAAGTCCCAACCGAGATATCAATGATCGAGTCACTAAATCCGAGAGCTGAAACTCACGAGTGAGGGCAACTAGTGGAAGACCTTATTTCAGTAACTTTGGTCGAGACCGACGGATCTACAACAGTACAAATTGGCTCATCTCTACGATAGCCCTGTTTCGGTGATACGCCGACATATTTGCATGGAGCCGTGAAGACATGACGGGAATTGACCCATCCATTATCACACATCGACTTAACATCAATCCGACCTACCGGCCGATCCGACAGAAGCGACGTTTGCTCGGTCCTGAAAGGTACGCAATCATTGAAGAAGATGTTAGCAAGCTCCTCAAGGCCAAATTCATAGAAGAGATATACTATTCGGAATGGATAGCCAACGTCGTACTTGTGAAAAAAGCCAATGGGAAGTGGCATGTCAGCATTGACTATACCGACCTGAATAAAGCCTGCCCAAAGGATAGTTTCCTCTTTCAAGGATCGATCAGTTGGTGGATAGTACTGTGGGGCACGAACTTCTTAGTTTTATAGATGCTTATTCAGGGTACAATCAAATTGTAATGCATCAGTCTGATAAATCTAAGACCACCTTTGTCACTGACAAAGGTCTTTATTGTTACCAAGTGATGCCATTTGGTTTGAAAAATGCTGGAGCGACTTATCAAAGATTAGTGAACAAAATCTTTGCTCGGTTGATCGGCTAAACCATGGAGCGTACATTGACGACATGCTCATTAAAAGTGTACACACAGCCGACCTTATAGCCGACCTAGAAGAAATGTTCCTGATCTTACGTAAGTTTCAAATGAAGTTGAACCCGAGTAAGTGTGCCTTTGGTGTGAGCTCTGGAAAGTTCCTCGGATTCCTAGTCAGCCAGCGAGGAATCGAGGCAAATTTAGAGAAAATTAAGGCATTGCTGGACATGGAGTCTCCGAAAACTATAAAAGACATACAAAGATTGACCGGACGAGTAGTGGTACTCAACCGTTTCCTCTCCCGAGCCACTGATAAATGTCTCCCATTTTTTAAATAATTGAAGGGACGACAAACGGTGGATTGGACGAAAGAGTGCGAAACAGTGTTCCAGCAATTAAAGTCTTACCTCGGGTCTCCTCCCCTCTTATCGAAACCTGAGCCAAGAGAAGCCCTGCTATTGTATCTTGTGGTGTCCGAGGTAGCAGTTAGCTCGGGACTGATACGGGAGCATGAAGGGAAACAACTGCCAGTTTATTACGTAAGCAAAGCACAACTACCGGCAGAGACGAGATACCCACTCCTGAAAAAAGTGGCCCTAGTGTTGATCGTCTCCTCGCGACGACTTTGGCGATATTTTCAGGCTCATACAATTATAGTCATGACTGATCTCCCACTACATCAGGTCCTGCAGAAACCAGAAGCTTCAGGCCGACTCATGAAGTGGGCGATTAAACTCAGCGAATTCAATATTCAATTCAAGTCGAGAGCAGCAGTTAAGGGGCAAGTCGTGGCCGACTTCATTGCTCAAGTGATAGCACGAGCAGATTCAATGGCTTGGAATACCGAGCCTACTGAAGAATTGACCACCGCTTCTCCCGAGTCAATGCCCGACCCAATCCCCTGGAAGCTGTTTGTTGATGGCTCCTCCAACTCTAAGGCAAGTGGGGCAAGAGTAGTACTGGAAACTCCTGATCAAACCTACATGCAGTATGCCTTAAGACTTGGATTTCAATCCTCGAACAACACAGCAGAATATGAAGCTTTATTGCTCGGTCTCCAACTGCGGCCAGTTTGGGCGTTACGCATCTCAATGTTTTCAGTGATTCACAATTAGTCGTCAATCAAGTCGTTGGTGTGTATCAAACACGTAAAGAGTAATTGAAAGCATATGTGGAGAAAGTCAAAGAGTTAATCGACGGATTCAAACAGTGTGTAGTTACTCGGATCCCTCGGACAAAAAATGCCAAAGCCGATCTGTTGGCAAGACTTGCCTCAACCGACGAGGACGATATACCTAGGTCCATTCCAATTGAGTACGTCGCCAAGCTAAGTATCGGTGAACCAATTAGCTCGACCATTCATACAATCAATTCGGAACCCACTTGGCTTGACCCGATTATCCGATATCTCGACAATAGAGAGTTGCCCGAAGATCACGCCGAAGCTCAATAATTAAAAATCCGAGCTTCTCGTTACACCATACTCAACGGCGTGTTATACAAGAAAGGTTATTACGCTCCGTTACTACAATGCCTAATCCCTAGTGAAGCCGACTACGTACTACGAGAAATACATGAAGGAATATGTGAAAACCATTCAGGAGGACGATCACTCGCACATAAAGTTCTACGTCAGGGGTACAATTAGCCGACCATCCAGCACGACGCTCATAAACTCATCCAAAGATGCAACAAATGTCAACGGTTTATAGCCATTCCGAGGTAACCCCTGGAGGAACTGACTCCAATGATCGGTCCTTAGCCATTCGCGCAGTGGGGAATCGATATTATCGGACCACTACCCATGAAAAAAGGACAGACCATGTAAGACCCGTGTCCTAATCCGTACCATTCCGTTAGCTTCCGCGGTCCTTCCGGTCAAATTCCGGCAATCTTCGCACCGTATTCGGTGTTTACGCACGATCCTAGGCCAGGTCCCGCGCACCGACGTCGGCTTGATCTAAAAGTTGTATCATAGCGACCGCGTCGTCGCCGCGGTTCCAGCGCCGTGACTTGCGCACCAAACCGATACCCAGGCAAGAAGATGCCGATCAGCGTTTATTCCGAAGAAACACCGCGCGTTGCGGATTTCGAGGGAATCTCTACACAATTAGTCCCATCAATCAACATTTAATGCATCCCATACATCAAGTACTACACCCATTCCCTCTTTTTCCAAAAGTCCACCATT
This sequence comes from Magnolia sinica, assembly GCF_029962835.1. NCBI lineage: Eukaryota > Viridiplantae > Streptophyta > Magnoliopsida > Magnoliales > Magnoliaceae > Magnolia > Magnolia sinica. The sequence continues at coordinate 87,150,745 of NC_080575.1, read as the reverse complement.
CTTTCCACCTCACCACTCCTCTTTTCCAAATTTCAACAACAACCATACACCTTTACAATTTTTTCAACCCAACCCATCACTCCATCACCTCACCTCACCCATCCATATCTTCTTTCTCTCTCTCATTTCTCATATCTCTCCCAAGCAACTCAACCCCCCTCACGTCCAAGCTTTCTCTCCCTCTCAAGTGTGGTCCACCTTCCATCATCCATCTACACCCTCCCATCTCTCATCCCCACCATCAAGAGTCCATCATCCTCCATCAAAGTTGAAGCTAAGGGGCATTGGAGTCTAAGAGACCAAGAAGAAGGAAGATAAGGTGGGTGATTTGTCATTATTTTAAATTTTAGGGCCCACTTGTTGGTGGGACCCATTTGGATGTATGTGATTTAATCTAGAGGGCCCATAGTGGCGGGGTTCCTCTACCTCACCGAATATCTCTCTCTCTATCTCTCTCCCTTTCTTTCTTTGTAATGGTGTAGATCCCACCAATATGTGTTACATCTACCCCGTCCATCTACATCAGACGGTGTGGCCCACTCTATTGCAGGTGATGATCCACACCATCCATTGTTTAGATGGCCCAATGCTTTGTATATATATATATATATATATATATATATATATATATATATATATATATATATATATGTATGTATATACATATTTGTTATACATGTATAATATAATGTGTATCATATATATAATATAATATATATTATATACATATAAGATGGTGGGCCACATCTACGTGGGACCCACCATAGCAATGAGATTAGGAGTTTGGTCACTGGACGTTGGAAGTGAAGTATGTGCACTGACGTGGATGTGTACCAGCAAACACAAAAAAAAGAGGGGTTAGTTGCCTTTTTGGGTGGGCCACCTATGTAGGCCCCACCTTGATGTATGTGCTCAATCCAATCCGTCCATCTTCCTCTCCAGCTCATTTTAGGCGTTGAGCCAAACTTTGAGGGTAATCTGATTCTCAGGTGGGCCATACCATAAGAAATAGCGGTATCACCCTTGAAAACCACCTAGATCCCTTAATTCGTCAAAAACAGGCCGTATATTAGACTCGTTTGATCGGTCAGACTCGTTTGATCGGTCTTGGTCCATGGAATCCGATGGCTGGAGTGGATTCATCCGATGCGGGCCCCACACAGGAGTTTCTGCAAAAAAAATGATTTAAAAAAAAAAAACAACAAACTAGGCAGCAGTGCCTGCTGCTGCCATTGTCAGGACGCCAGAGGGCGGACGGACGGACGGACTGGTTCCACGTCCAGCCGTGGGCCCCACCATGATGTGTATTTTGCACATCCACACCGTCCATTCATTGCCCACCTCCATGGCCGTGGGCCATTCAAAAAATCAACCTTATACGAAATTCATGTGGGCCATACCATTTAAAATCATGTGAAGACATGTCAAAATATATAAGATCACTTGGTGGGACCTACCTGAGTTTTGGATGTTGCTGAAACTCGGTATGTACCGTCAGTCAGATGGGACCCACATAATGGATGGGCTGGATTTGTGAACCACATTTCGGTGGGCCCCACATCTGCCCAAAGGTCCAATGACCTTACCAACAGGTTGGACGTCAAATATACATTACAGTGGGCTCCCTGCCCGCGTAACCTTTTCAACAGGTTAGATGAGAAATAAACATTACAATGGGCCCAGGTTGGTTAGAAAATAAACATTTCAGTGGGCCCATTCCAGTGTGCCCTACCCCAGGTGCACGTGACCAACGGGTTGTGTGGTAAATATGCATTAATGTGGGCCCAGGTCACGTGTGACCTTATCAAAAGGTCGGGTAGAAAATAAATATTACAGTGGGCCTTACCTGGCCTAAATGACCTTATGAGGAATTGGATGGCAAATAAACATTACAATGGGCCCAGGTTGGTTAGAAAATAAACATTTCAGTGGGCCAGGTTGGGGTGGAAAATAAACATTATTGTAGCCCCAAGTTTGAGTGACCTTATCAATGGGTTGGATGGGAAATAAACATTATGGTAGGCCCCACACGGGACCCACTTATATATGTATGACAATCCACACCCTCCTTTAGTGTGGGCCCCACCATGATACGTGTGTTTCATCCAATCATTCAATCACCTTGAAAATTAATTTGTTTTTTGGCCCATTATTGAGGCCCACCTTAAATTGCATAAGCCCTCTGTAATGTATGCAAGGCCCGTGTGACTAGGCCCATGTTGATGCAATTTTGGCCCGTCATTGAGGCCCACCTTGATATATATCTGAGAGACCCATGTATGAGGCCATTTGATGTTTTAGAGGCCCATGGGTCGAGGCTCAATAAGATGTGCAAAATGCCCATTGAAATGTGTGATTCGTGGAAGGCCATCCTTTGGGAGCAAGGTTGGTTTTATGTCCACATTGTGAGGATAATGTCGGTTAAATGTCCGCATTATGAATCTCCCTAAGGCCCATTAATAGGCCCATACCTGTAGTATATAGGCCGCCCAGGCCCATCTTCTTAATAATCAGAGTCCATCACCTCATAACATGATAGTATAGGTCCATGATTCATGATCATTCGCATCATATGTATGCCTGATGTGAGGAGTGACCGATCATAGCATATGCCTTGGGCAGACTGTTTATGGGCTCCCTGATAGGTGGAGTTGCCCCATATAAGTGCATGGTACATACGAGATTGTTGCATGACTGATAATGTGACTCATGCACTTGCATTTGTGTGATTATAGTTACTGTATGCCCTAGTGACATCAGGGCCATAGCCTCCATAGACACATCATGGATGGCTGGGTTGGATGCCGGAAATGTTTGGTTCTAGCATACGGGCGCCATAGACGTCCTTGGGTGAAAATCCCTAAACCCGATGGTACCAGAGGATGACTCCAATGTCGAGACCGAGTGGATATATGAGCGCACGAGGGCCGAATACCAGGAGGCCGCGTCTCCCACTGTGTCGTGGTCGGTTGGAAAGGGGTGTGGCCTTACTCGCCCGAGGGTAGGGGGAAATACTAGGCTGAGTTTGACCAGCTCGCGAATGGGTCCGCTATCGACGTGCCGGATAGGTATTGGCAGACTATTGACCAGGCGGATAGTGAGGTTTCTTACACTTACTTGGACTGTGCGGCTAGGAGAGCGACAGTGCCATTCGGAGTGTATTGAACCCCGGTGATTATCCAGAATGAGAACTGTACTGATATATGATGAGGATTGGCATGCTTGAGTTGCATCTCGCATCGCATGGCTGTGTTATGGCCGATAGCATTCATATCTTGCACCGCATAGCCTTGGTACGGCTGATTGCATTCATGTGCTCATCACCATGATTCCGCATCACTCTGACCTTGCATTTTGAGCACGTTTATATTGCGCACACACTTACACCACCCTCTAAGCTTTCTATAAGCTTATGCACGATTGATGCGTGCAGGTGACGCCAGGACGCAGTCGCAGCCATAGTCTCACCATAGTTGGAGTGTGCAGCCAAGCTTCTGGAGTTTTGTTTCTTTTGTTGCATTGTATTCTCCCTTTCTATCGCATTGTACTCAAAAGTTTTTGATCATAGTGGATTTTGTGGTGGTGTTCTTGTGGTTATTGTCTGTGGGTTATGCTTTTGTTATGCTCATTATGAATCAGACTGATGATTTGAAATCCTCCTTGTAGTATCCCAGGATTGGAACCTGGTGAATGGGTGCCGGGATCCGAAAATGGAGTTCTACGGAGGCTGTCGGCGCCGGATTCGGCGATCGGGAATTTTGTGAGCCCGGTTTTCGAGTTCGGGGTGTGACAGACCAAGTTCGCTGTTGTAGCAGTGGACTACTTCACAAAGTGGGCTGAGGCTGAGCCACTGGCAAAAATAACCGAGCAGAAGATTACAGATTTCGTATGGAAGAACATTGTCTGTGGTTTCAGGGTACCCCGGACCATTATTACCGATAATGGGAAGCAGTTTGACAATAAGAGCTTTCGTGAAATGTGTGGTAATCTCAGAATCAGAAATGTATACACATCACCCCATCATCCTCAGACGAACGGACAAGTTGAGGCGGTCAATAAGATCATCAAACAGCATCTCCGAACTAAGCTTGACCGAGCCAGAGGAGCATGGGCCGAAGAACTCCCAAACATACCGTGGGCATACCGAACCATGGTTCGAACCGCTGCAGGAGAAACCCCTTTCTCCCTCGCTTATGGCTCAAAAGCCGTTACCCCGGTCGAGATCGGGCTGCCCTCATCCCAAATTAGTTCGTTTAACGAAGAGGATAATGAAGAATTCTTGGCCTTCGGACTTGACCTTGTGGACGAACAAAGCGAAAAAGTTCAGTTACGAACTATGGCTCAGCAACAACAAGTAGCTCAGTTTTATAATGCCTGATTTAAGGTCAGGCGATTTCGAGTCAGGGACATGGTTCTTTAAAAAAACGTTCCTCAATACTAAGGAAGTTGGTGCGAGTACACTGGGACCCAACTGGGAAGGACCCTATGTCATCTCAAGCACCATCCGACTAGGAACGTATCGATTGGAAGACTTAATTGGATAGTTGCTACCTCATCCGTGGAATGCCGAGTATCTAAAAATCTACTATCCCTAAGTTAGCCCATCGAAGCGTTCAAAAAGATTCAAAACCAACAAGCATGTAAACTGAATCAAGATAAATAAAAGAAAACTGAGTATATTCATTTACCAGTACATTTGTTACATTGAGCTACATCTTGTTACGACATTACACTGATAAAGAAAAAGGCTTAAAAGTAAAAGGAAAGGTCGGCTATGACACGCAAGCATCTTCCTTAGCCGTGGATACTTTCGAGCCCGCCCTGGAGCACGGTCTGTTTGGAGAGTTGGTGTGAGTGCCAAAAATGGAGCTGATGATGATACCAAAATAAGTGGTTCAGACTCAGCTACCACCACTGGGAGCAACCTCAGTAACTTCAGGAGTTGCCTCGGCCTCGACCTCGACACAACCACAACATCAGCAGACTCGGTGGCCTCGACCTCCATGCCTTCAGGACCAGAGACATCATCATCGAATCCCGACAAATCAAGGTTGGAAAAAGATTGCTTCATCAGTTGGGTGCAAGCTGTATATCCACTCTGATACAAGCGATCCCTTTCTTTCTCAAACTCTTAGGATTCAAGAAAGGCCTGCACAGCCCGATTCTTGGCCTTCTTGGCCTCCGTAGCCTCGTCGACAGCCTTCCGAATGGTTGCCTCAGCCTCCCCTTTGGTCTGAGCCAACTTATCCCCGCAAGAAGCATGAGCTTGATGGATTCTCTGACTCTCTTCTTAAGCCTTCGTCAATAGTGAAGCCACGCAAGCACACTCGGCTTTGGCGTTAGCAGTGGCCTTCTTAGCGAGTCCCAACTCACCCGACAGAATTTCAGCCCAAGTCAAGGCAGCCTTGACTTTTGCTACCGCCTCAGCTGCCTGCTTTTGAGCGGCAGTCAGATCCGAGAAGGCCTTAATTAAACAAGGGGCCAACTGCAAAAGGAAAATGCGAGGCTGGACTGAGTCACCAATAGAAGAAATCACAAACAAAAAAAGAGAGAAATCACCGACATTACCTCAAGAAGTATCTTCGTCGCATGACCAAGAGTTTGTAGCGAAGAGGCGTTGTAAAGACTAAAGAAATCTCTCTCGCTCCCATGAGTAATGGCCCAAGGGATCATCCTCGATACTACCTGCTCGAAAGGCTAAGGCTCCTGTTGAGTCATCCCCCCTCCTGAAGTCTCCCCTCTCTACTCCTCTCTTAGTTCCGAGACTAACTCGCTCTGCAATGGGTCCCAGCTCAGAAGCCGCTTGAGACTCGGCGGGAGCCGCTCCTACCTCTTCCACCCTCTCTTCGGGGTCAGAAAGCATGATGACAGTCGGGATGATCGGAGCAAGGGTGACTGGGGTGGATGACTCAGCCTTTGGAGCCGTCTTCGCCTTCTTTGAAGGCCAAGGCTCCGACAGAAGCACCGACCTCGGAGGAGCCATCATTTTTTACACCGGCTTAAGAAAAGGTCGAGCTTCAACTATCTTTATATCAGATAAGGTAAAGAATTAGATAAAATCCAAGAGAAACGCATCAGAATAAATTGTGGATACCTATCACGGCAGAGTCTAAGCCCGAGAGAAGGAGACGCTCCAGTTGAAGGAGAGTCTTTAAAGACCGATCTTCCGAACTTAGTCCCCTCAGATCCTTGATCTGAGCTAAAGCACCAGCTCTTAGGTTCGGCCTTCTCTTGGGGATATCTGCAAAACGCGTTCAGTCAGACTCAAGAATGTCAAGACAAAAAAGATACGGAGAAAGAAAATGCCAAGTCACCTGCTTCGAAAAATGCCCGGGGAATACGAGATTCGAAGAGCCCAGGCTAGGTAGTCTCCCAGTGACCGCATGCCCAGAACAACCTCTCTCTCCAGTGTTTATTGGAGGTAGGAGGGTCGGTTATCAAAAGACCGCCCTTGTTCTGCCAAGTGCACAAGCAGTACCAGTTGGGTTGTTGAGGGTTTGTCTGAATTTGGTACAGATAAAGGAACTCGTCCATAGTCAGTGGGGGTTGTTCTGTCTCGGCCCACAACACTGAACATCCGAACAAGTTCCTCCACCCGTTCGGCACTATCTGCCCAGGAACAATTCGGAGTCGAGACAGAAAATCCCGAGTAACGGGTTGGAGGGGCAGACATAAGCTACATTGCATTACGACCTGAAAAATTGCGACCATCCCAGTAGGAGGATGGTCAGGCAATTCACTTGGAAGGGGAAGACGAATAATAATCGAGTCGGGGACATGATACCCGACTCGGATCCTGTCTAAATCCGCCTCAGTTAAAACTGATGGGATTGGACCCTTCTGATCGTCTCCAACTCTCTCTCGGCAGCATCTCCCTCTTCGTCTGCCTACTCAATAGCCCTGGCCGACCTTCTTAGGGGAACCGAGTTGGTGGTTTCCTCTAACTCCTCATCCTCTTCTTCTAAGTCATCCCTAGGAAAACAGTGGTTAGGTCTCCCAGGGGCAGTCGACGCCCCTCCGCCGGAAGGACCCGCCGAAGCAGGACGTTCCGCTGAAGTTCCAGACGTTCTTTCAGAGAACCGAAAAGCTTCATTGGCACTAATCGCCATCTCCGCCAGCAATGAGGGCGATTCCGAGACATTCCAAAGATGTCCTGTTTCATCTTCATCACCGGAAATCCCTTCCTGGGGACTTAAAGAATGCGCTGCCATTAAAGAGTCAAAAAGGAAAGGGAGGGAAAGAAAACTCACCGGAGAGGCAAAAAGTGCACAGTTAGGGAAGTAAAAATGAGAAGAAGAGCAAAAATAATAGAGAAAGTGGCGAAACATGAAGACAAGCAGAGAGGAGGAGAAAAGAAGAAGAGAAAACGGGAAAGGAAAGCTCGCGCAAAAAATAGAAAATAAATCTCGCTCTCCCCTTTTATACCCGAGCCACGTGGCAATGGCATTTAAGGAGTATTCAAATCAACGCCTGCTTCGACTCCCCCGCCCGACACGTGGCGCACACCGACTGACGCAAGTAACGCCCTCGCCACGCGTTTGATGCTCATAAGCGGACGAAACGCTCTGATGGCTGTCCGCTCGTGCAACCTCGAGGACCGAACCGATGCCAGTTAAGAACGACATATGAAGCATTAAATGCCCCATCATAACCTCGGTCTTCAGGGCACACCAACTCAAAAAACTCGTTACTCCTTAGTGTCGACCTAACTAACACAAGGAGTAAGGGGCTTACTGTTAGGGAAAAGACACTAAGACCGGAGATCCGATTATGGAATGGACCAACTCTATCGGCACCGCCCGAGAATCTGAGGCAACGTGTTGGATCGAGACGAGACAAAGCCTAGAGGAGAGACTTAGCTCAGATTTCTGGGAAACGAATTCCGACCGAGACCTTAAGAGTCACGACCCATAGGCAAAGTAAGACACATAAAGTTAGCTCGGTTAACGAGACAGCAATGTCTAAAGAGGCCGATTGAGGCCCTGAAGCTAAAAGCAACTTGACCGAATATAAAACCGACCCATATGAGGCCGGATACAGTATCAAGTATCGGATTAAGGAAGAACGTCGACCATAAGTTAATCTTGTTCCGTTCGACAGGGGGCAGAAAGCTTTATCCTTGCAGCCAGCCGAGACTCGTCTGTTATTTGAGTCGATTAAGGCCGAAACGAGCGAGGAATAAACGGTGTAAGCTTAAATACCATTCTGAAAATCACAGGAAAGGATTCTCTATCCCGAGGATCTCGTGATCAGGAAGCATCTATAAGAAGGTTATGGTTAAATCAAATCTCCTAGAAATCAGGAAGAGAATCCCCATACGGCAGAATCATCCCTCTCTTATAAATGAGAGACACTTGAAGGGTAAAAGGTACACAAAAACTCTCTCCCAAACCCCCTCAATACTATAAGACCCAGATTTCTAGCCTGACTTTGGCATCAGAGGGTCCCCTAGCCCGGATCTCCTTTGTTTTCTTCCTGTGCAGGTACTCGAAGGTCTAAAGAGGGCGGACCAGATTTTTACATCAACAATAATCATTATAATTTTATATTATGAAACTATCATCTTTTACAATGACATCTATATAAACTAGATAATGATAGCAAATTCATCATTACAATCTAATGTAAGACACATTTACAAAAGAAGGTATTATTATCCATTTTCATCCATTTGAAAAACAAACACCCCTTAAAAGTAACAGTAATTCATAAACACCCATTAAAAATAACAGCAATTCATCAGCAATTTATTGGAAAGCCACCGAATGCTAAAAAGAAGACAAGCAGAGCCTGATACAACCTACTAAAGCCTAACAAAATTCATACGTCTATATATAATCGAGAGGCAGGACTGCCAGTCGGCCACCTCCCTTTTGATTGAACCGACAACCCTTGAGATTGATTACAGTGAGTTTTTCTCAAAATGTTTGAATTTTTTCTCACTATGATCAAGAATTAAGATGCCATTGTTTTATTTACTGCATATCGGATGTGGTATACCGGAACTGTTACAAACGATATCTGCGGGACTTAGCCCACATTTTCATTTATTTTTACGGCATGCATCGAGCAATCTAGAAATAGAAACGAGGAATCAACGATCTCTAGCAAGTGAGATTGTCGCCTGGTGACACACCAAACTGGTTACAGTAGTTTGTGTAGTACCCAACTCGTGCATTCACAAGATCGAGCCTCTTGCCATCGCACTCGATATCACCGTTAATCGCTCTAATCGTAGCACCAAAGCCTTGGCCAATGACGGAGTGGACATTGGTCATCCAGAACCACAAGGCTGACTTGAAAGACACCGTCACATCTGTGGCCACAGTTTCTGGAGCATTTAGGCCGTCGAATCGGATGCTATTTCCAGCGGCCCCGTAGTTGTAGTTCCACGACAGTTGGATCGGGCCACGACCGTAGTAGGCCTTGCCAGGGACACAAGGATACTGAGTGTTGTCCTTCTGGCAGTAGTCCTTCGTTGCACCACCCTCCTCTTCTATTTTGCATAGAACTGTAAAAACCAACAAGATGTAAGGGCATCTTAGTCTTTTCACACATTCTAAACTGCCATATCTATTTGATTACTTACCCAAAAACCTACTCTTATCAAGTGGGTCACACATGATCATCGGTTTAGATCTAACTGTTTGATTATTTAGATTGAGCGATTCAGGGTTTCACTATAACCTAGATCATTGTAAATAGATTTGGGGCGCTTGAATTGTGGTGTCTATGCATAATTATTAAGCCGGATATAAAACCTAAAGTGTGAAAACCATGAAGGGGAGAATTATGATGGTAAGCTTCTATTCTTCTTTTTTATAAATAACTGTCTTGGTCCCTCATTAATACAAGAGAAAACCCTAATTCTATCGAGGGATTTATTCTCCTAAAGGTATAAGGTGCAGGAGATTGGAATTTCCGTCCGCTACATCAAGGCAGTGGGAATGTCTTCTTAATGGGTACCCTATGAGCAGTTAAAAGTTTGACAGTCCAACGGTTAGGATCATCCCATCTTTCAAGATATAATAATTGGTGAAAGGAAAGATTTAAAAATAAAAAATAGCACCATGGAGGCCTTACATCCAGTCTCATGGGTAACGTGTGCGAAGAAAGCAGCAATCTCCCTCTTCGAGTCGTCCGATGTTCCGGTCGTGCCGAATCCAGTATACGATCCGACGGCATCGTTGAAAGCTGCACGAGTGTAGAAGCTCTTGCCGGGGCAGTCGCCGTTGCCCTGATTCATGATCCCGTCGAAGAACGTCTGCGTCACGATGTCGGCGACAGACGCACCATTGCCGCCGGACGACCCGCTGCATGGGCCTTCCCTACAACCGTTCCCACAGTATTCATCGCCGGTGCCGCAGTACCCATACTGGCTACAACAGAGATCCGGCGCGCAGCCACAGTTCTGACCGGAGATGAATTCCGGCAGGAGACTGACGAGAATTCCGGCCAAGATGATAGCTAGTAAGTTCTTCTTACCAAGCGATGCCATTTTTTTTTTAAAGTAGGACCACAGAAATAATGAATAAAAGAAAAGAAAAAGAAGGTGATATTTATAATTTGAAGTCGGTCGTCTAAGGTTTGAATCGTCAACATTTCTTGCCGCGAACGACACGATTCGTTTGTAGGACTTGTCTCTTGACTCGTAGAAACGGTTGTCATGGTGGGCCATCTGATAAGGAGCACGTCCCAAATTATCCTTTATGTGATGGCCATAAAACAGGGAAGATGAGCAGTCCAATTCGTCTCCGTGTTGGCCGCAGTGAAAAGAATGTAAACGGACACAATTTCCGGAGAAATTAAATGCTTGCCCACAATCGGCGGAGAAATGAGATGAGAAATTTAGGACTGTGGACCCCACCTTTTAGCCGGCCGTTTTTACGAAAGAAGCCATACCTTCTTTTGCAACTTAGACCTGCATGTGCGGATTACAAATTTAAGGACGAAAATACTCCTCCTTTTCACTGCTGTTTTTCTTCTCCCTTTCAACTGTTTCCTTTTCCTTTCCCTTTCCACTGCTACTTCACTGCCCTTGCTTTCACCCATTTTCCTCGCCCGGTTAAAAAGACAAAAAATCCCTTTTTGTGGGCCCCCTTATCAACATTTGTCTTCTTCTGAAAATGGTCGGTCCAGCGAAGAAAGTACACAGCACAAGTATATTTTAAACTCAGTTGGGCCCACATTGAATGTATGGGTATAGGAAACGGATTGGCTACTCCTCTAGTGCTCTGTGGGCCCCACCATGATCTACGTGGCTGGCGGTCGGTGCTCTATGGGCCCCACTATGGTGTACGTGGCTGGTGGTTGGTGTTCTTTGGCCCCACCATGGTGTACGTGGCTGGTGGTCGTTGCTCTGTGGGTCCCACCATGGTGTACGTGGCTAGTGGTCGGTGCTCTGTGAGCCCCACCATGGTGTATTTGTTTCATCCATTCCGTTCATCCATTTTGTCCGCTCAATTTCCATCTAATTTAAGGGGTTGATCCCCAAATTAGATGGAAATTTGGCTGGTGGCTGGCTAGAGGAAAGCAATGGTGATAGGATATCCATCATTCAAATCCTCCTAAGGCCCACTGTACTGTTTATCTGAAATCCAATCTCTTTTTTAGGTGATAAAGACCCAAATGAAGGCTAAAAACAAAGATCATCTTAACCCAATACTTTTATAGCCCCCAAAAAGTTTTTAATGGTCGATGTTCATTAAACACTATTTCCTGTAATGTGGTCCAATTGAGATCAGGATATACCTCAATTTTTGTATAATATAATAAAATAATCTATAAAAATAGATGGACGACATGGATGAAACACATACATCATGATGGGGGCCACAGAGCACCGAACACCAGCCATTGGCTGGTGGCAGGGGGAGTAGCCAATCTATGTCCTGTAGTATATCCACGCCGTCCATCCGTTTTTCCATCTAATTTAAGGAGTTGAGCCCCAAATTGAAACATATCAAAATATCAAGTGAATCATACCACAGGGAATAGTAGGCATAATGATTTTCTAGTTTGCCCCGCTGATTTCATGTTTCCCCGCTCAATTTCATGTTTGCCCTACTAATTTTATAGTTTGCCCCGCTGATTTCATGTTTCCCCCGCTCAATTTCATGTTTGCCCCGCTGATTTTTTAGTTTGTCCCGCTCAATTTCATGTTTGCCCTACTCAATTTCATGCCTACCCTGCTTATTTCCTAGTATGACCCACTCAATTTCATGGTTGCCCTGCTAATTTCCTAGTTTGCCCCGTTTAATTTCATAGTTGCCCCGCTCATTTCTTAGTTTGCCCCTCTCAATTCCTAATTTGCCCCGCTCAATTTCATGCTTGCCCCCACTCATTTCCTAGTTTGCCCCGTTCAACTTCATGTTTGCCCCACTCAATTTTTAGTTTGCCCCACTCAATTTCATGTTTGCCCCCGCTCAAAACCTAAACCTAAACCTAAACCTAAAACCTAAATGTATTCTCAAATCCCTAAACCTAAACCTTAACTTATTCTCAATTCCCTAAACCTTAACCTATAATCTAACTTAAACCTAAACCTATATTGTACACTTGTAACCTAAAACTTAAATGTATTCTCAAATCCCTAAACCTAAACCTTAACCTATTCTCAATTCCCTAAACTTTAACCTATAACTTAACTTAAACCTAAACCTATAACCTACACTTATAACCTAAAACTTAAATGTATTCTCAAATCCCTAAACCTAAACCTACACCTAATCCTAATCTCAACTCCTTAACCTAAACTTAAACTTGAAAACCCAAACCTAAACCCAGTCCTGAACCCGATTTCCTAAACATAAACCTTAACCTATTATCAATTCCCTAAGGGCCCGTTTGGCCGGTCAGATTGGAAGGGATTGGATGGTATTGGAAGGGATTGGAAGTCAAATCTCGGGATTGGCCCGGCATGCCAAACAGAGTCGGTGATCTGATCCCAATCCCATGGATCTTAAGACAATCCACTGACAACACCATCATTACCTTTAAATCCCATCCAATCCACCCTAATCCTTTCAAATTTACGTGGGACGTGTTTGGTTTGAGGGATTGGAAGGGATGAGAAGGTTTAATCCCAGGATTGGGCGGGCGTGCCAAATAGACTGGATATAGCAATCCCATGGATCTCCAGACAATCCGCCGACAACACCATCATTACCTAGAAATCCATGTCATCCACCCTAATACCATTCAATCCCTTCCAATTCACCCAACCAAACAGGCCCTAAACCTTAACCTGTAACCTAACTTTAACCTAAACCTACAACCGACACTTATAACCTAAACCTAAACCAGTAACCTAAATGTATTCTCAAATCCCTAAACCTAAACCTACACCTAATCATAATCTCAACTCCTTAACCTAAACCTAAACCCGGTCCCAAACCCGATTTCCTAAACCTAAACCTCAACCTATTCTCAGTTCCCTAAACCTTAACCCATAACCTAACTTAAACCTATACTTATAACCGACACTTATAACCTAAACCTAAACCTATAACCTAAATGTATTCTCAAATCCCTAAACCTAAACCTACACCTAATCCTAAACCTAAACCTAAACTTGAAAACCCAAACCTAAACCCGGTCCTGAACCCAATTTCCTAAACCTAGACCTTAACCTATTCTCAGTTCCCTAAACCTTAACCTATAACCTAACTTAAACCTATACATATAACCGACACTTATAACCTAAACCTAAACCTGTAACCTAAATGTATTCTCAAATCTCTAAACCTAAACCTACACATAATCCTAATCTCAACTCCTTAACCTAAACCTAAACTTGAAAACCCAAACCTAAACCCGGTCTCGAACCCAATTTCCTAAGCCTAAGCCTTAACCTATTCTCAGTTCCCTAACCCTTAACCCATAACCTAACTTAAACCTAAACCTATAACCTACACTTATAACCTAAACCTATAACCTACACTTAGATGGGCCCACATTGAATGTATGTAGTATATCCACACCGTCCATCTAATTTTAGCAGTTGAGCCCCCAAATTGAAGCATATCAAAATATCAAGTGAATCATACCACGGGAAACAATTGGTATAATGATTTTTTAGTTTCCCCCGCTGATTTCATGTTTCCCCCGCTCAATTTCATGTTTGCCCTGCTGATTTTATAGTTTGCCCCGCTGATTTCATGTTTCCCCCGCTCAATTTCATGTTTGCCCCACTGATTTTCCAGTTTGTCCCGCTCAATTTCATGTTTGCCCTACTCAATTTCATGTTTGCCCTGCTCAATTTCATGCCTGCCCTGCTCATTTCCTAGTTTGCCCCGCTCAATTTCATGCTTGCCCCGCTCATTTCCTAGTTTGCCCTGCTCAACTTCATGCTTGCCCCGCTCATTTCCTAGTTTGCCCCGCTCATTTCCTAGTTTGCCCTGCTCAATTTCATGCTTGCCCCGTTCATTTCCTAGTTTGCCCCGCTCAACTTCATGTTTGCCCCGCTCAATTTCTAGTTTGCCCCACTCAATTTCATGTTTCCCCCGCTAATTCTCTAGTTTGCCCCCGCTCAAAACCTAAACCTAAAATCTAAATGTATTCTCAAATCCCTAAACCTAAACCTTAACTTATTCTCAATTCCCTAGATCTTAACCTATAGTCTAACTTAAACCTAAACCTATATTGTACACTTATAACCTAAAACCTAAATGTATTCTCAAATCCCTAAACCTAAACCTTAATCTATTCTCAATTTCCTAAACTTTAACTTATAACCTAACTTAAACCTAAACCTATAACCTACACTTATAACCTAAACCTTAAATGTATTCTCAAATCCCTAAACCTAAACCTACGCCTAATCCTAATCTCAACTCCTTAACCTAAACCTAAACTTGAAAATCCAAACCTAAATCCGGTCCCGAACACAATTTCCTAAACCTGAACCTTAACCTATTATCAGTTCCCTAAACCTTAACCTATAACCTAACTTAAACCTAAACCTATAACCGACACTTATAACCTAAACCTAAACCTGTAACCTAAATGTATTCTCAAATCCTTAAACATAAACTTACACCTAATCCTAATCTCAACTCCTTAACCTAAACCTAAACTTGAAAACCCAAACCTAAACCCGGTCCCAAACCCGATTTCCTAAACCTAAACTTTAATCTATTCTCAGTTCCCTAACCCTTAACCCATAACCTAACTTAAACCTAAACCTATAACCTACACTTATAACATAAACCTATGACCTACACTTAGATGGGCCCACATTGAATGTATGTAGTATATCCCGCTCAATTTCATGTTTGCCCCGCTCAATTTCATGCTTGCCCCGCTCATTTTCGTGTTTGCCCCGCTCAATTTCATGTTTGCCCCGCTCAATTTCATGCTTGCCCCGCTTAATTTCATGACTGCCCCGCTCATTTCCTAGTTTGCCCCGCTCAATTTCATGCTTGCCCTGCTCATTTCCTAGTTTGCCCCGCTCAATTTCATGCTTGCCCCGCTCATTTCCTAGTTTGCCCCGCTCAATTTCATGCTTGGCCCGCTGATTTTCTAGTTTGCCCCGCTCAATTTCATGTTTGCCCCGCTGATTTTTCCAGGTTACCCCGCTGATTTTTTAGTTTGTCCCACTGAATTCATAGTTTGTTCCGCTGAATTTCATGTTTGCCCTGCTAATTTTCTAGCTTCCCCTGCGCAATTTCATGTTTGCCCCGCTGAGTTTCTAGTTTGCCCCTCTTAATTTCTAGTTTGCCCCGCTCAATTTTATGTTTGCCCTAGTTGATTACATGTACTTATTCGATCTAATATGAATCCAACCCATTTCATGAAGAAATTGTGACCAATTAACCAACCAACAAAACCAATTACAAATAACATCTTCTTGTTGCATCGAAACATATATGTGTTCACTAATCTGGCTAACGTTGAACTTGGTAAAATGATATGGTTGAATAGTTGAAAATTGAGATTAATCAGGAATACACATCGATCAAGAGATTATGCATTAAATTTTTTATAGTTTGCCCCATTGAATATCTAGCTTGCCCTACTCATTATGCAGTTTGCCCCGCTCAATTTCATGTTTGTCCCGATCAAATTATAGGTTGTCTTGCTTACGTTGGTAGTTTGGCTTGCACAATTTTTGGTATTTCCCATTTCAATTCTATCTCTATTTCATATGAAGCTTGTTCAAATTAATGAAATGCTACATTCTTTTCAACGTAGTCTGATTTTGTCCACAACATTTATCTTGTGAATTTTATGTTTGATATATTTTTTAATTCATCTTTGCAGGTGACGAATATTTTTCCGTAATCCTCAACCCAACATGTAGGTGTTCACTCACATGGTGGTTTGACAAGGTGAAGGATGGAGTGGATAAGCACGATAGTCGTCTAAATTTGTTTAGACAATCTCTTTTCTCGTTTCTATTGCATGTTACATCCTTTAGATTTTTAGGGGCTCTATTTCACCTTCTTTTTGTAAGATACAAAGGTGATCTAGTATTTGAGATCAAGGGGAGGCGATTGCTCTTTACCGAGATGGACTTCACCCTCATTACCGGTCTTAAGATTGGAGATCTAACTGTACCGAAGAATCATTGCAGTACGGGTTCATTAAAGACAAATACTTCAAAGAATATCTAGTATTAAAGAAGCAACTAATGGAGGTGTTTGAGAGATTAGTTGACACCAATGAGCATGAGGACGTCGTAAAGGTTGCCCTACTTCTATTTGTGGAGCACTTTCTTAGGGGAACCGAACCGAAAATCATGTGCAACATGGATTATATTTACCTAGTTGACTCGCTAGATGATTTCTATAGGTATCTCTGGGGTAGTTTGGGATACTATACAATGTCGCAAGGAATCGAATCTGCTGTTGTTGCATCAAGTTTCCCTCGGTACACTGTATGTGGTTGTGTCCTTCCTCTACAAGTAAGAACACCTTTTACTTTATATATGTTTTTCCTCTATAGTCAATTATGGATTTTTAACCTGGTGCAATTTCATTCTAACAGGTATGGACAGTAAAGATATTACCGGCCCTACAAGACCGTGTTGTTTCGTACGTTCCGCATCAAATTCCACGCTTCATTCAATATCGAGGCTAGAAGGGTTGGAGGTATAACAGAATACATGATATTTTCGAGAGTAAAGCTGTAAGTTTATATATATATATATATATATATATATATCTCCATCATTTACTTTGTTTAACTTGATGTATATGCTTTTTTATTTAACATTACTCTTTGTTCTTTTGCAGACAACAGTAGTAATGAAATTAGAACCAACGCTACGAGAATGGGAAACGGATGTCGTTCGCTCTGTGCATGAAAGTTTCCCGGTGAGATGTTACGGAAAATGAACTATAATTTCATGTCTGCCATTGTAAAGTTATCCTTACTCTTACATATCCATCTATATATTTTTATAGCTTATTAAGACCCGGAAGATGATGAGGAGGGTAATGAGATTGATCACGAGGAGGGTGACGAGTCAGATAATAGCGATGAGAAAGGCGAGGAGGGAGAGGGATTGAGGGGTGGTAGACCGAATGTTGTTCTTATAGAGGAATTTATAATTGAGAGGGAAAAGTTGAAGAAGAAGAGAGAGGAATTGAAAAATGAGAGGGACGAATTGAGAAAAGAGAGGGCAGAGATGAGAAGGAAAGAAGCATTATTTGATGATAGGGAAACGTTACTGAGGAGGGAGAAGGAATCGTTCTTTGTGGACAAGGAATGGTTCTTCAAGGATAAAGAAAAGTTAGTAAATGAGATGGAGGAGTTTAATAAGGAGAAGGAAGGTAGTCGTACACAGAGGGGACGTAATGTAATGGAGGAGGAGGGTGAGGAGTTGAGGAAGAGAGTGGAAGTAAATGATATTGAACATAAAGAACTTGGATATGTGGATCTTGATGTGCAATCATATAGTAATGTCAAAGGTAATGTATGGAATGAATCCACTTCTCATGTCGTTTATGAAAGGAGAGCCAAAAGGATACCGAAGCCATCATATTACAAGATTTCTCCATACTTGTCCTTGTCTACATTCGATACAACCCCTGGGGCAGACAAGGAAAAGTTAGCGAATGAGAGGGATGAGTTTAATAAGGAGAAGGAAGGTAGTCCTAAACAGAGGGGGCATTTTGTGATGGAGGAGGAGGGTGAGGAGTTGAGGAATATAGTGGAAGTAAATGATATTGAAGATAAAGAACTTGAACATGCATCCACTTCTCCTCCCGTTTATGAAAGGAGAACCAAACAGATATCGAAGCTGTCATATTACAAGGTTTCTCCATACTTGTCCCTGTCTGCATTTGATACAACCACTGTGGCGGTCCGTGAACCTGAGCAAGTAACAACTTTTGCTACTTCTCCAATACCATTTCCTATACAGATGGATCCTTTTAGGATACTATCCGCGCATGAGGTGAAAGAGGCAGAGGACTGGTATGAAGCAAACAAGGACATGTCAGAGGGAAAATGGTTCAGAACGATATGGATGAAGGATGCCTAGGTTGATAGCGAGGTAAGCATTACTAATTTATTCTCTATATGCATCGATTGCCATGTAATTAATTGTAATATGAATATATGACGAAATCGTACTATCCTATTGATTAGGCTATCGACACATACATCGACTTCCTTGAGAAAAGGCATAACGCCCTCTCAATAGCATATCCTCAAAATTGCAAGTTCTGTCCTACGTATTTTACGGTAAATGTTTATTACGGCAATCCTTAATCTGTTTGAAAATTTTATTGTATTACATGTATTAAACTTTGATCATGTTTGTAACAACAAAGCCTCGAGGGGTGTTTGCCAGTTTTGATCGCATACCGGGCCTTCAATTCGGCATCAGAACGGTCGTTGCTAATAGGCTAGCTGACCACGGCCTACGCAATTGTCAGATAGCAAGATAAACCATACACCAGAGCAATTTGGTGTTATGAACGGGTAATGCACTCGTCACAGAACATCATCTCTTACTATTATATGTTCTATCATGTTTTGACAAATATATTATTTTGTGAATCATGGACAGGTTTATGCGCCAATAAATCATGACAATTCACATTGGTTTTTACTTGTCATCTATCCTAGAGAAAGAGAAATCGTTATTGTGGATAGCTTATACACATATCTAACGCCGAAGTTCAAACATAAGATGAAGAATATGACCGATGCACTCCCCGTTCTCTTCCATGACACTGGAGACAGTACTATGCTTGAAGGGAAGAAGTGGACCGTTAGATTCGATGAATCCATGCCGAAGCAGGACAATGGTTATGACTGCGGCATATTCGTGATGAAATTCATTGACATTTTGTGTAGCGGTCTCACCTTGGAGGGAATAGACTTGCAAAAATTCACCTCCTATTGGAGGAAGTCAATAGCATATGATTGCTTATCTATAGTCAGGAGGTGATATTTAATCTTGGAGTGCTGAAAATTTCCAAGTATGTGCATTTCAGTGCGAGTTCCTTCTCTAATCACGATAGCCTTAGGAGGTTTGATCCGAATTCCTCTCAAGTCTATCGTGATTAGAGAAAGAACTCGCACTGAAATGCATATACTTGGAAATTTTCTGCATACTCGCCGGAAGTGCAAGTTTCGATGTATAGCATACTCTGTAATTTTAGTGAATGATGAAATGAACTTTATACTGTCCCACAATATTTTCAATTTGTCTCGATATGCTTGTCGATCAAGTACAATGCACATGGAACTCGATACTTAGCAATTGCTCTAGATCAAGTTCAATGTCTCGATATTACACATTGTATGGATTTTATGCACAATGATGCAACCACTGTAGGGCACTTCCTACTCTTTTTTACTGCAATGGGGTGATTTTTAAAGGGAGGTCAGGGATGTTTGTGTTTTCTCTAGGCTATGTTTGGAAACTATGGGTTCATGCCAAACTACAGTAGGGAAACTGGGTGAGTATTATGTGGGGAATATTAAAATTGAAACCTGTATGATCATTATGCTCATTCTTCCAATGCACCCAAGTGGAATTGTATGATCCTTGTATCCATTTACTCTTAGTTGGATGCTTTTATTCACTTTTGAGATGGGACAATGGGTTGTCATTCAATCCCATATACACATGACAAGGGTGTAGGGGATTAGGCCTCAAGCTATAGGCTATATCAGAGTAACCCCTTGGAACTAGCCTATTAAGACCTTTATCAGGACCTGTGCAAATGATGCTCTCCCCAAAGGTATCCTGTAGGGTCACATCCCCACTGTGAAATAGGATGCCTTAAAAGACAGACCAATCCAATCAGCCACACCATAGAGAACAATGGACAACTGCCCAAAAACCTTCAAATTCATGTGGGGCCATTCAATAGTTGTACTGGCCAGGTATTTAAAGGTGTCCTGTTATAATGGTGGGGTGACCCACTGGAGGATGGGTTATAGTTGCAATCACCTCATTGGCATTTCCATCACCCATCCAAACTGTTCATCAGGGCTAGTGAACTCTCCAAGGCTTCCTTGAAAAATTAGACTAATTGATGATTTATGTAGAACAAGTGACATAACTTCATGGATGACCATGATCAAAAGAAATCATGCAGGAAAGCTGGATCTAAGGCAAAATTAGCCTAAACCCGAACTATAACTTCAACATGGAATTGATCCTTCTATCTGTTATAAGCGATTCATTGAAGTAGTAATTTGGTATCCTACTATATATCAGAGGCGTTTTCTTTAAAGCCATGTCATATGTTCCTTCCTGATTATCTATACTCCACATTAGCAAATGATTTCAGATAATCTTTATGTTAATCATGCATTCTGATGCAATAATATGCATAACGATTCTGTACTGAATGATGCAATGTGGCATAGAGAGATGCTATTATGTTGTGCTTCGTGAAGTTCTATTAGGTGTTGCTCCACCACCACACCCATCGCAAACATGTATGCTGATTGGGACCATTGATCTGGTCGGATGCCTTACTGATGGGGCACTCGAGACCTAATTTGAATCTCTCTATCTTTAGGTATGAAGGAGGTCCCATTTATCTGTTGATATAAATGCAGTTTCCTAGTTGCTTCTCAATGTGAAATTGTTAAGCTAGATTCGTTCTTGAAAACTTTTAATCGAATTTTTTTTTCCAAAGTTGAGCCAGTGATCAAATCTGCCTTTGATGGTTACAATGCCTGCATCTTCGCATACGGACAGACAGGCACTGGAAAATGGGTGGAAAGGTGTGGTTGCCCATCGATGAGAACTAAATAGTTTATTTGAACTTTCAATTAAGTTCATCCAATTGGTTTGTGGATTCCCTAGCTAATAAGAGCGTAAGAAATCTTCTAATTGGATTAATGATCTGTTCTTGCTTTTAACATATGCATGGATAGCAATGGGCTAAGTGGTGAGATTCCTTTAACATGTTCTAACATGAGAAATATGAAGATCAACTAGGAGCAAAACAAAACTTTCAGTTGTATGTATCATACAAAGTATGAGGAGACACTCACAGGTAAAGCATATGCATGATTTCTTCTTGATTGGTGATGACAAATTTTTTTAGATGGGTGGCTCAACCTATTCAGTTGCTTTTTCCATAAATATTTCAATGTGGACTGTGACTCAGATCAGACAGATACATTTAGTTGCCCCTCTTGACACGCATTTTTCAGAACTATATAGCATTCTCATAGAGCATATATCAGAGGATATTGACCATAAGGTATGCATCATTACTTCGTAACAGTTACCAGAATCAATTTTACTCCTCTTGCCAAGATTCTTCAGTCCGCAACCTCTGGTTTATACTAGTCGAAGTTAATTGCAGTTTCTTATCTTTTGTACTACTGCAATGGTCACAAGACTGGTTGCTAACCTTCTTTCTGAGTTGAACCTGAATGTGCGGGAGATCCATTCTAGAAAGCCGCAGAGCTATAGAACCAGGGTTGGAGATGAGTTTCGGAAGTCAAAAGGTCTTATTCTTGTGACTTCTGATGTATTTGCACGCGGTGTTGATTATCCAGATGTCACCCTTGTTATGCAGGTAATATAGTGGATAATTTCTTTTTACAATACAAGGGGGCATTATGGAATGCATGTATAGATAGGGCTGACAATTGGTGCATTTTTACATGATATGCTATACATGAAGATCAACTAGGAGCAATATATAACTTTCAATTGTATGTATCATACAAAGTACATAAATTACATAAATTACACGATATGCTACACACCAGGTATCGAAAACTTGCACGACCGGCGATTATGCCCGGTTTGTTTGCATCGCTCAGACTTTACTGTTTTCGATTCCTCTCCACGCGATGGAATTCTAAGCTTTTTGGATCTTCCAGCTAACCTCCTCTGTCTTGGGGGTTTAATCTATGCACGATACTCCTTCATCCCCGCTGAAATTTCCCACTCGCTATTGTCGCTACTGGATACACCGATTCACTATACGTGGCCATGTAATTATGCACCGTGTAGAATGGGGAGCAGTATAAGTAGTGATCCAGATTGTAGTTTATGCAAGCTGACAGGACATGCATGCAAGGGTACCCCTTCATGCCAAATTCACGACATGTACATGAAAACTCACTGAGCTTCACCGTATCGTTATAATCTCCAACAACATAGTACTCATCTCGAGAAATAGCATGGCAACGAACATCTCATGCCTTTTTCACGATATCCTTTAACTGTTTCTCCGCCCATGGTGTCAATGGACCCATAAATGATGCCGCAAATTCTCGTCTTTTGTAAAACAATTCATGTATCTTCAGTATTACAGCCTCTATCAATTTCGTAACGGGGTATTCGCGTGCTTCTTTGAAAAGGGCATTAACGCACTCAGAAATGTTCGTCGTGACCAAGTTGAATCTTCTTCCTAGAAAGTGCGAAGATGCCCATCTCTCTTACCTAATTTTTGTCAGCCATGCATGTACTGGGGGATTGGCCATTTCGATATCATGCATTATTTTTTTAAATTCGGCCCTCCTGCAAGTCTTCACAACCATCCAGTAATACATCTCCAACGACTTGTCCTTAAAAGTGTCCACCAAGTTTCTGTAGATGTGGTACGCACAATACCCATGGATCGCACGTGGGAAGACTCGGGGAACCTCTTTCATTAGACCTTTATGTCGGTCGGATATAATGACAAGACCCTCCACAGACCCTAACACATTGTTAAGGTGGGTAAGGAACCAATTCCAACTACTGTTGTTCTCTGATTCCTTGATGCCAAACGCAAGTGAAAATATATGATTGTCCCCATCTAAGGCTGTGGCGATGAATAGCACACCCTTGTATTTGCCCTTTAAGTGTGTCCCGTCAAAAGCCAATACCCTCCGCAATGATTTCTGAAAACTTCGTATGCATTGTCCGAGAGCTAGAAAACATCTCTGGAACCTCCAAGTCTGTTGGTTTACAGAAACGGCAGTAACTGTCCCTGGGTTGGCCCTCCTCAACTCATGCAAATACAAAAGGAGTTTATTGTAGGAGTCTTCGTAAGACCCCATCACGTGATTAATTGCAAGCTCCCTGTTTTCATGCCTTCCAATAACTGATACGAATATTATATTTCTCTTGCATGGTGAAGATAATGTCAGCTGGCCTCAACCCTAGGCGTTGTTCAATGCGGCTAATAACCAGATCACATGCTAGCTTACTGCTGGCTTGCCGGTGATTGCTCTTCATCCATGTCATGCCGCACGTGTGTTTTGATTTATAAGTCCGTATTTTGAATATACCCGTATCATTCTCCCGAGATGCATGAACCCTCCATTCGCATGCATCTTCAAAGCACACCATGGTAAATCTCCTGAAATTTGAATATATTACTCTATACTAAAAATTATTCCGAATTGCAAACTAACTCAAAACATACTGGCACCGACTCTTGTCCTTAAACGTTTGCCCAACAGCTATATCGGTCGGTTCACATAACAAATCAGTATATTCCAGCATTTTTGCATTGGTGAATGCATCATCATCAAATGGCGCGAGAACTTGACGAGTCATGAGGTTTGATGTGTCGGGAAGGTCTCGAAGAGGAATGTCGCTTACATGCACAGATGGGATGGTGGATGATGATGGCAGATCCGCTGTTGATGCTAACGGCGGTGTCCTGTATTAATAATTACTTTTAATGTCAACTGCACCACTGACTTGCGTAGTCACGACGTTTAATGTTTACGGCTGCTCGGGTAATTGATCATTGCTTACTACCACTTGTAGTGGAGAGGGATTGTATTTGAATTCCACGCCATACTCATCAGCCACACTGTCCACGTATGTTGTGGTATTGATGTGTTGGATTGTTTCGATGACTAACGGGATGAATTTATCCGAATACTCAAACTGGTAAGACAAGAACTCTTTGACATCATCGTCGTCTTCGATTTCGATTGGAAGCATTGATTCGTTAGTGCAAGGATTCGATACTTTCATCCTAATATCACAATCTTCTGGTCTGCTCTTAATAATCTTGTAAATTCTAGATCGAAGCTCCTCGTACGTAGTCTCGAGACGTAGCGTCATTTGTTTTGATGTTCCACCCGTGTACGAGTATCTCTTGTTTTCAAATTCTAACTCCCGGCCAAAAGAGCACATGATTCTTGCCGCCATTATCTGAAAACCAATACAATGACATCTTATCAGTGAATCATAAATCAATGGAACCATGCCATATGACAAAACTCGATTAAATAATGAAGGACCTTCATCGTTAACAAATGGTTTCCAATGGTGCTTGTTTAATTTTGTGATGCTATCTATCATGCCATTGAGCGAGGGAAGCATTATTAGTTTGAGCGGAGCACACATGAAATTCAGTAGGGCAACCTAAAAATTGAGCGGGTCAAAATAGAAATTCAGTGGGAGTAACCTGAAATTGAGCAGGGCAAACTAGGAAATGAGAGGGCCAAGCATGAAATTGAGCGGGACAAACTAGGAAATGAGCGGGGTAAGCATGAAATTAAGCGGGGCAAATTAGGAAAATTGAGCGGGGCAAACTAGGAAATGAGTGGGGCAAGCATGAAATTGAGCATGGCAAACTAGGAAATGAGCGAGGCAAGCATGGAATTGAGTGGGCCAGACTAGGAAATGAGCGGGGTAAGTATGAAATTGAGCAGGGCAAACATGAAATTGAGCGGGGCAAACTAGGAATTGAGCTTGCCAAGCATGAAATTGAGTGGGGCAAACTAGGAAATGAGCAGGGCAGGCATAAAATTGAGCGGGGCAAACTAGAAAATGAGCGGTGCAAACATGAAATTGAGCAGGGTAAACTAGAAATTGAGTGGGGTAAGCATGAAATTGAGCAGGGCAAACATGAAATTGAGCGGGGCAAACACGAAAATGAGCGGGACAAATAATATTTCGAGCAGGCATAGCGTG
Source organism: Magnolia sinica (assembly GCF_029962835.1). Lineage (NCBI taxonomy): Eukaryota > Viridiplantae > Streptophyta > Magnoliopsida > Magnoliales > Magnoliaceae > Magnolia > Magnolia sinica. Next base: position 87,125,385 of record NC_080575.1, on the reverse strand, counting down.
ATATTGAGTTGGCCAAACATTTCTTCGAGCAAGCATAGCATGATATTGAGCGGGGCAAACATTAATTGAGCGAGCATTGCATGGATATTGAATGGGCAAACTGTAAATTGAGCGAGCATAAGATAATATTGAGTTAGGCAAACAGTAGATTGAACAATCCTAGCATTATATTTATCGCTGCAAACATTAAATTGACCTTATCTACAATGAAATTAAGCTGGGCAAACATTACATTGAGCGATCCTAGCATGAAATTTATCGCGACAAACATTAAATTGACCTTATCTACCATGAAATTAAGCTGGGCAAACATTAAATTGAGCGATCCTAGCATGAAATTTATCGCGATAAAAATTAAATTGACCTTATCTATCATGAAATTAAGCTGGGCAAATATTAAATTGAGCGAACCTAGTATGATATTTATCGAGGCAAACATTAAATTTACCTTATCTACCATTAAATTAAGCTAGGCAAACATTAAATTAAGCGATCCTAGCATGAAATTGAGCAAGGTAAACAAGGAATTCAGCGAGCATAGCATCAAATCAAGTGAGCCCTAACATAGAATTGGGTGAGCTTCAAATTGAATTGAGCAAGTTTGACATGGATTCAATCGATCAACACATAAAATTAACTAAGCCTAACGCATGAAATTGACTAAGCCTAACCCATGGAATTAACTAAACTTCGCATGCAATGCCATTGTACGAGTGTAGTTTTTTTTTCAAGATCTATACCTCCAACTGCCGCAGTACCGGTCAAATGCATGTTGAAGAGAGGTGCTTTGGAGTGAGGGAATATTTTGAACCTTTTCAAGGAAATGCAACCAGTTCGTCGGATTTCACGTAACCCTAGCCAAGATTAAATATGGAAAATGTAGAATAACGATATCTAGATGGATATCTAGATGCTTCACAGAGATTTCAGTCAGGAAAATGAGAAGAAAACCCTTCATACTTCACTTCTTCGTTCAAAGAGAGTGTACCTATTTTTTTCGTTAAGGGGAGTGAAAGCAACGCTGAAAAGCAGCAGCAGTGAAAAGAGTATGCAAAAAGGAGGGGTATTTTCATCCTGAAATTCGTAATCCGCACGTGCAGGTCTAAGTTGCAAAAGAAGGTTTGTCTTCTTTCATAAAAACAGCTGGCTAAAAGGTGGGGTCCACAGTCCTAAATTTCTCAAATGAGATGTTAGGCCACATTTGGAAGCATCTGAATTGGAACACAGGATAAGGGATATCACCTGTGGTTGAAAATGCACCCTGTTTGGATGAGGATAGTACCCAGGCTGGATGATGTAGATTAGGCCGAGTAGGCTTTCTTGGCACAAGTGGATTAAAAGAAGCCCAAACGTAAGTGGAAGTAGTCAATTAAATTTGATCCCAATCCAACAAGGAGTATAATATAATTGGGCCCAGGCATGTTTAGATCTGAGAAATTTATTTCAAGTGAGAAAAATTGTAGTTCAAAATGTTGATGGTAAAATCAATCGAAACAATGCTTCCCTGGTTAACTAGTGACGCAAGGAAGGACATGATGAGATCGATCACCGTCTTCCTCAAGAATAAATACTCCGAATCCACGAAGCTCTCTGGATTCCTTACAAAGTTTCCTCCAATCAATGAGGGATAAAATAGAAATAAATTCTAATACATTTGAAAATAAATTGATTGATAATAAAATAAAATAAAATAAAATAAAAAGATAAAATTACCATCCTTTAAATAGTGAACTCAAATCTAGGATGAAGTTTTGGTCTCAAACTCACTAAAAACATGATTTACTATAAATAGTAAACTTACTATTTATAGATGGTCATGATTCCTACTAGACTTCATGGTTTTCAGCCAAAAATAGTAAGTCTCCAATTTGGCCTAACCACGTTATTATCCTAATTTTTCTAAGCCCTTTTCATGTTGGACACTACTCCTAAAACTCAAAAGATCAAAAGCTATAATCAAACTAAAACTTACTATTAATAGTAAAAACAAAAATAAAGTGAAAATCTGGCATGGGCAACTCAATGTAGCGGGGTTGGTTGGCTAAAGTAGCTTCTCCTACCCCAAAATCATATATGATTCTGTCGAAAAACTCATTCTGGTTTGCAAGATACAACTGTTTTAAGATCGTGACTGTAACATCCCAAATTTTCGTGGCCCGAATATATACTCGTGCCCGAGAATTTTGAGTGTTAATAATATAAAAATTAGATGTTTCAAAATCGTACCTTGTTTTTTCTTTTCATTTATATATATATCATATCCAGTTACATTCACGAAAGTAAAATCAACTGAATTTATTATTATATTAGATTAAAAGAATTTAATAAATTATCAAATGCCCTCTCAATGGGAGCTTATTACATTATCAAAGTTTACAGAGAAAATAAATAAAACTAAACATAAAGCTACCTCTTTATTTATTCAGAATAATCTTCCGTGGGAGGATTGTCATCCGTGTCTTCAATCTGCACATCACCTGCATCATTTGTATGGTTGGAAAGGGTCAATGTCGTACTCATAGTGATGGTTATCCTTTAAGATTAAAAATAATTCAAGAGATTCATAAAAGTAATATAAGGGTTCTAATACATCTCGTACTCCACTACTACGAGCGGTATCAGTATGTACAACCAATATATATATATATATATATATATATATATATATATATATATATATATATATATATGAATGCATATCTAGCAAAGTGTGTGTGATCCATCATATGTACTGATCATCACAATGTGAAATATAATTCATAAAAAACCCAACTCGGCCCGCATCCCATAACTCCAGAGATTCGCCGGTGTGTCTGACGCTACCGTCACTACTAGAAAAATGGGCAAAGGCTACAGATTTAATCCGTAGCCAGAGACCTATAGCTACGGATTAAATTCATAGCACGTCCGTGGCACGACAGTCGTCGTAGGTCCCGAAACAATAAGTCTAAAACCTATGGCTACAGATCTAATCCGTAGCAATAGGTTAAAATAGCTACAGATATAATCCATAGCAAATTTTTCTGTACCCAAAAAAACCTACAGCTACGGATATTATTGGTAGCTAAAAATAGTGTCGGATCCGTAGCAATATCCTAAATTTTATAACAGCTACGGTTAATATCTGTAGTTATAGCCTACATTAAAAAAAATTTATAATCATTCATTCTTTCATTCAATTACCACCTGCATAATCATTCATTCATTCAATTACCACCTTCATAATCATTCATTCACTCAATTACAATCATTCATTCATTTAAATACCACCTGCATAATCATTCATTCATTCAATTACAATCATTCATTCATTCAATTACCACCTGCATAATCATTCATTCATTCAATTACAATCATTCATTCATTCAATTATCACCTGCATAATCATTCATTCATTCAATTACAATCACATATGAGCTGCCTCAGATTGAAGCAATTACTAATGGTGAAGAGTTACAAGACCATTCAGCAATGGTGAACTAAGAACCATTCTCTGGCCTCATATGAGCTACCTCAAATTGAAGCAAGGCAAGAGAAACACTTTCATTTCAGTTGCGGATGACTTCCATGGCCAGCTGGTGAGCAGTCTTGTTCTGCAACTTTGCAAGTTCATCCATGGCTTCATATGTGTCTTTGTCAGCAAAAAGCTTTAGATTAAATCGTGCCGGTGCCTTTGTTATGCCCTCCCACTTCTCAACTGTCTCTTTCAGTTTGTCAAAGCCCTGCATAGGATAGGAAGAAACTTAATGTATGCTTACTTTGCCGGTATAGAACCGTTTGGATTTTCTATTAGTTGCCCCAGGAATGATATATAGATGAAAATGGGGTAAAACCAAGCATTAAGACACTGCTGATATAGAAATTTTCTATGGTAGTGCTCTTTTAAAAATGGTTAGACATTTGCTAAATTTCAGATCCCAAAACCCATGAAATAATTCAAGTTGTAAGTATGGCTGGAAGAAATTCAGATGTTGTAAATAACATGATCCAAATAAAAACTTGAGTACTCACCAGGCTGGTTGTGAAATCGCCGAAAGATTCTCCCTGTTAGCGTTTGCGACTCCAATTGTAGGTTTAGGGATTTGGGAATACATTTACGTTTTAGGTTTAGGTTTAAGTTTTACGTTTTAGGTTTAGGTTTAGGTTTTACGTTTAGGTTTAGGTTTAGGTTTAGGTTATAGGTTTAGGTTTAGGTTAGGTTATAGGTTAAGGTTTAGGGAATTGAGTTTAGGTTATAGGTTATAGGTTTAGGTTATAGGTTATAGGTTAAGGTTTAGGCTATAGGTTAAGGTTTAGGTTTAGGAAATCGGGTTCAAGTTCGGGATCGGGTTTATGTTTGGGTTTTCAAGTTTAGGTTTAGTTTAGGTTAGGGAGTTGAGATTAGGATTAGGTGTAGGTTTAGGTTTGGGGATTTGAGAATACATTTAGGTTTTAAGTTAAGGTTATAGGTTTAGGTTTAGCTTTAGCTTTAGGTTTAGTTTAGGTTTAGGTTATAGGTTAAGGTTTTAGGTCATAGGTTTTGGTTTAGGTTAAGGTTATAGGTATGGGTTAAGGTTTAGGTTTAGGTTTAGGTTTAGGTTATAAGCTATAGGTTTAGGGAATTAAGAATAGGTTAAGGTTCAGGTTTAGGAAATCGGGTTCGGGTTCGGGATCACGTTTAGGTTTGGGTTTTTAAGTTTAGGTTTAGGTTTAAGTTAGAGAGTTGAGATTAGGATTAGATGTAGGTTTAGGTTTAGGGATTTGAGAATACATTTAGGTTTTAGGTTTAGGTTTAGGTTTTAGGTTTTAGGTTAAGGTTATAGGTTTAGGTTTAGGTTAAGGTTGAGGTTTAGGTTATAGGTTAAGGTTTTAGGTCATAGGTTTTGGTTTAGGTTAAGGTTATAGGTTTAGGTTTAGGTTTAGGTTAAGGTTTAGGTTTAGGTTTAGGTTATAAGATATAGGTTTAGGGAATTGAGAATAGGTTAAGGTTTAGGTTTAGGAAATCGGGTTCGGGTTCGGGATCGGGTTTATGTTTGGGTTTTCAAGTTTAGGAGGTTTAGGTTAGGGAGTTGAGATTAGGATTAGGTGTAGGTTTAGGTTTAGGAATTTGAGAATACATTTAGGCTTTAGGTTTAGGTTTAGGTTTTAGTTTATAGGTTAAGGTTATAGGTTTAGGTTAAGGTTTAGGTTTAGGTTTAGGTCATAGGTTAAGGTTTTAGGTCATAGGTTTTGGTTTAGGTTAAGTTTATAGGTATAGGTTAAGGTTTAGGTTTAGGTTTAGGTTAAGGTTTAGGTTTAGGTTATAAGCTATAGGTTTAGGGAATTGAGAATAGGTTAAGGTTTAGGTTTAGGAAATCGGGTTCGGGTTCGGGATCGGGTTTATGTTTGGGTTTTCAAGTTTAGGTTTATGTTTAGGTTAGGGAGTTGAGATTAGGATTAGGTATAGGTTTAGGTTTAGGGATTTGAGAATACATTTAGCTTTTAGGTTTAGGTTTAGGATATAGGTTATAGGTTAAGGTTTAGGTCGAGGTTTAGGTTTAGGTTTAGGTTATACGTTAAGGTTTTAGGTCATAAGTTTTGGTTTAGGTTAAGGTTATAGGTATAGGTTAAGGTTATAAGCTATAGGTTTAGGGAATTGAGAATAGGTTAAGGTTTAGGTTTAGGAAATCGGGTTCGGGTTCGGGATCGGGTTTATGTTTGGGTTTTCAAGTTTAGGTTTAGGTTTAGGTTAGGGAGTTGAGATTAGGATTAGGTGTAGGTTTAGGTTTAGGGATTTGAGAATACATTTAGGTTTTAGGTTTAGGTTTAGGTTATAGGTTATAGGTTAAGGTTAAGGTCGAGGTTTAGGTTTAGGTTTAGGTTTATGTTAAGGTTTTAGGTCATAAGTTTTGGTTTAGGTTAAGCTTATAGGTTTAGGTTTAGGTTATAAGCTATAGGTTTAGGGAATTGAGAATAGGTTAAGGTTTAGGTTTAGGAAATCGGGTTCGGGTTCGGGATCGGGTTTATGTTTGGGTTTTCAAGTTTAGGTTTAGGTTTAGGTTAGGGAGTTGAGATTAGGATTAGGTGTAGGTTTAGGTTTAGGGATTTGAGAATACATTTAGGTTTTAGGTTTAGGTTTAGGTTTTAGGTTTTAGGTTAAGGTTATAGGTTTAGGTTAAGGTTTAGGTTTAGGTTTATGTTAAGGTTGAGGTTTAGGTTATAGGTTAAGGTTTTAGGTCATAGGTTTTGTTTTAAGTTAAGGTTATAGGTTTAGGTTTAGGTTTAGGTTAAGGTTTAGGTTTAGGTTTAGGTTATAAGCTATAGGTTTAGGGAATTGAGAATAGGTTAGGGTTTAGGTTTAGGAAATCGGGTTCGGGTTCAGGATCGGGTTTATGTTTGGGTTATCAAGTTTAGGTTTAGGTTTAGGTTAGGGAGTTGAGATTAGGATTAGGTGTAGGTTTAGGTTTAGTTATTTGAGAATACATTTAGGTTTTAAGTTTAGGTTTAAGTTTTAGTTTTTAGGTTAAAGTTATAGGTTTAGGTTAAGGTTTAGGTGTAGGTTATAGGTTAAAGTTTTAGGTCATAGGTTTTGGTTTAGGTTAAGGTTATAGGTTTAGGTTTAGGTTTAGGTTAAGGTTTAGGTTTAGGTTTAGGTTAAGGTTTTAGGTCATAGGTTTTGGTTTAGGTTAAGGTTATAGGTATAGGTTAAGGTTTAGGTTTAGGTTTAGGTTAAGGTTTAGGTTTAGGTTATAAGCTATAGGTTTAGGGAATTGAGAATAGGTTAAGGTTTAGGTTTAGGAAATCGGGTTCGGGTTCGGAATCGGGTTTATGTTTGGGTTTTCAAGTTTAGGTTTAGGTTTAGGTTAGGGAGTTGAGATTAAGATTAGGTGTAGGTTTAGGTTTAGGGATTTGAGAATCCATTTAGGTTTTAGGTTTAGGTTTAGGTTATAGGTTATAGGTTAAGGTTAAGGTCGAGGTTTAGGTTTAGGTTTAGGTTAAGGTTGAGGTTTAGGTTATAGGTTAAGGTTTTAGGTCATAGGTTTTGGTTTAGGTTAAGGTTAGAGGTTAAGGTTAACATTTAGGTTTAGGTTTAAGTTTAGGTTAAGGTTTAGGTTTAGGTTATAAGTTATAGGTTTAGGGAATTGAGAATAGGTTAAGGTTTAGGTTTAGGTTTAGGTTATAGGTTATAAGTTTAGGTAATTGAGAATAGGTTTAGGTTATAGGTTTAAGGTGTGGTTTAGGTTAAGGGTATGGTCCCTGCAAATACAGATATAAACACGGCCATCTGGCACAAATGGCCAGGCCCTTCCAATGCTGTCCATAGGTAATCTCTATTTAAACATGGCCATCCCTGCAAATATCCTGTTAGCCACCCACAAAGTAATCTTTATTCATACACATACTTTCGAACAAATACATAAACACGGCCTGTCCAAATGGTCAGGTCCCTCCAATGTTGTTCATAGAAAATGGACAACTTCATCATGGTTATAACAGCGGTTCCCACCTTCCAGGGACCCCCACTCATCTGGATAGCTCCGATGCACATCTGGGTTTGCTCCATTAATTTCGAGCAAATTTAATGGAGCAAATACATAACCACTTGGCCCCAAATACTTACTTTATAAAAGAAAATTTCTCCTGTTTTCTCAAATTTTCCATTTCGATCTTTTTTGGCCCAAATCCATGTCAATGCATGAGAATCATGCATAAACATGGATTTTAAGCAAAATGCATGAGGGAAATTACAACATAGATATCATGCACATGATATCACATGATGTATTGTTTGATGAACTACACATGTGCATTCTTGACAAAAGACGTACCAAATGCTTGAATCTGAAATATACAGCTCCAACCCTCCCACATGCAACATCCACCTGAAAGAATGCGCATAACCGTCATGCATGAGTAATCAATACAGGAATGTACAAGTAAAACTATAAAACCAGAGATACTCACTGCATTTTCAGGATCTCATCCATAATTGACGATTCATTCTAAAGCCCTTCTCCCTCCTCCTTTACCAAGGCTTGGGACCAGCAATGCAAGGAGTTGCATTGACGAAGTTAAAAAAGGGCTTAGGCTCCATTTGGTTTTCAAAAAAAAATATTTTTATAAATACTAATGTGATTACCAAATGGAGCCTAAGACTATAAATACGTTCAAATATAGAATACAAAATTCATTCAATATTGAAAAAAAAAAAAACAATGCCAAATTAGTTCAAAATTAATTCAAAATTCATTCAATCTTAAACCACTTGCATAGATGAAAAGTCTCGCATGCAATTCTAATATATCAAGCTAAATGATGGATCGTACCAGTTAAAGACTTTCACCACACAAGGGCAATGGAATGTTTACAAACACCTAGGATGAAGAAACCACACAAATATCAGCTCTATCCTAAATTTCTTCAGCACACATTAAGTTTTAATGGTGAATTACCACTGTTTCCTGTGCATCCAATCCATTCATATAGTATTGACTCATTATGATGAAAAAAACTACCCAAAAATTGTATTATTCCAAGACTGAAGTGGACCATACGGTGTATATTTAGAATTTTTAGATATAATTTTATAAGTGGCCAGACTAGGAGTTGAAACAGCCTGATTTTTTGAATAAAAGCCAAAAATGTTTACCCCCAAGCTAGTAAAAAAACCCAAGGTACCCAGGCAAGGTACCTAGGCATGTTCCAATTTTATAAGTGGCCAGACTAGGAGTTGAAACAGCCTGATTTTTTGAATAAAAGCTAAAAATGTTTACCCCCAAGCTAGTAAAAGAAACCCAAGGTACCCAGGCAGGGTACCTAGGCATGTTCCAATTTTCTCTCTTCTTCCTTTCTCTTGCATCATCACACCCTTCTTTTCTTTTTCTTTTTTTTATCAAGACTCATTATAGCAGGTCAATAGTCTTACCATCCAGCACGAACAAAAAATAAATCATCCGCAGTTATAGACACTGAGAGAGATTTCTTTTAAGGATTTTCATTTAAAAGGTTTATAACTCTGTAGGGGCCGTTTGGATGCATTTTACTTCTGTAAAATATTAAAAAGTCAAAGTAGGGCTGAAAGTCGGGTCAGATTGGTCAGGTGGATACATGCTAATATTTGTGTTATTAAATTAATCCGTTATATTTCAATACCCATCTTATTTTTTATACTTATGATTTTATTAATTATATATTCATTTATTTACAGTAAAAAAGTTTCATTTTTTTCTAAACAAACAAGGTAAAATACAAGACAACTACTCCTTTAGAAGTTATGTTGTGTAGCATGCAATTTATTTAGGAGAGAGAAATCTGACATACTTTATTAGCTCAAGTCATCTAAAATGGCATGGACCAATGAGACCCTATGAGGTCAGGAAGGGCTCATATATATATAGATCGCCATTACAAGTAATTGAGAGACGGAGAGATTCAATATAATTACAGCACGCCTGAAGCCAGATCAGTTTATATAGCTAGGGATACAAGGAAGAAATCCGGATAGAAAATATTTAGAGTGGAGAATTATCAAAAAAATAAAAATAAAAATTCTTCCTATTAAGAATATTAATATCGAGACATAAGAATTCCATGTGCCTTCAAGAAAGACAATCCGCACTCAATTATAATTTATATATCGATCGGGTTCAAGCAACCTGATACCTCAACCTGAGCCAGACCCAAGTTTTATCGGGTTGGTGTTTATATACCCAAGCTTGAGACCAAACCCAATACATCTTGCCCGAGCCCAACCTAATGTCAGGACTTTCAGCCCTAGTTACAAGAAAGTGAGTTAGGATGATGCAGCAGCCAATAAGTTCTCCAGCTACACTAAAGGGATGCCCTAAAACCCTCTCTTCATCCTTTTTTATTATATATATAATGTATTTTATATCTGGCAATGCTTTAGATGGCACTGGTATAGCCACGTGGCGGCTACTGGTTAGTGCCCTATGAGGCAGACCATCTTGTAGGTGTTTTAGGCCACACCATAGGGAAACAGTAGTAATTGAATGGCCACCATTAAAAACCTCCAGCCCACTGTAATGTTTGGTTGACATCCGACTTGTTGATTAGGTCATAAGGACTTGATGAAGGGAAAAACCAAATATCAATTTGATCCAAAACTTTCAAGGCAGCCAAGTTTAATTATAATGGTGGGCATTCAATTAACATTGTTTCATGTCATATGAGTCACTTGAGATTTACACCAGTGTTTAAAAATCAGTTTTTAGGGCGTCCTATTTGCAATGCATTTCTGGTATTGTATTAGGTTTATACGGTTTCGCATTGGCCAATATGAACCATACTAGACAGGCCAATACGGTTCGCCATGGCCCTCAGCAGTAACCATCAACCCATCAGACGGGCCATACCCAAAAATCCCCTCAATACAAGCCCTCCCATTGCAGTAGTGGTCTGTATTCAGATTTAATGGTGGGCATTCAATCACCACAGTGGTAAAATCCCACGGCGTCCGTGTGTAGGGTGTGTGTACGTGTGGCGTGAGTGTGTGGGGGTGTGTGTGCGTGTGTAAAAAAAATCACCACAGATTTCAGAAACAGAGAGAGAGAGAGAGAGAGAGAAACTTACCGTCCTTCTTTTTCTTCTCCTTCTCCTTCTTCTTCTCCTTCTTGCAGTGAAAGGGGGTTTTGACAATAGAGATAGAGGAATGCGGCCAATAGACAGGGAGAGAGGGTGAGGGAGAGCGGGAGATCGAGAGAGGGCAAGGGAAAGAGAGAGGCTGAGTGCGAGAGAGAGATGGAGAGATGGGTTTTCGTCTGCCTGCGTGCGGGAGAAAATGGCGGATGGAAAGGTTTTGGTTTGGGGAGAGCGTTTTGGAAGCGAATTGTGTACTGACTAACTCAGTACGCTTAGTGTACTGACTAAACTCTGTGGGTCCCACAATCATTCGTGAATTTTATCCACTCCGCCCATACATTTTAGAAGATAATTTTAGGTCATTAGCCTAAAAATGAAGCATATCCAAAGCTCAAATGGACCACACCACCGGAAACAGTGTGATTTCAACATCTACCATTGAAAATTTTGTGGGGGCCATAGAAGTTTTAGATCAATATGATATTTGTGCTTTCACTTCTTTCATGTCTTTGTAATATTATGAACAGGTTGGATGACAAATGAACATCACTGCGGGCCATTAAAATGTTTCAATGGTGGTAATCATTATTCCCACGGTTTCCTATGGTATGTATCCACTTGAGTTTTAGATATACCTCAATTTTGGTATCAACCACTAAAATGATCTGAAAAAATGGATGGACAGAGTGGATAAGACAATTGCATTCACGGTGGGCCCAATTGAGTTTACTCAGTACAATAAGAGCGTACTGCTCAGTACGCAATCCCATTTAGGCAGTTTCTGAAGGGGCGCATGATGGACGGCCCCTTTGGGAGTTAAGTTTTAGGACCGTGGGGCCCACTGGATATGTATTTTATATATCCACTCCGTCCATTAACTTTAAATTATTATTTTAAATGCTGATACAAAAAATGAGTCAGATCGAATCTGTAAGGAAACCACACAACATATTAACAGTAGATATTTAATTTTTATTATTTCTTATGGAGTGGTCCACTTAGACATTTAATTTATATAATTTTTAAGCTCATCTACTAAAATTATATATCAGAATTAATGGGCGGCTTAGATGACCCCATGGAGCCCCATAAGCACCATCTATGTTTAATACCGTTTAGGAGAGGAGTTACGCTTTAGCTACAGATCAGCTAGGATTTAGCTATGGATTAAATCCGTAGCTAAATGTTTTCAACTTCTATAGCCTTTGCTTGATTTTTTGGTAGTGCGTGGATTTACGTGAACACCTCAAAGTGACACAACACATGAATCGGATAAATTATGTGACACGATTTGTTCATAGAGCAACTATTTGCGACATCCAATCCCAGAAGTGATGTAACACGTATTGTGAATTACTTGCATCGATTTGTGCACTACCCAAACCCATGAAATAACACGTCGACCAAGAGGGTCTCTACCCCGAGCGCATTACGCCCACGATAAAATATTTGAATCACTAGTTGTAAGACCTCTAACACATCACTTACACCAAAGTGAAAGTAAATTGAATCATATGAGTTTTGGAATTCCAAGACACATGTTTAAGCCCTAAAAGGAGGTAGCACAAGGCTAGCATAATAAAGGAGAAAAGTAGCAATAAGCTAACTAAATGAAAGAGAAGAGTAGCGATAGACAAACTTAATAAAAGAGGAGAGTAGGAATGGCTAACTCAACAAAAAAGAAGAGTAGCAATGGCTAACTTAACAAACGAGAAGAGTAGCAAAGGCTAACTCAACAAAATTGGTAAAGGGCGAGGGTATGGCTTGTATCCATAGCCTCACATAAATTCATAAAGATCACACATGATTAAAGTCATACCTTAACCATAATTCTTAAAGGATAAATAATTGATGATGTTAAATTTAAATAAATGTAGGGAAGATTCATAGTAACATGGAAGCATGTAAAATGGCAAGATAAATCATATCAACTCAAATTAATGTAAGCTTGAAGGAATCTCTCACCTTAACTTTAAATCTAAACCTCAGGTAGATATCCATGTAGGAAAGCTTTTACATGAAAAGCTTCCACATGAATCACGACATCGCTTAAACAAGAGGGAGACACTATACATATGGAAAAGGAAAAGGCCGTCTAGGATTTCCTTCTCTTTCTCCTTCTCTTTCTCTTTCTCTCTCCCTTTCTCTTTCTCTCTCGCTCTCTCTTTCTCTCTCTCCTCCTTAGACGTTGGGGGTATTGGCGTGTCAGTGGAGAAGGGCACGCACACTCCTTTTTATAAAGGAGTGGCCGTGTGGGAGGGCTGTGTTTCATATCCCACTTGAATTGGGTTTCTCCAATTTGACATTTTCTAACGATCTTTCTTTAAATCTAATTCGTCTAGTATGTCAGGGTCGTCGAATAGAGTTGGGGTATATCATTTTCTTGGTAATCCGAAATTTAGATAAGCCTATCTTGAAAGTTCTCCTAATGGGTGTTAAAACAAACTTGATCTCAATTAACGGTCCACACTTAATGATCATGGCCCAAATTTGAGAGAAATGTGTAGTCAGGATAGGAAAACGGTTGAACAAAAGTTGGTGGTTCATCAATGGTGGAAAAGGCCTAAATATGAAATTTCACCTTTTGCACCGAAAGGAACGAATTGGAGTCAAGGCGGTCATCATTCAATGGTGTAGGATCATAGATCGGGGTCTAAATTTTGTATAATAACATAAGCATATAAGGCCAAAGTGTGGTCCAAATTTGAGTTGCGATTGACGATGTAAAATGGGTCAATCGAAAGTTCCAAATTTAGAAAAAGTTGGTAAGCCTAAAAGGCCAAGGAAAAGCCTACTAAGGTGGGTTTTGTCAATTGAGTCACTTTTACAATGATCTAAGGGCTAAAATTCAACATGTATGGTTAATTTATGATAAATAGGCATGGTATAAAATTTTACATGAAACAGATCATGAGAATCATGTGATCTAGAATTCAATGATATAGGTTAATGGCATTAAGTATTTACGATTTTATCACATTTTATTTCTCCAACTTCTAACGTCTGTAACGTTGGACTACACCATCCAAATGCATTGAAATTTGATAAACATTCTTTATTTTTCATTATCTTTCTTTTACCTCATTTTGGGCCTTGATCGCTTACATATTACCAAGATGCCTTTTTAATGGACTATACTGCCCCGAGGTCTTAATCAACACTTTTATATATCTAATAGAGAAGTAAGCTGGTAGTTGTCACATATACCTTATTATCTTCGAACTGAGCTGTTCATTATGATATTTAAGCGGCCCGTTTGGTAGATCCAAATATGGTGGACGGTCAGATGACATGTTAAAAATAGGTAAACTTGATGGTTAGTAATCTGATCATGTACGTAGGTGGTTATACAGTCGGTTTTGTAAACAGATTAACAAAAGTAGGTTTTTGGAGTGATCAAGAGGTAAAACATGTATACTATTAGATTTAAGTGACTTGTTCACATGTATAAGTTTCTCAAATTGTAGTTCTGATGATGGGTTAAGCATATTCATAAGTGATTAACAAGATGAACGAATCAGAATCTCAATTTGATATGTGTGCGAGCGTATGCAGCTATCGAGTAGTTAGTCTATTATGATCAGGTGGTCCGAACTCAAAGTGGGTGGTCAGATATCTTTACCTATCGGTGGATAGTTGACTGAACGGTTGGTTATGATGGACAAGTGAAAAAATTGGGACATATGATGATCTTGTCTTAAAATCAACGGTCAGATGGCTTGATCTATAGATGAAGATCATTCTCAACGATCAGATTCATGTTGAAGAATAGATGTAAGGCTAGGATAGCTAAATTGGTCTCGTACACATGTACATACTAAGTTAGGTGACACTCGAGAACTGTCAATACTCAGGTATTGAAAAGTTCGGGGTGTTACACTGATGGTCTTGATCACTTTCACCTCCGATCGCGCCTTCTCTGGTCCATCTTAGCCATGAAAGTGTCTGTGACCCACTCTACATCAGTCCCCTCCACTTCAAAAGAACTCATCCGCGAGTTCTCGTCCCACTTTGGTTCATGATACTTAGTCAGGTCCGCAACATTGAAGCATGCGAGATCTTCATGTCATCTGGAAGATCAACAATGTAAGTGTTGCCGTTAATCTTTCGGCGGATCGGTACCAGTCTAATATTTTTATTCTTCAATTGATTGTAGGTCCCGGTCAAAAATCTCTCCTTGCATAGATTGACCATAACATGGTCGCCCACCTCGAATACTTTTTGTCACTAATGCTTGTCAACTTGCTCCTTGTACTTGTCATTTGAGGCATGCAACTTGGCTTGCACATCGTCATGAATGCCAACGATTCGGTCCGCCATATGTTTTATTGCAATGCTCATGCCTTGGAGCTTGGGCAAAGGGACCAAGTCAAGTGTGTGACGTGGCATTCGACCATAAACAATTTGGAATGGGGACTTTCCTATATAGTGATTCACCATGTTGTTAAATACAAACTCTGCTTGAGACAAGGTCAAACCTCATTGCTTCGATTTATCACCAAAAATACACCAAATGAAGTTTCCCAACGTGCGATTCACAACTTCAGTCTACCCATCGGTCTGTGAGTGGTAGGGACTACTGAACTAAAGTTACATATCGAACTGATTCCATAAAGTCCGCCAGAAGTGGCTAACGAATTTCGTGTCACGGTCAAAAGTAATGGTCTTGGGAACTCCGTATAGCTACATGGCATCTCTGAAGAATAGGTTCACGACATGTGTTGCATCGAGGGTCTTCTTACATCGGATAAAGTGCAGCATTTTCGAGAAACAATCTACCACCAAGAACACTGAATATATGATGCATTATGTCTGTGGGAGACCAAACATGAAGTCTATAGATAAGTCCTCCCAAGGGTCATCAGGCATAGGTAACGAGGTATAAAGGCCGTATTTAGAGACTGTCCATTAGAGGTCTGACAAACATGACAGCGCTATACTATTTTACCCACATCACGTACCAATTGTGGCCAGTAATACCAATCTTCAACAAGATCTTGTGTCTAGTCTCGCACAAGGTGTTCGCCAAGGCCACATTATGTAGCTCTTAAAGAATTTGCTCCCTTAGAGAACTTTAGGGGATGCACAGTTGATTCCCTTTGAAGATAAAACTATCTTGCATATATAAGTCACTGGGATGACCCTTTTGGCACCTCATCCATGCATCCTTGAATTCCTCATCGTCGGTATATAGCTCTTTGAGACAATCAAAATCAACCACCTCATTGCTCATCGTAATAACTAATGATGCATGGTGGCTAAGTGCATCAGCCACCTTGTTCTGCTACCCTGACTTGTGCTTCAGACTGATCATGAATTCCTGCAAAAATGCAATCCATCTAGCATGCACACGATTCACATTAGCCTGACTATTAATAAACTTTAAGGCTTGATGGTCAGTGTATAGAACAAACTCTTTATGAATAAGATAATGCTGCCAATGTCACAACGCTTAAACAACTGTGAACAGCTCAAGCTTATATGTCGATGTAACACCCCGGTTTTCGAGAACCCGAGTACTCGACCCATCCTCGAAAATCCGATGTTAATTAGTGGTCAGAATAGATAATTTATCAAAGTGCGATTTGTGAAAACAAGCGTAGCTTAGATATATCCCAAGTCAAATGAATATTCAAGGCCACTCAGCTGGGGCCATATACAAAATTCCAAAAAAATAAAGAAATGTAATTGTCCAAAAAGTAACCATGATAACTAAAGTATTGGTTTAAGCCAAGGTAGGCAGCCGCCTCCTATTGGGACTCCTCGTTGTAGTACTCCTCAGCGGTAATAGGTTCCAGGTCCACTCTGCGCTCTTCAACACCTGTACCGGTCTCATCTGTACAGTTGAACATTGATAAATGAGTGGCCAGCTCAGTATGATCTCTCCTCAAGATTACACACTGCCGCCCTAGATAAAAAATAGTATAAAACATACAGGCAATCCAAAACATAGCAAATGCAGTCTTATTAGGTGCATGGATACGTAAATGCAGTCATCGCCCCGGGGATGCACATCCATGCAGAAGTTGGGCTCGTCACTCATGCAATCATCGACCTGGGAAGGACATCCAGTCGGACAGAGGCTAGTTGTCAGCGAAGCATACTAAGTGCGGCGTAACGACTGCCTATCGTATATTAGTACGTTAGCGATAGACGCTGGTCTATGCCATGTATGCATGATTAGCTAAATCATTATTAGTCCAGTTACAATCAACCAATTTAAATAGGTTCAAAGGTTAATACGGGAGCTAGTTGCCAGCGTAGGCCGAAAGCTCAGGCATAGGTCTCATACCACCATCCCTGGATCATAAGGCTACCGCCTTAGGATGTGTATAGAACCCATCAACACGTGGCCAATCAACTCCCAATGTTAAGGAGCTACCACCGTATGCTGACTAGGAATGAAATATATAAATCATTAAATTCAACGATCAAAGTGATACGGTATGTATGGATCAAAGCAAGTAAACAGTGGTGGGTAAAACATGGTGTGGTTCACTCCATAGTCAGGTAAGTGGAATCACTCCATAGATGGTGGTTCCCATAATCACTTGCCACTAATCATAACCCCCGTGCTGAGGGCCTATCTCCATCGCGATCCGTTCCATTACACCCTAAGCTTGGACTCTCTTTAAATAGGAGTTTCCATAGAGAGAGATTTCAATAATGTGTGTCTTACAACCAATACAATCTTATAGAGATTTCAAACATTCTTTAATAAATGAAATAAAACTCATGTATGCAAGCAGTTCAGGAATCATATAATCCTAACTTACCAAATTCTAAAGTATGCATCTCAATTAGACAAATCAAGTATTCTAGAAAATCCAAATCATGTGTTTAAGATAAACTAATTAGTGATTTAACAGGTTCCAGGAGCATACAATAGATTGGTCACATGATAATATACATTAAGGATTTGACCCATTTTAAAAGCATGCATGCAATTGGCGACCAATAGTATCTAGACTATGAGGCAAATATCCAATTAAACAGGTTGGATGATCATTCACTCCTATGAGATTATTTACAACTATTATAAAAGACTACTCCTAATCTAGTTTAGATATGGAAAGCTCGAGAGGAAGAAAATCATCACCAAACGATGCGTAGCGTGCCACTCGATCCAAGTCCTCATGAGCGTCTACCGGCCCAACACCAGAAAAGGAACAGCCTGGGAATATTATGAAATGATGTCTCTTTTTTACTTTTTTCTTTTTTAACACGCACACACACCCCCACAATCTCACGCTAGTGGAATTTCACCAGCTATGAAATGATGTCTCTTGCACATGTTACTATCCATTCTAAAAACAAAGTCTTTCCATCTTTTGTCCAGTGGATCTTGATCTATGTATTTGCAGTTTTGCACATGTGAGGAAGGAGTAATGCTTTTATGACATGCACTTCATACACGCTCTACTAAGTGCTCAAAATTTTTAATTACTAAGAAGTGTTTGTAAGATTAAGTGTACTGTATATTTTTTAGGACAGTTGACCTGGTTAGCCACCCTGTTGATGGCAATGGGCCCAAGAATGAAATAGATTCAAATATCATTAGACCACACTATAGGAAGCTGAAGTCCACTCTGGTGCATGGAATGGCCCACCTAATTTTTTTTAGTGTGGCCCACAGAACTTCCTGTGGTGCGGCCCACTGGCCAGGTGCGGTCCACTCTGATATTTGGTGCGGCCCACACACTTGCATGGTGCGGCCCACCTGAATCTTCATGGTACGGCCCATACATTTGCATGGTGCGGCCTGCTTGATTTTATAAGGTGCAGCCCACCCGCTGCAGTGTGCAGCCCACATAGAGGTCCATTTTTCTGGGTCGTCCTATTTCAGCCCATTTAAGGGCCCAGCTTTGGCCTGGGAAATTGCTGGGTTTCAGGCTGTTTGCAAGGCCTGATGGAGGCTTGGTTTTGGCCTGGATCACGGCCCATAATGGTCTGGATATGGCCCACCATTTTGGACCAGTTTTTGCAGGCTGGCAACACGTCCTACCAAGGGCGTTTTGCAGCTTGAAATGAGGGTTGTTTGGAGGCCACTTTCGGGCCGATTTTCAGCCGTTTTTCAAGCTGATTTTCCCTTGTATTCAAGCTGAAAATATCAGCCATTTGCAAGCAGACTAATCAGCTGTTATCAGGCTGCTAAATCAGCTAACGTTGGGTTGTATTTTCAGCTATTTTCAAGCTGAAAATCAGCCACTTAACAGGTTGTTTTTCAGGAAATCTTTCAGCTGGTTGTATGCAGCAGCTGGATGCTGTTTTCTTGGTCCAGTTGGGACTTAGTTCCAGCTTCTTGGACGGTCCATTTGAGCCTTGAAATCTGACCCAAATCAGGGCCCATTCATAGGCCGTTTTCAGCCTGATTTAGAGCCCAGGCAGAGGCTCTTTTTCTGCCAAGTTTTCAGTCCAAAAACGGCCCGTTTTTAGTCCGTTGCGAGACCTAAATAAGGGACTGCTAGCAGCCCAAATCCAGGCCTGATGAAGACCGGTTCCCAGCTCATGACAGGGTCTCAAATAGAGCTTGTTTTTGGTCCTGTCAAAGCGCCCCTATGGCCAACTTTCTGGCCCAAAACGTGGCCACCAACAAGAATGTTATTCATACAAAGAAGAAAATTGAAGAAGAAAAAGACAGAGGCTGGACCGTTTACCTGGCCGGACGGATGTGCTCACGCCTCCACTCTCTCTCACTCTCTTTTCTTTCTCTCTTCTCTCTCTTCCTTTCCTTTATTTCTCTCCCTCCTTTTCCTTTCTTTCTGTTGAAATTTGGGAGAGCTGAGCCTTCCTTTTATAGGCTAGGAGAGGTGTATCCGACGGTTGAGAGAAGCTCTCCATACACACGGTTGGGATCGGATGCTAGCCGCGCATGGGGCCCATCCACGTTTGGGGATGCATTGGTGACATCCAGGGCTACCTATCAGTACAATATCTAGGCCAATTGTTGTATTTTGTTTTCAGGAAATCTTTCAGCTGGTTGTATGCAGCAGCTGGATGCTGTTTTCTTGGTCCAGTTGGGACTTAGTTCCAGCTTCTTGGACCGTCCATTTGGGCCTTGAAATCTGACCCAAATCAGGGCCCATTCATAGGCCGTTTTCAGCCTGATTTAGAGCCCAGGCAGAGGCTCTTTTTCTGCCAAGTTTTCAGTCCAAAAACGGCCCGTTTTTAGTCCGTTGCGAGACCTAAATAAGGGACTGCTAGCAGCCCAAATCCAGGCCTGATGAAGACCGGTTCCCAGCTCATGACAGGGTCTCAAATAGAGCTTGTTTTTGGTCCTGTCAAAGCGCCCCTATGGCCAACTTTCTGGCCCAAAACGTGGCCACCAACATGAATGTTATTCATACAAAGAAGAAAATGGAAGAAGAAAAAGACAGAGGCTGGGCCGTTTACCTGGCCGGACGGATGTGCTCACGCCTCCACTCTCTCTCACTCTCTTTTCTTTCTCTCTTCTCTCTCTTCCTTTCCTTTATTTCTCTCCCTCCTTTTTCTTTCTTTCTGTTGAAATTTGGCAGAGCTGAGCCTCCCTTTTATAGGCTAGGAGAGGTGTATCCGACGGTTGAGAGAAGCTCTCCATACACACGGTTGGGATCGGATGCTAGCCGCGCATGGGGCCCATCCACGTTTGGGGATGCATTGGTGGCATCCAGGGCTACATATAACTACAATATCTAGGCCTAGTGGGGCCCATCTGGAGTTTGTGGTTGGGTGGGTTTTTGAGGAAGATGATCCACCCAACAATGGTGGATTTTTATCTAAGGGTTATCAGGAAAATCCAGACCGTTTGATTGGTCTGGATGGGTCCCATAAGCGGTATAAGGCCCACTTTTTGGATCCCAGATGAGATCTTGCTCTATCTCACGAGATTTTCTCCATTTCACTCCTCATTCTCATGAGATAAGAAAAGCTTCCATCTCATCTCGTAACTTCCATGTAGGAGGGCTGTGATGAATCCACGTGGCCCATCGGACGATCACAAGTGTGACAGCCTCCACTATCCAAAAGAAGGAAATCTTCTTTTTCTTCCTTCTTAGTTGTCTAGCCATTTTTGGGGCTGTGAGTGGAGTGCTCTCAGCTGGAAAAGGGGAGGGTTGTAACCCTTTGGTCCATAGGATGTTAGCTTGCCCAACAAGCCTCTTGATGGTCCCTCTCATTGAATCTCAGCCCCATGTGAAGGAAATGGACGGTTGGGGCTTATCTTCGTTGTTTCAATGCAAGGGTCAAAGACCCAATATCTTTTTGTCCAGTGGGCTACTACGAGCGTAATGGATGGTTTGGATCGTCTGGAAAGTGGCCAGGGTGGTCCACTTTGGACTCCGAAGTCTATCAGTTTAAATTTGCAATTTGGCAAGGGGAATTTCCACTCTTTTTCGCAAATGGATCTGTCAAAGGCCGTTTGACCACTAGTTGTGGTCCGGTGCACCTTGCACAAGGTAATTTTGTAGTGCACATGCACTGTGTATGGGGTCTGTTGCGATGGTCACCTTAGATTCATCCCATCCACACACTTTGGGGGGCCCATTTGGAGGTCCCGGCCTGCTTTGGGCTGATGGTGATGCCTAGGTGGACAGTCACACACTTCTTTGGACTGTATTTGGCCCATATGATGCGATCTGACGGTCAGATGAGCTTGAAACTTGTTTTCAACAGTCAAATATGTTTTTGTAGCACGGTGGTACTTCGTAGGCTACCCACTCACTTTCATGGATTAATTTTTCAGAATATTGCTATCACTAGTTGATTTAGAAATTGATTGGACTTAAGTCATTCGATCATGCTTACCTCCTTAGCTGGTGTGAAGTGCAGCCCGAGCTTCCAGGGATCATGGTGGGTGGTATCAGTGCTGACAGAGGGTTCTATCATGCACATGATTTACTTAAGTTACTTAGTTAGTCGATCCCGCCTTTCACTAATGTCGTTTTAAGTGGTAACACCCGTGTACCAGAGGTACGGGGTGTTACAGTCGACCACTTCTTTTGAGCTTCGATGAGCTTCTCGCTGTAAAAGGCTACCGGCCTGCCTTCCTGTGATAAGACTCCTCCAATTTCGACATATGAGGCATCATACTAAACCTTAAACACCTTGTCGAAACTGGGAAGAACCAACACCGCAGTGTGGACAATTGATGCTTGATTTCAGTAAAGCTCTTGTCAGTGTCATTAGTCCAATAAAACGGGTCTTTTCTCATGCAATCTGTAATGGGTGCGACTATATTAATGAAATTTCACACAAATCAATGATAGAAGGTCGTCGACCCGTTGAAACTCCTCACTTCATGAATGTTCGTCAAGATCGGCCATTCCCTGGTGGCTTACACATTTTCATCATCCACACGGATGCCCGTGAACGTCACAACAAATCATAAGAACAACAGGTTGTCTATTAAAAAACTGCACTTCTTCAAGTTGAGGTATAACTTATTAACTGTCAGGACCTGTAACACATGCCTGAGATGTTCCATATGCTACGTCTCACCTTGGATATATATTAGGATGTCATCAAAATATACTACCACAAACCAGTCAATGAACGGCTTCAGCACTTAATTCATCATATGCATAAAAGTGCTTGGTGCGTTCGATAGATTGAAAGGCATGACTAGGCACTCATAAAACCCTTCCTTGGTCTTGAATGTCATTTTTCACTTATCACCAGGCCAAATATGAATATGTTAATATCTGCTCCTCAGATTGAGTTTAAAGAACACATTGGCACTTTCTAGCATATCAAGCATATCATCCAACCTCAGTATCGGAAACCGATATTTAATGGTAATCTTATTAATCACCCGACTTTCAACACACATGCGCTAGCTCCATCTTTCTTAGGTGTTAACAACGCTAGCATGGCACATGGGCCCATGCTCTCTCTCATAAGACCCTTATGGATCAATTCCTCCACCTGCCCCTTCAGTACGTATCTCTGACTCTTTCGGACTCATCCGATAATGAGGCCGATTGAGCAAGCTAGCCCCAGGGACGAGTTTTATGTAATGTTGAATGTCCCGTAAGGAGGCAATCCATTAGGTAATTCTTTGAGCTAGATTTCTTTGAATTCATTCAGCAACAGCCTTAAACTTGGAGGGATCTTTAAATACTCTGATTCCTTGCCCTTTACCACCATAATGTACACCTCGCCGACTTTCTCCATAAAATCCTGAATGGTGAGGAGGGAGCTCTCATCTACTTTAGAAACTTCAGGGTGGTTCTCTGGTGTCATAGGGACAATGTCACGCCCCGAACTCGGAAACCGGGCTCACAAAATTTTCGATTGCCTAATCCGGCACCAACAGCCTCCGTAGAACCCCATTCTCTACTCCCGGCACCCATTTACCAGGTTCCGATCATGGGATCCTACAAGGAGGATTTCTAATATCAATTTAATTCATAAAGAGCATAACCATAAGCATAACCCACGAACAATAACCATAAAAATGCCATCACAAAATCCACTATGATCAAAAACTTTTGAATACAGTGCTTATGAAAGGGAAATACAATATAACGAAAGTAACAAAACTTCAGAAGCTCGACTACACGCTCCAACTGCAGCGAGACTATGGCTGCGACTGCGTCCTGGCGTCGCCTGCATGCATCAATCGTGCATAAGCTTATAGAAAGATTAGAGGGTGGTGTAAGTGTGTGCGCAATATAAGCGTGCTCAGAATGTAAGGTCAGAGTAATGCGGAGTCATGCTGATGAGTACATGAATGCGATCAGCCGTACCAAGGCTATGCGGTGCATAATATAAATGCTATCGGCCATATCAAGGCCATGCCATGCATAATGCAAGTCAAGCATGTCAATCCACATCCACATATCAATGCAGCTCCTCTCTAGAGCATCAAATCAGTACGTTCTCAGTCTGGATAATCACCGGGGTTTAGTACACTCCAAGTGGCACTCCGCTCTCCTAGCCGCACAGTCCAAGTGAGCATAAGAAATCTCACTATCCGTCTGGCCAATAGTCTGCTAATACCTATCCGGCACGTCGATAGCGGACCCATTCACAAGCTGGTCAAACTCAGCCTAGTATTGCCCCCTACCCTCGGGCGAGTAAGGCCACACCCCTTTTCCAACTGACCACGACACAGTGGGAGTCGCGGCCTCTGGGTATTCGGCCCTCATGCACTCATATATCCACTCGGTCTCGACGTTGGAGTCATCCTCTGGTACCATCGGGTTTAGAAATTTTCGCCTAGGGACATCTATGGCGCCCCAATGCTTAGTAACAATATTTTCGGTATCCAATCCAACCACCCATAATGTGTCTGTGGAGGCTATGGCCCTGATGTCACTAGGGCATATAGTAATCACAATCACACTAATGCAAGTGCATGAATCATACTATCAGACATGCAACAATCTTGCGCATACTGAGCGCTCATGTGGGGCGACTTCGCCTATCAAGGAGCCCATAAACGATCTACCCAAAGGCATATGCTATGATCAGTCACTTCTCATATCAGGCATACATATGATGCGTATGATCATGAATCATGGATCTATACTAAACATGTTATGTGGTGATGGGCTCTGATCAAAACGAAGATGGGCCTAGACGGCCTACACATTACAGGTATGGGCTTATCAAAGGGCCCTAGGGAGAGTGACAATGCGGACATTTAACCAACATCATCCTTGCAATGTGGACATCAAACCATCATTACTCCCAAAGCATAACCCGCTATAAAGGTCGACACATATACCATGGTGGAATCACACTATAATGGGCCTTATGTACGTCCTATTGGGCCTTGACCCATAGGCCTCCAGTACATCAAATGGGCCTCAAACCATGGTCTCATATATATCAAAATAGGCCTTAGTGGGCGGCCACAAATACATTAATATGGGCCTCGACAAATGGCCTTATACAAATCAAAGTGGGCCTCAATGGACAGCCCACGAATACACCAAGATGGGCCTCAGCACATGGCCTTAAAATAATCTCCAAAATGGTTGAACAGTTTGGATGAAACTCATGCATCATGGTAGGTCCCATAGGGATGGAAGGCATAGATAAATCACATACTTCATGGTGAAGGTCCACACTGATGAGAGGTGTGGACACAGTACATACATAAGTGGGGCTCACCATAATGTTTATTTTCCACCCAACCTGTTGATGAGGTCACAAGGACCTAGGGCTCACTAAAATGTTTATTTTCCACCCAATCTATTGATAGGGTCATGCAGGCCTGGGGGCCCACCATAATATTTATTTGCATCCAATCTGTTCATATGGTCACGTGGACCTGGGCCCACCGTGATATGTATTTGCCATCCAACGTATACATGGGGCCCACCGTGATATTTATCTGACATCCAATTTATTTAAAAGGTCACGTGGACTTGGGAAAACGGGGGTCCACTGAAATGTTTATTTGCCACCTAAACTGTTCATAGGGTCACGGTTAGGGGCCCACTGTAATGTGGTTCGCAAATCCAGCCTACCCATTATGTGTGTCCCACTTGGCTGAGGGTTCAGGCCAAGTTTCAGCCGCATCCAAATTTCAGGTAGGCCCCACCAAGTGATTTTATATGTTTCAGGCATGTCTTCACATGATTTTAGATGGTGTGGCTCACCTGAGTTCCGTATACAACTGATTTTTGGGGCTGCCTCCTGGTCCGAGGGGACCCATCAAATGCACAGTGTTGATGTTCGAAACGCATCACGGTGGGACCCACAACTAGGGTCGTGAGGGCTAGCTCGTCCGTCCACCCGCCCACACAACCGTAGGCATTGCCTACATCTTCTGGCAGCAACGCTGCTGCTATTTTACCTTTTTTTAAAAAAACTAAAATCCGGTGGTTTTTGGTAGGTAGGGCCCACCTCGGACAAATCCAACCCAGCCATTCGTCCCTGTGGTTCGATATAATCCCACAACAAGTCCAATATTGGACAGGTTTTGGCATGCCGAAATATCCGGCGGTATTTCAATGGTAGAAACACTATTTGCTATACTATGGTCCGCCCGATGATCAGATTGGCCTCAAATTTTGGCTCAACGCCTAAAATGACCTGAGGAAGAGGATGGATGGCTTGGATTATAAACATTCATCAAGGTGGGGCCTGACAAAAAAAAAAGGCTAAATGTTTTTTTTTATTAGCCGTTAGTACACATCCATGTCAGTATACACACTCCATATTAGCCACGCCCGTCCAGCGTCCAAGGACGCTGGACGGCGTGGATAAACACATGCCTTGTGGTGGGTCCCACATGGACGTGGCCCACCAACTATATATATATGTATGTATATTTATATATAAGCATAATATAAATATAATATATTGTGTATATATATATCTACATGTGGGACTTCCCACCGGATGGTGGATTTTGCCTAAAATGTGGTGGGCCTCACCGTTGATGAATGGAGTGGATTTAACATGATTTGGTGGGGCCCACTTCATTCTAGGGAGAGGAAAGAAAGAGAGAGAGAGAGAGAGAGAGAGAGAGAGAGATATATATATATATATATACGGTGATAGAGAGGAGGGACCCCGCCACTATGGGCCCTCCATTGATACAACACATACATCATGTGGGTCCCATAACAAGTGGCCCTTAAAATAGAAAACAACGGTAGATCACCCACCTATCAGTCTTCTTCTTGGTCCCTTAGCCTCTTTAGCTCCTTGCCTTGCCTTTTGATGGAGGTTGATAAACTTTTGATGGTGAGGATGAGAGTTGAGAGGGTGGGCCACACTTGGCTTGGGAGAGAGAAGCTTGGACGTATGGAATGTTGTTGCTTGGGAGATTTGAGAAATGAGAGAGAGAGTGAGGTGATGGGAGTGATATGGATGGGATGATGTAAGGAAGGGATGGGAGGGTATGGTTTAGTTTGAAATATTTGTAAAAGAGGTATGGGTGAGTTTGAAAATTGTAAAAGGGAATGGTGAGGTGGAGAGAGAGAGTGGACTTTTGAAAATGTGGGGATGGGTTGTTGTACTTAGAGTATGGCTTGTACTTGACATTGATTAATGGGACATATCGTAAACATTCCCTCGATATTCACAACACGCGGCGTTTCTTCGGAATGAACGCAGGCCCACATCTCCTGGCCTGGGTATCGGTTCGGTGTGCAAGTCGCAGCGTTGGAACCGCGGCGACGGCGTAGTCGCTATGATACAAGTTTCGGATCGAGCCGACGTCGGTGTGCGGGACCCGGCTTAGGTTCGCGCGTAAACGTAAGACACAGGTCGAGGATTGTCGAAATTCGACCGAAAGGACCGCGGAAGCCAACGGAACGGTACATACTAGGACACGGGCATTACAACTCTCCCCTCCAAATAAAAATTTCATCCTTAAAATTTACACAATCATTGCAAGTAAGCATAACTCATAAGGATGAGGAAATATAGCATCATCATATAAAATCGAAGACATCATACAATATATAACATGTAATCAATCATCAAAGAGATGGGGATAACTCTCTCATATCTCGGCCTCGCGCTCCCAAGATGCCTCATCAACAGAATGGTGACCCCACTGAACCTTCACCAAGGGGATGACCTTGGTTCGGAGGACCTGATCCTTCCGATTGAGGATACGAACTGACTGCTCAATGTAAGAAGCGTCCTCACGAACCTCCAACGGCTATCAATCGATAACAAGAACTATGTCTGACCCACACTTCCTCAACATAGAGATGTGAAAAATATTGTGGACGCTAACAACTGAGATGGTAAGGAAAGCCGATAAGCCATGACACCAATGCGCTCAGTGATCTCAAAGGGTCCTATGAATCTCGGGGCAAGCTTGCCCTTCACTCCAAATCGAACTACGCCCTTCATGGGCGAGACCTTGAGATACACGTGGTCTCTTACATCAAACTCTAAGAAACGACGCAGGCGATCAGCAAAACTCTTCTGCCGGCTCTGAGCTGTGCGCATCCTCTACCTGATGATATTGATAACCTCTGACGTCTGCTGCACATGCTCGGGACCTAGGAGACGCCGCTCTCCAACCTCGGTCCAACAACTCGAAGATCTGCATGGTCTGCCATATAATGCCTCAAAAGGAGTCATACCAATGGTCGCCTGATAGTTGTTGTTGTATGTAAACTTAACCAATCGTAGATACTCATCCCAGTTACCCCCGAAGTCAATCACGCAGGCCCGAAGCATATCCTCAAGGATCTGGTTGACCCTCTCGGTCTAGTCATCGGTCTGCGGATGATACGTGGTGCTGAGCTGCAAATCAATGCCCATAGCTCTCTGAAAGCTCCTCCAGAACTGAGACGTGAACCTCGGGTCTCGGTCAGAATTGATCGAGACTGGTACGCCTGCAGTCTCATAATCTCCTCAATGAATAACCTCGCAAGCCGGTCCAAAGGCCAAGTCGCACGAATCGAAAGAAAATGTGCCGACTTCGTCAGACGATCCACGACAACCTAGATGGCGTAATGACCGCACTGAGTCCTCGGCAAACCTATAATAAAGTCTGTAGATACGTGCTCCCACTTCCACGTCGGGACGCTCAACGGCTGTAATAAACCAGGGGGTCTCTGATGATCGGCCTTGACACGTTGGCATGTGTCACAGTTGGCCACGAAACTGACAATCTGGCGCTTCATCCCCGCCCAAAAATACTATCTCCTCATATCATGATACATCTTCGTCGAGCCAAGGTGGATAAAAAATCGAGATCAATGTGCCTCAGTCATAAGATCTCTGTGCAACTCAGGAATATCCGGGACACACAATCGGCCTCTGAAGTGAAGTCCACCATCAGAACCAATTTGCCAATCTGTCTGACTCTCAGATGTTGCCTCTGCTCGATAATCCTGTAACGACTCATCTATCTACTGAGCCTCGATTACCCTTGCGACAAGAGAGGGTTGAATCGATAGGCTTGATAGCTGAACGATAGAAGACTGTAGACCAAAATCAAAGTCGTACTCTGTTATATCCTCGAGCATCCTCCATTCTTGAATCATCATATGTGCCATCAGGCCTCGTGGCTGACGGCTGAGGGCATCTGCTACCACATTCACCTTGCCTGGGTGGTACTGGAGGTCAAAATCATAGTTCTTCAGAAGCTCCATCCAGCGTCTCTGTCTCATGTTTAGCTCAGATTGAGAGAATAGATACTTTAAGCTCTTGTGGTCAGAGAAGAGCTCGAACATAACCCCATAGAGATAGTGTCTCCACACTTTCAGTGCGAAGACAACTGCTGCCAGCTCCAAATTATGCGTGGGGTAGTTCAGGTCATGGACCTTGAGCTGACGAGACGCGAAGGCTACAGGCCTGCTGTGCTGCATCAGGACAGCACTTAAACCAATACGCGAAGCATCGGTAAATACAACAAATCCATCACTCCCAGAGGGAAGAGTGAGGACAGGAGCGGACGTCAGACGGTTCTTCAACTCCATAAATGCTCGTTCACGGGCATCACTCCAAATAAACTCTACGCCCTTCCGAGTCAACCTGGTCAACGGGGCCACAATACGGGAGAAGCCCTCAATGAAATGTCGATGGTATCCCGCTAAACTAAGGAAACTGCGGATCTCAGACGCAGTCGTGGGCTGATCCCACTGACGCACTGCCTCAACCTTCGAGGGGTCTACTGCGATACCCTCTTTCATCATCACGTGACCCCGCCACTATGGGCCCTCCATTAATACAACACATACATCAAGTGGGTCCCACAATAAGTGGCCCTTAAAATTGAAAACAACGGTAGATCACCCACCTATTGGTCTTCTTCTTGGTCCCTTAGCCTCCTTAGCTCCTTACCTTGCCTTTTGATGGAGGTTGATGGACTTTTGATGGTGAGGATGAGAGTTAAGAGGGTGGGCCACACTTAGCTTGGGAGAGAGAAGCTTGGCCGTATGGAATGTTGTTGCTTGGGAGATTTGAGAAATGAGAGAGAGAGTGAGGTGATGGGAGTGATATGGATGGGATGATGTAAGGAAGGCGATGGGAGGGTATGGTTTAGTTTGAAATATTTGTAAAAGAGGTATGGGTGAGTTTGAAAATTGTAAAAGGAAATGGTGAGGTGGAGAGAGAGAGTGAACTTTTGAAAAGGTGGGGATGGGTTGTTGTACTTGGAGTATGGCTTGTACTTGACATTGATTGATGGGATATATAGTAGAGATTCCCTCGATATTCACAACGCACGGCGTTTCTTTGGAATGAACGCAAGCCCACATCTCCTGGCCTGGGTATCGGTTCGGTGCGCAAGTCGCGGCATTGGAACCGCGGCGACGGCGCTGTCGCTATGATACAAGTTTCGGATCTAGCCGACGTCAGTGTGCGGGACCCGGCTTAGATTCGAGGGTAAACATCGGACATAGGTCGAGGATTGCCGAAATTCGACCAAAAGGACCGCGGATGCCAACGGAATGATACTGACTAGGACACGGGCCTTACAGACAAGGATCGTCTTTCGACCGTCCATAACGAAGTCGTAAACATTATCTCATCCTCAGCGGGTCGAATCACAGTCTGATTGTTATAGTCGACCGAGTAACATATGACATGCTTCAATGTCAGCCATATCATAAAGTATTTGATCTTTATAATTTTTACTAATTGAAAATGAGATGGTGCATTGTTAAATTACCTTGGTCTCGTTCACCTTTTTTATCTAGTCAATCAAGTAAAGGGATATGATGCATTGTCATAGGTAGCCGCAACTTGTCCACCATCACCTTCGAGATGATGTTCTCGCTACTTCCATTGTCTATGATTATATTACAAACCTTTCCGTTAACGGTACACTACATACGGAATATATTGTGCAGCTGCACGGTGCACCTCCTTCCTTGGAGTGTACAATAATTGTCTCGCAATCAAGGATTCGCCATGATCCTCAGCCAACCATTCTTCGTCACCTGCTCCTTCCTCAGCAGCTTATTCATATTCATCAAATATAAGGCTTTCTTCCGCTGCCTTACTTTCAATGCCCTCTTCGTTAATGGCCAAGTGGGTTGTGGGGCGTTGAGGGTAGGTGTTTGATGAGTGGTCTGGTTGGTCACAGTAGTAATAATTGTTCGACCTTGGCTGACCATAAGAATTTGGAATATTACTCAGACCTGTTGTTGTGGATGCCACACACTGAGGCCTAGATGACCACTCCCCATGTCACAATTTACTGTTATAGGAGGTTGAGGACGCCTTCCTACTAGTTCCTTTCCTTTGACCGACATTGAATCCTATCTGGGACCCGTCATAGGGGGCCGAGTCGAAAGATAAGGCCGAGTAGGGACTCTTACAAGCTGCATTTCCGCCCTACCTGCCAACTAAACTGCTTCATCCATGATCCCAAGCAGGTGCATCTAAACTCGATCCTGAATTGTCGGTCATAAACTGTGTATGAACTTTGCTACTTTCTGCGATTCAGTCTCCAACAAGTCATTCTGCGTTTCCAACTGCTGGAATTCTTCGATGTAATCTATGACGGGTCGATTCCCCTAGCGATAATTTTGGTATTATTGGAACAATACATTCTCATAATCACTTGAGAGAAATCATGACCAAAGAAGGTGTCTCATCAGCGACCATAATCAGATGAGCGGCTTGTTCTATCGGGCATGTGAGAGTTGTAATTGCTCCCACCATGCAGAATCACTATATTTTAATTTTAACACTACCAAATTCGCTATCTTATGTTCTAGTATGTCCATGTAATCAAAATATCATTCTATTTCAGCTAACCAATCGAACAAGTCCTATATACGTAATAAGCCATTAAAACTGGGGAGTTCTGCCTTACCTTGATAGTCTCTTTCAGCATGATCTAGTCGATCATTTCCATAGACCGGTCGTCGGGCAACAACAACACCAATGTCCTTGTCGCTAAAGCTTGACTCATATGGGGTAGCCCTACGATTCACCTCCAAAAGTGCTCTACGAAAATCGGGGTTATGTCATACAACGATCATAGGCGGTTGAGTATCGCCTTGGACTCGGGGCAAATTTGGCACGTCCACAATACAGTTGAAGGTTACCTGCAACCCTTGCATGGTCAACTGACTCTCCTGTGAAAATCTTACATTCTTCTCCATAGATAATGAATCCCTAAATCACCATCCATAGGATTTTGGTCCAATCCGTCATTAGTTGCCATCAACGCAAGGGGAGTCCTCGCTTTGATACCAATTGATGCAAGGAAGGACGTGATGAGGTTGATCACCATCTTCCTCGAGGATAACTACTCCAAATCCACAGAGTTCTCCGGATTCCTCATAGAGTTTCCTCGAATCCACAAGGGATAAAATAGAAATAAATTCTAATAAATTCAAAAATAAATTAACTGATGATAATTTTTATAATTAAAAAAAATTTGAAGTTACAATCCTTTAAATAGTGAACTCAAAACTTAGGGCGGAATTTTAGACTCAGACTCCTGAAAATGTGACTTAATATAAATAGTAAAAAATAGTACGTGTCCAATTCGGCCTAACCTCGTTATTCTCTTAATTTTTCTAAGACATTTTCATGTTGGGCACTATTCCTAAAACTCAAAGGATCAAAAGTTATGATCAAACTAAAACTTACTATTTATAGTAAAAATGAAGATAAAGTGGACTTTCAACCGTCAATCTGATGAATCTTGCAAATCCGGCGTGGGCAACTCAGCATAGCAGGGTTGATTGGTTAAAGTAGCTTCTCCTACCACAAAATCATATCTGATATGTTGAAAAACTCATTCCGATTTGCGAGATACGATTGTCTTAAAGTTATGATGGTCCTAATCACTTTCGTCTCCGATCAGGCCTTCTCTAGTCCATCTTGGCCATGAAAATGTCCGTGACCCGCTCTATATCAACTAGCCAGCTATGTAAGCCAAATTCATCTGTTTCACTAGAAAACACGCCCCTTTGGTTCAATATTGCAATTTTAGAAGATTAAAAAAAAAAATCATTTATTCTTGTAGTTTTAGAATTTATGCCTTTTTTTTTTTTTTTTGGAAGTTGCTCGTAATTAGGCCAAAAATATTTGGGTATTTTCTATTCCATTCAAATTAGAATTTCTATTTTAGAGAGATTTTTTTTTTTCAAATAATTTCTATTCTACTCAAATGGGGACTTCTAATAAGATTTTGGGTCTTTCATATAAGTTATGTAATGGAGCATTTCAAATAATTATTCAATAAAATAATCAAATTTCCACTCTCATTTTTTTGTGAAATCAAGAACTCTTCTTGTAGATTTAAGGTTCTAATAACTTTGAAGACATTAATCTTCTTCTTCTTCTTCATTAGATGCTCTTCCCTGCGTCAGTGGATAGCACATGATGGACGATCTTGATTAGTGGTTGGACATGTATTATAATCAAAATGGATTGTCCAATTTCCCATCGTCTAATTAGATGGATAGGATTCTCAGGTCGACGTGTCATTCAAGAGGAAGGGACGATCAAAGGTGACCTCCCACGATATGGGCAGTCTCTATCAGTGCCAAATTAACCTTTTTTATTGTAATCAATGTAGCTTTTACATTTTTATAGTCACTGAAGCATGTTAAAATCATCCAATCAAAGTAATTTTTTAGGATGAATTAGCAACCAATGGTGGGGCCCACATGATGGATGGTGCATGTCATTGATCACAGGCTATCTGTTTTCCCAACATTGGCCCATTGGTTAGGACCAAATAAAGGTGAAGTTTTTGACAAAAGGGCAATTAAGAGTGGGTCCCTCTGCAGATGAATGGTAAACCACTATATAAAATTAAAAAATTATGAAGTGAAATTATATTTTACATGGCATATCTATGGACATTTGATGGGTGGTAATTTGATATTTAATTTTAATTCCAGAGGTTGGTTAGTTTAGTCAGTTTAATTTGAATTAACGTGGACCATCTGAACAATCTTGAGAACCCATGCGTCCAGCACAAGGTTTGAAACCGGTGTATCAGTTACTACTGATGCAGCCCTGGTACAGCTGTAACCTTCATGGACCATATATATAAACCACTGTCACCCTGTACAATCGAATACATGCCAGTTTATGATGATACTTTAAACCTTAAGTGGGCCCCAATAATAGGCTGATCCAAAATTTAGGTGGGCCACCACCAAAGAAAACAGCATAAATATTCCTTACTAAATTCAAGTCATGTGGCCCACCTAGTTCTTGGAGTTTTGATTGTATCTTCAACTTGCTAGGGTGCACCTTATGGATGGGAGATACCTATTGGTGCAAGCAAAGGTGTTAATTTGTAAATTGACCATAGATGACAAATAGAGCCAAATTATTTTAGACCATGATGCAATGAATCAATGCATAATTAAAAAGGAACATGGATTAATAGTAGTAGATAGTTTAATCAAGATAGTATCTAGGTTTACAATCGCTTCTTACTCAGCACTTCGGGTCTAGGCCTTGTTTATTATAGATTACTGTGCCTTGTATGGCCTCTTCAAAATAATAAAGGACCACCATTTTATGCAAAAATAAACACTCATCTGCTAAGGGCTTGTTTAGACGCACTCTCACATTTTCCATTATAACAACGTTACATTATCTACTAAGCCTATCCCATTTTCTAGTGCAGCCTCATCACATTGATCGGTGATCCTGGCATATTTTTTTAGTGCAAACTCATCACATTCCAATAATTCCATCTTTTTTTCGTGAAATCCCGTCACAATGCCTAGTAATCCATCACATTTTTTTTAGTGAAAACCTTATTACACTACCTAGCAACCTTATCTCATTATCCAGTAAAATCCCATCACACTATTTAACAACCCCATCATTTTGCCTCAAGACTCCGTTACATTTTCTAATGTAACTCCATCATCTTGGCTGGCAACCCCATCACATTTTCTAATATTAGTCCATTATTCTGCTTGGAAACCTTATCATATTTTCTAGTGAAATTCCATCACTTTGCTTGGCAAACCCATTACATTTTCTAATAAAATCCCACCACAATATCTAATGAAACCTCATCACACTACTTACCAACTCATCCCAATTTCTAGTGCAGCCCATCACTCTGCCAACCTCATTACATTGCTTTGCTACACCATCCCATTTTCTTATAAAATCCCCGCAAGATTGGTTATGGATCCCCATGCATTTTTTGGTGAAACCCATCACACTGCCTAGTAACCTATCATATCTTCTTGCAAAACCTTACCACATTGCCTGGCAAACCCAACACATATTCTAGTGAAATCCCATCACATTGCCTCACTACCCCCCATCACATTTTCTCATAAAATCTCACCACATTACCTGGTAATCCCATCATATTTTCTAGTTCCTCACATTTTTTACTAAAACCACACCACATTGCCTGATAACCCCATCACGTTTTCTAGTGAAACCCTGATCACACTGTCAGAGAACCCCGGTCACATTGACTAACAAGCTCATCACATGTTTTAGAGCAACCCCATCACATTGACTAACAGCCCCATCACATTTTCCAGTGCCACCCTATCACACTGCCAAACAATGCCTTTACATTTTATAGTGTAACATTATCACACCATCCAACAACCATATCACATTTTTTGGTGCAATCCCAACACTATTGAAAACCTATCAGATTTTTTAGTATAAATATTTTATCCGGCAACCCCATCATATTTTCTATTATAACCTTATCGTACTGTCAAGCAATCTTGTCATAGTTTTTAGTAAAACTCCACTATACTTTTTGACAATCCCAACACATTTTTAAGTGAAAAACTATCCCATTGCTCAGTAATCCCATTGCATTTGCTAGAGCAACCCCATCACATTGTCTAGTGCAACATGATCACTCTGCCCCAGCAACTCCCGTCACATTTTCTAGTGCAATTACAATACTGTCGAACACCCCATTATATTTTCAAGCGAAATCTCATCACATTTCTAGTGAATCTCCATCATACTTTTCATAGTCCCATCACACTGTCGAAGAACTTCATCACATTTTCTAGTGCAACCCATCACTTTGCCCAGCAACCTCATCAGATTTTCTAATATTGTAACCCTATCACATTGCCTGCAGCCCCATCCATATTCTAGTGACACACCACTACACTACCTAGCAACACCGTCACATTTTTAAGTGAAACCCCATTACACTGCCTACAACCCCATCACATCTAATATTTTAAAAAAAAAAGAAGCCATTGTATTTTCTAGGGCAACTCCATGGCATTTTCGAGTACAATCACATCACACTGTTGAACAACTCCATAACATTTTCTAGGGCAACCCCACCATACTGTCTTACAACTCTATCACATTTTCTAGCAAAACTCCATCTAACAACCTGATCACATTTTCTAGTGCAACCCTATCATGCACATTTTCTAGTGCAACCCTGTCACTTTGCCTACAAGGCATCACATTTTTTATTGTAACCCAACAACACTGCCCAGCAACCTCAACCTATATTCTAATGAGACCCTGTCACATTTTCATAAGCCTTAATTTGGGTATCAAACTGGAATGCCAAGTTATAGGGGTGGAGGATCCAGGTTAACGGGATCCAACCTAATTATTAAATTGGAGCATGCGATTTGGATCAAGATCCGCCGTGATAGAGCCAAATATGGATTGAGAACTAGCTCCAAGCTTTGCCGGGCCAATAGCCGTTCACTGCGTATTGATGTCCAACGCATGCAATCTTTATGGTTAGGCATGCTAGAATTTCCACCATGACACGGGAGCTAAAGCGCCTGTTTGATTTTCTGGTTCAACTGTAATTACCTTGTAAATGAGTAATCATTATTTACCAAGTAATTACTGCATCTTTTGAAATGCTGACTAGAAATTTGTAAAATAAATGTGGGGCCCACCATAATGTGTGTCTTATCCACACCACCCATTCATTATGCCAACTGAATTTAGGGCATGAGCCCAAAAATGAGGCAGATCCAAAGCTCAAGTGGATCACACCACACGAAATTGTGAGAATTGAACACCTACCATTAAAAACTTCGTGGGGCCTTTAGAAGTTTTAGATCAAGCTTATGTTTATGGTTTTCCCTTATATATCCATGTCTATATGACCCTATGAACGGGTTAGATGGTGAATAAACGTGGGGGAATTAAGGTCATTGTTTCCTTTCATACGGGCCAATTGAGCATTGGATTTGCCTCATTTTCCGGCTCTTGCCCTAAAATGTTCTAATAAAACAGATGGACAACAAGCATATACCATATAAATTATGGTGGGGCCCACAGATTTAAGTCGACATTTTTGGACTAATTTTCTATGTAGAATTACTCACCCATTTTCAAACACGTGAAAAATTAATAATTACTTATTTACCAGGAATTTACATGCATCATGAAAAATCAAACAGGCCAGACCCCTGCTTGGTGAATTTACAGATGGCACATTACCTCATCATGTGGGGTGCTGGTTGAACAGCTGTAAATAGCATTTGCCTATGAATTCTTTATTATTCTCAGTGGCCATGATAGTTTATAATTGACCCACTATATCCAAGGGCCAAAACTCGTTGGATTCAAGCCAACCCAACAGGTGACAAGTGCCTAGAGCCATGCTGGCCTATATCCCAATCTTGGTCCACTCACGGCCGTCCCAATATCCTAGAATCCATCCCAACCCAGTCCCACAGGTTACGAATCTAGGTCTGCACCCAGCCATCGACCCGATAACCCAATAGTAGAGGTGTACACGAACCAAGCTAGCTCAGTTAGCTCGCTCGACTCGACTTGGAAAAGTTCGATTCGACTCGGTTCAAAGTTGAGTTCGAGCCGAGTCGAGTCGAGCTGATATTTTGAGCTCGAAAATGAGTTCGAGCCAAGTTCAAGCTGGCCCCAAATCGACTCGACTCGGATCGAACTAGTTCGGTGACTCGGTTACCTTAATATTGATGTTGCTCACCAAGTATTTGATAAAATACTCAAAGAAGTGTGGTTGGTGACAAGGAAGGTATGTATACGAAACCAATACTTTTTTTCTTGATTTTTATGTTGCTTAGAATGCGTTTGATAAAATACCCGTAAAACTATTGTTGCAGTTTTAAATACAGTGAGATTTTGAAGGTGCAGTTTAGGTGTTTGTGAAAATGCTACACACATAAACTTAGCTTGAACTCGGCTTGAACTCGGCTCGAACTGGCCCAAGCTGCTGATCGAACCGAGCCAAGCTCACCAGTTAGGGACTGAGCCGAGTTCAAGTTGAGGTCAGATAGTGGCCGAGCCGAGTCAAGTTGAGGTCAGCTTGACTCGGTTCGACTTGATGTACACCCGTACCCAATACCCATTCCAAAGTCTCATATAAGCGTATCATTTTTATTTTATTATTTTTTTTAATATGGGTCAGCTTGTTAGTATACACCCATGTCAGTACACACACTCCATGTTAGCCACCCCCAAGACCTCAAGTGTTGAAACGAGGTACCATCTCATTAATGGTCCTTGGACATTGAGTGATGGGCTTGCTTGATTTTTGGGCAGAGATTCTCATAATAGTAAGTTCCACTTTTTTCTTTTTCTTTTTTTAACGTAACATCCAAATGGCCATGATAGAACCGGCGACCCTCACCTATCATATACTCTGTTATAACATCCAAACAGCCACCATCTGAGATAAACAACCGACTATTACAAAATGTAGAGGTCTATATATAATCGAGAGACAGGACTACCAGTCCACCACCTCACTTTCGATTGAACCGACAAACCTGGAGATTGATTAGAATGAGTTTTTCTCAAAATGTTTGAATTTTTTCTCACCATGATCAAGAATTAAGATGCCATTGTTTTATTTACTGCATGTCGGATGTGGTATACCGGAACTGTTACAAACGATATCTGCGGGAATTAGCCCACATTTTCATTTATTTGTACGGCATGCATCGAGCAATCTAGAAATAGAAACGAGGAAACAACGGTCTCTAGCAAGTGAGATTGTCGCCAGGTGACACACCAAACTGGTTACAGTAGTTTGTGTAGTACCCAACTCGTGCATTCACAAGATCGGGCCTCTTGCCATCGCACTCGATCGCACCGTTAATCGCTCTAATCGTAGCACCAAAGCCTTGGCCAATGACGGAGTGGACATTGGTCATCCAGAACCACAAGGCTGACTTGAACGACACCGTCACATCTGTGGCCACAGTTTCTGGAGCATTTAGACCGTCGAATCCGATGCTGTTTCCAGCAGCCCCGTAGTTGTAGTTCCACGACAGTTGGAGCGGGCCACGGCCGTAGTAGCCCTTGCCAGCGACGCACGGATATTGAGTGTTTGTCTCGTCGCAGTAGTCCTTCGATGCACCATCATCCTCTTCTATTTTGCAAAGAACTGTAAAAACAACAAGATTTAAGGGCATTTTAGTCTTTTCACACATTCTAAACTGCCACCATCCTTGGAAACGGATTAGATACTCCCCCGCCATTAGCCAATGTCTAGTGGTCGGTGCCATGTGGACCTCAACATAATGTATGTGTCTCATCCATGCCGTCCAACCATTTTTCTAGATAATTTTATGGCATGAACCCAAAACTGATGTAGATAAAAATTTCAAGTGGGCCACACAGTGTTGATTGAACGCTTACCATTAAAAACTTCTTAAGGCTACAAAAGTTTTGGATCAAGCTTATATTTGTTTTTAGCCTTCATTTAGGTTTGTATGACCTAATCTACAGGTTGGATGTCAAATAAACATTACAGTGGGCCCTAAGAGGTTTTTAATGGTAAACGTTCAATCACTACTGTTTGGTCCACCTGATATTTTTTTCTGCCTTATTTTTGGATCATAATACTAAAATGATGTGTAAAAATAGATGGACGGTGTGGATAAAATACATAAATCATGGTGGGGCCCACAAAGCACCGACTACTAGCCACCTGGCTAGTGGCAGCCAAACCGCGTCCATTCCATTTGGGAGTGTCCATGACCCAAAATCCGCTCTGATTGGACGATCACAAAAAGAAATGGACAGTCAAAAGTTTCAAATAACTATCAACATTTGACAGTCCAACGGTTAGGATCATCCCATCATTCAAGATAGAATAGCTGCTGAAAGTAAATTTAAAAAATAAAAAATAAAATAAAATAGCACGCTTACATCCAGTCTCATGGGTGACGTGTGCGAAGAACGCAGCAATCTCGCGCTTGGAGTCGTCCGATGTCCCCGTGCCAAATTCAGGATACGATCCGACGGCGTTGATGAACGCTGCACGAGTGTAGAAGCTCTTGCCAGGGCAGTTGCCGGTGCCCTGATTGATGATCCCGTCGAAGAACGCCTGCGTCACGATGTCGGCGACGGACGCACCAGTGCCGCCGGACGAGCCGCTGCATGGGCCTTCCCTACAACCGTTCCCACAGTATGCATCGCCGGTGCCGCAGAACCCAAACTGACTACAACAGAGGTCCGGCGTGCAGCCACAGTTCTGACCGGAGATGAATTCCGGCAGGAGACTGACGAGAATTCCGGCCAAGATGATAGCTGGTAAGTTCTTCTTACCAAGTAATGCCATTTTTTTAAGTGGGAAAGAAGAGAAAAGGAAGGTACTGTGTTATGGGCCTTAGGCAAGGGGACGATATTTATAGTTTTTAGTCGCTAGTTTAAGGTTTGAATCGTCAACTTTTCTTGCCGTGAACAATTTGACTCTTGATTCGTAGAAACGGTTATCATGGTGGGCCATCTGATAAGGTGCACATGTTATATTGTGAATAAGTAGAACCTTGATGTGATGGCCCAAAAACAGCGAAGATGAGCTGTCCAATTCGTCTCTATGTTTGCCTTTTTCACCAGTTGAATGTGGATTTTTGGTTCATTCATTTAGATCTGACATGCCAAATTGTAAGCCAGCAATCCAATGGTTAAAATTGCTCAATCATGATTTGGGGTGATTGAATGATGGCCCACCCAAGTGACAGCCTTGATAAATGAGTGGTTCAAAACTGAAGAAGTAATTTTTTTTAGTTATTTAACCATCTCAGTTTTGAAGTTTGCTAGTCTTGCAGTCATGTGGGTGCAGGAGCAGCACCATGTAGCACGTCTGATTTATTTAATACTTTCGGTGGGCCACAGCATATATAACGGAAAAAAAAAAAATGTCATAACTGTGCATTTGCATTTTAAAATGTGGCACACCGGAGGAGTGAAACTGCCTTGCTGTTGCGACCCACCAGATGGAAAACTCAGATCCTGTGCATGTGTTCCATACTGGCTTGTGGTTGGGGCCATCATTCTGGATTTTGCTCTAAAATGTGAGATGTAGGTGGGACCCACGTGATGCATTTGCCCAGTAATCCCCAGCATGCATTTTTTAGGTCTGAGTCCATTACAAATCTTTGTAGGTTAAGCTTAACACAGGATTCGATGAGTGGGACCCACGGTGATACATGCATGATGTTGATATAAAAATTTGGCCAATCATGTCTCACCTCCTGTTAACCGAACTACCTGTGATTTATTGGAAAACAAGAGAAAATATTAGGGGCGCCAGTTAAGACCAGGAACCCTCCAATGCCTAAGTCATGTAATTTCGCAGGAGGAATAGAAAAATCGAAATATTTGTTGTATGTACCTTTACTCATGGCAGCAGGTATATTTATAGACTTTTGAGGACGGTGGCATATATGGAAATGCATCTTGAATGGTGATTGCATATTACGAAATAGATCTTCATCCAGATGCGCCGTAGTTATCTTCTCGAGATCTACGACGAAAATCTCATGAAGATCTTATCTTAGTATATTCTAAATATATTTGTATTCCAAACTAGTAGTTAATATTCAAGTCTGACCTCCGAGGCCTAGTTTGATACCTGGGGCTGAGGTCGGTATCCGAAGCCGACCTCTGAGGTTGAGGTCTTTGGTTGAGGCCAACCTCCAAGGTTGAGGTTGATACCTAAGGCCGAGGTCAATATCCAAGGCTAATGTGATTTTTCGGCCCTTAAGTAATCCATAGTCTTCGAGTCTCTACATCTGGTTAGTCCATTTTTACTCATAACAGTAGCCCCCTACTTCCAAGCATTCTTCAGAAGCTTGGAAAGTAAGTTAATGTGGACTAAGACTGCGATGCCTCGCACGAAAGAGGTGGGGATGCTGAGAGGTCGAATAAAGTACAGCGAGTAGGCCAAGCAAACATAGGATCGATAAGTTAATTGTTCAATAGTAGATCGCACACAACAAAATTAATAAGAGAGACTTTTCTTCCCTTCAATAGAGGGAAGTCTCAGTCGTTCACATATTA
The DNA here is from genome assembly GCF_029962835.1 of Magnolia sinica. Classification (NCBI taxonomy): domain Eukaryota; kingdom Viridiplantae; phylum Streptophyta; class Magnoliopsida; order Magnoliales; family Magnoliaceae; genus Magnolia; species Magnolia sinica. The sequence goes on along the minus strand of NC_080575.1, from coordinate 87,083,679 downwards.
GTAGGCCGAGCACTCAATAGAAAAACTTTCTTCCCTTATACTAAGAGAAATCCTTATTTTAGATCGTGCAGTCCAAGTAGTGTTACTAATTAGTGGTCCGACCTCTTCTCTAAGGGTCATACGACTAGTTGAGGATTGTTTTTCCCTTGCATTAAGGAAAGTCCTCATAATTGATCATATAGTTTTATTAAGAGGAACTTTCTTCCCTTCAATTGAGGGAAGTCGCTGTAGCTTAGATTGTTGATACATTTAAAAGAAATTCACTTCTCCTGACTGGGAAAAGTTTCTTTATTGTAGAAATCGTCGAACAGTAGAAAGCACAATAGTAAAATCATGAGCACTTTTTTTTCTTTTAAAAAGGGAGGTCGTTTTTAGTCGAGTAGGTCGATGTTGGCCGACGAGTCTTATTACTGAGTTCAATTGATTGATTCAGCTCGGACGTCAGGTATATCACCCTGAACTTTTCAATACCCAAGTATTAAAAGTTCTCAAGTGTTACCATGAAGTTTAACTTAGTATGGACATGTGTATGATACCAATTTAGCTATCCTAACCTTACATCTATTCTCCAACATAAATCGAACCGTTGAGAATGATCTTCATCCATAGATCAAGTCATCCGACCGTTAATTTTAAGACAAGATCATCATATGTTCAAGTACTCTCACTTGTCCATCATAACCAACCATTCAACCAATTATCCACCGATAAGTAAAGATATCCGACCGTCCACTTTGAGTTTCGATCACCCGATCATAGTAAACTAACTACTTGATACTTGCATCCGCTCGTACACATATCAAATCAAAATTTTAATCCGTTCATCTTGTTCACCACCTATAAATATTCTTAACTCATCATCAAAACTACAATCTTATAAACTTACACATGTGAACTAGTCACTTGAATCTAACGGTATATATGTTTTGCCTCTTGATCACTCCAAAAATCCACTTGTGATCATCCGTTTACAAAACTGACCTTACACTCACTTACATACATAATTAGAGTACAAACCATTAAGTTATTCTATTTTTAACATGTCATCTGACCATCCATTATGTTGGTTGATATATATATATATATATATATATATATATATATATATATATATATATATATATATATATATATATATATATTTCCTTAATTAATTTGGTGAATAATTCTTTATTTATAATAATTTAGATATAAGTTCTTTTGTAAGAATTTCTAAGAAACGTGCCTATAACCATGTACAAGCATTAGATTTTCCAAAACTCTCATATCAGCAATAATTACGAAAATGTCATTAACCTAGACCCTTGAATTCTAAATAATGTGGTTCTCATGATCCGTTGATGCGAAATTTTATACCATGCCTACATATTATAAATTAACCATACATATTAAATTTCAGTACTTAAATCATTGTAAAAGTGACATAATTAACAAATCAACCCCTTAATTGTTAATTTTGGTGTCCATCAAGTGAAGAAACCTCGTGGGTAGTCGTAGTAAGATATTTCTCTTCATATGAACGACTTGAATTGTCCATAATATAGACCAAGTGTGAAATATGAAGACCCCACTTTGGTAGGCTTTTCCTTAAGCACGAAGTTATCCTTTCGAGACTTACCGACTCCTTATAAACCTGGATCTTCCGATTTAACCACTTCATGTCATCCATCGCAACTCAAATTTGGACCACTTTAGTCTCATATGACTACGAGATTATACAAAATTTAAACCCCGATGTATGATCCTACACTGTTGAATGTTGAAGCAAGTTCCTTCCTTTTGGTACAAAATGTGAAATTTTAGATTTAGGCTTTTTTCACCATCGATCAACCACCAAATTTTTTCCAACCGTTTACCTATCATGACTAAACATTTCTCCCAAAATTGGGCCCTGATCATTAAGTGTGGACCGTTAATTGAGAACAAGTTCGTTTTGGCACCCGTTAGGAGAATTTTCAAGATATGTCAATCTAAATTTTGGATCACCAAGAAAATCATATACCCTATCTCTATTCGACGACCCCGACACACTGAATGAATTATATTTAAAGAAAGATAGCTAGAAAAGGTCAAATTGAAGAAACTCAATACAAGTGGGATGTGAAACACACCCCCTCTCACATGCCCACTCCTTTATAAAAGGAGTACACTCCCTTCTCCACTCACACACCACCTCCCAAACGTCTAAGGTGGAGAGAGAGAGAGAGAGAAAGAAAGAGAAGCCTAGACGCCCACCATCATCTTCCTTCTCCATGCATATGGTGTCTCCCTTTTGCTCAAGCGATGTCGTGATTCATGTAGAAACTTTCCTAAATAGATATCTACCTAAGGTTTAGATTTAAGGTTAAGGTGAGGGATTCCTTTAAAGCTTACACTAAATTTGAGTTGATATGATTTATCTTGTTTTTGCATACTTTCATATTACTATGTTTTTTCATGCAATTGATTGGTTTACTCAATTATTTATCCTTTTGGGAATTATGGTTAAGGTATGATTTTAATTACGCCTGATTTTTATGAATTTATGTGGGGTGATGGATACAAGCCTTGCCCTTTGCCATTTTTTAGAGCGACGCGTGCTTCTACTCTATATTGAGTTGCCTTTTGCTATTCTCCCCTTATTCTTGTTGATTTAGCCTATTTTTTACTCTTCTCTTTTATTGAGATGGCTTAATGCTACTTTTTTCCTTTATTAGGTTATCCTTATGCTACCTCCATTTATGACTTAGGCATGTGTCTTGGAATTCTAAAACCTTCATGGTTCAACTTATTTCTCTATTGATGCAAGTGATGTGTTATAGGCATTATATATAGAGGTTCATATATATTATCATGGACGTAATGCGTTTCGGGTAGCGGATCTCTTGATCAACACATAATCTCATGATCTAGTGAGTGGTGCACAATCGATGTAAGCAAATCGTCATACGTGTTACATCACTTGTCAGGATTTGATATCATAAATAGTCACTCCATGAACACATCGTATCACGTAAATCCCTCAATGCGTTGTTATGTCGCTTTGAGATGTTCGCATAAATACACGTTAACATTGGACACGCTGGCGAATCTCTGTGTGTGAGAATGCGAGGCGAGCTGAATTGTTTATAAATTATATTCCACATTGTGATGATCACTACATATGATGGACTGCATACACTTTGCTAGGCATGCATTCATATATATATATATATATATATATATATATATATATATATATATATATATATATATATATATATATTGAATGCACATACCGATACTACTCATAATGGTAGAGTACTAGACATATCAGAACTCCTAAATTACTTTTATAAATCTCTTGAATTATTGTTAATCTTAAAGGATAACCATCACTATGAGTAGAGGTGTACACAGGTCGAGTTAGCTCGCTCGGATCAACTCAGAAAAGCTCGACTCGACTCGGATCGAAACTATGCGCGAGCCGAGTCAAGCCAGTTTTATTGAGCTCGAAATTTTTCGAGTCGAGTCCGAGCTGGACCTATCTCAACTCTACTCAACTCGATATTAAGCTCGAACTTGACTCGGATCGGCTTGGATCGATTTTTGAGTAAGTATATATAAAAAAATCAGATGCCCAAAAAAGGTTTTTTTTTTTTAAAAAAAAAAAAAAAACCCTAACCCCCCAGTGCTCTCTCATCTCGGTCGTTCGTCCAATCCTAAAAACCCGAACCCCAACTTGAACTCGACTCTTTTCAGCACCCGAACGGCAACCGATGACCAGTACCACTCTCCTTTCCTCTATTTCTCATCATTCTCCAGTGCCCGACAATGATGTTGTTCACTAAGTATTTGATGAAATGACTCAACAAAGTGTGGCTGGTGGCAAGGAAAGTATGTATATGAAACAAATACCCTTTTTTTCTTGATTTTTATGTTTCTTTGAAGGTGTTTGATGAAATACATATAAAACCATTGATGCTATTTTACATACAGTGAGATGTTGAAGGTGCAGTCCATTTGTTTGAGAAAATGCTTCACAGACGAACTTGGCTCGATCTTGGCTCGAACTGGCCCAAGCTGCTAACCAAGCCGAGCTGGCCAGTCAGGCTCGAGGACCGAGCCGAGCCGAGTTCGAGCTGAGGTCAACAAGTGGCCAAGACGAGTCGAGCCGTGCCCAGCTCAACTCGATTCAACTCATGTACACCTTTAACTATGATTAGGGCATTGACCATCTCCAATCGTACAGATGATACAGGTGATGTGTAAATTGAAGACATGAATGACAATCCCCCTACGAAAGATTATTTTGAATAAATAATAAGATAGCTTTATGTTTAGTTTTATTTATTTTCGCTGCAAACTTTGATAATGTAATAAGCTCTTATTAAGAGGGCATTTGATAATTTTTTGAATTCTTTTAATCTAATGGAATAATAAATACAGTTAATTTTACTCTCGTGGATGGTTACCTTCGTGAATGTAACTAGATGTGATCTAAATGTAAAGAAAGTCAATGTAAGATTTTGAAGCATCCAGATCTTTATATTATTAACACCCGAAATTCTCGAGCACGAGTATGTACTCGGATAGCGAAAATTCAGGATGTTACATCAAGTTTCCTTGCTCAGCCTAGGTTCTTCAAGTACCTGCTCCGGCTTTGTGTCAAGTACCTGCTCCGGCTTTGTGTTCAAAGGAGTTTACCGATGGAAGTGACTTTCCGAATGTCAGTTGGTACAATGGTCTCCGTCTTGTCGTCCTTTTAATTTATTTTGGCATTAACGGCAGAAGGCTCCCTTCTTTCCCTTTGCTTCATATCCTTAGCCGAGTTTTTTCCTTCTCAAGTAGCTCTTCGTGAACTAAAGAACTCCTCGGCATTAGAATATTTTTTAACTCGGTTAAATAGGTCAGCTAGGGTAATCAGGGGGCTCTTACCAATATAAAAGAGGAACTTTCATTTTTAAGGTCGGCCACCATGGCGGCCAAAGCTATCTGGTAGGAATAACCATCAACCTAGACACCTTCAGCGTTGAAACGGATGACGTAATATTTTAGCATCTCATCCTCCCTCTGAGTGATCATAAGGAGGTGAGTCGATGGCTTTCTCCTATCTTTTCCACTAATGAATTGAGTAATGAAAGCTTTGTCGAGATGCATGAAGGAGTTGATGGATCTCAGCTTCAGTTAACTATACCACTTTCATGTAGTTCCTGACAAAGTTAGGGAGAAGGCTCGACACATAACCGAGCTCGAAGCGTCGTGGAGCTCCATCCATGTCATGACCGATTCCAAATGCTCGACCGGGTCTCCAGACCCGGGTAGGGGATGATTTGCGGCATTTGGAATTTGGGTAGGAATTGGGCTCCCTTAATGTTGTCAGTAAACAGCGGCTTGGTCTCCTCCAGCATAGCCTCGACGGAGATCGGTATTTGGGTGTTATAGGCTTGGCAGATATCATCAACCTGACTTCGCAGTTCTTTGAGTTTTGCCTTTTGGGGGCCCTCGTTCTTAGCTACCGCCTCATGAGCCTTTCCATGCCTCTTCTTCCCCAACATGTGACGCAAGTCATACTCGGTAGGCATGGCAGTTCCCAAGGTGTGGGAGAGTTCATGGCTTGGCTGCTCAGGATGTTGCTTGGTTCTCTGCAGTCGACCGGTGCTTGAGGTGGTGCGGAGACTTCGGTGGCTGCAAATGCATCTATCCCCTGGTCGGGAGGTGGGTTTCGTCTCTCCAATATCTACATTATCCGGTTAATATTACCAGTCAATGCTTCAAGTTGATATTCCAGAGAGACGAGTCGACCTCTGTTTCGGGACCACTGAGGAGATCCTGCGGGTGTGGAATCAGCCTTGAGTTGGGAAGGTGGATCTCCTTGGTCTATGAACTATTCTGCTGGCACAAGAGCAGTTGCAGTAATGGCAGCCAGAGCTTTCTTTTTTCCTTTTGCCATTGTAAAACCTTGATGAGATGGGAACGACTCCACAGATAGCTCTAAATTGTTGACGCAAAAATCTAGTCGATCATGTCTCATCTCCTGTTAGCCAAAGTATACCTGCAATTTATTAGAAAGCAAGAGAAGACATTGGGGGTGTCGGTTAAGGCAAGGGATGCTCCGATGCTGATAATTTCGCAGGAGTAGAAGAATCGAGATATTTGTTGTGCGTACCTTTACTCATGGCAGCGGGTATATTTATAGGCTTTTGAGGGCAGTGGCATATATGGCAATGCCTCTTGGATGGTGATTGCATATTACGGAATAAATCTTCCTCCGGATGCGTCGTGGTTATCTTATCTCAATATGTTCTAAGTATATTTGTATTTCGAACTGGTGGTTGATATCCGAGTCCGACCTCCAAGGCCAAGGTTAATACCCAAGACCGAGGTCGGTATCCGAGGCCGACCTCTGAGGTTGAGTCTTTGGTTGAGGCCGACCTCCGAGGCCGAGCTTGATATCTAAGGTCAAGGTCAGTATCCGAGGCCGAGGTGATTTTTCGGCAGTCAAGTAATCCATAGTCTTCAAATCTGTACATCCAATCAATCCATTTTTACCCATAACATATGGAATCCACTCCATCCAGCAGATGCAGTACCCCCTCATGTTCTCCTTCAATCCCAAAACTCAGGTGGGCCGCACAATATAAAATCATCTCTAAAACAGTTAACATCTGATGATATGGCTACTACCAACTCTTGGGCACCAAGGAGAATGTAAGGGGGCTCACAAAGGGGGCTCACACGATCGATGGTTGGATGTCAAGCACACATCACGGTGGGCCCCACACATCACATTGTAGGCTATGCTTAGCACACAACGTTTTGTAGTAGATTTGCTCTTAACTTTAATTTGTTCAATGTACTACTGTATATTTTCTAATTTTGGAAAAATGAAAAGAAATTGGGATTTTTAATGCAAATTTTCTAAGGAATACAATTTTACCAAATAGAATGATTTGGAGATGAAATTACAAAAATGTCATCAATATTTATTTATTTTTAAAAAAAATAGTGAAAGTTTAGCATTCTTAGGCCCACATGTATAACATCCAACCCCTCCAGCGTATGCACCCCACCATAGGGCTGTTCACGAGTCAAGCTAGCTCGAAAAGCTCGCTCGACTCGGCTCGAGTCAGCTCGATTGACTCGGCTTGAATGGCCGATTCGAGCCGAGCCAAGTTAATTTTTTGAAGCTCGAGTTGAGTTCAAGCCAAGTTCGACCAGGGGGGCATTTCAACTCGACTCGACTCGAACTCGACTCGACTCGAACTCGACTTGACTCGAACTCAAGCTCGACTCTGCTCGATTAATAAATATATTAAATATTATATTTATATATATATATATATATATATATATATATATATATATATTAATATTAATATAAGTTTTAAGTTTAAACTTAAAAATAAAAAAATAAAAAACAAACTCTAGAGCCTCTACCCGACTGCATGCACCTCCTTCCCTTTCCCTTTCTTCTCTTTCTCTACCCACTGCCAGCCGCACACCCGCCCCGACCACCACCACCAGTTTTCATTTCAGCTCCACAATAGTATGATTTCAATCTCTTGAGATCTATTTCTTAGGTGAGAAACCCAAGAAATTCGAGATGAGTTCTTCTCAGATTTGTTAGAGCTTCAAGGAAATCCAATGATCTGATTGGCTAGAGCTCTTTACTTGGATGTCTAATCTGTGTTCTGCTCTATTTCTTTTCTAGTACTTGGATTTCTGCTGGTGGAATAAGATCAAGAACAGATCGGTTCTTACAGGTTTCCTCATCCGATTTGAAGCTTTGTTTGGTTTTTTCATCAGGTTTTGCTTTTATTCTCTTAAAATTTTTAGATTTTTCGTCAATAGAGGAGGATCAAGAAAAGAATCCATTACTCTCTCACCCAACAAGCTCGAGCTCGACTCGAGGTAAACTCGACTCGACTCAAACCACTAGCTCGACTCGAACTCGACTCGACAGCTTTGGCAAACAAGCCAAGCTTCAATGTTGAGCTCGAGGCCAAGCTCGAGCTCGAGCTCGAACTCGAGTACATCATGGACAAGCCAAGCCAAGCTTGGCCCACCTCGACTCGACTCGACTCGGCTCGATGCCCACCTCTACCCCACCATGGTGATAATACAAACAAAGCATGAGGTCAATCACATCATTAGATGGGTATACTTGAATTGAAATATTTTAAATGGTGTGTGTGTGTGTGTGTGTGTGTGTGTGTGTGTGTGTGTGTGTGTGTTAATGAATTGGACCACCTTATTATTGGATCCATTTGGGGCTATAAATGGTTTTTGGAATGGGTTTAGCCAAAACCAAACCTGCACATTTACTAAATGAGTCTGGGTGTAAATTATAGACCCAGGCCCATTTACTAAATGGGCAAATCTAGGTTTAGTCCAAGTCAAACTATCAAACCCATTTATAAATGAGTCTGGGTCTAGTAGAGGGAGATCCATTTATAAATGGGTTGAGTCTAACTAGAGTTGTACACGAGTCGAGTTAACTCAGTCAACTCGCTTGATTCGACTCGGAAAAGCTCAACTCGCCTCGGTTTGAAATTGAATTTGGACCAAGTCAAGCTGATTTTTGAAGCTCAAAAAAATTTCGAGCCATGTTCGAGCTTGCCCGAGCTCGACTTGACTCAAATCAAACCTCAACTCGAATAGACTCAGATCGAATCAATTCGGTGACTTGGTTATTTTGATATGGATGTTGCTTACCGAGTGTTTGATGAAATGACTCAACGAAGTATTTGCGAGGAAGGAATGGATACGTCGGGTGTTTGATTTTGATACTACTCTTCGGCTATTTGATGAAATACTTGTAAAATGTTGTTACCATTTTGCATTCTATGAGAAATTGGAGATGCATTCTACGTATTTGAGAAAATGCCGCACGGGCTCAAACTAGCCTGAGCTGCTGACCGAATTGAGCTGAGTTGGCCAAACAGGCTCAAGGACCGAGCCAAGCCAAGTTCGAGTTGAGGTTAGCTACTGGCCGAGCCGAGTTGTGCCAAGCTCGACTAGGTTCGATGCGTGTACAGCTCTAGGTCTAACAGGTCTCATTTTTCCATATTATTTGTCAAAATATGCAAGCATTTTTACCGGGTTTAAAACCGGGTATGGACCGATCCAAGTCTAGATGTGTACCTTGCAATATAGACCAGACTCGCACATTTACTAAATGAGTTCGGGTCGGGTCAAGTTGAGCCTAATATAAAGCAAATCAGATCCAAGCCCGTTTAACAACTGAGTCTGTCCTTGGACCCAAACCCGTACAATTTAACAAGTAAGGCGGGTCTCTGGTGGGTCTAAATGGGTAGGGTTTGGGCACCCCATTGGGTCTAATGACCCATTAACAACCGTAGATCCATCATATTTTTTGTTCATCTAATAATAATGTTAGTTTACATTTATTGGACAGGTTAGATGTGGGACACATACCACATGGGCCCACATATCCCAAATGTAGCCTATCTGATGATCCTATGGGCCTGATGTTTTGTCCTTGTTATCACGATGGTGGGTGCATACGTTGGACAGGTTGGATGTTATAACTATACCATGCAGGCTCGACAAATCGTGTCTTTCACTACTTTTTAATGAAAAATAAAAAAAAACAACAAAAAAAAACTAAAAGAGAGCATTTTATTAATTTCACTTCAAAAATTGCTTCCAAGTAATTTCAGCATCATTGGGTAAAATATAAATTCTTTAGGAATTATGTGGTAAAAATCACAAGAAATTACCAAGTCCACTCATTTATTTGTGAGAAATGTGGTGGCCTATATGCATGGGAAACTTCCATGCACCTAGTTGCATTTGACATCTGGCAATCCACATCATCAATCTAGAGCATCCATTTGGCCCCAACCCACTCTTCATTGAAAAAATTACATTGATCCTAAGAACACAATCATCTAGCCATTTGGAATGCAAGAATTGAGGGGCAAAATCAATCTTAAATGGTAGGTCCAGTAACAAATGTTTAGGACCATCATGTTGCTGTAATTTCACATTGTAGGAAAGGAAGGGTGGACCATGCCCAATAGATAGCAGAGAGGTGATTTTTTTTGTTTTTTAATTATTTTTTTTGTCTGCCAGTCCACATGCAACTCAGTTCATGGGAAGGTTTTCATATCCTTACAGCCTGTTTGGATTGCCAATTACATATATAGCATAGTCAATTTTACCATAAAAAAACCAAACATGCTACAGGAATTTGATTCCTTGTAATTTTACAATACATTGCAATGCAAATCTCAAATCCAAACACACATCAGTATATAGATATGATAATTTGATATTAAAGTAATGGAAATGTGTCATCATTATAATTTTAACACAACCCACTGGCAATCAAATGCAATGTTTTAAATGACAGGTAAAGTTATAATTATTAAACAGTAATACAATACTAATGTAATTTGCAATACAAGCAGGTTATTGACTCACTAAATTGCTTCTCTCTATCAGTGTCTTATTTTGTTAAATGTTCAAATTTTAGTAACTTGATTTTGAACCAAAGAATAGTCTTGATTTTAATAATTTTTGTACACCAATTGATTTAGGTTGAGTCACTTGATACTTGTGATTCGCATGTGATTGCGTGTATCTGTAGGAATTATTCTCGCCTTAAGAAGAGGAATTAGTCACGCCTTAAAAAAAGAGCAAGATACCCTGTTGTCATTTTTTTTTTTAAATGACTTGGGTTGGGTTTAATGAGTCAATGGTAGGCCGCACATAAAAGCTTCGGTTGGTCTCCTCTCCATCGTTCCATGTGGCATGGCCCACGGAAATGTGGATCAGGTTGATTTTTGGTCCAAGGGTCTAATTTTGTGGGACGCACCTGATGGTATGAGTAGATGTCATACACACAAGACAGTGGGCCCATGCTACACAGGTGTTTTATGCTCTGCGTAAAACAAGTGTTGTAGATGATTGGGTCGAATTTAACATGAGAAAAGTGGCATTGAAAAATCGAACTGTATGAGAGAAAATTAATCTAGTCACCTTCAGCATTCAAATGAGAAAAGAGTTTTAAAATATTAAAGTGCTCCGGGTCTTTTGCTTCCGTGACTTTGATTTTTTCAGAGAGTTTGGATCCCTCAAGTCATCTATTCCCACGCCCTTCGCTTTCTTAGCAGATACACGGCACATAACATGTAATCCAATCCATGGATTATTTTCCTCCATTTCATCCAATCGACACAGAGACGGAATATGAAATGCTCCTAACTGATGGCTTAAACCGCTATAAAATGATAAATAAATAAAAATAAAAATAAAATAAATCTCAAGTCGTATCAGTTTTGCCACATTGAATGGGCACATGATACGCGGCGAAATGAGATGTTAGTCAACTTTTGGAAGTTCCTGAGTTGGAACGTGGGATATCACTTGTGGTTGAAGGGATAGTAGTTGAAAAATGCACCGTCTGGATAGGGAACGGATTAGGTGTTACCTGTGTACCAAATTAACGGGTGTTAACCTTACATTGTGGGGCCCACCTTTATGAATGTATTGTATATCCATGCCGTCCATCTGTTTTCCCAACTCATTTTAGGACGTGATCCAATCATTTATGTAGACCCAAATCTCAGATGGACCACACCACGAGAAAAAGTGGAGAATGACCATTAAAAACTTTTTGTGGGCCACGAAGTTTTAGATCAAGCCTATCTGTCTATTTTCCCTCTATCCAGGTCTGGTTGGCCTTATGAAGGGGTTAGATGGCAAATAAACATTACAGTGTGCCCTAGGTAGTTTTTTTATGGTGGCCTTTAATCACCACTGTTTCATATGGTGTGGTCTACTGAGATTTGAGTTACTTAATTTTCAGGACCACTTCCTAAAATGGCCTGGAAAAACAGATAGACGGAGTGGAAATCATCAAGGTGGGCCCGACAATAAGGGTAACACACACTAAGGGGTTACCCGAGTAACATCTGATCCGCTCCTGTTTGGATAAAAATACATGGGTAAAGATACCCTAGTAACTAGAGTCGGGCATGAGTTGAGTCGAATCAAATTAGGTCCAACTCGATTCGGTTAGAAATTTTCAATGCACTAATCTGAACTCGATCCAATTCGGACCGAGTCCAGGTCCTCTAACTTAATCCGATCTGTTGCACTACTAGCCTGACCCGAACCGAGTCCGACTCAGTCAAGAAAACTGAGTCAGATCAGGTTGGATACGGTTCGGATCGAATCTTCTATTTTATTTTTAAAAATTTTTTTAAAATATGATTTTCATCGTTAAAAAATTGGTAAGGCCCACCATAACATTTATTTTCCATCCAATCTGTTAATAAGGTCACAACTATGTGGATGAAGAGGAGAAACAAATTTCATATTAATTCAAAACTTTTGTGACCCCTAAAAGAGTTTCAATGGTAGACATTCAACCTCTCACTACTTTTTGCAGTGTGGTCCACTTAATCTTTAGATCTGTCTTATTTTTCGGCTCAAGCCTTAAGACGAGCGCGCCAAAAGGATGGACGGTTTGGATATAACACATACCTTATGATGGAACCCACAGGACTTGCTGACGTCAATACACCAGTTGACCTGGTGCGTGGTACACCTGCCAATCTGCTTCCTTTATCATCTTTCTTTCCCTAAGACGTAGATTTCCTGCACCAGGATGCTACATGAGGCCCACAGTGATATTTGTAAGAAATCTACACCATCCATCAGTTGTGGTAGCTCATTTTAGGACATGATATCAAAAAATAGGTGGATCCAAAGCTCAAGTGGGCCGGACGAGAGGGAAAACCGAGGAAAGAGTTTCTTACTGTTGAAACCTTCCTGTTATCTACCCTGATATTTATTTACCATCCAAACAGTTTATAAGGTCATTCCCAATCGGATGAAGTGAAAACACTAAAAACTTCTTCTGATATTAAACTTTGTGGCCATGCAAATGTTTCAAACGGTGGTCACTGAATCTATACTGTTTCCTCTCATAAGGGGCCACTTGAGTTTTGGATATACTTCATTTTTGGCCGCATGTCCTAAAATGAGCTCCCAAAATGGATGGACGGTGTAGATTTATCACAAACATCACGATGGGACCCCCCTAGCATCCCATGCAGGAACTTCCTGCAAAAGGCTTTCCCGTGTCCCTTCTCTTGTGTCAGAGCCCGATGCTCGATGCACCTTGAGCCGTGGGCTGAGAAGACGGATTGGCTACTCCCCCTGCCACTAGCCAATGGCCGGTGGTCGGTGCTCTGTGGACCCCACCATGATGTATTTATTTCATCCATACTGTCCATCCATTTTTCTAGATCATTTTATGGTATTAAACCATAAATGAGGTATATCCCAATCTCAAGTGGACAACATTTTAGGAAACAATGTTGAATGAACATTGTGTAGATCGGATCAGTCCAAGTTGGCCACTGATCCGAACTCGACTCGATGTACGGTTAAATCTAAGTGGGCCTACTCAATCCGACCTGATCCTGGCCTTTGGTTCAAATTGGATCGGGTCGGATTCTACCCAGCTCTACTAGTAACTAGAGCTGTACACAAGTCGAACAAGTCAAGCAGCTTGGCTCAGCTCAGCTCAACCAGCAACCAATCCAGCTTGAACTCGATTTAGTCCTCGAGCCTAGCTCGGCTCGATTCAGTCAGCACAGCTCGATTCAGTTAGCAGCTCAAGCCGAGTTCAAATCTCTGTGACACTTTCTCAAACACGTGGATTGTATCTTTAATCTTCTTATACTTTAAATGAAAATTAAAAAGAGCACTTTGCACAAACAAATTCCCACAAAATTGACTCTCTTCAATACACCCTTGAATCTATTTTCTACTTTTAATAAATAGCAAACCCATACATGCCCATAAAACACTCCCGTAACTAAATTGATTAGCTTTAAAATCTAATCAACGCATCACAAGAAAAGTTCCAAAGCTTCCTTCGAATACCAATTTCGAAAATACCCTGATATGAGGGCAGTACAAGAAACAATACCTCGTTGAGTCATTTCATCAAACATGGGCTCACAGAGCCAATTCGATCCAAGTCAATTCGAGTTGGGGTTCTAGCCGAGTCGAGTCGAGCTCAAGCAAGCTTAGACTCGGCTCAAATTTTTTCAAGCTCAAAAAACCAGCTGGATTCGGCCCGAACTCGGTATAATTTCATCAAAGTGGGGCCAATGGTAAAGGTAACACACGCTTGGATAAGGATACCCGGGGGTAACACCTAATCCGCACCCATTTGGATAAGGATACCCCCGCCAACAGAGAATCTACAGTAAGTGGATAAGGCACATGATGGAAGATCTTGATTAGTTGTTGAACCTCTATTATAATCAATATGGATCATCCAGGTTCCCGACCTCTAATTGGATGGGTAGGATTGTCAGGTCAAAGTGTCATTTAAGAGGGGGGGAAAATCATAGGTAGCATCACACGATGGACAGTCCAGATCTGTGCCAGATCTTCTTTACTGTGGTCATTGAAGAACACTAAAGTCATCTCTTCAAAGAGATTTTTTTAGGATGAATCAGCAATCAAAGGTGGGGCCCACATGATGGATTAAAATCATCTATTCAAAGTGATTTCCTTAGGATGAATCAGCAATCAAAGGTAGGGCCCACATGAAGGATGTTGCAAGTCATTGATCACTAACCACTTTCCTAGCATTGGCCAAAAGTGAAGTTTATGACAAATGGGTAATTAACAATGGATCTCTCCATAGATGAATCACATATCAGCACATAAAATAACGTGAAATTATATCTTACATGGCATATCTATGGACATTTTGATGGATAGTATTTCCATATTTAATTTCAATTCTAGAAGAGTTTCAAAAATTAACAGGCAGTATCTACCACATTAGAGTTCAAATTTTGTACATGATGAAAAAAATAAATGGCATCTTTTGTTCTAATCTTTTTCTTTTCTTTTCTTTTAGCCCCTTCTAAAATTGTTCCTGTGCCCAAACAGTCTTTCCTTTTTTTTCTTTTTCTTTTTTTAAACAAGCAGCTTATCTTTGATCTGAAATAAACAACCGACTGTTACAAGAATTGCTGGGGATGAGCATTGCTGGCACATGCTTGTATCTCTAGTATCTGCTCAATGGTGAGATGGTCGTGATGCAACATGGTCTCATCTCAAATGGAAAGACCTTTGCCCATGCCCCATACTTTATACCAGCATTTGATTATTTTTTTAAAAGTAACAGCAAATTATTACGAAGACGCCAATGGCAGGAGAGAAGACAAGCAGAGCCTGCTACAACGCCAAAAAAAAAAAAAGGCTAAAAAAATATAGGAGTCGACAATCCAGAGGCAGGATGACCAGTCGACTGCCTCTTTTTGATTGAGCTGATAATCCAGGAGATTGGGGAGGACTTTCTTAAGCAATTATACCAGTATTTGATTCAACGAACAAAATATAAGTACCTTGACAATTTAAAGAAGAAAAATGGAGGGAGAGAGAGAGAGAGAGAGAGAGAGAGAGAGAGAGAGAGAGAGAAGCAGCTTATCATTGCTCTGCAAAAAAACAACCTACTGTTACAAGAACTGCTGGCAATGAGCATTGCCGGCCCATGCTTGCATCTCGATTATCTTCTCAATGGTGAAGTTGTGGTGATGCAACATGGTCTCAGCTTAAATCTTTACTGCCGGTGACCTTAACTGTAACTCACCCATCATAAAAAGAAGCAAAAGAGAACCAAAGTCGCCATTCGTGGCCTGAACTGCACTTGGAGAACAAACTGTTTCTTTGAAGCTACTCGGTGGCCTCTTCATCAATCTTCCTGCTTTTGCATCTCATGGTTGTAACCAGAGGCCTTCCCAGTTCTGCCAATGACAAAAGAACGAGGCTCATTCTCGGTCCGCATGTCAAGGCCATGATAGGATCGGGAGGCAAAATACTCAGCCCCAGAATTAGCTGTTCCCTTTACTAAAACAGGTGGGTGCTTGTCCGCCACCTTCAGAGCATTCTCCGTTGCCTCTGGCAAGACGAGAGCTCTTTCCCTCTGTTCCTCTGGCTTTCCTGAGGGTGCAAGCAATTTAAATAATGAAATTAATGACACATATCATCAATGAGAATGTAAGCAATTCAAACGTTAATCAAATTAATTGCACCTATCACCAATAAGAATTACTCAATTGGATGCCATCAGTGCTTGTTTGTAAATTTCAAGAAAGCAAATTGAATCATAAATAATTGGATTGTCATTCTCTATTTTGCAAATACTTTTTGAGAAAAAAAGATACTTGAGTGAGATATTAAGAGATGGAAATGCGACCCAGCCAATCATATTGCAAATTTGCAACATGCCACGTTAAATTTTAGTTGAGGCTACTTTTTGTTGCACCAAATATCATGATATTTCATGACTAATCAGTCTGGTTTGGTGCAAACTATCATGAAATTTCATGATATTTGGTGCAAAAAATGCAGACTAACTTAAAATCTACCAAGGAATTACTGGCAGTAATAGAACATGTATAGAATATAGATAGAATATAGATCATCTAAAATGGTTCTGAAGGTTGGTCTCAAATACACTGCTTGCAAGCCACTTTCCGGCTTCTTTAAACCCATAAGATGAAAGAAACTTAAAAAAAAAAAATCAATAATCAAAGTGAATTCCTATAGAAGTATGCTTTTTGAGGACTGTATGGTTCATGTTCTCAGCTCTACCAAATAGGATCCTGAATCCAACTTGAATTGTGAATTGTAAGATTTGAATTATATAAATCAGAGAATCATGTTTATCGCTGATACCATACTGTCATCAGCGTTGGTTTTTCAGCTTCGAAACACAAGTGATCAGGAAAAGGGAAACAAATCTTTAAGCACTTACTGGTCGGATTTTTAGCTCCCAATTTTCAGCACAGAGGTGAAATGTAACAGCTTGCAATTTTTAGTGAAAATTCAAGGCATTGGCATGTTTTTGGCCCCTGAGCCATGTCAAACAACCATTCACTCCAAAAGCTTAAGCTGTCAGAGTGTGGTGTATCAATGTATATCAAGGGACTTTATTACTCTAACAAGCTACATGGTTTTGAGGCTGTCCATAAGGCTAGACTGAATGGATAATCCATACCACCAAAAATCTGGTGTGGGCATTACAATACATCCAAATTAACCAAGTATGGAAATCAAGAAAAGGCAAGTCCTAAACTCTAGCTTGCACATTTATCTGGCCGCAAACAAAATTCCAAGCTAGCAAGGTCCGCACGCTACTGTGATCTAACTCCTAAACTACACTGGGAAGCATGCCTGAATCATATATTGCCCATCTGTGTTCAAGAAATGCCTTGTGGAAAAGCCATTGGAAGATTAGATAACAGGCATGTAGCGGGGGTTGGAATACTGATTGTCCATTTGGGATACACTTGACGTGATGGGCATGCATATAACTATATGCTTGTCTAGTGAACAGCATATAGCCTTAAATTGATTGTTTGTTTTAATGTCTCCCATGCATTTTCTATTTCCCCATGCCAACGTACTCATGTTGGCTTCTCTCTACTCTGGACTGCCCATTCATATGCCCAGCAAGTCTCCATAAAATAGTTAAAAACTAAGTATAACACACTTGACAAGCATACCATGAGCATAACACAAGTCAGATTTGACTGCAAACTGTAGAGGTCATATTTCAAAAGTACAATTCCGTCGCATGAGCACTACATAAATTGATAACTGATTCACACACCCATTTCTCAGTATTAATGATCATCTCACAAAGCAAATTCCATAAGCAGCTAATAAATGTCGGGACAAAATTCTTTGCAAATGGAAAGTGGAAATGCTCACAATGAGATCAAAGCTATATACCTTGCAGCACAATGTCTTCTACATAGCTTCCTTTCAGAAAAGAAAACCGAGCTTCTTCTGTTTTGTTGTTGTCTTCTAGAGAACAAGAAGCCATCAAATCACGAAATTCCATCACATATGCTCCTGTCCACTGGCTTCCTCTAGAAGAACCATAAAAATAAGAAAAGGGGGGAAAAACTACTTCAATTAGTAAAGCAGCTTAATTACTAAAAATTTGTGTGCACGAACAATTGTTTTGTTAGCCCACTACAATACAATATCTGTTGCCCTGCAATCTCAACACAAATCCATTGGAAGCTTAGGAAATGAGAAGTAACAAATTTGTATAAGCATGTTTCAGACTCTGTTCCCCAGAAACATAGAGAAGCACAGACAAACATATCAGATTCCTAGAACCCACAAGTAACAACCAAGAACTCAAGAACTCTGCTCAGCAGAAGAAAAAAAGAAAAGAAAAAACCGTTAATTAAGTCAAGTCAAACATAGTTCACCACAAAATGTCAAACTCCATTCAAAAAATTCCATCTTTATTACAATTCCATATTATAGATTAAACTTTACAGGAAAGTAGCTCAGTCACTGACAGTTAGCATTTTAGCATAATGAACATATTTTAGTTACTTTGTGAAAGGTTAAGAAAAACAACATTGTCATGTTGGGGTTTTTGACTCAATTCTACCAATTCCATCAAGCCTACTCGGAAAGAGGGAGATCAGCTGCACCCTGCAAAAACACTTAAAAACATAATGACTTCGTTTTCTTTCTTTTTTTTTGGAAAGGTGACGACGATTTTATTAAGAAGCGAAAGGAAAACAAACAACAAATCTGGGGCGCTGAGGAAACGTAATGACACATTATCAATCATATTCCACAAGCTGTTATATCTGGCTTCAGGACATATCATAATTGCTTGCTTTCCTTTTGTATGTATCGAGCAAAAAATTATATGGAAAATAATGATTTTTTGCTAAATTATGACTCTTTGTAAGGGGCTGTTTGGGGTGAGGGGATTGGGGCAGGGATTTGTGAAATCCATGTATTTCAATCTCCCCAGTTTGTTTTTTGTTGAGGGTTTGTCAATTTTATGGATTTACAAGTCCAAACCACCACAAAATCCATGGCTTTGGTGCAAATCTAAATCCACAAAAAAGAAAAAAATAAATAAATTCTTTGCAAATCTGCAAAATGAGAGATTTGCTTAAAAGCAATAGAAGTTATACCATTGCAATAAATACTCCCAAATCCAACGATTTGAAGCTTCATTCCCAAACAGTGAGACTCTGGAATTTGCCAAATTCAAATCCAATGGAAATCCATGAATTTGACAAGTTCATGGATTTCTCATATCCACATCTCACTTCCACGATCCCAACAGGGCCTAAAGTTATCTGTCAATATATCCCTTCTTAAATGTTATCTGTTGATAAATCAGCCTTTTCTTTTCTTTTCATTTTCTTTTTTTTATTTTTTCTTTTTTGAAAAGATAACCTTTTCTTTTTTTGGACAGCCAAATCCTAAAATATCTGGCTTCAAACATCCATTACCTTAATGACTAATAGGCAGTCCAGAGACTCCAGATAGATCAATTGGATGGTCCACTTTTCCTATGCAATTAGAAGCACTCTAAATTAGAAGTTTCTTAGAGAAAAGGATTGTTTCTCATATACATAACTATTCAATTCTTTGCATACCGACTTTACCTGGTTCAAAATAAAGCTTATCAAGGCAATGGCCCTTTTTCCTTTTAGTATTGCCTTTTCATTAGCCATCTCTTGCAGTTGAACCATTTAAAACCCTTTATCTTTTCTTCTTACTCCTTTAGTAAATTTTGTACGAACAATGTAGCTCTGCTCAGGCATCCTTTATTTTGATTATCTTGTTGAGTGCTCTGCATCATTCTAAAACCCTTTGTCCGTATATGCCACAACATGGGTATATAAATCTTCTTTTTTCCAATTGGTGAGCCAGTTCATATTAGCTGTCATGGTATGATGCGAATCATGAACAGGATGGAAATACACCATTGGCATTCACCTAAGTTCATTCCAATCTTTGTTTGCTTTAGTCATGTTCTAGAGTCAAGTGGTTTCAGTTCACACATTTGGTGCGGAACTCCATTCTGCTCTTGCCGCATCTAGAGCATAAATTTGTCCATAGAAATTTAGGTTATTTGAAAACTGGGTGGATAGTCACCTAGAACCAAGGTCAGCTTAAAACATAACCCATCTCATGTGTGACATGTCCTGCACATAGCTTTCAAACTGGGAGTCTGTAGGGCCTAGGTCAGTCATCAGGCAGGTCACACCTAAGATGCAGTGGGTCAAGAAGGCGAGTCAAGAAAATATTTTTTTATTTATATGAAGAAATTTAAAAAATACAAAAGTTATCCTCGTTACTTAAGACTACAAAAGTGCCTTTCTTGAGACTCAGTTAACCCGTTTCAACTAGGCCGAATCAACCAAATCCCGTTTCAACCTAACAAACCAAGCCCAAGTCAAGCAGACCAGGGCACTTCTTTTCGTTTTTTTTTTTCTTACAGATTACAGAACTGCCCTTTGTGAGACTCAGCTAACCCATTTCAGCCAGGCCGAGTCAATCAAGTCACAAGTCAAAACAGAAAACCAGGCCCAAGGCACATGCAAACCAGTGTTTGTCTGGTTTTCCCAGCCCAGTGACCTGGCCGTGCAGACTTGGCGATTCCCTGGTTGACCTGGTTAGTTTGAAAACTATGGTCGCACGTGTAGGATATGTGAGCTGTCGAAAAGATGGGCCCCGCTGCGAAGATCACCCTGCATAAAAATAAGGCTGGTCTACTAGTTAGGTGTGCTACACAAGCACAATGAATCGAACTACTGGTAGGTCTAATTTAAGTTTCTCATCGTTTTTCGCACAAGGCATGGTTAAAAATATCATCCAAAATGAAGTGTTACAGGGCATGTTTCAAAGTATCATCCAATACGACTTGTTAAAGCACATTGTTCAAAATATCGTCTGGTATTTTATCCAAGTGGTATCAGTTTAGGTCAGGAACCAAGACAAGTCACCAGACCAGATAGGGGACTGAAATGACCAAAAATGGACCGAAACAGAATGATCCAGGGTGTGTTGTATGGGTTTCAGTCTCGAAGTGAGTCACACTCCGAAACTGCTACTTAAAACTATGGTACAGGATGGTCCATCTGATGAGTTGAACTCCTGATTTTTGTCTCCGATATCTCCTGGAACACAACAAAGTCCTCGTAGCTGCTGTGCCAGGCGATCCCAAACCTGGGTGAAGGGTTGATGACAGGTGGGCAGCTGTTTGTCAATCATAAGAATTCATGTTTTCGACCTTTCAACAAAACAGGATTTGTAAAGCTAACCCCAAATAGCTAGGACAAGGCTATGATGATGATTCAAATCACTAAATATCAGTACCTAGTTCTTGCCTTGTATGGAAAACACACCCAATTCATGAATTTAGCAATTTTTAATTGCTTAATTCATAAATTGTGGAGGTGCGGTGTTCTGATAGTTGCCTTTTATTGAACTTGTGATTTAGGCAATCAGTAAAACTGCCCAAAATTCATTAAGTGAAAGATTAAATACCTCAATTCGTGAATTGATCAATTTCATTGGCAAAGGGTCTTGAGATCAACAAGCAATAAAATGGCCCACAAGTAATCAAGTCCATGGGATCAAGGTTTTAAATAATGGTATTGGTGGGCGTGTCAGCCAGCCCACCAACTGCTATAACATGGCCCGTATTGGAGAAAATTCTTTGTCCAATAAAATAAAATTAAAAAGTTGGAAAATGGGGTCACCAACTGCTAGAAGTTTTTTGAACACTGACAATTTTATTGATGAAATGAAGGTACCAATTAATGGACTCACTTAATGACTAATTTTACACACCCAAACATGCCCTCACGTGGAACTTGGGTAGGGAAATGTGTATGGTAATGGCTAATATTATAACATTTAAAAAAAAAAAAAGTGACGGAATATTGACCACACAAGCATAAAGTCCAAAAACAGCCAAAAGACAGCAAAAAATGTAGCTTTTCTATATAATATAGTTGTCACAGCTGTTAGTACCCGCAGACTGTTTCTGCTATGTAAAAGTTCCTGATTCCAGACTAATTGGCCCACTTTTAACTTGTCACTCAAATTCGATTATGTTAACAAATATTCAATGCACAACACCATTCAAAATAAGAACAATAAAAATGCAATGCACAATATCCGGTCTACGTATTCAGACTGAAAAGCTGAGAAGCAGATAACATGTACAGAAAGAAGATGATGTAAGCAGCGTGAAATTAAAAGGAAAAGTTGCAGGTGATACCTGTTGAAAGCCAGCATGGCTTCGAAAGGTGTGATCACTGGAGCTAAGAACTCTTTGCTATCCAAGAGTGCAGTTTGGGCGCAGGAGACATAAATGAAAACATCACACTGTCCAGATGAGAATCCTGATCAATATCATATCATTCATAAAAAGAGTCATAAATTGTTTGTCTGATGTATAAATTAGAGGTTACCTCGGGGAAGTTTGCAAGTTTTGCAGGGTTCGGTCTTCCCATAACAAGAGTATAGGCCTTTTTCCCAGCTCCCTTGATCAAGTCTTTCATTTGATGAATCATATGCAGATATCCGGCTGAATTTGTAATTGAAAAACAGTAAAATCAGTTATCTAAAACATAATTACAGTATTTGTTGAGTAAACAAACAAAAGGTTTAACATCTAAAACATTCTCCACTAGCATGATTCTGCATGTTCAAGTATTTGTTAAGTAGCAAACGAATACAGAATGAACAAACTGAGCAACGTAAAAACAAACAAGTGCCACATTAAATCAATGTTAACCAATTAAGTATGAACAGGCTGGGAGTATATTTGGCGCACGTCATAGCCGCTTGCATAAGAATAGTGCCATTGGCATAGCTTATCTCTCCTTTGGCGCACAAACGGGTTATCTCATAGCACGGTTATCCAAATAATGCTACTTTGAACAGTTTTTGTAAACCATAATTACCATATTATCCAAATAGCAAGATTCCAAGAAAAAAAAATGGAATAGAACTATTTTCATAACAGGAGAAAAAACAGATGGAGACTCATGTATTAGTTTCGCACCATTTAAAATTTATTAACAAGTAGTGAGTCTGGTGACTCTTCATATGACAGTTGTACATCAATCTAGGCCGTCTAAATCAATGGCTAAGCTGTGGATGGTGGGACCACTTGGTTTCAACTGTACACATGGCAAAGTTGCACAGCAGTCCAGACTATCCAAATTTTGACTCAAATGTTGATGGTGGACCACTTGGTTTCAATCATACAAATTACATGGTTGCACAGCAATCCAGACCGTTTCACTGAGTAAACTACGAATGGTAGACCACTTAGTTTCAACCGCACAGATGGCATGCTTGTGTGTTAATCCAAATCAATAACTAAACTATGGATGGTTGGTCACTCAGGTTCAACTGCACACATGGCATCGTTGTACAGAACTCCAAACCATCCAAATTGTTGACTCAACTATGGATGTTGGGCCACTTGGTTTCAACCGTTCTCATGGCGTGGTTGCACAGCAATCCAAACCATCCACATTTTTAAAACCATGGATGGTGGCCAACTTGGTTTCAACTGTACACATAGCATGATTGTACATCAATCCAAACCATCCAAATTGTTGACTCAACTATGGATGTTGGACCACTTGGTTTCAACCGTACTCATGGCGTGGTTGCACAGCAATCCAAACCATCCAAATTGTTGAAACCATGGATGGTAGCCAACTTGGTTTCAACCGAACACATGGCATAATTGTACATCAATCCAGACCGTCCAAATTGATGACTCAACGAGTCAACCATGGATGGTGGGACTAGTTGGTTTCAACCATACACACATGGCAATAGTTGTTCGCCAATACAAACTGTCCATGTCACTGAATCAACTGTGGATGGTGGGCCACTTCGTTTCAACCCTACAAATGGCATCATTTTACAGCAATCCTGACCATCCAAATCGCAGACCCAACTGTGGATGGTGGGCCAATTGTGCACATGGTGTAGTTGTAAAAAATCCAAACCGTCCAAACCATCGCTTGGGGCAAAGTTTGGGATGCGTTGGGTGTTCCCTAAAGCAGTATCGCATTTATTTGAGAACTAGACAATCATTGCGTGGGGCGCGATTGGCAGGTGGCTTTGGCATAGAACTTTCTTTGTTGTTATTTAGGGTGTACGCAAGGTAAGGTGGCAATAGCTGCTGCAGCCTGTAAAGGAAAGAAAATGTACCAGCCCATTACAGCCCCATTATGACCATTACAGGCCTGTCATGGGCCATTTTTCTCAGAACGAGCATTACAGCCCTGCATCGCATGATAGGTACCACCACTACTGTTACATAACCATTTTGAATACCATGGTTGTATACTTGTATGGCTTGAGAGAAACAAGAGAATATTCCAAGGGAAAGCATCCTCCATCCGGATCATTTCTTAGTAGGATCAACAGATGAGATGGTTGCTGGACTGGGCAAGGGTTTTCAGAGGTTTCTCAAGGGCTATGGTCATCCAAATTCAGAGAAAGTTTTATTCTATGATTGAGGGTGTAGGCCTTGTTTCGATCATTTGCAGTGTTGGGCTACATTTGATAATCTTTGTGGACTTGGCTGCTTTTAGTTGCAGTGCTTTTTAGGATCCATTTGGACACAACCTTAAAAGGGGTGTTTGATGCCTAACTTGTGTTTTGAGCCAAACCCCAATCCACATTGTGTGGTTGGATGCACTTTTGCAAACCCTGTCTCATCCCCAGCTCAATGAAATGGGCTTTTTAAGAGCCGAGTGGAAGGAAAAAATCGAGATTGGTTTTCGTCAAGTAGACCAAAAGCAGGTGCAAGAACTCCCTTTTGCGGAAGTGTGTCCATATAGGCCCTTAAGGTGGCAGACTGGTAGGGATCACGGTTTTGGTGGTTGTGGGCTGTTTAGGCTATCAATTTGGGATCAGGTTTTGGCCACCAGTCAATATAATGTTATGTAGATAGTGCCTAAAAAGTGTGGCTGTCTGTTGTGTTGTATTTATACTTGCATTTTTTTCTTCTAAAGAAAATATCTTTTATCCATCATAAATAAATAACTAGATTGTCCAAATTGCAAACTCACTTGGTTTCAACCATATGCATAGCATAGTTGTACGGTCATCCAGATCATCCAAGTTGCTGAGTCAACTGTGGATGGTGGGCCATTTGGTTGAAAATTACACATGACATAGTTGTATGGCAATTCAGATATCAGACCATACACCAAACAACTAAACCATGGATGGAACCCCACTCGGTACATGGACCAAATCTTATACAAGTATACAATATTGGAGTGTTTGGCGTGATTAATGCATGATGTGTTAATTTGTGTCATCCAAGTAGCAAATAGCAATGTGCACATGGGCCTATACCAATAGGTAATGCAAATCATCATAAATAACAAGATCAAGGCAATGCAATCGACATTGTGCTATGAGGTGCACCAAAACAATACAAATGTATTCATGTAATTCATACATTTTCTACTTTTTTTACTTGAGGCATGGCATGTAAGGCACTAAAAGATACCAAAATAAATAAGAAGATCTATGACTGAACTGGTACGAGAGATGCGCTTTGGTGGGCTTCCACTCCTAACAAATTCCGGCTATAATAAACTGCCACTGATGGCTTTACAGACTACCAAATCATGAACAGATTCAACAGTAACAATGAATGAAATTCTCCGGGGAACATACCTACACCGAGAGTGCCCACCAAAATGCCAATAATGTTTGCATCCTTTGCTTTCTCCACAAGGTAATATCTACAAAAACAAGTAAACTAAGAGTGAATAAGCACAACACAGATATGGAGAGATCAAATTAGTGAAAATGAAAAGACAAAGGCATGTATTCTAGGTACCTTCGCTTGAGAATCCTTTTCTGATGAGACAAATCCCTCACCAAATGATTTTCATGTGCATCATATCTGACTGAATGCAGCCAAATAGAGAAAACATGACATAATGATTTAGAGAGGAGGGAAAAAACATTAACAATCTAATATGGACAATTTTACAGTTTGATGAACCATAATTATGATGTAGTCGTGCATGAAGTAGAATTGGGCACATGAAGAACCTTGTCTAAAACAAGAACAATGTACACCAACACAGAAAACATTGAACATATCGTTCTTATACTCTCCACATTGAGCACCAAACAAGAAAAGGATATTAAAATATCATTTTTTTTCATCGCACAGAGTTTTCAGAGATGGGAGTTACAGAAGAAAAGAATATAGACATAAAATGGTGGAAAATATCTCCTCTCATGCAAAGATGATGATAACTATCATTTTTATCCTTTAACAATCACCCATGAAAAGATAAATAGCAGGGTTTCCAATCAGTACAACCCAATTAGTTACCGAAGGCTGCAAGGAGCGTCCACACATACAAACACAGAAACACACATGCACAAAAAGAAAAAAGAAAAGAGGGAAACTGTGCTAGGCAGAATGGACAAAAAAGGGTCATATGAATGACTGTCCATTTATACCTATTTCGCAGCTGTTGAATGTGAGAACAACGTTTGCAAATGCTGAATTGTCAGAACCGATCCATAATAGCAAGTAATCCTCCATCTTGTGGCCATGTGGTAAATTCCATGTCAGACCTCCAATACTGTAGCTCATACCAGCTGTTGTGGAATTCATTCTCTTACAAGGATCAGACTCAAGAGTCTTGTTGTTGTCAACATGCCTGAGAGCTTCTCCATTAGCATAGAAGCCATTGGAGGACCCCATGTGCCCATTGTGAGTTTTATTATCTTCTGCTGGATTCATAAATATGCACATGACATCTGCATAATGCAATGAAACGTTGGATCTACACAATCTTGATGACTCAACTGCCATTGCTTCTTTGATACTTTGTACAGCATGAGCATATTCCAATCCAAAGAGTACCTGATTTTCAAAGAAAAAAGATTGTGAATAATCAGATCATAGTTTAAAAAATTGAAAACACACCTTTTTGTGAGAATTAAGAGACTCAACTTGATCAGATCTCATCAGGACTCGTCAAAAGAAAATAAAAAATAAAATAAAAAAGAACTCAATTTCGTCACAACTTGGTCAAGACGAGAGAGAGAGAGAGAGAGAGAGAGAGAGGCTTCACTCAATGAGATTCAACAAAACCCAACCTGACAAGGCTACAATAGTTATATATCATTATATTTTAAGGTTAAATATGAGAGGTGCTCAGGTGATAATATTAATATGAGAGCTGACCCCAATTAGTTGGGATATAAGGCTTTGATGATGATGATGTGCTGTGTCCAACCGATTGGACCACCAAATTGCTGCCCAACCAGTGCATATTTTTCATCCTTTCATGTTTGTGTGAAGGTTGCATGGTATGCCAAATCGGTTACGTATCGGCCGATACGTAACGGTAACGGTGCGAACCGTTACCCGTTTCGGGGCCGAAACGGCCGATTCGATTTTTTGTACCCGTATCGGCCGATACGGGACCGATACGGGCGTAACGGCCCGAAACGGGCCCGAAACGGTAACTTTTTTTTTTTTTTTTAAAGCTCTGTTTTTGCTGTTTTTTTGAAACTTCTTGCTTCCAAACTGTTTCTAACCCCTTCTACTACTAATTTCGACCAACCTTAGCTAGGTATTTGATAGAAAAACACATTATATTATAGATTTTTTTGAATCAAAGCTCGGTGGGCCATTTTTCAGAAATTCGTCAAAAATAGGTATTTATACTTTTTTTAATATATTTTTCTGTTTTAATCATGTCATATGATGTGTTAATCATAGTAGAACATGTTAATGTGCATTTTACAGATTTGGGGTGCCATTTAATAATTTTTTAATATTTTTTTCTATTTACGCATAAATTTTGGCCCCTTTTTTTAAAATTCGAAAAATCAGTTTTTAATGGTTGTTTTGCTGTTTTAATCATGCTATTTGATGTATTAATCATAGTAGAACATGTTAATGTGCATTTTACAGATTTGGGGTGCCATTTTATATTTTTTTCTATTTACGCATTTATTTTGGCCCTTTTTTTGAAAATTCGAAAAACCATTTTTAAATGATTCTTTTGCTGTTTTAATGATGTCATATGATGTGTTAATCATAGTAGAACATGTTAATGTGCATTTTACAGATTTGGGGTTCCATTTTATATATTTTTTATATTTTTTTCTATTTACGCATTTATTTTGGCCCTTTTTTGAAAATTCGAAAAATCATTTTTAATGATTCTTTTGCTGTTTTAATGATGCCATTTGATGTGTTAATCATAGTAGAACATGTTAATATGCATTTTACAGATTTGGGGTGCCATTTTATATTTTTTAAATATTTTTTCTATTTACGCATTTATTTCGGCCCTTTTTTTGAAAATTCGAAAAATCATTTTTTAATGATTCTTTTGCTGTTTTAATGATGCCATATGATGTGTTAATCATAGTAGAATATGTTAATGTGCATTTTACATATTTGGGGTGCCATTTTATATATATTTTTTATTTTTTTCTATTTACGCATTTATTTCGGCCCTTTTTTTGAAAATTCAAAAAATCATTTTTTAATGATTCTTTTGCTGTTTTAATGATGCCATATGATGTGTTAATCATATTAGAAGATGTTAATGTGCATTTTACATATTTGGGGTGCCATTTTATATTTTTTTTCTATTTACGCATGAATTTTGGCCCTCAAAAATAATTGCAAACACCTAAATGTAAGATATTTTCATATTACATTCATTATAATATATCTATCATTGATAGTAGATAGTTAGAAAATTAAATATATGAATTTTGTAGTCAAATTCAGGTTATCTGGTTCATAAATTCATCAGACAGTCCGATACAACTTCTCACTAAAGAGTGGACCGTTACACCACCATAAACATGTTCCAATTTATAAATGAATGCATATTTGGAATGCTTAGAATATTCCGGATTTAATCCATATTTTTTCATATTTTTTTAGCAAAAAAAAAATTTTGCGCCGTTACGGGCCGTTACGCCCCCGTATCCGTATCGGTTTTGGAGGTCACCGTTACGCCAACCGATACCGATACGGGACACCTTGGAAGGTTGGCCTCGCCATGAAGATCGCCTTGTGCACAAATAAGCCTAATCCACCCATTAAGAGGGCCACACCTATGTTATTTATTACATCAGCAGTATCCATTGCTTTCTATGGTGTGGCCCACCTGATGAGTGGAATAGGGTTGATTTTTGCACTACATGATCCTTATCATTGGCCAAGCTATTGGCTGGGCTGGATTTGGCACACAAACAAAAGGTTAGAACTTACTCACTGGTTGGATGGTAACTAACCATCCAACCAACCAGTTGGATGTAAGCATTTCTCATTAAACATCATCAAGTGCAGGTGTTCAAGACTAGTAAATTTGATTAAGTTACTCAAGCGACCTTCAAGTCAAGTTTTCAAACCTTAGATTAGACCAATAGTGATACATAGTCTAGGATGTCCTAAGTAACAACCACTTACAGTTGTCTGCACTAGTACTGCAATTGGAGATTTCAGGGTTTGCTTGGCAACTGCCCCTCTATGACCCTTCTTTGCTTTGCTCGTCCTTCGAACCATGCATGAAATAAGGGTTTGAGGGCAATACAAGAAGGGATCTATTGGCATGTGAGTTGTATCAATGTGAGCCTCTTCCATGGGTGATTCCAACAGCACAGGCAAAAGAGGAAGCTCGATGATGGTTGGGTTCAACCAGAAACTTTTTGCAAGTCCATCATTTAACATCCAACACCAAATTGCTGGGAGGAGAAACCCTAAGCTTGGTGATGATGTTGACGATGAAGTGTTAGTATAGTTAGAGCTCCTACCAATGTTTTAAAATTAGTCCTCAGCTTATTGTTGTATGTGGTTCAGTCAGGTCCGACCAGCAAGCTAAGCAGTTTGAGCATGATAAGCATAAATGTTAGTTGCATGAATGTTTTACCAAGGTGCCATTCCCACTTCAAATCATGGCTCAGGCTCCCATTCGTGGGTTTTTTTTTTTTTTTTTTGAAAGATAACTTCTCAACCATCATGCTCGCTGAAATTTTGAAATAGATGGTCCTTACTCCCACTCATGAATCCCCCATTGCTTCCTCTCACGCATCGTGAAACTATAGCATAAAAACATAATTAAGACATAAGCACTAAACACGTGTTGCATAGCAGGTGATGTGGGTTTGTATGAAGTTTCATAGGTGGGTTCGAATCCCACACAACTCATTTTAATTTTACCCTAAAAACAGCTGAACTGGCTGGTTTGACCCAGCAAAATACCAATCCAGACACACAGACGAGTTGGACCAGGAAGGATGACTGGTTCCTTGCCCAGAATGGGTTTCTATGTGACCCGAACATTTCCATGGCCAGTTCCAGTCTAACCAACTGCTCCAGTCCAGACTGGTTCTAGCCCCTTGGAAGCAGGTGTAATCTGTTTCATCATTAGATGTCTTGTGTAATTATAATTTGTGCCTAAAATCGATGATTACTTGAAATTTTGACTATCTGAACGGTGAAGAAAAAAAATAGCACATTAAATCATGTAGAGATGAAGCATATCCTTTGAGAATTTTTCATAGACATGCTAATCCGATTTGATTGACTTAAATTACATTTTTCGAGAAGATATAACAAAATTTGTTTGAATGAGATCTCACCAGTTAGTGCTGGATCTAGCCCATGCTAAAGAAGAGAAAATTCAGGAGAAGGTTCAAGGAAGAGAAGTAGAAAAAAATCCTCTCCTTCAGTTGTGAAGGAAGGCGGAGAAGATGGAAGGATACCATCATGTTATCAATTATCTATGCCAGGAACGGAAAGGGCATCAAAGTTGCTGCTGATAAAAAAGATTGACATGGGATGGGAGGAAGAAGAAAAAGGAAATGCACCCGCTTGGTGAGATTGTGAAGTAATAACTAAACCAGAATTTCCTGTGATAAAACAGTCCCAAGAAAAGAAAAGAAAAGAAAAGAAAAAAAAAAACAGTTCAAAAGCAGCAATTACAAAAACAGATTGTTTATCAATACCATAACAGGCTTGTCACTGGTCGATAAGCAGTTGGATAGCGACTCAACACAGGCATTCACGTCAAGAGAAGCTTTACCAAAAACAAACAACGCTGGCAATGTTGATGTTCTGCAAATAACACAATCCCTTTGTTACCAACATCAAGAAGCAGGAGCGTTGAACGCCTAAACCACACATCAAAAGAAAGCACCAATTCACCAAATGAAATGCCTAAAACTTTGTAACTAACACCCAACCTCAATTCAAGCCACAATGACAAAGGAAACATACTATGCTGAATAACTCTTAGAAGATGGGATAATCTCAAGCAGTGTTTTAAATATGAACGATATCAGCCGATATGTCCCAAGATATATCTTGTATCCCACCTGTGCAATGCGAAACTGATGCAGGACAACTAACCACTTGCTCTAAAGCTCGAACTGATAGAGCATGGCAAATCAATCCCTTTATCCCAGGCCCCACATTGCATGGCTTAGGACCTCAGTTGAACACCCACCCCCCCCCCAGGGCCCCACTTCACATGGGTTCCACCTCACATAGGCCACTCACCTCTAGTGTGCCCCTACATCCCACAGGCCACCCCACTTGAGCCCGGTGTGAAAATGCCCCTGTATTAATCACCTCCGGTAAGGAGTCTCGAACACGAGACCTAGGGGTATACGCAAACCAAGCTAGCTCAGTTAGCTCGCTCGACTCAACTCGAAAAAGCTCGATTCGACTCGGTTTGAAGCTGAGTTCGAGCCAAGTCGAGCTGATTTTTTGAGCTCGAAAATGAGTTCGAGCTGGCCCCAGCTCGACTCAACTCGGATCGAACCCAACTCGAATCGAACACGGATTAAACCAGTTCGGTGACTCGGTTACTTTGATATTGATGTTGCTCTCCAAGTGTTTGATGAAATGACTCAACGAAGTGTGGTTGGTGGCAAGGAAGGTATGTATATGAAACAAATACCCTTTTTTCTTGATTTTTATGTTGCTTAGAAGGTGTTTAATTAAATACCTGTAAAACCACTGTCGTTGTTTTACATATAGTGAGATTTTGAAGGTGCAGTCCATGTGTTTGTGAAAATGCTACACATGCGAACTCGGCTCAAACTTGGCTCGAACTCGGCTCGAACTGGCCCAAGCTGCTGACCAAACCGAGCCAAGCTGGCCAGTCAGGCTCGAGGACCAAGCCGAGCCGAGTTCAAGCTGGGGTCAGCTAGTAGCCAAGTCAAGTCGAGCTAAGGCCACCTCGACTTGGTTCGACTCGATGTACACCCCTAATGAGACCTCCCTCTCTGATATCACTTTGATATAGGACAACTAACTACTTGCTCTAAAAGCTCGAACTGATAGAGCATGGCGAATCAATCCCTTTATCTCATAGCCAAGGCCCCAAATCACGTGGGTTAGGACCTTGGCCGAACCCCCCTCATGGGCCCCACTTCACACGGGTTTTGCCTCACACGGGCCGCCCACCTCGAGTGTGCCCTTGCATCCCACAAGGCACTCCACTCAAGCCCGATGTGAAAATGTCCCTGTATTAGAATACACAAGTAGTGTGATATATCCCAAATATTCAATCCGGTGAGCATTTTTTATTTTTGATCCTTTTTTTTTTGTAAATCATGTTAAATTAATGTCAAATTGTTACAAATCCATGATTTTTCATACGATCGAGTTGCGGAAAATTGAAAAAAATCAAAAAAATTTCAATTTCTCACAAATCGGTTGCAATCTTTGTGTCCAAGCATAAAATCAAACATGTATGTGGCCTAATCTAGTGATTCTTCTTTTGCTTTTAAATGTATTGCTTGTGTTTCCACAAGTCTTCTTACATTTATAAATTATATGAATAAACTTTAAATATACTTGCAACAATTCAGTTAGACAACGCATAGATTGGAACCCCATACAAAGAAAACCTATTATGTGAACTTGTTTTTTTATAATGTTTTGATTTGTAAGTGTATATTGATGTCTTTTTTAACAATCAAGGAAATTTCATTAAAAAAATTCTGCCAATTTCTAATGTTTCCCCATGTTTCCAACAACAATGATACATTATGCGATACAACCGATATATCTCATGCGATAACCGATATGTTTCCGTATTCCAAGGGTGTGATACCGATATTTTGAACACTGATCTCAAGATTCTCAACAACCTAAATTCCAAAATGTGATTACCCACTCCATTACCCATAATTGAATTGAAACATAAACAGAAACAAACACGAGAGTAAAGTACATTTCACTAGCTAGTAGCCAATGCTTAGTCCTCGGTGATCGTCAACTCCCCATCGAGACATGGTTAGTTGTTTCACAATTCCATCCTAAATTGGAGTCTACCCTAGTTCCCCTTGACCTCCACACAGACATGGTTAGGCATTTCACATTCCATCCTTAACCGTTCTCTCCACTCGTCTCCAAATAAATGGGGCCTATAAATGGTAATTGGATCCATGCACCTGGTGGGACCCACAACAGCGATCCGACATCCATCATCCAACCATCAGCATGCATATTATCTCTAGAACCCTAAAATCCTAAACTTCAACGATCCCCATCTAAACCCTAACAAGAACCATATGATCCTCTGGTAGAGTATGGAGGATCATACTCACACGTGCATTCACAGTAAAGTGGAAAATAAGCACAAAATCACAGGCCATCCAATTTTATATGCCCCTCTGAAATGGAGCAAGCCCCGAAGATCACACTGATCAGAGGATCCTAACTGTGAGATCAATATTTTGTTCCCATCGAATCTAGACTGTAGATCAATTTCTTTACAAAGTTCCATCCGAAGGCAACCAAATAAACAATCAGGATCATCCAATCAGTGTGAATTTTAGACTGTTCCCAGTAACAGGGGCCTACAATTTGAACCAATACATCAGCCATGAAGGTTAGGTGTGTGCATGATCACAATTCTCAGTACTCAACCACAGCACCGGATAATTCCTCAAAACCCTAGATCCTTAAGGATTTTTTTTTAATCTAAAAAGGCTGAATTCCTAACACTAAAAACCCAACTATCCAATCTGTAAGCCCCAAAAGGCCTCCAACTTTCATGCAAATAGAACTCTACAATCATGAAATTATTGGGAATTCCTTCAAAGATTCCTGATTCTCTTCAAAAAGGAGAGAGTGAGAAAGAGAGGGAGAGAGAGAGCAGAAACTCACGGGCTGAGACAGGTATGTCCATAGTGCACAACGCAATCAGCATCGACATGAGAAGCTCCAACCTCGTCCACGCAGCAGCTACCATACGTCGTGTCCGCCATCACGTAGATCCCCACATCTCTCCGATCTGACGGTTCGGATTCTCCGACCAGTGACGATCGAAGCTCATCTCTGAGAGCGCTGGCGACTCTTGTAGAGTCCTTCAACAGCTCGTCAGGGAACTGAAAATGAGAAATCCGATTTCATAAGCAAAAATAAACTGATTAGGGTTTATTTGCATAAAAAAGACCCTGGAATTGCATGAATTTACTGTGCGTGCTGTAGTTATACTGGAAGAGAACCTGCAATGCGACTCTGGTGAAGTTTCTGCTGCGGATGAAATCGGCGGTGCGGGCGATTTCGTAATTTGATGCGAAATCCATGGGCGGGAAAAGGCTCTTTGCTAGAGAAGAGCTTTGGAGTTCCAGGAACGGAGGCGATCTGAAGCATACCGTCCACTATGAACATTTCCAGTTCCGTAAAAGAAATTGATTAGTTCGTCACGTCAATAGACAGTCCAGATTGATAATAGGGTAATTAAAAGGACAGCTGGTTGATGCAATGGACGGTCCAGATTGATGATATTTATTTTAGGGTTTATTAATAAACTAGACCCAAGGTCTAACTTAATTACGTAGCCAGACAATCTTTCTAGAACTTTTATTTTTTTTTGACTTCGAACAGCTTTTGAAACGTCCCTTTTTTCAATTCTTCCTTGTTTTCTTTTTTTTCTTTTTTTCCTTTTTTTTTCTTTTTTTAAGAGAGATGAATCAGAAAAATATATATACTTGTAATTATCTTTATTAATTTTGTTCTTATTCTTTAGAAAATAAAGCAACTTATCTTCTTTTCTCAAAACTTCTTAAATTTAAAAAGATATTAAAATATCGACTTTTAATCTTTTCTTTTCTTTTTTCTTTTTTTGAAAACTAGTACCCTAACAATAAATAGAGAATCGGACTTTGTCCTTACGAGGGCACCTGCAAACTACATCCTTAAACTAACAAAGAACCGAGACCTTGTCCTTGAGACAGCACTCACCTTCAAAGTGAGAACCCATACCCTATTTGGTAAGGTATCAGTTCTTTGTTGTAACTTTTTGTAGATTTATTGTTGTTTTAAAATATATAAAAAATGAGATCCTAACAATTAACAGAGAATTGAAACCCTGATAGATGACAAATAACTGAAACCCTAACAATCAATAGAAAATCAAGACCTTGATAACCAACAAAGAACTGAGACATAACACTTAATATAAAACTAAGAACCTAAGAATCAACAGATAATTGAGATCCTAACACTAAATAGAAAACTGAGACCCTAACAATTAACAGATAACTGAGACCCTATCATTCAACAGAAATTTGAGACCCTAAAAATCAATAGAAATCTAAGACCCAATTGAGACCCTATCAGACAATAGAGAACTGAGACCTAGAGGTGCACACGAGTTAGCGAGTTAGCTCGCTCGGATTGATTCGGAAAAGCTAAACTCAACTCGGATCGAAGCTGTGTTTGAGCCGAGTCGGGCCAGTTTTAATGAGCTCGAAACATTTTGAGTCGAGTCCGAGCTGGACCTAGCTCGACTCGGTATTGAGCTCGACTCGACTCAGTTAGGCTCAGATCGACTCGGATTGATTTTTGAGTCGAATATATATAGGTTAAAAAAAATTATAAAAAAATCATTACCTGTTCGCCCAACTCTAACCCCAACTGTTAGTGTCCAAATCCTAACCCGTTCGCCCAAGCTTAACCCTTACAGCCAAATCCTCTCGGTCGTCCATTCGCCCAAATCCAAACCAACTATTTGATGAAACGACCAAACCAAGTGTCAGCTGGTGGCAAGGAAGGTATGTATGTGAAACAAATACCCATTTTTCTTGATTTTCATGTTGCCTACGAGGTGTTTGATGAAATACCTATAAAAACCGTTGCCGCTATTTTACAAACAGTGAGAAGTTTGAGATGCAGTCCATGTGTTTGTGAAAATGCCGCATAGGCGAACTCGGCTCGATCTTGGCTTGAACTCGGCTCGAACTAGCCCAAGCTGAGCTGGCTAGTCAGACTCGAGGACCGAGCCGAGCCGAGTTCAAGCTGGGGTCGGTAAGTGGCCGAGCCGAGTTGAGCTTACGAATCAACTCGTGTACACCTTTACTGAGACCTATCTGAGACCTTAACAATTAATAAAAGGTTGGATTTGTTCCTGTTCTAAATATTCAATATCTCGACTAACCATTATGGTCGGTTCCATTTTCTTCTAACATGTAGATGATGGTTCATATCATCACAGTTGTCTAGATGAATTGGATTGTTACAAACAATTATATGCATTTGCGTGTAATCTATAGTGTTTATCAAATTGGATTGTGTGGACCATCCATTAGGATCATCTCCAATTTTGGAAGAAATTGAAAACAATTGATCATCACCTAAATGGATGGGCCAGGTTGACTATACAAGCAAATGGGGTGATGACCCCAATACCAGCCAGCCAGCTAGCTGTTGTCAAAAGATGTGTGACTCCCACCATGATGTATGTGTCTTATCTGCAATGTTCATCCCTTTTTTCAGCTCATTTTAGTTCAAGAGCACAAAAATGAGGTAGATCTAAATCTCTGATGGACCGCATCACAGGAAATAGTGGGTGACACACTTGGTGGTTGAGATGGATTTCACGTAAACACGACAATAGAGACTTAATACCATACTTAAGGCCTCCACAGTGACGCGCGTAGAAGACCCTCTCTCTACACACTTGTGTGTGTGTGTGTGTGGAAAAGGTTCTATACTATTAAGCTCATGGGAACTCCCCATGAGCTCGAGCTGTGTGGGCCCCACCATGATGCGTGTCGAACATCTATCCCATCAGTCAGATGCACCATTCCATAGTGGACCCAGGGCTTAAAAATAAAGTCAATCCGTGACTTGTGTGGGCCACACCACGTGCAAAAGTTGAGAGGGGTTACCCTCCATTAAAACATTCATAATCATTTTTTGGGCCCACCGAGATGTGGTTCACAAATCCAGCCCATCCATTATGTGTGTCCCACTTAGATGAGGGGTCAAACCGAGTTTCAGAGGCATCTAAATTTCTTGTGGGCCCCACCAAGTTCTTTTATATGTTTTAGGCATGTCTTCACATGATTTTAGATGATATGGCCAACCGGAGTTCTGTATACAGCTGTTTTTTGGGATATCCCATAATTTAGAGGGGGCCCATCAAATGCACGATGTTGATGTTCGATATACATCATGGTGGGGCCCACACTACTCGACCTCATGGGGAGTTCCCATGAGCTCGACCGTGTAGAACCTTTCCCCATGTGTGTGTGTGTGTGTGTGTGTGTGTATCTCGATCGTTGAATGCTCAGCAGCTAACTAATTTGCATGGAACTCTTGCAAACTTTTTGAGAACTCATCCCAGGTAGTGTACTCCAGAATATGAACTGTCCATGTGAAGCATCGCCTCATGAAAACCCCCGGGCCCTATATATAATGATAATAATGGAGTCCCTTCTCATACCAGTACAATCTTCTCTCTCACCACCAACCCAAACCACAGTAAGAATTCAACAAGTAGCCCCTCACAATTTATTCGGAGTTTTTGTATTAATACTCAGGTGCCGTGAAATGTGGATGCTTGAGTTATTTGATGCCCTTGTGGAGTGCGATGCTTGATACTCGTCTATTGTGTATTCCTTGGTGCCCAAATATTAGGCTGATCCAAAACTCAAGTGGGTCATATGCCACGGTGAACAATTGAGACGTGGACGTCCCCGGTACCTCTCATGTTCCCGCATGTCCTAATAATCATCTTGATATAAAACTCAGTCACAACATACCACCATCATTCAGTAGAACCCATACATTCACTTGTTGTGGCCCACCAGAGTTGGTTTTAATTTCGTTATGCCATACATTTAATGGATGGGTGGATGTAATTGCACATAGTGAACCCCGCACAGCTGCAACTAACTAATTCGGATGCATGTGATCATTACCCTAAATTATGGAGTTATTGGCCACTTAGTTCACATGGGATCATGTATATCACATTTAATTAAATGAAAGGATGGGATACAGATAAAACTAAGGAAGAGAGAGAGAGAGAGACAGAGAGAGAGAGAGAGAGAGAAAGTTGGGAGAAAGCTTGCTAAAAATTATTATTTTCATCCCTATGTATATACGTATATAAAAAATTACACATGAAAGGGCTATCACCCAAAGATAGAAACAATGGCTATATTGATTGATTGGAGAATCCTTGATTGTAGTCCTTAATTGATCGATTGGAGAATCCTTGATTGTAGTATTGAAGATACACTTTAATACTTCTCCTCGAGCCGGTTGGAAGATATCGAGTATACCGAGCTTGGATAGCGCAAACTGAAACTGAATGGTGCCAACTGCTTTGGTGAGAATATCCTCATGTTGTTCGGTCGTAGGAACAAACACCATATAAATTTACCCATAAAGTAGCTTCTCACGAATAAAATGACGATTAACTTCAATATGTTTTGTGCGGTCATGGTGTACTGGATTTTGAGCAATGCTAATTGCTGCTTTATTATCACAGTACAAAATTGTTGGAGTTGGAACATCAACTCTTAATTCCTGCAACAGTTTATGTAGTCAGATCATCTCGCAAATACCATGTGTCATGGCACGG
Source organism: Magnolia sinica (assembly GCF_029962835.1). Lineage (NCBI taxonomy): Eukaryota > Viridiplantae > Streptophyta > Magnoliopsida > Magnoliales > Magnoliaceae > Magnolia > Magnolia sinica. The sequence goes on along the minus strand of NC_080575.1, from coordinate 87,044,932 downwards.
AACTCGGCCTCGGCACTAGAGCGAGCAACCACACTCTGCTTTTTGCTTATCCAAGAAATAAGATTACCACCCAACATAGTGTAATATCCGGATGTAAAACGTCTATCGGTAACTGATCCGGCCCAGTCAGCATCTGTCCAACATTCAATCCGATGGTGACCATGTTTACAAAAGATTAGACCCTTTCCAAGACAACCCTTCAAATACCGAAGAATACGAAAGGCCGCCTCAAGATGAATTGAGTGAGGAGTATGCAAAAAACGGCTGACAACTCTTACAGCATAAGTAATATCAGGTCTAGTAAGGGAGAGATAAATTAGCTTCCTAACTAGATGCCGATACTGTGAGACATCTACAAGAGGCTCTCCTTCCAAATCACCTAACTTATAGTTTTACTCAATAGGTGTATCAGCTGGACGACATCCTAATTTACCACACTCTTGTAAAAGATCCAAGACATATTTACGTTGCGAGATAAAAATACCTGACTTTGATCTTGCAACTTCAATGCCAAGAAAATACTTCAGAGGGCCAAGGTCCTTAATCTCAAAACGATGTCGAAGATGAGACTTTAACTCCTGAATGATGATTGGATCATTTTCGGTGATAACTATATCATCGACATAGACAATAAGAACAGGAAAACTATCACCAATGCGTGCCACACTTTGTCGATATCCAAAACCAATAACCACCCCACTAAATCGGCCAAACCAAGCCCGAGGAGATTGGTGAAGTCCATATAGGGATTTCTTTAAGAAACAGACTTGTCATTTATGGCCAGGAAACGAGATACCAGGTGGAGGAGTCATATGCACCTCTTCTTGAAGATCCCCGTAAAGGAATGCATTTTTAACATCCAATTGATGAAGTTCTCAATCACTATTTGCAGCCAAGGATAGTAAGACACGAATGAAATTCATCTTTGCAACAGGAGCAAAGGTCTCATAATAATCAATCTCATAGGTTTGTGCATACCCCTTTGCAACCAGCCGTACTTTGTACCGATCCACGGTTCCATCTGAATTATGCTTAACTGTAAACACCCAACGACCTTCTTCCCTCTCGGCAATGACACGAGTTCCTAAGTATCATTGTGAGTCAAAGCTCTCATTTCTTCCTCCATTGCAGCCTTCCACTTAGGATCAGACATTGCTTCATGGACAGTAGAGGGAATCGTGACAGAAGAGACAGAAGCTAAGAACGCACGATAAGATGGTGACATAGCATGATATGTGACATAATCAGATAAAGGATATTTAGTAGAAATTTATCTTTTACCCTTTCGTAAAGCAATGAGAATCTCAAGGTCTGAAGCAAGAGGAGGAACATCAGAAGATTCTAGCTCACCAGGTGGGAAAGGCATGGACTGATCTGATACAGGAGAAACGTTGCAGTGTTGTGAAGCAGGACTTCCTTCCAAAAACTGCAAGTCCTTATGTGGTCCTGCATGTACAATTGAGTCACCAGTAGTATGTTCATGATGTATAACCGACATAGGTGACATGGAAGACTTTAGAGAGGATACAGGCGGATCTGGGATGACAACAGGAAGAGGGACCTGTGATGGTTGGACATCACGGTCACGTCAAGTGGCAAACCACTCCCCCTGCAAAGAAACTGGACCTGAATAGTATGGCTAATTTTCAAAAAAGGAAACATCGTTGGAAACACCTTTGAGATCTTGGTGATAATAGGATACATTCACTCATTAGGTAGACCAAATGTCATTAGTCTCAATGATGTGGCTCACTTGATGAACCGATCAACTTGATTTTTGTGCTTGATGATTTTTAATGTAGGTTTTTCCCATTCTCAGGGCTTAGATGTCAGATACATGTGACATATTGGCCGTGTACATATTAACTGTATAGTCTCCTAGATGAATCTGAACATTCCTTGATGTGAATATGGGATGCATTTCATAGCAATTTGCAAAGCCCGCACACTTAATGAGCCTAGCACTTAAGTGCAAGCACAAATGGCATGCTTGTACATGAATGGAGCTTTCTGGTTGATCGGTCACACTTTTTAGATATTTTAGTATAATATTAATGTTGCTTCACTCATCATGTGGGCCAAAGTGTACAAAAGTAGTCGATGGTAAATTTAATAATAAAAATAAATAAATAAATAAATTTAGACATTCCTTTATTTTAGTTAAGATAGCCAATGTGAACTATTAGTTATGTCCATAACACATTTCCTAGGACACCATGTGAAAATCACATCGATCAAATGATTCGATTCATCCATGATGTGCCCTTATGCGTTTTGTGTATATTTTTCCTAAGCTATAGATGATGGTTAGGATTTACTAATTTAAATGATCGTTTACAAATAAAATAAACAAATATTCCAAATCCAAGCTGCTGCTAAGAGAAAAAAATTTGGTGTCACAATTATGTTATTAGCACAACTTTTGAATTATACTCCGTTCACAATTTACACAATTTGGATTTCCATGCAAATTTGTCATGTGTGCGGTTGGAGAGTCTTTATCTTTTTTTTTTAATGGTGATGGAGACATGCTTTGCTAGTGTGATGGGGCCTACACATGCACTTGGTCTTTGTACGTATGGCATACATGAAGTTGAAAATACCCACCAAAGTTGTGGGATCCACTGCTTTATGTACTACAAGCCATATTTGTTTAATGAATTATGACATTAATTTCACCAAAAAGAACTGCCCATATGTTTTCCACTAATCTTCCAGCTAAAGCATCTATTCAGTGCAGTAGTTGCTGCTTTTATGATCTATCCAATTATTGTAATAATTAACTATTTCTTATTTAAGTGTGATTTGCATGGCATGAGAGTTTGAGCGTAGATAAATGCATTGAAACAGATAACTTTCATTATCTTTAGCAGATGGAGTTTCTATTGAACTATAAAATTAGTAGCCCACCTAAGGCTTGAAATTGCATCATTTTTAACCAAATCATATCTTTCAACACGTTTATTACAATGATTATTCAACATATTTCACACGTATATCGTTATGGGTAAAAATGGATTGGTTAGAGAGAAGAGGTCGGCTCGGACATCTCCGCGGGACACGAGGTTGGACAGCGCCGGTCATAACCAATAAGCTCCTCAATGGCCAAGGAAAAGAGGTCGGTCAATTACTACATATGAAGGCATGTCGGCACTTCAATTATAATTTTTTTCCTTTTATACTTTTCATAAGTTGTTGAAGAGAGGCATCAAGAGAGACAAAAGAGAGAAGTTAATAAGTATGTTGTTTACCAAACATACTTATCTACATGATAAGCCGAAACAAAGATACTAGAGGCCTGAGTAGCTTATCTTAAGTAACTTAAGATCCAAACACTCCCTAAATGTAGATGTTTTTTCAATGGTCCAAACTGTTTATAAGACATCTCTCACTTTGTATGGCAGAAACATGTAACACCCCGTACTTTTTAGTACTCGGGTGTTACCGTGTAACCTAACTTAGTATGAATACAAACCTAATTTAAACAAACATTCACGTGCATTTCAGTCTAAATCTGATTGTTGAAAGTAATCCCCATCTATATATCAAGTTATCCACCCATTATTCTTCAAAATGGACCACCACGTCGTTAGAAAAACCTATTCTTAAGATCATAATTTCATTGATAGACAAATCTAACCAACCATCGTAGATTTAAAGCTATGGATCACGAAATCTATCATTCATCAGGTTACAACATCCCGTTGGAATATCCATCCCTTGAAAACACAAACCGGATCATCTATTCTCATATTTGACTACTAGATCACACCTACATATTTCTTAAGATCCCTAGGACTATTAACAACTAAAGATGAGTCAATTCAATAGTTGAATTATTTGAATCATTGGGATGTGGAGAGTTGATAAGTGGATCATTCACTTAGTGTGTCTCACTTAACTGTTAAAATTAGTGGCAAAATGAGGTATAAGACTCCAAGTGGTCGACTTACCTGGTGAAATACATCCGATTAGAAGTAGGCCCTATAATTATAAATTAAGATAATAATAATTTATAACAAAGTAATAATAAAACATTAAAACTATTAATTGCTTACTAACATATTATGAGGGTCTTGAATATACATATGGCCCATTAGTACCTTTTAACCATTGACGATCGAATTGGAATCAATCTGACCATCGGATCGTCACAATAGACACTTAAAAATCATTGTTCAATTGGTATGGCCCACTTGAGCTTTGGATCTGCCTGATTTTTGGCCAGAGGGCTTAATGGGGACCTTTAAAGAGAATGGATGGGGTAGATAGTGTCCAACATCAATGTGGACCCCACATTACATAGGTTGTGTACCACAATGAGCACGCACCCGCTGTGCACCGGACCTGTCAGCCCGGTCAAACATGGCTGACCCAACAAGTTTCTGAAAAAGAGGAAACCTCCTCTTCTTCTTTTGTTTCTCGCCAATGATAGACCACGTCCGTTTGTTTGAAATCAGGCCTACCATCATCCATTGATTGGATGATCCAGACCATCCATCATGTGTGTAACGTGGGACTCAATAAAACTCTGCCATCTTTATGAGATCATGCACACGCACAAACGTGGGCCCAAGCAGAGGAACGTGCGGCTCATTTCCAAAAACGGAAATCTTATTTCGTTATTGCCAGGTTGGCGATCCGAGTGAGGAGAATTCCTCTGATCCCAGTCGTACATTTAACGAGATCTCAACCATCCAAATCCCTGGATTAGGGCTTCCATCCATTACAGCAAAACCGCTGCCATCTTTGCATTACCGGCCGTACTTGGAGGTGGATTCAAACAGATCGAATCCTGGCCATTTAATTACAATCTAACGGTTCTGGGACGTTAGGATAAGTGAATAAAAGGGAGTGGATCGAGCAACATGAGCTCACCCTCCATTTTTGCAGTCGCACTCGAAAAATGACCGTTTCTTCCCAAACTCGAACCCACCGGCCTAATCTCCTCCAAGCTTCGAAAAGACTCTTCTAAAAGCTGTCTAGGGTCCCCACAGACCTCCTGCAAGAGTTGGATCGAAGGGAGAGGTAGTGATGGTGAAAATGACATTAATGGCTACCTTCTTCACCGCTGTGACGACACTTGTTGAGTCGTTGTAGCACATTTATCTGAGTTGGGACCGAGTCCAAAGCCCCATGAAGCTCCGAGAAGATAGAAATAAAGAAGAAGAAAAAGGGAGAGGAAAGGAGAAAGGAACCCGGAAGGTGAGTTATAGCTGCTGCACTGCACGGCTCGCCCGGTTCTTGTGGCAAGCTTGGGTCACGGTTAGACCAAGTCTAGACCCTGTCTGGCTATGGGACAAGGCTCAGAGAGAGAGGAAGGAAGAAGGAAGAGGGTGATTTAGTGGGTGCGTTACTGCACCAGCTCGAACTGAGCCCAGTCACTGGGTCGAGTTGTGTGAGTGCGAATGGGGGCTGTGCTGCATCTGTTGTTGAGTCGTGACCAAGTCAGTTGAGTTGTGGTCATGGTCAGTCCAATTTGGACGAGTCTAGCTTGAGTCTAGGCTTCCTAAAAAGCTAGGAAGAGAAACAAATGAGAGAGGGAGAGGCATTACAACGTGGTACTGCACTGAGTCGCTACCTGACTTGTTGTCGAGTTCAGGCGGTGAGTCAAGACATGTGTGGTAGTCAAGACAAATTGGGGATGATCTGGTTCGAGTCTAGGCCCGCTGGACAAGTAGAGGAGAAGAGAGAAAAGAAGGGAAGAAGAGCATGGAGGTGAGTGAGGTGTTGTTGAGTTTGGTTCGAGTCAAGAGATGAAGTTTGCCTCCAAGCCACGTTAAGCCACATAGAGTCGAGCTGTCAAACTGACTAATGTAAGTCAACTTTTCTCCTCAAAATAGATTATTTTGAGTTATTATTATCATTAGTGTTATGATAATAATTGCAATTATTAGGCATGATTAACCTTTAGTAGATTATCCATGCTAATGGTAGTTATTACAAACAAAATTACCATTATTAAATATTAGTATTTTATTTCTCATTCTTAGGTATAATCATTGATAGTAGATAATACTATTTACTACATCGCAATGATTATTAATGTTGTATAGCTAATCTTAATTATATCGTTAATGATAATGATTATTTTGTAATTGTACTTCAATTAACATTCAAATCCTAAAATCCAAGCCTAGAACTAAACCTAGGTTGAAGCCCTAATTCTACATCAAAACCCTAAAAATAAATAATTCAAACCCTAGGCTATGATCTTAACCCTAAATGATGTGTAAAGCTTGAATCTAATTGTACAATTTCGCCATTCGTGGTAAGATTCGATTACAAGGACGCACATGCTTCCTAGCAATGTTAGTTGGCGATTTGATTCGTAAGGTGATGATTTCTTCCCCTTGAGCTTTCCATTTTTCCATTAGCTTAAGTGATAGTTTATACTTTAATTTTGGTTGATAATTGATATCTCTATCTCATAATTATTTGTACTAGTTGTTGGAATTAAATTCTAGATTATGTGCTTAATATTTATCTTGCATGAATTTATATGTTGCACTTGTATATATTCTCATGTTTGTGGATTGCTTATGAAACTTGCATTGGTACATCGTGGGGAAACCCCACTTAAAGATGTGCATCCAAACTTGGAATGTAACTTGATTGATTGTGATTATAATGGACCTTCGACTTAGTGGTTACCGCACTCAACCACTTCCTCTCTCGAGCTACCGATAAGTGTCTCCCGTTCTTCAAACAACTTAGGGGTCGGCAAGCGGTAGAATGGATGAAAGAGTGTGAAGCAGCGTTCCAATAGTTAAAGTCATACCTCGGATCTCCACCTATCCTATCAAAACCCGAGCCTAGTGAAGTTTGCTGTTGTACCTAGCAGTTTCCGACGCGGCCGTAAGTTCGGCTTTGATACGCGACCATGAAGGAAAACAATTAACGGTATATTATGTCAGTAAAGTATTATTGTCGACAGAAACAAGATATCCGCCTCTGGAGAAGGTGGCCCTAGTCCTAGTCGTCTCCTCATGACGACTTCGGCCATACTTTCAAGCTCATATTATCGTCATCATGACCGACCTCCCACTGTGTCAGATCCTTCAAAAACCAGAAGCTTCCAGCTAACTAACGAAGTGGGCAATCGAGCTCAGCGAATTCGACATTCAGTACAAGCCGAGAGTAGGGATAAAAGGGCAAGCTGTGGCCGACTTCATAACTGAAGTTACACCACAATCCGACTCACTAATCGAGCTTGGAACCGAACAATCGAACACGGCTTCTCCCGAGTTATCGCCCGACCCAATACCCTAGAAGCTATATGTCGATGGCTCCTTCAACTCTAAGGCAAGTGGGGCAAGAGTCGTCTTGGAAACTCCCAATCAAACCTATTAAATGGAATATTAATGTGGGCCTACCATCCATGGGTTGTTATATCTAAGTGATTTTTGAAGATGGTCTTTTATCGCATAGTTTTGATATTTGTCATATGTGGCTTAGTTTTGATATTTTCCTTATGTGGCTTCGTTTTGGTATTTGCCCTATGAGGGTTTGATGTATTATTTTTGTGCAATCATGAGATGGTAAGTCCCATATACTAAATTATGATTGCCCACTAATCGATGGGTTTCCATTAAACATTCTAAGGTGTAGGTCTCATGAGCCAGGGATGGCTGTCGGCCTATGCTGGGTGATGAACCCCCCGTAGTAACCTTTAAGCTTTCTTAAACTGGCTGGTTGTAAATGGAGTAATAACGGTTGGGCTAATCATGCATTCATAGCATACGGGCGATGACAGGTGGCTAATTCTAGATGTTGTAGCACATGCCCTTAGTTGTGGTATCATTTCACTAGCTCCCGGACCATTAACTATCGACCCACCTTCGATGAGTTTGGCACTATGCATCTACGGATAGGGCTTTACATCGAGCAGAGTCAAGCTCGGCTTGACTCGTCCATGTCATACTCGAGTTCAAGCTTGAGCTCGAGCTCGCCCTCGAGCTCAACATTGAAGCTTGGCTTGTTTGCCAAAGCTTTCGAGTCAATCTCGAGTTGAGCTAGTAGTTCGAGTCGAGTCGAGCTTGTTCATATGCCAACCCAACACCCAACCCGACCCAAACCCACACCTAACTCAACCCGATGCCCAACCCGACCTAACCCAACCCCCACCCTGACCCAAACCCCAACCCGACTCAATCCAGTGCGGTCGGATAGGGTTTTTTAGTAAAAAAATTTAAGTTATAACTTTTTAAAAAAAAAAAGTTAAACATAGTATATATATTTAATATTAATATAATATATATAATAATAATATATATAATATAATATTAAAATATATTACTCAAGCCGAGTCGAGTTTGAGTTGAGCCGAGTTGAAATGCACCATGGTCGAACTCGGCTTGAACTCAACTCGAGCTTTAGAAAACAAGCTTGACTCGCCCCAAGTCAGCCTTTCAAGCTGAGTCAATCCGAGTCGATTCGAACCAAGTCGAACGAACTTTTCGAGCTAGCTTGACTCGTGTACAACCCTATGTATGGGATGTACTTTCGTTGTTGACCGGCCACATGTATGGGTTTCACCCAAAAGCCAACTAGATGAGCATCCCTAGTTGATGTGCACTCACGCATCTATGCATTTAATAAGACTGTATTGTGTATTGTTTTGAATACCTTTTTTGTTTACAACTATGCTTAACTAATGTGGTGGTGTGTAATCTTGAGGAAAATTCACACTGAGCTAGCCACTTATTCATCGAATATATAACCGTACAGGTGGCTTAAATGATATGCATGTTCAGATTGATGAGGAGCGGGATACAATTACCAAGGATGCATGGCTGTATCTGCCAAGAGAAGCTGCGCAATCTTGAGACTCAAGTTTATATGCATTTTACTATTTCTCAATGTTAAATTGTGTAATTTTCGTATTTGTTAGCACAGAGACATTAGTTTGTATAAGTCATTTGGGCAGCTGCTCGGATAATTTAAATGTATATGCAATTTCATTTATATTTAATTTGTTCCTATTCCTCCTAAATGCTCACTTTGAAAAAGAAAATAAGAAAAAAATATATACGTGGAATTTGGTTATATTTAAAGGTTAATACTCGGGTTTTTAGATATCGAGTCATATACTCAGGTTACAAAAACCTGGGGCGTTGCAAAACAATATATCAAAGCTCTAAATTTAGTTTATTTCAACACGTTGATCATTTAACTCTTTTGCCCTTAATGTTATTGGTAATGCAAGAATCTGGACCACCCTCTACAGACCTCCGAGCACCTGCACAAGAGAAGAACAAAGGAGACCCTAACTAGAGCAGGGGACCCTCCGATGCCAAAGTCAGGCTAGGAATCTGTGTTTGGTAGTGTAGAAGGGTTTAGGGCGAGAGATTCTGCGTACCTTTTCATATAGATGGTCCTCTTATTTATAGTGTTTGTAGGATGAGGTGGTCTACAATTTTAGGCACGATCTTAGCCGTTGGGCGAGATGTGTGTGAGTAGTAAATGTAGGCAATTACCCTGGAATTATGCAGTGGACGGTTATGCAAGTAATGGGCATCAACAGTTACTATGGAGCCTTGACAGCCTGGATAAAGCCGACCTAAAGATAGTCAAGTTAAACTTGTTGATCAACTGGGATTGGGCCGAGCACCGAACTGTGTCAAGCTGAATTCAAGGTTAGTCGGCTAGGGATTGTTCTGAGGAGCTTGGGAGATTTGTGTTGGTCAAGCCGATCTTAAGATTGGACTTATCTTCTCGTTGGTCCTATATGCCCTCAACGAGCTCTTCCTCAACTTCACCAAGTCAATCACCTCTTTAGCCCGTCCTTGGGGGAGTGAGCTTTAGTATTTTTGGGTGAGAGGGTGTAGCAGTGTATGTTCATAGGCCCGAGTTAACCTAGAGGACGGTCAGACTATATTTCCCATAACGGAAGCCCCCTACTTCTTGAGTTTTCGATGTGAACTTGGGAAGTAAGTTGGTGGGATAAGGTTGGCCAGGCGAGCCGTTACGCATTAACTGCTAGCTAGCAGGGGCAGCAAGATCAAGGAATATCCACAATGATAACCTACTATAGTCTAAGCATTGTACTATGTCGCGACAGCTTTTCAACTGCAGGCCTGTAGGGTGTGGATACGTGGCAGAGGCCAAGAACATGGATCGGCATAGCAAATGGGGAATCATCGCGTGTAAAGTGGTGGACGAGAAGACGACTCTACGTCTGCGGCATTTAATGTTGCTCATTAAAGACTTGACACAACTCGGGGACCTAGATCGGCTGGGCTAATGAGATGCGACACGTGTCGGGCGGTGCTCAGGGGGACGGCTCTTCAGCCATAGCATTCAATGTTGGTCATTAATGCACGTAGCTGAGGAGATCTATAAAAGTGGACGACCTCTCCATCAGCTCCACTATTTACTTTTTTGAATATTTCTCACTGTCATCGAACTCCAAGAGCAGGCAATTTTCGGTGAGTTCACCTTCTTTTTTCGGTCAATTATTTTGCATTTGCTCCCTTCTTTCTTTCCCCTTTTCCATTATCTTGCTTGATATGTCGGACGGTTCAGACAAACGACATGAGGTTTATGCATTTAAGGGTGATTCCAACCAGGAAAGTGTGGATTCCTGGCCTAGGGTCCCATCGGAACTACCTTCTCCGGTTCCGTTGGAGTCCAATTGGGCGGGCACTTAGTCATCGGCTGAGTAGTCTGCTAAGTTCGGCCTCGGGGGGTCAGTTCTGAAGGAGGCTGTCGTGGCCGAGATTCGTTCGAAATACCAAATTCCAGACTCTGTTCATATCTGAGCACCGACTCTTAGTAACGTTCCCAGGGATCCAGCTGAAGTGGAGGTGGCCATATTTGTTTGCGCCCTTCAGTGCAGACTTCGGCTTCCACTACACTCGTTCATGAGGCCCATTACAGTGCAGATGAGATTGGCTCCGGGTCAGCTCATCCCAAATGCTTGGAGAGCACTGTTGGGGACATACATCATCTGGTTTCAGCTTAGGAATAAAGAGCTGACTCCGAATGAATTCTTTTATCTATACCAGACCAAGCACAATCCTACGTAGCCGTGCTGGTATTACTTCTCAGCACGAGCGAAATGAGGATGAAGCCTTATTGCCAAACTTCCAGCTTCCAACAAAGATTGGAAGAACAAATGGTTCTGGGCGTCTGGAGAGTGGGAGGCGTCTGCTACCAAACTAGCTAGTCTTCAGGTCAGAGTAGCCACTAAATTTACCACCCCAGGTCGGACATTATCGCGGTGTTTAGGTCTTTTCTTACTTTTGAACTCCATGCTGACCTGATTTTTTTGTACATCTGAAGCTTTTCCCAAGGGTTCGCCCAAGCTGTTCGCCTTCCACCGCGGCCAAGTGGACAATAAAGGTGCTGAAGGAGGAGTTCCACCTTTGAAATAAGCTCGTAACTCCTAACCTTTTACACCGATCCGAGCTCTGCAAATCGGTGCCTTCCCTTTCTTCCCTTGGTGAGTTGTTGTTCATCAGTTAAGATTTGTTGCGCTGATACTCAGCTGACTTGAGTTATGCCGTGTAGGTATGGCCGAGCCCCATAAGCCCGGTAAGAGGAAGTGTCCTCCCATCGAGGAGATAATCTGGACGAAGACGGTTGTCCGAAAGAAGGCGACTCCTTCAATTGGCCAGATACTCTCCTCCATTGTGGAGGTAAGGTTAGAGGTCAGGGTTGGGAAGCCCTTGGTAGACCAGCTAGCCTCAACTGAGGCAAGAAGAGGAGAGGCTCCTGTGTTGGTTGCCCCTTCACAGCTGAGCGCGGTGGAGGTAGTCGAACTGGATGCGGAGGAGGCATCTCCGGTCCTAGAGGCTCCTATGGCCGAAGGGGTCGAGGCCGATCTGATGACCGAGGAGTTCGAGTACCTCATTTCGGACGAGGTCGTCCGACCAGCTGAGGGGGTCGGCTCGTCGGTGGCTGAGTGTAATGCCCTGAAAATCGAGGGTCGAGTACATGCCCAACTCCTGAGTTCCAACGCATCACTTATGCAACATAGATAACGATAATTAAATGTTGTCTGTATTAGTGCATTAAACTTGAATGAGATTATACCAAATCAGTATATCATACTCCAGAGACAGTTTAATTACACAAGCGGAAGACTGTGATAAGTATATAGAGCATATAAGTGGTTGTAAGTCCCCAAAGTATGAATGTCACCAGGTTAAATAATTACATGTATAATTCTAAAATTTATAAAATGATAAAGTGTAATGTCATCTAATCCATATCCTTGTAGCCCCGGTGGTGCAACTCCAGGTCTACATAGACCCGTCAAAGAGTTGCAGGTAGGAGAATTCCTCGTCATCGTAGAAGTCAGGCTCCGCCTCGTAAGCCTCGACATCACCTAATACTACAACAGAGTCTGGTTGGTGTTTTAAAACATCGTCCCAGAGTGGGAGTGAGTGATCAACTCAGTGGAGCTATAAGGCAAAGGTTAACATATTATCAATTCAGTCAAATAGTAATGATAAAGCAATACAACAAGCATTCCTAAGTACTCTGGTTAATACAAGGATGGTATGTATTAATGATGTATGCCCTCGCCTGCACTCCCTCTGCGATATCATATCATGGTCGCGCATGCAACACTCCCGCTGTGCTCAACTCCAACGCCAAAAGCACATGCAATGCGGTGCATGTGCGTGATCAGCCAAGTTCTTAATTAGACCTATTCATATAGCAGGTTTAGGAAGCTAAGGTACCTCTCTTTATATCATTGACCCAAACAATGATCCATCTAGGGTCGTCAATCCTATTTAGTCACATACAATAGGCAGTTCTAAGTTGCTATGGAGAGGCTCGTTACCTCAGCGCAGGCCTAGTTTATACTCGAAGTCACTACGAAAAGGCTCATCACCTTAGCGTAGTCCTAGTGTATACTCGAGGTCATACCACCAACGCCCTACCAACTGGTAGTCTATTTTCGAAGGCTCGTCACCAACCTGACTGAGGACCACAGCCAGGCTGCACCGAGGTAGGCCGACAGCTTGAATATAGTATCTCATACCACCGTATTCGGCTCATGAGTTTGGTTTGCTCACTGGACACTACGGGGAGGCTCGTCACCCCAGCGTAGGCCCGTCACCCCAGCGTAGGCCGACAGCTCGACCACGGTGTCCCATACCACCATGCCCGGCTCATGAGTCTTAGCGGATCGTGGTACCAAGGTTAAACGGGTTTTTCACTGGTAAGTTGGTACCTTAGATTCAAGCAGTAGCGTCCATACATTATGAACATACATTAGGTCAATCGGGTTACTTGACAAGCTTGACTGGTACAAGCGTATATTGAATTAATCGACATGGAGCACATACGCACTCCTCGTGGCCTAACCACTGCCGATAATCAACGTACGACTCGGATTCATCAAACGTGTCCATGGTGGCTAAACTGATTCAGCCATTCGATTGGAAGTCGTTACCGATTGCCTAGACTGCATCGTAGCCCCAATCACACTTCAAAGCGATAGCATTCACATGTGATAGTCAAAGACAACATATAATAACCAATCTAAATATAAACCTCATTTGAGTATTTTAACAAACATATAGTGTACATGTTATCATATAAATGCATTTCAACCATAAAACACGTAGTAGCGATATAGGTTACATAAAGGAAATTGTAACTATAGATAAGGTAATTGAGAACCCTATCTCAACGCCTTCGTTAAATACATTTCAACAAGCATTTTCACATACATGTAATAACTTGGTTATAACGTATATTATAGCAAATCCTTTCATAAAGGAGTTGCCATACGTACGACAATCATGTATTCTCGAACAACAATCATGGCAAGCACAAATCATAATTTCGTATTTATGCAAACATTTCAACAAACACATAGAACGCATTAATTTCAACATAGTTCACATATATATATGTAATATGCAGAAAACATCGCATCTAAGCATATGTAATAGTAATCAAGTCAGTCATAAATCATTAACTGACATTGAAAGCCTTGAAAACCATAACCTAAACGTTTATAGTCCGTACATTCTGTCGGTAAACTCGTATCGAACTCAGTTCTAACACTATGCCTTCGTCTACGACACAACGGCTACCTGAATCACGAAATAGGTCAGCTATTTCGTCGATTCATCTACTTGGATACCTAAAATAGATTAAGGTTAGGATTTCTTACCCAATAAAGGAATCAGAATTGCTGGTATAGCGACACAGGAGAGGCGATTCGATACGTGGAGCAGCAGGATCAAATCCTGGCAACTATCTCTCGCACTCTCTCTCTTCTCCTCACTTTCTCCTTCTCTTTTCTCTCTTCTCTCTCTTAGGGTTTAGAAAATTCGTATGGAATGAGAGAGGGGTGGGTTAAGGCCCTTATATAGGCCCAGAACTGATGTTAATGGCCCCAGGGCCATGGTATACTTAGGTTATAGCCAAAGAGTGGCTGATTTGGGCCAATGGAGCTCATCTGGAGGTCCATTTCCTGCATATAGTCTGGTAAAAGTTCACTGACAATGGATCTAGGTCAGGATAAAGTTTTAGTCTGATCGGGTTTGTAGATCGACCACGGAGGACCAGTTTCAGCTCAACGGCTATCAACACTCGATCAGGGCCACAAGTACACTGACATATGTTAAAATTCTTTCCTGATCCGAGGGTGTAGTTGGGTCAAAATCTGACGGTCTGAAACCTTAAATTTAGTCTGCAAGCGAACAACCCAATTCACTTAAGTTTGAGTTCACTTTCTAAAGATATCCGCGTTTCTCACACACTTCACTCTGAGCTCAAGTTGTGCGTTCTGGATACTATTTGGACTTGATTTTTGAGATGGTTGTCAAGCCCAGTAAGGCGATCATAATCATATAGTTTTGCGGTAATCGGACTTTCGACGCGCGGTCCAGGTCCGATACGGAGTTTCAATGTGCTCCCGAGAGTAACTGGGTTTTGAGATTGACCCTAGGTTTTTAGGTAATGTAAAGTTAGCGATTCTACTAGTTTTGAGTCTTGAAGTTCGTATAGAAAGCGATTCGAGCTAATTCACCGATTAATTCAGTTTAGTACTTAATTAATTTTTGTCTAATTTCTTAAGGATTCGGTCCTTAGTAATTTTTGCCTGAGGTGGTACTCGGGCCTTTGTATGGATTTTTTCGAGACGTTACATTGAGTCTGATCTGCTGGCCTCCTGCGATGTCGATGAGACCGTCGTCCCGAGCCCCCAAGCTCCCGATGAGGAGAGAGTATACTCGCTAGGTCACCACATGTCTCGTTTGTCAGGTTAGGCAGTGAGACATGTTCCCAAGGAGGATATTGCCGACCTGATGGGATCCCGCCCGGAGTCCTTCCTTACTGATGTGGCCGCTCTCTGCTATAAGGTTATTCTTTTCTTCCCCCATTAAGTTTTCCTTGCATTTTCTGACCCGATCATTCATTTCCTGTGCTCAGATCATCCCTACACTGCTATCCACTCAGGATAAGGTATTGCAGGTAGCTGGCGAACATAAAGTGGTAGAGGTGGCCCTTAAAGAGAAGACTGCTGAGGTCAAGGACCTGAACAAGTCCTCGAGGAAAGGGCGGCTGAAGTTATGGCCCTTGGTGAGGGCCTTCAAAAGAAGGTGGTCGAGGTTGAGGCCTTGAGGGATGCACTGAAGTCTGCTGGGGAGGAGAAAGATGCTCTGAAGATCATGCTGGTGGAAGCTCGGGAGAAGGAGAGCTTGGTGATGGCCGAGCTTGATGGGACAAAGTCCCATCTCATCTCCACCAAGGCCGAGCTGGGGAGAGTGAGGGCGTATCTTTTGTCTATTAAGGCGAATGCGGTAGGGCTGAGGGTGGAGTTGGAGAGGGTGAAGGTCGGCTCAGTGGCCAGATTGGCTGAGGTTGAGAAGACTTTGGCTGATCAACAAGCCAAGTTCAAGGCGTCCCTTCTGATGATCAAAGCTATTGCTGTGGAAGAGTACAGGGCCTCAAAGGAATGGTTCGACGAGGCCGACATCGTCTACAGCTGCGACTATGATCATTGCATCGAGGATGTCAAGCATCTGTATCCCGATCTAAACTTAGACGCCCTCCTCAATGATGAGGCCTCGAAGGGGCCTTCGCAGGCTGAAGTCAAGCAGCCTCCTCCATCCAGACAGCTCACTCCTGGACGGATTAGATGTATTTATGCAGGAATTTTGTAATCTGCCCTATTTTTAATGAATAGAAAATTTCTTGTCGTATCCTGTCGCTTTTACATTTCTATGTATTTATTTGGTTGATATGTTGAGCCACGCACTTGTATGTAGTGGCAGTGCGATTAGCCGCACTGGTTTGTGAGCATTGACTTGGCTTATTTGTTGACATGTGTAGTTACAATTAATGGACTGACCACTTCTCTAATGGTCAGGCCATCAGAGGAATGCTCCCCCTTGCATTGAAGGAGGTCCTCGGTAGCATGAATTAAATAGACTCAAAGTCCAAATGAAAGATCTTCCGTGCCGAGGAGTTTTTATTATGAAAACCCAAAGAAATTTACAGTTGCACAAGTAGTTGCTAACCTTAGTTGCTTTTTTCCACGACTTGTGTAAGGCCCGTATCTTAGCCCGTATTATTTCGTTGGCTTTCGCGGTCCTTCCGGTCGAATTTCGGCAACTCGCGATCTATAATCGGCAGTTGCACGCGACCCTGAGTCATATCGCATTTTTCAGAGTTGGCTCGACCCGAGACCTATACCCTTGCGACCGCGCCATCGCAGCAGTTTCGACGCCGCGTCTCGCTCTCCAAGGCAATACCCATGTCAGGATATGTGGGCCCGCGTTCAGTTCGAGGAAAACGCTGCGCGTTGCAATCCCAAGAATCCATCACATCAATCCCATCAATCAAAGTACATATCACACTCCATCACTCACCCATCCCTAAGTACAACCACCCCTCCCTTAAAGTCAACTCTCTCTTACACAAGTACCCATCACACCCATCTCTCTCTCTTACACCTCTCTCTCTCATCTCTCTCATTCTCCAAGCAAGCATCCCATGTCCAAGCAAGCTTCCATGGGAGAGCTTGTGTGGCCCACCTTCCTACCACCCAATCCAACCCTTAGATCATCATCTCAACCGTCAAAATTGTCCCCTTGGAGCTCTAGATTGCATAGGCGGAAGGAGTTGATCTAAAGGTGGGTGCTTCTTTCTCTCTCTCTCTCACTCCTTCCTTTATTTTGTGGCTCACTCAATGAGCTATGTGATGTCCAACCGTCCATCAAATGGACCCCATGGCCATCTAAGCCATGTGAGCCCTACCTTTCAGGTGATGGGAAGACACAAATATCATATTGATCTTACTCAAGTGGGCCACATCTACGTGGAACCCACCAGCCGTGGTCTTCACATGTGGGACCCACCTTGATGTGTGGGCCACGTCCATGTGGGACCCACCATAATGATGTGTTTATCCATCCTGTCCAGAGTTCTGGACGCTGGACAGAGTGTGGTGGCTAACATGGAGTGCGTGTACTGACTTGGGTATGTACTAACAAGCTAACGAAAAGAAAATAATAAAATAATATATAATACATATGAGTGAGATTTTGGGGTGGGCTTTTCATGCAGGCCCCACCTTGATGTATGAAGTTAATCCACGCCGTTCATTCCATTCTCCAGCTCATTTTAGGCGTTGAGCCAATAAATTGAGCTAAACTGGCTTTCTTGCGGGCCCTAGTACGAAGAATAGTATTTTCACCATTGGAAACCCACCCTGATGTTCTATGCCCCAAAACACATCAAATAGTGGGCTCAATGGGACTGTCTTGAGCCTAGAGTGTAATGGGTGGGGTGAATCCACCTGATGCGGGCCCCACGTATGTAAATCCCCAAAATACATGATTTTTCAAAAAAAAATAATAGCAGCAGTGTCTGCTGCTGCTGCTGACAGAGGATGCAGGCAGCGCCTTGCGGCTGCGTGGGCAGAGGAGACTGGGACTGTGGGCCCCACCGTGATGTGGATCCCACATCAACACCATGCATTTGATGGCCCGTTAGGGCAGTGGGCCCCACCCCAAAAATCAGCCCTATCGGAAGCTCAGGTGGCCCACATCATAGGAAACAGCGGGATTGAACACCAGCCATTGAAACCCTTTTCTGGGTCACAGAAGTTTTGGAACATTATGAAATTTGTTTTTCCTATTCATCTGGGTCCACGTGACCTTGTCAACGGATTGGATGGCATATAAACATTATGGTGGGCCCTACGTGGGACCCACAGTGATGCATGTGTTCTATTCACACTGACCACTGCTGTGGACGGTGGAACCCACCTAGATGTATGTGTTTTATCAATGCCGTCCAACTGCTGGACGGCTAGCGGACCCCACCAAAATGTATGTGTTTTATATATGCCATCCAGCCATTTTAGCTGGCTACTGGACGGCGGGGGGAACCCACCATGTGGTATATATTTCATCCATGTTATCCATCTATATGGGACCCACCCCACGTGTGGGCTGCACCTGTGATATATATATTATAGATATCATTTATATATTATATTATATAATGTATACATGATGGTGGGCGTTTATGACACCCACCATGATGTATGTGTTTCATCCAATCTGTACAACCATTTTTAAAGCTTATTTTAGGCTTGAGACTAAAAAAATAAGACAAATCTAGGATTAGGTGGACCACACTATAGAAATCGGTGGGTTTGACCGTCTACCATTAAAATCCCTTTCAGGTAATTGTGACCTTATGATCAGATTGGATGGGAAATAAATGTTATCGTGGGCCTTGGGAATTTTAATGGTGGAAATCATTGTCACCACTTATAATTTGGGTGTGGCCCATTTGATATACCTGGGGCCCATTTGTGTGGCCATTTGTTGAGGCCCACCTTGATATTTATAAGGCCCATTTGAGGAGGCCCACCTTAATGTATTTGTGGCCCGTTGTTGAGGCCCACCTTGGTATTTATAGGGGCTCATTTGATGAGGCCGATTTGATATATTTGGGGCCCACTTGATAAGGCCCGATATGATGTATTTTGAGCCCACGTGATGTATATATTTTGTATCCAGGCCGCCCGTCCAGGGCTGGGCGCTGGTCAAATATAATGATAGTATTATATTATTATTATTATTATTATTATTATTATTATTATTATTATATATTATAATACATATATACATGTATATGTTGTGGGACCCACGTGGAGACCACAGTGATGTATTTGTTTCATCCATACCGTCTAGATGATCTGGAGAGTGCTGGACATGCTTGGACGGTGCCGAATAGTGTTTGGGCGGTGCTATGGACCCCACCTCGATGTATGTTTCGTATCCACACCATCCAGAGTGTTTGGATGGTGCTAGGTAATGTCTGGAAGGTGTTGATTCACATGGGCAAAGTTTGGATAATGCTGATTACCATTAGTGAGCCATGTACCCCCATAGAGTGATTGTGTACAGTGATGCACATGTTGCACCTACAACTATTGAAATGATTTTAGATGCAATCCTAGCTCTCATCGTGATCTACAAACCCTCCACCTTCCTGGGAGACCCATATCATAGTGGGACCCACCGTGATATATATGTTGTATATTCACACCGTCCATTCATGTGACCCCCTCACGTGATGTACGTATTTAAGGCCCAGATGGTGAGGCCCAATGTGATGTATATATGGCCCATGTTCGAGGCCCAATATGATGTATACCCGGTTCAGATGTTGGAGCCCATTGGGATGTATCTAAGGCCCGTGTATTGCGGCCCACATGATGTATGTGAGGCCCATGGGTTGCGGGCCATTGCGATGTATATTGAGGCCCATGGTTATGGCCGTTTGAGGCCCATGATTGTGGCCCGTTATGATATGTTAGAGGCCCATGGTTGAGGCCCATTAGGATATGTTTATGGCCCATTTGGTAAGGCCCATTGAGATATATTTTCGGCTCATGGGTCGAGGCCCATTGTGACGTATTTCCGGCCCGTATGTCGTGGCCCATTGTGATATGTTTCCAGCCCAGTTATCGAGGTCCAACTTGATGTGTATAAGGCCCATTAGTGCGGCTCATTGATGTGGCCCACTTGTTGGATATGAGGCCCATTGGTGCGAACCAATGATGCGACCCACCGTGATGTGTATATTAGGCCAATGGTGCAGCCCAATGTATCGACCCGCCGTGATGTGTAGGCCCACGTGCTGCATGTGTAAGGCCCACCTGTGATGATTATTTGAGGCCACTTGTTGGATATTTAGGCTCACCTTATGTTTGACTCTATGTGGACCATTGCTTGGGAATAATGTTGGTTAAATGTCCACATTTTTAGGTAATGATGGTTAAACGCCCGCATGGTGACCTTCCCTTAGGCCTAGTTAGGCTCATTCTCATCGATACCGATTGTATAAGCCGATTCTAATTGCCAAGGCTAAGTGTCGAGGCCGGTTCTGAGTGTCGAATCCGATTGTTAAGGTCGATTTTGATTGCCAAGGCCTATTGTTGATACCTATATGATGTATATACGATCCGTAGTTGAGGCCCATTGTGATGTATTTGAGGCCCATGGGCAAGATCCATTGTGATGTATTCGTGGCCTATGGGCAAGGCCCATTATGATATGTATTAGGCCCATGATGCATGACCCATTTGATGTATTCGAGACCCATGTGTAAGGCCCACATGTCATGTATTTGAGGCCCATGAGCAGGGCCCACCTGTTGTGTATATGTGGCCCTTGAGTAAGGCTTATTGTGTTGTATATTAGGCCTTTATGTGGGGTCGTGGGCCCATTATATGTTTGGCTTTATGTGAGCCATTCCTTGGGGGCAATGTTGGTTAAATGTCCACATTGTTGAGGCCGATCGTTGATACCGATTATGAGTATGTGACAGCATAGCATCATAATACTTGCCCATATGCATCATCTGCATGTTTGTTATGAAATGTGGTTGATCATTGCATATGTCATTGAGCATGTTGTTATGAGACCCCCTGATAGGCGGAGGTTATCTCACATGAGCGCACGGTATGTGCAGGATTGATGCATGATTAGATTGTATGACTCATGCATCTTGCATTATGATTATCATACGCCTTAGCGATATCATAGCCGTAGCCTCCACAGGCATATCGTGGATGGCCAGACGGGGCACCGAAAATTTATTCTAGCATCGGGCTACCATAGATGGCCTTGGGTAAAAATTTCTAAACCCTTTTGGTATTAGAGGATGCCCCAACGTCGAGACCAAGTGGATACATATGAGCACCCAAGTGCCGAATACCAGGAGGCCGCATCTCCCACTGTGTCGTGGTCAATTGAGAGGGGGTGTGGCCTTACCCGCCCGAGAGCAGGGGGCATTGGTAGGCTGAATTTGACCAGCTCGTGAATGGGTCCGTTATCGACGTACCGAATAGGTATTGGCAGACTATTGGCCAGGCGGATAGTGAGGTTTCTTACGCTCACTTGGACTGTGCGGCTGGGAGAGCGGCAGTGCCATTTGGAGTGTACTAACCCCGGTGATAATCCCAGAGATAAACCGTATTGATATGTGGACTTATTGGGTAGGAGTTGCATACTCATTCATTCACTATCCAATCGGGCTGGTGGTGCGCAACTATTTGTTACGTATACCTTCGCAATGGCTAGAATTTTGATTGGGGCGCGCGACTAACCTTAGATCAGGAGTTTATCACATCGAGTCTGACTATCCAAATTTAGGTATGAGACTAGTTTGAATAGAAGTCCCTTGTGATGGATTCCATAGCCTGCAATACTACGTACTATCACCCCGACTTCACACTCCAGTAGGATCATTACATTCGCACCGCATATCGCATTACATCCGCTGCATATGACATTTTGGGTTACTATGTTTCTGCATTTATATGATTTAGATACGGCATCTAATATTTGACTCTTTATGACTCCTTATTTATATAGTTGATCTGTATTGCGCATTCTGATATTGCTTGACTCGTGGACTTGTCAGTATTTTCGCTTACTCTGATAACATATTATTCATGACCTTGCGCTTATTTCGACATTATATGGTTATGACATTGCATTGAATACTTGACACTTACCTTGTGCACACACTTACACCACCCTCTAAGCTTTCTATAAGCTTATGCACGATAGATGTGTGCAGATAATGTTATGTTATAGTAGTGTTGAGCTTGGAGCGTGCAACGGTCTTCTGGAGCTTGACTTTCGATTTATGTATTTCTCTTTCAACATTGTACTCAAATGATTATATTAGTGGATATATGATGATGATGTTGCCTTTATGAATTGGGTAATCTTGTGGTTATGCTTATTACGAGTTAAATGTACAAAAAAAATCCTCCTTGTAGGATCCCAGGATCGAAATCTGGCGTATGGACGCTAGGAGCCGAGAATGGGGTACTACGGAGGCTGTCGGCACCGGATTCAGCGATCGGGATTCCTGTGAATCCGATTTTCAGGTTTGGGGCATGATAGCTTGTCTTACGAGTGGTAGATTTCCAGATGCTCGACATTCCATGGATGAGGTAGAGGTCGATTATCTAGATCTTCAAGTCGGTAGGACCTGGGCTGAGCCGCGCTGACTATCAGATAAGGTCCCTCCCAGGTCGGTCTTAGGGCTCCCGTTCCAGGCTCCATAGTGTTTTGGAACATCTTGCGAAGGACTAGGTCCCCTGGTCGGAACCTCCGGTTTTTTACTCTAGAGTTGTAACATCAAGCAACCTGTTGTTGCCGAGCAACGATTCTGAGCCTAGCCAGTTCTCTTATTTCCTCAAGGAGATCGAGGTACATGGTTATTCGCTCAACATTCTAGTCCTTATTGTAAGACCGCATACTTGCCGTAGGGAGTCCCATTTCAACCGGTACGATGGCCTCTGCTCTGAATGAGAGGGAGAACAGAGTTTCTTCTGTTGAAGATCGAGTTGTGGTCCTATAAGCCTCGAGCACGAAAGGGAGTTCCTCAGCCCAGATGCCTTTCACCTTTTCGAGCTTGGTCTTGAGATGATTTTTTATTATCTTATTGATCACTTCGACCTGTCCATTTAATTGAGGGTGTCGAGGTGACGAATAGGCATTTTGGATGCCGAGCCTTCGACACATGCTACGAAATTTGTCGTTGTCGAACTGTTTCCCATTGTCTGATACGATGGTGTGTGGGATACCGAATCGACAAATAATGGTCTTCCATATGAAATCGGTTACTTTTTACTCGGTGATTCTGGCCACGGGCTCGGCTTCTGCACACTTTGTGAAATAATTGACCACTCAATGGTGTATCGCGTTTGCCCTTTGCTTGGGGGTAATGACCCTATGACGTCGATACCCCACTGAGTGAACGACCATGGTCCAGTCATAGGGGTTAACTCTTCAGTGGGATTGTCTGGGAATGACCGCGAATCTTTGGCGCTTATCACACTTCTGAGCAAAACGCTTGATGTCTTCTTGGAGGGTTGGCTAGAAGTAACCCTACTGGATGACCTTGTGGGCTAAGGCTCAGCTGACAGAGTAACTGCCACATATTCCTTCGTGAGTTTATCTCAAGACGTAGTCGGACTCTTCTAATCGGAGGCACCTGAGATAGGGCAGAGAGAACCCTTTTTTATACAAGACATCCCCGATCATCACATAACGGGCCGATTTAAGTCTGAGTCGTCATGCCTCCAAATTGTCTTCGTGGAGCTTTCCTTCCCTAAGGTACTCAATGATCAGGTTCATCCAGCTTGGGGTCGTGTGCGCGACGAGCTGAATGGTTTCCCAGCTAGCCCGATTAATGCTCGGCTCAACTATAAATTCTATCGGGACAATCTTCGGGACGACCCCCTCAATTGTGGATGCTAGTCTTACTAGAGCATCTGTCCATGAATTTTTTGCCCTAGGGATTAAATTGACAATACATTTCCAAAATTTGCTCATCAATTCTCGAGCCTCGCTCAGGTATGCGATCATTCGCGTCTCATTTGCCTAGTATTCTTCGGAGATTTGGTTGACGACAAGCTGAGAGTTGCATGGACTTCGAGGACCTAAGCCCCCATGGTCATTGCTAATTTGAGCCCTACTAGCAAGGCTTCGTATTCAATCATATTGTTCGAAAACCTTATAACATACTAGATTGATGTCAGTTCAAGGGTTAGGAGGACAATTCCGATCCCTCCACGCTTAGAGTTGGACGATCCGTCCACATACAGTGTTCAGATGCTCCGGTTAGCTTCTGTTGCCTAGGCGTTCTTGGCCAGCTGATCGAGCCCCATATCATTTGGCACAACAGTTGATTGGTTGGCTTCGCTCTCTTGGTTAGATCTGCTGGCCGAGTCGAGAGTTTCTTTCGGGTTGTCTGGGGCAACCTTGTTCTCCTGGTCAGTAAGTTCGATGATGAAGTCAGCCACTGTCTGGCCCTTGATGTCGTTTCTAGGCTGGTACTTGATATCGAACTCGCTGAGCTCAATCGCCCATTTAGTGAGCCTTCCTGATACCTCGAGCCTCTAAAGTACCTGGCAGAAAAGCTGGTCAATTAAGACCATTATCACGTGAGACTGGAAATACGGGCAAAGTCGCTGAGATAATATTATCAGAGCCAGAGCCAGTTTTTCTAGGTTTGGGTATCGCGTCTCGGCTGGAACCAGGGCTTTACTGACATAGTACACTAGACATTGCTTCCCTTCAGATTCTCGAATGAGGGCAGAGCTGACTACGATCGCGGACACCACTAGGTACAGTAGCAAGGGTTCTCCTTGTTATGGCTTTGATAACAGTGGGGGTGATCCCAAGTACTGTTTCAACTACTGGAACACTTGTTCATAATCTAGGGTCTACTTTGCTTTCTTATTGCCTTTCAGTTGCTGGAAGAGCGGGAGACATTTGTTGGTTGCTCTGGACATGAAACAATTGAGGGTGGCGACTCTACCAGTGAGGCACTGGATTTCCTTCACTGTTTAGGGTGATTTCATATCTACCAGAGCTTTGATTTTGTCGGGATTTTCTTCAATTCCCCTTTGGCTAACCTGTAAAACCAAGGAACTTACCCGAGCTTACTCTGAATGCGCATTTGGTCGAGTTCAGCCTCATTTGATATTGCCTCAAGATTGAGAAAGTCTCGTCGAGGTTGGCCACATGGTCAGCAGCCTTGACACTCTTCACTACCATGTCGTTGACGTATACCTCTATGGACCGCCTAATCAACCGAGCAAACATTTTGTTAACCAGCCACTGATATGTAGCTCCAGCATTCTTCAGTCCGAAGGGCATGACTTTGTAGCTGTAAAGGCCCTTATTGGTGACAAAGGTCATCTTCTGCATGTCACATGGGTGCATGACTATCTGATTATAGCCTGAATATGAATCCATGAAGCTCAAGAGCTCGTGTCCGGCTGTGTTATCGACTAGTTGGTCGATTCTGGGGAGAGGAAAATTGTCCTTGGGGCAAGCTTTATTTAGGTCGGTGTAGTTGACGCAAACCAGCCACTTCCCAGTTTCCATTGGACTTTTTTACTAGGACGATGTTGGTGATCCAGTCGGGGTAGTAGACTTCTTTGATAAATCATGCGTTCAAGAGTTTGCCGACCTCTTCGGAAATCACATCATACCTCTCTGGTTCAAAGGCTGTCCTTTTTTTATTAATTGGTCTACAGTCTGGGTCTACGTTCAATTTATAAACCATCACCTCAGGGCTAATACCAGACATATCCTAATGAGACTAGGCAAACACGTCGGCATTACGTCGGAGGAGATCCATTATTTGCTTGCAGTAGTCGGGAGTTAGCAATGACCCGATTTGAACTGTTCGGGTCGGGTTGGCTCATCGAGGGGAACAGTTAGGAGATCTTCCATCGGAGAGCCTCTTTCTGATGAATCCTCCCTAGGATCAAGCGAGTTGACCACTAGGGTCTGCACAAGCATCTTTCTTCTTAGGGTAGTCGAGTAGCATTGTCGAGCTTCGTGCTGGTCTCCCCAGAGATAGTCGACCCCGTCCTCAGTAAGAAATTTCATCATAAGGCGGTATGTGGATAGTACAGCTCTCATAGAGTTGAGAGATGGTCGTCCGAGGATGACGTTCTAGGCCGAAGGGCATTTTACCACCAAGAAGTCGACCATTGTGATGTCTAATTTTGTCCTTCCGCAACAGTGACAGGGAGTATGATAGAGCCTTCAGAGATGACCTTATCCCCTGCGAAGCCGTGCAATGGGGTTTTAACAGGTCAGAGACGTGACCTATCAACCCCCATCTTATCGAACACTCGACAGTGACAGGGAGTATGATAGAGCCTTCAGAGATGACCTTATCCCCTGCGAAGCCGTGCAATGGGGTTTTAACAGGTCAGAGACGTGACCTATCAACCCCCATCTTATCGAACACTTCGACGAAGGGTATATAGGCCGAACTGCCTATGTCTACGAGAATGCAGTATACCTTTCGATTAGTTATGGTCATGGACACAACTAGAGAATCGTCGTGTAGATGTCGGATACCGCGAGGGTCCTCTTCAGAGAATGTCAAGCTACATGGGTGCATTCGCTGCTCTTTGGACGGCCTGTTGACGAGATGAATATAATGACTTGGGTCGGTGCTTCGAGCATGGGACTTCCGAGCTCAGTTTGAATCACCACCTCATGCGGGCCCGCCACAGATAGTACGAATTTCGAGGCTACCATCGATGACTTTGGTGGGTTGCTCGTCTTTCTAATCTGGTTGTTCCCCTTTGACGTACTCTTGTAAATGCCTGCTACAGATGAGGGCCTCGATCTCTTCCTTGAGGTTGAAGCAGTTGCTAGTGTTGTGGCCGTGGTCACGGTGAAAACAATAGTATTTTCAATTATCCCACTGGTCCGCACTAGTTTTCATACAGCTCAGCCATTTCAGTAGCCGTTGATCCTGTACTTCTAGAAAGACTTGCTCCGGTGAGACATTGAGAGGGGTGTATGAACTGAACTGGCTCTCTGGACGTCTACTCGGTCGTTGCCCTCTTGTCGTACCCTCGTCCGATCTCTTTTCGTTAGAGGGCGCTTGGGATGGGGCTTCCTCTCTGCGTTTTTTTGTTCTTCGCCGAGTTCTTGATGTTTCAAGTAACTTTTCGAGAATTGAAGAGGTCCTCGACATTAGAGTACTTTTATGCTCGATTAATGAGCTCCCTCAGGGTTATCGGAGGGTTCTTTCCTATTAAAAAGAGGAACCTTCCCTCCTTGAGACCAGTTATCATGGCAAGCAGAGCTATTTTTCCCAAGTAATCTTCGACCTGCACTGTCTCCCCATTGAATCACACAATGTAGTCTTTTAAGGTTTCACTCTCTTTGTTTGATTTTGAGCAAGTGAGTAGATGGTTACCGCCGTTCATTCCCTACAATAAACTGTGTCAGGAATGCCTTGCTGAGGTGGGCCAAGGAACTGATCAATATCGGCTTCAATTGTTTGTACCAGCTCCACGCAGTTCCTGTTAAGGTTAAGGAGTAGACGGTTTCCGCCGTTCATTCCCGATAATAAACTGTGTCAGGAATGCCTTGCTGAGGTCGATGAAGGAATTGATTGACATCGGCTTCAATTTTTTGTATCAGCTCCACGTGGCTCCTGTTAAGGTTAAGGAGAAGGTGCGACACATAATTGACCTGAACACCAATTGGACTTCCATCCAAGCTTTATAGGATTCTACATGCTTAGTAGGGTTTCCAGTACCTATTATGGGGCGACGAGCAGCATTCGGAACCTCAAGTGTAGAGCAGAGCTCATGATCTGGTTGGTGAATGGCGGTTCTATTTCTTCCATCATTGCATCTATCAAAGCCGGGGCTTGCGCCCAATAAGCTTGGCGCATGACACCGATTTGACCCCTCAGCTCGTCAAGCTGGACTTCTCATGGATCTTTGTTTTCGGTGACAGTTTCGGGGGCCAGATCTTCCTCGGGTGCTTTCCCCCGCCTCCTCTTCTCCAGTTCGTGACATAGGTTGGAAGGACCCAGCAATGAGGTACCTAAAACATGAGATGGTACCTGAGCGGATACGCCCCGATACACTTCTCTTTAAGAATCAACTGGCGTAGAGTTCTCGGCAGCTGCTCGGGCAATTGTGTCTCGATTGGGGAGGGGGAGTTGTCTTTCTAGCATCTGTCTCATCTGATCGAGCTCACTAGCCACGTTTCAACCTGGTTCTGCAAGGAAAGGTAACGACCTCCCTGGTTCCAAGATCGTTGTGCCGTGCTCGTAGGAGGGGACTCCGCCTGGAGTTGGGAAGACGAGTTTTGATGATTGGGTTGTCCAACAAGCTCAGGTCCAGTAGCAGGAGTGATAGGAGGAGCTTTCTTTCTTCCTTTCGCCATTATTCTCTTCTGGTAAAGCAGGAACGACTTTGATGTTGTTCCCATAGACGACGCTAAAATGTTGATACAAGAATTTGGATCGCTCTCTTCAAACCTCCGAGCACCTGCACAAGAGAAGAACAAAGGAGACCTTGGCTAGAGCAGGAGACCCTTCAATACCAAAGTCAGACTAGGAATTTGGATCTGGTAGTGTAGAAGAGTTTAGGGCGAGAGACTCTGCATACCTTTTCATGTAGATGGTCCTCTTATTTATAGTGTTTGTAGGATGAGGTGGTCCACAATTTTAGGCACGATCTTAGCTGTTGGGTGAGATGTGCACAAGTGGTAAATGTGGGCAGTTACCATGGAATTACGCAGTGGACGGTTAAGCAAGTAATGGGCATCAATGGTTACTACGGAGCCCTGACAGCTTGGATAAAGCTGACCTAAAGATAGTCGAGCCGAACTTGTTGATCAACCGGGATTGGGCCGAGCACCGAACTGTGCCGAGCTGAACTCAGCAGTTAGTCGGTCAGGGATTATTCTGAGGAGCTTAGGAGATCTGTGTTGGTCGAGCTGAGCTTAAGATTGGACTTATCTTCTCATCGGTCCTATCTACCCTCAACGAGCTCTTTCTCAACTTCACCTAGCAGATCACCTCCTCGGCCTATCCTTGGGGGAGTGAACTCTAGTATTTTTAGGTGAGAGGGCGCAACGGTGTATGCTATTAGGCCTAAGCTGACCCTGAGTACAGTCAGACCATATTTCCCATAACAATTACATTCATAACAACCTTGTATAATCAACATTTTTTATTTTCTATTTGCAAGGGGTGTATGTATTTATATCATTGTAAAAGCCCAAATCTACCTAAGATGTATTCAGGCGAACTGCTTCTAATAAAAATTCAACATTGTTTTGTTCGTCGAGTGAAGAGCCGAAAGAGAAAAGGTATGAAGTGTTTGAATTTCTTTTCCTTAAAATTTTAATTTTTTGATTTTCATATTTTTTATATTATTCTTGAAACCCATGGTCTAATTACTAAGTGGAGCATTATCATGCAATAAGATTAGACAATTTAAAGACACTTCTGAGTAATACCTGTTCATGAGACTTGTTTGGATCTAGATTATGTTCAACTATCCAAACCATTTATACGATGAGACGACATAACAAATTTCCTTAATTAGACTATTTTTCAAACTGTCGATCAACTAAATCCATATGCATTAGCCCTAGTCCAACCTGCCCTATATGTTCACTTCCACTTCTAGGATGTATGTGTAAGTGTTGTGTTGTATATCAAGCACCCTTAGTTGTTAAATTTCATTGAGACAAACTACTTTAGGATGTGACTTGTTCATATGATGGAAAGTTCACCTTCATATGAAGATCAACTTCTAGTTCAAGTTCAAGTGCACTTCATGGTCAAGATCAAGATCAAGCTTCAAGTACAAGTATATCCAGTAGAAGATCTACCAAAGCTTCTGAAGAATCAAGTTCAATGTTCAATATTTCAGATATATATGACCCTAGAAAGACCTTAGGTTTAAGTCATTTATATTGCACATCATCTATGGGTTGTTATACTTTTTATAGGCTTTATTTCAACTAGGCCAGGCTATGTCTCGACCAGTCCAGGTTTTATTTTAAATTTTCAGATTTTTCTAGTAGGTCCTCGACCAGTCGAACACTCTGCTCAACCAGTCGTGGACACTGTCGACCAGTTGAGTAGGACTCGACTCAAACTCCAACAAGGTTTTTTGGACCCACTCGACCAGTCGAGCAAGCCACTCGATTAGTCGAGAGTCGGTTTTATCCGATCGTGCCAGAATTTTTAAAATTTGGTTGAACCTTAGACGAGTCGAAGGTAACCTTAGACCAGTCGAAGAGACCGTTTTTCAGCCTATAAATAGAGGTCTTTTCTCAGCCTTATTCATTTATTCAAAGCCAAATTAAGCATCCACTTTAAGAGAAAAGCCCCCACCATTGTCAAACTATAGTTCGGTAATTGTAGATTCATTTTATAGCTTATTTGATTTGTAATTTCTTGATCTCTCCTTGCTTTCAATCTAATCTTGTAAAAGGGAGTTCTTCTCTACCCCTTTTAAGATCCAAGGAATTCAATCAAGTAGCCCAGGCTTGAATTTAATTAAAATTCATTTAGAACCTAAAACCCTTTTATATGTGTGTTAGACATTGAACATCTATATCTTTAAGTGAAGCGGTTCTTCTAGGCTACATCAAACAGAATCTTCAAGATAAGTATTTTGATTAATTGCTCTTAGTTTTTTAGATAGCCAGAAAATCTCTATATTAGTTTTGATTGAGATAGCAAAAAAATCTCAGTGCGGAGTTTTTAATTATGATAACACATTGAAAACACAACTGTACAAGTTTTAAGGTGAACCTTGGAAAACCTTGTTTCATAGTGAACGCCAATATCACGCAGGTTGTGATTATTGGGAGTGGAGTAGGTGTGGCTGTTTGAGAATAATTGGTGTACACACCGAACCACTATAATTTCTAGTGTTTTGTGGTTGATGTATGTGATGTATGAGTGGTGAATGATTTTATCTATTTCATGTATATGTGGTGAATGTTGTAATAGCTAGATTTCATTATTTTGCCTCTTGCTTTAGTTTGGATTTTTGATCCTTACTAAGTTCAAGAAATGAGGTTGTCCTATCATAAACTTTAGTTTTTTGTATAAGGTTGTCTTTTGAACAATGTTTGAATCAACTTCTCAATACTATTGCAATTGATATTATTATTTGATTCAGTTATCTTCATTTATATTCCGTAATTATTTTTATTTTGCAAAGTCGTACCCCTCCTCTAGGACTAAGAACTTGCCCTTTTCAGTATGCTAATTTCACTAGGAGCTGCCCCCATCCACACATATTCATAAGATACCAAGATGAAAATGCGTATTTTAGATCTGATCTTTCTATTAGCCGGGATTGTTTATGATCTTCTAACAAATATCCAAGCCTTTTCCAATCTAAGGTGGGAACAATATAAAAAATGGATGGCCAAAACCAGTGGCTTACTTTCCATATTATGGCCCAACTGAGTTAAAAATGTATTGACTTTCTAGTAATAAAATCATGATAACTTTAAGTAGATGTTAGTACTGACTAATTTCACATGGTGTTTTATAAAAATCATGATTTGTTTTGGAGTAATATGCAGTGTGTCGTAAAAAAAAGAGAAATTATTGTATTGAGAGCCACTTCTTTATTTTTGCCTTTGAGTATAGTAGATTAGTGTGAATCTATGGATGTACCAAAGGAAAATCATGTAAATCTCTATAATGTGGTTTGCGTTTCTCTCTCTTTCTTTCTTTTTCTTTTGATACATATTGCTGGGTATGTTCGTGTGGTCGAGAAGAGATCTTTCTCCCAACAAGATGGGGTGCCCCACGTGCACCAAGATGACATGACACAAGGTCCATTGATCATGCTATTGCAACATGCAAGTTAAATTGACCAAAACCCATGATGGCCACATAAAAACGTCACCAAGCATGCATTAAGAACTTTTAGACATGCGTCATTTAATGGGCCAATTACACCTGCAAACGTAGGCCTACAAAAAGCCATGATTCAATAGAGAGCCCATGGACAATATCTATACAAACAAGGTCGAAGTCTAGTCCATGCAACATGTTGGGTAAGTTGTTATCCCGTAACCGAGTAGAGGACCTAGAAAAATAGGGTTTGGGCACATGAACCTTGCATCCAAATTTTTAGTTTATATTATGTTTTTATTCACATTGACAGTAACGATGAATGATCAATGCTGTTCATGGATTAGATATCTTAAGGTCTCAAGTGAAGAGTGAAGCTATGTTATGAAATTGGATTTTGGCCCGTTAGTTAGCTTAGATAGGCCCATGCCCAAAACACCAAGTGTAGGGCCAATTGTGAGTTGAGAACCTTATACAATCTTAAGGTTTTAACTGGGATGGTTTCAACTGGCTCAATGGTATTCAGACTGTGTTTCAACACGGCCTGTTTGATTTTCTAATTACAGAGGTAATTCCAGGTAAATGGGTAATGATTATTTACCTATGTGTTTCCGGTTGAATTTCCAAGGTGATTTTACGGCCACCTTTCATTTATAGCACTCCTCACATCACGTGATGAAAAAAAAGTTAAATTGTGGGGCCCACCTTGATGTTTTTGTATTATCCACACCGTCCATCCCTTTAGCCAAATCATTTTAGGGCATGAGCTAAAAAAAGATGCAGATCCAAGATCAAGTGGACCACACTACTGGAAACAATGGGAATTGAACTCCTACCATTGAAAGCTTCTTGAAGACCCTGGAAGTTTTCGATCAAACTGATATTTTTATTTCCACTTTATCCATGACTGTGCGACCTTATTAACGGGTTGGATGACAAATAAACATAACTGTGGGCCCTAGGGAGAAAACAACTTTCAACCATTGATGTTTTAATGATCCCTGTTTCCTAAGGTGTGGTCCACTTGAGCTTTTTATTTTCCTCAGTTTTGGGCTCGTCCCTTAAAATATATTTTTTAAAAGGATGGATGGTGTGGATAACTCATATATATCATGGTAGGGCCCACATATTTAAATTTGTAATAAAAGCGTTCGTATGGACGGATTTTCGAAACGTAAAACAGGTGTAGTAAGCAATAATTAGGTAATTCCATGTATTTACCAGGGGAAGTTAAAAATAAAACTGGGAGTACTAGGAATTAAATGGTATGAAATAAACACCATTATTGCGCAATGAGTACGTGCTTGGAAATTCCATGAAATTTGACATAACAATCCCACTTTTGAGATCAAATTCTTCCCTTGGGAAATACTCTATTTATGCCCTGGGTTTGAGTTCGCTTGTGGTGTGTAAAGGAAGGAGAAAGATTTTAAAAAAGGTTTTCATTATGATGCCCTCATCCCAGCTATTCACTGCTGTCATATTGTAATCAGACAGTTCGGGAGAATGATTAGATGCATATTGCAGTTACTTCCAACAATGCAATGCCACTATGTGTCCTTTTCATTCACTGTCGACAAAATGTGCCACATGACTGCAAACAATTTATGTGTGAGCCTTCGTGTAAGTCATAAGATGAGGAGAGCGGTTGGGATTCAACTGCATTGAAAGAGGGAGAGTCTTTAAAAAATGACTCTCTCATACATTCACGAAGACACTATTAGAATTGCAAGTAGATTTCATGCAAAAGCCTTTGGTTGGGAAAATCCTGTGCAAAGATTCTGTGTGGGGCCCACTAGGATGTTTATGATAAATCCAACCCGTCCATCTGTTTTTCGAAATCATTTTAGGACATGTGACAAAAAATGAGGATCCAAAAATTAAAGTGCCACATGAGAGGAAATAGTGGGGATTTAGTGACCACCGTTGAAACATTCATATGGCTACAAAAGTTTTGTATCGGTTTATGTTCCTAGTGTTTTCATTTCATCACAATGAAAATTACATTATAAACGGTTTGGATGGAATATAAACACCAAGGTGAAGCCTACGAAGGTTTCAACGGTAAGCATTCCTTTCCCCACTGTTTCATCTTGTATGACCCACTTGAATTTTGGATCCTCCTCATTTTTGGTATAATGTCCTAAAATGATATCTAAAAATGAATGGACGGGTTAGATTTCACACAAAGATCACAGTGGACCCACACAAAATCCTTACGCGGAAGTGGGAAAGGCTTTAGCAATAAATTCGCGTCCTATGTTTCGGAAACGGACTGGCTACTCCCTTGGGCCAATGGGGGTGGTCCGTGCTATGTGAGCCCCACCATGATGTATGTGTTTCATCTATGTTGTCCATCTATTTTTCCATCTAATTTAAGGGGTTGAGCCCAAAATTGAAGCATATCCAAAGATTAAGTGGATCATGGCGGGAGAAAAAGTGAGGATAATGATTTCCACCGTCGAAACCTTGTTAGGCCCTATAGTGATGTTTATTTGTCATCCAACTTGTTCATAAGATCATACAGACATGGATAGTTTGATCCAAAACTTATGTGGCCCCCAAGAAATTTTCAACAATAGAAGTTCAATTCAACTGTTTCACGTGGTGTGATCCATTTGAACATTGTATATACTTCATTTTTCATATCAAGCCATAAAATTATCTGGGAAAATGGATGGACGGAGAAGATAAAATACGTAAATCATGGTGGACCTCACATGGTTTACTTAGTAAGATAAGCAATCCCTTTCCGTCTAGGAGGGAAGCGGATTGGTTGGTGTACCACACACTAGCTATATATAGATACGTGTGGCGCAAAGACAAGCGCCGACGCTCCTCGAGCTCCGAGTTGTACTAACGGTTCAAAGGAGATCAAAGTTACATGGCCCCACAATGATTTATTTATTTTATCCACACCGTTCATCCATTTTTCAAGATCAATTTAGACTATTAAACCAAAAATAAATCATATCCAAAGCTCAAATGGACCACACCAAAAATAGTAGCACGGATAATGATTTTCACCATTAAAAAATTTGTAGGGCCTACCATAACATTTATTTTCCATCCAATCTGTTAATAAGATCACAAATACATAGATGAAGAGGAAAAACAAATTTCATATTGATAAGAAACTTCTGTGACCCCAAAAGGGTTTCAATGGTAGGCGTTCAATCCGTAACTGCTATTTGCAGTGTGGTCCACTTGATCTTTATACCTGTCTTATCTTTCTGCTCAAGCCTTAAGACGAGCTTGCCAAATGGATGGACGTTTTGAATATAACACATACCTCATGATGGGGCCCACAGAACTCATTGACGTCACTTCAGCTACTCAACCTCTCGTTAGGTAATCCGTGTCCCACTTCGAGACAGGATTATCCATTTTGAGAGATCATATTATGACATTGTCCAAAGAATGAGGCAGATCAAAAGCTCTAATGAACCCCACCATGGAAAAAAGTGGGGAGAGTAATGCCCACAGTTAAAATCATCCTAAGGCCCACTGTACTATTTATTTGACAACCAATCTGTTGATTAGGTCATTAAGACCCATATGAAGGTAAAAAACAAAGATCAGCTTGATCCAAAACTTTTATGGCCTCCAAATTTTTTTTTAATGGTTGATGTCCATTCAACACTATTTCATGTAATGTGGTCCACTTGAGATTCGGATATACCTCATTTTTGGTCTCATGCCATAAAATGATCTAGAAAAACAGATAGACGACATGGATGAAACACATACATTATGGTGGGGCCCACATAGCACCGACCACCCGCCATTGGCCGGTGGCGGCGGAGTAGCCAATTTGTTTCCCAAACACAGGGGACACGAATTTACTACTATAGCCTTTCCCACAAAGATCCCACAGAAGGATTCTGTGTGGGGCCCACTGTGATCTTTGTGTGAAATCCAACCCGTCCATTTGTTTTTAGATATCATTCTAGGACATTATACCAAAAATGAGGAGGATCAAGAATTCAAGTGGGCGATACGAGATGAAACAGTGGGGAAAGGAATGCTCACCGTTAAAACCTTCGTAGGCTCCACCTTGGTGTTTATATTCCAGTTTATATTCCATCTAAACCGTTTATAATGTCATTTTCACTGTGATGAAATGAAAACAATGGGAACATAAACCGATACAAAACTTTTGTAGCCATATAAATGTTTCAACGGTGGTCACTAAATCCCCACTATTTCCTCTCATGTGGCACTTTAATTTTTGGATCCTCCTCATTTTTTGTCGCATGTCCTAAAATGATTTTGAAAAACAGATGGACAGGTTAGATTTATCACAAACATCATAGTAGGCCCCACATAGAATCCTTGCACAGGATCTTCTAACCAAAGGCTTTTGCTTGAAATCTGCTTGCAATTCCAAGAGTGTCTTCATGAGTGCAGGAGAGAGTTTTTTTTCGAAGACTCTCTCTCTCTCAATGCAGCTGAATCCCAGACGCTCTCCTCATCTTACGGCTTACATAAAGGCTCGCACATAAATTACTTCCGATATAGTTCGCAGGAGACCATTACTCTGTGTGTATGTATGTATAATCTGCACTATCCATTTTATTTATCAAAACATTTTATGGCATGAGCTAAAAAATAAGTAATTTCAAATGACCTATGCGAAAGGAAACAGTAGAACACTTAAACGACTAATAGAGAAGGAAACAATGGCTTTAATTTGTCGACGGTTGAAAATTGTTTCCTTCACAGGACCATATTTCTTCATCAACTAACTGGTTCATAAGGTCACAAACACATGGATAAACTGGAAATATAAATATTAGCTTGATCTAAAACTCATTGGGTCCTAAGAAGTTTTTACCAGTAGGCATTTGATTCTTATTATTACCTATGGTATGTTCCAG
Organism: Magnolia sinica; assembly: GCF_029962835.1. Lineage (NCBI taxonomy): Eukaryota > Viridiplantae > Streptophyta > Magnoliopsida > Magnoliales > Magnoliaceae > Magnolia > Magnolia sinica. Next base: position 87,008,366 of record NC_080575.1, on the reverse strand, counting down.
TTGAGCTTTGGATCCGTCTCATTTTTGGCTCATGCCCTAAATCTAGATGCCATAAGAAATGGGCAGGGTGGATAAGCCACATAAGTCAAGATGGGCCCTACATTTATTTCACAGAATTTTCAATTTTAGCGTTAAGAAAGTAGCATCGGAAAAAATATAGCAATTAACTAAATAAATATATATTACCCATTTACACGTGATTACAGTCGAGCGAAAAATGGTCCAAAAGATCGGGAGACTTGAATTCAAATAAACATTACCGATCTATTTACAATCGGCATTGGGAAATTTTTAATGGTGAGCATTCAATCATCACTGTTTCTTCTGGTGTGGTCCACCTGAGATTCGAATATGCTCAATTTTTGAGACCGTTCACTACAATGATCTATAAAAACGAATGGACGGAGTGGATATACAACATATGATCAAGGTGGGCCCTACGGTAATGGTAACACCTACTAAGCTGTTACCGGGTAACACCTAATCCGCGTCCGGACAAAGCGCAAGGTTTTTGCTGCGTTCGTAGGGTTTTGGGAGGTGGCGACGAAGATAAGAGGACTGTACCGGCGAGAAAAGGGATTCCGGAGACAGAGAGAGACATCAGAGCACGTACGGTAGCTGCGCAGGGAGATTTCCGGCGAGCTTTGCACGGGGAACTTTGAGGTTTCCGGCGACGGGGAGCGAGGCAGGGAAAGAGAGAAACACGTCGGAGCAGGTACGAAAATTCTGTATTCTGGCGATTTTGGGAGAGAGATGTTGTTGAGGGGTGAGAATAGCCCTCCAATGGTAAACAAAAATCCAGCCGTCGGAGAGGATTCCGATTCCTCCCCCACATGATTTATGAGTTTTGGAGAGGATTTCAAAAAGCCCTTTTTTGAGGATTCCAATTACCTCCAGTTCCAAGCTCCGGAACGCCCATTCTCCAGTTCCTTCCAATTCCAAGCTCCCAAACGAGCCCTTAAGATCGCATTCGTTCCAGCCACGTACTGAATTGAATGCCCTTCGGATAGTTGCTGAAACTCTATCAAATTAGTTCGATTCAGCCCATCGGTTCTAGGGGAATCGAATCTGTGAATTTGTGCAATTGATTGATTCGTAGTTCAAGATACAATTGGTCAAAACTCAAAAGGCCCCCGCGTGGGGCACCTTTCGAGGGGTCCAAAATGTTCATATGTTGGTCCATGCTCTCCGCGAGTACCCAAATATCTTCCCTATCAGATGATCCTAACCCTTCAATTGTGCCCCATTAAACGTGGGCCGCCGTTTTTACTCGCATGCTTCCATCAGGTGGGAAATGGAAGAGATCCTTAGTAGGATTCATGACCTTGACATTAAAGCGGAGTACATAGAGCTATTGGAGGATGAAAAAGTTTTGCTATCGAATCTCAGGGTTGATTATGCTCATCGTCTTAAGGAAGAAGAAATCAAGTGGAAACAGGGATCTCATGCTACTTGGCTCGAGGAGGGGGACAAAAACACATTATACTTCCATAGTATTAATTTACAAGTACTCTAGCTAGATGTAATATGATTGGTAACATCGTTGTAAATAACGAGAGAGTGGACATTAAAGATAAGATCTGTGATAGGATTTAATGCTTCTATAAGGACCTTCTTTTTGCCGATCCGTCAGATAGGCCGAATTCGGATGGCCTCCATTTCCAAACTTTGGCTAGTGGGGATGCTTTAGAGGAAGATTTTTTGGAAGCAGAAGTTAGAGAAGATATGGACTCTCTGGGGAGGGATAAAGCGTCGAGGCCCTATGGATTCCCTTTAGCCTTTTTTCTAGGTTTCATGGGATTTGGTGAAAGGGGGATGTGATGAACTTTGTTAGAGAGTTTCATAGTAGGGGGAGCCTCTTGTTGGTCCTATGGTGAACAATTCCCTCTTCTCTGAAGTCTAGACCGCTCACAATAGTTTTTCCTATATAAAAGATCATGACAAAGGCAATCAGAATGGTACTTGAATTCATTTATGATCCCGATTCGTCGAACAGAAGGTGAAGAGAGCAAGGTGAGATGGCTAAGTCTGTCACAGTCCTCCCTTGAGTCGTCGTCCTCGGGCAGAGCTAGGTGCTCTTATTTTATGACGATAAGGACGATTGCTTCCATTACTGACCATCGTTGTTATGTAAGCACACCTCTGTTTGTTACCCCTATGAAGGAGTTCCTCAAGCTGCATGGCAATCAAAAGGGTTCATCAAACCATTTCTCACCTCAACCCCCTAAATAGGAAGATGGGTACTTTACAAATAGGGGACAATTGCTTCGCACCTGACTGAAAGACATAGGTGCCTCATTCATTGCTCTAATTGCAAAGGTTTTGGGAGAGGAAAATTTGAAAGACTATAGACCTAGAAGTCTTATTGGGAGCATATATAAAATTCTTGTGAAGGTGTTAGCAATTAGATTTAAAGGGAAGCTATCAGGGGTAATTTCGAAGTTCCAAGGAGCTTTTGTGGAAGGGCGTCAAATTTTTATAGTGCTTTACTAGCTCACAAATGTATAGAGACCGATCCATATCTTCGGGGGGGGCGGACGGACTAGCCTTTGGTTGGCACGGTGATGAGGACATCCAACCGTTTATAGTTTATCGTTGACGGAAGCGGGCCCCACAAGCATCACTATGGATAGAATGAGATTGAAGATTAAGAGAAGCTTGTTGCATTTATTTTATTTTTTTTAGTTTGTTAGTCTTATGTTAATTTCGTATTGCAGAAATTTCTATTTTCAGAAATTACTATTTTTAAATATTTGTAACCTTAGAAAATTTTATTTTAATTAATTTCTTGATTTTTAGAAAATTATAGTCTTAAGAAATTTCTATTTTCGTTAGTTTCTTACTTAGGTTGTTTCTAAACTAAGACTTTGTTAATTTTCTGTTTAGTTGTTTCTAATCTAAGTAACTAGGGGTATTTTGGTATTTTCCTTTACAAGTTCTATTTAAAGGTAGTTAAGCCCTAAACATTGTAGTTAATTTCTTTTGAAGAAAAGAATAAAGCTACAGAGCTTTTCCACAGCCGGGTGTAGTTACTTCTTTCTTCCATCTAGTTTATTTGCAAAAATATGGAATTCTATTTGCAAATTTCCTAATTCTTGGACCTATTCAAACGTATCCAACTAATAATCCTATTTGATCTAATAGTTTGTTAAAGGATTATATTATCACGCTGGATGGTTGAATTGACCCTTGTGAGATATGAAAGTCCTATCTTTGGTAAGATCCACTTTTCAGATTTTAATCTTTACTACTACATGTTTGTAATGGATGATCATGATCATTGATGAGCAACCTAAGCAGGAAACTAAGAAAGTCTTAGTTTAGAAACAACGTCAGTAGAAAACTAAAAAAAAAATTAGAAATTTCTTAGGACTAGAATTTTCTGAAAATCAGGAAATGAACTAAAATAGAAATATTTAAAAATAGCAATTTCTGAAGATATAAATTTCTAAAAATAGGAAATTCTAAAAATAGAAATTTCTGCAATATGAAATTAACATAAGACTAACAAACTAATTTTTTTTTATGCAACAAGCTTCTCTTGATCTTCAATCTCATCCTATCCATAGTAATGCTTGTGGGGCTCGCTTCTGTCGTCGATAAACTTTAAATGGTTGGATGTCCTCATCAATTCCAAGTTTATCGTCGACGGAAGCGGGCCCCACAAGCATCACTATGGATACGATGAGATTGAAAATCAAGAGAAGCTTGTTGCAGTTTTTTTTTTTTTTTAGTTTGTTAGTGTAATGTTAATTTTCTATTGCAGAAATTTCTATTTTTAAAAGTTCTTATTTTTAGAAATTTTTATTTTTAGGAATTCCTATTTTTAGAAATTTCTATATTAGTTAAATTTCTGATTTTTAGAAAATTCTAGTATTAAGAAATTTCTCTTTTCATTAGTTTGCTAGTTAGGTTGTTTCTAAACTAAGATTTTGCTAGTTTCCTGTTTAGGTTGTTTCTAACCTAACTAGGGGTATTTTGGTATTTTCCTTTTATTTGCAAGCTCTATTTAAAGGGAGTTAAGCTCTAAATATTGTAGTTGATTTCTTTTGAAGAAAAGAATAAAGCTACGGAGCTTTTCCACAGCCAGGTGTGAGACCTACCTCTTCGTTCTACTCCTCATTCTTCTTCTACTTTCTTTATCTTGTTAATCATTCTAATCTTCTTCATACTTCTTTCTTCCATCTAGTTTATTTGCAAAAATTTGGAATTCTATTGGTGAATTTTCTAATTCTTGGACCTATTCAAATGCCCCTAACTGATAATCATATTTGATTTAACAATTTGTTAAAGGATTAGATCATCATGTTGGATGGTTGAATTGACCCTTGTGAGACATGAAAGTCCTATCTTTTGTGGGATCCACTTTTCAGATTTGAATCTTTAATACTACATGTTTGTAATAGATGACCATGATAATTGATGAGTTTTCTTTTAGATAATTCTTATTTATTATGAATAACCATGCTGAAAATTGATTGTTTATTTTGTGTTTTATCTTAAATTCTAATTTTGCACATCTAGGGTAGATCATGCTAATATGTGCTTGATGTGCCTGGTTGATTTGGAATCCGTCTCTCACATTCTTATTCATTGTCGGTTTGCGATTGATTTATGGAATGCTATTTTTTCGAAATTTTCTTTCTATTGGATCATGCCAAGGTCCGTTGGTTATCTGTTTTTGCCATGGCATGGGGCTCATATTGATGAAGATAAGTGGCAGCTTGGCGGCTGTGTTTGCTGGCTGGTGTTTGAGTGATCTTGGAAGAAAGAAGCGGAAGGTGTTTCTACAATTCTAGCCATTCCGTTCAATGGGTTCTAGATTGGGCTTTTGGGAGTGGGATAGTTGTGATAGGGGCGAGAAAGCTTGTAGCTTGCCATTGTAGCTGGGTGGTGTCCCCCCCCACCCCCCCCTGTTATTTTTTGTTATTTTTTTGCGCCTGTATTCTTTGTCGCCTTTTGGTGACCTTTCAATAAATTTGCAGTTAACTCTCAAAAATAAAAAATAAAAAATGGGGGAATTAGAAATGCTAGGGTTTTGTGGATTTATTTGAACGTTTAAGTAGATGTGAGTTTTTGGAAGTGGTGGCTAAGTTAACTATAAAAAAAATCAAGTTGTGTGTGTGAGTGTTCACCCGTGTGCACCGCATGTGCGTGTGTGTAAAATAAAGTGCCTAGGCAATTCAGGCATTCCGGGGGCTTTTCGTCTTGTGTTCGCCCAGCCTTTAACTACAATGATATCCATACATATATAAATTTCAGTGGATCTAAAAGCTACAGTTTGGATCTTCATGCTGCCACAAAAAAGGCTATGCATTGATTTACTGGGGCAAAAGTGCATAAGAATGTGCTTTTCTTGTGGGATTAAGAGGCAAAAACAACCATGTGAGTTTTTGTGTTTGGAGGTCCTTCGGAAGTCATCTGCGGAAGCTTCCAGCAATGGGGTTTTTTCTCTTGGTAGCCCTTGGATTCACAGACTGGTGATTCCCCCCACTTTGACTGCTCGAAAGATATCCAATTTAACAATAATACAAATAATATCCTATTTAGTAGAATGACAGTAACTGATGAAGTCAGTTCCATGCTTTTTGCTGAGAAAGTAAATCAGACCAAAAAAAAGTGCTTGTTTATTTTAATTAATTACTCTAGTTAAAATAACTTCAGTCTAACTGATTGATGTGCAGGTTGGTATCAGAAGCCAGTGTTGTAATCTATTTTTTGAGCTTGGTATGTAACATGTTTGCATGATTAAGCTTTGTTAAGGATGAGCTCCTTGCAAATCAGCGCCTGCTGGCCTCGTGCAAAAATTGGTAGTATATCTCCTTTATCTCCATCCCGGTATCCACCTCCCTCAAGAGTGCTCATTTCTCCAACTCATGTACTCCAACTCCCTGAGACCCAGTCAAAACTGGTTTATAATGCAGCAAACTGCCGGAAAAGCACTCCGATGTGCTTGTTTGGTGGGAAAGGAAAATCAGAAAATGACAATGAGGTAAAAGTCCTTACCAAAAATCTTTCAGTTGGTTCTTGGAAATAAGATAGGAAAAGGGTGAAGGCATTTTTCATTTGTTTTATCTGTTTTATCTATTGGATGATAGTGGGTTGTATTATGCTCTCATGAACTCTAAATTAAAATTGAAAACTTCACCCACTGGCTATTTATGTGGCCTTGTAGTCAACTCTTGTCAAGAAATGGCATTCTGTGGTCATAATATATCCTGTCAATAGATAGTTTTATGATGTGGAATTCTCTCTCTCTATCTATCTATCTATATCTACACACACACACACACACACACACACACACACACAGAGCCAGTTGGACTATGAGTTACAGTCCACCCAGTGGATAACATCTAGCCTTTCACATTTGTGCAACATCCAACTTGTCCAATAGGTTAGCCCCATCATGTGGATAATCTTATGCAAATATGCCATCTCTACTCATCGAGTATATAGGGATAATTTTTGCAATAGGTGATCTGCATGGTGCGGCCAACTTACCGGAAGGGTTGGATTGCACATGCACTTAACAATTTGGAGGTTATTCACTAAGTGGATTGTACCTTGTGGTCCAACTAGTCTCTCCCTCCACACACACACACACACACACACACACACGGTGGTGGTCTCCTCTGAGCTAGACCGTAAAGGTCCTTATGTCCATGCAAAATGGTCGGCAGCTTGGGTGGGCCCCATTGTGATGTTTATGTAAAATCCACCCTAACCATTAGGTGCGTTGCCTTGTGTTTAGGCCTAGGACCCAAAATTCAGCCCCATCTGTGGTTCAGGTGGACCACACAATTGTAAATAGTGTATAGGCCAACGGTCACCCTCCAAACTGTTTCCTTTCTTGTGGCTCACCTGACTCATGGATGGGACTGATTTTTGGCCTTAAGCCTAAGTTTTAGCATGACATCTAATAGTTGGGGTGGATTTTATATAATCGTCATGGTGGGCCTTGAAAAAATCGAGGGTGGACATCTCTCTCCCAACTGCTTCCTTTGGTATGGCCCACCTGAATCATATTTATCCTGATTTTTTTGGCCTTGGATCTAACTTGGGATGACGCATCTAATGGTCGGAGTGGATTTCACATAAACATCATAGTGGGCCATGTAAAAAGTAAGGGTGGGCGTCCTTCTCCCAAATTGTTTCACTTAGTATGGCCCACCTAAACATAAACTGGGCTGAGTTTTGTGCCATGGGCCTAACATGGGGTGACATACCTACTGGTTAAGGTGGATTTCACATAAACATTATGATGAGACCCACCCCATTTTAGCTTGCACGTCAGTTTCTTGCGATCTTGCTTGCATGAGATCGAGACTCTCTCTCTCTCTCTCTCTCTCTCTCTCTCTCTCATATATATAGCTGAATGCTCACCTGCGCACCAGTTCACACGGAACTCGTGAGAACTTTTTTGAGAACCCATCATATGTGATTTGACTCCCAAATCTGAACAATCCACGTGAAGCAGCACCTCATGAAACACCTTGGGCCCAATTTTTACTTTGATTCGAAACTCTGGTGGGCCATGAAAATTGAAAACAATTTCCTCCCTTGATTTGCATTTCTCTTTGCTATGGCCCACCAGAATTTTAGATCAGGGTGAAATTGTCCCTTGGGTTTTATGGGATTCTGCATCACATGGACCATTCGGATTAGACGCCCATGACATGTGTGCGAAGGTGCGCACGTGAGCATGACTCTCTCTCTCTCTCTCTCTCTCTCTCTCTATATATATATATATATATATATATATATATATATATCCAACCAACTTAGATTGGTGATTATTTAAATGCTAATAAATATGCAGAGAGAGGAGTTATTTCATATGACTTGGAAAGGGGTCAGTAGCATGGATGGCTCTGTTGTGGTATTAACGTAAAATCCACCCTGTCCACCATGTGTGTCAGCCCATGTTAGGCCTAGGGCCCCTAAAATCAATTACCATCTGTGATTCAGGCGTGGACCGAACGATTGGAAATAGTCTACGAGGCAACACTCACCATTCAAACTGTTTCCTTTTGTGTGGCCTACCAAAATCATGGATGGGCCTGATTTTTGGGCCCCTAGCCTCAGTTTTTATGGGGCATCTAATGGTTGGAGTGGATTTAATATAATCATCATGATGGGCCTTGTAAAAATCAAGGGTAGACGTCTCTCTCCCAACTATTTCCCTTGGTGTGGCCCACCTGTATCACAGGGCAACCTGATTTTTTTGGTTGTGCGCCTAATGTTGGATTACACATCTAATGGTTGGAGAGGATCTCATATCACATCACGGTGGGCTTGTCAAAAGTCAAGGTTGGGTGCCCCATAAATTTTTTATTTTTTTTCTAATATATCAGTCGAAGTCTCTGCTTGGGGGACACCATGATGTGTATGTGAAATCCACTTGGACTGTTTGACATGTAATTGCATGCAAGGCCCAGGGCAAAAAAACAGGCTAACCTGTGATTTAGATGGTCCACATTAAAGGAAATATTTGGGAGAGAGACATCCACCCTTGATTTTTATAGGGTCCATCATGATGATTATATGAAATCCACTCCAAGCATTAGATGCCGGACCAAAACTTGGGCCTAAGGCCCAATAAACAAGCCCATTCATGATTTAGGTGGGCCACACCAAGGGAAATAGTTTGGATGGTAAGCTTTGTCTTGTACATTGTTTCCAATCGTACAGTCCCCCTGAATCATGGATGTGGCTGATTTTTTGGCCATGTGCCTAACATCATGTGATGCACTTGGTAGTCGAGGTGGATTTTACATAAACACCAAGGTGGGGCCCACCCAAGCCGCCCACCCCTTTTGTAAAAATCATGTGAAACAACTCCTCTCCCTCCTATTTTTTGCCATTAATTAATCACCAATATCTAAGCTAGTTGGATGTCTAATCGGTTGGACTTGAGAATCTCTCTCTCTCTCTCTCTCTCTCTCTCTCTCTCTCTCTCTCTTCTCGAGAGAGAGAGAGTAGTGCTCCCCTATGAACTGTAGCGTAATGGAGCTATGTGCACTATTAAATCTACATCCTAGAGTCCAGGATGGAACTTGTGGAACACCCGCCCCTGATTTTTTTACGTGTGCCACCATGATGGGTATGCACAATCCACACTGGCCAATAGTTGCTTCATCCACTATTAGGCCTAGGGCTAAAAAAGCAAGCTGATTCGTGATTCAGGTGGGCCACACCAAAGGAAACAGTTGAGAGAGACGTGCGCCATTTATTTTTTACAAGGTCAATCGTGATGATTATGTGAAATCCACGCAAACCGTTAGATGCCACACAATTTTTGGCTTGCGGCCTAAAAAAAGGCCTATCCGTGATTCAAGTGGGTCACACCAAGGGAAACAGTCTGGAGGGTGGGTGTTGCCCTGTATCACTATTTTCAATCATATGGTCCACGTGCCTTATGTCTAATATTGGGTCGCTTCAAGGAAGACAACTGGCTCAGGGTCATCGTCGGACAGTAGAGCTTTGAAGGGAGCAGCCAATGCAGAACCTTAGGCAGAAGACGAAGAAGTAGTAGGTCAGAGAGATAAGGAATGGCAGTTAGTCTCTCGACGGAACCGTCCTATCCCGTCCACCTCTTCCAGGAAACAAATCTCTTACCCCACTCTGTATGTGAGGGGTTTCCTGAAGGGATGGTTTCTGATCAATATTTCAAGGGTTTTTGGCCCTGCTGGAGCGGTCATGGATGTGGTAATGCCCAGAGATCGCAATAGCGGAGCTTATAGAGGCTTCGCTTTAGTCCGTATGTCATCTGAGGTGGAGTTAGCTAGAGCAGTAGAAATGTTGCATGGAGTTAAATTCGCGAGCTGTCCTCTGCTTGTTCAAAGGGTGAGATTTGGCCCGAATCACATTCCTCCCCAGAAGCCTCAACCCGTCGCCCCCAAGGTATATCAACCTAAACCCATTCCTCTCCCTCCAGTCATCACGGAGGCTCCATCCTTCAAGGAGGCCCTCCTTCATCAGAATCCTTCTCGGCCTAGACAACCCAGTCATTCCCAATCGTCCGACCTCTCTCCCATTCCTAACCATCAACCCACTAGCTCTGAACCCATTTCTACAAAGTCACATGTTCCCATTTGTGTTAGTCTCGATAACTTCTACCGGGCCAGAGACAATCTCAAGGATACAATTGTTATTCTGTGCAAAGAAGGCGCTTCTATTTCTCAAGTGAGAGACTGGATAGTAGAAACAACGGGCTTTCGTCTGGGCAACTACAACATCAAACCGCTGGGCTAAAATGAACTTTGGGTTAAGGTATGCCCTGGTATCAATCTGGAAATGCTTCTCATGGCGGGTCACCTACATTCTGGAGGGCCAGTGGCCAAAGTAATGAAGTGGGGCGACTACTCCATTTTGGTATGGAGAATGTTTGGTTTCAAATTTGGGGAATTTTGTTGGAACTTTGGTATGATGAGTTCTTCATCTCAGTGGCCGCCTATCTTGGGTCATATCTCGAATTGGATTCCTAGATGAAGCTCGGGGAGGAGATTGGTGTTGTCAGAGTCAAGGTTAGAAGGAAGAAGGGCTCTCCGCTGCCTTCGTCTGTTAAGGTCCTCGTCGAGGATCGTTCCCTTGAGTTCCTAGTCATCAGAGAAGTCCAGGATGAGCCGGTCCCTCGGTGGGGTGATCTGTGGCGAATTAGAGAAGATCCCCCTCCGGCATTGATGGAGATTCCTCTGTCGTCCTCAGAGGTACGTGTACCAGCCCCATGCTCCAGCGGAGTACCTTCGCGGAACTCTGACATTGCTACAGTTGCCATCGGATGCGATGATAGCGCCTAGCTACCCGGGAGACACGTGGAGTGATCGAGCCAGCCCGGCTGTCTTCTCCAGCAGCTGCAGGTCCTCGAGCGCTGTGCTCTCTGATGAGCAGTATGGCTTCTTTGACGTGTGGCTACCAGGCAGCGGATTCGGGGTCGAAGGACAGGCAGGCGATGAAATACCCGGGAGATAACTCCACGTGCTCAACGTCCATAGGCCACGTCGTCGCTCGTTTTCAGGGGCAATTAATTGCCCATCTGCCTCTCCCTCTCCTTCACGTAACATGGGACGCGTGTTGCATATTGCTTCTCATCTGAGCCTAGCCTCAGGCCATGTGGCCGAACTCCAGTCTATCTCCTCCAAAGGCTCTCTTAACCCGAGTGGAGATAACTTGCTCGGGTCTGGGCTCGATTTCTGTAGATAGCCTCTCGGCCATTCCACAATCCTTTCACTCGTCATCCACTTCTCATCCGTTAGCCATTACCTCGTCCAACTAAGTCCTTCCCCCCAACGAACCTCATCCAGTATATCCTAATCGCTTCGCCTCCCCTGTTGTCATTTGGAAAACCCCCAACCTTCTTCTTTCTCCCTTGCATACCTCCAATCCGAGTTCCTACTCCGACCCTGACGTCGATTCTTCTGTGAGAGATATGTCTAACTTCAGCTTTTCAGATTACCAGTCTCGCCCCTCATCCCTCCTTTCCCCTTCTAATTCCTTCCAGCCATCTGTTGATCCCTTGGAGCTGGGCCCGATCACATTATTCCAAGACAACCTTTCCAGTGATGTCCTAGTGGCGGAACCTCTTCAGATGATTGCTAATCCTCAGATCGAATCAATGCCCTCGGAAGGGAATTGGTCTGATCTCATTGCCAAGCTTTAGAATAAACGATGGATTAGAGAAGCCATCGGGAAGGTCGAGAGGTCTCTTGGTTTATCTTTCGGGGATCGTATGGAGGATTACTTAGCATTATTTCAGTACATAGAGAATAGAGGCAGACCTATCGAAGAGTCCAGATCTCTAGTAAAACATTTAGCCAAGATATCTAGTAGTTGTGAGCTTCAACGACTGGAAGCTAGTCCAGGGTTTATCTCAGCTTCGAAAGCCAAATCCAGGAGGCAGGGCAATCGAGGAAGTGTAGTTAATCAATGAAGATTATCTCATGGAATGTCAGGGGGGTGGGCTCCAAACATAAAAGGAGTGATTAAAGCCTCAATTAGTAGGAAAAATTCCAGATGTTGTGTCTCCAGGAGACTAAGGTCTCTCTCTTCAAGGACAATCTGCTGGCTACCTTGTGGAGGGCGAATGACGCCAAGTGGTTCTCCTTGGATGCTGTTGGTAGCTCGGGTGGGATTCTTGTTGCGTGGAAATCTTCCAAGTGGGACCTCCTGTCCTCCTCAAGCGGCTGTTTTTCGGTGTCGGTCAAGCTTCAAGATAAGTATTCAAATTTCCAGTGTCTTATCTCTGTCGTTTATGGGCCTAATATTGATTCTGCCAGGTTTGAGTTCTGGGACGAATTAACCCTGGCTAGACAATCCTTTTCAGGTCCGTCCTGTGTGGTTGGCGACTTCAACGTCATCTGCTTTGCGGAAGAACACTCTAAAAGGAGGTCCTCCTCAGCAATGCTTCATTTCTCAGAGTGGATTCAACATCAACAGCTTATTGACCTTCCGTTATTAGGAGCTAGGTACACCTGGACCAATGGCCGAAGGTCTCCGCTTCAATCCAGGTTGGATAGATTCCTCGTATTTCCTGATTGGATCGAGGCTTTTCCTTCTGTTCTCCAAATTGCCTTGCCGAGAACCACTTCAGATCATTGCTCGATCTTTCTGTTTGTGGAGGAAGACAACTGGGGCTCGAAACCTTTCAGGTTCAACTCTTCTTGTCTCCAGACTGATGGTCTCCGGCAAAAGATAATCGACTGGTGGTTAAGCTTCCAGGTGGAGGGTTTTGCGGGGTATAAGCTTCTTTGCAAACTCAGACTTTGAAATGGTTTTGCAAGACTGCAGTTGACGCTCTGGGAGGGGACAAGTCCCCAAGGCCAGATGGATTTCCGATAAGCTTTTATCAGACCTTTTGGGAGTCTTTTCGTCAAGACGTCCTTCTCTTCATCCAGGAATTTCACAGTAGAGGTAGATTATCGAAAGGGCTCGGAGCTTCATTCATTTCCCTTATTCCAAAGGTGGCCGGGGCCAGCTCTTTCTCTGAATTCAGACCTATAAGCCTAATAGGGAGCCCCTACAAAATCCTCGCTAAAATTTTATCCTCTCGACTATCGAAAGTTATAGGGAATCTCATCTCACCTAATCAGTATGCCTTCAAAGGAAGACAGATCACGGACGGAGCTCTTATCGCAAATGAAGTCCTCCATTCCTGCCACAGGTCTAAGTCGAAAGGTATTTTTTGCAAGTTGGATGTGGCCAAGGCATATGATCGCGTTGATTCGGATTTTCTTCTCTATATGCTTACTTGTATGGGTTTTGGGGCCAAGTGGAGAAGGTGGATTGTTGTTTGCATCGGTTCGGCTCACTTCTCCATTATTCTAAATGGATTCCCTAGAGGCTTTTTTAAAAGCTCGAGAGGGTTGAGGTAGGGGGATCCCCTGTTCCCTCTTCTCTTTCTTATTGTCAGCGAGGCGCTTTCTAAAATGCTGATCAATGGGCAGGATCAAGGATCCCTCCGTGGTATTGCGATGCCTAGGTTGTTTGATCCCCTAACTCATATTCAGTTCGCTGACGACACCCTTATCTTCTCTGACTCAGTAGAATGCATCGAAAATCTCCAAACTGCCCTGTGCTGTTTTGAAGCGGTCTCTGGCCTCAGGATTAATATGAGTAAATCAAAGATGCTTGGAATTAATGTTCCTTCTCAGCCTCTCCAGTCTTTTGCAGCCACGCTTGGATGCCATATAGATACGTTTCCAACTTCTTTTGTCGGTCTCCCCCTCTCTGTGGGACCCCCGCCGAAATCTACGTGGGATAAGGTCATCAGTAAGTTCCAAAAGTATCTGGCCACTTGGAAATGCTGATACTTATCTATGGGAGGTCGCCTTACTCTTATTAAAGCAGCCCTTTCTAATCTTCCCCTGTACTTCATGTCCTTGTTCAGATGCCTAGGCCCGGTTCTAAAGTCCATCGACAAAATTAGAAGAGATTTCCTGTGGTTCAGTAAGGAAAACTAGAGGAAAATTCATTTGCTAGAATGGAAGGAAGTATGTAAATTGTTCAGGGAAGGTGGTGCCAATGTTAAAAATTTGAAAGTCATGAACATGGCACTGCTAGGTAAATGGTCTTGGAGACTAGGCTCTGAAAAGGTGGCCCTCTGGGCCGTGATTATCAAAGGCAAGTATGGTTCTTCCCAATGTGGATGGTGGCCTAAAGATTCTTCGTATTATAAGGCCTCTCATATCTGGAAATGTATTCTTATAGCTAAGAATCCAGTGATTGAGAATAGCAACTATGTTTTGGGCAACAGCTCTTCTATTCGGTTCTGGGAAGGCCTATGGGTAGGGGAAGAACCACTTAAATTTCAATTTCCTCAAATCTATCGGCTTTCTCCTGATAAAGATATCCTCATCAATAGATGCTTCTCTCTCAGGCCTACTCAAATTGTTTGGGATATCAAATGTTCCAGAAATCTCAATGACAGCAATTCAGGGAGTTCACGGCTCTTCGGGACTGCATCTAAGACAATGCCTCATAGCAGCCAGCCTGACAGCCTCGTTTGGAAGTTAGAGAAATCAGGATCCTTTTCCATCAAATCTCTTTACTCCTATATCTATCCTGCGTCGTCCCCTTCGCATGACGTTACCCCGTTCATTTGGAAGTATGCAGTTCCTCCTAAGTTCATTTGTTTCAGCTAAGCTAGCGGGTCGCAATAGAATCCTTACTATTGACAACCTGTCTAAGAGAGGCATGCAGATTGTTAATATCTGTCTCTGTTGCATGCGCGAGGCAGAGTCCGTGAATCACCTGCTGGTCCATTGTTCTTTCATTTCTCAAATCTAGGCAGATTTTTGTCAGAGTTTTTCGGTCAGTTGGTGCGTTCTAGATTCGGCCGCCAATCTCCTGTCTTCTTGGAATGGTCTCAAGCTTGGGAAAGACGAATCTATCATCTGGTGCATGGCTATTCTAGCTATCTAGTGGGCTGTTTGGGAAGAAAGAAATGAAAGATGTTTCGATGATAATTCTTCTTCTGTTAAGGCAGTGGGATCCAGGGCTAAAAAGATGGTGATCGAATGGGCTACAAATGTCAAGGATTGTATAATTTTAATCTTAGTTTTTTAGGCTGCTAGGGGCTTTCTGCTATCTCAGCAGATTTGCTTCTCTCCTCTCCTGCTTCCTTTTTTCTTTTTCTTTTTTCCTTTTCTTTCTATCCCTTTTCCTTTTAGTTTAATGAATTTCAGTTTGTTGCCTTAAAAAAAATTAAATTGGGTCACGTACCTGATGGTTGAAGTGGATTTTAGAAAAACCTCATGTTGGGGCCCACTGCTATCATACCCCTATGCTACATAAATGCCTTACAGAAATGGCTTACGTAACGTTAGGGGTTACATAAAGGGAGTCGTCTCTCTAGAGTGGCCCCACCATCATGTATTTCTGAATTCCTGTTCAACCATCAAGTGCGTGACCCAATATTAGACATAGGGCTAAAAAATCAGCCCAAATGGTGATTTAGATGGGCACTTGATTTGAAATAGCATACAAGGCAACACTGACCCTTCAAACTGTTTCCCTTGGTGTGGCCCATCTGAATCACGGATGGGCCTGATTTTTGGCCCCTAGACCTAACAAGGGATTGCACATGTAATGATCGGAATGATCGGAGTGGGTTCCATGTACACATCAAGGTGGGAATATAAAAAAAATCAAGGGTGGGCTTTCCACAGGTTCTATCCAAGACACTTGGACGTAGATTTAAGAGCGCACGTAGCTCCGCTACACTACGGTTTATAGGGGTGCACTACGCACATTGGCAGTTGGCTGGGTTAAAAGTGAATATTTTTTTTAGGCTTTTTCTTAAACATTTTAGTGATTTAATTGAATAATTCTTTGCCTTGATGACCTATTAACTAGGCGTCGTTAGAGCAGCAGGATAGCTCCCTATGGTCAACATATCTGTACATCAGTACATGAATCAATTTACAAATGTGATAAATGCAATGATGTTTGGGAGGCTGATTTTGAATCCAACTCCTCTCTACCACACATGCCAATGTGTCATGTAGGGGGTGAAAAGCAGGTCATTTTTCTTTGGGGCTCTGCCATTTATCTACTGTGGCCCAAAATACTTGGCCATTCAGTGACTACAGCGAACCAGGTGGACTGCGCATATGAAAATGGATGGTTTAACACTTGTTGAACATGTGTGACCCACCTAATGATCATATTGGCTTGGTTTTTGGACCACAACACATTCATATTGGGGTGTGCCTGATGGTATGGATCTCACACATGTTCCACGTTGACGTGCTTGGAGAAAATGATACTCGAACTCCCTACTCACACAAGTAGCCATGGCAAGGCTCATACAATTGTACATATATTGGAGAAAAATGATAGCAAATGGAATGTTCATTAGCTAGAAAATTAACCAGATCTGGATTCCATTTGATAGGGCTTTGTATTGATTTACAGTCTTCTCCATGGAAAGCTCTAGAGAAGGCCATGGGAGGTTTTAAAAAGGAGCTCACTCCTCAAGATGTACTGAGGGAGAAGAGGCAAGCACAAGAATTTGATGATGATGACGATGGCGGAGGTGCTGGAAATCGGCCTGGTGGCGGTGGCGATGGTTCTGGCGATTCAGAGGATGAAGGCCTTGCTGGAATATTGGATGAATTACTGCAAGTGGTTTTGGCAACCCTCGGCATTGTCTTTATGGTAATAACATGGCTTCTGCTCGAGCTTTCTTGGATACAATGTCATTACCAAGTGATAAACTTCCGCGTGTGATTAGATTTATCAGCAGTGTGATAATTCCATTCACTGATCTAATGTTTATTTGTTGATGAAAGAGAAATCTACAAAAGTCCAGCAACAGTCGAGTGCCGACTCACAAATATTCCATTTTGTTCTGCAGTGATGGAACTACATCTCATCTAGGGTTGTGAATTGGCCAGGGCCGGTTGCCTCCATTCTGGTTTTCTTCATCGATGATCCAGACCATTGAATTAATGGTTACCACCATTTGGATGATGCAGAATTTCCCAGACTTCCAATCTAACCCGTCATTCTTTCACCTGTTTTTTATTGATTGTGGACTGTTGCTGTATCTTTAACGTTAGCTGTCTATTTGTAGGTTACTGATCTAAGTATTAGGCTCTTTCAACCTGGGAAGTCTTTAGGTATGCCTCATCCATGATGTGGCCCATCAGATCAATGGTCTAGCTTGCCAAATTGTAGGCCCCAGATTTATGGAATCATTTGCCTCGGCAAACTATAAATATGAAGTACTTCATGAATTTTTGGGACCCTTTAATTCACCCTGTTTGCCTTTCCCTGTTTTCTGCAGAGCTTTTCTTTAGCTTTCTTTGTTGATTAAAAAAAAAAGAAAAAAAGAAAAGAAAAGAAGAAGCTATTTTCGTCGTTTTCCCCAAATTCAGCCACATAGCTTTCCTGCTTATACCTAGCAGATGAATTTGTATCTCTATGCAATTGCCAAAATTTGCTTTTAAAATATTCTTTTTATTCTTTTACTACTTTAATGGTGAAATGTTATTGAAGAAATCCACATCAGGGTAAATGAATGGCACAGAGAGTGACATTATCGTCCTTCAAATGATTGCTGAAATTACTGGTGCCTTTTGTTACTATTATTGTCCATGTTGATCTGTTTTCTATAAATATATGGTAAAGCTATGAGCAGTAGCATGCATGCCATTCCTTTCCAAAATGTTTTGCTTCTCCATCATCATGTATTTCGATGTGCATTGTTCCCATGACTTGTGTATGCATACCAACTTAATTCTTGGTTTTGCAGTACATTTACATCATCGAAGGTGAGGAGATGACTCGGCTCGCCAAGGACTATATCAAGTATCTTTTCGGGGCTAGCAAAAGTGTTCGTTTGAGGCGGGCCATGTATAAATGGGGAAGGTTCAAAAAGAGAGTGACAAGGAAGAAGGTTGTAAGGAATGACTGGTTGGAACGTGCAATCCTTACTACACCAACATGGTGGTATGACCCCAGGCAATTGGGGCGTATGCAGGCCCAGGTAACACCGTCGTATGAATAGAATCAAAGCCCATTTTTCTTACCTTGTCGTGCTTGTAACAGTTTGGTGGGGATTGGGAGGAAATTCTGAGAACTGATGTTCATGAATGCCCACTGTTTTCCCAAGACTTTTGAGTTTTCTTGATATGATGCAGATTTTCTCATGCTTGTTTCTTCCATGAATCAATGGCAATAATGCCCTTTTCTTGTCTCATTGGTTGTATGAACATTTTATTGGCAGCTTCCACTGCATACATGACCAGCCCACTATGGATGGGCAGCGACCCAGAATCTCAATTGCAAGTGGTGATGGAGCATATGAAATATTTGAAGTCCATCAGGAGACATCTATTAATGTGCGTGGCGATTTTGGGTTGTCCAAGTAACATTGCTGGGTTTTGCACTGGATCAATCCCAAGTAACATGTTATGCATGTCGAATGTAGCAGCGTCATTTGTTCTTTTTTATTTTTTTGGGGGAGTCACCTTGGCACATTCAGTGTAGTGCAAACAGGCAGTGATGTGCCAAAATTACAAGTTCTTAAATGTGATAGACCCATCTTGGGATATCTAACATGGAAAATGTGATCTGCATGTAGATGGAGCCAAGCATTCAAATTCTGGGCCAGATTTTGTATGGACCTCATGTCAAAAGTTATGTTAATTAGCTGATATGGACTGCTAGCAATTGACTCTATTTCAGTCAGGAAATTTAGCAATCCCACTTTCAATTGGAGAAATATGAGTTGCTACGCATGTAACATCCAATAATATGAATGTTAGCATCATGAGCACAATATAACTAAATTCTTCATGGGACCATGGTTAAGCCAATCAGGTTGCCAGTTTCTCCTACAGGCTCATCAATTGGTTGGCATGGCATTGGATTGAGACATTAAGACAGTGGGCCACTCATTCACAACTAACCAATAATCACTTAGGACAGTCAGTAATGCACCCATTCACAACTATTTAATAATCACTTGGGACAGTCAATAAAATTAATAGCAACAGTCTACAGGCCGACTGGTTTAAAACAACCAATTGCCATAATTTTTTTTAGCACAGGCAGATCCACGAGGTGGCAAACCAGACGGTCAGTCCAGATTGATCAACACATTCACTGAACCATGCAAGATAAACCACTGAACCATTTGGGGAAACGAAGGTCAAAACAACAGCCCTCTTACAAAAAAAAAAAGAAGAAGAAAAGAGTCCATGTGTATAATTTCCCAAGTTTAAAAACCATCCGTCATCATCTTTAATACGAAATCCTAACCACCAAAATCTTCACAAAAATTTTCATTTGCATAAAATTATGGAAAAGAAAAAGATGCATCTCTTCTAAAGGTTAAGAAGAAAAAAAACAAAAGAAGCTGAAAATGGTATTTATTCGGATGGCTTCTTTTTCTTTGATCGGTGCTGAGATTGCTTTTTAGGTGGATCCTTCAAAACCCCTTCTTTCTTGTCTGCCTCTGCAGCCTTCTTCTTGTCTTTTCTCTCCCTTTTCTTCAGTGCATGCATGTGCACTCTGAGTACCGTTGCGTACGAAGCTTGAAACCTTAGGTGATCCTTGGCTGACAGCTGAATTGTGCATATTTTGTAAAGAGAGACAAAAACCAAGATTAGTATATAGCTGTTAAGAGCAGCACAAATAGATATGGCACATGCAGTGTGCGTGGAGGGAGAGAAATGGTTTGCAAGACATGGGATAAGGCAGGGAAGTGGTTGTAAAAGGAGAGTTTAAAATTCTGGCAGAGTATAAGATGGTTGATACTCAAGGATATGACATATATTAACTAAATGAAACCACCCAAGTCGTGGGACACACTTTAATAGTTAATATCCAAAATTTGGATTGATTTCGCATTCTTAACACTGATTAATAATGTTCTGCTGGATTTAGACCATTGACTATTTTTATTTTCACCATCTGTTAGATATCCACCAATCATCCATAGTTAAGAAATAAAAGCAATGTAATTTCATTTACGAGTCATTTAAATCAAGGTCAATTTTGAGTTCATGATACACGTGTACAGTATCTCAGTGCATGTGTATCACTCTTAAAAAGACTATGAATTAAAATAGATTTGTTTGGCAGAAAGGAAACAGTTTCACTGTGCAAATTACCTAATACCCTTGCTAACTGGATGTTGTCCTTGGCTTCTCTGGTTGTATACAAAAGATAAGACCCAAATAGTACTCTATGATTAAAATTAGGTAGGTATGGCTGTATGGGTATTAGGAGTTTTGAATGCTGACATGATGCACTAGCACCAATCATGGTTGACATAAAACATGTGATGGTCCGCTTCTCATCTCAACCACAATTTGGTCAGAACAAGTAACTTTTCCACACCACAACAAACATCACGTGCATTAAGTAGGCTTGGGAAGCTCCATTGGTGGTAGACCCAAAGCCTGCCCAAATTATTTCTAGAAAATCCCTCTTAATGTCCTTTTAGTTTATGAGAAATCATATGGTGTTAAATGCCCACACAAAGTCATACCATGGGTGGGAAATTTTCACAGTTGCACAATCACTACCCTGACAAATATGGTCAAGTGTGGGGAACCAGCAGCTTGGGAGGTGGTGGCTCCCCAACATGAACAAACTGGCATGGAAATGATGGAATCGAATTCACAACATTCTGACCATTATTCCCATTGGTTTATTTTTCAAGGTGAAAGAGCTTCAAGCTAGTTTTCTGCAGGAGCCCAGGGGCTTACTCCAATGTGTGTTTGCCACAAAGCACAACATTGTGGCAACTGGCAACTCATCAATGACGCATGTGGATGTGGTATGCATGCGTAGATGTGACTAAACCCAATAAAGTAGCATCACGACATATAGATGACAAAATCAGAAAAGGATAAATGAGGTTAGTATAAACCTCCAACATTTTCTTCCTTTTATCCATCTTTGCATTTGGGATTAGTGTTTTTGGAACAGATGAATGCAATAGAGAAAAATTGAGAGGGCGTAAATACTGTATAGAAGGGCATTGGGGCAACAATGTAATAGGGCCTCTTTGGAATGTCCACCAAATGCAGCAGGATCACATCCGCCACTTTAAATGATAATGCGATGAACGATGGTCAGACTGTTATCATTCAGTTCTTATCTTTGGGCAGATTTGGGATGGGAGTGCTTAGCGCCAAGGTTACATGGATTGTGGTCGCTCCGATATGTGGTGCCGGAACAAGGATGTGGTCCGCTACTTCCTCTAACATGGGGCATAGCCGGGGTATGATTATGTGGGTCATTCCCATATATGCAATATAGGAATTGATATTGTAATTTGTATATGAAATGATGAATATTAGTATTAATCTTTACGATGTGAATATATTACAAGTTAATCTACACTAGGAGCATAGAACCATAATTCCAGGTCTGTAAAAATACTGATCTGGAACGCATATGGCCCATACTTCGGATTGTGGGATTTGGAATGTAAAGATAGAGGGGTTGGTGATTCATGTAGCATTGCTTAGCACAACCCAACATCTGGATTTTGCAAATGAGCCAAATTCATCCACTTATGCAAAAATGTGCATAGGCCAGGCAGCATTCAATCTAGTGAGGAGATGCAATGCATGTGCACTAGCCACGACTCGTGTGATGCAAAAGTCAAGTACACCAATAAGATGAGGTTTGAGGTTGATAGCAAATAATATTGTGACAAGCATTGGGGCACAGTGGTTGGCAACTGAAAGGGGCAATCCAAGCAATAGAATTAAGCCATTCTTTGGGAATATGAGAATAAACGGTTTTTCACACTGGTGTTTCCAATACTGCTTCCCTTGTCTGCCATACAAAAGAGGAAGTGGTTGGACAAGCAATCAACACTCCCTTGCTTTTCAAGGGTCCATAATCTGGGCATTGCAATTGGACAGGATTAGAAAAAAGGACATGGGTTTATGGTGTAGCAATGGGTTGGATGAATGAATTTCGATGTATGCAAGCAAAGCAACCCCAGCCTCAAGCATTTTCAGTAAATTTCATGTGGTGATCTTTTTCATGTAGGCCTGCTTGGAAAGAGAGACTATGGTGACAGATTGAGGCGTTTTGGATGGGAGTGAGAAATGCATAGGGCTGTCAATAGATCAAGGCCTGGGTTACTATGGGCCTATATTTTGAACTGTTTAGGCTGTGCCTATGGAAACTTTTGATTGGTTTTGCTTGGCCTAAGCGAGATATACATAGGCCTGTCAAGGGGTCAGTCCTATGTTAGCATTGGCCTGCACCCTGTCAAACAACCATTCACTCCAAAAGCTCAAGCTGTCAAAGTGTGCTGTATCAATGTATATCAAGGGACCTTATCACTTCAACACCCCCCCGCACGTGCGGGGTGAGAACTCCGCATGGGAACATACTGACGAGGGTGGAGGGACACTCACACCATAGGCAAGGCTTAATTTCCCGGTCCCTGGGCCGGACCTGATTTTCCTGACCCCCCGTGGGAGAATAATATATTAGCGAGGCATATTTGCTGCACTCGAGATTCGAACATAGGACCTTCCACTCTGATACCATGTCAAACAACCATTCACTCCAAAAGCTCAAGCTGTCAAAGTGTGGTGTATCAATGTATATCAAGGGACTTTATCAATTCAACACACCCAGCCCATTCATAAACCTAGGAGTTGTATGTTTTCGTAGAGACTAGCATGGGAGATGGGACCCTTTCACATTAGAAGTGGCACAAGGAGCAGACAAGGAGTCCAATTGGTTGAACGAGATCAACAGTCAATATAGACAGGTTCTAGAACATCACCCAATGATTTATGTGCCGTGAAGATTTGTATGAAGACTCAAATCTCCATCTTTGCTCAGCAGTTTCCTGAGATTATTGCTCATACTTTGATGTGGCTTAGTCTTGTCAGAACTCAATAAGTGAAGCAGATTCCTAAAGCATAGATAATAGACCCTTCACATTAGAAATTGCACAAGGAGTTCAATTGACAATTTCTAGAATATCACCCTCCTATTTATGTGCTATGAAGTTTTTTGATTATTATCAATACTCAAAATCTTCTTCTTCACCAGCAGTTTTTCCTTGACAAGTCATAAGACTGTTGGCAAAACCAAGCAGAATTCAACAGAAGCAAAGCCAAACTTCCATGGAAAGCCTGCTTTGGTAACTTTAAGAGATGATCAGTCTACTAGATTCTACTAAGTTATTCAGAACATGGATGCACCCACAATATTTCTGCATGCGTTGTCAACTCTCAACATGTCAAATATTGTTTGGTTGATGGACTCTAATCTTGGTCTGTGTTGTAATCCCATGCATTCTCTGAAAACATAAAAACACTATGATGTTGTAAATTACATCAGCATTCCTTCTTGACCACAGCCTGATTGCATGATCCAAGGGCCCATTTCATTCTAGGTTAGAACTAGCTAAACCTACAAAACCTATGGTAACCTTTGCTCAATCACTTTTCATCTCCTCGGATTGTGCAAAGCTCTAGATAGCTTCAACGTAGAGCTATTTTTATGTAGGTCATTCAAAGACCTAGAGTAACCCACTTTGATGTTCAAGGATAACAGGTACAACTCAAACATCTGTTTTTAGCAACATATTTATCAGAACTAATAGATATTGTGCAATGTTACTCTAATTAAGCATAACAGTCCACTATTTGCTGAGAGTATTGAATTGGGCTGTCTGGTGAATTTATGAATGTGGTTACGCATGTCTAATGTTTACACACCGCAATTAACCATTAGAATTAGAAATCAGAAAAAGATGCATATATACCACATTTTTGAAAAATGTCCATCGGAGCTTCTATTCGCCCAAATCACTTCAATCCACTATTTTAATTCTAAAAGCTATAGCACGAGTGGTCAAAATCTGCTGTAGAATAATATAATTTTTGAATGAAAAAGGTGAAAAAATGAATTAACATTGAAAAAAGATGCGGTCCTTTTCGACTGCCACATGAGTAACGGCCGTTACGGCCCCTATAATGGCCGATACGGTCCAGAAAAACCAACTATCCTGTTTCACTCCCATATCGCGTAACGGTCATGGCCGTTACCTATATGTATTGGCCTTTACAGCCATATCGTAACGGATACGGAACACCTTTACTGTAGATTAACACCTCTAAGCAGAATCTAAGTTTCAGACTCAAGCATGTATTTAGATACAATTCTCGCAACCAGACTGAATTTACTGCATATGTAAACTTCCAGCAACTATGGTAAAGTTTCAGTAATCAGACACTCAATTTTGTACCCCATATGTACAACATAAGCATAGAAGACTTCAACTTTGATGTTAATAAAAAGAGACACCAGATTCCACAGGGGAGAGATAAGGAGAAAAGTTTCTCCGGCTTGAATAAAATAGTGTTCAAAAACCCAAAACATTCCACAAGTTTGGTCCTCCCAAACTGAAAGTGCAGCAAGTTTTCATCATACAACTGATAACACAGCTATTTATATTCCTAAAAGGCTAAAACTGACTTAAGTCCCCAGTCAATCCCTGCCACCAGTTTGATCCTCAAAAGGTATTTAACTATTTATTAAAAATGCCTGCTTGAACAAATAAAACCACCCCAAACATGTAAGTAGATGCATGTAGAAGGGGGTGTGGTCCACAAATGATCCAATGAAAAGCTTTCAAAGCATTCATTTGGCCCTGACTAACTCATGATAGCTTTTCAAAGTTCTATGCAACTTGAAATTAGCCTCCCAGAAACCTTCCATATGAATGCAATTAGCTTTAGTCTGACAGTGGGCAGCGTTGGGGAACAAGCCTTGGGAACTTCCTTTCATTTTTAGCAACATTAGAAAATCTAGATTAAACATTTCGTTTACTCATTTAAGAAGATAGTCATATATTGAAGGTCAATCTTTAGCTGTTGAGGGAGCTGGCCGATCTTTTTGCACACCCACCCCCTTTTTTTCTTTGAAACCAAGGGAACTCCTTCCCAATTACTTTTGCTTGCTAAAAACAGGATGCAAAACTTTAGATGCAAGAAATGCTTTGTACAATGGGGGGATGCTGATGTCAAGCAAGACTGATCCTCTTTGTTTAGGCCTCCAACCCTGTTGCTAAGGGGTCTTTGGATGCCTATAAAGTTTGAAGTTGTAAACACTAAACACTGGAAAAGAGTTTCAGGACTAAAAACTGTTTACATGCTATCTTGTTTGGTTTTTAAGTGGCAACATGTTTACAGGTAAACAATGTGTTGGGTTACAATGCAAAGAGTGGTTATTCCCACTACAGAGCTTGGGGCAATAAATGGCGGTACATACCGCCAAAATCTTCGAACCACATAAAAAGGGCTTGATTCTTTTGGGGTCCTAGGAGATCATCAAGGGATGAACATGCTGGATAGATTGGATGTCCTGTACCCACCACAGTGGGTTGACACATGATCTAGAAGGTTTTTAATGGTGGGCATCCCATCCCAACTATGCCCTATGAAGGGACGCACATGATGGATGTATTGTGCACATAACAATGGACCCCACATAGCATGCTTATATCAACCATTGTGTTCAACTATGTATAATGTCTTTTCAGGTATAAAGACTCTACATGTAACTTGAAACATAGGTTTTTATGTGGAAAAAAAAGGGAGAGTTTACCTGTAAAGTGTTTACAAAGGAAAATTTTGCCATCCAAACATCCCTACCTATAAGTGTTTAACACTAAGGATTTTACATGCACCCAAATGACCCTAAGTCCATCCACTATTGCCATTGTTGTGGACTTGTCTTAGACTGCTCCAAAGTGTTTGAGTCTGACCTGTTACTACTGCAACTGTTGGGCCTCTCCTTGGACTGTTTTGGGCCACTTTTGGTCTCAAAACAGTGGATCAACTGTGCTGGATAATCATGGATCAAGTAGAAGTATGAGTTCTGCTTTGTGTCCGACAAAGCTGCTGAGCAATATAGAAGCATCAGGTATCATTCATAGCTCTTCGCTCGGTGCTTCTTTTTTGGTTATCTTCGCTTTGAAACCACAATGAGTTGCATCGTTGGGTTGCAATAGAAACCATAGAATATGCATTGAGGGGATAGTCTAGACTCCAGAGGAGCCTGTTCGGCGGTCTTCATCATCCTACTTGTAGAAAATCTGTATACATACGTCAAAGCTTCAAATCCAGTTAGGGTAGGACACCAAAGCCATAGCTCCATCTGTGCAATTGAACTATCTGGGATTATCCACGGGGATCTTTATTCTTCCAGTTTCTGGATGCATCTCATCTGAGGTATCAGTGGTCTGGGAGGCTATCAAAATGCACTGATATGTAGGTCAGGGTCCCCAAACACCAAAGCTTGCTAAGGTGAAGGGTTGGTTTCCCCTTAACTTGATGCCAACTTCCTTAGTGCGGTACTCATCTCCCACTCTCACAGAGGGCATTCTAAATAAACAAGAAACAACCCGCTAATCTCCTGACCTTTTGGACATGGTAATACCTACGTTGCCGTAGATAAGCTTAAATATATACTCACTTTTAACTCACTAGAAAATGATGAAAATGGACGTTTGTGTGTGTAGGAGTGCTCCCCTACGAACCGTAGTGTAGGGGAGCTATGTGCACTCTTAAACCAGAGTCGAGGATAGATGTGGAATGCCCACTCTTTATTTTTGACGGGCCGACCGTGATGTGTGCGTGAAATCCACTCCAACCATTACATGTGCCATCCCATGTTAAGCCCAGGGACAAAAATTAGGTTGACCTGTGATTCAGTCAACCTATGATTCAGGTGGGCCCCAATGAAGGAAGCAGTTGGGAGAGAAGCATCCATTGTTGAGTTTTAACAAGGCCCACCGTGATGATTATGTGAAATCCACTCAAACCATTATATGCCACACTAAAATTTAGGCATGGGACCCAAAAATCAGGCCCGTCCATGATTCAAGTGGGCCACACTAAGGGAAACAATTCGGAGGGTGAGCATCGCCCTCTACTCGGTTTCAAATCGCGTGACCCACCTAAATCAAGGATTAAGCTGATTTTTAAGCCCTATGTGGCTATGTCTAATATTGTGTCACATACCTCGGAGTGGATTTCAAAAATACATAATGGTGGGGCCACGGGCCACCCTAGCCAGACAACCCCTTTACATACCCTGTGTTAGGTAAAGCATAAGGCATTTACGTAGAAGGGGGAGGCATTTATCTAGCAGAGGGGTGTGCTGGCAGTGGGCCCCAACATGAGATTTTTCTAAAATCCACTTTGACCATTAGGTGTGTGACCTAATATTAAATGTAAGGCTCAAAAAATATAACCCATCCATGATTCAGGTGGACCACATGATTGAAATAAGTGTACAGGGCGACGCTTACCCTCCAAACTGATTCCCTTGGTGTGGCATACCTAAATAATGGCTAGGCCTGACTCTTGGGCCTCATGCCTAAATTTTAGTGTCGTATATAATGGTTTACATGGATTTTACATAATCATCACAGTGGACCCTATAAAAAATCAACTGTGCACGTCTCTCCCTCAATTGTTTCCTTTGGTGTGGCCCACCTAAATCACAAGTCAGTGTGATTTTTTAGCCCTAGACCTAACAATGGATGAAGCAACTATTGGTCGGAGTGGATTGTGCATACACATCACGGTGGCACCCGTAAAAAAAATCAGGGGTGGGTGTTCCACAAGGACTTTGGAATGTAGATTTAAAGTGCACATAGCTCCCCTACTATATATATATATGAAATCGAAATTGAAATTTATTGAGAAAGCGAAACAAGAGACAAAACAAGTATTTGGCAATCAAGTTCTACATCCTTGATGCAGGCTGAGCCACATCGACAGGGCCTAATTACCATGGGCGAGGCCCAAATCCATTAGGCCCAAGCCCCACAGTCGGCCCATTAGGCCAACCATGCAATACCAATAAGTAGCCATGCAATAAAATCCCATTAGATCTTCCCTATCTATCTCACATCTTTCTTTGATTAGTCTTTTACTTTTGTAATAAATACTTAGTTGTCAATAACACTAAGAAATTTTCCTTTTTTTGTACATCCAAGAAGTCTATTTAAGGATCTCAGGTGAGTATTCTCAAAGCACTTGTGAATTCAATAAAATTCTGAATTTATTTTCTACTTTATTTGTGATTTTTAAAAAAAATAAGCTTTAGCCTAGATGTGCCTATGTTGGGGGGATCCTTCCCCATTATCAAAGAAGTTCTGGATAAACAACGAGTTGATCATCCTTTTTTCTTGATAAAATCCCTAGTTTTTATTACTTCTCCCCGAATTTGCATTTAGATCACAATATTCTGCTTCTAAATTCTTGAATCATAAAATCTACATCTTTTCCTTTACTCTTTTTCATTGTATCCATTCCTTCTACCCCATTCACCTTTTCCTTTACAAAGCCCAAATGTCCAATTGACAAGGGGAGACTGCCAAAATTTTGGCAGAAATCTACCCTCCTAAACCAGTCCTAAACCTCTTCCTATTCAGACCATTAACACTCTGAATCCAGCCCATTAAAAGCCCAGAAATCCAACCCATTAATAGTCCAAATCCAGCCCATTAACAGTCCAAATCCAGCCCATTAAAAGCCCAGAAATCCGACCTATTGTCCAAATCCAGCTCCTATTCCAGCCCATTAACAGTCCAAATCCAGCCCTTATTCCAGTCCATTAAAAGCCAAGAAATCCAGCTCACTAAAGGCCCAGAAATCAAGCCCATTAGCAGTCCAATTCTAGCCCCTATTCCAGCCCATTAAAAGCCTAAAATCTAGCCCATTAACAGTACAAATCTACCCCCCATTCCAGCCTATTAACAGTCCAAATCCAGCCCATTAAAAGCCTAGAATCTTGCCCATTAACAGCATAAATCTAGCCACCCATTCCAGCCTATTAAAAGCCTGGAAATCCGACCCATTAATGGTCCAAATCCAACCCCTATTCTAGCCCACTAAAAGCCCAGAAATCCAGCCGATTAACAAGTCAAAATCCAGTCCCCATTCAACCAATTAGCAGTCCAAACACAGCCCTCGTTCCAACCCATGCCCAGAATCTCAGCCCTTTAATTCCTCAGTTCTAGCCCAGAATGTTTTCTAATACACCGGTGTAAGTACCTGTAAATAGTTAATAATTAATTACCAGTGTAATTCCTGCACCCTTTTCAATGCTGATGCTGACTGGTTGCTTTTTTAACACTAAAATCGAGGAAGGTGCGAATTTCATGTGGGCCTCATTGTGATGTATGTGGCTTGTCCACACGGTCCATTTATTTTGCGGGCTGATTTTAGGGCATGAGCCCAAAATTGAGGCAGATCCAACACTCAAGTGGACCACGCCAGTGAGAATTGAAAGCCTACCATTAAAAACTTTTTGGGGGCCCTAGAAGTGTTGGATCAAGTTGATATTTGTGTTTTCCCCTCATCTATGTCTGTGTGATCTTATGGACGGGTTAGATGATAAATACACAATCTTGTGGACCCTAGGAAGAAAAAAAAATCAACGGCGGATGTTTTACAACCATGGTTTCCTGTGGTGTGGGCCACTTGATCTTTGGATATACCTCATTTTTTGGCTCATGCCCTAAATTGTTCCAATAAAACAGATGAACGGTTTGGATATCTCACATACATATGGTGGGGCCCACAAATTTAAGTTGGCACCTTTGGGGCCACTTTCGAGGAGGAAATACTCCTTTTCTTTCAAACAAGAGTAAAAATTAATAATTTACTATTTACTTTTATTTACCGGAGAAATGAAAAATCAAACACTCCTTATATTCTATCCATTACTACAACCAATTAATAGCATATAATTAGCATGGATATCCTATCCATTACTTTGGCAACATCTCTCCCTTGATACAAAGTCTACCCATAGAGGTCACATTTATCGAGGAAGGCTTACCAATCAACAGTGAGACAGTTTCATCACTGAGCTATTCACAAGGGTGGCCAACTTGAAAGCCCTTGTTGGCCAGCTATGAGGAGAACAATACGGGGAGCAACTTGACCCCACCGGACATCCTCATGGTAACCGAAATCCGCAACCTGATTTTCAACTCAACTGGAACCTTCAGTGAATCAAAACGGTACTAGTCATCGGGAGTCTATTTATAAATTCATGCAACGGCTCTTTACAGAAAGTGCCTATAACAACTCGATAGAAAGTCCAAGAAAGACTATATCACCAAGAAAATACAAGCTAAAGTTTCGAACTTCATAAAGTTTCGAACTTCACGGATTACCTTGATGCAAAAGCTTTTATCAAATAGATTACAATGCTTAAAGATTATTTTGCATGGTACGAGAAGAACGGTGTTCAACAAGTGGCCTTTGTCAAAGTCAAGCTGAATGGCTCAAGAAGATTGGTAGGATGTTGACGGTTAAAGTAGTGGACAAAGAGGATACCTTTCTAATGAGTGTCTATAAGCCAAGAAACTCCATAACTATGGTAATGAAGAAAATCCCCTACTACTAGGATGGCCGTAAGTATTACGAAAAGCACATAGAAATAGAACAACCCTAGATAGAAACTGTATCACAACTAGAAGACCCCCATACTGAAATTGTGGTCGAAGCTGAAGTTGAAGGTCCCACTCTTATCATAAGCCATCTCCTTACCACCACTGATGAAGCGGAGATTAGCAATGGACTATTATTTTTCATATGTGGGTAAAATGTCATGATAGGTTATGTAAACATGATCATTGGTGGCGGCTGTGCAACGAACATTATCTCACAAGAGGTAATTGATAAGCTCAAATTGCCGACTGAAAAGAATCCAAAGCCGTACAAGGTTAGGCGGGTTGATAACATTGCCATCCTCTTGACTCGAACGTGTTTGGTGTCTTTTAAAAAAGGCGCTTATAAAGAAGGCATGTGGTAAGACACAATTTTGATGCATGTCACCGTATCCTTCTCTATCAACCTTGACTCTTTGACTAAAAGGTACAAAATGACGATGCAGCTAACATGCATACTTTCCTGTAGCGAGGTCATTAAATCCACATTTACCTGTCATAGCCTACATCGCCTCCTTCATCTACGCTCTTATCGTTGACATCAACTACTCTTCTTATCTACTGTGTTCTCACCACAACATGCCAAAGTTCGAGGAAGAGAATAGTTAGAAAGGTTACCAATTAGGATAAATGTATTCCCAGTGAAGTCAAATCCATGCTCCATGACTTATAGGATGTAATCGTTGATGATTTGCAGAGGAATTGCCTCCATTGTGGAATATTTAGTGCACCATAAATTTGGTTTCTGGAGCGTACTTACTTAATTTACCAATACACAAAATTAGTCCAACTGAGTATGCCAAGTTGAAGAGTCAAGTGAGTTGTTTTTTTAAAAAAAATGGCTACATCCAAGAGAGCCCAAGCCCATATGTTATGCCCACCCTCCTTACCCCTAAGATGGATGGGAGATGGTGTCTACGTGTGGACAATTGACCTATTAATAAAACCACAGTAAAGCAACGCCACCATTCCTCGACTTGATGATAGGCTAGACTTGATGCTAGGTGCTTCTTGCTAGTGTTATCTCGAAGATTGATCCTCGTGGTGGATATCACCAGATTTGCATCCGACTTGGTGACAAATGAAAGACGGCATTTAAGACGGAGGACGGTCTCTATGAGAGAGGCTAGTTAATGCCATTAGGTCTCGCAAACGCACCTAACACTTTCATTTGTGTCATGACCCAGTTGTTATACCCCTTTATTGGTAAGTTCGTTGTTGTATACTTTGAAAACATTCTTGCCTAGAGTAAGTTGAGGGAAGAGCACCTCAATCACTTGGGTCTTGTCTTCAAAGTCCTTCACCGCGAGCGTTTCTACATCAACCTTTAAAAGTGCACCTTCATGAGTAAGTCCATGATCTTCTTAAGGAACATTGTCTCATCAAGAGGTGTAAAAGTGAACACTGTCAAGGTGAAAGCCATTGTTGATCGGCCGAAACTTACCACCATCTCAGGAGTTCGTAATTTCCATGGTGTTGCCACATTTTACAGATCCTTTCTATGAAACTTCAATAACATCATGACTATGATCATCGATTTTATAAAACAAAGCAAGTTTCAATGGTTAAGTTCAGCAACAAAAGCATTTGAGGATCAAGCATAAGATGACAGAAGCTCCAGTTTTGAGCCTTTTAGACTTTGGAAAGGTGTTTGAGGTGAGTTGGAATGCTTCCAAATTGGCATTGGTGGGGTCCTTGGGAAGGTCATCCAATAGCATTCTTCAACGGGAACCTCGTCAATACAAAGCATCAACACTCCACTTATGACTTGGAGTTCTATGTCATTGTTTAAACTATTTGGCATTGGCATCACTATTTGATTAGCAGAGAGTTTGTCTTATACTTTCATTATTTTTTTGAAGGGTTATGAATAATTTTATTGAAAAGCAGCTTGACAGACAGTCAGGGCAAATAATACAAAAAAGAAAATTACAAAAGCAAAATAGCTCGAGCCACATTTATGTCGACACGAAGAAGTGTTGTAGCCCATTCAAACGCATCCCTTTTTACCTTCCACAATACTTGCTCCCATGGATTTGCCTTGTTGTCGAAACAACAACCATTTCGCTCAACCCAGATATTCCAAAGGTAGGCCTGAAGGATCAATCTCCAAAGAGTTAGTCTATCTCTCGATAGGAGAAAGCCATGCCATGCCCAAAGAAACTACGGAACTGACTTCAGCGCTACCCATATCACCACAAAAATACTTAGAATGTGGATCCAAAGCTGAGTTGCATAGGGGTAGTGAATTAGAAGGTGATCAACTAACTCAGATATGAAGAAGTGTTGTAGCCCATTCAAATGCATCCCTTTTTGCCTTCCACAATACTTGCTCCCGTGGATTTGCCTTGTTGTCAAAACAGCAGCCATTTCGTTCAACCTAGATATTCCAAATGCAGGCCTGAAAGATCGGTCTCCAACAAGTTAGTCCATCTCTCGAAATGAGAAAGCCATGCCATGCCCAAAGAAACTACAAAACTAATTACGGTGTTACCATATCACCTCGAAAATACTCATAATGTGGATCCAAAGTTGAGTTGCATAGGGGCAGTGAATTAGAAGGTGATTAGCTAACTCCACATCACTCATACAAAGAAGGCAAATATTCGGAAGAGACATTCCCCTCTTCAGAAGATTGTCTACCGTTAATATCTAATTTCTACCCGCCAACCAGAGAAAAGATGATACTTTTGGAGGGGCAGAGGACCAAAATGCATGTGGAATCACACCATCTGCGGCAAGCCTTGAGGGACGAATCTTGTTGTGGAATGATTTTATTGAAAAGGATCCGAATGAGGTTGTCGGCCAAACCAAAGAATCTGTCGAATCAGGAGAAGGGTGAAAGTGCTGGAGGTGGGCCAATAGGCTTACTGGATCTTCTGTTTCGCATTCAAAATAGCTCCTCTGCATGGGGATGCACCCCTTCCTCCTACATCAGAGAAGCATTTATCAACGGTGATGTCTTTTTCCAAGGACAACATTGCTAAGGAAAGATCTTTCCCAAGGGCCTCTCACCACAACATGGATCCTCCCAAAACCGAATCTGCGAGCCACTCCCAAGATTGAAAGATGAGAGAGCTAAAACCAACTAACGTACCGATGCAATGGACTTGCAAATCCCTGAAGCGTGGTAAAGCAATGAGTGCTCGGCGTGTATCTAAACTTTGATTATATCCCCGAAGCATGGTATAGCAACGAGTGCTCGCCATGTTTGATACTTTGATTATGAAGCACCAGAGTATCTAAACTCTCAACAAAAGAAGAGTGCTCGTTGTGTCAAGTGGACTATAAGAGTTCTTCTTTGTCATCCATCACAAGGCTTACAAGGACAATTGTGTGAATTTATTGTCATCATGTCTGTCACTGTTCAGGGATTTGGAGAGATACAACGCATGCAAAAGACTAGGATTTTAGATGTATTTATATAAACATTCTTATTGGAGCACATGTGAGATATCCACGTTTCAGCATTTATGATTGGTATATGTTTCAGGGGACAACTTCGTCTACTAGCCACGTCTATTCATGTACTTGTGAGATAATTACATGATGGTGGGTGTAGCGGTCACTTAGGTTGTGATAAGGCCTTGCTCTTGTTGAAGATAGATACTTTTGCCCTCAGATAAAACCGGATATCAGGGAGATCTACCAGTTATGCAAGGTTTGCCAACTCGCTAAGGGCCAAAAGAAAAGTAGATTGTATCAACCATTATCGATCCCACATTCTTCGTGAGAAGATCTCAGCATGGACTTCGTTTTGGGTTTACCAAAGACTGCTCGATAAGTTGACTCAGTGTCTGTAGTTGTTGATCGATTTTCAAAGATGGTTGATTTCATACTACGTTCGACTATAACAAATGCCCTCAAGATTGTTTAATTATTTTTTTGAGAGGTTATTCATTTTCATGGGCTTCCTAAGACAATTGTGTCCAATCGTGATACCAAATTCACGAGGTATTTTTGGAAATCTTTGGTTAGTAACGAAGACCAAGCTTTAATTCTCTAGTGCCTACCACCGTCAGACTGATGGACAAATGGAAGTAGTCAACCACAGTTTGAGCAAGTTATTATGGTGTCTTAACCACGATTATATAGCTATATGGGACCTTGTAATACCCATGGTTGAATTCTCCCATAATAACTCATCAACACATAATAACTCATCAACAGGTCTACAAGGATGTCATCTTTTGAAGCAGTGAATAGTATATGTTCACATCTTCTAGTCAAGTTTACTTCTCTCTCTACCTATAGAATTGAGACCAAGCGTAGAAGTTTATGATTTCATTAGCCATATGTAGCAAGTGCATGATGAAAATTGACATAACATCACTGCGAGTAATGAAAGTTATAAATAGTACACAGATGCAAGATGTCGATTTTTCGAATTTGCGGAAGGCAACAAGGTTTTTGTCAGTATTTGTCCTGAATGGTTGTCCCTGAGTCCTCGAATAAGCTCCATCCTCGCAATACGGGATTATTCAAAATCCCGAAGAAGATTAAGACGAATGCTTATGTTTTAGATCGCTCACTAGATTTACCTATCAGTCCTACTTTCAATGCGAAAAACCATTCCATCTATCGTCGACACCATATCGATGATGGTATTGAGGAGCAAGCTATTAGACATCACACTCCCGACCATTTTGCCACCTACAAACACAATCATCGATGTTTTTGATGACCAAATCATCTCCACACGCCAAGGCGGTGACCAAAATTCCCATCTGTTGGCAAGGATGACCTCTCTTTGATGTTATGTGGATTACAGCTACAAACTTTTAGTATTTGAATCTTGACCTCTAAGAGCAATATCATGCCATTAGCTTGCCGGAATCGAGTACTTTTAAGCTGGGGAGAACTGATGCAAGCCGAGCCACATCAAGTAGGCCCAAGACCCATGGGTCAGGCCCAGATATATTAGGCCAAAGCCCAAGCCCAACAATTAGCCCATCAACAAAGAGGCCCAAGCCTCCTAATTAGGGAGCATAATCCAATTAGCCAACCATGAAAAACTAATCAACCAACCATGCAATAGAATCCCATTAGAGATTTCTTATCTATTTAGCATCTTTCTTTGATTAGTCCACTATTTTGTAATAAATCCTTAGTTGTCAATGACACTAAGAAACTTTCATTCCTTGTATGTCCAACATGTCTATTAAGAGCCTCATATGAATATTCTCAAGGCACTTTTGAATTTAGTAAAATTTTGAGTTTATTCTCTACTTTAGTTGTGATTTTTGTGTTAACCTTAGTTTGGAGGTGTCTACGTTGGGCCGATACTTCCCCATTCAATCGATCACGTCAAGCTGCGCCAATCTAGTGAGTAGTGGGCTTTTAGTATGTTATATGGGGATAAGGACCGATGTCACCTAGATTATCGATTTCCAAGAATTTGGTTGTGTAAAGTAATACCAAGGTTGATACATTTGATGGACTAGGTTGGCAATAGGGTATGTCTTAGATAGCATTTTCTACTTTGAGTTCTTAGAAGTAGAGATTAAGGTTCCTACATGGGACAAGGTTTTGGAAAATGGAAGAAAACCTCTCCAAGCATTTGACATTCTTCATGTAGCGCACAACTTTTTTCTTTGTAAGCAACAAATTTTTGTTGAGTGTTCCCAAAGTGGGTGAAAGGGACGAGCCATCAAGGCAATGTATAAGAGTTCCCTACACATAAAGAGGATCTATCAATCCCTTCCCTTCCTTCATAAGGGATCAACAATACAATTCGATGCACAGTTAATTTGCTTAAATATAGCCTCCCTCGATTGAGGTAGAAGTCCAAAATCATTATAGACGAACGTCAATTTCCATAGGAGAGCACACCTAGATGCCCAAGCAATACTACTATGAGAGTCACCCTCCACAATTAACGGGCCGTAGAAAAGGCTCACAAATATTTCCACACCAACTTTGACAGCTAAAAGTGCTGCCTAATAAGAGGATCCCTCTCCCACTGGGCTTGAAAGAGTAAACTAAACCATGCTCATCCTTAGGGCCCATTTGGTAGCAACAAAAGTTTAGTCTTGGATAACTTGTCTAGGTCAGGCTCATCTCAATCTTGTCTATTTAGGTTATAGTGTTTGGGACTAATAACTCATATTATTTGTCAATCACGTAGGATATATAAGGATTATTTTGCACATGTGCATATTGAAAACTTGGCACGCACACACACATGTGGTGCTTGAAAATATCTGGTGGCACACATACATAGCGGGTGCTTGAAGATGTATGACAACACAGTTGGCACATGTGGGGCGCTTGACAATGTATAGTGACACATGTGGCAAATGTGGTACATGATGGGAATTTAAAGGTTGAATATCACACATTTGTAGTGCTTGATGATGGATAGTAGCACTTGTGGCACATACGTGCCAGAAGAGAATAGTTCAATATGTACCATATTGGGAACAAACGGGTATGGAGTTTTCTTAAGAATAAGAAAAACCCTAAAATGGTGTTTAAAAAAATAAAATAAATAAAAAAGAAGAAGAAGAAGAAGAAGAAGAAAAGAAAAGAAAAGCCTATCCCCCTTTTTTTGGTAGATAAATCACAGAGAAGAGGCTTACTCCAAACTAGCTAGTCAAAGACAAAAATTTTAGTGCTACCGAACAACACCTTAAGGATAACCCTTGTCCTCAACAATCAAGATTCTAGGTAGAACTACCACAATTATTCAACTTTCACCAGGGCAGGGGTGGGGAGGTCAAACAATCCACTCTGAGAGCATGCCAACGACAATCATCTAACACCTCCAGATCACAAAGGAGATTAAGTAATGAGAACGCCGGATCATTTGTTAAACAAACTACCCCAACTCCCAGCATCTTTTAATTTTACTAAGGATACGCTCATGGCTAGAAGGGTATTCTTCGATTATTTTTTTTCCAAAGTTCCCAAAAATCACAAGGGGAAGCATCCTCCAAAGGATCTTACCTCTAGGATCAAGAGTGCCAAAATTCCACCCAAACATCAAAAGTCTCCCATAGAGATAGGCAATACCTATTCTACTTTGAAAAGGTGAAAGAATTACCAAATTCTCCAAGCCACACTACAATAGATAAAGAGATGGTCAACAAATTCTACATCCCTTTGGCATATCATACACATATCCCCGGTGGACAATTCCTATCTTTAAGATTATCAAGATATGAACTTTATTGGCTATTGCTATCCAAGAAAGGAGTGTCAAGGCCCCACACTTTCATCTGGGGGGGAGGAGGGAATCCAAAGGACACATAACCTCGAGAAAAAGTTTGGCGAAGAATGAACATCTAAAGTAGGAGCCCACACCCTCTCATCTTCAGCATAAGGTAAAGACTAAAGAGGCTTCCCTTCCAAAGATATCAAGAAGATTAGCCAGCATCTCAATCTCGAAGCCCCAAAAGTTAGGTTCCCGTAGAGTTTAATAGACCAAACAATTCTTGCATTCAACACTTCATAGTTCTTTAGAAGAGTTTTGAATTGCCACGTAATAGTCTTGGAAATCTATTGGCAAAGGTGACATCTTCAAGCCACAGATCCTCCAAAAAAATGCAACCTTTCACCTTTGCCAACGTTAAATCTTGAGCCTTTATCTTACCCACTCCTTTGGATGGACCATCAAACTTTGACTTGCTTTCCAAACAGAGGAGCCCTTCCCCCTTGCTGGCACCCTTGGATCCCTCTCTCCCTCAAAACCATATTTTCAAGCCACAATTCTTCTTCACAGAGCCTCTTGCTCTTTGTGAAATCTCCACCATCACTTGCCCAAGAGGGCCAAATGTCTCTCCCTAATCCTTCCTATTCCAATTCCTGATTCAACTTTCAGCTTTTGAATGTCTTCCCGTTATATTAAATGGAACTTGTGAGCATCCTCCCACACCTTTCATCATTCAAAAAAGAAAAAAGAACAAAATAAACCCCCCCACACCTTTCATGTAGTGCATAGTAGTGGTTTTATTTTGAGAATAAAAGTTTGCTCAATTGAAATCTTGCTTGGTTAAGCTTTTGGGCTTGATTCCAAAGCTCAAATAAGGCAGCCCTTCTTGTAGCACCCTCCCTGAGTCCTTTTATCCATTCTAGCATGGTGTATTCTTCTGCTTGTGTATGAATTGGATCAATGAACTATGGTGGAATTGGAGAACGAAAGATTTTCTTACAAGTGGTAGCAAAGTTTACAAAAATTTCCAGCAGTTATCCGTTGCTGAAGTGTCTAGGTAAACCACTAATATTCAAGATTTGTCATATCCGCATTCCTCAAAGTAACTTGTCCTATTGGTAATGAAACTTCATCAAAAAGAAAAAGGAAGAGAAATTTGTCATGATGTGAAGGAAAAAAGAGAAAAAACAAAGGACAAAAGACACTTAATGAATGGTAGCTCCAACCTTGTTGCCTAGCTAGACATGAAATCCCCTCCTAAACAAGAAGATTAGACACCTAATTTGCCTCCTATTGAATGAGATGTAATGAATCTAAAATGAAGAACATGGAAGCTGAACTGCCTTGCTCTGATCTCAATACAATTAATTAAATCCTTGACACTCTTGTAGGGGTGAACAACATCTTTGCCTCTTTTTGAATCTCTCTCTACTCTTTGCCAAATGAGAAAAGTCGAGCTTAAGGGATCCGATAGGATTTATTCAGTCTATCAACCAGCATCCTGCTCCATTCTCACCATTAGGGCTATACACGAACCAAGCTAGCCCCATTAACACGCTCAACTCGGCCCGACCCGGAACTAAGTTCCGGTCGGGACCGGCCATTTTCTTCAGCCCGAAACTAAGTTCGGATAGGTCCCAGTTCGGCCCGACTCGGCCCAAAACCTGACTCAACCTGGCCCGACTCGACCCAACCCGACTCGGTCAAGTGGTCTATATGTATATATTTTTTTCAAAACCCTACCCGTCCCTTTCCCCTTTACCCTTCTGGGATAGTTCATCGCCCATCTTTGAAGTGACAATGACTCATCCAACTCACAGACGTATAACTTGAACAGCCTAGATTCATCCAAATACAAAAAGAAATTATAATGTCCTGACTAATTAGATTTTTTGTAGAGTCTATAGTTCAACTATCTAAACCGTCGATCGAGGGCTTTGTAATGGACGCGGATTACTAGCCAAAACCCTTCCCATGAACTTGCTGTAAGGTCCGAAACTGGCCCGAACTCGCCCGATTGCTGATCGGGCCGAGTTCGGGCTGTACATGTTGGCTCGTTGACCCGGCCGACCCGGGTTCAGGCTGGGTTTGGCTGGTGACCGGGCTGGGCCGAGTTGAGCCCAGTTCAACTCGGATCGACTCGTGTACACCCCTACTCATCATCCATAGCTAATTCCAACAATTGCAAAAATCGTCACTTTGAACGCATGGGAATCTTTACAAACTAATGTCCAAGAAACCATACAACTTCTAATCCTCTCGGTAACGACGACAAGGCCCTCTTCCCACCAGTACTTCCTCCAAAAATCCCATTATTCTGTTTTGCTCCAAAGACCACGGGATAATCACCTGACGCATTTGCAAAGAATCCTCTCCTTGACAACAAACCACTCAACCACCCACAAGAAGCTTCAAATGACCACCAATATTGACCAAGGCACACCAAAGATTGATTAAGTTACATCAAGCCCTCCAAGAAATGGGACAAGGACCAAATGTTTAACCATCTCCTTGCTCATAATTTAAACAACACGTATTAGGGTAATGAAAATATCTTAGAGAAAGGAGAAAAGGACACCATCAATTAAAGAAAAGGATAAGCATCACAAACATACAGTGAAGCACTAATCACACCCTCTTTTGTTAAAGAATCTATCTAGGAGTTGGCTTCTCTGGGATAAGATTGAAAGGTCGTTTGTTAGCAACAAAAGTTCAATCATTCTCCATGCTTTGTCCACCACTCGTCTGCACAACCCAATAAAAACAAGGATTGCTTGTCGAAGTCTTTTGAGCATCACAAGGCTTATCTCGTTCAAAAGCAAGACACCTTGTCCCCTTTATGGTACACAACAAACCATGCTCTTGTCGTGCACATGTGCCACATGTGCTATACATGTCACACATGCAGTGTCAAATGTGCCACATACAACCTTTTGTCCCCTTCATGCGCTACATTTGTCAAATGTGCAAAGTCATACATGCGACCCATGTGCCACATGTGCTAATGTATATCGTCAAGCGTCTCACATGTGCCACCATACATCTTAAAGCACCCTTCATTACTACGTATGCCACCAAACATTTTCAAGAACCACACAAGCACCACATGTGCTAAGTATTTAATGTGCACATGGCGCCACATGTGCAAAATAATCCATCCTTATTTCAAGTGCTTGACAAACGGTATAAGAATAACTAGTCGGGGACAACATGACCAAGCCAATCAAGACTGGCACAAGCCTGACCTAGAAATACTATTTGGGATTGAACTCTTGTTGCTATCAAACAGGCTCTATAGGAAACTATAGAACTAGAAAACAACCCTTATTAGGGAAACCAAATTCTGGCTGATAGTAATGGTCTCCAATAAGATTTAAGACATAAACAGTTATCCAACATGCCCCATAACTCT
This sequence comes from Magnolia sinica, assembly GCF_029962835.1. Taxonomy (NCBI): domain Eukaryota; kingdom Viridiplantae; phylum Streptophyta; class Magnoliopsida; order Magnoliales; family Magnoliaceae; genus Magnolia; species Magnolia sinica. The sequence goes on along the minus strand of NC_080575.1, from coordinate 86,967,326 downwards.
CCACATGGATCTCTTGAACTAATTGAAATAAAAGATCTACCTTAGGGCACTCCTTTAGTCCACACCTCACAATGAAGGGCACCTTAAGGGAAGCAAATTTACTCGAAATAATAATAACTCCACAAAACACCCATCCCTTCTTTATGTTGGATGCTTTTAATGAGGCATAACCATGTTCTTGACGAACTTGTCCTTCCATCTTCTTCATTTCTTTTTGTTATGTTAATTTCTATTGTCAAGCCGAAGATCTCTCTCCTAGCCATCAAGCTTGCCTCCATTCTCTTGTTGTTGAAGAAACTACTCATAAGGATTACACAAGATTTTAGTTAATTTTTCATCATTGGTAGTTGCATGACAGATTAAAGAATCTATTTAAAAAAGAAGAAGAAGAAGAAGAAGAAGAAGAAGAAGCAAAAGCTTTGTTATTCTTTTAGCTTTTTTGTTCTTTTGCTGGGGTTCTCTGATTTTTTAAGAGAACAAGTGATCTTCATACAAAGAACTATTTGTTAAGATGATTATGCATGGATGTTTTGTTAATCAATCATTTGTTTGCTTAGATTACTAATAATTGTTTTTTATTGAAACTATGAGATTGATCATTCCTTTCTAATTTCCTTTGTTTTTAATGTTTTCATCATTTGATTTTATTTTTACTTATTTGTTATTTTTTTATTTTAAAAAAATCATTTGCATGTATAGAACTGTCCCCTTGCCTAGCTTTTTGGAGATTGTTGTGCCATACACTTTAGGAAACTTAACCACTTTGCATCCATGACCATGCCATGTGTCCCAGTAACACTGGTTATAGTTCCATGTTCCAAAAATCAGGAAAAATTCAAGTTTCACTGCAGAAACAAAGAGCTGCGACGGTAAAATGGTGGTGTTGGAAACAGAGGAGACAACATTTATGTGGTTCATCACGTAACCATGATAAATCATTACACTAGCAAATGTAAGGAGTGACTATCTCTTCTCGTAACATTGCAATGAGGAGAAACTTTGAGGTTGCTTGGATGACTACCTCTTCCTATACATTGCAATAAAGAGAAACTTTGGGGTTGTTTGGATGACGACCTCTTCTTATAACATTGCAATGAAGAGATCCTTAGGAGTCATTTGGATCCCCGGAAAATCCTTAGTTGTAAAGGGTTCACAAGTAAACACTTTACAAGTGGGTGTTTAGATGACATTTCTTTTCCATAAAGTACTTGTAAATACTTTATAAGTAAACTCTCCATTTTCTCTAGGAAAAAAAAAAAACCTATGTTTCATATTACAGGTAAAGTCTTTACACCTAAAAAGACATTATACATAGTAGAACACGATGGTTGATACATATGCCTACCACGTGGGGCCCACCATGATGGGTCCAACACATCCAATTTGACCATTTGTGTGTCCCTTGAGGCCCTCCTACCCAAAAAAAAAGACTGATTTATCATCAGGTGTGATACACAAAAGGGTAAAGTTGGGATGGGCTGTTCGCCATTAAAAAACCTTTCCTGTTGTAATGTGTGCAGGACATCCAATCTGTGCATCACATGCATCCCTGGATGCTCTCCTAGGACCCTAACAAGAAATCCCTTTTTATGTGATTTACGGATTTTGGCAGCATCAAGCTCTACGTGGTATGGATACCCACTTTATACATTGTAAACACTATACAACTTAGCCAAATGCATAAAAAGTTTACCTATAAACTCTTTACCACTTAAAAGCCAGAATAGATAGCATGTAAACAGTTTACAACTGAAACTCTTTTCAGGTGCAAAGTGTTTACAACTTGAAACTTTACAAGCATCCAAACAACCCCTTAGGGTAAACCATCTCACCTTTTCTCTCCACCTTATAAATAAGCGAGCCATAGAGAAAACCATCCCTCTCATCTTGCATACATGAGATAGGGCTGTTACGCACAACACTTCTCAGAAACTCTGTACAGTGCACTACTGCTGGGCTGTAAGAAACTATAAATACATGTGACCCTTATGTGCACATGCATTGCAACGAGTCACTACACTATTTGATATATGCCTATATGTACCTACACATCAATTCATGTGTAATATGTATATATGCGCATATGTATATTGCGAAGATATCTTCTATGGATGATATTTTTCTTTTGCCACGAAACATGCTGAACTCAAAGCTAACCATTGATGCACAATAAACATAAGAATGGACCAAGTGGTCAGATTTTCACGTACGAAAACGCAGAGATAGAGGGAGACGTGAGATTGAAACTGTACCGAAGTAGAGATTTTCTTTTTGCCATCGGTGGCACGAACAAGGCATCTGTATTCAACAGCACCTTTACTCTCCAATTTATTCTTCGCTGCCTTAGACTTTAAACACGCTGCAAGGCCCGAAAATCAAATGCTCATTTGATTGAAGTTAAAAACAGAATTTTCAAAAATAATAATAATAATAATAATAAATTATAAAAGTGAAAGACGAAAATTTACAGCGTTTGAAGGTGACCCAAACAGATCCCTTCTCCTGGCTACGCTCATACATGTTCGTGAGTTCGCTCAGAAATGGATCTGGTTGCAAAAGAACCTATTCAACAGAAAGAAAGATGGAGAAAATCCAACATCAGTTTCAGTCAGCAAACAATGCCAGAAGTTTTTTTATAAAAAAAGTCATTCATGTAACTCAACACGACGAGACGCAAGAAATCAAGAAACCCAGAATGATTTATGTGTCCAAACAAGGCTGCAAGACATAAAATTCAGAACCTTCAGCGATCCAAATCGTTCGCAGAGAAAAAGATCAAAACCCGATACAAATTACAGTCTGATTACATGATTTGATACAAGAATATCGACAATCGAACAGGATTTGAAGCTCAAAACATATTTTAAATACCATCAAGATTTCAGGAGAAAAACGCAATTACGGGGAAATCAGAAATTTGGTAGAACCCATAAAAACTTCAACGATAAAACAAAATAAAACGAAAAAAAAAAAAAAAAAAAAGATAAAAAAAGAAGAAGAAAGCTGTAGTTGAAAACTGTCGATTGGTGAAGAAAGAGATTTACCATTAGTTCTGATGTTAAAGAAAACGAAAGAAAAAACCTCGCTCTCCCTCCCCTCTCTCGCTTGGAGATCTTGAATTTGCGAAAGTGCCCTTCAGTCAGGTCGGGGCCTGGAAAGCGGTTTGGTTAGTGACCCCAACACCAGCTAGCTGGTGTCAAAGCTCTGTGGGCCCCACCATGATGAATGCGTTCTATCCGCGCCGTCCATCCATTTTTTCCATCTTATTTTAATATATGGTCCAAAAATGAGGCAGACACAAATCGAAGGTGGACCACACCGGAGGATAACAGTATTAATTGAACGTCCACCTATAAAACATTCCAAGGTACACTGTCATAGGGAGCGGATTGCCTGTGACCCCGGGCACAGAGATATTCCTGTGCCGGGGCTGTGTGGGGCCCACAGAGACGTCCATGATAAATCCACTCCGTCCACTTGTTTTGCAACACCACAATATGACAGGATTAAAAAAATTAGTTAGATGAAAAACTCATGTGGGCCATACCAGTAGGGATTGAATGCCTTGGGGTGACAGAAGTTTTTTATGAGGATAATATTTGTTAATACAGTTTATTTGAGTGGTAATAACCTTATGAACGGTTTGGATGGAATAAAAATACCTTGGTCAGCTCCAGGAAGGTTCCAACGGTAAATGTTTCTTTTCCCACCGTTTCCTTGGCATGGCCTATGTAAGTTTTCGATTTCCCTGATTTTTAGATTATTGTTTTATTTTGGTCTTTTCTAACACATGGACGGAGTGATCTGTACCGTACATCTCTTCGATCCCCTGTAGCCCGGGCACAGGTATATCTATGTGCCCACGTCACCGGCAATCTCCTTTGTGCGCTGGGGTGCACACGGTTTGGTTCTGTCCGGTTATGGGGTGAAAATGGAATCTGAGTCATTCCCAACTGTTCCAGGAAAACTAGAACCCAAACCGGACCGTTTGCACCTTAGAACCGAATGAAATCCGGCCGTAAAAAACTTGGTTCGGTTCCAGTTCCATTCCACGGCCTTTTATAATTCAATCCAATTGCATGATTTATTTTTATAATCTAGCCCAGTTGCATGGTTCTTTTATAATCTAGTCCAATTGCATGGTTCTTAAGAGAGAGAAGCCATGCAAGAGGGGGAGAAAAAAATAAAAATTAGGTTTTTTTTGCTTTTTATGAAAAAATAATAATAAATTTAAATATTTATTGACCGAGGGGCCCTGATCTAACTTCTAAGTTCAAATCTAAGGTTCGGTTTTACGGTCCGGTTCGGTTTTACAGAAACCCAAACCGGGAACCAAACCGAACTAACCGGTTCTTTGATTTTCAGAATCGGAACCGGTGCACTTCAGAACTGGATTAAACCGTGCAGTTTGGTCAGTTCCGGTCTGGTTTACAGGTTCCACCAGTTTCATGTGCACCCCTATTCTATGTTGTTTAACTACACTGTCCATCTATTTTTCCCCGCTCATTTCAAAGGCTAGTCCAAAATTGAAGTATATCCAAAGCTCAAGTGTACCACACCATAGGGAATAATGATTTCCGCGTGGAAACCTTCTTAGAACCCACAATTATGTTTATTGGTTATCCAAACTCTTCATAAGATTACACAAACATAGAAAAAAGAAAAACATAAATATTAGCTTGACCCAAAACTTATGTAGCCCCAAAAAAAGTCAACAAAATACAGTTTCTTGTGGTATGATCTACTTAAGCTTTTGAGAAGCTTATTTTATAGCTAAGTCCTAAACTTATCCGGTAAAATGGATGGACTATGGTGGACCCACAGAGTTTAGCCAGTACACAATTCACTTGCTTATTTGACACTCGACCTATTGACAAGGTCCCACGGGAAGAAGGGAAAACACAAATCAGCTTGCTCCAAAACTAATGTAGCCCTTGAAAAACTTTTCATCAGTATGTAAGTATTCAATCCCACTATATCTCATTTTTTGGCTCATGCCCTAAAATGAGCTGGCAAAATGGATGGATGCAATGGATAAAACACATACATTATGGTGGGGCCTACAATGTGCTTTGACACCAGCTACTACTAGCTAGCGGTCACCGTGAGGCACACCTTGATGTATTTTTATATATTGACCCTCATTCATCTGTTTTATCAGCTCATTTTAGACATGGGCCAAAACTGAAGTGGATTCAAATTTAAAGTGGACGACACCACAATAAGCAGTGGTATTGGCCATTAAAATTTTCTTATGGGCCACAAAAGTTTTAGATCAAGCTGATATTCATTCATAATAAATAACGTTGGGCATTTCAAATAAATGGTTAAGTCTTAGAGCTCTTAATGAAATCCACTCTAAAAGGACAAGTATCTTAATAATAACAAAGATACTTGAAGGATTTCACCTATGTGAATACAAATGTAATGCTGCCTCTCATGAGAGTTAGAATTTCTCTCGAGATCGTTCATAAATCAGTAAATACAGATGATCATTAAATGTGCTGAGCAAGATTTACAAAAACTCAAATAACACAAAATGAGTATGTGTGTGATATCTCCGTTTCTATCGTCTGGGAATAACTGGTTCACAGCTGTGGCTATTAAAAATTCCAATATAAATTTAAAATATTTACACTAAGAAAATATTCAAATCAAAAGCATCTTTCTTTATGCATATAAGTTGTGTCCAATTTGACAGATATCTTCTTTTTTAAATTATTTTTCAACTAAGTGATAGATTGTTATGGAAGATGATTTTGTTATATATATATATATATATAATGAAAAGAAAACCTTAGTTTTTCACATTTAGGAATAGTCCTTTATCAAATAGGAGAGAAAATAAAATCATCTTAATAAGAAATGCGTTGAGTACCTTAATATTTACTTGGTGAGACATATAAATATTGAGTGCATGGGCTTGGGCTCAGTTATGAAGTCAGACTTGGGCTCGGTGCAAGGGCGTGGGTGTGGGCGTGGGCATGTGAGGCAGTATGGCTGTAGAGGCGCTAGTGACGCACGTGCGCATCGTGTTGTAGATAGGTTGCTCCCTCGCGACCTTACGCGAATTAGCGCGAGGCAAGTGCTAATCACAGTGCAACAGTGGCTAAGAGAAATGAGCTAGGTGATTGGGTTAGGATTGCTATGGGTAAGAGGTCTCAGAAAGACTTCTCTGCCTTGTATAAGAGTTAAACTGACCGTTTAAGAGGCTTGGTGTAACTACTCATGCATAAATAAACCAAACCATGTAGAAACTACTGGATGTGGCTAGCTCAACAGTCATAAATGGCTAGTCATTGTGTCTAAACGGCTAGCATACAACTAGTCTCTTACATGTAAAACAGTCAAAAACTGCCAAGTAATAGCTAGTTTCACACCAACAGTTAGAAATGGTCTATTGCAATAATGACCCTGGACCAAAACGTCCAGTTATCATTGCCTATATAAACCAAGCCTGACTGATTCATTTCACCACCACCAACCATTCAACTCATTCTCTTATATGAACCATTAAGCTCCAAGTGTTATCTGATCAAGCTAACATGTTCAATACAAACCTAAGTTTGTAAGTCCATAAGAACCAGACCAGTGTAGTGATCTAATCCAGCAAACTCAATTTTCTACTTTCTATCTCTCTTTTCCATTTGTGATTTTTCTTTTTGTTTTCATCTGCCAGAAAAACTGTGTTTATATAGTTTCATCAATGGTTCCTTCGTACTTACTGAACGTAGAACCACACACAGGCTCGTCGTATCTTGAAAGCTATATGTCTGTAACTTGTTACCAATCTCAATTATTTTGAGAATGGATGGATAACACTTAATGACAATATGATCACACGTGCTTCAACTTATACTTAATATTATATTTTTCGGTTTTCTATTTTCTTCTATTTTACAATAATTATAAATTTGTAACTTGAGATTATCAAATTCTCAACATTTTTTTTATATTAATGAATAATTAAATTAGGCACTAAAGAGAACATGAATGGTCACACACGATCGACCAAGACTCCATAACATGCACACTACTAGAATAAAGGAACATCTAACAAGTTATTCAAAACTCAAATACGTGAGCACAAAGTGCTCGACTCTTTTACGCACCGAGTAAATCAGGTGGTGTAGACCATTTGGGTCCGGTCTAGAGGGTTTCCGCTTGAAAAATGCATTGATACTTTAGCAGATTTCAATGAATGATATGTAGGCAGTTAAAAATGACTTATAAATAGCTTGTGTGGCATGTAAATAATGCAAAATAAACTGTTCATAGTTTAGATGTATTATGAACCAAAAATTAATTTTATTTATTTATTTCATTATTACATTTTTGGACATTAATGGACTGTTAGAAATGAAACTATCAAATGGTCTTATTACAAAAAAAACAAGCTTCTACAGATCAAAGGTTAGGAATGTTCGACCAACATGACTTTTAAGTGTAACTTAAATAAATTGGATTCCACAATTAACTTGGTTTAATTTAGGTTAATATACACCACTTATGCCATCTGTAAGTTCTTGCCTATCATGTGTCATATCCACACCGTTCATCTGTTTTTCGAGCTCGTTTTAGGGCATGAGCCCAAAATTGAAGCATATACAAAGCTCAAGTGGACAACACCACAGGAAACAGTGGGGATAATGACGTCCACAATAGAGACCTTCTTAGGGCCACAGTGATGTTTATTTGTCATCTCTGTCCCAGACGCGGATTGCATCCTGCCCCGTGATGTTTATTTGTCATCTCTGTCCCAGACACGGATTGCATCTTGGCCCCGCTCGGACGGATTACCGTCCGGGCAGGGATCTGTGGGGCTCACTTGATGTAAGTGTTTTATCCATGCCGTTAATCATTTTTATCAGATCATTTTTAAGGTCGGAACCAAAAAATGAGGTAGGTCTAGGGATTAATTGGACCACAAGGTTGGGATTGAACATCTACCATTAAAAACATCTTGGGAGCTGGAGAAGTTTCAGATCAAGCTGATATTTGTGTTTACACTTCATCCACGTCTACATGAACTTATGAATACGTTGGATGGTAAAAAAACATCACGGTGGCCATTAGAAAGGTTTTAACGGTGGGTGCCATTATCATTGCAGCTTCCTTTAGTGTGGTCCACTGGAGCTTCGGAAGTCTTCATTTTTTAACATGATACTTAAAATAATCTTATAAAAGTGATGAACGGAGTGGATAAAACACTTACATCATGGTGGGACCCACAGAGCCCTACCCGGATGGATTACCATCCGGGCGGGGGTAGGATGCAATCCGCGTCCCTCTCTCTCACACACAGGAGCAGATTAGCTATTACCTGGGTAATAGCTTAGTCGGTATTACCATTACATTATAGGGCCCACCCCGATGAATTTGTTTCATATCCACACCACCCATCTATTTTTTCAGCTCATCTAATGACGTTATCCTAAAACTTAAGTAGATCAAAATCTCAGGTGGACCACACCACTGGAAAAGTGGTGAACAACCATTAAAAGCTTTTTATAGACCACAAAAGCTTTGAATCAATTTAACCTTTGTCTTTTCCCTTCCAGTTGACGGGTTGGATGACAAATAAACATTATGCATCTTCCTGCAGTGGGTCTTGAGGTGTCGGGTTGGATGAAAAATAAATATTATGATTCTTTGACTTGAGATATTTTTAATGGTGAGCATTCAATCATCATGTTCCTTGTGGACATAGATATCATGGGACTTCGTCTTGAGATGTTTTTAATGGTGAGCATTCAATCATCATTGTTCCTTGTGGACATAGATATTAGGACTTCGTCTTGAAATGTTTTTAATGGTTAGCATTCAATCATCATTGTTCCTTGTGACGTGGTCCACCTGAGATTTGGATGTACTTAATGTTTGGGACTGTGTTACCCACTAAGTTTTTACTTGGTTAACACCTAATTCAGGCTGCTTCTTCTTCTTCTCTCTTTACCTAAGTGGCTTTTTTATATCACAATGGGTACTTAAGCCCATGACCGCATGTTGAAACTCTTGTAAGACTACCACCGAGGCATGAGTAAGGGCCCTCTCACACACACATATACACCGTGATGAAGGGAAAGCACAAATATCCAAAACTTGTGGCCGTATAAAATTTCCAAACGTCGATGTTCAATTCTCACTATTTCTTGTGATATGGTCCATTTGATCTTTGAATATGCAGATGATCAGCGTGAATAAGACTACATCACAATGGGCCCCATAGAATTTACTCAGCATGTACTAATGCTTATTTTTAGTGGCACAAGAAGCTAATTGGGGTAAAAATAATGTTTGTGAGAAATCATTCCACACATCTGTTGGCTGCTCAGGTTGTTTTTAATTATGTGGGTGTGTCAAAATCAATGTAGCGGCTCAATCCAAACTAATCAATTTTGATCTAAAGCACCAAAATAAGCATATACATCTAATATGAACGTATATAACCAAATTATGAGAATATCAGTCACTTACTTAACTACTTGCAGAATTTGATAATGATCATGCGATAATCAGAGTATGAGATTCTTCCTCCAAAGATGAGTTCTTTTGTACCTTCCATAAGAAAGGACTTGTAAAATATCAATGCAAATCAATCAAAAGAAAAAACTCACCATCAATTACCAGGAGCAACTGCAAGAATGCGTATCTTAAAAGAATTGCTTGATATTGGATAAAGAAAAAAATCTAGTGTATGAGCGTAGACTTGGATTACAACTAAAGACTATAACTACGAATTATTACTCCTTGATTATTGCTACTCCTAGGATAATCTAGGATAAAGTAAATTGATGAGAAAATATTTGTTGGTTTTTGATATTTGATTGTGCTGATTTCTCTTCCAACACATTCATTTGCTATTTATGGAGTTTTGATGTACCTTGTTCTTCTAGATCTTTCTTTCATTACTGCAATTATTACAATAGTAAAAAAAAGCCTCCCTCTAGACCCTTCTCTTGTTACATTTTTTCTTCCTGATTGTTCGTCTTCTCTCAACCAAGCTTTGCTTTGGTTGTTAATTGTTTATTGGCCACACATCGGATGCATTGCTTTCGTCAGTTATTTGATGATGTGTAGTATTAATTCTTATAGATGTTTCTATCTTTAATATAACAAGTGAACCATTGCCACGTAGTCTTCTATATCCTTGTATCTTTCTTGATACGTTTCCCTCTGTCCGTTTCGCTTCTGAATGCCTCTTGGCCGCTCCTTTCACTTTTGTTAGCCAAGGGTTTGTTGCCATCGTCACCTTTTATATCTTAAACACCTTGACCGTGCTTCTTGTATATCGACCCCAATACCATCCACTGAAGTGTAGAACTAAACTATGTAAACATCTGTAAGTCCCTAAAAAGCACTCCGAATATCCTCGAAGATCTTTAGCACGTTATGTCTTCCCCTTGCTATAACACATGTCCTTTTCAATTGAGTTTCCCAATAATGGTTAGAAATATGGTATAACATTGCCCCCATATCGTTTCGCCTTTGGTAAAAGGTGAATGCGATATTGACTCGTTGTTTGGAGCAATAAATATAACTGCTCGGCCATTAAAAAACATCAATTTCGACCATCCTGGTCAGAAAACATCAAAGTCGGTCGACTTGTCTGAACTCAGCCATCTTGGTTGAAAAAAAACAAATTCGGTCATCTTAGTTGAAAAACAATAAATTTGGCCGTATTGGTCAAATTCAGCCATCCTTGTCAAAAAACGATAAATTTGGCCATTTTGGTCGAATTCGGCCGTCTTGGTCGAAAAATGAAAAATTTGTCTGTCTTGGTCAAATTCGGCCATCTTGATCGAGAAACAACAAATTCAGCAATTTTGATTGAATTTGGCCATTTAATCGAGAAATGAGAAATTCAGCCATTTTGGTCGAACTTGAACGACCTAATCGAAAAATGACAAAGTCGGTCATGATAATGGAGATTGTTAGACAATCCATTCCAAATAGGGCTTATAGTTGACCGAGGTAGTAATACAGTAAGAACTTGGTTTGCTGTTTCTTGAACCATTTGAATAATTTGTTCATGATTCAAATAACATGATCCAGCCATTGGAGGTAGTTTAAGGCCTACCTGGTTTTGTCTTTCATAATACGGCGGATTCCCAAGGAAAGTTTGCCCCTAGGTATACCTTGGTTTCCTTCTTCATGAACGACATTCCCGACCTCTTGTTTTGATCGCTTAAACTCAGTAAGTGGCGGAAGATTCCGCACTTCTTGTACTAGAAGAGGCATATTCTGTTCCGAAAGAGATATTCGTAATGTCGACTACAGTGTTGGCGCTACGGGTGTTCTTTCGACAAAGACAATCATCATTTGATTCATGTTTTCAGCATTACTAACCATCCATCTACCTAAAGTTTTAGCTCGAACTCGTGATTATTCAACGATATGTCAAATTCCTCGTTGCATATCGAGCATTTCGGCCAACATAATCTCGGATTCTCAATAGGATCCATTGGGCATCTTGTTTTTCACTTGACATTCATATTGGCTCATGCTATAACAATATAAATATTCATACTGGCTCATGTTAGAGTCTCATCGAGCATGCCAAAAAAGTTGGCTTTTACCAAAATTGTCGCACCGCTGGTGTTCAATGAAATTTTCGGATAGCCTAATAGTCGTTAGTCCCATCGAGGGTGCTAAAAAATGTTGGCTGCTCAATTTGTTTTTAATTATGCGGGTGTACCAGAATGGATATAGCAACTTAATCCAAACCGATCAACTTTGACCCCCAAGCGCCAAAATAAGCAGATACATCCAATATGAACATATACGACTATATTCTGAAAAGATCGGTTGCTTCCTCAGCCACTTGCAGAATTTGATAACGATCAGGCGATAATTAGAGGCTGGGGTTCTTCATCCAAAGATGGGTTACTTTGTGTCTTCCACAAGAAAGGGCTTGCAAAATACCAGTGCAAATTAAAGAAAATGAAAAACTCACAATCGGTCACTAGGAGCAATTGCAAGAATGCTTCTCTTGAAAGAACTGCTTGATATTGAATAAAGAAACAAATCTAGCGTGTGAGCGTAGACTTAGATTACAACTGACTGTTAGAAATGAAACTATCAAATGGTCTTATTACAAAAAAAACAAGCTTCTACAGATCAAAGGTTAGGAATGTTCGACCAACATGACTTTTAAGTGTAACTTAAATAAATTGGATTCCACAATTAACTTGGTTTAATTTAGGTTAATATACACCACTTATGCCATCTGTAAGTTCTTGCCTATCATGTGTCATATCCACACCGTTCATCTGTTTTTCGAGCTCGTTTTAGGGCATGAGCCCAAAATTGAAGCATATACAAAGCTCAAGTGGACAACACCACAGGAAACAGTGGGGATAATGACGTCCACAATAGAGACCTTCTTAGGGCCACAGTGATGTTTATTTGTCATCTCTGTCCCAGACGCGGATTGCATCCTGCCCCGTGATGTTTATTTGTCATCTCTGTCCCAGACACGGATTGCATCTTGGCCCCGCTCGGACGGATTACCGTCCGGGCAGGGATCTGTGGGGCTCACTTGATGTAAGTGTTTTATCCATGCCGTTAATCATTTTTATCAGATCATTTTTAAGGTCGGAACCAAAAAATGAGGTAGGTCTAGGGATTAATTGGACCACAAGGTTGGGATTGAACATCTACCATTAAAAACATCTTGGGAGCTGGAGAAGTTTCAGATCAAGCTGATATTTGTGTTTACACTTCATCCACGTCTACATGAACTTATGAATACGTTGGATGGTAAAAAAACATCACGGTGGCCATTAGAAAGGTTTTAACGGTGGGTGCCATTATCATTGCAGCTTCCTTTAGTGTGGTCCACTGGAGCTTCGGAAGTCTTCATTTTTTAACATGATACTTAAAATAATCTTATAAAAGTGATGAACGGAGTGGATAAAACACTTACATCATGGTGGGACCCACAGAGCCCTACCCGGATGGATTACCATCCGGGCGGGGGTAGGATGCAATCCGCGTCCCTCTCTCTCACACACAGGAGCAGATTAGCTATTACCTGGGTAATAGCTTAGTCGGTATTACCATTACATTATAGGGCCCACCCCGATGAATTTGTTTCATATCCACACCACCCATCTATTTTTTCAGCTCATCTAATGACGTTATCCTAAAACTTAAGTAGATCAAAATCTCAGGTGGACCACACCACTGGAAAAGTGGTGAACAACCATTAAAAGCTTTTTATAGACCACAAAAGCTTTGAATCAATTTAACCTTTGTCTTTTCCCTTCCAGTTGACGGGTTGGATGACAAATAAACATTATGCATCTTCCTGCAGTGGGTCTTGAGGTGTCGGGTTGGATGAAAAATAAATATTATGATTCTTTGACTTGAGATATTTTTAATGGTGAGCATTCAATCATCATGTTCCTTGTGGACATAGATATCATGGGACTTCGTCTTGAGATGTTTTTAATGGTGAGCATTCAATCATCATTGTTCCTTGTGGACATAGATATTAGGACTTCGTCTTGAAATGTTTTTAATGGTTAGCATTCAATCATCATTGTTCCTTGTGACGTGGTCCACCTGAGATTTGGATGTACTTAATGTTTGGGACTGTGTTACCCACTAAGTTTTTACTTGGTTAACACCTAATTCAGGCTGCTTCTTCTTCTTCTCTCTTTACCTAAGTGGCTTTTTTATATCACAATGGGTACTTAAGCCCATGACCGCATGTTGAAACTCTTGTAAGACTACCACCGAGGCATGAGTAAGGGCCCTCTCACACACACATATACACCGTGATGAAGGGAAAGCACAAATATCCAAAACTTGTGGCCGTATAAAATTTCCAAACGTCGATGTTCAATTCTCACTATTTCTTGTGATATGGTCCATTTGATCTTTGAATATGCAGATGATCAGCGTGAATAAGACTACATCACAATGGGCCCCATAGAATTTACTCAGCATGTACTAATGCTTATTTTTAGTGGCACAAGAAGCTAATTGGGGTAAAAATAATGTTTGTGAGAAATCATTCCACACATCTGTTGGCTGCTCAGGTTGTTTTTAATTATGTGGGTGTGTCAAAATCAATGTAGCGGCTCAATCCAAACTAATCAATTTTGATCTAAAGCACCAAAATAAGCATATACATCTAATATGAACGTATATAACCAAATTATGAGAATATCAGTCACTTACTTAACTACTTGCAGAATTTGATAATGATCATGCGATAATCAGAGTATGAGATTCTTCCTCCAAAGATGAGTTCTTTTGTACCTTCCATAAGAAAGGACTTGTAAAATATCAATGCAAATCAATCAAAAGAAAAAACTCACCATCAATTACCAGGAGCAACTGCAAGAATGCGTATCTTAAAAGAATTGCTTGATATTGGATAAAGAAAAAAATCTAGTGTATGAGCGTAGACTTGGATTACAACTAAAGACTATAACTACGAATTATTACTCCTTGATTATTGCTACTCCTAGGATAATCTAGGATAAAGTAAATTGATGAGAAAATATTTGTTGGTTTTTGATATTTGATTGTGCTGATTTCTCTTCCAACACATTCATTTGCTATTTATGGAGTTTTGATGTACCTTGTTCTTCTAGATCTTTCTTTCATTACTGCAATTATTACAATAGTAAAAAAAAGCCTCCCTCTAGACCCTTCTCTTGTTACATTTTTTCTTCCTGATTGTTCGTCTTCTCTCAACCAAGCTTTGCTTTGGTTGTTAATTGTTTATTGGCCACACATCGGATGCATTGCTTTCGTCAGTTATTTGATGATGTGTAGTATTAATTCTTATAGATGTTTCTATCTTTAATATAACAAGTGAACCATTGCCACGTAGTCTTCTATATCCTTGTATCTTTCTTGATACGTTTCCCTCTGTCCGTTTCGCTTCTGAATGCCTCTTGGCCGCTCCTTTCACTTTTGTTAGCCAAGGGTTTGTTGCCATCGTCACCTTTTATATCTTAAACACCTTGACCGTGCTTCTTGTATATCGACCCCAATACCATCCACTGAAGTGTAGAACTAAACTATGTAAACATCTGTAAGTCCCTAAAAAGCACTCCGAATATCCTCGAAGATCTTTAGCACGTTATGTCTTCCCCTTGCTATAACACATGTCCTTTTCAATTGAGTTTCCCAATAATGGTTAGAAATATGGTATAACATTGCCCCCATATCGTTTCGCCTTTGGTAAAAGGTGAATGCGATATTGACTCGTTGTTTGGAGCAATAAATATAACTGCTCGGCCATTAAAAAACATCAATTTCGACCATCCTGGTCAGAAAACATCAAAGTCGGTCGACTTGTCTGAACTCAGCCATCTTGGTTGAAAAAAAACAAATTCGGTCATCTTAGTTGAAAAACAATAAATTTGGCCGTATTGGTCAAATTCAGCCATCCTTGTCAAAAAACGATAAATTTGGCCATTTTGGTCGAATTCGGCCGTCTTGGTCGAAAAATGAAAAATTTGTCTGTCTTGGTCAAATTCGGCCATCTTGATCGAGAAACAACAAATTCAGCAATTTTGATTGAATTTGGCCATTTAATCGAGAAATGAGAAATTCAGCCATTTTGGTCGAACTTGAACGACCTAATCGAAAAATGACAAAGTCGGTCATGATAATGGAGATTGTTAGACAATCCATTCCAAATAGGGCTTATAGTTGACCGAGGTAGTAATACAGTAAGAACTTGGTTTGCTGTTTCTTGAACCATTTGAATAATTTGTTCATGATTCAAATAACATGATCCAGCCATTGGAGGTAGTTTAAGGCCTACCTGGTTTTGTCTTTCATAATACGGCGGATTCCCAAGGAAAGTTTGCCCCTAGGTATACCTTGGTTTCCTTCTTCATGAACGACATTCCCGACCTCTTGTTTTGATCGCTTAAACTCAGTAAGTGGCGGAAGATTCCGCACTTCTTGTACTAGAAGAGGCATATTCTGTTCCGAAAGAGATATTCGTAATGTCGACTACAGTGTTGGCGCTACGGGTGTTCTTTCGACAAAGACAATCATCATTTGATTCATGTTTTCAGCATTACTAACCATCCATCTACCTAAAGTTTTAGCTCGAACTCGTGATTATTCAACGATATGTCAAATTCCTCGTTGCATATCGAGCATTTCGGCCAACATAATCTCGGATTCTCAATAGGATCCATTGGGCATCTTGTTTTTCACTTGACATTCATATTGGCTCATGCTATAACAATATAAATATTCATACTGGCTCATGTTAGAGTCTCATCGAGCATGCCAAAAAAGTTGGCTTTTACCAAAATTGTCGCACCGCTGGTGTTCAATGAAATTTTCGGATAGCCTAATAGTCGTTAGTCCCATCGAGGGTGCTAAAAAATGTTGGCTGCTCAATTTGTTTTTAATTATGCGGGTGTACCAGAATGGATATAGCAACTTAATCCAAACCGATCAACTTTGACCCCCAAGCGCCAAAATAAGCAGATACATCCAATATGAACATATACGACTATATTCTGAAAAGATCGGTTGCTTCCTCAGCCACTTGCAGAATTTGATAACGATCAGGCGATAATTAGAGGCTGGGGTTCTTCATCCAAAGATGGGTTACTTTGTGTCTTCCACAAGAAAGGGCTTGCAAAATACCAGTGCAAATTAAAGAAAATGAAAAACTCACAATCGGTCACTAGGAGCAATTGCAAGAATGCTTCTCTTGAAAGAACTGCTTGATATTGAATAAAGAAACAAATCTAGCGTGTGAGCGTAGACTTAGATTACAACTGATGACTATAACTCCTAAGATAAATTGAGATAAAGGAAATTGATAAGATAAATTTGATTGTTGATGTGTTGGTTTTGAGATTTGATTGTATTGATTTCTCTTCCATCACATTCATTTACTATTTATAGAGTTCTGTTATAGCTTGTTCTTCCAGATCATTCTTCCATTACTATAATGATTATAATAGTAGAAAAGTCTCCATCTAGACCCTTATCTGTAAGCCCCGTATCCTAGATCGTACCGTTCCATAGACTTCCGTGGTCTTCCCGGTTGAATTTCGGCAACCTTCGACCCTTAACCGGTATTTGCGTCGGTCATTAGATGATATGTAGTATTAATTCTTCTAGATGTTTCTCTATTTAATATGGTAGTTAAGCCATTGCCAGGTAATTTTTCAGATCATTCTATATTTCTTAATACATTTTTCTCTGTCTATCCAAGGCTTTGTTGCCATTCTCGTCTTTTATATCTTTAATGGCTTGGCTGTACTTCTTGTACATCGACGTCGAACTAAACCATGCAAGTAGCTTTAAGTCTCTAAAAAGCACCACGAATATATTTGAAAATGTCCAGCGTGCAGTGTTTTTCTTTTACCATAACAGATGTCATTTCCAACTGAGTTTCTAAGAACAGTACAACATTTTTGTTCAACTCACGTTTGTATGGGAGCCTAAAAATGAAGTGGATCTAAAACTCAAGTGGGCTCCACGGTAAGAAAAAGTGAGTAAGGAAATGCTTACCGTTAAAACCTCTCCGATGTTCACTGTGATGTTTACACGCCATCCATACCCTTTATACGATCATTCTTATTGGGATAAACATAAAACATATTAGTCAATCCAAGTGTCAATGGCGAATGTTCAAACATCACTGTTTTCTGTAATGCGGCACACTTGAGTTTTGAATTTGTGTTATTTTTAAGCTCATGTCCTAAAATAATCCGGCAAAACAGATGAACGGAATGAATCTGGGCCCACCTAGCTTCTGAGCGCGCGGGAACTTATTGGACTCCATTTAGCCGGCAATCTCCATCCGGCCCACGGTGATCTTGATGTAGCATCCTCTCCGTACGTCATTTAAAACTTTTTCTACTACTTAATTCTAAAAATAAAGCAGATCCGAAGCTTAAGTGGGCCACAACATTGGGAACCGTGGGTTGGGGAACGCCTACCATTGAATACTTCCTAGGCCACCGCTACGCTTATATGCCATCCAACCCGTTCATAAAGATCCTAGCTTAACATGGCCCATTGACATTTTTTTATTTTTTTTTAATTTTTCCCTATCCTTCTATTTGCAGCACATCAAACGTTTTGGATCACTGAATCTTGCCCATCCACGGCCTCCATTGAATCAATGGCATAGATCACGGCATCATGGATCAGGTTTTAGGCACCCATGTCAGAATTATTCTATCATACAGTGGGTCTTGGCCTTGTACAACTGGAAAATGGGTCGTTGATCCAGTCCGTTGATCTGATACTTCAGTGGAATAGACAATGGCCGAGAACATCCTATCTCCATTGCATGGGTGTTTTTTATGATACTCTGGCGATGTATGAAGCTTGATGTACATGTGTCGTACATCTACTTAAATTAAACCGATTAAATTGTGTAACCCACCATCCCTAACTCTTAAGTCAGTCCCAAAATCATATCGATTAAACAATCCTAACCACTAACTGTGGACACTTGTTTATTGAAATATGATCATTGGATATTTTTTCATTTACAAATAAACCACCAAATGGATGGATAATCAAATAGGCCTAATTTTTAGTTCATGGTACATCCATGAACCATAATTTGGACAGTTCAATTTATTGAATTGTATGACACATACATTTTCAATTAATTTCGAAGTGCCTGCGTATCATCCATCACATTGCCCGACTATCAATTTTTTTCCTCCAGTGCATTCTTCCTTTCAGTGGGCTATTTTCACTTTTCAGGCCGTCCATCAAACAGTTTGATTGTCCCAGATGCTTTGGGTATGGTTCCCCTGTGGGGAGGCCTGGTGGATCCCCATCACACGAAACATGGGCCCCACTTCTAGAACACGGATCAGGTGAGGGAGGGGTAACAGCTTAGTGGGTGAGGTCCTGACCATGGGACCCACCTCAATTTATGTCTTGTATATCGACGCTGTCCATACATTTTTCCTGCTCATTTTCGGGCATTGTCCCAAAAATGAGGCGGATCCAAATTCAGGTTTGTGGGTCATTCCTCACCTGAGATGGGGACCATGGGATCAATGGTCAGGATCCTCATACAGGCATCCCATTTTTACAACGCAACGACCCAGGACTACCGACCACCTGCAGGTGCCTTTTTTTTTTTTAAAAAAAATTATTATTACACAAGCACAACACACTCACGCCACAGTGGGATTTCACCACCTATGGATACTCAAATCCTTGTTGAAACTCCTGAGAGTCTACCACCGGAGCATGAGTATAACTTGTCACGCGTCTCATCTTCCATCTTTCTCCCAACATGCCACTTGTGTAGGAAATCGGTACCGCGCAAATGGTAGGCCCCATCTGAAAGATCGACCGTCTCAAAAATCAGGCTGATCTACGCATCAGGTGGCCACATGCGCATGTTGTGTCGGACCGTTGGTTGCACATGGATTCCAAAAACAGACCTTTAATTAGGGGTATCAAAGGGCCGGGCTCGGGCCTACAAAATCAGAAGTTTGAATAGACCCGGCCCGAAATAGTTCGAAATCTGGGCCTATATCTACCCAGCCCAGCCCGTTGACAGCCGTACCTTTAATCATTACAACTTTGCATCACGCCCACCCATGCGGGAGCGGAGTATGTGCGACCCCGGCCTCACACGATAAGGTGCGACCCTGACATGGTGTCTAAGGAAGGAAGTTACTGTGCTCAAGATCACCATGGGGCCCACCTTGATGTAGATGTCGTATATCCTTGCCGTCCATCTTTTTTGCCAGGTTATTTTAGGGCAGGCAAAAAATGAAGCAGATATAAATCTCAGGCGCACCACACTACAGGAAACAGTGCTGATTGAACGCCCACCATAAAAAAAAATAAAAATTTCTAAGGGCCCACCGTAATGTTTATTTGCCATCCAACATGTTGACAAGATCACACAGATCTGGTGAAGGATTAAAAAACAAATATCAGATTGATCCAAAACTTGTGGCCCATAATAAGTTTCTAATGGTAAATTACAATTGTTTCTTGTAGTATGGTCCACCTGAGACTTGCATCTGCTTCATTTTTGGGCTCATGCCCTAAAATGATCTGGCAAAACAGATGGACAGTGGGGATGTACTACACATCCATCAAGGTGGGCCCCATTGTCAGGGTTGCACTGTGTTGGGTGAGGCCAGGCCACACCTAATCCGCTCCCCATCCATGCTGCGGTTCGCTGGATGACCGGTTGGATCTCAGTCACGTCTGCCAGGTGTTTTTTTTTTTTTTTTGGTTAGCCGGTTAGTACACCCACTGTGATCACACTACACTGTTAGCCACCCCCACTAGGGAATCGATGCCAAGACCTCGCGTTGAGACGAGGTATCTTTTGTTTAATATTATACAAAATTATAATATTTTTGTAAAATATGTAACCTGAAAAATCAAAATGATCTATACTAAGGATAGGCTGAAACATGTCTGAGACGCTGTCCTTAAAGCGTTATTTGCCCCTACTTAAAAGATTGAGTATGCTGATAGGTTATAGGCAAACTACTTCTAAGATACGACGAGCCTAATGTGGGTCTGCGTTCAGCAAACACGAAGGCCCACTAATGGAACTCTGTTACACAGTCTGGCAGAAATATATAAAAAGAAAAAATCCCAGAATAAGAAAGAAGAGAAGAAGAATATTCGAAACTTAGACCACTGCACTTGTCTGCTTTTATTGATCTTCAGCAGTTACTGCTTCAGATGAACGTTCTAGACCACACTTCTAGTCTAATTCTCAAGCAATGGTTCAGACGAACCTTGCTATACTACTGGAATTACTACTGCATATGAGAAGAGTGGCTTAAGCTTAGTTCGTATGGGTCTGCTGGAGTGGGTTGAGAGATGAATTGGAAACCCATCCAGACCCTCTTTTTATAGGCTATGGTGGCTGGGGGTTATGGTCCAGGGAATTAAATCTCATGACCGTTTTCTAGCTGTTGGAGAAAACTAGTTATTTTATGGCCGTTTTCTAACTGTTGTGCATGACCATTAATCTGCTGCATGCTGACTGTTGTGAGACAGCAGCTAGCCGGCACACATCTCGCTCCGGTTCGCTCAAGGTCGCGAAGGAGCGACAAGTGCAAAGTACGCCACTAGCACCTCTACAGCCACACTGCCTCACATGCCTACGCCCTCGCACCGAGTTCGAGTCCGAGCCCGAGCCAGCACGAGCGGGTGTTCCAGTGCGAAAGTTTCATTCTCCTTTGTACCATGTGGGTAAGTATTATAATACTCCACCACTCTCATATAAAGTACTTTTTCTTCTTCTCTTTTTCCAATGTGGGACTATTCCCAAAATACCCACAAAATGGTATTTTTCCAAACAACTTTTTATATATTATATATTATTTTTTATTATTAAAATATATTTTATTAAAATCAATATTTTTTGCAACAATCCCCCACTTGATTTTTTATAACATATATTTTTCTCGATTAAACATTTCTGCGAGAATAATCAGCTTATATGCATAAAGAAATATATCTTTTGATTTTAATATTTCTTTAGTGTAAGTATCTCAAAACTCTGTCGAAATGACTGGTAGCCGCAGCGTTGAACCAGTTATTCTTAGATAACAGAGTCGGAGAAACCACACACATATTCGCTATGTGTTTGTTAGAGTTCTCATAATCTTGTTTAGCAAATTTAATGGTCATATGCTTATCATAATTCATGAACGATCCCGAGAGAAAACTCTTAACTCTCATGAAAGACGGCACCATCTCTACGTTCATATAGGTGAAATCATTCTAGTGTCTTCGTTACTATAGGAACCTGGCGAATGGGCGCTGAGAGCCGAGAATGGGGTTCTACGGAGGTTGTCGGCACCGAATTCGGCGATCGAAAATTTTGTGAGCCCAGTTTCCGAGTTTGGGGCGTGACATTATCTAGTTTTCTCAACCAAGCTTTGCTTTGGTTGCTAATCGTTCATCAGCCATACATCAACTACATTATTTTCGTCGGTCATTAGATGATATGTAGTATTAATTCTTCTAGATGTTTCTCTATTTAATATGGTAGTTAAGCCATTGCCAGGTAATTTTTCAGATCATTCTATATTTCTTAATACATTTTTCTCTGTCTATCCAAGGCTTTGTTGCCATTCTCGTCTTTTATATCTTTAATGGCTTGGCTGTACTTCTTGTACATCGACGTCGAACTAAACCATGCAAGTAGCTTTAAGTCTCTAAAAAGCACCACGAATATATTTGAAAATGTCCAGCGTGCAGTGTTTTTCTTTTACCATAACAGATGTCATTTCCAACTGAGTTTCTAAGAACAGTACAACATTTTTGTTCAACTCACGTTTGTATGGGAGCCTAAAAATGAAGTGGATCTAAAACTCAAGTGGGCTCCACGGTAAGAAAAAGTGAGTAAGGAAATGCTTACCGTTAAAACCTCTCCGATGTTCACTGTGATGTTTACACGCCATCCATACCCTTTATACGATCATTCTTATTGGGATAAACATAAAACATATTAGTCAATCCAAGTGTCAATGGCGAATGTTCAAACATCACTGTTTTCTGTAATGCGGCACACTTGAGTTTTGAATTTGTGTTATTTTTAAGCTCATGTCCTAAAATAATCCGGCAAAACAGATGAACGGAATGAATCTGGGCCCACCTAGCTTCTGAGCGCGCGGGAACTTATTGGACTCCATTTAGCCGGCAATCTCCATCCGGCCCACGGTGATCTTGATGTAGCATCCTCTCCGTACGTCATTTAAAACTTTTTCTACTACTTAATTCTAAAAATAAAGCAGATCCGAAGCTTAAGTGGGCCACAACATTGGGAACCGTGGGTTGGGGAACGCCTACCATTGAATACTTCCTAGGCCACCGCTACGCTTATATGCCATCCAACCCGTTCATAAAGATCCTAGCTTAACATGGCCCATTGACATTTTTTTATTTTTTTTTAATTTTTCCCTATCCTTCTATTTGCAGCACATCAAACGTTTTGGATCACTGAATCTTGCCCATCCACGGCCTCCATTGAATCAATGGCATAGATCACGGCATCATGGATCAGGTTTTAGGCACCCATGTCAGAATTATTCTATCATACAGTGGGTCTTGGCCTTGTACAACTGGAAAATGGGTCGTTGATCCAGTCCGTTGATCTGATACTTCAGTGGAATAGACAATGGCCGAGAACATCCTATCTCCATTGCATGGGTGTTTTTTATGATACTCTGGCGATGTATGAAGCTTGATGTACATGTGTCGTACATCTACTTAAATTAAACCGATTAAATTGTGTAACCCACCATCCCTAACTCTTAAGTCAGTCCCAAAATCATATGGATTAAACAATCCTAACCACTAACTGTGGACACTTGTTTATTGAAATATGATCATTGGATATTTTTTCATTTACAAATAAACCACCAAATGGATGGATAATCAAATAGGCCTAATTTTTAGTTCATGGTACATCCATGAACCATAATTTGGACAGTTCAATTTATTGAATTGTATGACACATACATTTTCAATTAATTTCGAAGTGCCTGCGTATCATCCATCACATTGCCCGACTATCAATTTTTTTCCTCCAGTGCATTCTTCCTTTCAGTGGGCTATTTTCACTTTTCAGGCCGTCCATCAAACAGTTTGATTGTCCCAGATGCTTTGGGTATGGTTCCCCTGTGGGGAGGCCTGGTGGATCCCCATCACACGAAACATGGGCCCCACTTCTAGAACACGGATCAGGTGAGGGAGGGGTAACAGCTTAGTGGGTGAGGTCCTGACCATGGGACCCACCTCAATTTATGTCTTGTATATCGACGCTGTCCATACATTTTTCCTGCTCATTTTCGGGCATTGTCCCAAAAATGAGGCGGATCCAAATTCAGGTTTGTGGGTCATTCCTCACCTGAGATGGGGACCATGGGATCAATGGTCAGGATCCTCATACAGGCATCCCATTTTTACAACGCAACGACCCAGGACTACCGACCACCTGCAGGTGCCTTTTTTTTTTTTAAAAAAAATTATTATTACACAAGCACAACACACTCACGCCACAGTGGGATTTCACCACCTATGGATACTCAAATCCTTGTTGAAACTCCTGAGAGTCTACCACCGGAGCATGAGTATAACTTGTCACGCGTCTCATCTTCCATCTTTCTCCCAACATGCCACTTGTGTAGGAAATCGGTACCGCGCAAATGGTAGGCCCCATCTGAAAGATCGACCGTCTCAAAAATCAGGCTGATCTACGCATCAGGTGGCCACATGCGCATGTTGTGTCGGACCGTTGGTTGCACATGGATTCCAAAAACAGACCTTTAATTAGGGGTATCAAAGGGCCGGGCTCGGGCCTACAAAATCAGAAGTTTGAATAGACCCGGCCCGAAATAGTTCGAAATCTGGGCCTATATCTACCCAGCCCAGCCCGTTGACAGCCGTACCTTTAATCATTACAACTTTGCATCACGCCCACCCATGCGGGAGCGGAGTATGTGCGACCCCGGCCTCACACGATAAGGTGCGACCCTGACATGGTGTCTAAGGAAGGAAGTTACTGTGCTCAAGATCACCATGGGGCCCACCTTGATGTAGATGTCGTATATCCTTGCCGTCCATCTTTTTTGCCAGGTTATTTTAGGGCAGGCAAAAAATGAAGCAGATATAAATCTCAGGCGCACCACACTACAGGAAACAGTGCTGATTGAACGCCCACCATAAAAAAAAATAAAAATTTCTAAGGGCCCACCGTAATGTTTATTTGCCATCCAACATGTTGACAAGATCACACAGATCTGGTGAAGGATTAAAAAACAAATATCAGATTGATCCAAAACTTGTGGCCCATAATAAGTTTCTAATGGTAAATTACAATTGTTTCTTGTAGTATGGTCCACCTGAGACTTGCATCTGCTTCATTTTTGGGCTCATGCCCTAAAATGATCTGGCAAAACAGATGGACAGTGGGGATGTACTACACATCCATCAAGGTGGGCCCCATTGTCAGGGTTGCACTGTGTTGGGTGAGGCCAGGCCACACCTAATCCGCTCCCCATCCATGCTGCGGTTCGCTGGATGACCGGTTGGATCTCAGTCACGTCTGCCAGGTGTTTTTTTTTTTTTTTTGGTTAGCCGGTTAGTACACCCACTGTGATCACACTACACTGTTAGCCACCCCCACTAGGGAATCGATGCCAAGACCTCGCGTTGAGACGAGGTATCTTTTGTTTAATATTATACAAAATTATAATATTTTTGTAAAATATGTAACCTGAAAAATCAAAATGATCTATACTAAGGATAGGCTGAAACATGTCTGAGACGCTGTCCTTAAAGCGTTATTTGCCCCTACTTAAAAGATTGAGTATGCTGATAAACTTAGACCACTGCACTTGTCTGCTTTTATTGATCTTCAGCAGTTACTGCTTCAGATGAACGTTCTAGACCACACTTCTAGTCTAATTCTCAAGCAATGGTTCAGACGAACCTTGCTATACTACTGGAATTACTACTGCATATGAGAAGAGTGGCTTAAGCTTAGTTCGTATGGGTCTGCTGGAGTGGGTTGAGAGATGAATTGGAAACCCATCCAGACCCTCTTTTTATAGGCTATGGTGGCTGGGGGTTATGGTCCAGGGAATTAAATCTCATGACCGTTTTCTAGCTGTTGGAGAAAACTAGTTATTTTATGGCCGTTTTCTAACTGTTGTGCATGACCATTAATCTGCTGCATGCTGACTGTTGTGAGACAGCAGCTAGCCGGCACACATCTCGCTCCGGTTCGCTCAAGGTCGCGAAGGAGCGACAAGTGCAAAGTACGCCACTAGCACCTCTACAGCCACACTGCCTCACATGCCTACGCCCTCGCACCGAGTTCGAGTCCGAGCCCGAGCCAGCACGAGCGGGTGTTCCAGTGCGAAAGTTTCATTCTCCTTTGTACCATGTGGGTAAGTATTATAATACTCCACCACTCTCATATAAAGTACTTTTTCTTCTTCTCTTTTTCCAATGTGGGACTATTCCCAAAATACCCACAAAATGGTATTTTTCCAAACAACTTTTTATATATTATATATTATTTTTTATTATTAAAATATATTTTATTAAAATCAATATTTTTTGCAACAATCCCCCACTTGATTTTTTTAAAATATATTTTTCTCGATTAAACATTTCTGCGAGAATAATCAGCTTATATGCATAAAGAAATATATCTTTTGATTTTAATATTTCTTTAGTGTAAGTATCTCAAAACTCTGTCGAAATGACTGGTAGCCGCAGCGTTGAACCAGTTATTCTTAGATAACAGAGTCGGAGAAACCACACACATATTCGCTATGTGTTTGTTAGAGTTCTCATAATCTTGTTTAGCAAATTTAATGGTCATATGCTTATCATAATTCATGAACGATCCCGAGAGAAAACTCTTAACTCTCATGAAAGACGGCACCATCTCTACGTTCATATAGGTGAAATCATTCTAGTGTCTTCGTTACTATAAGACACTTGTCCTATAGATTGGATTTCATTAAGAGTTCTAAGACTTAACCTTCTTTCGTAACGCTCAGCACTTATTTATTATGGATGAGGTTTTATAATTTAGTGCTGAAAAACTTTCCACATATCAGTGACTTGTTCTTACCCATTAAACCCAAAATTAGAGATTTTTTGACTTTAGGTTGGGTTACCATCACTGGTGAAACTTTGGTTGAAGAGTTTCAACCCCATCCCTCTAGATGTAGCCTTTACTACCTCTCTCTGTAGAGGTTTAGTGAAAGGATCTACCAGGTTATTGCTGAATTTCACATAGGAAATAGCAATGATTCCATCTCAAATCAATTGTCTGACGTATTCATGTCGAAGATTGATATGCCTAGACTTACCATTATATGTGCCGCTATAGGCTCTATGTAATGACCCGAAAAATTTCGTGCAAAGACCCGATTACTACCTCAAATTCCTTAGAAGTTTGATGTGGGTTATTTAGCGCTAACCTTGATTGCTTGTGAAATTAGCATCAATCATTTTAAATTTGATCTGCAGGACTCAAAACCTGTAGAATCGTTAGCGCTATGTTGCCCTAAAATCTAGGATTCAACGCTATATCCAGTTGCTCTCGAGAGTATTTGGAAACTTTGTATCGGACTTGGACCGCGCGTCGAAAGTCCGATAGCGATGATCTTAGACAATTATGATCACCTGGTTGGGCTTGACTATCACCTTAAAAATCAAGTTCAGATGATGTCCTGGGTCGATTTGCTTGAGTCCGGAGTAAAGAGTGTGAGAAAGCTGAGAAATTAAATATAAATTTGTAAAATCTGAGTCGTGTTGCTTGCGCGCCGATTCTAAGCTTTCTGACCGTTGGATTCTGACCCAATTTCACCATCAGGTCAGGGAAGATGGCCCAGGCATGTCATAGTGCTTTTAGACCTGATCGAGTTTCGGTGACCGTTGAATTGAGATTGGTCCGCCATGGCTGATCTGTAAATCCGATCGGTATGAAAACTCAGACTGACCTACATCCATGGTCAGTGAGCTTAAGTCCGACCACACGTGGATAAAGGACCACCGGAAGTGCTCCGTTGGATCGAAATAGACCCGATTTGGTTATAACCTAAGTATACCTTGGCCCTGGGGCTATTTTCATCAATGTTAGGCCTATATAAAGACCTTAAAACCCTCACTCTCTATTCCATACGAATTTTCTAACCCTAGCTAAGAAAGAGAGGAAAAGAGAGAGAAGTTGGTGAATCATCTTGAGATTCTTCCTTATTGCTCTGCATCCCTAAACCGTCACTGCTGAATCGTTATTCCGGCGATTCTAAGTTCATTCTTAGGTAAGTCAATCAAACCCTAACCTGTTTTAGAGCTTAGAATAGTCTATGTGTTGATGTAGCTCATTTCTATTCATGCATTAGGTTATCTAGTCGCCGTTGACGAAGACTTATCGTCTGAATCAGATCTGTGCGTATTTTCTGGTTTAAGGTGCGGACTATATTCGTATAGGTTATGGTTTTCAAGGCTTTCAATGTCAGATAATAGTTTATGATTGTTGTAGGTGCAATTTCACATGCCAAATGCGATGTTTATATTGTGTTCCTGATATATATGAGATAGATTGAGATTTGTGTATTCCTTGTGTATGTAGAAAGTATCGTATACGTATGGAATGCGAACATGTGTTTGCTATGATTAATTGTCATGTATTTGTGTTAGTTATATGTGTGTCAACTCCTTGGCGAAAGGAATTGTCCAAATGTGTGTTATCACCAACATACGTCATGTATGTTAGAATATGTAGTCTAAGTGTTTGTGGAAATGTCTGAATGATCTAATGTGTAATATATTATTCTGTTTACGGACGTTGAGAA
Source organism: Magnolia sinica (assembly GCF_029962835.1). Classification (NCBI taxonomy): domain Eukaryota; kingdom Viridiplantae; phylum Streptophyta; class Magnoliopsida; order Magnoliales; family Magnoliaceae; genus Magnolia; species Magnolia sinica. The sequence goes on along the minus strand of NC_080575.1, from coordinate 86,938,986 downwards.
GAGATTCTCAACTCTCCTATTGGTGTGTATGATTTCCTACATGTAATTTACATTCTTTGTTGTTTAACTTCAAGTACTACTTATGTGTAAATCCACGTTAAGTTGATATTCATCAAATGTTTCCATATTGTATGATTAGAATTGTTGTTCCATTACTGTTTTAAATTGTTGATATGAATATCTGTTATAATTGAATGTGTTTGGGACTATGAAATAGTCCAGGAAATCGGTAACAAACCATAAGTTCGTGGCCGAGGTTGTTTTCGCCACATAGGACGTGTTTGACGAACCCGAGTCGTATTAAGGTTGTCGGCTGTGGTTTGGCCACACGGAGTGTTTGCACACTCTATGTCATTCAACTCAACGTGTGCTCATGCTAGTCGAGTTCGTCAAGTAACCCGATTGTCCCGATGGATGTACATCATGTATGGACGCTATTGTTTGAATCTAGAGTATCAAACTTACCAATGCAATCCCGTTAACCATTGTACATTGATCCGCTAAGACTCATGAGCCGGGCATGGTGGTATGGGACACCGTGGTCGAGCTGTTGGCCTACGCTGGGGTGATGAGCCTCCCCATAGTGACCAATGAACACACCAGACTCGTGAGCCGATTATGGTGGTATGAGACACTATATTCGCGCTGTCGGCCTACATGGATTGGTGACGAGCCCTTTGTAGTGACCTCGAGCATACCTTGATACTGCATTAAGGCGACGAGTCTTAGGGTAGTAACTAAGGTATGATAGGCATGCATTGATTGGTGACGAGCCCTTTGCAGCGACCTAGAACCATATGATCGTATGAGATTCCATAGGACTGACGACCCTAGAATGGATCACTGTATGGGAGTTGATATGAGGAAGGTACCTTAGCTTCCCAATCTTGCTGTATGAAAAGGACTAATAACAACTTGGTAATCATGTTCATGCACCGCATTGCATGTGCGTTGGAGTCGTTGGCACTGCGGGAGGTTGTCATGCATACCGTAAGATGAAGACGCTGAGGGAGTGCAGGCGAGGGCATGCATCATTTCTACATACATCCTTGCATTAACAAGAGTAATTAGAACATGTTTGATTGTATTGCCTTATCATTACTGCTTGATTGATTTGATATCATGTTAACTTTTACTGTATAGTTCCACTGAGTTGATCACTCACTCCCACATTCTGGGACGGTGTTTCAATACCAACCAGACTCTGTCTTAGATGCAGATGATGACGCGATCCCTGAGGCAGAGCAGGAATATGAGGATGATGAGGACGCGTTTTCTTTTATGCAGTTCTCAGGCGGGTTCATGTGAGCCGTGTCCTGATCTACGAGGATTCTGGGTTTTCTTTTGTAATGGATAATTTCATTTTGATACTTATATTTTGGTAGCAACACTTGTAATTATGACCTAGCAGAGTATACATATTACAGGGACTTGCACATGTATATATATATTTCTTTAAGTCTTCCGCTTGCGTCTTTCACTTATCCCTGGATTATGTTTACAGTTTGGCTTAATCGATTCCATGTTTTATGCACTCATACAGACAATATACATCCGTCATTAAATATGTTACATAAGTGATGTTTTGAAACTCGGGAGCTGAAATATGCTCGACCCCCGAATTTCAGGGCGTTACACTCTAGCTAATGTGGCTTCACTATCATAATGTAGTGACACAGCCGATATAAGCTTTACATAAAAAGAGATTTCTAATAGAAGATCCCTTAGCTACTCAGACTCTTTGCCTGTTGCAGTCAGGGCTATAAATTTATATATCATGGTTGAGTGCGTTATGCAAGTCTGTTTCTTGAATCCCCAAGATACAGCTGCACCTCCTTGGGTGAATACCCACCCTGTAGTAGACTTGTTGTCCCTTACACTCGATATCCAGCTCGCATCGGTATATCCTTCCAATACGGCATGAAACTCTGAATAAAATAGTCATAAGTCTTTGGTTGCTTTTAAATAACCAATGACTCTACTAATTGCATTCCAGTGTTCAGTACTGGGGTTACTAGTAAACCTACTAAGTTTACTCACAGCATATGCGATATCGGGTCTAGTGCATTGCATAGTATACATAAGACTCCCTATAACACTCGCATATTCTAATTGTGCAACTGTTCTTCCAATATTTTCTTTTAGCTTGATACTTGAATCAAATGAGGTTTTTGCTTCCTTTATATTTAAATGGTTAAACTTATTTAGTATCTTCTCAATATAATGAGATTGACACAAAGTATAACCCCCACCATGGTTTTTAACTTTGATACCTAAGATGGTATCAACTTGTCCAAGATCTTTCATTTTGAATACGGAAGATAGAAACCCCTTTGTTTCTGTCACACCTTCCATTTCATTACTTATTATTAACATGTTATCAACATACAGACAAATAATAACGATATAACTACCATCTACCTTATAATATATGCATTTGTCAGCTACATTATGCATGAAACCACGAGATATTATTTTTGAATCAAACTTCTCATGCCATTGTTTTGGTGCTTGTTTTAATCCATACAGAGATTTGACTAATCTATATACTTTGTTTTCATTTCCTAGTAGAACGAATCCTTCAAGTTGTTCCATGTATACCTCCTCATTGAGGTCACCATTCAGGAATGCAGTCTTTATATCCATTTGGTGGATGTGAAGATGATGTATGGAAGTTAACGCAAATAATATCCTAATGAATGTTATTCTAGCTACAAGAGAGTATGTGTCAAAGTAATCTATCTCCTCTTTTTGTCTAAAACCCTTAGCTACTAGTCGAGCTTTGAAGGTTTGGATAGTCTCATCAGTGTGATATTTCTTCCTAAATACCCACTTACAACCTATGGGTCTAGAACTTGGAGGTAAGTTTACTAGTTCCTATGTTTAATTTGACAGTATGGATTTCATTTCATCGTTTATAGTTTCTTTCCAGAAAACTGAGTCTCTAGAGGATACAACCTCTTTATATGTTTTAGGATCATCTTCTATAGTCATCACATAAGTATTTTTCTTATAACATTTTCTCTCTCCTTCTACAATATGGAAAACGGCGCATTGTGAGTCTATGTAGTCATCTTCTAGACTCTTCTCTATTCTTGTCCTTTGACTCCTATGAGTTTCAACAGGAACTTCCACTATCTGTGGAGCTGTGCTATCTGATTTTCTATTAGGAGTTTAGATTTCATTATCCTTTGACTCCAAGGATAGTGAGTTCTCAAAAAACTCAACGTCTCTTGATTCTATTATTGTATTAGACTCTATGTCTAGAAGTCTATAAGCTTTACTATTTTGTGCATACCCTACGAAAGTGCACTTAATAGCTCTTGGTCCTAACTTAGTTCTTTTTGGATCAGGAGTTCTGCAATATGCAAGACACTCCCACACTTTTAGATATCCTAGGTTAGGTTTTCTACCTCTCCATGTTTCATATAGAGATATTTTATATTTTTTAGACGAAATTCTATTTAGTATATTGGACGCTGCAAGCAGTGCCTCACCCAATAGACTTAGTGGCAACTTTGCTCTTATCAGCGTTGAGTTGACCATTTCTACTAATGTTCTATTCTTCCTTTCAGCTATTCCGTTTTGTTGAGGTGTGTATGGTGCTATACATTGATGTATCAGTCCATTTTCTTCATAGAAGTTATCGAATTCATTTGAGAAGTATTCTCCTCCTCTATTACTACAGAGAATTTTTATCTTCTTATTTAGTTGATTCTCTACTTTTGCTTTATATATTTTAAACATGTTCAATGCTTCATCTTTGTTCTTTAACAAATAAACATACACATATCTAGAGCAATCATCTATAAAGGTTATGAAGTACCGTTTACCTCCACGAGGAAGAATGCTGTTTAACTCACAGATATCACTGTGCACAAGATCCAATACTTGAGACGATCTTTCAACACTTGGAAAAAGTTTCTTCGTCATTTTGGATCGTATGCACACTTCACATTTATCGGTTTCATTATCTGTGTATGAGATTAAACCATTCTTAGCCATGAACTTTAAGGTACAATACCCTATATGGGCTAGTCTATCATGCCACAGTCCAGCGGATTCAATCATATACGCAGAAGTGCTACTTTCATTCAGAGAAAACCAAGCATATCTCTATTAGTGTTCTTTACTGCATGTACCTTGGACAAGGTATTCCCGTTATCATTTTAATGCCTGGTTTACCCAGAATATCCCCAGAAACTAAGTTTTGCCTCATGTCTGGGACATGCAGTACATTAGTCAGAATCACTTTCTTCCCAGAGGTGAATATCAGTTCGACAGTTTCTTTGCCGGCGACCTTCGATCAGACTTCATTACCCATTTGGACTTCTTGACAATCGGTCAATTCCTCATAGGTTTTGAAGGTTGATTTATCGTAGCACACATGAACTGTAGCGGCAGTATCATACCACCAACCTGGAACTTTGCGTTGGATGGTATTCACCTCAGTGATCATAGCCACAATATCGCATTCTTCTACTGCACTTGCCTCTTTTTTAGATTTGCGATATCGGCATACTCGAGCATAGTGCCCGATTTTTCCACAGACATGGCATGGGCCTTGGAACTTTCCGTTCTTCTTTTGGGCGTTTTTCTTGAATTTCCCTTTATTGGGTTTCAGGGAATCGTCCTTCTCGGGATTCTTGTTATTAGTGTTCTCTACTGCATGTACCTTGGACGAGGCATTCCCATTATCATGCTTTCTGTCGCAGTTACGAAATTCTTCCTCAATTCTAAGGTGTTTCTGGATTTGTTCTAGTGTGTAGTTTTCGGTTTTATGCAGCAACTTCTTTCTATAGTCTTTCCACATCAGTGGCAATTTAGTGATTATAGCCTCGACTTGGAATGATTCGAGAAGATCAATCTTTATCGCTTTGATTTTGTTTACTATTAACTGCAATTCTTGGATTTGGGGCAGCATCGGTTTATTATCTACCATGCTGAAGTCAAAATACCTGGCGATGAGAAACTTGTTGGTACCTTCTTCTTCAGCCTTATATTTGAACTCCAGAGCGGCCCAGATCTCATTTGCTGATGACGTTTATTGGTACAGATCGTACAGTCGGTCGGAGAGAGCGTTCAGAATGTGTCCTCGACACAAGCGTCTTCGGCTCGTTTGGTGCGGGCAGCACCTGTTCAGGTATGTCTGTGCCAGATGCTTCAGGTAGCACTTGCAAATTTGGATCTAATATGTAGTAGATCTTTAGCGCCGTCAGAAGAAATTTCAGTTTGTCTTGTCATCTCATAAATTTGGTTCTATCAAACCGATCAAGACATATCAAGTCCTGATTCATCAACTTGATGGATGAAACACTGTCGGCTTCCATTACAAAATAACGCTTTAAGATTGTTATATATTATACAGAATTATAATATTTCTGTAAAATATAGAACCTGAAAAATCAAAATGATTTATACTAAAGACAGGCTGAAGCATATCTGAGACGCTGTCCTTAAAGCGTTATTTGCCTCCGCTCAAAAGATTGAGTATGCTGATAGGTTACAGGCAAACTACTTCTAGGATACGAGAAGCCTGATGTGGGTCTGCGTTCAGCAAACACGAAGGCCCACTAATGGAACTCTATTACACCGTTTGGCAGAAATACATAAAAAGAAAAAAAAATCTCAGAATAAGAAAGAAGAGAAAAAGAATATTTGGAACTTAGACCACTGCACTGGTCTGTTTTTATTGATCTTCAGCAGCTACTGGTTCAGATGAACGTTCTAGACCACACTTCTGGTCTAATTCTCAAGCAATGGTTCAAACGAACCTTGCTATACTACTGGAATTACTACTGTATATGAGAAGAGTAGCTTAGGCTTAGTTCGTATGGGTCTGCTAGAGTGGGTTGAGAGATGATTTGGAAACCTATCCAGGCCCTCCTTTTATAGGCTATGGTGGCTGGGGGTTATGGTCCAGGGAATTAAATCCCATTACCGTTTTCTAGCTGTTGGAGAAAACTAGCCATTTTCTAACTGTTGTGCATGACCATTAATCTGTTGCATGCTGACTGTTGTGAGACAGCAGCTAGCCGTTTTCTAGCTGTTGGGCTAACCATGCAGTAGTTTCTGCATAACTCATGCAATCAAGTCCATAGCTGTTACACATTGGTGCAACAACTATATTTCCAGCCTCTATATATTCAGAGAGACTCTCATTTAGTCCTCTAGATTTTTGTCCAGCCAACCATCTGCCTTAGCCACTTAGTCGCACCGCGACTCGCTCCGGTTCGCTCAAGGTCGCGAAGGAGCAACCCTCTACGACACGATGCGGACGTGCAAAGTGCAAAGAGCGCCACTAGCGCCTCTACAACCACACTGCCTCACATGCCCATACCCACACCCTCGCACCGAGACCGAGTCCGAGCCCGTGCCCGAGCTCGAGCGCGCGCGTGCGGGTGTTCCAGTGCAAGTTTCATTCTCCTTTGTACCATGTGGGTAAGTATTATAATACTCCACCACTCTCATATAAAGTACTTTTTCTTCTTCTCTTTTTCTAATGTGGGACTATTCCTAAAATACCCACAAAACGGTGTTTTTCCAAACAACTTTTTATATATTATATATTATTTTTTATTATTAAAATAATTTTATTAAAATCAATATTTTTTGCAACAATCCCTCACTTGATTTTTTTTAAAATATATTTTTCTCGATTAAACATTTCTGCTAGAATAATCAGCTTATATGCATAAAGAAATATATCTTTCGATTTTAATATTTCTTTAGTGTAAGTATCTCAAAATTCTGTCGAAATGACTGGTAGCCGCAGCATTGAACCAGTTATTCCTAGATAACAGAGTCGGAGAAACCACACACATATTCGCTATGTGCTTGTTAGAGTTCCCATAATCTTGCTCAGCACATTTAATGGCCATGTGTTTATCTTAATTCGTGAACAATCCCGAGAGAAAACTCCTAACTCTCGTGAGAGACGACACCATTTCTACGTTCATGTAGGTGAAATCATTCAAGTGTCTTCGTTACTATAAGACACTTGTCCTACAGACTGGATTTCATTAAGAGTTCTAAGACTCAACCATCTTTCGTAACGCTCAACACTTATGTATTATGGATGAAGTTTTATAATTTAATGCTGAAAAACTTTCCACATATCAGTGACTTATTCTTACCCATTAAACCCAAAATTAGAGATTTTCTAACTTTAGGTTGGGTTACCATCACTGGTGGAGCTTTAGTTGAAGAGTTTCAACCCCATCCCTCTAAATGTAGCCTTTACTACCTCTCTCTGTAGAGGTTTAGTGAAAGAATCTGCTAGGTTATTGCTGAATTTCACATAGAAAATAGTAATGATTCCATCTCAAATCAATTGTCTGACATAATCATGTTGAAGACTGATATGTCTAGACTTACCATTATATGTGACGCTATAGGATCTAGCTAATGTGACTTCACTATCACAATGTAGTGACACAGCCGATATAGGCTTTACACAGAAAGGGATTTCTAATAGAAGATCCCTTAGCTATTCAACCTCTTTGCCTGTTGCAGCCAGGGCTATAAATTCAGATTCTATGGTTGAGTGCATTATGCAAATCTATTTCTTTGATCCCCAAGATACAGCTGCACCTCCTAAGGTGAATATCCATCCTGTAGAAGACTTGTTGTCCCCTGCACTCGATATCCAGCTCGCATCGGTATATCCTTCTAATACGGCAGGAAACTCTGAATAAAATAGTCCTAAGTTTTGCTCCGGTTCGCTCAATGTCGCGAAGGAGCGACCCTCTGCTACACGATGCGGACCTGCGAAGTGCAAAGTGCGCCGCTAGCGCCTCTACAGCCACACTGCCTCACATGCCCACACCCTCACACTAAGCCCGTGACCGAGTCCGAGTCCGAGCCCGAGTGCGCGGGTGTTCCAGTGCGCAAGTTCCATTCTCCTTTGTACCATGTGAATAACTATTATAATACTCCACCACTCTCATATAATGTACTTTTTCTTCTTCTCTTTTTCAATGTGGGCTATTCCCAAAATACCCACAAAACGGTGTTTTTCCAAACAACTTTTTATATATTATATATTATTTTTTATTATTAAAATATATGTTATTAAAATCAATATTTTTTGCAAAATCTTTCACTCAAGTCTACCACTTGAGCTATGGATATGGGTGTTCGTCTGACAGGTGTTGTTTCCACACGGATGGTATGTGAATGAATCAATATTTAGATGCCTTCATGGTTTGCTTTTCTTTTAGAGTAATTATACAATGCTCTAGTCAAAAGGTTGCTCAGTTTGCAGAAGTGGGGCCCATGGTCCTGAGATCCAAAACGTTGATACGACGGGGCTTGCCATGGATAGCCCACGCACAATGGATACCCAGATTTCAAGACCCCAGAAGTATAAGACTCCCATCTGGAGAATTTTGGTGCATGGACCAATCTACGGGGTTGCCCAAAATATCAACGGTTTGGATCACCGAATAATATAACCCAATTGTGCAAACTGAAAACGAGAACACATCTTTTTTGAATTTCTTTTGCATACTCCCGTATCTCCACCACTCTATTCAAAACTTTTGTTTGGGGGGAGGGTGGGTGTTGAGATTATACAAACTCCACAATGAATAGCCATTCACGGTGGGCCCCACTACATAAACAGTCTGGATCACAGAAAGTGGGACCCAACAAAAAGTTCCACACGAATCCAAAAAACAATTTGGAAGTTTTTTTTTTTTTTTGAATTTTCTTTCTGCGACGACGTCAGGTTGCACCAAATATCATAATTTGGTCAGTTAGATGCAAATTTCATGACATTTCATGAAATTTGGCACAACCGAACACTGTTTAAAATTGCAATTCAAATGAATTGTAGCAGTCACCGTTTGCTTGTTTCTGTTTTCTGAAGCTGAACTATAGCATTAAAGCTGAACTCCTTGCCGGGCTCAAACGCTGCTTCCAGCTCCTCATAGCTCTCCTCAATTTTCAGATCCTTGGTGACTTCCAATCCTTCCTACAAGATCGGAAAAAAATGAGGAAAAAAACTGTTTAGGCCAGCAGTTAAAGAAGAAATTCATGAGAAAAGGATGCATGCTCACGTTCATATGCCATTGTTCATAGCATTTCATGTGAGATAATTACACAATCTGAGGGCTGACTGTCTCCGTTTTAAAATAGGGAATGCAAACGTTTTCACCACAATGTTGGACCCACTGTGATATGTTAATGACATTCACTCTGAGCATAGTTTATATGCCATGCATTGTCGACCATGTGCCAAAAATAGGCCAATCAAGGACTCAGGTGGGCCACACCAATGGAACAGTTGGGGTTGGATGCTCACCCTTTGATTCTATAAAGGACCAACCATGTTGTGTATTATGCCATCCAATCCATTAACATGAAACATACACCCCGGATGATGGCAGACCTAAAAAACCAAGCTATTCCAACACTTGGGTGGGGTCCAACAAGAATCAAGGGCGGGCATCCACTTTCAACTGTTCTACTCATGTGGCCCACCTAAGTCATGGATTGGTCTGACTTTTGGGCCCATGATCAAATGAGGGAAGGCATGCATGATTGTCAGAGTGGATGTCATCAAGAGATCAAGGTGGGGCCTACAACAACCGTTTGCACCACATTGCGATGAAACATTTGCACTTTAATTTCGTTTTCATATTTCTTCCTATGTTTGAAAGGTAGTCTATGGGGCTGCAGCCACCAAGATTGGGGTCCCAGGACTTCCCCATCATTCTAGCATCCACCCTCCATGATCGAACCGTTCAGCATGTAGAGCCCACCATTAAGTGCTGGTAGTTTGACGGTCTGACTGATTGAATGAATCCCACCTTGGTTTGCGAAAAGATGTTTAAACTAGAAAGGTCATTGGTTCACACATTCTACAAACACATTTCTCTCAATAGGACAGGCAAGATCATCCTATCACTACAGTTTTTCTTCTCTTTCTTTTCTGATGAATCTGACTGGTAGTGATCCCAAGGGTGGGCCCCATGCATGACGATGGGCCCAAGTGATGACTACAATCACAAGCTGCCACCGGCAATTGTTCTAGTACCTCACTAAATTAGATGTTATCAGTTTGTTCTCTGCGGTCAAAGGATATGAAGAAAATAGCATGGTGTTTTCATGACATCCATCCCAGATGTTTATAGGATTAGCTTAACCTACAAATCCATGTCTGGGGTCCATCATGATGTTTTCATGACATCCAATCCCTCCATCTATGCACCCTAATGTTTCTTTTAGTGCCCAGAAATCAGGCTGATCCAAAACTAAGTTTGGCCCCACCATAGGGACACAGTTGGGATGGTGACGGCCACCGCTAAAAGCCTTCTAGAATGTATGGTGGGCCCACCATGTTTTTTATATGACATCTAATCCATTCAGAAGCATCATCCAACCAGGAGCAATGGACACCCAACATATCAGGCCATTCCAAAACTCAGGTGGGCATGTGACTTGAGAGGTCATCGGCCTGAGTTTTGGAAGCCAAAGAGAATAGGAGAAGGTGAACATGATGAATGGATTGGATGTCATTAGAACATCATGGTCGGCTTCACATGTTGATTTGTAGGTTAAGCTTAGCCTACAGACATTTGCAATGGATCCGGCCTCTACAAGAAGGAGGCTACTACAAGCATCTCATACCAATCACAAGTAAATTACAACAATATCACTCACATTTGCCACACATTCGGCCACGGTAGAGTTGATTATTTTCTTGATTGCTTCCTTGTTAACTTTTGATGGTCCAAGGATGTGTAAGAGAACATCTTTGGGAATCTGCAGAACATATTGACAAAAAACATAAAACAATAGTCAGTTCTAGCTTCTAGCATTCATAAATTCGAGAATTCTAACAGCAATTTCATGTAACCGGAGTATTTCTTGAGATGATTTTCTTGACATGGTAAAACCTTTTTACCTAAAATACATAAAAACCAAGAAATACAAAATAGAAAACTTCAAATGTTTTATGCTCTTATCCATGAGAGATGCTCCAGTGCTCTCAAAGCACTATAAGTTACAGAGCTCCTACCAGCACTGGGACACAAACAGTCCAATCGATTGATCTGGACTGTCCATTAGGTCCAACACCCATTTATGGGAAACTGTCCAAAGAATTAAACCAATCTAATGATCTTAACCATTTGATCAATGGTCTCTAACAAAGATGGCCAAGATCATTTGTATAAAAATAGGTCTAACCAACAATTCGATTAATCTATTTGATAGTTCCCATCATGGATTGCTTATGATTCTACTTATGATTCTAAACAACCATTTCTATTAGGCAATCCTAACCATCCCATCCATGGGTTGGAAAAAGGATCACTACAAAAAGAAGGCCGGAGCTAGGATGGATGTGATTATCGGAGCAATCTTATTTTTGCATGGTAGCCTTGAAATGTGCTCTAAACTTAAGGACTATTTAGATCGATTTATTGGACGGTCCAAGTTACCCAACACAACTAGGAGCACTATAACTTAAAAGTACTCTGAGAGCGTTGGAGCATCCCCTTGTCCATCTAACAAGGAGAACCAAGTCAGACAATCATGCTATGATTCCAGGGTTTGAAGAAATGAACGTTCATTTATGGGAAAAGATGAATGAATACAACTAGAGATGGTATCCTTCAAAGAAAAAATAAAATTAAAATAAAACAAGAGATGGCACGGGGAAGAAGAAAATCACAAACAGGACAAACTCAATTGAAGAACTGATAACCATATCACAAACGATCCCTTTGGAACTGAACTGATAACTTCATCAACATAGCTGGGGAAAAATTCTGCCCCATAATTAGCCTCTAGGTGATGGAAATAGTACAAGTGTTCTGACAAAAAGTTTAATATTCCAATCATGATAACAAGATTCAAGGTGATACACCATTCTAACTCAACAATTCACATACAACCAATGTTTCAAAACCTGGACTGGACCAGTTTGAACTAGAACTGATGGCCTTTCTGACTGGTTACCATATGACCCTTTACTTTTAAAATTATTATTTTTTTCAGAATCCCAGGTCTTGCAGTATTTCTGGTCCAACCATTGAACTGTTCAACCCAAAAGGTCTAAACCCAAACCATCTGCCTTCATTTATTTATTTATTTATTTTTTGAAAGATTTTAAAATAATCTTTTGAAAGATAACCCACCAATTATTTTTATTTTTATTTTTCCTTCTTAGTATACATATATTTTTTATCTATTTACTTGTGACCATTATTTGAAGTATGCTCGATATTACCGAAATATCCCCAATGTTATCCCTACCTCCAGCTCAGCGATACTGATAAGACGGGTAGCGATATCGATATCATCGATATTCTCAGAAATTCTAAGTATTGACGATGCATCACCAATGTATCACTATCGCCAATGTATTGCCAATATTTTTTATTGTGTAAATTTCAGGTGTTGCTTGTATCATTACTATATTGGTGATATTTTGATAATATCTCCAATGTAGCGATATCGCCAAAAATCTGTTTATTAAAAAACTTTCTATTTCAATTTTTTTTATGGGCGCATGTTTATATGCGGTGTTTAAATTGTCGACGATAATATCAATCGTATCGCAATATTATCGTTATCGCAACATGGGCGATATGAAGACCACAATCTTTCATTTCCTTTCCAGTCATCGACGATTTCTCAACGAAATATTGTGTTGTTGATATTGTGAATTATCGATAGATATTTGGATGGATAGATGGGATGAAAGGGATGGTCGGATTGGTTTCCTACAACAACATATGCTTTTAGGCCCCCACTAAATGGAAACTTATTATCTATGCATTCTTTTTGCAATTTTTTTAATTCCTAAATATGCAAATATGTGTATTTTAGCATCTCCTGAAGTTTCACTGAAAAGATCCACCATTTTCCCCATGTTTCCCCGCATTTCCGGTTATCAATGATATTATCGGCGATATTGATATTGTTTCCATATCCCCGACTGACGAAACTTGTAGCGATACCGATACTTCGAATTGTGACATCATGGATCAACAATGAGATAGGTTTAAATTGGACTAATGACAAAAACATGTTGGCCTATGGTCAAAACATTGCATATAAGGAATCAACCTTCATTGGAATTAAATGGATGAAAAAAAGAATCCATCTCTCAATCCTTCAACCACAACTGTGGTGGGTGTTAGATTTTTGGATCCAAAACAACAGAAACTCAACACAATCTGAAGATCCAGTCAATTCGTTCCTCCAAGGAACCCTATTTGTGATAATATCAAAGTTCCTACAATCAAAACTAAAAGGAGTAGATTAGATCTTACCTTAATGCAATCGAATTGTGTAGATGATTTCCAATGTTGATTGCCTGATGTCGATCCTTTGACAAATATGTCTGTCCCTAATCCATCTCAAATGGGAGAGGTGAGAAAACTGCCATCTACTCCCTTGGTAGGGGGCGGGGGGAGACACACATTGTCCACTAAGTGGAACCACATATTTGCACGTGTGATGGAGATGAGAAACAAGGATGGAAGAAAGATATGAAAACCTCTCTCTCTCTCTCTCTGTGTGTGTGTCCAAGTGAGCCCAAAAGGGAGGGAGAACGTCTAAGGCTTCCTCTAGCTTCTGGACTCTCTTTTGAGATAATATCTATATATAAGGAGGGACTAGGGTTTCAAAGGTGTACACATGTATGGTACACCACCAACTTACAAACTTCTTCGTACCCTACTGCGAGAGAAGTCAATTAAACAACCTCATCCATGCATATATTCATGATCTAATCCTTCCATTGTTTAGACCATCCACTATAGATCAAGATCTCACGATGATAAAAAAGTGGACCATCATATTTGGGCCATCAGTTATCATTAAGTGTGATCAACATAATTTTAATAATTAAAACAAAACTTTAATGGTTGAAAACATTTGTAAAGCTAATTAAAACCTTTAAAGCATTAGAACTGGTGGAAAAACCACTTGATAAGTCCCTCATATAATCAGATCTTAGCCATAAACAAATTCTTAGGTAAACTTAGTGGATCCCATATTGACTTGGGTAAGAATCAATAAATCCTGATGGACGTACCTATCACACTTTAAATGGCATCTAGAAAATCTTGTAAAGTAAGTTAAAGCCGCCGAGCCAATATCATAACCCTTGCACGTCCTTAGGTCTAACGATTGATCATCTTTCATGTAGCATTACGTCCTTAATCACATAGAACATATTTCAGGCAATGGGTCTCCAGACTATTGACTTGAACTCAATCCTCCAATGCAAGTGTTCAAAGGTCCAATACTAGGATCTTATGTCCATGGCACACTTACACTCTTGCGTAGGGTAAGGGCGAAGGCATAACTAACACTAAGTTGCCTCCAGATGGTAAAGGCCGATCATCTTAACCCAAGTTAGTCCCCTCACACAAGATGATTGTACATCCTCATAGGATGATGCCCACAAATGTAAACTAAGCATCCGTGATAGTCATGGCACGTCAGGGTACTGAGATCCATGGGCCACAATTCTCCCTTATCAATGACCACTGTGTCCAATCTCAAGTTTCCAAGGACTACAAAAGAATCTCTCCTCACATAACTAGTATCATAATAAGTTTAAGGCAACACCAAATATCAACGAAGGCACATCACATTGTCAAAAAAGTACTCATGGTCATTAAGATCAATGGCTGGGATCGGCCTATCACATCCACGGATCCAGTGGATTGGGGTGTGCATTGGCTTTCCAAGGCACAACTCCAACAGTGGGATCAGCTGGTATAAGAGAATCACAATAACAAAATCATTAAAACCTTGTTTCAAAAACACTATTTAAATGCACCAATATAGGCCTTCCCTACTACGCCCATCAATATTCAACCGAACCAGACTAGGAAGATTTCAAAGACGGGGTTATGACCTCATAACAACTAACTAGGTTTGATAATTGTAATGCCTGTTTTAAAGCTGAAAATTAAAAATAGAAAACAGAGAGGGTCAAACCCAAGTGAAAGCAATGGCCTTTTTACCAGGGGATGGTGTTAAATTCCATGGTGTAACACCTATATTTAAAGATGCCTTGTGTAAATAACAACTATTTTTCAATTTTATTAGAACTATTACCAAGAAAGTAAAAGCTGTATTTTCATAATAATAGTCATTATTCAACAAGAACTTTTAGTTACATAACACAATGAGTGAGTCAAGTTTAAAATCAGTGTATCGGGCATGGTATTAAAAACAGTTATGTAACAGCCATAAATGGTAACGGTGGGACCCGTTAACTGTTTTGAAAAAATGGCCCATAATGGGCTTGTAATGGCCATAATGGGCCCATAACGGTCGATATGGGCCCATAATGGGCCTGTAATGGTCCTATATGGGGCCGGTACATTTTCTTCCTTTCAAAAACTTTGACTGTTATAAGGCTGTCACGCTCATTATGGTCCGTATTGCAATGGCCACAAGGCTGGCTGTCATGGCCACTGTTACCATTATTGAATACCTTTGGATTGGGTATCATCTCGTTCACCATCAATATGGTCCCGCATTGCCTTGTATCAGGCTGTTTTGGTCCAACACTGTTACAACCATATCCTTCCAACAAAGTGGTCAAACTCTACCTTCAACATGAATTCTGCTGCATTCCTCTTTTAAGTACATACTATGTGAATAAGATTTCCAAATGTCTCGCTCAAGATTACAACTACGGGACCACTAGACCAGCTCACTTGTACGCTTAGTAGATAAATCTGTACCTAAGTTGCCCCTGTCACATTAGAAACTCGCTCCCATCCTACTAAATCTCATCTTTTCCCACCACCAACTACCACTAGAATGATACCATGAAACCCACTTCTAACACCACAAATTTTGCATGGTTTGTTGATCTTTTTGGTCTATGGAATCTAGTCCTTTCAGCCAATGTTAAAATTCAATTATTTTTCATTAAAAATCAACAAATTAGTTGTATTTTATTACATACAAGTAACAGCAAAAATTTTATTACTATCTTCAGAATAATCACTTCCTAATAAATGTTAAAGATTGTGCCCCTCTTCCCCGTGTTCTGGAAAAAAAAAAATATATGGAGCCAATGTATTTCAATATTTCGGCTTCTATCCTGCTTATCATCCAGCTTCAACCAATTCAGCTAACATTGTCAGAGAGAAATTAAGAAAACACAACAACTAATTTCTAATGCTTGTTAGCAGAAAAATTAATTCCATATTTCAAACTATGTAATGACATGAAAAGTTTATATAGGGATTTGGAGTGACAAAAATTAATATCAAGATATGTTAACTACTAACAATAAGATGACGTGAGGGAACTTACATCGGGAGTTTTTCCTGAGTGGTCCAAGTCCATTGTAGTAACAACCATGTCAATCCAATGGAACAAATGTCAAAGTTTCAGATTGCTTCTCAATCAAATAAATGAGTAAAAAAACCAATAAAGTAGTTAACATATAATACAGGACATGAAATTCAAATATGATGTGCAAGATTTTCAGGCTTTAGGTCACACTAGTTCAGAAACAATTACACAAAATTCCACATCCCATATAAAAATTCAAGCGTTTAATCAAGGGGAATCTTATGCGGATCCAGACCTTCACACGTTAGGGCCGGATCAATCAAAATTATAAACCAAACAAGAATCAAAGGAGGGTAAATTCATTGACACATGCACAGAAATAATTCCCCAATCCAAGGGGTTCACAGATTTCAATTCGGGGAACCCTAAGTTTGAAGAAAGGGCATGAAATTGGAAATTTGAGTAATTTAAGGTTAGGGTTAGGGATTTGGGATGAAAGAGAGGTGAAAGAGATGAGAGAGACGAACCAGAAAAGTACCGCAAGTGTGGACAGCAGCAATGGCCCAGACGCACGTGCGTGTGATCCCAGCCGCACGTGTGTGGAGTTCACTTTTCAGAAAAAGGCCACCTTGGCCTTGGTCGGCCAGGGATGGACTCCAAAACCCCCAAATCTCAACTCGATCCGATGCACGGTTTGTATGTGGTGCTCCGCCGAAGTTTCAGCCCTCCTGTAGGGTCAGATTCTGAAAATTTGTTGTAGATGGGGAAACGCCTGCAAATATTGATGGATTTGCAGATGGAATGCTTGTAGGAGAAGAGAAATATGGATGGAAGAAGGTGGGGACGAATTGGGATAGGTGTCGCTTCGCACCATGGTAGTCAGCCCTTCGAGGAAGGGAGGGTTTCGCACCCAATTGAATCTCCACAACTCCGAAATTTAGAGCAGCAGAAAAACGCAGCAATTTTATTAATCTTTCGGAAAAAAGACTACAAGGGGTGCCTATTTATAATAAAACCCTATGCCCCAAAACTCGCGCCATGTGCGCAACCTATGTTTTGGAGATGAAGTAATAAAAAATAACGACTAATCAAAACAATCTAAACCGTCCATGATATTCCTAATAACAATAATAAGCAAAACCCAAAATACTAGATTAATTAGAATAGTGGGCCACGATCATGAGAACCTATGGTGGGATTCACACGATTATCGGGTCCACTCCAATGAATCAAAATGCAGTCCTCTAACTAGGAGGCCCTCCCTGAACGTCGTCATCGATCCATATCATGGTGGGGCCCTCCTCCTCCTTGCGTGCGTAGGGGGTGTGCGTGTGCGCATGATGTCCCCATCAACATATTTTCAAAAAGATATATATCATGAGAAATTTCATTTTGAACTGGGTTATTTCTAAAATGAACACCTTAAGGTGGCATTGAACCAATAAACAAGGTTACATAGTGCATCTATGGAAGAGACAAGGGTATTTGGGTTATTTACAATGGTTGGTTATCCCAAAGAAGCTGTTGGCACTGTAAAACTAACACCAAAATATGGCATCATTAAAACTCATTTCAGTTCTGTATAAAAGCAAGTACCAACAAATATGTCTGTGTATATAATGAAAAGGTAAATGGTGTACATAATCATGTGTTGCAGAGCTCAAGCCCTATTGGAACCTGAGTACCAACTCGTAAAAATATAGTGCTAAACCATATCTCGAAGTTTGAAAATTAAAATCGATCACGAAATCAGTATTGAGATTGAGTTCAACGGAACCAAATCACTTGAAAGCACAGTAACTCAACCTGTGATAAGAAACCGTGAAGGAAAAAAAAGAAAAGAAAAAGAAAAAGAAAATGGAAAATAAGAACAAGGAAAGTAATAAAAGAAAGAGGGTAGTAGAGAAAAAATGAGGGGAGAAGAGTGATAAAAAGGTAGGTTACAAAAAAGGTTAGAGAGAGCTACAAATGAGACATAAAAGCTAAAGAACAAAGGTGATTTTGAGTCCATATCGTCCTTTTCTCCCTTCTCATGGATTGTATGTGCTGCATTGAGGACTATTACATTCAAATAAACATATATATCAAATTACCATGAAAATAAATCTAATGAATTTGGAACATACCTCCCTTTACTCTTCGAAAGCCAGGAATTGGTTGGGCAGCATCAACTAGCTTGGAGAACACTTTATCAAAAATAACCTGTGTCTTGTCACCAGATACATTGATCCTCATCTGCGTGTCATTGTCAAGCACATTAAATCTATTCAACGATTTAGAGATCAAACTAAAAGACCATACAAATAGCGAAACTCTTTACCTTTATCCTTCCATCCTCAGAGGCGGAGATACTTTTAGAAACTTCGGATTTAGGAGATGAAGAAACATCAACATCTTCCAAACCTGAATTGGTAACAGGGGTAAGAGAATAACACTCCAACAATATGATAGGCTAAAATAAATGGCACAGATTTCAGGATATAGTGAAAACATCTGAATGGAATATGCAGAGCAAAATTTGAAGTTCTTTACCTGGAGATATGGCAAAAACTTGAGCAAAAGGTTTGAGGTTAGCCCTGCAAGTTGAATTTGAAAGTATAAAATCAAACGATGCATGCATTAAAGCAGCTCTCAATAAGAAAATATTGCATGACCTTAGAAAGTGAGTTGGAAATAATCTTCCATAACAACAAGAATTTGGGAAGATATGTGATAAATACACAGCCAATCAATGCAAGAAGCCTTTCTCCATACAAAATCAAGTCCACTAATGTCCAGCAATTCAGACACTAGGAATGAAACAAGAACAGATAGAAACCTTTATCATCTTAAATGGCATGAGCCATAGAAAACTTCCATTAAAATGTCACCCAAAGTTTCCCAAGTTCTAATTTTCGGTATGCATCCAAATTATCTTCAATGCAACATTCGACATTTTCTTAATGCATGTATGAGGAATTCATCTAAAGGTTAAATATCACTAGAATGCACTAAAAGACTAAAATAGCACATGCATGTAGAGGAAAATTGACATGGTATTAGAACTAAGGACGTCCTAGGTTTAAATCAGCAATTGGAGGCTTCATTAAGCTCTTGAACACTTGACTGAATCAACACAACCCAAATAAAGGCTTACTCTGAAATGAATAAAAGGAGTAGCTCTTTATTTATTTATTTTTCAACCATAAAAAGTCAACCAAGAACTCAAATATTTAATGATGCAGGACAATTAACCACTTGCTCTAAAAGCTCGAACTGTTAGAGTATGGCGAATTAATTCCTTTATCTCGTAGCCCAGGCCCCACATCTCATGGGTTAGGACCTCGGCTGAACCCCCCTCATGGGCCTCAAATCACATGGGTACTGCCTCACACGGGCCGCTCACCGTGAGTGTGTCCCCACATCCCACAGGCTACCCCACTTGAGCCCGGTGTGAAATGCGTATTAATCACTCTCGGTGAGGAGTCTTGAACACGAGACCTCCCTCGTGGGCCCCGCCCACCTCGAGTGTGCCCTTGCATCCCACAGGCGACCCCACTCGAGCCTGGTGTGAGAATGCCCCTGCATTAATCACCCCCGGTGAGGAGTCTCGAACACGAGACTTCCCGCTCTGATACTAATTTGATGCAGGACAATTAACCACTTGCTCTAAAAGCTCGAACTGTTTGAGTATGGCGAATTAATCCATTTATTTCATAGCCCAGGCCCCACATCTCATGGGTTAGGACCTCGGCCGAACCCCCCTCATGGGCCCCAGATCACATGGGTACCGCCTCACATGGGCCGCCCACCCCGAGTGTGTCCCCACATCCCACAGGCTACCTCACTCGAGCCCGGTGTGAAATGCGCATTAATCACCCCCGGTGAGGAGTCTCGAACACGAGACCTCCCCTGTGGGCCCCACTCACCTCGAGTGTGCCCCTGCATCCCACAGGTAACCTCACTCGAGCCCAGTGTGAAAATGCCCCTGCATTATTTAACCATGTACTCTAAAATCTCAGCTGAGTACCAGAAAAATATTGACTTAGTACTCAAACGATCAATGCAGTGCTCAAATGCATACTCCATGGGAAAAAAAATGATTGAGTATGACTAACCACCCAACATTTGAGCCTTGCACTTGGGCCCTCATCAAAGCCGAGTTGATTTTTCGAGTAATCCCCAGCTTAAATTTATACTATACAATGGATTATGGTATGCCTAATAAACAAAAATAGGATGAAAAAAAAAAATCCATAGATTGCCACTAATAAACATAACAATTGTTCTTCCAAAAATCAGATAAAGCAACCACAGAACTGAAAGTGTCCAAATGGAATTGAAAACAACATTCTTGCTTTCATGTATAGGATTGTGACACATTTAAGGAATCAATTTGAGTCTCACCTTGCCGAAATCCCCCGAGCATCATTTCTCATTTGAAGTGAGGAACATGTTCTGCCGGAATATGGAATTCTAGTGTAGAAGTATACTGTTGGCTTGTGATTTAGTATCTAAGAAAAAAATCACAATCCATCTTAGTCAGGCAATAGACACGAAAATATGTAGATTACAGAATCATGGGTGGAGAATGAAAAAAAAAACTGATAAGAGTGATAACCATTAGACCGTAGCCTATATTATTCACACTCGATTAACTCTATCAGATAATGTGGACTGAAACAAACAGATTCAAGAAGTGTTCCAAGTTCTCATGAAGCCATGCTTGGAAACCATGGGTTCCATACCAAGCAGTAGAAAAGGAAACAGTTTGCCTTTGATGTGTTGTTTGGATGGTAAAGAGAAGGGTGTATTCCCCAAGCAATCATTACACTTTTTCATAATTTGGATTGTTGGCACAAGAAACTAGGGGCCTGTTTGGATACCACCAAATAAGTTATTTTTTCTAATTACGGCAGTAGATAAGTAACTTATTTGAGAAAAGTAAGTTTGGTTTATGATCAATTATAAGTAACCTTTTTATTTATTGAAAGTTACTTAATCACTTTAGTTTAATAAGTAGAAATCAAGATAAGCTACTTGAGGCATAAGTAACCTATCTTAAGTAATTTCCGATCCAAACATCCCCTAGGTGAGTTTGTGAGAGCAATATGAGATTTTCACTTGCTACCTAAAAAAGAACTCAAAATTGGAATCCACGTTTGAATAGTTCTCATGGAAAGAAACTAGCTGATAATCATTGTTGTTTCCCTTCTCTTGCCTTGGATTCTATGTATCCAAACATGCTCTAAAGGGAAAAGCCCATGCCAAACACATTGAAAAAATTAACACAGTGTGTGTATCAGCTTAATCTGCCAAAACTAACATTTTAAAGAAGTTTGACATACATGGATTGAAACAAACTGCGCCTGATGAAAAAAGTTAAAACGTGTTTGCTAATTTCATACGCGTGGGGAATGCTGCCCATCCACAAGCAGGCCCATGTGCTAGTATGGACATGTGTGTGAGATCTAAGCCTTCCATTTTGTTGGAAATAATGGTTACATCATCTGCCTTAAAAATCAGGCAGTTGCATTTCTCAAGTGGGCTTCAATGTGCAAAATAAATTAACAGTTAAACAAAATTTCCTAGCTGTACATTTGTTTTGCATGTTGTGGCCCTCTCGAGAGGTATGAAATTGCCTGATTTTTAGGCCAGAAGATTTAAATAGCATAGCCTACCTGATGGAAATATCTGCTTTGCATATGTGTTCTATATTGGCACGTGCCTATGTGTGGGTGTGCAAGGATATAATGCACATGTGAAATTAACATGCCTCAACGTACGTACCTACATACATACAATGATCTAGTGCAAATGACCTGTGGACCCCACCATAATGTGTTGATAACATCCACTCCGACCACCACGCACCACCTCCCATGCTTGGCCATAGGCCCCAAAATCATGCCAATCCATGACTCAGGTTGCCCACACAATAGGGAAATAGCCCTAGAGAGGGCTCGACCTCCCCCCTCCCAATTGTTCCTACACAAGTGGCCCACCTGGGTCATGGATTCACCTGTTTTTTTTGGGCCGGACCCATCACAATGATAATCTTGTGTAAAAAATCAGCCACACCCACTCATCAAGTGAATCACACTTTTATTTCGTTATTTATCAGCAGCTATAGATTATTTTCCATGGCGTGGCCCGCCTGATGAGTAGATGGCTGATTTTTCACAAGGCGATCCTCATGGTGGGACAACCTATTGGCCGGGGTGGATGTTGCATGCACATTACAGGTTGGAAGTAATCCACCCGGTGGATGGTAACTTTTCGTACAACTGGTAGGACGTGCGCGCGTGTGTGTGTGTCAACCAATTAAAAAACATATTCTCACATATAGAGGAAAAAAAATCAGGAGCACTGGATAATGAACCATATACAGAAAAGACCACAAGCTTGGTAAAAACACATTTAAATCTAGATGTTGGAAATGTAGCCTCACTATGGACGGGTCAAAGCCCGAAATTTGCACTAATTGTTCAACCCTAAGCATGATATTCTGCCTGTTAAATCATGAAAATGATAATCACGTAGGAATGAATGAGCCCTCTTTCTTTATGATACAAGATGAATTAACCCCAGATCGCAATTTCAGGAAATTCTACTGAAAAGGAATTCCAAAAGCACAATTTATTTATTTTCCCCTATCCTGGAACGGCCATGAGCCCATCGCGGCCAAACCACCCCTCCCAAGTTCCACTCTAAAGAAAAAACCGAGTCGAAAAAGAAAAGGAAAAGAAAACATGAAAAGAATTGGAAAGAAAAAGAAAAGATAATGTTTTGGGAGAGCGGTTTTACCTGAGAATTCAAACCCAAGAAGAGGGATTTAACGGCTATATCCATTTGTTTCGTCAGAATAGAGAGGGGTGAGGGAAGAGGGCTTTTATAGTTTTCTTATCAGCTTTCCAAAAGTACCCATGTAAGAAATGAATAGATGCAGCTGCTGTATGGTAAGGTATGATACAGACAACCTTTTCCCGCCAAACGTGTCAGATTTTGTAGAATGACCCATCCGACAAACCATGGGAAGCGGATTGGCTGGTGTAACTCACACAAGCAATATACCTACTGTATCGACGTGAGAAGTTCTATGGTCACCAGGTATGTGTTATATTCAAACCGTACATCCATTTTGTGCGCTTGGGATGGAAAATAAGACAGATCTAACTATCAAAAGACTGTAAAAACTAGTAGGGAGATTGAAGATCTACCATTGAAATCTTTTTTGAGGTTACAAAAGTTTTGGATTAATATGAAATTTGTTTTTTCTCATCTTATGAACAGATTGGATGTAAAATAAACGTTATGGTGGTCCTACAAATTGTTTAATGGTGAAAATCATTATCTCAACTGTGGTCCAAATGATCTTTGGATATGTTCATCTTTTGAATAATGCTCTAAAATGATGTCTAAAATAATATATCTATCTTTTGGAGAATGCTTTAAAATGATAACTAAAAAAGATAAACAGTGTAAATATAATAAATACATCACTGTGGAGCCATGTAACTTTGATCTCCTTTGAACCGTTGGTACAAATCGGAACTTGAGGACCCCCCGTGCTCGTCTTCGCACGAAACGTACCTACAGCAGCTATATAGCTGGTGGGAGGTACACCAGCTAATCCGCTTCCCAAACCATGAGCGTCATCTGGTACGAAAATCAGACCTATGCATCCATCCAGTGGGCCACACCAGTATTCTAAGTCATACCATTTCGTGTACTTATGAGTGTGGATCGCCCTGATTTTCATATCAGGTGATTATAACTGAGTGGCCCACCTTTTTAGCGGACACGATGTTAAATTCAAATTCACGGGAGCCCCGCTGATGATCAGGACCGTTAACTATATGGGATCATCAATGGATCCAACACTTTTTTAGGAGAAAATGAACGGTTAGGATGTGTTGATCAGTAGTCAACCATCATGTATGATCCACCTGAAGACTGGACTGCCTAATGATCAGGGCCAGAACACAATCCGAGTGGATCCCATCCGATGAACGGCCCAGATGTCAGAAAGACGTCCACCAGAGGGGAGCATAGAATTCCCATGGCCATCCCTATGAAAAGGCGCGCTTTAAAAAATGGATGGCCACGAAAAGGCTGGTCACTGGTTCACATTCATCTAACATGCACATGTGATCCGTTAATCACGGGGAAAAATCATAGACATCCACAATTCACGTGGGCCAAACCCGAGGGAACAATGGGATGTGATGCCAACAGTCGGTTTGTGTGCAGGACTATCATGTGTATCTTTCATCAAACCCGTTTATCAGGTGTAACTCATTAAGATGAAGTGAAAATAGAAAAAATCAGCATGATACACATGTCAAACGGGCCACACTCGGAGGTTTTAAGATCAGTTTTTCTTCCTCTCCTGGCTTATTTAGGGCTGCACACAAACCGGTCGAACCAATAAACTAGACCGAGATGATCAGACGGTTTGATCCTTAAGTGTACCTTGGTTTTAATTCTGGTTCCACATATTCTTAGTTTGAGAATCGTAGAACCAAACCAAACCATTAACCCATCAGTAGAGCTGAACCCTGAACCAGCCTCCTTAGTCAATAAAATTTTAAATTATTTTATTTTTTAAACATGAAAAACTGATTCATTCATGGAATGAAACACAACATAAATAGACGTTGATAACAAAATCATTTTGAAAACACATGGGGATAATAAAAAAAAACCATGATAAGATTGCTCTTTGTGAATTTTTTTAATATAAGAGCTTAAGTTGGATTATAAAAAAACATGCAATTGAAGTGAATTATAAAAACAAACCATGCAGTTGGGCTATATTATAAAAAGTTCAGGAAAGTACAATTGAACCTAACCTGAATCCAATTTAGCTCTAGGATGCGAACGGTCAAAACTAGAATAGTTAGGAACGGTTCAGCTCGGTTTCACTCCAGAACTGAACCGAGCCAAACCTAACCGTGTCCACCCCCGGTGTTGGAGTTTTAAGCTTTGCTAATGGCACACGTGCTTGCACTAAAAATCCATGCATGTGCCACACATGTGCTAGTATGGAACATAGGTGATACATCTAATTCATAGGTTAGGTTGGTCGGACCTTCTCCGTATTTTCGCAAAAATAAATCTGGTCCATTCAGCAGGTAGATAGGTTATAATACTTCGGCAAAGTTTTTCAGAGCCGTAGATTTGTTTTTTGAACTGTGGCCCATGCGACCATTAAATCAATAATTCTTGGGATAGGGCTTCAATATAGTAGTTCCTTTATGTGGATGACCTATCATGCCATTCTTGCACGTGTGGCGTGTACGTGAACTTTTTATTGCACACGCGTGTGCGCTTAGCAAAGATCCAGAATTTCAGTCTAATATTTTGTACGTACGGTTAAAATAATGATTCTCACCTGATGGACGGATTGGATTCACATATAAAACAAGATGAGCCCCACGGAGCTTGGGTGTTTCACGAAGCTGCGGTTTGAAGGGGGGCATTCCTGTACGTTTGAAGACCTCTTGCTCTGGATATGATAAATGGACGTTTTTCTTCTGCTTTTATTTTTTGGGCTGTAGCTGAAAGAAATGGGTTCGACGGCGATGGCGATTTCTATGAAATTCAATTTTCATCGGAATCCATCTCTCCCGATATCCAAAGTGAGTCATTTTCTCCTCAAAATTTCAATTTCTTCGGTTTCTCTTTCTTGATTTTTTTTTTTTTTTTTCTGTGGCTTTTATTATTATTATTATTTTATATATAAAAAGTTTCGAGAGAGACAGAGTCACCAGTGAAAATGCAAGCGGATGCCGATTGCGTACTGAGTAACTTAACTGAGTAAACTCTGTGGGGCCCACTGTGATGTATGTGTCTTATCCACACCGTCCATCCGTTTTACCAGCTTATTTTAGGGCATGAGGACAAAATTGGGGCATATCCCTCAAGTGGACCACACCATTGGAAAGACTGGGAATTGAACGCTTACCATTGAAAAGTTCTTGGGGGCCACAGAAGTTATGGATCAAGCTGATATTTGTTTTTTTTTTTCCCTTCATCCATGTCTATGTGACCTTATGAACAGGTTGGATGACAAATAAACATCACTGTGGGCCCTAGGAAGGTTTCAATGGCGGACATCATTATACCCACTGTTTCCTGCGGTGTGGTCCACTTGAGCTTTGGATATGCTTCGATTTTGGGCTAATGCCCTAAAATGAGCTGTTAAAACGGATGGATGGCGTGGATAAGACACATAAATCAAGGTGGGCCCCACAGATTTTACTCAGTACGCAATCTGTGTCCAATGCAAGCACAATATCACAAAATATGGCAAGGCTCCTATCTTAACTTTGCACCATTTAAAACATGGTGGTGACTCTTCAGACGTACATATGGCATCTTTGTAAAGCAATCCAGCCCATCCAAATCGCTGACCCAACTGTGGATGGAGCGTAATCGAACATTTGTACTGAGAAGAGCTTCTAAGTTTTCCCTTTGAGTTTGGATTGCTCAGTGTTTAAATTTAACTACCCATTATAGCCATTAATTGGATGGTTAGGATTGCTTGATCGTACTGAGAAGAACTTCTAAGTTTTCCCTTTGAATTTGGATTACTCAGCGTTTAAATTTAACTACCCATTATAGCCATTAATTGGATGGTTAGGATTGCTTGATCAATTTGATTTCAGAGATACATTTCATCCACAATGAGATGCACAGTCTCGATGTCTGGATGCTGTACATCAGTCCACATTCGAGGACTATTAGTCACCACACTTTTTTGAATGGTGCAGAACTAGCCTGGAAGTAGCCAATGAAAGTTAATGATGGCTGGACAATGGTGATAGTTCACCACCATGCCCAAAGTGGCAATGATTCATCTGTTGTATTTCACTCATTAAGGCGTGTGTATGCAGCAACCCAGACCATCCAAATCTCTGCACCCATTGGGGGAGCATAGACAGAAATAACGCTGAAAATACAATCTGGACCATCAAGCTTGCTTGTTGAATTTGGAGAACTAACCATTTCAGTTGAGCTGTCTGTTCCACAACCACCAATTTATGGCTTAGATCGTCCCTTCATTGTGATTTTTGGGTTATGCTCCATCCACAATGGTCTCACAACTTGGGACTGTCCAAGTTGTTTTACATGCATGCTGCATGGATGCTTGTATGGTTGATGAGTCGCAAGCATTTTGAAAATGTTGGTGAACTATCACCGGAGTCTAGCTGTACTGAAGATGGTGAGAATCATAAATTTTTGGAAATTACCAGTACATCTTCCTTCTTTCTTGAGGAAGTAGAAAATGCCATTTCTTTTTAGGGAAAAGGTTCTGTATTGGGCTGTTGGCACAGAGTTCTATCCAAAACTCAACAATCATGCATGGGCAAACTGGTATGAGAACCAATTCTCATTGTGTGGACTATCATACGGTGGATGGTCTGTAGCTTGAAAAATAGTTTGATCGGATATTCATAACCACGGTTCTTAATATTGATATCAAGGGATGTATTGGCTCCACCAAAAAGCATTATGATACAGGTCGTGCATTGATATCGGCCTGAATCGGACTGTTGAATATTTTTTAAAAAAAAGAGGGAAATGAGATATTTAAGAATCTATCCTTTTCTTTCTATGTTGGACATGTATATAATGGTGTATTAGACCATTCTTTGATAAGAATGCTGACTGTTGGCTTTACCTGTTGAAAGTCAACTAAATGGGTCTTCATTGAACACAAATCACACATGATTTGGGGAATTATGGCTCATTATATTGAAATACAACAAAAAGAATATGAAAATATGGAAAAAAAAATTGATGAGTTACCCTTTTTTCCGCTTTTTCCCACATGGTCCATTATGATTCAATATGTTGAATCCCACTCAATAATTTTGTTTTGATCCCTGAAATAAACCTAACTCTAGTCTAAAATGTCTTTCTAAGATTCCTCCATGGTTGAAGTGAAGAAGAAGAAGAAGAAGAATGAGAATGAGAAAATTTCTGAAAAAAAAATAATCTAATTTAGGCCTTTATGGATGTATCAGCCCACATCGGTGCTAATACACCCCATAGCTGATACACCCCATATTGGCTGATATAGATCAATACAGGCTGATATGACCTAAAACTTTTGGGGTGGGCCAATTTGGCTTCATATCACTTATCGTGTCCCGTTGATATGGATACAATACTGATATTTAGATCTGTAATCATAACCCTCCGCATAGAAGTCTTTTGCCCATCAATTGTTGACCTTTTCTTCTTTCTGCATTTTTTTTCTTTTAATTTTTCTGGTCTTTTTTTTTTTTTCCCATCATCTGTCATTTCTAATCTTTGAACCCTTCATATATGGCCACTTTGATGAATGGTCCAAATATCATTGTGTGCTAGTTTACTATTCTTAAAAATGTTGCGATGAAGTCTATGTCCAAGGTTGGTGTAAAAGTTGGGCCCTTATTTTGGTGACCAATCCCTTCTTATATTGAAGCACATTCCAATTTGCAAGAAAAGGTGGGTTATTTGTTAAGTTTTTTTCCCCCTTTCTTGCATGAAAAATCAATAGGGCACTTGTAGTTTGATAGAATTCATAATGTGTCTTGGTATGAATTATCTTTGTGGTTGGCACACCATATTTCTTATAAAATGTGTGCATTTTCACCATGGATATTTTTTAAGGCAAATTTTAAGATATTTATCTTCGCCCTACTAGTTTCCATAAATTTGGTCATTTCTGCTTTAATTGAACTAGTTATTGCAATTCAATTCCATAGTGCATTCTAATGCAAACTTTTCCATTGTTCAATGTAGATTATCCTATTGTTCTTTCACTTTACAGGCAACAATACCTTGGAGCGTGCAGAACCGTGTTTTTGTCAATGGAATTACTATTAGCATGAAATCTTCTAGTGCTCATGTTCCACAGCCAAGTCCATTTAGAATGTAAGTTCTTATGTGTATCTTGTTGTTTTAGTGTCTTTTTCTATTATGTCAACTTCTCTTCTCATTTCAAATTTTATTACTAAAAGCTAGCTGATATGTCAACTTCTCATCTTGTAATACGCTTTATAGCCTTGATATGGTTACAGTCTTCCATTAGATTAATCTTCAGTTTGGATAGTTGGATGTTTAATTAGGATCTTTCAGATGAGCTTGATTTCAATCTAATGGCCTGATCATCAATCAACCGGCATTTGGACCACTTTGGTCTCCCATTGGATGATAAGATTGTCTAGCATCGTTATGAATTTTTGGTGAAATGGGATTCTTAATACATAACCAAATAGTTGTGACAGATCAATGATGGTAATGAGGGATACATAATTGTAGTTCTTAATTTTGTAACACTTCTTTTTAAAATAAAACCAATGCCTCCCTGTCAGTTCTGTAATTTAACAAAGTTGCATATTTATGGTTCATGCTTAAAACAATAGAAATATTCTAGAGAGAGAGAGAGAGAGAGAGAGTCTCCTTACCCAAACCACACACACTAACACTTTTCTATATAGACAATAACCCCATTTTACAGTCACATTCTCCTACGCTCTACCTCAAGCTGGAGCAAAGATATCACACATTCCCAGCTTGCCCAATCAAGAGTTGAAGACAATGTGGACTTGATGCTTTGATAAAGACGTTAGCCAACTGGTTATACAAACAAACAAAGGAAAGTGGTAACATCTTTGAAGCAGTCTTCTTGCAAACAAAATGACAGCCTACTTCAATGTGCTTCTTACACTCATGAAAGCATGATTGTTTATGATATGTATTACAGCTCGATAGGATAGGAGTGGAAACATCACACCCTATTTCTTGTAATAAAGATCAAAGCCAAGAAAGTTCACATTTTGCATTTGCAATCACTCGATATTCAACTTATGTAGAGGAAATGAGCAGCCAACAGTGCTTAACTTTTTACTCTTCCAAGAGACTAGGTTTCCTCCTATAGAAGTGCAACAGTGACCAGTAGATCTTCTATCATTAGATGAACTAACCCAATTAACATCACAATGCTCACTCAAGTACAGATGATTGTGACAAGAATATAATAGTCCTCATGGAGCAGATTTCAGGTATCAAAGATTATTAGAAACGGTTTCCAAATGATGAGAGCATGGTGCATGCGTAAACTGGTTCACCACACTAGCCACATAAGCAATCTCTGGGATGCTCTTTTGGTACTTAAGGATAGAGAGATGCTTTTAAAGAAGCTAATTGTTGATGTGGATCACTAATGACTTGTTCTCTTGGGTCTATTACTGACTTGCTTGAGGTAGGATGTATAGTTGAGGGTTGCTCCCCCTCAATAGCGACGGTACTGGCACTAATGTTCTTTGGTTTTGGTTATAAGTAGGGATTTAAATCCCAACAATCTTCCTGGACATGACAAAATTTGCCACAGTGGGTACAGTGTGACTTGCCTTTTTTTTCAGCTGCAGATTCTTGGCCACAACTTGGTCCTTTCCCAAGTCCATTTATTCTGTGGTCTAGAATTAGTCACAAAACATTTACCACTTATGGGAAACCTTATGGTTTCCTGCTGTTATGGGTTTGCGGCTTGCTTCTCCTTTGATATAGTTGTAAGCTGAGTCAAATGAGGGAAGGGAATCCCTCCCCAAAACTTGTACTATTTGCAATTCAAAGTCGGGGTGAAGACCAGCAAAAATTCAAACATATGCTGTTTTTCAGTTTGCGTCTAATATCTTCAGGAGTATGGGCAATGGTTTGGCTATGATCTTATTCCTCCCATTTTTGTCTCATAGGCACAAAATACTCGATAGACATGTTGCCTTGCTAGTTGCTACATATATGTGATTTCACAACACAATTGATACATTTGTGCCAAATTATCCTTCTGTGAATAGGCCTTGGTAGCAATGTCCCAAATCTCCTTTGCAGTTCTTAAAAATAATATCCCACTAATATTGGGTTGCATAGAATGAAGAAGCCAAGACAGAACTGTTATCTTCACTTTCCAAGTCGTTGTGGAATGGGTCATCAGCATGCGGCTCCTTTTTATTCTTCATCATATAACCTGGGTTTTCTTTTCCTGCTTTGAATGGACATCTTTGCCTCGCTTTTTTTCCTGGATAATTCCAAGTAACTCTTTCCATCCAACGTAACAATGGTGATCATCAATCCAGGGTGGTCATGTTGATTTCTTTTGTAGGAATTTGAACTTTTAGATCACCACTTGTAATTCCTTCCGCTATATTTAGATGAAGAAAACATGAGTAATAAAGCAGAAAAACATCTTAAATTTTCATTAAGAATGGCATAAGCAACGAAACAATATCATCTGCATCTCTAGATCTGGATGTTTGCCTCCTAAAAATACCCATCTAGACGTCAATCACTTCTGGTGGAACTGGTTGGGTTGTTGGTCGCACCTGGTGGACCTGGCTGGGCCATTGGTTGCCTCTGGTAAACCTAACAGAGCCATCAGTGGTCTTTGATGGAACCAGTTGGGCCCTTGGTGGCGGCTAGTGGCACTGACTGAGCCGCCTGTGGTCTCTAATGGCATTGGCCAGGCTGCCAGTGGTCCTAATTGGTTCCGGCTAGTATGCTGGTGGAGGAGAGCCAAAGGAAGAAGGAAAGAAGGAAAGGACGAAAGAAAGGAAGAAAGAAGGAAAAAATGATAGATCACTACCCATTTCAAGCTCTGAACCCTGATGAGATTCATGGCAGACAGAAAAAAAAGAAGACAAGACTAGATGAGGAAGGGAGGGCGGGCTCCAAACCTCCCACACACACTTCTTGATATACATCATAACATCATAACTGCATTTGACATTCACATTCTCTTGTGGTATTTGATGCATTGATTTTGTTGTAACAAAAGATCTATTTCCAAATGCATTTCTTCCACAAGTGGCTTTCTAACAAGGATCCTGATTGACGAGGAATCTTTCAACTGCATTATCAAGCACATTGCATGACACAGCAATTTTCAAGGCTTCTCAATAAAATAAAATAAAAATTAATTAAAAAACAGCAATTTTCAAGTTTCTTTGATTGATGCTTGGCTGATTGCATTGGATTAAAATTCTCCTGCCATGTGGTACAAGTCATTCTTCCTTTTTTGTCCCCCCTCTAGCAATTGTATGACGCGTTAACTTGTTAGTTAATCTACCAGTTGTTTACATTTTGGGTGATCTATGTTGTTTCTTTAAGGGTTTGTATGCAATACAAATACAACCACAATCTTGTATTATAATTCTCTTTGGTATCTTCAGGTTCTCATTTCCTCATGAAGAAGATTTTAAACGTTTACCATGGCCCACACTCGCAGTTGGTTCAGGTGAAATTAGCTATCAATTGCAACTTTGAGTACGTACAGCTGGTTCTCCTACATCGCTCCAAAATATGGGCTGTTTGTATGTACTGTTGTTTCATCTATATCAGCTAAACTATAACTGCTTCTTCCGTCTTAGGCTTGGAAGCATCGATTACAGATTCAAAGGCGAACGAAATAATCTTGAGGAATGTCACAGTAGTAGTTGAGTCACGTGATGATGAAAAGATACAAGTGAGCCCATAACTAAGAATTTTGTACTAGACATGTTGATATCCATGAATACTGCATTTATCATATTGTGCCTTTGCATTTTTAATGCTATTAATATGGTTTCCTTTTCCGCGAATGAACACTGTTTTTGAGTTTTAAGCAGTTTATTCCTACCAAAAGGTTCTGATGTGAAGGCAGGCAATCAAAGCCTTGGGCCTTGTTTGGTATACAACTAAAAATGAGTCCTGTCCTTTCCTGCTACTGTTGAAATTGGAATATAATGTTATTCTTATCAGGGGTGAGCTCCAGTGTTACCGGTACCACTGTAGCCTTATGGTGGTAACAGCCAGATGTGGGGCCCACGTGATGTGTTCACACCATCCAACCCATCCATCAGATGCGCCACCTCAAAAAATCAATAACTAAAAAAATAAGTAAACACACTAAAGCCCAGTACTCATCCTGATCCACCTGAGTTGTAAAACAGCCTGCCTTTTGGCCTGAGCCTTAATCTAGAATGTATAAAGGGTCTGAATGGACTGGATTCTATTTATACAACACAGGAGACACCCCACTCTATCCAACAGTGAGCCTCTCAACATCTCCATGTGATTTGGCTCACCTGAGTTTTGGTTTTTGAGGTGGAGCATCTCATGGACGCGGTGGATTACGTGAGCACATCGTTGGGGTCCACATCAGGCTGGTACCACCGTAAGGCTAACAGTGGTACTAGTACCACTGGAGTGCCCCCTATCATTATCTAGAAATCTTCACAAAAGTTCCAGTGGTTTGGAAGGCTGGAGCATACAGGAATCGTGCACCCATAGTTCTGTAAAATGAAATTTTCTGGTGGAATCATGATATTGTCAAATATGCAGTGCAGCCCAGTTTTCCGCCTTCATCTAGTGTAATCTCACAGTGTGCTTGATTATCAGGTGAGAGTGGATTTGACCGGGGAGCAGACCCAAAAGGCATTTGATGACGTTTTGACAAACTTGGCTCGTACGGCACCACCAGTTCCAGGATTTCGTAGAACAAAAGGAGGTAAGATGTGAACATCAATATTGTGATCTTACGTTGATTTCTCTGTTACTCAAAATCTTGTCCTTTCATCACACACACACACACCCACACACATCCCTGCACATGTTTCTGTACAGTTACTGCATGCTAGTTAGGAAAAATCTGACTCCCTGCTCTTCTTTGGCATGTATATTGGGGATTTTCCAGGAAAAACACCCAATGTAAGTGGCTGTCCCTCTTCATATCTATGAAATAATGCATCTCACACACACACACACACACACACACACATTTTCTATTCTGTTATTCTTGTAGCTTGATTTATGTCTTGCCACTGAAGACTTTTATCTCTGTATGCAATATTTCAATATTACACGCCTGAACTGAAAAGAACAAGATGACTTCTTGATTTAAGAAAAAGCATTCCTTTCTCCAGATTGATTTTTGGGAAAACATGTAGAAGGTCGTACCAGCCTGATGGATGATTGGATCTCACCCCTATGTTCCATGCTGGCACGTGTGGCATGTACATGAGCTTTATAGCACACGCATGTGTGCTTGGCAAAGCTCTCCATGTCATTACCACATTTATTATGAGGAATAATAGTGGCCTGAGGATATGCATTTTTGGGATCTCAGATAGTGATAGTTACCAATTGGAATCATTCCAGGTCCCGAAGAGCTTCCTTTTACAGGTTCTTGGTCAAGATCGAGTCACCAAATTCACTATCCAAGAAATAGTTGCGTCAACCATGGCTGACTACGTAAAGAAGGCAAGTCATTCTACTGTTAAGTTACATGACACTCCTTTTCCATTGTATTCTACTGTTAAGTTACATGACACTCCTTTTCCATTGTTAATCTTGATTACTGAGAAAATGTTTCGATTTCTCTGGAATCAGGAGAATCTGAAAGTGAACAAGAAGTTCAACACAACCCAGACAGAGGAAGAACTCCAATCAGCATTTAGTCCAGGAAGCAATTTTGGTTTCAATGCAACCCTAGAGATCGAGAAATCAGAAACTGAAACAACTGATTCAAGTTCATCTGAAACAACCGATTCAAGTTCATCTGAAACAACCGTTTCAAGTTCATCTACTGATTTGTAAAGAAAACCGTTACTTGTGAATTCTTAAAGTATGTTTTTCCCCCAATTACGTTGCATCCCTTGGTCTTTCAATGCTCTAGATATTGGTTGGTTCTTTGCAAATTCGAATTTATCAGAAAAGAGTAGTTTGGATGGATTGAATGGTGCGTTTGAACAGCCCCTGAATTGCAATTTAGTCAAATACTATTTAACCCAAGAGGTTGTTTGGATGCTTGTAAGGTTTTTAATCGTAAACACTTAACACCTTAAAAGAGTTTTAGTTTAGAGTTTTAGGTGTAAACTGTTTACATGCTATTTTGTTTGGCTTTCAAGTGGCAATCCGTTTACGGTTGAATAGATTATGGGTTTGGCCAAGCATTTCCAGTGTATAAAGTAGGTATTCACGCCAACATTGAGCTTGGGGCCGTAAATCCCGCTAAAATTGACAAATCACATAGAAAGGACTTGATTTCTCTTTTCTTGTCTTTTTTAACTTTTGTGGGGGAGGAGAGCACTAAAGCATGCATGCACTGGATGGATTAGATGTCCTCGACCCACTATGATGGGCCCCATTGGAAATTATTAGCATTCCCTCTTATGTGGCCCATTTGATGATCAATCAATCTGTTTTTTTTTTTTTGGGGGAATTTACCGTACACGTTACAGTGGGCCCCACTATTATGTATAATGTTATAAAGATTTTGCCTGTCGTACATGTTACAGTGGGCCCCACTATTATGTATAATTTCTTTTTTCCTATAAGGATTTTGCCTTAGGCTGAAACTTGCCTTTTTGCTGGGTTTCAAATTATGGCAGTGTGTTTAAAGCCTTTAAAGGCAAATGCAGATATCCAAACAGCCCTTGTAATTCGATTACCGGTGATCCCTTTATAACTTAAGAATTTTACGGGCATTCAAACAACCCTTAAATGGTTTTTAAGAGTTAGCATTGTTTGGTTGGTGTAATACCATTGACTGGAACCGTCAAAGTGCTATTTGCCAATTTCTAATTCAATTTGAAAGTAAAGTTGCAATTATTTATTTATTTATTTATTTTAACACCTGCACACACACCACCACGCACTCACACCGTAGTGGGATTTCACCACCTATGGGTACTCGAACCCTCAACCAAGTGTTGAAACTCTTAAAGAGTCTACCACCGGAATAAGAGTAAGGACCCGTAAAGTTGCAATCTGAAAAAGTGGGCATGGTTCTCATGTGATTGACAAATTAGGAGCCTCAAATGAAAGTTAGTCCTTCTGGGTATTGGCAACCAAACATGGGGTCAATGTGATGGATGGCACAGATGATTCCTCAAGGTGTAAAATAATAAAATAATATTATTAAATTTTTTAAAAAAAATCAAATGTAGGCCCATGTGATAGTTGGCACGAATCTACCTCAATGTAAATTGGCTATTTTCTTTGTTATTTATTGAATGGTTTGGATTGTCCAATGAGAGTCTCATTGATTGTTGAGAAGAATAGGGAATCAAAGGTGGGGCATGCATAATATTGGTCAAAATCTATATTATATTAGTTCTAAGTTACACATTTTATCGACTAACATTAATTCATTACATAACCATTGATAAGATTGGCTAAATTCACCAATCAAAGTGATTAATTGGTGAATTAATATGTGCCATCCATTTTAATGACCATTGATAAGATGGCTAAATTCACCAATCAAAGTGATTTTTAAGAATTACTGGCAATCAAAAGATGGCAATTACATGATAGATAGTCTAGGTCAATGATTAAAACTTTTTTTGTCATGGTGAATCGCAAGCTTCAAAAAATTTCTTGGTCATTGGTCAAATGGTTACAATCACCTAATCAAAGTGTTTCTCGAGAGTTATTGTTAATCAAAGGTGCCTATATGATTGAATGTTCAGATCAATGATAAAACATTTTCCACTACAACCATTCTAGACCGTCCATTTCCCTAGCCGGCCATTGCTTGGACTTGATCAAGGTGATTCCCGACAATTACATTCAATTAAATGCAATACCTGCATGATAGACTATCTGGATCAACGATTAAACCTTTTTTCAACAAAAATAATCTAGGCCGTCCTTTGCTTAGCCATTGATCTGATGTTTAGAATCACCCAAGCAAAGTTATTCTTGAGAACCATGATTAGTCAAGGTGTGGTTTATGTGACAGACGGTCCATATCATGATCGAATGGCTATATCACCCGGTTAAAGTGGTTCTAGAGAGTTATTGTCAATCAAGTGTAGGGCCTACATGATAGATGGTCTAGATTAATGACTAGGCACTTTCTAGTATAATAATTTTAATTTCCATTTTCTTGCCCATCGATTGGATAGTTAGAATCATTGTCTCAAAGTGATTCGAGAGGGTGATAGTCGATCAAAGATGGAACCTATATGACAGACGGTCTAGACCAATGATCAAAGGTGGATGGCCACGGTTAATGGAGGGATTGGGTCAATTTGAGTACACAAATAAGTAAGATTACAGAAATCATATGCAGTAAATCACACTAATGTTAGTAAGATGGAACATCACAACTGATATACCTTGTAACCCTAATTCCTCTATTAGTATATCCTATGCCAGAAGGATTAGAAAAAGGGACTTGGACGTTCACACCTCCTTGGCATCACCAGGTAGTAAGAGAGAGAACTTTCTTCTTTCCCTCTCATTCAAATTGACACATCCACATCTTCCAAATCTTGCTTTAGGTTGTGTTGGCTCTCCATCTTCTCCACATCTAGGACAAATCCAGGAGAAAACCTTCTAACTTTGAGAGTGCATTGGTATTCTCTATGGCTTTAACCAACGACAATCAAGAGATAATCCTAGCCCTTAGTTTTAGTTTTCTTTGGTAAAAACTTGATAATGTCTAGATGGGGATCTATAAAACTAGGTTAACATTAAATCTGAATTTTTCAAATATTTTAAATTCCACTTCATTTCGAAAAACCCTAACTTGCTGGTGAAACAGACAAACTGTTCTTCAAATTTAACTTTTAATTGCAACTCTATTAAATAGCATTTGGAACTCAAATGGTATTTAGAAGAAGTGTGCACCCAAACACTACCTAAAAGTAAATTGAGAAATGATCCAATGGGTCTCATGGTGCCATAAGCTGTGAGTTGCATTTGGATAGGGACAACATAATCAATGGATCTAGATCCACTAGACAGGACCACCTCAACATTGGTAATACAAAACCTTCTACATGCCACGGATGGATGGTTAGAATCATTTGATCAAAGTGAATTTTTAAGAACTAGAGGTAGCCCAAACTATGGCCAAGAAAATGCATATGGTTCAAGTTGATGCTTGGACATTCTCCTATAAAAGTATTGACAATCAAATGTAAAGGTAATGCAGGGGCATTTTCACACCGGACTTGAGTGGAGTGGAGTGGCCTGTGGGGTGAAGGGCACACTCGGGGTGGGCAACCTGTGTGAGGTGGGCCCTGCCTGTGTAAAGCAAAACTCATGTGAAGTGAGGCCCACGAGGGAGGTTCATCCAAGGTCCTAACCCATGGGATGTAGGCCGGAGCTATGAGATAAAGGGATTGATTCGTCATGCTCTATCAGTTCGAACTTTTAGAGCATGTGGTTAATTGTCCCGTATCAAAAGGTCAATCCATGATTTTTGCAGTCACCGTGAAACAAGGATTCAACCTAAATGGAGGGACATGCAGATTAATTAGCCTGTCCAAGTATGATCACTTCTCAAATTAAAGGATATGCTGAAAAATGTATAGTGGAGACCATGGGTTGTATATGATCAAATATACATAGGGAACTAACCTCACTTGGTTTTCCCATTTCAGTTATATTTCCATATTTCTTCTTTCCAAAAATGAATCCAATATTACAAAGAAAAGACAAACTAATTTTAAGACCAAAAGAATTTGAGAATCTCGCACTTCCGAATTCTGAACAGCGGCCTAACTGGAAAATAGGTAACTACGGTCATGCCGGAATCTTGTTCCATAGATGAAATGCTCTTCTAATGATGGGTTCTACAGAATATCCTTCTGCATACGCACCTATGGCTCTCAAAAGGCTTATGAACTTCTCTCCATTGTCCTGTGCCCAATCCCAAAAGGAAAAAAGACAAGGTCAGGTAAAAAAAAAAAGACACCAAAATCAATTGTTCTGGCACAAGTGAACATTATAACTGCAACTGATGTTTTGAGTAAACTATATAGAAGCCAGCGCAAACCTTTGGTTTCTCAAACACAAGGTCGGTTGTATTGAACGGAACCATGTAAAACGGAAGGTCAGTGCGTAAAATTGCCTGCAAAAAAAGCAAAAATGCATCCCGCTTAAAAACCTCTCATATAATAGTTTATAGCATTATTTCTTGGCATGCATGTGGGTTGCGAAATAAAACAAAAAAGAGCAGAAAGGAAATCTGCCTTCAAAATTAAGAGGACTATCTTCAAGAGATTCTTCAGCACCGGAAGGAGACAAAGGTCGAGCAGAAGTAATACACACACAGGGAGAGAGAGAGACTGAAGTCCAACTGGTTGGACAGGACAATCACTTCGTGGATGGGTGATTAATTAATGTGTAATTAATGTTAAGCAAGGTAGGGAGAGAAGGAAAAGGGGTTGCGCACTTGGGTGGGCCCCACCGTAGTGTTTATGTGAAATCCACCCCGACTATCAGGTGAGTCACCCCATGTTAGGCCCGGGGCCAACCCCATCCATGATTCATGTGGAACCCACAATTAGAGCAGTATATAGGGCAAAGATCACCCTCCATACTGTTTCCCTTGGTGTAGAGCACCTGAATCAAATATGGATCTGATTTTTAGGCCCCAAGCCTGATTTTCGGTGTGTCATCTAATGGTTGGAGTAGATTGCATATAATCATTTGGTAGGCCCTATAAAAAGCAAGAGCGGATGTCTCTATCACAACTGTTTCACTTGGTGTGGCCCACTTGAATCACAGGTCAGCATAATTTTTTTGATATGGCCCTAACATGAGATTACACATCTAATGGTCCAAGTGGATCTTGCATAGACATCATGGTGGGCCCCAAAAAAAATCAAGATGGGTCTCCATCTTCCACCCTTTCCTACAAACAGTGATATTCCCCAAAAAGTAGAGGTGTTCAAGTCCTATGTGTAGCACCACTAGCTATAGTCCACCTATATGATAACTTTCAAAGTATTAAG
This sequence comes from Magnolia sinica, assembly GCF_029962835.1. Classification (NCBI taxonomy): domain Eukaryota; kingdom Viridiplantae; phylum Streptophyta; class Magnoliopsida; order Magnoliales; family Magnoliaceae; genus Magnolia; species Magnolia sinica. The sequence continues at coordinate 86,898,937 of NC_080575.1, read as the reverse complement.
TGCATGTCACATCTAACCCTTCCAATAGGTTGGCCCCACCATGAGGATTGCCTAGTGTAACATTCAGTCCTATCTAGATATTAATTAGGCCACACCATGTAAATCAACTTCCAAACGTTGGTAAACAAAGAAACAAAAGTGTGATCCACTCAATGAGTTGCTGTTGAGGAATTTTCCAAAGGTGATGCTTGTGATAAGCCCAACCTATTAGACGAGTTGGATGTCTTATTCACATGGAAGGTTGCAAGTTATCTGCATGTTAGACCTTCTCGATGAAAAAAAAAAAGGTTTACGTGTACTTGGGTGCTTATTTTGATTGGCCCCACCATGATGTGTATGTAAAATCCACTCCGACCAACGGATGTGTAATCCCATATTAGGCTTAGAGCCAAAAAATTAAGCTGACCTGTTATTTAGGTGGGCCACACCAAGGGAAACAGTTGTGAGAGATGTCCACCCCTGATTTTTACAAGGCCCACCATGATGATTACATGCATCCACTGAAACCATTACATGACATGCTGAAACTTAATCCAAGGGCCTAAAATCAGGCCCATCAGTGATTCAAGTGGGCCACACTAAGGGAAACAGTTTGGATGGTGAGCGTTGCCCATAATACTGTTTCAAATCATGTGTTCCACCTGAATCATAGATGGGGCTATTTTTGGTCTTGGCTCTAACATGGGGTGACTCACCTAATGATCAGGGTGGATTTCACATAAACACTATACTATGTTGGGGCCCACCCGAGTGGGAAACCTTGATAGGATGGTCTAGACTAAATATGATACAAAAATTTTATCAATGGATTGAAGAGCAATTCAACGCATAAAATATACTAACGCATAAAATATACTAACCTATCACAAATCCAAAAAAATCAAATAAACAATAAAATTTAGATTTCTAGCTAAATCACTATCTCACAATAAATTAAACCGTATAAAACATGAACTTCAAAGGATCAATGGAAGGTAGAATTTCCACTTTAGCATAGGCTTAGGCCTAATTTAAAGGGGCTGATTTGGTCTCTCTAGGGTTAAGGATATGAGAATCTAGGGTTAGAGTTTGAGTATTTAAGGTTAGGGATTTGAAAGGAATTAGGGCATTGGAAGCATTTGAGAATTTAGAATTTTATAGGAAATAGGGGATTAGGGTTTCATAGGAAATTAGGGATTAGGGCTTGGGAAAATTAAAAACCAGAGTTTATAGGTGAATAAGAAGAAGGATTAAAGAAATCGAAGTAAACGGAGAGAATGGGCTAACCGTACGGTTGTATGACCATATCCGTAATTGTAGGGACTGGTGGTGATGGGTTGGGTTTGGTGGAGTGAGGATTAAGAAAGGATGGGTTTCAGATAGAGTTTAGGTTTATAAGGAAAGAGTAAAGGGATTTAGGGTTTTACAAAGAAAAAGTGGAAGAAAAGAAGAATTTGAGAAGAAGATGAGAAGGACGAGAGAAAATACATTTTCAAAGAGCAACAAAGAGTAGATTAGGCTTCACACCTTGCCTTTACACCAATAATCTCCCTTCATAAGAGATTTTCTATATCAAAAGAAGAGAGATTTTTTTATTTTTTATTTCAAAACATTCAATAATGGACTTGGGCTGGATGTCCAAGCCTTTTATAGTCTCAAAAGAAACTTTTTACAAAATGCGCTCTCAGATGAAAATCCTCACATTAAGGCGCTCAATGACTTTTTACAAAAAGGCACTCTCAGATGAAAATCCTCACATTAAGAGGCTCAATGAAAGAAAACTTGTCCCGAACTCCCTAATCTCAACTAAATAAAAAAAAAAAAAATCCAATATGAATAATCAACTAAATAAAAGAAATAAATCTAAACATCCTAAAGCCTACGATCAATGTGATCAAATATCACAATGATCTAACAATCCGATCTACGTGACCTCGCAATCGAACAGTCCAAACTCCTCAATAAGCAACCCGCATGCATATTTCTGGTGTAGGGTCTTTGAAGATACACAATCATACATGTGGGGTCTTTAATGTGGCTCACTTGGGCCCATGTAGTGGTCACCAAGTCAAAGTGAAACTAGAGCTGATCTCCTCATCTGGTATACTCTGTAAGATGCTTGGATGTCCTCATCAACTCTCTCCAGCTAAGAAGATTTCTCATTTGGCAAAATAAAGTAGCGATAACGCTAAGATGTCCGAATCGAGTTACTGAAGCTCCTTCTCTGTGACCCACACACAATCTAACACGGGCTTGCTCTTTCACTTGACAAGATATTTCTAAAATCCTCCATGTCTGGTGAAAACCACTTGCTCGTCCAAAATATCCTCTATCTCTTCTCTTCTCGTAGGTATAGATGGTAAAGGTAGCAAAGGCTGAGAAGAGAGATCTGGTAATAGCCAAGGGTCATGGGACAGGTTGTGTGTCATCATCTGGGTCCATGTGAGTATTAGGGGAAGGGACCTGGAAAGGCACGAGATCTTTCACATTGAATGTAGAACTAATGCCCATACTAGCTGTAAGATACACAATATACGCATTGGGACCTAATCGGTTCAATATCTTATATGGTCCAGCACTGCGGGCTTGTAATTTCTTTACAGCTCCTTGTGAAAACCGTTCTGGCCTCATCTTTATCATCACTTCATTGCCTACTTGAAATTCTTTAAACCTGCGGTAAGAGTCAACAAATATCTTATACCTTTCGTTGCTCACATTAATTCGTTTTCTACTTTCATTATACAAATCATGGATATGTCATGCAAATGCATCTACAGACTCGGATGGTCTATGGGATACAGACATGGGAATGGGATATATATGCTTCCTAGGCTTGTAACCATGCACTACTTCAAAAGGACTCATGCCTATTGTCTTATTTATTGAACTGTTGTAAGTAAACTCTGCAACTGGTAAAACTAAGTCCCAAGCCATAATATGGTCACCCACAAGACATCGCAACGGATTTCCTAGGCTTCGATTAACCACCTCCATTTGATCGTTAGTCTAAGGGTGGTATGCCGATGAAAACTGAAGTCTCACCAAGGTATCCCGTATCGGTATCGGTTGGCGTAACGGTGCCCTCCGATACCGATACGGATATGGGAGTGTAACGGCGATACGGGGGCGTAACGACCTGTAACGGTGCAAATTTATTTATTTTTTTACCAAAAAAATATGAAAAAATATGGATTAAATCCGAAATATTCTAAGCATTCCAAATATGCATTCATTTATAAATTGGAACATGTTTATGGTGGTGTAACGGTCCACTCTTTAGTGAGAAGTTGTATCGGACTGTCTGATGAATTTATGAACCAGATAACTTGAATTTGACTACAAAATTCATATATTTAATTTTATAAATATCTAATTTATATACTTACAATTTGATATCATTTCTACCAATAGTTCTTTAAAAAAATGAAATTAAATTCAGGTAGATGGTGTTGCCAATTTGGGGCTGACTTGGAGGACCAATCCATGCCCCAAATCAGCCTCAAATTCATGCAATTTATTGGCATTATCCCACTTATGAATTGGTGGACATTTATTGGAATCATGAAAAAAATCAAAAGGCCCTATTTTTAAAAATAAGCGTCCATAGATTAACAATTAAAACTATTCAAACAATTTGATTTTGGCATTTTGAGTTAGAAATTACAGTCCATAATTTAATTGGTAAATTTTAAGTTAATACATGTCTCGTGTACAATTTTTTAAGGGCTTGAATTAGGCAGGACCCGAATTGTGAAGTGTAGCATAGGAGTGTCAAGGTTTTTTGGGCCCCACCCATGATGAATGTGTTATATCCACACCGTCCATCCATTTTGCCAAATAATTTTAGGGCATGAGCCCAAAAATGAGGTAGATTCAAAGCTCAGGTGGACTGCACCATAAGAAACAACAATAATTAAACGTCCACCATTAAAAATTTATTAGGGGCTACAAAAGTTTTAAATCAAGCTGACATGTGTGTTTTCCCTTCATCCACGTCAATGTGACCCAATTAATGGGTTAGATGAAAAGTAAACATCACATTGGACCCTAAGAAAATTTTAATGGTGAGCATTCTATAACCACTGTTTCCTATGGTGTGGTCCACCTGAGATTTGGATCTTACTAATTTTTTGGATCATGACATAAAATGATGTGGCAAAATGGATGGACGGCATGGATAAAATATAAACATCATGGTGGGGCCACACGGCACGTGTATAAAAGCGTCCTACACAGATTTCTTTGGAAGTGGATTGGGTGGTGTACTCACTGACATACCTGTATTGACGTTAGTAAGTCTTGTAGGCCTGATCATGAGGTATGTGTTATATCTAAACTGTCCATTCATTTGACGAGCTCGTCTTAAGGCTTGAAACGAAAAATAATACAGATCTAATTATCAAGTGGACCACACTGCAAAAAGCAGTGGGGGATTGAACGTCTACCATTGAAACCCTTTTTGGGATCATAGAAGTTTTGGATCAATATGAAATTTGTTTTTCCTCTTCATTCAGGTCTTTTTGACCTTATGAACAGCTTGGATGCAAAATAAACGTTATGGTGGGCCTACAAATTGTTTAACAGTGAAAATCGTTATCTCCGCTGCTATTTTTGGTGTGGTCCAGACGATCTTTGGATATGATTCATTTTTTGGGTAATGCTCTAAAATAATATCTAAAAATAGATGAACGGTGTAGATAACAAATACATCACTGTGGAGCCCATGTAACTTTGATCTCCTTTGAACCGTTCGTACAACTCAAAGCTCGAGGAGTGTTAGCGCTCGTTTTAGCATGACACGTACCTACAGCAGCTATATAGCTGGTGTGTGGTACACCAGTCAATCGGCTTCCGATTTCAAACGAAAAAGACGGGAGAGAGGGAAACTGAAAAGAAAAAGAGGGAGAGAGAGAGAGAGAGAGAGAGAGAGAGAGAGAGAGAGAGGAGGCCCGCAGCAAGGCGAGATGAAGAAGAAGAGGAAGAAGGAGAAGAAGAAGAAGAAAAGGAAGAAAAAAAAAAGGTATGCTTTTTTTTTTCCCCTATTTTTTTTCCTATTTTCTTTAGGCCCGTAACAGCCGTTATGGGGTCGTAACAGTCGTTATGGCCCGTCACGGCCCTGTAACGGCCGTTACGGTCACAGAATCAAGGGAGGGGGGGGGGGTCGACCCCGTATCGGGTAACGGTGTCGGCCGTATCGTAACGGATACAGGACACCTTGCGTCTTGCACCCATCATGTGCTAAAGTGTCTTCCAAAAATAACTCGTAAATCTCACATCTCTATCAAACACAATGGTTTTGGGCAATCCATGCAAGCGAACCACCTCCCCAAAGAATAACTTCGCAATATTGGATGCGTCAGGCATTTTAGAACATGATAGAAAATGGGTCATTTTAGAAAAATGGTCCACCACCACAAAAGACGGAATCGTGCTTTTTTATTGTCTTGGGAAACCCAAGCACGAAATCCAAACTAATGTCCTGGCAAAGGCATATATAAACCCGTGTTCTAGCTTTTCTGTTTTGCTAGTTGACAAGTCCTACATTGCCCAATAATTTTGGCAATGTCTCTCTTGAGACTGGGCCAATAAAATCTATCCTCAACAAGGATAATAGTCTTGTCTTAACCAAAATGACCGACTATTCCTCCGACATATAGTTCCCAAACAATAAAATCCCATAATGAGGTGCGGGGAATGCAAAGTCTGTCACCCTTAAATAGAAACTCATCGATTAGGACAAACCCACCATCGCTCTTCGACTAATCATCCAAAAGTGACGTGTAAACCTCAAAATCTGGGCACGAAGAATATTCTCCCTTCAATTGTTCAAACCCAATGACTTCTATGCTCATAAATTGGAGTAACGCCACTTGATAACTACGGGCATCAACATGTTTCTCTATGTTTCAAAACAAAAGTATACTCATGGAGAAACTCGACCCCACTTAGCATGTCTTGGGTTTAATTTTTTTTGGGAGTTGAGGTATAGTAAAGCCTCATGGTCAGAAAACAAGACAAACTCATGCGGTAGTAAATAATGTCACCAATGTCGTAAGGATTGAACTACCATATAGAACTTCTTGTCATAGGTAGAGTACCGTTGCTTCGTCCCATTTAACTTTTCACTAAAATAAGCGACGGGGTGCCCTTCCTAGCCTAGTATTCCACCTATACCTACACCAGACAGGTCACAAGCAATCTTGAAGACTTTAGAAAAGTCAGGAAGGTAGATGACAGGAACCTTAATCATCTTGCCCTTAATCTCTTTGAACGCTTTAAAGGCTGCATTAGTCTAGCTAAACTCTCCTTTCTTAATGCAATCAGTGATGGGAACCAAAATGGAACTAAAGCCTCGAATGAACCGCTTATAAAAGGTAGCTAAACTGTAGAAGCTATGCACCTCATGAATGTTCTGCAGTTCTAGCCAACTTACTATGACCTTAACTTTCTCAGGGTCTGCAGACATGCTCTCCGATGAAACAATGAACCCTAAGAAGATAACTTTGTCAGACATGAAAGAACACCTTTTTAGATTGGCATACAATTTCTCTGTCCTATGGATCCCTCAAACTTGCTTCAAATGGTGGAGGTGTTGTTCCTTAGAGGTACTATAAATGAAGATGTCATCAAAGTATACCACCAGGAACTAACCCATAAAGGGCCTCAACACCTGGGTCATCACTCTCATTAATGCACTCGGAGAGTTGGTCACCCAAAAGGTACGACTAACCACTCATATAGCCCATCCTTCATCTTGAAGGTCGTCTTTCATTCACATCCTGAGCAAATATGTATATGATGATACCCGCTTTTGAGGTCAATCTTGGAAAAAGACTATGGCACGACTATCATATCCAACATGTCGTCAAGGCACGGTATAAGAAACCGATACTTAACAGTGATTTTGTTGATAACTTGAATGTCCATACACATGCGTCAATTGTCATCTTTTTTAGGCATGAGTGAGGAGGGCTGACATGGCACATGGACTCATACTCTCCTGAATGAACCATTTTCTTAGAAGCTCATCAACTTGCCTCTTCAACTCTGCCTGCTCTGTGGGGTTCATTTGGTAATGAGGAAGCTTTGGTAGAGTTGACCCGGGGACAAGATCAATAGCATGTTGAATGTCCCGCATGGGTGGAAGCTCATCCAGTAGGTCCTCAAGGAAAGCATCTCTAAACTCTTCCAATATCGGATTCACCTAAGGTGGCAACTCTATGCTAACCTCGGGTGTGACCTCTCTTGCTGCTAGGGCATACACCAATGAATCAGCCTTAGTTTCCCTCTCAAACTCTTTGGCGTTTATTATATGGAGAGATTTAGGCTGAGATTTCCTCTTTAGGATCACCCTTCTTGACGAGGTGGCTAGGTACGCAACCCACCACGGCCAACACCTCAGCCATGACCTCTTCCATGTCCTCCAACTTCACTTCCAGCTTGAGATTAGCCATCTTCCCCATTGTCGAGGTTTGCCTAGAGGGAGGTTTCCAACTGGTTGATGCGAGTATTGGTTTCATTCCTGTAAGTTGCAAGTTGGTTACTGGCAATGTTTTAAATATCGCTATCGTGTAATGTATCGCACCCTTGGGATACAGATACATATCGGTTATCGCATGGGATATATCGGTTATATCGCGTAATGTATCATTGTTGTCGATAAATGTGGGAATATTGGTAAATTGATCGAATTTTTCAATGAAACTTCAGGGATTGTTGAAAAAGACATCAATACAAACTTAGAAATCAAAACATTATAAAAGAAACGTGCACATAATAGGGGTTTCTTTTGTATAAGGTCCTAATATATGCGATGTCTAATTGAACTGATGCAAGCATATTCAAAGTCTATTCATATAATTTATAAACGTAAGAAGACATGTATGCAAACACAAGCAATACACTCAACAGTAAAAGAAGAATCACTAGATCAGGTTACATACATATTTGATTATGTGTTTGGATATTAAGATTGCAACTGATTTGCAAGAAATTGAGAAATTTTGATTTTTTCCAATTTCCCGCAACTTGGCCCATCCTCACCAAATCTCGAAATCGAAGCTCCAAATCCATGATTTTTCATGGAAAACATGAAGAATCATATATTCGTAACAATTTGACACTGATTTAATGTGATTTACAGCAAAACAGTGGATCAAAAATAAAAAATGCTCACCAGATCGAATAGGTGGGATATATTGGCACTGCCTGTGCGTTTCGTATCACACAGGTGGGATACAAGACATGTCGTGGGATATATCGATCGATATCGTCGATACTTAAAACACTGGTTACTGGTAGTTCTATTGTGGCCTCGATGGCCGCGAAACGAGTATTAATGACATTGATAGCCTCAATAAGCTATTCCGAATTCATTGTGGGATGAAGACCAAAACCATGCCCAGTACGAGTGGGCATAAACTGGGGATCTAATGGGGAACCTAAGAACTAACGACTCTAGATGCAATGTTATAGGAATATAAAGACTGCTAACCCTAGACACATCAATACGAAAACCTAACCTAGATGCAATGTGAAAGTCTTATGCTAAACCTATGCTCTGATACTAAAATTTGATGCAGGACAAATGGTCTAGACTAAATATGATGTAAAGAAATTATAAGCGTATTGAAGAGCAATTCAAAACATAAAATATACTAACATACCACAAATATGAGAAATTAAATAAACAATAAAATTCAGATTTCAAGCTAAATTACAATCCCACAATAAACTAAACCATTTAATCATTAATTTCAAAGGTAGAACTTCCACTTTAGCATATGCTTAGGCTTAATTCAAAGGGGCTGATTTGGTCTCTCTAGGGTTAAGAATATGAGAATCTACATTTAGGGTTTGAGTATGTAAGGTTGGGGATTTGAAAGGAATTTGGGCTTTGAAACGATTTTGGAATTTGGGATTTTATAGGAAATAGGGGATTAGGGCTTGGGGAAATTAAAAACTAGGTTTTATAGGTGAATAGGAAGATGGATTGAAGAAATGGAGGAAAACGGAGAGATGGGCTGACCGTACAGTTGTAAGGCCCTGTCCGCATGTGTAGGGGCTGATGGTGATGGGCTGGGTTTGGTGGAGTGAGGATTAAGAAAAGATTGGTTTGGGATAGTAGGTTTAAGTTTAGAAGGAAAGAGTAGAGGGATTTAGGGTTTTAAGAAGAAAAGTGGAAGAAAAAAAGGATTTGAGAAGAAGATGAGAAGGACGAGAGAAAATACATTGTCAAAGAGAAACAAAGAGGATGGATTAGGCTTCACACCTTGTCTTCACACCATCAATATCCATTCACAAGAGATTTTCTTTCTCAAAACAAGAGAGAGCTTCTTCTTTTTCTTTTTATTTTATTTTTTTCATTTCAAAACATTCAAGAATGGGCTAGGGCTGGATGTCCAAGCCTTTTATAGTCTCAAAAGGGACTTTTTACAAAAATACACTCTCAAATGAAAATCCTCACATTAAGGCGCTCAATGACTTTTTTACAAAAAGGCGCTCTCAGATGAAAAACCTCACATTAAGACACTCAATGAAAGAAAACTTGTTCCTAACTCCCTAATCTCAACAAAATATCAAAATAAATCCAACATGAATAATCAACTAAATAAATGAAATAAATCTAAATATCCTAAAGTCTACGATCAATGTAATCTAAGATCACAATGATCCAACTATCCGATCTACGTGTCCTCACAATCCAATGATCCAGACTCCTCAATAAGCAACCTACATGCATCTTCCTAGTGTAGGGTTTTCAAAGATGCAGGATCATACATGTGGGGTCTTCAATGTGGCCCACCTGGGCCCATATAGTGGCCACCAAGACAAAGTGAAGCTGAGCTGATTTCCTCCTCCTCTGGTATACTTTGTAAGGTGCTCCGATGTCCTCATCAAACCCCTTCTCCTTCTCTTCCTCACATTTACTAGCATTAATTAACATTAACTAATGATTAATTAATTTCTACTCCCTAAGCCGGTTGGACCTGAGGTATAGTCCAACTAGTTGGACTTGAAAGTGCCTATATGTATATAAGAGAGAGAGAGAGAGAGAGAATCAACTAGCAAAAATCCAACATATCCTCATCAGCATGAGTATAGCCTTGTCCCAACCACTCGGGGTCAACTTTCTGAATCGTGTTTAAACAGGAATTCTCCTGATTGCTTGGCAAAGCCTGACAACAGGCTGCCACCTGACCATGGTGTGCCATAATGGCCATAATGGAGCCGTAAAGGCAACAACCATTACATGGTATGGGGTCGTAAAGGTCGTAACAACCATTACAGAAAAAAATGACCAGTAACGGTCATTACAACTCCTGTAACAGCCTGTTATGTGCCATTACGCTACCGGCCCCGTAACAGTCCATTATGGGGCCAAAACAAGTTTTTTTGCATTTTTTTTTCAATAAAAAAGATACTGTAACGGTCGTTACAGCCTATATCGTAAAGGTAACGGTGGTAGCCGTTACAACCACCATTACCGTTACAGAATACCTTGCACCTGACATCAACTTTCCCCTGCTGGGGCTGGGATCCAGCTGGTGCAATCGTCATCTGGTAGACTTGAAACAAGTCCAACACGTGGTTTTCAAAAAAATAAAAATCTCTCCCACGCAAACCTAAACATAGAGTTCTATTCACTTGCCAGCGACAACAGCTACAAATGAACTTATGTGCGGTCATAAAAGTTTGTTTAACTCGAGTTACTTCAGCAAGCCAACCCATGTGTTCAAAAGCATAAGAAAATAGGGCAAAGATTTAATCAATTTTAGAGAGGTACTTGAAATACGTAATAAAGCTTATCTAGTAATGAGGACAAGCAACAGTACAGGGCCAAAGAAATTACCAAGTTCTTGCTTAAGATGGCCTGATCAGCATTTGACATCAAAGCCTGTAAATAAAAGAGTTTTCAGGAGCATCTCAGTACATAATTCCAACCGAAAATTGTGATCATAATCCAGCAAACCATATGGGGAATCCAATAATCTGTCTTTTTTATTTTTATTATGGATGAGATTAACAGAGGTAAATACATTCAGAACCAGTATAAGAGATAAGCACTACCTCTTTCATCTGATCTCCTTCCACTTGATCGACACAATTCAACAAGTTCTCCAAAGTACCTAGCAGTACACAAACCATTAGCAGAAGTAACATACAACTTTTATCTGATGAAATGCATGAAAACCCACTCCCCCACCCCCCCCCAAAAAAAAAAAAAAAAATCTAAAAAGTGATAAAGGAGAGAAGCAATTCCTAGTCCCCAGGAAGTACAGATGCTGGTAGAAATGAGGTGAATAAACTAAAATGATCCAAATACTAGCCAGGGGATCCCAAACACATTCTTATACTGAACAAAATATGCTTTACCCTTGCCAATCAGTCAGCATCTAATAATATCGTGCACAGATCACAGAAAATAATAAAAGAGGGCCCAAAATAGGAAGCAGAAGCAGCAGCAATACTAACACCAGCAACACCACCATCACCACCATCACCAACAACAACAACGATGAAAATAACAATAATATACTTTTCTAATATTATAAAAGATATACTTTCTATATATATATATATATATATATAGGGAAAAGGTACTATGCGCTCGAGCTCACGAGTTCATCCCATGAGGTCGAGCTGTGTGGGCCCCACCGTGATGCATTTCGAACATCTACCCCATCAGTCAGATGCACCATTCCATCGTGGGCCTAGGTCTCAAAAATCAAGTCAATCCGTACTTGTGTGGGCCACACCACATACAGAAGTGGAGAGGGGCCATGCACCATTAAAACATTCATAATCATTTTTTGGGCACACCGAGATGTGGTTTGCAAATCCAGCCCATCCATTATGTGTGTCCCACTTGGATGAGGGTTCAGACCAAGTTTCAGACGCATGCAAATTTCAGGTGGGCCCCACCAAGTGCTTTTATATGTTTTAACGGTGTCTTCACATGATTTTAGATGGTATGGCCCACCTGAGTTCTGTATATGGCTGATTTTTGGGATATCCCATAATTTAAAGGGGACCCATCAAATGCACGGTGTTGATGGTCGACACGCATCACGGTGGGGCCCACACAACTCGAACTCACGGGAGCTTATCGTGAGGTTGAGTGCATAGTACCTTTTCCCATATATATATGGGAAAAGGTACTCTATATATATATATATATATATATATATATATATATATATATATAGTCCTAATTATCCTTGGAAGTCACCATCTCATTCTCCTCATTTTCGATATTCCCCTCATCAAATGTTCAGCAGTACAGCTGCCATTCTCCCCAAGAAAAGGAAATCTGAGAAACTCGAGAACAGAGTCCCGTATCTGACACCACTCAGCAGAAAGCAATCAGCGAAGAAACTTGTATCCAGCATATTGTCAATACATATCTAATAACAAATGATTGGCTTGTACACTTAATAAATAGTAGAGGGAGGGAGGGAGGGCAAAGAAGAATCTGCTTAGCTCAATCTTCTACGAAGGGTAACATTCTTTCTAAAGAATCTCACAAATTCCAGGTGCTTTAGGTAATGAAATAGCTTATTTTCAGAATTTTTCATATTGCATCTAAACTGAAGTCCACGCGCACAATTGGAAATGACCTCGATTGAATAGTGGTCTTGCAGACTTGAGGTTGTTGGTCCAATCCAGATCTAATGAATAAAGAATTTTCTTTTAAAGCATCCAACCTACAAACTCCATTACTAACATGACTGATATTAATTGATCTTCATTTTAATTTCTCAAGTCTCAAGAACAGCAACAACATACCATAAATAGAGGAGCTTAACACGTATCAGAAGTCTAACCATTTTCATTGGTTTTCCATGTTCGCCAGCCAGGCATAACTGCCAGATGAGACTTAAAAAATCATGCTGATCCAACCTACTACTGGTTTTTATCTTTATTCTTACTACATGCAGCCATGTAGATATGATGTACGATGAATGAAACCAACCTAAGATGCAAGATGTGAAATGAAATACATATCAATTTCAGCATTCAACATGTAAAATCAAACACATCCACATAATAAATTCAGAAATTCATATTTGCAACGCAAAGGGCATAGGCTATCTCATACGCAGTGCATAAAAATATAAAATATTACGAAAGTAGCCCACTTGGAATGAGGGACTTCAAATCTAGAGTGGGCAGTGCAATAACTACGTGAGAAAACAATGACACCAATAAAATCAGGTCTGGGGAATGAGTTTATTTAAAAAAATCATATTTTCGTTAGGGTTTTGGGGTTTAGGGATTGAGATATGGGGGTTTTTGATGGGGACATCATGCACGCGCTCCCTCTATGCACGTATTCGAGGAGGTGGGCCCCACTTTCGATTTGGATCGACGACGACATCTTTGGAGGGCCTCATAATTAGGGGGCTGCGTTATGAAGCATTGGAGTGGACCCGATCATCACATAAATTTTACCATCGGATCTCATGATCGTGGTCCACTACTTTAGATGATCTAGAATTTTGAGTTTTGACTATTTTTGTTGTTAGAAACTTCATAAACGGATTTGATTGCTTAGATTAGTATTTATTTGCTTGAACTTTGGTATTAGTGTGTGCACATGGCGCAATGGTAATTTTGTCTTTTTTGGGTTTAGGGTTTTCTTATAAATATAGCAATCCCATGTAGGTATTGCAATGATGTTTTATGAATAAAAATTCATGCGTTTCTTCCTCTCTCTCTTTGGGTTGTAGAATCGAATTGGGTGTGAAGCCCTCCCTTCTTCGAAGGGCTAACTACCGTGGTGCGAAGCCACATCTACTCCAAATCATCTCCACCTTCTTACGCACAACATCCATCACCCTCTACACCCCTTCCACCTTCAGATTCACCCACTTTTGTATCCAAGTTTTATCCTACAGAAGTGCACAAACAGATTTTCAAATTCTGGCCCATCTGAGGGGCTGAAACTTCGGCGGAGTACTACGCACACGCCTTGCGATGGATCGACGTGAAACTTGGTATGGAGGCAACCCATTCCTAGCCGATCCCAGCCTAGAAGTCGGTTTCCGACTATGTGGGCCCCACACACGTGCAGACAACCTGTCGCGCAGATGATTCTTACACTCCTTTAGGCTTGTTTGGCTTATAATTTTATTTGATCCAACCCTAAAGTTGTGTAGGCTTGGACCCCCATAGATTCCCCTTTTTGAATGTTTGATAGTATGTAAGATGTGAAATTTTGTAACTGTTTAATATTGGTATAATCACAAGCTTGATTTCTTGCACTCCATATTTAATTTCATATCCTACATCAAATTTGGTATCAAAGCCTGCCTTGTCATAGGGGAATACATTGCATGATTAGGGGTTAGTTCATATTTTTTTACTATGCACCACACCCATTCATTTAGGGCTGTTTAGAGATCCATGGTTCATGATATAGGCTACTGAAATTTCTATTATCAGAAAGTTAGCAATTCACATTGCTGAATTTTCTGTTGTCCATTTATTTTGACAACTATATTGTTGGATTTTTGTGGAGTTGTGTAATTTCGTTCATATAGCGTCCTATAGGTTCATCTCATTAGGGTGCATATAATGGAGTCTAGGCGCATATAGTTGCATCTTAGGACCCCTTGAGTTGTATAGTGCATGCCCACACATACTGGACGCGGCTTTGGTCTGCACCCCATCATGAACACCGAGCAACTTACTGAGTCTCTCAGGAGAATAACCCAAAAGTTGGACGCCATGGATATAAGCATCAAAGCATCTTCGCAACAGGTTAATAATTGTTTAGACCAATTGGATGCATACGTCCATCAAGTTGAAACCTCCACCCAAGCAAACACCGCTATTGGTGAAGATACCCAATCTCAGGTAGGTGGTCAGGAGAATAGACAAGGGAATGGGAGTGGCCATGGAAATGGTCGTGGGCGCGCACCCGTGCACCCACCCCACGAGGGGCATCGTGATCATTATGACCAAGATGCGCAACTCCTCAAGGGAGTTTAGGGTAGAGGCCTCTACGTTTAATGGCCACTTGGATCCTAAAGCTTTTTTAGATTGGTTGGCGGATATGGACTACTATTTTGAGTGGTACGACATGTCGGATGCTCCCCGAGTCCGATTTACTAAGATGAAGCTTGTGGGCCAAGCAAAGAGGTTTTGGTCTACTGTGGAACGAAAGAAAGAAAGGTTGAGGAAACCCTCAATAGTCCATTAGGGAGAAATGAAAGAAATTCTAAAGGAGTACCTCCCTTTCTCTTATCACTTGAAGGCTGGTTGAAGATTGGCAGTTTCTTCGACAGGGTTCTATTAGTGTAGCTGAATACATTGAGAAGTTTGAAGAGTACTTGACCCGGTATGAGGTTGAAGAGGATCCCGTGCTCACTCTTGCTCGATTTAAGATGGGCCTCCGTTCTGACATTTGGAGAGAGTTGCTCGCAAAAGGCAGAGACACCCTTGAACAGATGTATCGAGTGGTTTTAGAGGTCGAGCAATACCTCAAGGTACCTGTGGGAAGGCGGTTTGAGTTTCGTGATTCTGGCGCTAAGGTACCTGGGGTTAAGCTTGACACTGGATATCAATATAAGCCTTCCAATAGTTCTCAATCTAGGCCTAAGGATGATAAGGGTAAAGGAGTTGTTCGGTCTAGCTCGCGTAAAGGCGATGCGACTAGGTGTTTTAGATGGTAGGGATTTGGTCACTTTACCCACCAGTGTGGCACAAAAGAGGGCACCAATGTGTTTTTTATTGATGGGCAAGCGACAGTGAGGAGGAAGAATCCGAGCCAGCGGAGATCCCTAGTGATGAGGAAGAGGGAACGCAAGAGACTACGTCACTTACAGTCGTTCATTGCACCTTTGCACAAGCAAAGAATACCGACAATTGGCGCCGCAACACGATCTTCTATACCTACGCAAAATGTGATGATAAGAATTACAAGATGATCATGGATAGTGGTAGTTGTGCCAATGTGGCATCAACTGCCACTATGAGCTGTTTGGGCTTGAAGCTTGAAGACCATCCTCAACCCTATAAAGTGTCTTGGGTTGATGAGACTTCCATTCCAGTCTCGCACCGTTGTCTTGTTTCTACTTAGTTTGGATCATATAAAAACACTCTGGTGTAATCTTGTTCCCATGGATGTTGGCCACATCATTTTGGGTAGGCCCTGGCTCTATGACAGAGATGTCATCATATTTGGTCGTTCGAATGTGTGTACATTTTGGTTTGAGGGCAAGAAAGTCAAGCTAAATCTTCTCCCACCAAAGAACACAACTGGAAAGGAGTTCACCATAAAGAGTGGTGCGAGCGGCTCGAAGGAAGTGAATGAATCGAAGTCCAAGTCTAAACCCCTCCATATTCTAAATGCCAAAGACTTTGAGCGAGAGACTGAGTCAGATTCGATGGTGTACACCCTTGTGGCTAGGGAGAGTGCACCAGAGGCTAGTGTAGAGTTACCCACTAAGGCCATTCCGGTAGTGGATGAGTTTCGTGACGTCTTTCCTAATGATCTACCGGATGAGCTTCCCCCTATGAGGGATATACAGCACGCCATTGATTTAATCCCTGGGGCCTCTACCAAACCTCCCTCATTATAGAATGAACCCAAAGGAGCATACAGAGTTGAAGAGGCAGGTTGATGAGCTCCTAGAAAAGGGTTTCATTAGAGAGAGCATGAGCCTATGTGCCATGCCCGCCCTTCTTACACCTAAGAAGGATGGCACATAGCGGATGTGTGTTGATAGTAGGGCCATCAACAAAATCTCAATCAAGTATGGGTTTCCCATAACGCGTCTTGATGACATGTTGCATATGATGGCCAACGCTACTATCTTCTTAAAAATTGACCTCAAAAGTGGTCATCACCAAATCCATATACGCCATGACAACGAGTGGAAGACGGCCTTCAAGACAAACGGTGGGCTATACGAGTGGCTAGTCATGCCTTTTGGGTTGACTAATGCCCCGAGTACCTTCATGCATGTGATGACCCAGGTGTTGAGGCCCTTCATTGGGAAGCTCCTAGTCATTTACTTTGATGATATGCTGATTTATAGCATGACTAAGGAACAATATCTCAACCATTTGAGGCCAATTTGTGGGATCCTTAGAGCCGAAAAATTGTACGTCAACCTAAAGAAGTGTGCATTTTTGTCTAGCAGTGTTATCTTCTTAGGGATCCTTACTCTTGCTCGGGTGGTAGACTCTCGGGAGTTTCAACACCCAGTCAAGGGTTCGAGTATCCATAGGTGGTGAAAACCCACTACTGCGTGAGTGTGTGGGGTGTGCGCGTGGGTTAAAAAATTAAAATAAAATAAAAAGTGTTAACTTCTGAGGTTTTGTTGTGTCATCTGAGGGTGTGTTGGCGGATCCCAAAAAGGTCAAGGCCATTAGCAATTGGCTTAAACTGCGCAGTATTCACGAGGTGCGCAGCTTTCATGACTTGGCCACCTTCGATATACGGTTGAGGCTTCAATTCCATTATGGCTCTCGTCACGGATTGCATAAAAAAAGGAGAGTTTCAATGGACAAAGGCAGCCTCGAAAGCCTCTAAAGAGATAAAGGCCAAGACGAGTGAGGCTCCAATCACACAACTTCCGGATTTTTCAAAAGTTTTGGGGTCGCATGCGACACGTCAGGAGTTAGCATAGGAGTACTTAGTCAGGAAAGGCACCTTGTTGCCTTTTTCAGTGAGAAACTGAACGAGGCGAAGTAAAAATACTCCACCTATGACAAGAATTCTATGAGGTAGTGCAGTCGTTACGCCACTGGCATCATTATCTATTGCTGCAAGAATTCATCTTGTTCTCAGATCATGAGGCCTTGAGATATCTGAACTCTCAGAAGAAATTAAACCCTAAGTACGCCAAGTGGGTCCAGTTCCTTCAAGAGTATACTTTTGTGTTAAAGCACAAGGTCGATGTGGAGAATAAGCCTACCGACGCGTTAAGTTGTCGAGTCACGTTACTCGATTCCATGAGTGTCGAAGTCACGGGGCTCGAGCGTGTCAGAGAGGATTATTCTGAGTGCCCAGATTTTGGAGTTGTGTACGCATCGTTGTTAGAGAGTCCGTCAGGAGCTAACAGTGAGTATTTGATATTAGATGGATATTTGTTTAAGAGCGACCGTTTGTGCATACCTTGCACCTCCTGCGATTTTCTTGTCTGGGAGTTACATTCAGGAGGGGTCGCAGGTCATTTTGGTCGAGACAAGACCATTGCCCTGGTGGAGGATAGATTCTATTGGCCAAGCCTCAAGCGAGACGTGGCCAAAATTATGGGGCAGTGTCGTACTTGTCAACTGGAAAAGTAGAAAAAGCAGAATACGGGACTACACACACCTTTGCCAGTTCCATTCGCTCATTGGCAGGACATCAGTATGGACTTCGCGCTTGGGCTTCCCAAGACCATTCGAAAACACGATTCCATATTTGTTGTCGTGGACCGTTTTTTTAAAATGGCCCACTTCATCCCTTGTTCGAAGACTTTTGACGCATCCCATGTTGCCAAATTGTTCTTCAGTGATGTTCTCAAACTTCTTGGGTTACCCAAAACCATAGTGTCTGACAGTGACGTGCGATTCATGAGTTATTTTTGGAAAACACTATGGCATATGATGAGTACTAGGCTTTAATTTTCTTCTGCCTACCACCCTCAGACTAATGGTCATACTAAGGTGGTCAATAGGAGCCTAGAAAATTTGCTCAGGTGTTTAGTGGGGGAGCACACTAGGGCATGGGACATTGCACTACCTATCGCCAAGTTTCATTTAATAATTCTGCCAATAGATCCACAGGTTTAAGTCCTTTTGAAGTCGTTACTAATTATAAACCTAGAAAGCCTATTGATCTTGTCCCTATGTCCGTCCCATAGGCCATCAGAGTCTGCAGAGTCCTTTGCACATCATATTCATCCATTGCATCAAATCAGGCGAAAGATCAATACTAGTAATGAACAATACAAATTTTCTGCAAACCAACATAAACGATTCAAGGAATTTAATGTAGGGGACTTTGTGATGGTCTGCATCAGACCAAAGCGGTATCCTCAAAGAACCGTTCGGAAATTACATGCGGGTAGCGCTGGACCATTCAAAATTATAAAACGAAATGGTCCCAATGCGTATGTAGTAGATCTTCCACCTTCCATGGGAATTAGCTCCACATTCAATGTGGATGATCTACTTGCATTTCAGGGGACCACTGATACATTGTCCAGCCTTTCACCTAACCATTCCGATTCCCCAGACCTTTCCCTTGACCCATGGCCTCTTCCCGACCCATCTTCTCAGCCCCTACCTCCTATACTTACCCTGCCCACATCCAGAGAGGAGATAAAGGATATTCTAGACCATCAGATAGTATCGACGCTGGACGGCGGTTTTCAAAAGTTCTTTGTCAAGTGGAAGTCACGCCCAATTCAGACAGTACGTGGCTCACGGAGGAGTAGCTTCAGAGACTCGATGCAGACATCTTGGAGCAGTTCAAGAGCTTTGTTTTGCCAGTGACGAAACCTTTGCAGCCAGGGAGAGTTGATGGGGACATCATACACACGCCCCCTCTACGCACGTATTCGAGGAGGCGGGCCCCACTTTCGATTTAAATCAACAACATCTTTGGAGTGCCTCATAATTAGGGGGCTGCGTTATGAAGCATCGGAGTGGACCCGATCATCACATAAATTTTACCATCGGATCTCATGATCGTGGCCTACTACTTTAGATGATCTAGTATTTTGAGTTTTGAATATTTTTGTTATTAGAAACTTCATGAACAGCTTTGATTGTTTAGATTAGTATTTATTTGCCTTAACTTTGGTATTAGTGTGCGCACATGGAGCAAGGGTAATTTTGTCTTTTTTGGGTTTAGGGTTTTCTTATAAATATAGCAATCCCATGTAGGTATTGCAATGATGTTTTATGAATAAAAAATCATGCGTTTCTTCCTCTCTCTCTGTCTTTGGGTTGAAGAATCGAATTGGGTGTGAAGCCCTCCCTTCCTTAAAGGGCTAACTACCGTGGTGCGAAGCCACATCTGCTCCAAATCATCTTTACCTTCTTACACACCACATCCATCACCCTCTACACCCCTTCCACCTTCAGATTCACCCACTGTCGTATCCAAGTTTTCTCCTACAGCAGTGCACAAACAGATCTTCAGATTCTGGCCCATTTGAGGGGCTGAAACTTCGGTGGAGTACTACGCACACACCTTGTGACGGATCGACATGAAACTTGGTATGAAGGCAGCCCATCCCTGGCCAATCCCAGCCTAGAAGTCAGTTTCCGACTTTGTACGCCCCACACACGTGCAGACGACCTGTCACACACGTGCGTCCAGGCCCATCTGCGGTCCAGCGCGCTTGGCTCATCCCAGGTTCTCTTTTTCCTCTATTTCCTTCTCTTTTGACGAAAAAAAAAAAAAAAAACCCCTTAATCCAAATCCCTAACCCTAAAGAGTCCCAAATCTCAATTATCCCCAATTTTCAAACCCTAGATTTTTCCCCAAATTGAAACTTAGCGAATCTCCTGAGTTGGGAACAATCCTTTGCAAGAATGGATGATTCTTACACTCCTTTGGGCTTGTTTGGCTTATAATTTTATTTGATCCAACCCTAAAGTTGTGTAGGCTTGGACCCCCATAGATTCCCCTTTTTGAATGTTTGATAGTATGTAGGATGTGGAATTTTGTGACTGTTTAATATTGGTATAATCACAAGCTTGATCTCTCGCACTCCATATTTAATTTCATATCCTACATCAGTTTTGGAATTAGGGAATTAGGGATTAGGTAGGGTTTGGAGGGCAATCAATGAAGGAAATGTACCAAAAGGGGAACCACACGTGGCAGCCTGTATGGACAGGCATGCGTTGGTGCGTGCACACATGTGGATGGGTAGGGGGAGAGAAAAACGAGATTGATTGGGTTGGGTTTTGATGGGTTTAGAGGAGTTGTATGGAAAAGAGAAGAAAAGTGAAAAATTGTGTACCATGTTGTAGAAGAGAAAGCGGAAGAAAGACACATTGGAGGAATCCACCACCAAGCAAGCTTCTACCCTTCCATAATTCGATTGGAAGGGAGGGTTTTCTCACAAACCATAAAAGAAAAAGAAGAACACCATTTTAATATAAGGAAAACCTTCTTCTTCTTCTGTTTTTTTTTCTTTTTCTCAACCTCCCGCATAGAGATAACCCTTGGAGGAATAAGAGAATAAGAAATGGTGAAAAAAATGGTGTACCTTGTTAGAGAAGAGAGAGAAAGAAAGACACCATCGAGGAATCCACCACCAAGCAAGCTTCTACCCTTACACAATTCGATCGGAAGGGAGAGGGGATTCTCACAAACACTAAGAGACAAGGAAGATCAGGTGGCCCATCATCCAAAATAAGCAGACTAAAATACTTACCATCAATTTTAACCGTCAAATAAATCCTAAAAATAACAAAATAAAACATACAAGATCAGAGTCCAAGGGGCCTAGATCTGGAAGATTAGGTGGCCCGATGGCTTGATCAACAAAATCCAATGATCAGATCGACACAAAAAAAAAAATCATATGACAAGTTGTCTCCTAAGCAACCCACATACATCATCCCTAAGTGGGGTCTTCCTTATGCACGTCCAATGCACGTGGGGTTTTCAAAGTGGCCCCGTGGGCCCCATCTGGAGCTTGTCTCCCATCCACAAAGAGAGTTGCGCTGATGTGGATGGTCGCCTCCGTCTCTGGTACACCTGAGTAGGTCCTCTAATGTCCCCATCAAAATATTATGCATGCAAAGAAAGACATTCCTCGAGCATGTTGGCTAATAAGGTTAAAGTGCGGTTTTTGCTATTTCAATGGTTTGCCTTCTAATAAACAACTTTGTCACATAAACCAAAAGGAACAAACAAAAATAATCAGGGGGAGGATATTGGCCAATGCATAAAGATAACTAGGCATGGCTTCTTTTGCTTAATTTTGGCAAGATATCTAAACTAAAAATATCAGAAATCTCATTAATGATGCATACTAGTGCCCAAGGGCCTGGATTTCTCTTTGTTGCCCACGATATGGCACTGACCAATTTACCTTCAACAAAGAGACAACCCGCCACAAGGATTAGTTAGAAATCTTCAAACTTGCCTTGGCTTCAATTGAATCATTGATACTATAAAATTGTGGAAAGAGAGATTGAATAGAGAAGAAGAAAGAGAAAGAAGAGGTTGCAGAGAGGAGAATGGACTTAAGTTGGGTGAAAATTATGTTACGTGATTTGGAAATGATGGTGAATTCTCCTATGAAGCTGTTTTGTGATAACAAGGCAACCATCAGCATTGTACAAATCCAGTTCAGCATGACCGTAACAAGCACATTGAAGTTGACAGACACTTCATCCGTAAGCAAGTTATCTCTCAAGAACTTCACTCACCTTTTGTAATGACTGAGAATCAGCTTGCTGACATTCTCACTAAGGGAGTTGTTAAGACAAAGTTAAAATCTATTCTTACCAATCTTGGCATGATAGACGCTTATGCCTAGCTTGAGGGAGAGTGTTGAGATATAGTTTATAAGCGCCTCTTTATAATAAAAGAATGTGAGGAGCTTATTGTAATTTGGTTGTAAGTTTTTTCTAAAAGAAACAGGGCAGTCAGCCCCAACTCCTTTTCTCTTTTTCATTCTCATGCGCCCCCCCACACACACACCAAAAAAAAACCTTATCTTCTAGTATAATTTCTTTATATACTTCAGTGTTCATTCAAGGCAAAACCATCCATTTTCTTCCTTCAAATTTATAGTAATTGATATGATATTCATGTGACATATTTTGGTTTTCAAGAGGAATTGAAGAATTGAATAAATAGCCATACCAAATTTGCTGATCAACTTGAGAGCCTTAACTTCTCCAATACCCTCAACTCCTGCATTTCAGAAACACCCAATTAATATATTTCAAGCACCAAAAGATCATCAAAAGAGTGACATTTACGTTGTGCATAGTTCAAAACTGTTAAATTGTGTTTGAATGACATGAGGTTACGACTTCAAGGGAATTAAAATGAGCACATCCATTCAAAATCAAAAGAACAAAAGTATAATGCAAAACTCAAGTCCAAATCAATCCTTGAATAATTGCATGGAGTGTTTAGGGTCATGCAAGGCACTGACATATATTCTTAGTCACCTCCTGTGCATATCTTCTTAAGAGAATCACTCAAGGTAGATGAGGGAGGGCATAACCCACCCATGGTATAGACAATTCTGGAGGGATGGCATTACACCTTAGTGGACGTCTATGAATGAATGAGGACAGATTTGGAAGAGGAACGTCTTCTCTGAGTCAAACTGAATGAGCCAATCATTGAACAAGCTGTGTTTGAAGAGTTTTTAGCCAAGTAGAACAGGTTTCTCATTGAGTCAAATAGACCTAAAATGAGCTTGCAAGGCAGTTCAAGATCAGATGAATTTTCTAAAATGGATGGTATTACCAGTGTTCGAGTTGTCGGTATCGCTACAAGTTTCGCTGGCCGGAGATAAAGATATAATATCGTTATCGTCGATAATATCGCCGCTAATCGGAAATGCAGGGAAAAAGGGAGAAACATGGAGAAAATGGTGGAATTTTTTAGTGAAACTTCAGGACATGCCTAAATACACATATTTACATATTCAAGAATGAAAAAATTGCAAAATGAATGCATTAAATTAGAAGTTTTCATTTAATGGGAGCCAAAAAGCATGCGTTGTCGTAAAAAATAACTCAAATAGTAACCAAAATGAGTTCATATAATACAAATGCAGCTGGTATACAGTAATTAAGACATGTAAAAGTAAATGAACTCAAAGATGCCAAATCAAGGATGGATTAGATTATCCAATCAGTGTGGTATTTGATACTTTGGCTGTGTATGATGCTTGATACCTAACATTTGAAAATGGTACATGTGGCAAATTTTAACATAATCTAAACCGTGTTTTCGCTTCATCAAGATCTATGTAACCTAATCAAGAGGTTGGATGGCAAAAAAAAAAACAAAACCCATTACAATGGCCCTATGAAGTTTTTAATGGTGAGCATTTAATCGCCACTGTTTCCTTTAGTGTGGTCCACCTGAGATGCAGTCATGCAAATCTGTCTCATTTTAGACTCATGCCTTAAAATTATCTATCAAAATAAATGGACAACATTGATAAAATATTTATCATTATGATGGCTCCACATAACATCGACCCATCAATCCACGGATACAAACAAGTGACACGTATAAATCAGTACGCTTATCACTGTGTGGGGCCCATTGTGATTTATGTATTTTATCCATCCCATCCATCCATTTTACAAGATAATTTTAAGGCTTGATCCCAAAGAAGAAGCATATCCAATGCTCAAATGGACCACACCACAGGAAATGATGTGAATTGAACATGCCTACCATTGAAAAATTATTAGGGGCTACAAAAGTTTTGGATCCATGTCATTTTTGTATCTTACCTTCATCCATCCCCGTGTGATCTTATGAACAACTTGGATGACAAATAAACACCACTGTGGGCCATGGCGCCTAGGAAGGTTTCAACGGTAGGAATCATTGTCCCCATTGCCTTGGCGGTGTGGTCCACCCTAGCTTTGGATCTGCCTCATTTTTGGGTTCACTATCTAAAATGATCTCGCTAATTGGATGGACCATGTGGATATAACACATACATCATGGTGGGGTCCACAAAACTTGGTGACGTCCACACACCACTTATGTTGAAAGGAAGCGGATTGCGTACCAAGTAACTCAATAAGTTAAGCGTAATGTGTAAACTCTGTGGGATCCACCATGATTTATGTATTTTATCCACTTTGTCCAATCATTTTAATAAGTAAATTTTGGGCTTGAGCGTAAAAATGAACTATATCCAAACCTCAAGTGGAACACATAATGGGAAACAGTGTGAATTGAACATCTACTGTTAAAAATTTCTTGGGGGCCACAAAAGTTTTGGATCAAGCTTGTATTTGTGTTTTCCCTTCATCCATGTCTGTGTGATCTTATGAACAGGTTGGATGACAAATAAACATCACTGTGGGCCCAAGAAATGTTTCAACGGTGGAAGTTATTATTCCAACTGTTTCCAATGATATGGTCCACTTGATCTTTGGGTATGCTTAAATTTTGGTCTCAACCCCTAAAATAATATGGATAAACGGATGGATGGCGTGGATGGACCAGATGCATTCACGGTGGGCCTAATAGAGTTTACTCGATACGATAAGAACGTTTAACTCAGTACGCAATCTGCTTTCCGCGTAAAAACCGGACGGGGATTAGATACTGACGTAGTGACACTCGCTACACGTCACCAAGTTCCGTGGACCCTACTAGGATGTATATGTTGTATCCATCATGTCCATTCATTTGGAGATATTATTTTAAGGCATTACCCAGAGAATGAGGCAGATCCAAAGCTTGCTTTAGTGGACCCCACCACACAAAACTGCGGGAAGATTGATGTACACCGTTGAAATCTTCCCAGGGACCACCGTAACATTTATTTTCCTTCCAATCTGTTCATAATGTCACAAAGACATGAATGAAGAGGAAAAACAAATTTCATATTGATCCAAAACTTCTGTGACCCAAAAACGTGTTTCAATGGTAGACGTTCAATTTCCCACTGCTTTTTGCAGTGTGGTCCACTTGATAGTTAGATCTGTCTTATTTTTCTTCTAACTCCTTAAGACGAGCTCGCCAAATGGATTAACGGTCTGGATATAACACATACCTCATCATCAGACCCACTTAACTTGCTGACGTCAATACAGCAGGTATACAGCTAGTGTAAGGTACACCAGCCAATCCGCGTCCTCATATCGAGCCCGAAATAAAGAAAAAAAAATAAAAAAACAAAGAAAAAAAAGAGGAAGAAAGCCCTAAACGTCGTTCGCGAGGGATTCTTGCCGAAGAAAGGGGGTTTTTGAGGGAGGGTTTCGAAACCCTATATCATTCCCAAATCGCGAGGAAATTCCCAAAATCGCTGATTTTTCGCCGAAATTTCAAGCTTCAAATGGAAAAGGGAAAGGGGATTTTGAGGTTTTTCTTACCTCTTTGCAATGTTCGAAGATCGACAGGAGGCATTCTTCCGAGCTGTGAGTTTCGATTAACCAGGTACGCTATCACTCTCACGTATTTGCAAAAACAGCGAAATCAAAGCGATTTTTTGATTTTTTTTTCCCCTTATTTTTACCTATTTATCGAAAAAATGGGTTGTTGGCTGCATGGTTGGTGGCTACGGTCGATATTCTCGGCGATAATCCAAAATTATCGACAATATCTCTGATTTTTCGCCGATAATAGGAAGAGAAACGAAAAATTGGGGTTTTGGTATCGCTAGACTAGCGACACCGATATTATCGCCGATAATATCGACATTTCGTCGACAATTTGAACACTGGGTATTACAGTGTCCATAGAATCTACCGGGTTACCTGCTTAGTGAGCCTGTGTAATAAACACAACCATCTTGAACTTGACTGATAAGGAGAATAACTCACATTGATCCTCTGTCAAATTTATTTTCTTATAGAAAAATAAATTCCACAAAGGATGCTATAATACAGTAATCGAACTCCACTTGATAATGATGCACCAGCCACTCCCCATGCCTAGTGCTGTCAATGGTCGGGTCCTATAGTACCCATACCCATGCTAACTAGGTCCAGGTCTTGCTGGATCCAGGTCTTATTCTTGAAGATCCGGAATCTAATCGGGTTTGGGTACCCTTCAGGTCTTTGGATCTTATGTTTTGAGTCAAATAAGATCATTTACATCGTCAGGCTACCCAATGGAAGGATTATATCGCGCACACATGCCACAATAACACATGCCTTCGTGTGTAAACAGACTCTCTTAAATGCGTGCAGCTTAGAAACACCCTTCCTTTGCCAGAATAATCAATATATAAACTATTAATAATAAAACAAACTGGACCTGACCCAGACCCAACTTGACTCAGCCCAACCTGATTTTAACCGGTTCCAAGTCGAAGGACCTGACTTGGACCCAGCTAGAGCCAAATTTTAACTGGGTCCAAAAAGGTGAGAGCAAAACCCAACTCCGATTCTTAACGAGTCCAAAAGGTTGCACCTGAATCCGTTAAGATCGGGTCAGGCCATTGGGTACCTGCAGGTCTGGGCACCCATTGACAGCCCTACCCATCCCAGTAAAAGGAGGGTTGATGTCAGGTTGGCAATAAATCATTGAACTTTGCGTAGTAACAATAACAAAGCTGGCAACAGATACCTGCAACAAGGCCGTAAAGATGATGAAGATGATTATTTATGAAGTAGATTTTAAATTTAGGTAGCTTCCAAAGAAACCCCTGACTCTTTTGAGGAGACTATAGGATCTGTGTTCTCTGCATTTTGATCCATCAAAATCCCTTTTCTTTTCTTCCTTTTTTTTTCTGACAAGTGACATTTATTATTAAAAGCCAAGCAAAACAGAGCTACGTAGGGGCAGAGAGTACCCCAAATGCACATCCTCATAATGAGGAACATTCAGCAAGTCCAACATTTTGAAAGCCATTGAGTGATGCTACCCTTTTAAGAAAAGCCATTAATGCTACGCATCATGAAAAGAAAAGAAAAGAAAAGGGAAAAAAAAAACTAAACATTGGATCAAAAACAAAACCTGGGATGTTATCAACTTTGTCACCCATAAGTGCAACCAAATCAACAAATTGAGAAGGTTTCAAAGCCCCATATTTTTTAGCAAAGTCCTCCAGTCCAAATGAAGCCATCCTATGCAAGCAACCCATCAATGACGTTAGCCCCAACTGCACTAGAAATACAAGAATAAAAAATCAGCATACAGAAAGCTAGATTGGACTAAATGTATACTGATATCCTCAACATTTCCAGAACTTATTTTTTGAGGAATTTTAAAGAGCAAAGAGACTTCTAAATATAACATTCCTTTGCAGATATCAAACCACCACTAAAACTTTTTGCAGAATCTTATACTTTTGGGAAAGGAGCCTATATTAGACACTTCTTTCTCTGATATTGATCACTCATCCCTGTACACGTGGCGCACAAACATGAGATCCAGATTATTCATCTGGTTGGCATGCTGTAGATTTGCTGTACCCCAAAAGCCACACCTGCTCAATGATCCTAGCCACCTGATCTGAGGACTTTTGAGCATTACAAATGAACAGTTGGAAAAATTAGGATCAATGGTTCACATCAAATGGAAAAAGTCTGATTGGCAGGCTAGAATCACCCTGCCAGTGTATTTTAGGTTTGACCCATCACCCATCTAAGTGGGGTCCATCAGATGAACAGTTCAGATATCATGCATGCATGCCACATGTATGGGGATAAAGGCGCTTAATATCTACCGAAAAAGGTCTGACCCCAGTTACTTTCCCTAAAAAACACCTTTGCAATGATAGGTAATCCTCGAAAAAGGCATGTCCATCAAAGGAAGAAAATCCTTTAAAAAAAGTGATGCATAAAATGGCCAAATGATCATGATACTAACTGAGGCCCACGTGGATTGATTCGTAGAAGGCGTAATGAAGGAGATAAAATCTGAAAGAAATCTTTGTCAGGAGAAACAACCCGTACCTGTGTCAATGGCATGATACAGTTAAAATTGTAGCATCTAAATGCAAGGAAATGAAATATATCAATTCCCTTTGAATGATCATGTTCTACTGGTAATCGCAATATTACAGTAAGTCAGGTATTGGGGTGCCATCCTGCTCAAATCATACGATATGATTGAAGCAAGTTCAGTATGCTTAGTATGTCCAATTGGAATATCAATTGTGGCTGATCCCACAGTATCCAGTTGTAATATCTTCTGCAACATACATCACGAAAAAGCTTTCCCAGAGCAACCACAGTTACCTCATAAAACTTGAGATGGGAGGAGGAGCCACTTGATTTCCATGATTACTCATTATCATGGGCCAAGTGGTCGCTGCCCTACCTGTGATAAAATTACAGTATGCACTTTTGGCAATACCAACAGCAGTTTTACTAACTAATAAGGTGAATGTTACAGAAGACACAAAGAAAAGGAAGAGGAATTCCAAGTAGCATTACAATATTGTTGTCAATGAACCATAGATTGCCCATATGATCGCTAGCTCTATTGGTATGTTTCCTTCAATATTAAGAAGCAACATGGTGACATTCAAAAAACAAATACCTTGAACCCAGCAGCAACACTATTTACAGCCAAAGTTCCAATCACATCGTCCGCTTCAACACCTGGAACCTGCTATTAATTGCATATTAGCAACCATGCCATCCCACTCTTGACTGATCACATACAACCATGCTATTTACCTCAATTACTTTGATGGACATTGCCTTGATGGATGCTTTCAGATACTGAAGTCCCTGGACAACGGTATCAGGTGTAGGGCTGCGGTTACTCTTGTATGAGGGATACAAATTGTGGCGAAATGTCAGACCTACACAAGTTTATGCATTCAAAGTTAGATGGAAAAGTCACAATAACGAAATGACACCATCACATGACATTCCAACAGTGAGTGCACGATTTCATGCCTAAAGCGATAAAATAAGGCATAAATGAGCCCATATACAAGAAATTTGTTTAAATTATTACTCAAAACACGATAACGGTTGAAATGAAGGATGAAATATGTGATTAGTAAAGAACTAATTCTGGGCATTTAAAAGATCATTTTTTCTCATCTGTTGTAGTCCAAGGTGGTCCTAAACCCTTTCACAGGAAAGCCCAAAAAAGTAGTTTATTCCTGTATTCCAATGGTACCATATCTTTGTAATCTAAAAGTTGACTCAGACTCTAGGGTCAGACAACATAGGAATGACACAAAAATAGTCGTATGTGGAAGCTTATTGAGCTAGCTCTCCAACAAGCTCAATATCATGGTATTCTGAGATCATTTTATCCAGTTAAGAGAAAAATACAGCCAGGGTACCCATAATTGTGGGAATCTGAGAGATAGGCTGATGACATCACTTTAGGGGGTCTCCCACACAAGTAATGGGTCCATTGAGAGACAAAATTACACTAGTCATTTCATTTGGAAGCATGGTTACAAGTCAGTTTCAGTAGAGTTGTATAGGTTTTGGTCGGAACAAGTTCGACTCACACCCCCAATTCAATAAATATCCCCAACTCAGTCCGTCTCACCCATGACTCCATTCAACTCATCCTATATCAAGACAATTCAAATCAAGTTGGGACTGATTCGAGGTGAGTCATCACTTTGGTGAAAGAGTTGTTTTTTATTGCCACCATTAGATATCAACTACTCAACCAACTAGGAATCGATCCTATTATATTTTCAATTTGGTAAGTCATCTACAGTTTTGGCCCTTGTTAGAGTGGAATGGAAAAGAAAATGATTCATGTAGCTGACCCCAATTAGATGGGATAAGGCTTGGATGATGATGATGATATGACCTGACCGGTTCCAGATGAATCATACCGGTTTCAGAACAGGTGAGTCACACTGCAAACCTATTTGGAAGTATGGCAAAATGGATTTTGGTTTTTGAGTTCTAGAGGTTCCTAATTCAAGATCAAGGAGAGAATATTAGATAGAAACCCTAGAAATTTTTTTGCTTTAATACCAATTTAGAGATAATAAAGCACTTGGGAAGAGAGACAGTTAGGGTTGGACGCCCAACCTTTTTCTATTACTAAGTGAATTGCCAAATTACATATATAAAAAAAGGACCAATAAAAAATAATAATAATAAATAAAAAGTAAAAGAATGAGAGGATAAGAGAGACACGGTCCACTAAGTCACAGTACAAACGTCCACAAAAATACATGTCTACACTTTAAAGGGAATAGACTTTGGATAACTTATTTTTTGTAGCAAAAGGGGGTAGAGAAAGAGAGTTGAGAGAGGAGAAGGTAGAGAACCAAAGAAGTAGAGGAATTTTTGGTCTAGGACCATTTGCTAAGAAACAAGAGGTCTTAATTATAGATGTAGGATATTGGTTTTTGGGTAAATTTTCGGGGAACTAAGGGGTAAGAAGATTTTGAGTGCAAATGTGCAAATGTAATCAAGGCACATTCTCATAAGACTGTAAGATAGGTTTCTTGGTAATTTTGAATTGTCTTGAGGGTAAAGGTGCATGGGGGGAGCACATATCACTTTCTCAAAAAATGTGAAAATAAAGGGGGAGATTCCTAGGGACACATGGCATTTTTCTGTAAGGGGGAAACATGGCACAAATGAGAAAGGGGACCAATAGCACAAAAGACAAAAGGAAACTCATAGCACAAAAAGACAAAAGGAAACTCATAGCACAAAAAGACAAAAGGGAGACATGGCACAAAAGAGAAGGGGGAACAATTGGCATGGTGGACACATGGCAAAAGGACAAAGGGAGAATCATGGCATGGGTCAAATGGGGACACATGTCAACAAGAGAAAAAGAGACGTGACAAAATGAAGAAGGGAGACACATAGCATGGGTCAAAGGGGGCGACATGGCAACATTAATTGCCTAGCATGGCATATTGCACGTGCAGAATACACATGTGAGTGCAGAAAAAGAAACTAAAAAGAGAGACACTTAAGAGGGAAGAAAAAGAGGTCTATGTGGGAAAGCTCGAAGCCAACATCTACTTACCCACTTCTGTAAAAATGGTCAAAAGGACCTATGATTATGTATGTATGGGTTTTGAAATTTGACTCATTCTCTTTTACGAGCTTTTGTGGTTTGCTTTAGCAGGTTGTTAAGCCTAAAATTGTGATGCTAAGAGAGATCAACTAAGTGTGATTCCTACTTCTGGTATGGGCCTATGTTAAGGAGTGGCTCCATAGGTAAAACATATAATTGAGGGTTGGTCAATGCAATGCAAATGAAACATTGACTATTGGTCTTGTGTTATTGGATCCCATGTCTTAATTGCACAATGCGTAAGGGTTAGGGTTGCAACTTAAGTTCCAGTCAACCCGAACCTAACTGACCCAACGAAGTTCGGGTCAGGTTGTCAAGGTCCTTGGGTTGGGCTCAAGTTGAAAATTGCCAACTGGATTTGAAATCAGGTTGGGTTCGGGTTAAGAAAATTTGGGTCAGGTTGGGTTGAGTACAGAGGACTTCAGGTTGGGTTCAGGTTGGGTTGCAGGTTGGATCCTCTTAAGATCGGGTTGGGCTTGGGTTGACCCTTAACCCAACCCGCCCAAGTTACACCCTTAATAATTGATCATCTACCCCATAAATAGATATTTGTTAGCCCCAGTGTTTAGAGTATCGTTATTGTTACATGTATCAATGACCAGGGATATGAAAACATGTATCAGTATCGCCAATATTATCGCATTACTCAGAAAAAAATATCGTTGTCTAGCGGAAACGTTGAGGAAATGTTGGAAAAATGTGGAATTTTTCAATGAAATTCCAGGAGATGTTAAAAGACACATCTTTACACATGTAAGAATCAAAATATTGTAAAGAAACAACTATATATAATAAGTTTCCATTTTATAGGGGCATAACCATGTGTTATCCCGGGCTTGGTTTTAGACAGGCTTGAAAAGTTGAGACGAGATTTCCTATGGTGCGGTAAGGAGGGTAAGAAGAATTTCCATTTGCTCGATTGGAAAATGGTGTGTCAACAGGTCAAAGAAGGGGGCACATGTATTAGGAATCTCAGGAGTATGAATCGGGCCCTCTTAGGTAAGTGGATCTGGAGATTGGGTACAGAAGATGGAAACTTGTGGAACCGAGTGATTAAAAACAAATACGATCGATCAGCAGGAGGGTGGTGGACAAAGGAATCTTCGGCCTATAGGGCTTCTGCTTTATGGAAAGGGGTGTTAGATTCAAAGCAGGAGGTTTTCAAAGGCATTGGCTTCATTGTGGATAAAGGTGACAAAATTCGGTTTTGGGAAGATATATGGATGGGGGATACAACTCTTAAAGATGATTTTCCCAATATTTACTGTTTGGTTCCTAATCAGGCTATTTCGGTAGCTGACAATTATCAGTTGCAAGGTAAGGAGATAGTGTGGAATCTGGCTCATAGAAGAAATCTTCAAGATTGGGAAATAGAAGAATTTGCAGCCCTCCTCATTCGCATCGGAAATGGCAAGCCAGATCAGTTTTGCCCTGACAGACTGTTGTGGAGGTTCGATAAATCTGGTTCTCTTTCGGTCAAATCCTTATATAATCTCATCTGCGGGAAAGTCGATGCTACTAAAGAGATTTGGACTGACAAAGTGTGGAAATACAAGCTTCCTCCAAAGATTGTAGCCTTCGGTTGGTTGGTTAGTAAGGGTAAGGTGTTGACAGTTGACAACTTAAGAAAGAAAGGTATGATCATCACGAATATATGTCTTTGTTGCAAGAACAACGCAGAATCTGTGAACCATCTGTTCATCCACTGCCCCCTCATAAATCAGATTTGGCCAACAGTTCTATCTTGGTTCGGTGTGGCATGATCATTTCCAGATTCAACGGGAAGGCTATTGAAAGCATGGCATGGTGTCTCCATTGGCAATCAAAAAACAAAGTTACGAAGAATGGTTCTACTGGTTGTTTGGTGGGCGGTGTGGAAAGAAAGAAACAAGAGATGCTTTAATGGAGTATCCAATTCGATGAGATCCATAATATCTAGAATTCGTTTCTATATATTACCGAATGAGGTGTTTTTGTTTTTCCTTTAGCAGATTGTAATCTGTTTTTAGCTGATGTCTAATTGTTCCTCTATCTCAGAGGAGCAATTCATCTTTTTTGTAATTTCTTCTTTTTTAATGAAAGTGACTGTTATCATTCAAAAAAAAAAAAAAAACCATGTGTTATCAAAAAAATAAGTATAAAATAAATATATAAACTTGCAGCCAA
Source organism: Magnolia sinica (assembly GCF_029962835.1). NCBI lineage: Eukaryota > Viridiplantae > Streptophyta > Magnoliopsida > Magnoliales > Magnoliaceae > Magnolia > Magnolia sinica. The sequence continues at coordinate 86,865,129 of NC_080575.1, read as the reverse complement.
TCAATAGATTGGCCAATACTCGATTTATATATATATATATATACACACATTAATTAATAGTGAAGACTGAAGAGCACATTTTCCAAAATAAAAATGGAACACATTAGGTTTTTCCCTACATGTTAATTGTTATGCAACTAATCCATGTCAATGCACAAGAATCATGCATAGACATGGATTCCATTGTAATCCATGCATTTGAAAAAAAAAAAAAAATGAAGTTCCTATGGATTTTTCGTCACCTTCGAGTTCTAGCCTGTCTTGGTTTCAAGTAGGGATTTCTCGCCAAATCCAAACTTGTATTCAATAAAAACCAAGAGTGTTCAAAATCACCTAAGGAATAAATTTCCAAAAAAAAAAATTCCCAAAAAATGGAATTTTTAGATTTTGGAAATTTTCCCAATTTTGTCAATTTTCGCCTATTTACGAATGTTTCCCTAGTATCAGAGATATTATTGATGGTATCGCCAATACCAAAGAACTTTTATAAGGGATTCTTCTCAAAGTATTGTTGATATCAATAATATCACCAAGTACCGCTGATATTATCGAAAATATCAACGATATTTGGAAATTTTTATACTTCCAGCAGTTTCAGTATCAGTATCACTGACCTGGCGATACCGATAATATTGGCAATATTACCGATAATATCACCATTGGAACATTGGTTAGCCCAGATAAATGATCAAATCTCCGCCCTCAATACATGTAGTAAACTAATCTCCCTTATGATCTCATCCTTTGATCCATGTCATCAATCGATGTCACCACTGACCCATGTTATCTTACAATCTCATGAATCCACCCATGTCATAGATTGATATCGTTCTTCGATCTACATCATCGGTCGATCACATTCGTCAATCGTCAATGTATGTCATCAAACAATCTCAAGCACTGGTCTGTGAGTTGCTAACCATCATAGTTGTTAGCCCTGCCATAAGGAGGATACCAAAGCTAGTAAAAGCTTGAGATGATCTTCAAGTAATCCACCTTTAATTTATGGGGACAAGACGGATGGATTTTGGTTTCATTGCAAAGTTTGGTGCAAGGGGCCAAAATAACATGTGGATGGATGATTTTTCTTTTTTCTTTTTCTTTTTAAAATTGAATTGGGGGAAGCAAACTATTATACATTAGAATTTACTTCCGCACCTCCGATGTGGGGTAACATAAAATTGGGGGCATAGATGTCAATTTGCTCAATCAAGCCTTGTGTAGCTCTGGTCTAGATGATTGCTTATCATCCAGCTTTCTTTTGTTCCTTTGGTTTTTGTCGTTCTTGCTTTTTGTTAATGAAGTAATCATCTCAAAAAATAACACAGAAATGTCATTCAGAATTTCTCATCTGTTTTGACTTTTGATGTTGGACCGCTATTTGACCATATTTGAAGTCTGATCCACAGTTCAAGTTGCAACTGAGAGAGGACATAATAACCTACCAAATAGGGTAAAAAAATACAAGTAAAAATAAATGAAATCCATGTTAAGATTTTGGCTCAAAAATGTTGAACAGGATTAGGTTTGGTTAGGCATTAGATGTTTAGGTTAGTTGTTCTTCCTGAGTTGAAAGCATGTTCTTGGCTAATGTCAAGTGTAATTCTTGGTAATGGGAGTTCCCTCCATAGCTTAAACTCTTGGAAGAATTATATTGACAGAATTGGAGTTTTTACTGAAAAAGATCCATCATGTCTCGAATTAAAAGCTATTATCAAAGGATTAAAGCTTCAAGATCCTCGAAGGTGCGCACTAGGGATTTCTTCACAGGTGGTCCAAACATGTAGATGCCTTGACCCAAAGCTCACATTGGTCCAGTAATTAGGTCGGCCACATGTACAATATAAATAAACAGTTGAAAATTTGACCACTGTTGACATTAAACTTAAGGTGTGACCTAACACGTCAAGTGAGACATGATGGCATGTGTGGCTGCGAATCTTGGCAACTCCAAACATCTCAGTCCCATTCACATTCCCCTTATATTTTTACTTTTACTAACAGTGTCAATGCACCCATGCCCTTGTGACTACTAACTATGCTTCTTCTCCACTTCTTGAGTGTAAATAAAGTAAATCTTGCTTTGATAGTGCACTGCCACCCACTGACTTAAATTAATTACTCTATTGACTTTCTCATCTTCAAATTAAAAACTGTCAGAATTTTAGAGTCGAAGAGCACTTGACAATCGACATTGAGAAGAAGCCATTTCAGTTAAGCTCTCTTGAGTAAGAGAAAGAGGATAACTCTTTGATACTCAACTTGTCTTTTAGTTGAAATCAACTAGAAGTAATACTTAATGAGACAAACTTTTATCTCCAGTGTAATCAAATAAATGTTGGACTAGAGAGGGAGAGAGAGAAAGAGAGGAAAACCATACCTTTTGCCATGTAATTTTCATTAGAAGGGAAGACAGCAGTGTGACCGAATGGAACTCCTGTAAAGAAAAGTTCGACCACTCAAATGTTACTTGAATTGACATCCTGCCAAAAGACCCAGTAACTCAAAGAATTTCTTACTGACTCTATCTAGAAAGATGGTTCAGGTTATTGGTAGTGTGGTTTCATGTGAAGGCCTCTAGCAAAACAGGTTGGAACTCAATCAAAACAGATATATGAAAGGAGAGATTTGCCAAGTCGACATGCACCTCTATACACATGTACACATGCCACACCAGAACATTTCACAACACCTGAACCATGCCTTAGGTGCACCTGACTTTAGATGACCTAGCCCTGAAAATCAGTCCACTGCACTTGCCAAGAAGGTCATGCATAAATGTTGAATATGGACCATTGGGAATCTTTTTCAAAGCACCTATTGTTTTACACGTGTAGCCCATGCTTCCCACCTGATGAGTGGCCAGCCTGAATTTTGGGCTAGATCACCAAAACAGTGGACCCACTTGATGTACAGTCCAGATGTCCCACGCAATGTATAATTGCAGGTAGAGAGAGGTGGATGTGGGTTTAGCATTAAGCGTTTGAAGTCCACCTATTGCTTCCTATGCTAAAAAATAACAATTCATGAACTCTGGAAAAAAAAAAAAAATTCTTCTTCTTTTTTATCATTGATAAGAAAAACTAAACCTTTTTAAAGAATGACAGAAAGAAAGAGCAAGTACCTAAACGTACCCTAATATAAGGTACTCTAAAAGGGCTTCTCATTCTATCCAAGGGGGCTCAGAATTTATTTTTTATCATTTTTAGATCAAAATATGCACCACTATTAAAAACCCATGTCTTTAATACCTATGGGTAAACCGGCATAACACCTACGGGACAAGGTCATCAGAAGTATAAAGAGAAAGCTGTCAATATGGAAAGGAAGACCTCTCTTTGGGGGGCAAACTGACTAATAAAAGAGGCAATGTCAAATTTAACCGTGTACTATATGTCACTATTCAAGTGTCTAGCCTCAATGATTGAGAGGTTGGAACGGATAAAAAGAAATTTTCTGTGGCAAGGAGCAGAGGTTCAAAGATTGGGTGGTGCTGGAGTTCAAAAATTGGAAGGCGGTGCGGGAGTTCAAAGATTGGGACAGATAAATGAAGCCCTCCTTGGCAAGGCGATTCGGATGGATGTTTATGGTGGGAAGTAATAGCTAGCAAATATGATCTTTAGGATGGTGGGTAGTGGATCAAAAGGTCATCGCTCCATAAGGCGTCAAGGGTGTGGAAAGGAATCTTATCAGTGATGACAGACAAGTTCAAGGCCAACATCCAATTCACATGAGGAGATGGGAGAAGAATAGATTTTGGGGGGGGGGGATATTTGGATAGGGGAGATTCCACTTAGCATGGAATTTCCACTAGTAGCCAAAGGCAAAGCTGTTGAGGACCTGTAGGTGATCATAGACATATGCGTATCCATTTTAGGTGATTCCGTTGTGTGGACTCCATCGTGTCACAAAAATTTATTGGACGAAGAGGCAGAGGAGTATTGATGAGGACATATGAGCACCTTTTAAAGTTTATTAGAGGAGAGTTGCCCCAGTTTCTTTATGGCTAGGTGATCATTACATGGAGCCTAGTGGGCCCAATTTGAGTTCCTAGCCACATTGAGCTGATAGAGTCAATATAGTGCGTGAGTGATCCAAGGTTCAATCCATGGTAGTGTTACCTTTCGAGGAAAAAAAAGAAGAAGAAGAAGAAGAAAAAAAAAAAGGACCACCACCACCATCACCCTAGCCCTTCCGAACCTAACCCAAACCATCACCCTGGCCGTCCGGACCACTCCCAAGTTGTCACCTCACCCAACCATACAGACAACCCAATCCGTACAACCGTATGGACACACCATATGCCTGTCTCTATGGACAACCTACGACCCCCCTTCTTGCTTCTTCGTTTCCAATCTTCAAACCCTAATTCCCTAAACACCCAAACCCTATCTCAAAAAATCCTAATTCCCAAAAACATAATTCTCAAAACCCCAATTCCTAAATCCTAAAACCCTAACCCTAACTTACCCAAACCCTATAAAACCAAGTGATTTCCTTTGAATTAAGATTTATCCCTATGCCAGATGGAAGTTCTACCCTCCATAGGTCCTAATTAATCAATATCCTTTAAGACCCACACTATGGAATTGTAGGTAGTCTTGAACTAGAGCATCCTCTAATAATTGAACTCTTTACCCTTGTGATAGAATAGCTTTATTTTGTCTTCTGATTTCTATAATTAATCCATTGATAAATTTCATTGCATCATTCTAGGTTAGACTATCCGTCCTGCATCAAGTATTCGAAGCTATTAGAGTGGCTTCATCATCTCAAATGGCAATCAGGAGTGCAAGACTCAATGGTTTGGGCATTGGAGAGATCAGGAGACTTTTTAGTGTGTTCCTTTTATGAATTGCTTGGTGAGCCTAATCCGAGTGAGAAGAGCACGGGAGACTATCGTTTGTTTGGTCTAGCAGTGCCCCTCGCCCCTCACAAAGTGGCAACGTTCATATGGTTGGCAACGAGAAACAAGATCCTAACAACCAATAATCTTCAAAAGAGGACAATATCATCCCAAATTGTTGTGCATTATGCATGAAAGAGGCAGAAACAATAGATCACTTATTCATCCATTACCCCTTTGCCTTGAAATTGTGGGATAGATTTATTGTATATTTCCGGTCACCTTGGGTGATGTCAGGCTCAATCACGAGCTTCCTTTTTGGCATGGCCCAGTGGGAACATAAGACAAAAAGAGATCAAGTGGTGGAAGCTAATCATGATGGAAGCAACATGGGGTATATGGAGGGAGAGGAATGCACAGTGCTTCCAAGACAAGTGGATCAAAAAGGGGATGTATATAAAAGGGCATAAATGAAAGTAGTGGATTTCTTGTTTAAAGGGTTTTGATCCAAATGATGGGTCGATCCTAGCGGGATTGTAAACTATGTAAATATAAGCCTTGGGATCCTCTTTCAATAATGAAATGTCCATTCTCAAAAAAAAAAAAAAAAGTGACTTCAAGATAGTCTGAAAATTTATCCCTAGTTCAGTGAGAAGACTGAACAGTATACAGTGGCAGGGTTTTAAATAGCTATGTTAAGTGTAGCTTCCAGTTCAGTGAGAATATTGAACACTATACAGTGGCCGTGTTTTAAATAGCTATGCTATGTTAAGTGTACCTTGCACTATGTAGTATGGTTTAGCCTTAACACTACGTAGCTCATGAAAATAGCTTAAGTTGCATGTAGCCAATGCTACATGAACACTTGCATACGCTACACGCTACATAGAATACGCCACACACTGTGTAGCTTAAATTAGAAGTTATTTTTCACTACAACATTAAGCTCAATTAATGGTTTCAGTGATCTATTACATTTTCTATTTTAAATAAAAATTAGTTAATCTTTTCGATGCTTTTAGTAAAATAATGTAAGTAACAATATTAAATCAGTTTCTTTGCTCTTTCTTAACCTTTATACTTAATCATTGCCCTTTCTCATTATTTAAGGTTGTGTTTGGTTGCACACCAAATATCATGAAATTCAAATGGGTGAACACTACGCTACACACTATTCGCTATTTAAAACATTATACAGTGGTTCTGAATGGACTTAATGTAATAAGGCAAAAAACTGGCATTCATTTGATGTAGTTCAGCCTGTGTCACCAAGACTTGCAGATTCTTGCCTTTTTAGCAACACCAGCACAGCAACATGGACACACATCTCAATATGCATAGACACGAAGCTGGACTCTACGAGAGTACTGAGTGGCTCATTCCTGCAAATGGAATATGGAATGCCATATCCATTAACATCAACAAAATCCCATCTACTGTAGGATATCAGTTCCCAGCATTTAAACCATTGATGGATCACAATCATCCCTGAATAGTTGGCCAATTTCCACTGCATGTCCATTGCTGCCCACAATTTGTCTCTTCCCCGCAAGGACCTGCATTTACATGGTACGGTAACCTGCCCCATCTTCCTTGAACGGACCCACATTTACTCAATGCATTGCAAAGTGGGTGTTGCAGAGTTAATTGATCCTAAGTAACGTCTGCATGAACATGTGGCGGATAAATAGCACGATTAAGGATATGGTACATGTATGTATAGCCCTGGTGCTTCTGACTCTAGAGAATACAACACAGGTGGGTACGAAATATGGCAGGATAACCATTTAGTCGTCACCATCATCACCATATCATAAGGAAAGCTATTAAATGGTAGGCAGGAAATATTTTTATGATTGGACGATCCTTCTAACTAGTTGCCGCTCCTACTAAAAATCACACTTCGGACTCGCGCTCCTAATCCTGCTTCCTAGCAGTTCGTATTTGCCAATATTTTGAAACCGACACTTCCCTGCTCCGCACCTGAATTTGTTGCCACTTCGCTTCACTTTTGATGCAACTATAGACCGGCTGTCCACCAAACATCAACCTTCCCCTTTTACCCATGCTTTGGGACCACCCATGGCAGAGGATCACAACAAATCCACTAACATACCAGCAGGGTCAACAATTATTGCATGCACGCCGCAAAGGGCAAAGAAGCAAAGCTGGGTCGCTGAGAGGCAATCGCCATGCAGACCTCCAAGCACGAAGGCATACAAATGGATCACCATCTAACCAAATTTCTGAGAGAAGCTACTTCCAAACTTCCAATTAACAGACTCGAAGAGCCTGGCATTATTATTTATTTTCACTGTCCCCATGTCAAGATTATGATGTTTGTACTAGCTCTAGCTCTTAACAACTTTTCCCTCAATCACATTTCTAAAATAGTACAACATAGCAATGTCCCCTTTATGTCAAATTTCCATAGCCTATAAGTATCATATTCTTAGCCTACACTAGAAAACAATTTGTTGAACAGGAGTTTATGTGCATCAATAATGTTTTGAAATTGATATTCCAAATTATCCTCAGAAGACATATGACCTGGAAACCAACTCATGATCGAATTTGGGTTTCCTAGACACCAAGAATGCGAAAAGCATATTCATTCACATAACCAGGACATGGGTCCAAACAATCCTCAAAACTAAGGAAGATGAAGGACAGACCGAGAAATCTAAGTATGAGAGATCTGAAAAGGATTCCAAATCCTTAAAAAACAATAGCGGTACTCTGCAATGACATTCAAAAACTTGCATGTGCTTTATGTATTGCCATCATACCATCCAGGTATAATACTACTACACTAGTCCCCCTCTTTTTTTTCTTTTTTTTTCTTTTTTTTTTCTTTTTTTTTTGAGAGAGAGAGAGAGTGGAAAAAAAAAAGAGCGCACAGATGAGATATCTACACCGAAACAAAAATATCAAATACATGACCAAGAAAATGAAGCTAGTGGACAATCCACAACGTCCTTAAAAGAAGAGGCCTAGGCTCTCACATCTAACTTTGCCCTTCTAAAAACCTCCTCTAGCGACCTGTTCTGGTTCCGGAAACATCCGTCATTCCATTCCCCCTAGATTGCCCAAAGACCAGCTAGGAAGGAAAGCCTCCAAAGCTTCTATCCTTTTTATGCTACTCCACCCCCACGACAAGCTAAACGAAAGCCATGAACAGAGAGGCCAGCATCACCCAATAATATTGAAAGATGCCAAAGAAATGCTCCCAAACTTCTCTAACAAATGCACAAAGAAGAAAAAGATGGTAAACCAACTCAGCATCCCTCATACATATTACACGGATATTGGGAATCACCATATGCTTCCTCTAGAGATTATTGATGGTGAGCACCTTGTTTCTTCCAACCAATCATGCAAAGGTCATGACATGAAGAGGGCTCCAATACGACCAAATAAATTTTGTGGGAGTGGTTTGAACCCTCGGTTTTTAAGTGCTAATCACCCGGTAAAGATGCCAAACTGCAAGGTATCCAATAATGGTAATAGCTGAACCATTACATTATAGGCCATAACGATCATTACAGACCCCTGTAACAATTGTTATGGCCCCATAATGGTCAAAAAATTTTGAATAAATAAAATAGTAGAAAAAATAAAATAAAATAAACGAGAGGATTCCAAATATGTAATCTTTTTTTTATTTTGAACATGCTTATGGTGGTGTACTGGGCCATTCTTTGGTAAGAATGTTGTCCCGAGCTGCATGATGATATTATTAACCTGAGAGGCCTAGACTAACTTCAAGGCTCCTATATTTAATGTTCTAAACATCTAATATCAATGAGTCAATATAAATTTGACAAAAAAGTTTAAAATTAAATTTGGATGAATATGTTGACCCAATTTGGGTACACTCAAATGCCCCTAAAATAGCCCAAAATTCATGCAATCTATGGAACTCGTCCCTTCATTTCATATCCCTAACCATTTGAAATCATTTCCCTTAAGAAATTTGAGGAAAAAATTAAAATTAAATTCGGATATATATTGTAAGGCTGATTTGAGACCACTTGAATGCCCCCCAGAATAGGCCAGAATTCATGCAATCAGTGGAACTCATCCCACTAAGGCATATCCTTAACAATTTGGAATCATTCCCTTCGTGAAAAAATTAAAATTAAAAATTGTCGCTAATCATCCAAAAAAATGACTTGAAATTGCCAGAAATACCAAAAAAAAAAAGAGAGACAGAGACAGAGAGATAAAAAAGACCAATTTAGTGCATGTGTAGATCTAAACTCCAATTCCATTCATGTATTTGAACAATATTCACTCCAAATACTTCACACGAAGAAAAAATATTGAAATTTTCTGAATATTATATAAAACTAGCAAGAATACCAAAAATTTATAATGAAAAAAAAAAAGAAAAAAAAAATTTTGAAACCTTTCAAAAAATACAAAAAAGAAAATAAAGTTATAGAAACATCACCAAATCGAACATAGATTTAGCAAGATTTGGTAATATAATGTTGAATCAATACATTAGCAGCAAGAAAAAACAAGAGAGAGAGTGATGCGGACATCAGTGGTGCACCCTTTAGAGTGTACCAGAGGAGGAGAGGTCGCCGACAGAGTAGCGAAGCGGAGGAGTTGATGTGGATGGATGTTTAGTCCATCGGACCTATTTTCTGACGCACTACGAGTGCAGGAGCGGCATGACCGCACCCTGACCATAGATCCATGAATCGGATTTCACACCCTACCACATGGGTGTTTTAGTTTTAGATGTTTTTGTTCTTTTTTCTTGTTTTAAGGGCTTTATTGTACTTTCTTTATTTTTTGGTCTTTTTGTTATTTTTCTTGTTTTCAAGGGCTTTAGTGCACTTTTACTTTTTACATAACTTATATATACGTTGTGAGAAACCTTATTTTCATTATTATTGAATGAATAGAAATTCCTCTATTTTCTTCCTCTTTATTCAAGAGATAAAAGGACCTGTACTTTCTTCATCCCAAGGGTTTCAGGATTGGCCCTTGGGTGTTAAGGATTTCATCCCAATATCAGGTTTCATTCTTTCTAAGTCTTCGAGGTGTAGGAAAAGGTAAGAATCATCCTCCTTTTCTTTTGATGACAAAAAGACTTGTACTTTCTTCATCTCATACCCTTCATTCTTCACCCATTTCGTTCCTCTTTGGATATCTCCTTTTTAGTTTGAATGGAAAAGAATGATGGTTAGTCAGTAGAATCAGATTCAAACTTAACTATGGACCGACTTATGCTAGATCTGGGATATCCTCATATCCCTATGTCCTCCCTTTTTACTATTTACACGATTTTATGCTAAGGGGCATGATTTTGACAGAATGACCTCATCTTTTTGTTGAAATTTACCTAATCCCTTTGATTGGAAACGGTTAGTTGATTCGTGTATTTATTTGAACATTCTTTAACCTGATTATACATGCATCTATGATTAGGTCATCACATGTCCCTGCATCAGAGAGAATTTTTACCATTTTTTTCCCAAATTCAATCCCAGATGTTTGATTCTTCAAAAATGTTTTAAATATTGTGTTTAAACCTTCAAAAATTGCACATATCTAGTCGAAACGAGTTGAAATTAGTCTCAAGAAGGAAAAAAAAAAATTGTCAAAAAAAAAAAAAACAAAAACAAAACAAAAATAGGGTGGAAATGAAAATAGCCCCTGAAAGGAGACTTATATACACGTAACATCCTTGACTTACACGTAATCGTAATAGACTGTTATAGGCTTGTTACAGTCCGAATTTATTTTACAAAGGCCGTTAGGACCCCGTACTGCGCAACGGCACGTGTCGTTAATTGTTATGCAACGGCCATCACGACCATGAATCCCTATGAAGCAGCGAGAGCAGCCTGATATACTCATACAACTCCTCATTCGAAAGATTCCCACAGCAAGGAGGAGATGACACTGTAGAATCACCCACAACTGAATAGCATTGAGCAATGAGAGATTCGCCTCGCATTCTTCCAAAAGTAGATATGCAAGCCATCACCGAAAATGAAACCAGTGCCTTCCTTGAACTTGTGATCCAATCTAATTGTCACCTTCCAGAATGTTGACAATCTGTACAAGGACGATTACTTGGAAAACCACCCTCCAACCACCACTCCATACTTGAAATCACCCCTTTCTAATAGCCCCCATCTTCCACCCAAAATCTCCAAAAGCCATTTACACAATAGAGTATATACTTAAACTCGCTAATACTTGCACTCGTTTCACTACTTAGTTTGCAAACCGCTTAACATTTTAGAAGATAAAAATTTTACTTCTCTCCTTACTGTTAATGGGCACTTGCTTCTGTATATCAAATCCAATTCAACTAGATCTAGGTCCAAATAATTGGTTTAGATTCAGATGCATTGATTCAGATCTAATTAGAGATTGAGTCAGGTAGGGTACTTATGAGTCAAAAAGTGAGGGGGTCACCGTTACGACCCCGTAACGCGTAACAGTACCAGCCGTTACCATTACGTATCGGCCGTTACAGCCGATACGTAACCATTTTTGCATACCTTGATTGCCAGTCGAACGTTTCTTTTTGACAACCTAAAGACATAAATCCACTTCTTTCCTACCTGATATACTACAAATGCATGATTGCAGTCTCTGTCCTAGAATTAAACATCAACTAGTACCTTTAAAAGAAAAATTCAAAGAACGAAGAGTAAATGGAGGATCATAGTTAGACAAACCAATTCCTCCACCCGGGAGATGGAATCCTATAAATAGGCTGCAAATAATCTTTCACTGAAAATATAGAGAAGCAGAGATCAAAACATATAAAAATGTTCCGTGCAGTCTTGAAGGAGCATGAGGAAACCATGACATTGGATACATAACTGGGGAGTTTCTCATGATAATTGCAAGCCCTCACAAAAAAAAAAAAAAAATCAGTAGAAGGAACATGAACTAGGAATGGAGAATGGGATTAGAGAACATCTTAAAGGGACATAGAGTTGAGGCACGGAAAGCTTAAAGCATTGGAAAACGCAAATAGAAATCAGAAGTTGATTTCTAATTCCGCAATGAGTCTGGTAGGGCCATAAAATATCCGCCTAGTTGTTAAAACTTGTCTAGCTCCATAGGAGAACTAAACAACTATCCTTGTTTTGAAGATAAAAAAAGCTACACGGAAACCCTGCTCTACTTTCGACCAAGTCAACTCAGCCAAGTTTTGGCTGACTCTTTTAATATCCAAACCAGGCTAGGAACTACTAGGATTCTCAAATAAAGGACATATAGGTGCTCCCTGAAGTAAAAACACATGGCATTTTCATATGGTAATTGATGAGAATTTCGCAAGTTAGTTACAAAGATATACATGACAATTTCATAGATGAGGATTGAGGAATGATATGATCCTTGGCCCAAAGGATCTGTATCAGTATCCTTAAGCCATTTCCAAGTAGGACCAACAGTTTAATGATCTAGACCGCTGATCTGCTGGGCCTTACAATGGATAGATCACACCACAAAATACACCAAACTGTAAGATCCTCGAAATTCAGTCCTTGGCCTTTTTCCATTGAATATGGACTTTTTTGTCTCAAACATCTCCTCAAAGCCATCAACTGAAGTGTTAGCTTGTCGCAACTTGGAGATTATGGCACATGGTCCATCCATAGAGAACTATGTCCAATCAAGATTTCCAGTCACCTTTTTATCAACAGTTTCAATCACCAATTTGTAGGCCCCATTTTTAGAAACTATGAGACCGAGGATGTTATACATACCCTCCGACCAAGGATCAAATGATGAATATTTACTAATTGAAAATCTTCAGGTGCATGCAAAGCATCAGGTGGAGGTGATCTTTTTAAAAAAAAAATAAACAATAAGTACAAATGAAGGATATCAATGACATATGCATCTCACCATCATGATCAAACACCACCTGCATAAGAAAAGAGTCCATTAATCACTAAGTTCACAAAAATCCTAATTAAAAATGGGCAAAGACATTACGAGAATAATGGACAAGATGTTGATTCAACTTCATGCCTTTTCTTACAGAACCAGTTAATATGTGATGCGAGTAAAACCAAAGGGCCTTGAGACAGAAGATGTCAATGAAGCAAGAATGAAATGAGTCGTTTGAAAGAACAGGTAAGAACTATACATGGAAATAACCAATGTTTTCATTTACACAATGATTAAAGCAAAGAGGTTTGAGCTACTAGAGTATGGTACTCGAACCTACTTCCATGATATTCATGAATTTTAGCTTCTTTCACTTGTTAGAGTACAGACTTAAGTACACATGCATAGCACCATTCATGAGAAGTATTAGGATCCTTTAGAATTTATTCTCACTTATTGTAAAGCGTGCCTATTGTTGAGAATATCAACTCAGACTCTGCTCTTTCCTCATTCTTCTCTCCTTTAGGGCGTGTTTGTTTAACCATGGTACACAGTAAATTCATGTAAATTAGTAATAATTATTTACCAAGGGATTTGTAAGCAAGCTGCGGCTTTGTCGTGACAGTTTCACTAAAACCAAGGAACGGAAGAATGAAATAGGTAAAATTCATGGGGCCCATCGTGATGTATATGTCTGATCCGCACCGTTCATCTGTTTTATCAACTCATTTTAAGGCATGAGCCCCCTAAAATGAAGCAAATTCAAAACAAATGTAGACCACACAAAAGCTAAAATGAGAATTTAACATCCACCGTTGATAACTTCTTGGCAGGCATAAAAGTTTTGGATCAATTTGATATTTATTTTTTTTGGTTCATTCATGTCTTTCTGACCTTTTGAAGAGGTTGGATGACAGAAACGCGCATGCATGGGCATTTTTATTTTTAACGGTAGATATTATCCCCTTCTTTCCTATGGTGTGGTCCACCTGAGCTTACAATCTTTGTCATTTTTAGGCTGATGCCCTGAAATGAGCTGGCAAAAGAGATGGATGGCATGGATCAAATACATACATCATGGTGGGACCCACAGTTTTTTCGCACCCAGTACATGGGTTACAATCTCGCTTTTCAAGGCACGTTTATTGCAATATTTCCATCGCTCTCCAAACGTCTGTGAAAAGTAATCATAACCCATTCACCACCATTTACAGGGGTAAATGGTTAAACAAACACACCCTTAAATTACAATGCGAAATCATCTCTCTCTCTCTCTCTCTCTCTCTCTCTCACACACACACACACACACAGAGCAATATCTTGACATTTCAGGCCTCCCCAATATGTGGAAAGGAGGTGTGCATCAAGGGTAATTCACCTAGGAGCTAGAGAGAGTTAGGTGGCCAGGGAGATGAAGTGGATTAAGGAGGCGATGGATTAGGTTGGTAAGATGGTGGGTGTTACATTTGGAGGTTGTGACGAAGATTACATAGTGCTCTTTCAATTCATGGAGGAGAGGGGAGCCTAAAGGCTTAGAATGCCCACAAAGGAAAGGCATTGCGATCTCTGAGAGGGCGGCGGAAGGTAGCAAACTTGGAATTCTCATGAATTACGATTCAGGAGCTAGCGTGAGGAGCAACAAGACATGTAAGGGGACTAGATTAGTGTCCAAATGAAGATCCTCTCGTGGAACGTCAAAGGTCTAGGTTGCAAGCAAAGATGATCGCAACTCAAGAATGTGGGTCGTAGGCTCAAGGAGTAGATAATCATGCTTTAGGAAACTTAAGTTCCAGACCATTGATAAGAAATTGTTCAATTCCATACTGGGATCGAGATGCAAAGATTGGGTGACACTCAATGTGAAGGGTAGTGCTAGGGGAATTCTTCTCGCATAGGACTCCAACATCTAAGAAAAGGAAGTAGAATGGTCTGGGTTTTCTTTGTCTCAATTGTCCTGAGGGAGAAAGCATCAGGGTTCAGATTGGGTAGATTCTTGATCTCCGCTGACTGGGCGGATACATTTCCTCTTGTCTAGCAGCGAGGCCTTTCAAAACCTATATCTAACCACTGCCTACAGAGGAGAATTGGAGCCCATGGCTATTCAAATTCGAGTTTTTGTGGTTGGAGATGGATGGCTTCCTGATTGTGCTCCATTGAGCCATAGACTCAATCAAAAGTTGAAACTTCTCAAAGGCAAGATTCGCAAGTGGAAGAGAACGATGGTTGGAACTTGGAATTAGGGAAGCCGAAGTGAAGGATGTTCTTCGAGAAATCCACGCGCTCAATGTTTGGGGGGGGGGGGGGGGCGCGACAGAGAGAGCTACGCGGCCAGAGATGCCTCAGGATTATGGGAACTAGCTAAAAGAGGAGGAGATCAAGTGAAGGCAATATTCAAGGGCATTGTGGCTAAAAGAAAGGAACAATAATAGTAGGTTTTGCCATAGCACCACTAGCGCGCGAGCAAGAAACAACTGGATCTACACTGTGGTTATGGATGGAAGGAGGGTTAAGGAGAAGTCATAGGTATGGGACCACATCGTCAGCTTCTACAACTTCCTTTCAAGCAAAGGGTGGAAGAGGCTGAGTATAGATAATCTAGCATGTTAACTCCATTTCAGATTGGGAACTAGAGGCTATTGATCAGTCATTCTCCGTGGACGAGATCAAGAGCACAATGGACTCGATGGGGAGAGATAAGGCCCCAAGCTCGAATGGTCTTCCCATGGCCTTCTTCCAAGTTCCCTAGGAAGTCATGAAGGAAGACATGGTCAACTTCATGATTGAATTCTTCAAGTGAAGCCATCTTTCCATGGAGCTAGGGGCTTCCTTTATCGTGCTCATCCCAAAAGTTGAACATGTGGAAAGTTTGAAAGACTAGGCCAATTGATGCAGGACATGAAAATTAACTATGATATGCAAAATCTCAGGCTTTAGATCAAAATAATTCAGAAACATTCACATAAAATTTCCACATCCCAAACAAAAGTTCAAACATTCAAGCAAGAGGAATCTGTGCGGGTCCAGGCCTACACATGTTAGGGTTGGATCAATAAAAACTATGAGCCAAACGGTACTCAAAGGGAAGTAAAACTCATCCACACATGCACAGCAACCAGTCCCTAATCCAAGGGATTCACCAGTTTCAGTTCAGAGAACCCTAAGATTAGAAAAGGGTCAAATAAATTGGAAGTAATGCAATCTATGGTTAGAGAGAGGGAAAATAAGTATGAGGATAGTAAAATAGGAAGGAAATCTGAACCTGGAGACAGTTCCCGCACGCGGACAGCGGGCCAGGCCTCTGGAACGTGCGCAAAGGCCTAGCCGCACGTGCGAAGGGGCGCCAAATGCGGAAAGCGCCTCCTTGGCTTTGGTCGGCTAGGGGAGGGCTTCAAAACCCCCGAGTTTCGTGTCGATCGGATGCGCGGTTTGTGCGTGGTGCTCCGCCGAAGTTTCAGCCCTCATGCAGGGCCAGATTCTGCAAATCGGCTGTAGGGAGAAGAACTGTTGCAAAAGCTGACGGATTCGAAGCTAGGATGGGTGTAGAAGGTGAGAAGTATGGATGATAGAAGATAGGGGCGGATTGGGATAGATGTGGTTTCGCACCACAGTAGTTAGCCCTTCAATGAAGGGAGGGCTTCGCACCGAATTGAATTTTCCACAACTCAGGAACTCAGAGGAATAGAAAAAACACATGAATTTTTTTATTAAACTTCAATGAATCAAAAAAACTATAAGGGGTGCCTATTTATAAGAAAACCATATATCCCAAAACCCGCGCCACGTGCGCAACCTATTAATTGGCGATGAAGTAAACAAAAATAAAAACTAATCAAAAAAATCTAAACCGTCCAGGATATTCTTAATAACATTAATAAGAAAAACCTAAAATATGAGATTTATCAGACTAGTGGGCCACGATCATGAGATCCCATGATGGGCTTTACTTGACTATCGGGCCCACTCTAACGAACCAAAACTCCGTCTTCTAACCAAAACTCCGCTTTCTAACTAGGAGGCCCTCTCTGGACGTCTTCATCAATCCAGATCAATGGTGGGGCACTCCTTATGTACGTGCGTAGGGGGGACGGCGTGCGTGTGCGTGTGCATGGGCGCGTGATGTCCCCATCAACTCTCCTCGGCTGCGAAGATTTCGCCACTGGTGAAACAAAACTCATGAACCACTCCAAAATCTTAGGATCAAGTCTCTGAAGCTTCTCCTCAGTGAGTCACGTGCTGTCTGAAGTTGGTCGTGACTTCCATTTAACCAGGTACCTTTGAAACCCGACGTCCAACGTTGAAACTATCTGATGGTCCAGAATATCCTCTATTTCCTCTCCGGGTGTGTGAAGGTAAGGTATGGGAGGTAGAGGCTGAGAAGAAAAGTCGGGAAGAGGCCATGTATCAAGGAACAGATCTGGGGAATCAGGATGGGTGGGCGAAGAGTCAGACAAAGTATCAGAGGTCCTCTAAAAAGCAACTAGATCCTCCACATGAATGTGGAACTAATTCCCATGGAAGGTGAAAGATCTACCATATACGCATTGAGACCGTTTCACTTTATAATTTTGAAAGGTCCAGCGCTACGCGCGTGTAATTTACGAACGGCCCCCTGAGGATATCGCTCGGGCCTAATGCGGACCATCAGAGAGTCCCCTACATTGAATTCCTTGAAACGTTTATGTTGGTCTGCAGAAAATTTGTAATGTTCATTACTAGTAGTAATCTTTCGCCTGATTTTTTGATGCAATGAATGAATGTGATGCGCAAAAGAGTCTGACGGCCTATGGGACAGTGACATAGGGACAAGGTCGATAGGCTTCCTAGACTTATAACCAGTAACGACCTCAAAAGGACTTAGACCTGTGGACCTATTGACGGAACTATTGAATGCAAACTCGGCTGTAGGTAGTACGGTGTCCCACGTCCTGGTGTGCTCCCCCACTAAACATCTGAGCAAACTTCCTAGGCTCCTATTGACCACCTCAGTCTGACCATCGGTCTGAGGGTGGTAAGCAGAAGAAAATTGGAGCCTAGTGTTCATCATGTGCCATAGTGTCTTCCAAAAGTAACTCATGAATCGCACGTCCCAATCAGACACTATGATTTTTGGTAACCCATGCAGTTTGACGACCTCACAAAAGAATAGCTTGGCAACATGAGATGCGTCGAAGGTCTTAAAACAAGGAATGAAGTGGGCCATTTTAGAAAAACGGTCCACGACAACAAATATGGAATCGTGTTTCTGAATAGTCTTGGGAAGTCCAAGCACGAAATTCATACTGATGTCCTCCCAAGGGATGAATGAGACTAGCAAAGGTGTGTATAATCTTGTGTTTTGTTTCCTTTGCTTTGCCAGTTGACAAGTACGACATTGCCCTATAATTTTGGTCACGTCTCGCTTAAGGTTTGGCCAATGAAACATATCCCCTACTAGGGCAATGGTCTTGTCTCGACCGAAATGACCCGCGACCCCTCCTAAATGTAACTCCCAGATAAAAAAATCGCGGAGGGAGGTGCGTGGTATGCACAAGTGGTCACTCCTAAACAAGTATCCGTCTAAAATCAAGTACTCACTGCTAGCTCCTAAAGGACTCTCTAACAACGACGCATAACAACTTCAAAATCTGGACACTCAGAATACTCTTCTTTGATGCGCTCGAGGCCCGTGACTTCAACACTCATGGAATTGAGTAATGCGACTCGACGACTTAACACGTCAGTAGGCTTATTCTCTACACCGGCTTTGTGCTTAAGCACAAAAGTGTACTCTTGAAGGAATTGAACCCACTTGGCATGCCTAGGGTTTAATTTCTTCTGAGAGTTCAGGTATCTCAAGGCCTCGTGATCTGAGAATAAGATGAATTCTTGCGACAATAGGTAATTATGCTAATGGCGCAGTGATTGCACTACCGCATAGAACTCTTTGTTATAGGTAGAATATTTCTGCTTCGCCTCATTCAATTTCTCACTAAAAAAGGCGACAGGGTGCCCTTCCTGACTAAGTACTCCTATGCCGACTCCTAAAGCGTCACATGCGACTTCAAAAGCTTTTGAAAAATTCGGAAGTCACGTGACTGGAGCTTCGATCATCTTGACCTTTATCTCCTTGAAGGCCTTCAAGGCTGCCTTTGTCCATTGAAACTCTCCCTTTTTTATGCAATCCGTGATAGGAGCCATAATGGAACTGAAACCTCGAATGAACCACCTATAGAAGGTGGCTAAACCGTGAAAGCTGCGCAGCTCATGAATATTGCAGGGTTCAGGCCAATTGACTATGGCCTTGACCTTCTCGGGATCCGCCGATACGCCCTTAGCTGACACAATAAAACCTAAGAAGATAACACTACTAGACAAAAACGCACACTTCTTTAGGTTGGCATACAACTTTTCGGCCCTAAGGAACTCACAAACTTGCCTTAAATGGTCGAGGTGTTGCTCCTTGGTCATGCTATAAATCAAGATATCGTCAAAGTATACAACCAGGAACTTCCCCATGAAGAGTCTCAACACTTGGGTCATCACACGCATGAACATGCTTGGGGCGTTAATCCCAAAAGGCATAACTAGCCACTCGTATAGCCCATCCTTCGTTTTGAAGGCAGTCTTCCACTCATCACCAGGGCGTACACAGATTTGGTGATAACTACTTTTGAGGTCAATTTTTGAGAAGATAGTAGCATTAGCTATCATATCCAACATATCATCAAGACGCGGTTTGGGAAACCGATACTTGACTGTGATTTTGTTAATGGCCCTACTAGCAATACACATCCTCCATGTGTCATCCTTCTTAGGTGTAAGAAGGGCGGGCAAGATACACAGGCTCATGCTCTCTCAAATGAAACCCTTCTCTAGGAGTTCGTCAATATGCTTCTTCAACTCGGGGTGCTCCTTTAGATTCATTCTGTAATGCAGGAGGTTTGGTAGAGTCGCCCCAGGGATTAAATCAATGGCATGTTGTATATCCCTCATAGAGAAAAGTTCGTTCGGTAGATCATCAGGAAAGACATCACGAAACTCAGGTACTACCTGAATGGCCTCAGTGGGTAACTTTATGCTAGCCTCTGGTACACTCTCCCTATCCACAAGGGCATATAGTATCGAGTCCGCCTCCGTTTCTCGCTCAATGTCCTTCGCATTTAGAATATGGAGTGGCTTGGACTTGGACTTCAATTCCTTCAATTCTTTTGAGCCGCTCGCACCACTCTGTGTGGTGAACTCCTTTCTAGTCGTGTTCTTAGGTGGCAGTGGATTTAGCTTGACCTTCTTGCCCTCGAACCAGAATGTACACACATTCGAACGACCAAATATGGTAACAACACTGTCATAGAGCCACGGTCTACCCAGAATGATATGGCCAACATCCATGGGAACAAGATCACACCAAAGTGTCTTTATATGATTCAAACTGAATAGGAACAAGACAACAGTGCGAGACTGGAATGGACGTTTCATCAACCTAGGAGACTCTATAGGGTTGAGGATGGGCTTCCAGCTTCAAGCCCAAACGACTCACAGTGCTAGTCGATGCCACGTTAGCACAACTACCACTATCCACGATCATCTTACAGCTCTTTTCCCCACATTTTACATATGTATAGAAGATCGTGTTACGGCGCCAATCATCAATGTTCTTGGCATGAGCCAACGCGCAACGCACAATCGCAACGGTCGCAGACTCTTACGCTCCCTCTTCCTCATCACTAGGGGTTTCTACTGGCTCATATTCTTCCTCTTCAGCGTCACTCTCTGGGGGGCACTACTTCTACTTGCCCATCAATAAAGAATACTTTGGTACCCTCTTTCATGCCGCACTGGTGGGCAAAGTGACCAAACCCTTGACACGTAAAACACCTAGTTGCCACACTTCCACGCGAGCTAGACCCGGCAATTTCTTACCCTTATCATCCTTGGGTCTGGGCTGAAAACTGTTGAAAGGTTTGTTCTGGTACCCAGTGTTAGGCTTAGCCCCAGAGGGATTGGCCTTAGCACCAGAATCGCGAAAGTCAAACCGCCTTCCCACAGATGCTTTGAGGTATTGCTCGACGTCTAACACTACTTGATACAATTGTTCAATAGTGTCTATCATTAGTGAGCAATTCTCTTATAATGTCAGGACAGAGGCCCGTTTTCAAAAAGATCAAGGGTGAGTACAGGGTCCTCATCAACCTTGCAACGGATCAAGTACTCTTCGAACTTCTCAATATACTCAACAAAACTTATGGAACCTTGTCGAAGAGACTGTCATTCCCCAATCAACCATAAGTGATAAGAGAAAGGGAGGTACTTCTCTTTAAGCGTTTCTTTCATTTCTCCCCAATGGACTATTAGGAGCTCTCTCGCTCTTTCTTTCTTTCACTCTACCATCGCCCAATACCTCTTTGCTTGGCCCACAAGCTTCATCTTGGCGAATCGGACTCAACGAGCATCCGACAAGTCACGACTCGACTCGAAAAAGCTCGATTTGACTCGGTTCGAAGCTGAGTTCAAGCCAAGTCGAGCTGTTTTTTGAGCTCGAAAATGAGTTCGAGCTGGCCCCAGCTCGACTCGGATCGAACCCAGCTCGAATCAAACTCGGATTGAACTAGTTCGGTGACTCGATTACTATGATATTGATGTTGCTCACCAAGTGTTTGATGAAATGACTCCAAGGAGTGTGGTTGGTGGCAAGGAAGGTATGTATATGAAACCAACACCCTTTTTTTCTTGATTTTTATGTTGCTTAGAAGGTGTTTGATAAAATACCTATAAAACCATTGTTGTTGTCTCAAATACAGTGAGATTTTGAAGGTGTAGTCCAGGTGTTTGTGAAAATGCTACAATGGTGAACTTGGCTCGATCTTGGCTCGAACTCGACTCGAACTGGCCCGAGCTGTTGACCAAACCAAGCCAAGCTGACCAGTCAGGCTTGAAGACCGAGCCGAGCCGAGTTCAAGCTGAGGTCAGCTAGTGGCTGAGCCGAGTCGAGCTGAGGCCAGCTCAACTCAGTTCGACTCGATGTACACCCCTAGCCAAACCGCGTCCCCAGCATCCCGCGAAAGGCTTTAGTAGGAAATCTGTCCCTAACAATTGTGGCCCCAACCATAATGTATGTGTTGTATCCACGCCGTCCATCATTTTGGAGAGATCATTTTACAACATGAGCCAAGGAAAGAGGCAGATCCAAAGCTCAAGTGGACCCCACCATAAAAAACATTAGGGATTAAATGCCCACCATTAAAAACTTCCTAGGGACCACAGATGTTTCTGATCAAGCTAATATTTATGTTTTCCCATCGTTCATGTCTGTGTTAACTTATTAACAGGTTGGATCTCAAATAAACCTCGTGATGGCCCTACAAGGTTTCAATGGTGGACATCACTGTCTCCACTGTTTTCTATGGTGGGGTCCACTCGAGCTTTGGATCTGCCTCATTCTTTGTCTCATGCCCTAAAATGATCTCTCCAAAATGATGGGCGGTGTGGATACAACACATACATCATGACTTAGTGACGACACTTCAACAGCGAATCTCGATGCTCAAACCCATTGGCAGCTAATCCGATCCCATTTTTGAAAGAGGAAAGGGTTCCGGAAGGACCGGAACCCTAAAATCTCTCCAAATTTTTCAAATTCCTTCAATCAAACCCAAATCTATAGGGTTTTATGGCAGATTTCTCGTCGAAATCTCGTGCACAATTTGAATCTTACGTCTTTGCGAAGAAAAAAGGGTAAGGAAATTGAGATCGTTGAATTCAAAGCTTCTCTGCTTTCTTTTTTTTCTTTTCGATTTTTTTGGTAATTATGCAAGCCAAAAATGGATAAATCTGCAAATAATCTCTGTGATATCAGAAAAATGGTGCGATCTTGTGCGATATATCGCACGATACATAAAAATCTTTTGTTTTTCCTGAGGGGTTTCCAGCAGATATTGAGTCACTGGCCAACGATAACGATAATATCGACTAATATATCGGCCGATATTATCGATATCGCGAACACTAGGTATATGTAGAAGCATTTGATTGTTTAATTTCCATAAGGAAAGGCACATCATATAAATAGCCACAACAAAGACTAGGAAAACTAAGCAATAGCACCAAAATAAAATTCTTCTGCACAAAGTTTCAAACCCCCTACTGGCAACGAAGCCCCCTCCAACCCCAAATCCCTCTTCGTATATATATATATATATATATATATATATATATATATATATATATATATATATATATATATATATATAATAACCATTTGAAAGGAACAAAGTTGGTCAACCACGGTTGAATTAACCATAAAAATTTTCACAACCTCAACAATGATGTTAAGATGGATGAGTGAAATGATGAGGAAGGATAGAATTAGAAATGAATGTAATCAAAGGAACTTAGGAGCAGCGCTGACGGGTAATAAGATGAGGGAAAGTAGACAGATGGTTTGACCATGTGCTGGCAGACCAAGAACTAATCCAGTTAGAAGGAGGGAGCGGGTTCAAGGGGAAGGCACTAAAAAGGCAAGGGGTAGGCCCAAAAGGACATGGGGGGAGGTAGTAAGAAAAGCCTTGATGACTTATGGTTTAACTAAGGATATGGTAATTGATAGAGTGGAATGGTGGAAGAGGATTTGTGTAGCCAACCCCGATTAGCCGGGATAAGGGTTAGATGATGATGATGAACCTCAACAGTGGTGAACTCCCAGCCGCCATCAACCACTTTAAGAGCTGAGGATCTTAGCACAATGCTTACACTGGCCAGGAGGGTTTCCTTAATGGCTTCGAATTGAAATGGTGAACTTCCAATTTTCTTATCTTCAATTTGAAAATGACATACTATTATTTCGCAAATGAGGAAGATTTTATGTTGTTTAAAGACGTTGTATCATGTATGGGAAAAAGATCAATTTTCTAAAAAATGAGCTTTAGGAAGTGAGAATGGAGTGCGAGGAAATTTCAAGTTTTGTAGATCTGTTTGGTCATATCCTAGGCAAGCTTCCATCGTCATGCTTGGGCCTACCCTGTGTATTGGGAAACCCGGAAAACAACTATGGCATGTGGTGGAAGAAAGAATTGAAAAGAAACTCATTGTCTGAAGAGAGAATATAGATGCTCAAGGGTCGAATTACATTGATAAAGGAAGCTCTGTCAAATATGCCAATCAAGTTTATGTATTTGCTCCAATGCCCATCCATTGTCCTCAAATTTGAAGAGATTCCTATAAAGTGTCGAAGAGGAGAATAAATTTCATATGGCAGAGTTGTGAGAGGAGTGCAAACCAAAAGATAAATGAGGGACCGGTATCAAATCTTTGAAGATTCGAGGATGAGGAAAGTCTATCAAAGAAAATTGTATCAAGTAAATATGGGGTGGCAGTTGGTAGTTGTTGTCTGAAGCCTTGTCCAAATACAAAGCCTCTAGTATGTGGAAAGCCATTGTAACAGTAGGAAGCTTATTTAGAAAGAAGATTGTTCACTGTATTTGGGATTGAGCATTAAGAAGTTGGAGGTCATGAATGAGGCGCTTTTGGGAAGTGCCTTTGGAGCTTTGGAGAGGAGGTAGGCCTGTGGAAAGAAGTAATTGCGGGAAATATGGTGTATCAGCAAAGGGTCGGTGGACGAAAGAGTCGACCTTATACAGGGCAACGGCAACATGGAAGGTAGAGCTAGGCAAAATCCGACCCAATCCAATCCAAACAGAAGGCCAGGATCGGGGTCAGATCGAGTAGGCCCACTTAGATCCGACCGTACATCGGATCGAGTTCAAATCAGTGGTCAATTTGGACCGATCCGATCCAATCGGGTACCTATAAGAGTATCTGGCTGATTTTTGGTTCCATGGCCAAGTGTCCAAGATCTCACCTGATGGACGGATTGGATGTAACAAACACAGCATGCTGGGCTAGAACTTGGTTGTGGCAAAGGATTCCGGTCCGACTTCCAAGATAAATTGACATCACTCAGAAACGCATGCTTCTCTCTCTCTCTCTCTCTCTCTCTCTCTCTCTCTCTCTCTCTCTCTCTCTCTCTCTCTCTCTCCTTATTAACCATTGGTTCATGTTATTAACTGGCTTTATCTCCCTTGCCTCTCTGACATCTCTTACCCTTCCATATTTCTCCTTTAAATGACTACTCTACCCTTGTACTTTGTATTGTGATTGTTCGCCTTGTCTGGGTTAAAAGGGTCATTTAGTTTTTTGCTCCACCACTCCATTCTGAGTTCCCTTTCTGTCCATCGCGAATTAAAGATTTAATCGTGTTGCTGCCCACTAGAAGCCCACAAGATTATTTTATTATGATCTGAACCATCACAGATCCAAATCGTACCCAACCCGATTCGACTTGGTTTCCCTGACCGAGTCGAACTCGGTTCGGGTCGGACCAGCAGGGCATTAGATCGGATCAAGTCAGTTGACCCGAACTCGGTCCCGAATCAGATCGAGTCAAGTAGGAACCAATCCGGTTCGACTCAACTCGATGCCCACCTCTAATGGAAGGAAATTTCTAGGGTGGCTAGAAGAATCAAAGAGGGGATTGGATTCTTTCTAAGGTCGGTCAAAGAATTAGGTTCTAGAACGATGTGCAGTTAGGGGATAAAGCTCTTCGCAAAGTCTTTCCAAGGTTAGCAAGCCTATCCCTACATGTGGAGGTGTCTGTTGCATGTTGCTTCTCAATCGCAGGGGGAGGCTCGGATCTTCAATTAGTCTGAGCAATTCTCCATGCCATTGTTCTACGGGCTTCTTTATAGATACTCTCTGGGGAAGTATCGAGCACATACATCATTAATGTGGTTTTACAAGGCTCCTCCAAAGGTTGCGGCCCTAGCTTGCTTGGTGGGAAGGAAAGTGTTGATGATTAACAATCTTCGTAAGAGAGGGATATTAATCATCAATGGGTGCCTATTGTACTTGCGGGAAGCATCGTAAATTGACCATCTCTTTATTCATTGCTCTTTTGCTGGAGAGCTTTGGGAGAGGTTACTCGGCATATTTGGTATGGCATGGGTGTTGTCGGAGTCGATTGAAGGCTTCCTTCTTTCTTGGCATGAAGGAGCGATGGGGAAGTAGGGCGAGAAGATTTGGAGGTTGGCATTATTGGCCGACCTGTGGGCCTTATGGGAGGAAAGGAACAATCGGTGCCTCCACAATCATGTTGGGGAGTTTGTCGAGGTGTTGAGGCGGGTCATTTTGGATGTCATGCATCGGGTTTCATTTTTCTTAGATTTGGAAGTGAGCTTCCTTTCTTCTCGGTTAGGGGCTGCTTCATAATTCTTTTGGCTATTGGCCTCCATTGAATAAAAAGTGATTTTTCAAAAACAAAAGGAAAGTATTTGGGACAAACTAAATTTTGGAGGACACACCACTCAAGAGAGAGGTGGTGAGCTCTCAATATCACTCCATTGCAAGGAACCAGGCAGTGTGGTCGCCTTTATTTCACAAACGCCTGAGTGAAGGAGAGGTTGAAGAATGTGCGGACCTAATGGAATAATTGCAATATTGAAAGACATCGATAGAGGAGATAGATAGTCTTGGAAGCTGGACAAATTAGGGCATTATGTCAGATAGATTCTGATGCAGGACCGATGCATGAACCAAATAACATGTGAGATCAAGTAATCGAATTAAGATATTTAACAAAAACATAAACATCGCTATAATCATCAGAAATATCATGAAAATCAAAAGAACACCATGCATAATCCTAACCTAAGCTACCAATATCGTAACACAAGATCATTAAATAAAAAAAAACTAAGATCTAATGGATGTAGGAACATCCAATTAGCATAGGGTATAGTCTACTTCAAAATAGAAAACCTAATACAATCTAGGGTGAAATTTTGAGTTTGGGTAATTTGCAAAAGTAAGAAAATTATGAATTTTAGGTTAAGGGTAAGCGTTTCGGGGATGGAAGAAAGGGTTTGATATAATGATAATGGGAAACCAAAGGGGGGCAAGGTGGGATTCGCACGTGTGACCGTACGATCACACGTGTGGCATAGGATGGTGGATGGGTTTAGGTCGGTTAGGGTTTGGATTGTGGATGGGTATGGGAAAGTTGGGTTTTAGGAAAAGACGAAGATCTGGGATGGGGGAATGAAGAACCTGAAAAAAATACCTAGATGGGGGAGAAAAGAGAAGATGGTGTGAGGATAGATGGAGACCTCGCACCTCCGTTGATGAAGATTAGCCTCACACCAATCTTCATTACAAATCGCATGAAAGTATTTTCAAATCGCATGAAGATTGAAGAAGAAAGCAAGAGTTTTTCTCTTCTTTTTTTTATCACAAAATCCAATGGGAGAGCTCAACGCCCCCCACTTTTTATAGATCCAAGAAGTTTCAAAAATTACGATAATCCCCCTCATGTGAATCTTAACGAAAATAACCCTAGTCTAAATAAAATCAACCAAAACACTCATAATGTGTCCAAATATAAAATATTCAAAAACTAAGTCCTAAAAGATGATAAAGTTTAAAACTGATGTGGACAATCAACAATCAATGGCCCGATCATGTGATCCATGGATCCAATGGCCCGATCGTCACGTCCCTACAATCCAATAGTCTAGATCACTCCATAAAGCAATCCATGTGCATCTTCTTGGTGTGAGGTCTTCCAGATACTCGCAGATGCACATGGGGTCTTCAGCACGATCACGGCTACTCGCCTAGTCACAGGGAAATAGGTACGGCCTGCTTCCTCCTCTGATACGTACGCAAGGGTGTACGTGGCGTGATGTTCTCATCAGATTCACTCAGCTCTTTTACAAGAGTCCGTTCAAAGGAAGAGGACCCTAACTACATTGATATGGTCTTACTCAGGGCCTCCAAGGCCAAGGGTAATTGTGTCTTCACTTGCGTATTCCCAAAGTATGCATTTTTTTTATGTAGGACATGGACTTGTTGGACCATTTGTTTATTCATTATGAGATCGCATCATCCGTCTGTTGGAGGTTTTTCCACCTCCTCAACATCAACAAAATGATGCCTTGATCAATTTTGTCACTCATCCTGGACTCGCATGAGGGCTGTTGCAACTTGCAATCCAAAAGGGAAGATTCTAAGGAAACCCTTTGCTTGCAGGACTGTATCCTATTTAGCAGAAACATAATAAGAGATGTTTCTCAATATGGCAAGCTTGCCTCAGAAGTGTTCATCAAGGTGCAGTCAAAAGTGATTGGATGGGCAAAAGCATTATCTTTCAAAGATGTCCTAAAGATCTCTTCAAGAGTAGTTGGGCGCAGAATCTTCTTTGTATTGGGAATGAAGATCCCTCATCATCCATCCTTGTTTTGTTGTTTGCCCTTTCTTTCTCATTTTAATAAATTTAAGTTACATGCCGGAATTAAAAAAGAAAAAACTTCACGGATGGATTTTTCTGTAACTCAGAAATTATAGATGAGCAAACTCAAGGGACAGGAATTTTGTTTAACAGTCTAGTTAGCCATCGGATTGGATCATGAAACTAACTGATCAGAAATTAGAACATCAAACCTATAAACTGATAGAGAATAAAGATTTATCTTTGCACGAAATAGCAAAAACAGAAGATGATAACAAGAATAGAAAACATACTGCTATATGAGAAGGGATGAATTCCAAGACATCAAACATCTGCAGGAAAATGAAAATCAGTGTTACATAATTCAGCAAATAGTCAGCAAGGAATATTAGTGCAGTGGCATCTAGAGGGCAAAGCAACTTCCAGACTTAACCAGGAAAAAGACAATTGAACAGCATGATTTCATTATGAAATTGTAGCCAATTAAAAGTTTCTTGAGCATTGACCAAAATGACCGATGCACTCCCTAATCAAAATTGCATCTGAAGAAAAAGCTACCGTCAAGATGGATCTACATCCTCTGTCGGAATGAGGGGGAAAAAAGAAGAAGCTAAAAGCCCAAAATGGAAGGAACCAAACAAGGAAGACCGAAAGAGATCTAAATCAAGGTTGTCAACGCCACAAAATATGAGCTGTAATCAGCACCATGTTTATAAGACTTCCCATCCAAATGAACACAAATAATAAAAACCACTAGAGTCGGGTCAAATCAGAAATCTCACCAAATCAATTAGAAGCTCCATATGGGAGTTAGTGTTGGAAGCTATGATTAAAAAACATGCCACTGTTTGGGGTGCTACATCCACCTTCGGAGAGCAAGATTCCAATTTTCTAAGGAATGGAAGTGATATGGACATCCAAGCACCATATTGAAGGGGGGTTGAGTCAGTCTCCTTACGGCTAGATGACCATTACATGGGGCCCACTTAGTCCAATTCACATTCTTAGCCACATTGAAGACCCCACGTGCATATTCGTGCATCTTTGAAAACCCCACATTGGGAAAATGCACGTGTGCTGCATATAGGAGCTTAACGGATACATCGGACCGTTGGATCAAGTGGACGCGATGATCGAACCATCGGATCATCATCATCATCGGACATATTGATCGTGGACCCCTATGGGCCACAAAATAGTTTAGTTGTTTAGATTGCTTACATGCTTCGTTATTTTTGTATAGCTTATATTTGTGTTGAAATTAGGGAGTTAGGAACGACTTTTAATTTATTAAGCATCTTTATGTTGAGAATCTTATCTGAGAGCGCATTTTTGTGAAAGGTCTTTTCTAAGGCTATAAAAGAGAAAGGGGGTTGTGTGGAGCCCTAATGCCATTATTTAAAAATAATAATAAATAAATAAAATTAAAAAAGTTGTGTTCTCTTCTTCATGTGATTCGAAGAATACTACATGTGATTTAGAGCTCGGGTGTGGTGTGATTCCATTCCCCATTCAACAAGATGCATGGTTCTGTCAGTGGATATGTAGGCACCAACAGTAGTTGCTAGAGGCCCTAACATTCTTATAGCCCACAGCCTGTGAAAGAACAAAATGGAGAAAAGGAGAAAGGGGAGGAAAGAAAGAAAAGAAAAGAAGGAAAAGAGAGATTAAGAGGGAAACGTGAGATTGGGATATGAAGTTAACCCATACGGGCCATATCCGACTCCGATACCATGATGTGATCCATGATAGGAAGAGAAAAATAAAAGAAAAGAGTGAAGAGAAGAAGAGATGGGGGGGGGGGGGGGGGGAGAGAGAGATTGTGCATGTGTATGTTGTATTCTACTCTCGTCATCAAATCTTATTTACAAAAATACAAAATGAAAGGGAAGGTGCATCGCATGTGTACCCAAATTGATAAACATACACAGTCATACACATAATAACCCCAACCTTTTACATTCTCTTACAAAAAACAGACTCTAGATACATAGCCTTTGGAGTGTTCATTCTAAAGCATGGCCTGGGAAATTTTGCCTACAAATTAGCAAATCATTGCAAGCATATTTGACTAAATGGTATAAGAGAAAAGAAAAGCTTACATAAGACAAAGCTGTACATATGGTAAAAACCCAATCTCCATTGCCATCAGCATGCTCCAAATAACCATGCTGCAACTTGGCTTTAACAAAAAGAAGAAGAAGAAGAAATAATTAGCCAACAGCATTTTTAGGGACGGAAAATGCACTAATGGAGAAGACAACATTACAAAGCATATGGAATGATTGAAGAAAGCATATGTTAAGTCATATTATCTTGCAACCCAACTACTGGAATAACAAACAGTCATGTCAAATATCAAGCTGATAAGAGTTACCTACTATATTACAGAAGTAGAAAATGTGGAGACCTACCATATAAATGATTTTAAAAAGAGTTTTTTCCAACTATATACCCCATTTTTTACCCAACCCAAACTTTACTTTCCCAAACTAATACCCTGCTGTACGGATTCACCGTTCATAGACGAAAATACCCCTTGTTTATAATTTGTATTCCTTTCACTCACACCCAAAAAAACGTAAGAACACATCGGTATGAAAATATCCCTTCTTTTCACTCATTTTCTTCCCAAAATCTCCATTGAATCTCCATATACTATCATTGTACATTTGCCATATTCCATCTTGCTCAGGGTTACGTTCATTCCCTCAAACTGGATGCATCGATAAACATGGAGTCTTGAAGGCTTTTCTCCGTAAATCGCGTTTCACTTCAACGCACTCTTTTTCTTCTTCTTCAACACGAATTTCACTGATATGGCAGCAATGGGAGGTAAGGATGTTTAAAATCTGAAGAATTTACCAAGATCTCAGGCAATTCCACGTAGAAATTCATAAAGTTGACTGAGAAGGCGGCGAAATACTTGCTCAAATTCACCGAAACTCGGGCAACCTCATGAATTTCTCTGTCAAATTGCTCGAGTTCTCGGTCAATTTAATGAATATCTCGTTCAATTTCATCGAGTTATTGGTCAATTTCACTAAGCTATCGAACATTTTCATGAAGTTCTCAGTCAATTACATGAAGTTCTCGGTCAATTTCGTGAATTTCTCACTCAATTTCGATAAGTTGTCGCTCAATTTCGATAAGTTCCTGGTCAATTTCATGAAATTCTCGGTCATATTCGTGAAGTTCTCGGTCAATTTCGTAAAGTTCTCGGTCAATTTTATCCAATTCTCGGTCAATTTCGTGAAGGTCTCGGTCAATTTTATCCAGTTCTCGGTCAATTTCAAGAAGTTCGCGATCAATTATCAATTTCCACAAGTACTCGGTCATTTTAGTGAATTTCCCGGTCAATTTCATCGAGTTCTCGGTCAAATTCAATGACTTAGAACTCAATTTCACTCAGTTCTCGGTCATTTTCATTATGTTCTCGATCAATTTCAACGGCTTAAAACTCAATTTCACTCAGTTCTCGGTCATTTTCATTACGTTCTTGGTCAATTTCACTCAGTTATCGGTCATTTTCATTACGTTCTCAGTCAACTTCATTAAGTTCTCGTTCAATTTGGTGGTCACTGAAATGCACCGATAAGTCGGCCATATTGATCGAGAACTTCATGAACTCCCTGCAATTGATCGAGAACTTGGAAATTTCGACTGATAAGTCGGTCATATTTCACCCAATACACTGGTGAATTTCTTACTACTCGGTCAATTTCACCTTATACATGTGAATATTAAATGAGTTATATCTTATGGTTTGCTCCTATTCTGTAATGATTCGCTGCGAATGTGTCATTGTGTTTGTTTTCAAAAAATGGCTTCGAGAATCGTTGTATGCTTTTATAGTGGGGAGTTACTAAGTGAAAACAATCGATACACGTACAAGGGTTGAAAGTCGAAAAGTATTGTTGTGGGCGTCGAAACTACATATGAGGAGCTTCTATCTAAAATGTACAGGATTATGAAGAGTACGCCAAAGGATTATGATATTAGGTTGAAAGTATTGTACCCTTGTTCAAACCAATCAATCCCTCCAACTGAAATTGAAGACGACGAAGATGTGAGAGTGTTCTTGGCAGCACAGTCGAAGCATTCGGATAAATACATCCCTTTAATCATCGAGACAGTGCAGCACATTAATGAGACAATACATGAAGACCCCGTGGCTTACAGTGGTGTTGAACATGACGCACCAGCAGTTGGAAGTTTTGGGTGAGGAACATGGTGTGAAATATGAATATATGGCATCACCTTCACAAGTTCTTTTAAGCAACACTCCACTACTCGAGCCGCTTCAAACATCAAACTTCATGACTAGTCAAGTGAGCTGGGCAGGTGACCTTAACCTCAGAAGTGAATATACAGCATCACCTTTATCTGCAAGAGTAGATTTGCCTTCATCATCTAACGTTAAATATGTACGGGGAAGCGACATTCCACTGCCCGAGCAGGCTCGAACATCAGACTTCATCACCGGTCAAGTTAATGTGCCTTTCGAGAATGTTGCATTCACCAATACAGACCTGTCACAATATTCATATTCATTGGATGAGCCGATTGATATAGCCGTTGGCCAAACGTTTAAGGACAAGAGCTAGTGTCAGTATGTTTTAAGCTAATTTGCAATTTGCAACAACTTCCAATATAGGGTCTTGTACTCGTCACCTAAGGAATTCACCGTAGTGTGTTTCAAAGATAAGCATGAATGGAGGGTTCATGCATCTAGGGTGAATGATGCGGGGATATTCAATGTAAGGACTTACACGTCCATACATACATGTGGCATGTCATGCATGAAAAGTGATCACCGACAAGCAAGCAGTAAGTTAGCCAGTGAGCTGGTTGTTAGTCGCATTGAGCAACGCCTAGGATTAAGGTTGAGGGACATTATCTTCGCCATGCAAGAGAAATATAATATTCTTATTAGTTATAAGAAGGCATGGCGTGCTAAGGAGATCGCAATCAATCGCGTAATGGGATCTTATGAAGACTCTTACAATGAACTCCCGATGTATTTGCATGAGTTGAGGAGGACGAACCCGGGGATGGTGATTGTGTGCTTGTTAATCCACAGACAAGAAGGTTCGAGAGATTTTTTGTTACGCTCAGACAATGCGTTAAAAGTCTTCAAATATCTCTGCGAAGGGTTTTGGCCATCGACGGCACACATCTAAAAGGTAAATACAAGGGTGTTCTGTTCATTGCTACAGCCTTGGATGGCGACAATCATATTTTCCCAGTCGCTTTTGGTATCGGAGAATCAGAGAACAACAGCAATTGGAACTGGTTCCTTACTCACCTCAACTGTACATTAGGAGATCTTCCTGGTCTTGTGATCATATTAGACTAACATAAAAGTTTAATGAAAAAAGTTCCCCAAGTCTTCCAAAATGCAATCCATTGCTACTGCGCCTACCATATATACCGAAACATGGTGGACACGTTTAAAGACAAGTCGTTAGAAATCTATTATTGGTGAGTAGTAAAGATTTGCAGGAAGGCTGAGTTCGAAAAGTTAACGCACGATATCGAACTTGTCAATCCCCCAATACATGCATGGTTGAGAGAAATAGGGTACGAAAGGTGGGCATCTTTGCACTTTCCCAGAAAATGATTCAACTTGGTCACTACAAACATATTTGAGTGCGTTAATGCTCTATCCAAATAAGCACGAGAATACCCCGTGACTATATTAATAGAGACCGTCAAATTTAAAATTCAAGAAATGTTATATAAGAGGAGAATCTCCATCATCATTTCTAGGACCATTGACATCGTGGGCTGAGAAACAATTAAAGGATCTTGTACCAAAGGCGCGAGATGTTCGTTGTCATGCAATTTCTCGCAATGAGTACTATGTTGTGGGAGATTATAATGATACAATTAAGCTTAGTGAGCTTTCGTGTACATGTCGCGAGTTTAACGTAAAAAGGTTCCCTTATTTTCATGTTCTTTCAGCATGTATAAACTACAACGTTCCTCATTATGCATATTGCTCCCCGTTGTACACGACGAGAAATTACCAGATCACGTATAATGGTTCCGTGTACCCAGCACGTGACAAGAGCCAATGGGAAATATCATCCGAATGCGAGTATTATGCGAGAATTAAGCCCCACGACAGAGGAGGTCAACTGGAAGACCGAAAAATATAAGAATTCTTTCCCGTGGAGAAGAACGAAAAACAGTAAAGTGCGGAAGATGCAAACAAACGGGGCATAATCATCATAGGTGCAAGTTTCCAATACCTGTGGAATAATGTAATTTGTAATGCATTTTATGTTTGAATGATGTAATATAATTTATTTTTAAATGTAATGTGACAGTGAATGATATAAATCGAAGAGGTTTGTTAAATTTTTTGAAATTGCAGATTTACTACTACGATTCAGACTTTGAAAGAATAGTAATAACCACGAAAAGGGATACTGACCCTGAATATGATCCAAATGAATATGGTCAGTTCACTCAGTTATCGGTCAATCTTCGTAAGTTCTCGGTCAGTTTCAATCACTTCTCGGTCAACTTTCCTAAGTTTTTGGTCAATTTCACTCAGTTCGCGATGAATTTCAGTCAGTTCTCGGTCAATTTCACTCAGTTATCGGTGAATTTCACTCAGGTATTGGTCAATTTAACTCAATTCGCGGCCAATTTCAGTCAGTTCGCGGCCAATTTCAGTTAGTTCTCGGTCAATTTCACTTAGTTATCGATTATTTTTCCTAACTTCTCGATCAATTTCACTCAGTTCGTGACCAATTTCACTCAGTTTGAGGTCAATTTCAGTCAGTTCTCGGTCAATTTCACTGAAGTTCTTGGTACGAAATTAGCTCACATACAATTTATACGCTTCTCCCATATCCATCACAACTCCCAATTGGCTTATTATATGATTGGCACGAGTTCACAATTAATTAGCGTGAGTTATCGGTAAAGCACAAACATCCATTTCGAGCAGTCTCAATTCAAGTACCAAAGCAGTAAAGTGATTCATTAACATTAACGAAAGAGTCTATTACACCGTTTACTTATAAAATATTAAGTAACACCTAAGCTACAATACGACAATACATGAAAGGAAAAGAAACACTAACTGACTAACTATCAATCAAATAGTAGGGCCCTCTTCCATATCCATCCCAACTCCCTATTTTTCAACCAAGTCAAGCAAGGGAGGGGGTGCTCCCTCCTTTTGCACAAAGCACAACACTGCCTTTAGCGTGCGGTGCATATTCCGCATCTTGCGCATCAGGTAATGTTGATCCTTCTTCATCTCGGCCATACTAGCCTCGAGCGCCCCTAAACGCTCCACTACATCCAGAGAGGCACCCCTTCACCACTCTGGAATGGGGCTCCCGTCTCCTCTTCATCCTCACCCTCTTCCTCTTCAGCTTCCTCTTCTTCATCACTCTCTTCTTCTTCTTCAACTATCTCATCCCCAATTTGTTCGATCTGTTGCCTATCTTGCTTGGGGCACATCTCATGCAGTTTAATGTGTCTTCAATTATCACCCTTTCTGGCTCAACTGCCCTGCTAGATCCCCTGATTCCACTCTGTCGGGCCATCTTGCAAATGAGGCGGCCAAATGGGAGGCCCAAGGTGTCTCTACGTGATGTTGCAGCCTTCACTATCTAGTAAGGGACAATTGAGGGCAGGCACACATCCTCCCCCCGCCCTACCTGGTAAGTTACCTCTGTCATGTAGATGGAAATTTTCATATGGTTTCCCAACCTCTGATATACATTATATGTGAAAATGTAGTGCAGCAATCGGTAAGTTGGTATCATGCACGAGTTTCGTATGCTACTATCTCTCCTCCACTTAACAAGTTTGCAGCACAAGCTCATGCTAAGCTCATCCCTGTGCTATCGGATATTCAAGTCCTTAGTTTTAATCTGGACTCTTCCCCGTGGCACGTCAATTAGTTGTGCGATGGCTTCTACATCAATGTGCACTACTCAGTTTCCGTATCTAATGTCAAATCCTAGAGGGGTGAGCTTTGTGTTGCAGATTTGAGAGTAGAACAACCTTACTTCTTGTGCATTGGCCCGATAGTTGCCTTCAAACGTGGGTCCCCAACCGGCGTGCATGAGTCATTATAGCACTTCGTTCTCGCCAAATAGATTGTCGGCAACCGTGACTTCGAAGACGACTTTTCGACCCCAATGTTTACCCGCATCCTGATCATTAGCCCTCTTCATCCTCCTTTCACGACGTGGTGATGAAGGGCTCGCTTCATGGTCATTGGCCCTCCTCTCACTTCTTTGAATACGTGGTGATGAAGGGCTCACTTCATTGTCATTGGCCTTCCTCACCCTTCTTTCAGTCTATGGTGATGAAGGGCTCGCTTCAATGTCCTTGACCCTCCTCGACCTTCTTTCGCGGCTCCGAGCCACCATTGGGCACGCCAATCTCTTCTTCCCCATTAGAGAAAGAATCACGAGGATAGAAGATAATGAGGAAAACGTTGCAACAAAACCCATTTGGAGGAGGGCTAATGACCATGAGGCGAGCCCTTCATCACCACGTCATGAAAGGAAGACAGAGGGCTAATGATCGGGATGCGGATAAATATTGGGGTCGAAAAGTCGTCTTCGAAGTCACGGTGGCCAACAATCTATTTGGCGAGAAGTGCTAGAATGACCCATGCATGCCGGTTAGGGACTCGCATTTGAAGGCAACTATCGGGCCAATGCGCGGGAAGGTTGTTCTACTCTCGAATTTGCAACACAAAGCTCAACCCTCTAGGATTTGACATTAGATACGGAGACCGAGTAGTGCACATCGACGTAGAAGCCATCGCATAGCTAATTAACGTGTCACGGGGAAGAGTCCAGATTAAAACTAAGGACTTGAATACACAACAGCATAGGGATGAGCTTAGCATGAGCATGTGCGGCAAACTTGTTGAGTGGAGGAGAGATAGTGGTATACGAAACTCAAGCATGATACCAACTTACCGATTGTTGCACTACATTTTCACATATAACGTATATCAGGGGTTGGGAAACCATATGAAAATTTCCATCTACATGGCAGAGGTAACGTACTAGGTAGGGTGGGGGGAGGATGTGTGTCTGCCCTCAATTGTCCTTTACCGGATAGTGATGGCTGCAACATCACGTAGAGATACCTTGGGCCGCCTCATTTGCAAGATGGCCGACAGTATGGAATCAGGGGATCTAGCAACGCGGTTGAGCTAAAAAGGGTGATAACTGAAGACACATTAAACTGCATGAGATGTGGCCCCAAGCAAGATAGGCAACGGATCGAACAAATTGGGGACGAGATAGATGAAGAAGAAGAAGAGAGTGATGAAGAAGAGGAAGCTGAAGACGAAGAGGGTGACGATGAAGAGGAGACGGGAGCCCCATTCCAGAGAGGTGAAGGGGGGCCTCTCTGGACGTAGTGGAGCGTTTAGGGGCGTTCGAGGCTAGTATGGCCGAGTTGAAGAAGGATCAACACTACCTGATGCGCAAGATGCGAAATATGCACCGCATGCTAAAGGCGGTGTTGTGTTGTGTGCAAAAGGAGGGAGCACCCCCTCACTCGCCTAACTCGGTTGAACAATAGGGAGTTGTGATGGATATGGAAGAGGGGCCTACTATTGAGAAATTGGTCAAATTTTTCAATGAAACTTCAGCGATTGTTAAAAAGACATTTGTAACGACCCTGATTTTCGTGACCCACTTGAGATCCTGACTAAACAAATTAATAATGTGATTTTTCCTTGATTAACAAAACCAAGCACTGAGTTAGTAAAAGCACTCTCGGTAGAGGGATAGGTCAGTGAATCGATTCTATACACCGCAGAAGTTATATTTTTGCCAAAACTAGCAATTCCTAGTGGAATCTTCCAGAATTAGGGCTTTCTCTATTTAAAGGGAAAAGCTGCCGGAAATTCATGCAAAAACCCTAAACCAAAGAGCAAAGAGAGAAGCCCTGCGAAAGAAGAGCCTCCGTTGTTAAGTTTTTATCGTCTTTTCTGATTTTTCCTGTAATTTCCTACCTAAAAACCATGGATTCAACCAATGGACATGGTGGATTCATCCTATGTCCATTGTTTTGATCTAAGGGAGAAATTTTGAACAATAGAATACTGTTTTTGAACAAGTTTTTGCTTCTAGGATGATCAACTATGAGAAATTCAATTGTTTCAGTCTAAGGAAATCCAAATCTACGGATCTTAAGGCCAAATTGTGTTAGAGCCTCAAATCTTAGATTGGATTAATGAATAGATTTCCCACAGTGATCTACGGAATTTTATAGTTAATAATAGTTTTGTCAAAGACAATTTTATTGACCAATTGCAGATGCCAGATATTCGGCTCTGAGCAATCCCTTGGTTTCTCCGAATTCGACTATGAGAAAAACCATTAGATCGGTTAGACCCAATTCTGTTGTCAATGGGATTCATTGAAACTAAGGAAGAAGTAGAAAAACACCAGAATTTTCGAAAAAACGGTTTGTGTATCAAGCAGAACCTGACTAAATTCCATCGATCGATCGAAGATGGTCAATTTTTGTCCAGCGACCAAATTCCAAAATTCGTAACCTAGTTCGACTAATTGAACTCAAGGTTCGACCGAGTTCGACTAATTGAACTCGAGGTTCGACCGATCAAGGGAATCCTCAAGCGATCCCGATCGATCGAACTCATTCAATCGATGACGATCAAAATTGTCTAATAAGCAAACTGATTTAATTCGACCATGCTCGATTGATCGACGAGCAGGGCTCAATTGATCGAAGGTGGCCAAAAGTGTCCAAAGACTTGAGAAACTAAATTCGAATTTCCATTAATCCATGGTCGATCGATCGAGGGCCCTCGAGATGACTAATCGATCGACCACATTGATTGACAGTCCTTGTTGTTTTCCAATTTTAAATTTAAGAATTGATGTTGGGTCATCTTGCTTGAATCAATGGTGGAACCCACTTGCAAGAATAATGTAATTAAATTGTGGTATGCTAAATCATCTTAATAGGGATTTGAAGTATAGTTTCCAACGCATTCAATTATTCGAATGATTCAACCCTACCATAAATAGGTGAATGAATCCCAACATGTCTCATATCTACATGATTAAGATTTTGATGGTTGAGATTGTTTTGATTGATGTGGTTGTGGCATGATTGTTAAAACGTTGTATAATTATGATCCTTGCTTTATGATATATATGACTTTGAAGGTTCTAATGAATGCTAAACATGCACATATGCCAATCATTGATATCATGAATCCGTGTTTCCTCTTAGAGAAATGTATCTGTTTGACTATACATATTAATGCATAGGTGCATTGAGCATACATTACATGCGTCCATTGAGAATACATGCACGCCTTGTGCCTTGAGTTCCTGGGAGATCTCCCTAGATTGTTATGCCTAGTAGATTCGTTACCAGATGCCCATGATAGTGGAAACCTACTCATAGAGTAGATGTATGATTACACGTGCCTACCTAGGCGGATGTCTGATGGGTACAGATTGCTCATGCCTACCTATGGTGGACGTCTGGAGGGTACAGTTTTCGGGTTGACGGATATCCAACCCAAGCAAGTGGACGATCATCCCATTTGACATGCATATCATGAAATCTCCGCATCCATGCTCATACCGCATACACACTATTTCAGTTTGATTGTGTTGTCTTATATTGTGCTACGTGAACCATGTTGGATTCACTCACTAGCGTGGACAACTAACGTTGTGGATTAACAACCGTACAGAGACGGACGATGTTGGACCATCTAATCAGGTATCGAAAAATGAAGCCAAGTTGGTGTATGAAACTCAAGACCAATGGCTGTATTTGGCAGAAGACGAGCTCACTGCATCAGACGGCTGAATTGATTTTGAAATTTATTCTAGGAGTTTTAGTTTCCATTCATGTTAATTGTTGCTGGTTTGATTTGAATTATGTTTATAGCCATAACCTTTTTAGACGAAGGTTGATTATTTCAGTTGAATAAAGTCCCAAATGGGTAGACTTAGACTGGTTTTGATAGCTTATTTTATGAACGAGAATGTTATAAATGGTGTTATTAATAAGTTAAGTGGAAACAGTTGGGTCTATGAATGTTAATATGATGATGATATAGAATACATGTAATTATGCCTCTTAATAAATGTATGATGGGTAGATTTATGTATGTATAGTGTACGAGTTATGGACCGTAACTCGGGTCTGAGGGTGCAAACTCTGTATCCGAAGTACGGGGCATGACAACATCAATACATACTTAAAAATTAAAACATTACAAAAAAAAAAAAAAAAAAAACAAGTGCACATGATAGGTTTCCTTTGTATGGGGTCCTATTCCATACATTGTCTGACTGAACTAATGCAAGTCTATTCAAAGTCCATTCATATAATATATAAATATAAGAAGACATGTATGGAAACACAAGAAATACATTCAAAAGTACAAGAAGAATCACTGGATCAGGTTACATACATGTTTGATTTTGTGATTAGACACAAAGCTTGCAACCGATTTGCAAGAAATTGGACATTTTTTATTTTTTTCCAATTTTCCACAACTCGGCTCATCTCCCTCAAATTTCAAAGTCAAGGCTCCAAATCCATTTTTTTAAAGATTATGATTTATTAAAAAAGGTCAAGGCCAAAGGAAGCAAAAATACAAAAATACAAATATCCAAAAGTACAACACCCAACGAGACTCCCCCAATATGAAAGAGGAAGAAAAAACTAACTACACTTACGCCCAAACCTTCATATTAAGAATTGCCCTATTGAATACTTGCACCGGCCCACTCAATTTGCTCCTGAAATAACATTGATTCATTTCCCACCATAAGGCCCATAGAGTCGCTAATAGGCTTGATCGCCACCGCCTTTTCCCTTCTTTCCCTATCCCCCGCCATGCCAAGCTATGAGAAACTCCCCAATTGTCTTCGAGAACACCCACAGAACCCCGAGAAACTATAGAACAAGATCCCAGACCTCTTTGGCAAAAACGCTACGAAGGAATAAGTGATCCGCTAATTCTACATCTTTGAAACACAACAAGCAAACATTTGGGAGATACATATTCCGCTTGCAAAGATTGTCTATTGTTAGTACTTTGTTCCCGCCTACTAGCCAACCAAACGCCGCCACCTTAAATGCCTTAAATGGAGCACCATAATGCCATAGATATGTTGTTGTCGCAATCTCATAATGATCTTCACCCGCACACAAATATTGATAGATAGAACCTATCTTCGATTTGCACCATTGCAAGGAATCCACTTCCAGAAGTAGTGGGGATATCTTTGCTAACATCTCAAGAAATAGAACCATCTCTTCAAACTCCCCATACGATTTGAGGTCACATGTTTGAGTGCATACATTACCTACTTTGAAAAAGAAAATAAAATAAAAAATAAAAAACACGCTTGTTGCCCTAACTATCACCAAGTCTAGGAGCATCACAGAGGCAGCTTTATCTATTACATAGGTAAGCCACAAAAATATTGGAGGTAGATGAATGAGCAAAATATCAAATCTTGAAACCTTTCAAAAGAAAACGTATCAAAACTCAAGGTAAACCTAGTCATATGTAAGATAATCATGGATAAAATCACCATAATGAATTTCATCACTTAAAACAATGCATCAAAGATATTATAAAAAATAAATAAAAACAAACAAACAAACAAATTGGATCTTAAATACATGTAGTGCAAACTATGGGCAGTAATTTCACATCATTGAAGATAAACCAATAGAGAAGCTTTAAAACACACCTAGAATCTTGTAGTAAGATCTATACATGATTGATGTTCCATCAACGAGCATTACTCGTCCATTCGAAGAATCTCTCTCTTTAACTTTGGGAGAAGCCATGGGAACATCCTGGAGCATGGCTTTCTCAACTTCAAAAGACATTACTGAAGAACCTTGAGAAGTTGTTGCATGACCAATTTCTGATAAGTCCGACTCCAAGTCCAAACCACTTGATAGGTTACAGTAACCCTGATAAATTTAATAAGCACTTGTTAAAATATTTACAATAAAATAGCTTATTACTTGAACGAGTAATGTTAACCTGAAAACATATTGCCTGCAGCTTACATAAACTATCCAGCATTCCCTAGCATGTACTTAGTACTTTACAAAATGGCTACTACAAAACAGTGCACCCAAAATGTGGTCTTTTCAACATATCCTGCCCTTCATGCTACAGTCATGGAAAAAGGACTTGCTTGAAGTAAACTTTTACTACTACTTTTTTTTAGAGAACTTTTACTAATACTTGTTGTGAGTCTTCACAATTTGAGGGCCTTGTAAAATTTGACTTAGGCCATCATCATCATCATCATAGCCTTATCCCAACTATTTGTGGTCGGGTACATCAATCCTTTTCCGCACTCCATTCTATCAAGGGCCACAACTTTGGTTAGACCATAGGCATTATTTGAATTATCTTTGATATTATCGAAATATCTCCGATATTATCGTTATCTCCAACTTGGCAATACCGACAACACCGGTAGCGATACCGATAACACCGGTAGTATTAGAAATTCCAAGCATCAACAATGTATTGCTAAGTACCGCCAACGAATCAATATTGCCAATTTTTTCAATTGTGTAAATTCCGGGCGCTGCTTATATTGCTAATGTATTGATATCGTCAATATTTTTGACTGTGTAAATTCTAGGTGACGCTTTATCACAAGTGCATCAGCAATATTTTAATAATATCGTCAACATAGAGATATCACAGAAAGTTTGTTTATTAAAAAATTCTATTTCAATTTTTTTTATGAGTGCTTTCTTGTATGCAGTTTTCAATTTGTCATTTCTAATATTGATAATATCTCAATATTATCGTTATCGCAACATGCGCAATATCAAGACCACAATCTTTTGTTTCCTTTCCTATTGTTGATGATTTCTTTGCAAAATATCATGAGTTGTCGATATTCTGAAATACCGATGGATGTTTGGATGGAAGGTTGGATGGATGATTGGAGGTTAAATGGGATGGATGGGATTGTTAGATTGCTTCTTACAACAACACATGCTTTTAAGCCCCCATTAAATGGAAACTTATTGTGTATACATTCTTTTTGCAATTTTTTTATTCCTAAATAGTCAAATATGTGTATTTTAGCATCTCCTGAAGTGTCACTGAAAATTCTACTGTTTTTCCCATGTTTTTTCGCATTT
This sequence comes from Magnolia sinica, assembly GCF_029962835.1. Classification (NCBI taxonomy): domain Eukaryota; kingdom Viridiplantae; phylum Streptophyta; class Magnoliopsida; order Magnoliales; family Magnoliaceae; genus Magnolia; species Magnolia sinica. The sequence goes on along the minus strand of NC_080575.1, from coordinate 86,821,960 downwards.
CTGGTTATCAGCGATATCAATAATGTTCCCATATCCCCGACCAGTGAAATTTGTAGCGATGCCGATACTTTGAACATTGACCATAGGTCATCTAATCTTCTCTTACTACCTCCACCCACATCCTTTTGGGCATTCCCTTAACCTTATAAACCATAACTCGTTGATTGTAATCAACCTATATAATAGTCTATTACATTGCACCTGTGTGAGTTTTATGCTCTTATTGCCAGTCCCCAGCCCGGATAAAGGAAGGTGCATCAAGTTGGCAGCCACCATGAAACATATGCCATAACTTCCAACATGAATCCGAACAATATGAATTATGTCATAATACTTCCATTTAATAATCTGAACCATTTATGTTGTTCTTATTTATAACTCAGCATAAAAAAGCAATGGATCTGACTTTTGGCATTTCTAATAGGAGACATTTGTCTTTTTATCATGGTACAACATAAGAGCACAGATCAGCCTAAAACTTGATGTACGTGACTGAATTGTGATGTTCATCGTATCATTCGCTGTTGCGAAACTCATTAACCAGATCATGTGAGCTTAATAACAGTTATTACTTTTAATATGTTCTTTTTTCTGCCATTATTTCACATGTTTGAAATTTTGGGTTGTAAATTGGCTGTTTAAATCAAAAGGCTAGCAAGTAGCAAAACACGGGCAGAAGTGGCTGTATCTGAGGTTCTTTTCATGCAAGTGTTAGGCAAACATACTTTTTTTTTCTTTTTTCTTTTTTCTTTTTTTTTTTTGAAGATTTAGGCAACAGTACAGTCAGTGTTCAATACAGCAATAACATCATGAATCAGAAATATGAAGGGAAGAGAGGGTGAGGGAGAGAGAGAGAAAAGCAGAGAGGGTTTTACAACAAAAGTGTCATGTGCATAAATATGACATTACCTTCTTAGACATAGTGGCTGAACTTGGACGTAGATGAATCTGTACCTGGTTGTAACACATGCCATTTCCAATCCTTTGGATTACTGAAAGTTTACCTCCCAAGTGATGATGAAGCCTTTGCCAGAATGTACGTATATGATGATGAGAGGACCAGTAGCACGCCATGCTCTAGCGCCAGACTTTTAAGTGTAGTTCAGATTTCCCAACTTAGTGAGTATAGCATGATCAAAGAACTTCAAAACAAGCAGAGAAGACATGCATATCCACATACGTTCAAAGTCAACAGATGAATCAAATCATGTCCCTACATACGTGTCGATAGAAGAGTTAAGAGTCACTGGAGAAAGGCTGCCTCGATGTGGATATATATAGACACCATAACATATACATAGAAGTATGGTACAAGGTTAGCCCAGCCCTCATTCACAGCTTCAAATGTGCCAATGCCGAACAAGTGTGGAAGTTCTCACATGGAACACCAGCATGCAAGTGGGCACGTTGACAACACACACCAAGTTGTATAGATGTGCACATGAATACGTGTGTAGAGAAAATGATGGGCTAGCAGATGGTCTAAGGGGCCATTTGGATGCCTGTAAATGATTTATATGTAAATCATTTACAATCGATTTTAGATGGCCTTTTTGCCTGTAAATCATTTACAGCTAGTAAATGATATACAGCATTTACCCCCTCTCATTTACAAGCAAAAAGTTTGGATTTCATTTAGAGGCTCTCCATTTACAGGACTTAAACAATTTATAGGCTACCCAAACACAAACAATCATTTACCTGTAAATCATTTACAGCTTAAAGCCAAACAGGACAAGCTGTAAATGATTTACACCTGTAAATCATTTACAACTTAGACCATTTACAGGCATCCAAACGACCCCTACAAATTTGATACGAGGTTAGTCCAGCCCTCACACACAGCTTCAAATGTGCCAATGCCGAACATGTGTGGAAGTTCTCACATGGAACACCAGCATGCATGTGGGCATGTTCACAACACACACCAAGCTGTATAGATGTAAACATGAACACACCCACATGAACATGTTGTGTACAGAAAATGGTGGGTTAGCAGATGGCCTAGCAAAAGGATTTTTGTTATTCTCTTTGGTTAGGAAGTCTCCGCCCCTTCTTGTAACTGCTCATCTTTCTTGCAACAGAAGTATTAATCGAAAGAAATATATAAAAAGAACACAGAGAAACAGATTATTCATTTGACATGTCCCGCCATGGGGATATCAGGGCCGAAAATCGCCCTGATTTAATCAGTTGATTTTCGTTCTGAGAATCGCAAAAGCCTCATTCAAAATGGGAAGAGGCGGAGAGAATTCGGCTACGGAAGATTCAAATTCGAAAACGGCCAGTTTCAGCTCAGAAAAAATGACAGAATTGAAGAAATTAGTTTTTTCTTTTACCTGATTTTTGCTCGAAAATTCCAAGGTGGAGATATTTGGGGATAAAAAGGGGAATTCTTCTTCAGTGGGTGATAGACTGCTCAGGATCCTTGCCCGCCAAAATATTTGCGAATGCCCTACTTTTCTTTTTTGGTAATAGTTTCCGGGACATCCCAAGTGGACCGTTGATTCTTCATCACATTACGGGCGTACACACAACCATGTTTGGGTTCGTGTCCTAAAATGAACCGATGCACAGAGTGACACGGATTGGATGCTGACATGTTGAGTAGCGAGATTCGCCACTGAAGTGACGTCACCAAGTTATGTAGGCCCCACCATGATGTATATATGTGTTGCATCCACACCATCCATACATTTGGAGAGATCATTTGAGGGCATGGTCCTAAGAATAAGATAGATACAAGGCTAGGGTGGACCCCGTTACAGTAAACAGTGGGGAGAATAACACCCACAGTCGAAACCCTCCAAAGGTCCACCATTATGGTTATTTGAGATCCAACCTGTTTGTGTGTTAACGAAGACATGAAAGAAGGGAAAACAAGAACATTAGTGTGATCGGAAACTTTCCCGGCCATTATAACTTTTTAATGGTGGGCATCACTCTCCTCACTGTTTTCTGTGGTGGGATCCTCTCCAGCTTTGGATCGGACTCAATTCTTTGTATCATGACTTATTATAGTCTCTCAAAATGGATGGACAGTGTGGATACAAAATACACATCATGGTGGGGTCCACAACACCTGATGACATCACTTCAGTAGCCACTCTCGCTAGTCAACCTGTCAGCAGCTAATACGCGTCCTGGACACAGTGGGGTGACCCCGCGAAGCTTTAGGGCTACAGAACCGGACGCAGTTTGCCTGGTGATAACTGTGTCAAAGCTCTGTGGCCCCAACATGATGAGTGTGTTTTATCCACACTGTCCAACCATTTTTCAGCTCATTTTAGGGAGCTCATTTCCTGCTAAAGGCTCTCCATGAATTTCCTGCCTCGGTACCAGCTGGGGCCACCATAATGTTTGTGATAAATCCACACCATGATCATCCGTTTTGGGAGCAACCAAAAATGAATTGGATCCAAAACTCAAGGTGGTCATACCCACCATTGAAACCCTCCTGGATCTACCTCTAGAGGCCGTTTGCCACCATGGATTAGAGGGGATTTGAAGGGGTTTCTAGTCCCCTTGTTATTTGGCAGCATAAAGTAACTAGGGTTTCAAATCTAGGGGGTTCCAAATCTCCTCAAGGGGCGTTTGCAATCTGGTGAGAGCTTGGCTTGCACCTAAAATCAATTCAATAGTTGCAGGTGTAACATGTGTTATCATTCTATTAGGCACATGGCTTACTAATGACTATCAGCATCGTCCAAACATTGTCCATATAAATCAACATTGTCCATGTTAATCAACGATTAAAAATTGTAAGTTAATCACTTAAACATGATCTTGTGCTTACTGTCTAAGATTTAGAATTTCATCATTTTCAAGCAAAGCATATATTTTTGTGGGCTTATCACAACCACTGTATCAAAAATTACATATCTCACTAATTAGAGATACTAAAGCTAATTTAGTAATTAAATTCAAACCCCTATAAATATACTAAACACTTTTGAATTAAAGTTGATTCATACTCCATGGTGCCAAACACACTGGGAGGATTACAAATCTGGGGAGTTCCAAATCCAGGGGTTTCAAATCCACACTCCCTAACCGGCCCTTAATGTTTATATCCCACTCGGGCCACTTAGAAGGCTATTCCCGGAGCTGATATGAAACTTTATTGCCATAAGTATGTTTCAAATAATAGTCAAACTCTCCATTGTTTCCTCTCACGTGGCCTACTTGAGTTTTGTATTTACCTCGTGTCTTAAAATGAGTTCTCAAAATGAATAAATGGTATAATGACCCTATTTAGTATCCCATTAAACCAACTTCTTATGAAAAGCTTTCTCAAGAAAGATGTGTCCCATTATAGGTTACATGCCAAAATCGAAGCAGATTCACGTTTCCGGTGGACCATGCCATGGAAAACGGTAGAGAATGAGGTAGGTTGAAAACTTTTGAGTCCATGGAATTTTTGGATCAATATGACATTTATGTTTTCTTTTCATCCAGGTATGTGTGACCTTATCAACAGGTTGGATGGCAAATAGACATTATAATGGACCATACGAAGTTTTTAATGGTGGCCATTAAACCAATAATGTTCCCTTAGTGTTGTCCACCTATGATTTGGATCTGCCTTTTTTTTGGGCAGTTGCCCTAAAATAAGATGGCAAAATGAATGGATGGCACGGATAAAATAGATACATCATAGTGGGCCCACAGAGCTTTGACACCAGCTAGCTGGCTAGCCTTTTGTCCCTAGCCGAACCGGGTCCGCTCCCCTCTACTAGCTATGGGAAGCTAGGTGGGGCGTACGTGATTTTTTTTTTGTGAAATCCACCCTATCCATCCGTTATTAGAGATCAAGTTTGACGGGGCTCAAAAATCAATGGAAAGCTATGTGGGGCCCACCTGATTTTTGTGAGAAATCCACTCCATTCATCCCTTATTCCAAATCATGTTAGGATTGGGCCCAAAAATAAGGTAAATCTTCACGGCGTGAAATAATGTGGATTGAACTTCCACCATTGAAACATTCGTGGGGCCACAGAAGTTGAGCGACCTTATCAATGGTATGGATGGCATATAAACATAACGGTGGACCCTAGGGAAGTTTCAATGGTGGGCATTTTCCTAGGCACTTCGTATCATGCGGCACACTTGAGCTTTGAATCTGCTTAATTTTTTTAGCCCATATCATAGCATGTTCCGACAAAATGGATGATATGGGTGGATTTCTCATAGATATCATGGTGCGCCCCACCTAGCTTCCCCTGCTGCATATTCTCGTGAAAGGCTTTCGCATGGGATACGGGTCCGCACGAGTAGAGGTAGAGGCGTGAGAAATATACTTGTGGGGGCAAAACAGCCTGGTGTCCATTTTTCTAAACATCTCCTAATGTAGACCAAAATACTCTACGATACATGCGTTGGTACGATTCAATCGAATTACAACTGGGGCTGAAAGTTGGGCGGGTTGAACCCGACCGGCCAGTGACCGACCCGACATTGGGTTGGGCTTGGGCAGGATGTATCGAGTCCAATCTTGGTTGGGCTTGGGCTATACAGCACCAACCTGATAAAACTTGGGTCAGGCTCGGGTTGAGGTCTTGGGTTGCCCAACCCAACCCAATCAATATACAAGTTATTTATAAATTATAATTGAGTGTGAATCATATGTGTTGAAGACATTGGAAATTCCGGTGTTATTGGGTCTCATTGGTCCACATCATTTCCGATGACTCAAGCTAACAAGATATGCTCGATTTCTCTCTCAAATAGATTGTGTGCTACACAACACGACTTTTAAATGAGTAGTTGTCCTATATTTTAGCTTTTTTTTTAGAGCTACATATATAATTAATAAAATCATAGATATAAAAATAAAACGTGTATTGAAATATAGTAAACTAATGCAATCATTAAAATATTAGCATGTATCCACCCGACCAACCCGGCTTAACCCGCTTGGGTTGAGAATTCCCAACCCGAGGTTGGTTGGGTTGGGTTAGGGTCGAGGTACAAGAACCTTGGGTTGGGCTAAGGTTAAGCACCAACCCGATCCGACCCAACCCAACCCGCCCGACTTTCAGCCCTAATTACAACACGTGTAAGTGAGTGGGCGTTCCAAGGTCTGCTCAACTCAGATATTTTAATTGAATTGTTAGTGTCCCTGTGCCCAAATGGATAGATTGAAGACTAGACTAGGGTCCATTTATTCTCTTGACCATCATCTGTGCTTCATTCAAACAATTTGTGAAAAGGGTAAGGGTTAACCCTTCCAAATGAGTTATTTTTGCCTTGTGACGATAGACAGGAATCTATAGCCTTGAGACTTTTTCTTTCACCTATCTTTAGGTTTGTGTACCTCTCAAACAAACAAAAATGTACAATAAGCATAACAAGACTAAACAAATGTCAACTTTATTAATATTAAAATATGTGATTCAATACAATCACACAAAATAATTATCAACCAGATAAACAAATGAAAGCAAAACTAAACTGGGATAAATACCTTATTCACCTATTGGAACGGAGCGTCAAGGAATGTGGTCGGCAAGATATAACTGCATTGATATGAATAACTGCATCGAAACTCAATCGAACATGATCCTAGAACTTAGGGTTGAGGATATTTACTCTTACTTCTAAGGTAATGTAGCCGGAACCACTATATAGTAGCTACCTATACTAAGCTAAACTGAGGAAAAATAAATGACAATGTGGATAAACATGTTTGACTTGGGGCCTCAAGCTCTTCTTCGTGTGCTCCTTTTATAACTTGTCCAGGCGATGAAATCCCTCGATGGGTTTCCTTGTTACTTTTGGATCATTCGTGCTCCTGTCACAGTTATGGATATGGGAATTCCCTTGATTGCTCCAAAATTGGTGACTTGGATTGAAAAAAAAAAAAAGATTCCAGCTAAATCCAAACTTGCTGGCTTCTCATATCTTCTTCTCGTAGTTGATTTCATTACAAAGATGTTCGTAGCCCACTAAAGACTAGACCTAGATATGTCAATATTCTTCTAATCAAGATAATTAGGCCAAGGACTTGATCCAAATTAGTCTCGGCCACTTAGTATCTCTGCAAATGGCTCACCTTATCCACTTCGAGTTGTTGCACGGTTTGGATCAGACCTCCTCCAACATTTTTACCATTCATTGCAAGATGGTTTAGAGTGCTGGAAATGATAGATGGACATGATCTATCACATCCAAATCTCTTAAACTCTTAATCTTGATATGAACTCGACCCCATAGATGTATGGGTGATACCTCTGTCTCTTCCGATCTCTGCATTGTTGGGTGGACTGGATTTGTCCAGTACTTTATCATCAAATAGTCTCGTCTTCTCATCCAGCTCTCCCATTCTTTTTATCCCAATCAATCAACAGTCTGGGATTAGCCGATAAGATGGTTTTTCCCAACTTAAGCTCAGGCCAAGGCCGGATTGGCTTGGACATATGTATGATCTCCTGACATTTAGGACATTCTCGATCATTATTGCATCTCCAAAGGTCTTTGACAAAAATTCCCATTTCTGAAAGGACCATGAGAGATGGCCTCACTGATAATATCATTGCCAGATTCGGGATAAATCTATTCTCGTGCAAGCCATTTAAAGATGTACCTGGTACGTTGCCTCATAAATAGGGCACGTTGATTGTGACCACAGGGTATGCGACGATTCATCCTCCTAAAGGCATACGTAAGGGTTTGTGCCATTACATTAATAATAGAATGCGTAACGCCAAAGGAAGGTCAACCAAAGATCTTTTCGAGTGCTAGTACGTATTTTATGTGTGATAAACACGTAGTGTCACCACATGGTGGTTTCTTATTGGACCACATCAGGGTCTTGAAAATGGGTGTAAACAACATGCACTGTGAAATGCATAAAACACTCATGTTTATGGGGCCCAACATGTTGTATATATAAAATCCACTGTCTAGTAGGTTTTGTCAGGGATGTTAGTCCATAAAGTAAAAAATTAGATAGATCTATGGCTCCGGTACATTATGCCATGAGGAACAATATGGATGGGAGGCCAACCATAGGTTTCTGTGGGGCCACCATGGTGTGTATCCTTCATCAAACCCATTAATAAGGTGTAACTAGGATTAGAAGATCATGCATAAACACGTCTCCATGTTGACTTGACACTGAGTCCTTCTCGGGCTCATAAATTTGGGTTTATAAAGCTATATAAGAGCTCTCCTCGATAGAAGAAAGAAAACCGAGAACGAAAGAGAGTTTCGAAAGAAGAGAGAGAGAGAGAGAGAGAGAGAGAGAGAGAGAGAGAGACCGAGAAGGAAGTAGAGAGAAAACACGTCTTTTATCCTCCAAATCGAGTGGACTCAGTTGAGTCCAGTTGAGCCAGGGTGGAGCCCAAGTCCAGAGCTTCTAGAAATCTGTCCAATAGCCTTCCGTAGTGGGGGAGCGATGGGCCAACGTTGTTTTATTGCAGCACACAGTCAAGTTGTACGGAATCTTGCTAAGTCGAATCGAGTCAAATCACCAGCGATTTTGCTGAATAATAGCGCCGAGACGAGTTGCAACTATGGCATTATGGGTCAGGTAAGATGTTTTCTTATGAATTTTGTAATAATCAAGATAGTTCAGTCCCTTTATCAAGTTATTTCTTAGTCAATTATTTGACTCGGTGAGTCAGGATCGAATTAACTCAATTCGAGCCAAGTGTAGCCAAATCCAAGTTAATACACATATAAGTGTTTTGCATCATTAAAATCTAATTCCAATGGTTACATGTGTACCATTAATCATCCACAGTGTTCTGCGATGTACATGTTCACACCCAACCCTAAATTTCAGAAAACTTATTTATATAAACCTGACTGCGATGAAATTCATGCAATGTTTAACTAGTCCAATTGAGTTGTACATTATCAATTTCAAGACCTAACTTATAATATCCACAATCCAACAAATTTTACATTATATTCACTCAATGACCCACCTAAAATTCATGTGGTGACTATCATTGAGACTTACGGGCGCTCCCCAATGAATCTATCGACTTATATTTCACATCAGGACTCACTTATACATATTTATGGATTCCACAAATTCTAGGGAAGAGTTATACGCTTCATATAGTTAGTAAAATTGAAAGATAATACATCGGTTACACACACACACACACACACACACACACAAACACACACAACACACACGCGCACACACACACAAGTCCGTGCACCTCGCTCCATAAGAGCAAGATCTAAGCATTGATTGGAGAAATCACTTGATTTAGATAAGTCAATTGAAAATATTTTGTGACGATCTAAACCATCTAATTAATGGGCTATTAGACTTTGGATCTTTAGTCAGCCTACAATCAAGCATTGACCCATACCACATGAAGGTTAGAACATTTATGCATGGCGCGTGATCACGTGCATGAACTATCAAAAACCACGATTTTCCAAGCACGCTAAATTAAATCACATTTAAAAGAGGAATTCTCTTCAATTTCTCCATTCGAACACACTAATCATATGGAGAACCTCCCTTCAAAAGATCCCAGCCATTCAACAGATTAAGACTGTTTTTGAGCACGCGTGCATGGATAGATAATTAAGAACCATAACCAGCACACCCACAATGTTCAAAATGAAAACTTCCTGATTTTTTTTTCACGATTAAAGGAGTCCTCACATGTTTGGGAGTAGATTTTTCAATTAATATTGTAACGCCCTAAAAATCGGGGGTCGAGCATAAACTCAACACACGAGTTCCAATGCATCACTTTTGCAACATAGATAATGATGATTAAATGTTGTCTGTGTTAGTGCATTAATCATGAGTGGGATTATACCAAAACAGTAATTCATATTCCAAATCAATTCATATAACGCAAGCAGAAGATTGGAAAATGTATATAGACGTGTATAAGCCAAAGGATCACGATCGGTCTCCAGAGTATGCATACATCACTGAGTCACCATATACATGTAATAGTTCAAAATAGTTCAACTACAATAATAAACCATATAGCCCCGTCGGTCCAGATGACCTAAGCGAAACCACCGGAGAATTGCATATATGAGAACTCATCCTGATCGTCATAGTAATCGGGCTCCGCCTCCTGAGTCGCATCGTCATCTACAACTACGACAGAGTCTGGTGGGTGTTTAGAACACCGTCCCAGAACGTGGGAGTGAGTGATCAACTCAGTAGAATAATAAAGTAAAGGTTAACATGTTCTCAATTCAGTCAAGCAGTAATGATAAAGCAGACATATCAGACATTCCTAGATACTCTTATTAATGTAAAGATGAAATGTAAGCATGATGCATGCCCTCGCCTACACTCCCTCGTGCGACACCATCTTACGGTCGGGCATGCTTTCTTCCCTCTGTGCTCTTCAACCCGAGGCACATGTAGTGCGATGAAATGAGAATGATTACCAAATTATTATTAGTCCCTTTCATACAGTAGGATTGAGAAGCTAAGGTACCTTCCTTATATCAATTCTCAAATAATGATCCATTCTAGGGTCGTCGGTCCTAGTAAATCTCATACGATGATAAGCTTCTAGGTCGCTGCAAAGGGCTCCTCACCTTATCAGTGCAGGCCTAGTGTACTCTTGTTGCTATGTAAGGGCTCGTCGCCTCTACGCAGTCTTAGTGTACGCTCGAAGTCACTACAAAGGGCTCGTCACCTTATCAGTGTAGGCCGACAGCTTGAATACAGTATCACATACCACCGTATTCGGATCACGAGTTTGGGTTGCTCACTGGTCACTACGGGGAGGCTCGTCACCCCAGTGTAGGCCGATAGCTCGACCACAGTGTCTCATACCACCATGCCCGACTTATGAATCTTAGCGGATCGAGGTACCAAGGTTAACGGAGTTTCACTGGTAAGTTTGGTACATTAGGTTCAAACAGTAGCATCCATACATAATGAACATACATCGAGTCAATCGAGTTACTTGACGAGCTTGATTACTATGAGCGCACGTTGAGTTGATCGACATGAAGTGCGTAAGCACTCCGTGTGGCCTAACCACTGCCGACATCCCAAGTACGGCTCGGATTCATCGATCACGTCCTATATGGCAAAACAACCTCAGCCACCTATTCAAAGCCTGTTACCGATTGCCTGGACTATTCCGTAGTCCCAAACACATTCAATTATAATAAATAATCATACAAGCTGATCAGAACAGTAATGGATCAACAATTCCAATCATACAAGCATGTGAGCATTTGATGGATTTCAACTTAAACATAAATTCACACATATGCAGTCCCTAAGTAAAACAGACAAAGAATGTAAGTTACATGGAGGAAATCATACACATCGTTAAGATAGTTGAAAATCTCTTTTCAACGCCTACATATCGTATAATTTATTACACACTTGATCATTCAGACATTTCTACAAACACTTTGACTACACATTCCAACATACATGATGTATGTTAGTGATAGCACGTCTTAGGGCAAATCCTTTCGCCAAAGAGTTGTTACACATACAACTAGCATAAACATACGATAATTAATCATGGCAAACACACATTCAAATTCCATACGTATACGATACTTTCTAAATATACATGGAATACACTACACTCAATATAGTTCATATATATCAGAAATGCGATACAAACATCGCATTTGGCATGTGAAATTGCACCGACATCAGTAATAAACCATAAAACGACATTGAAAGCCTTGAAAACCATAACCTATACATTTATAGTCCGCACCTTTCGCCGGTAGACTCGTAACGAACTCAGTTTTAAAGCTAAGTCTTTGTCTACGGCAGATTGGCAACCTATAACATAAATTAGGTGAGCTATTTCATATCTTATACTATCTGAAACCCTAAAACAGATTAGGGTTAGGTTTTCTTACCTAAGAATGGGATTGGTATTGCCCGTATAGCAACACAGGAGTGGTGGCTAAGCACGTGGAGCGTCAGGGAAAGATCCCAACATCTATCTCTCACTTTCTCTCTCTCTTCCTCACTTTATTCTTCTCTTTTCTCTCTTCTTTCTCTTAGGATTTGCAAAATTCGTATAACATATGAGAGGGACTGTTTAAGGTCCCTATATAGGCCCAAGTTTGATGGGAATGGCCCTAGGGCCAGGGTATACTTAGGTTATATCCAAATACGGACTGTTCCGGTCCAACGGAGCACTTCTGGTGGCCCCTTTTTCACATGCGGTCGGACTTAAGCTCCCTGACCATGGATCTAGGTCAGACCAAGTTTTCGTTCCGATCGGATTTACAGATCAGCCGTGGCAGACCAGTTTCAGTTCAACGGTCACGGTCACTTGATCAGGGCCACAAGTACATCGACTGGGTGTGACATTTCTCCTGATCCGAGGGTGTATTTGGGTCAGATTCTGACGGTCTAAATCCTTATATTTAGCCAGCAAGCGACACGACTCAGATTACTTAAATTCGAATTTTTATTTCTAAATGTTTTCACGTTTCTCACACACTTTGCTCCGGGCTCAAGTTGTGGAGTTCTAGACACAATTAAGACTTGATTTTCGAGGGGGTTGTCAAGTCCAGTAATGCGGTCATATTTGTATAGTTTTGTGGTTATCGGACTTTCGACGTGCGGTCCAGGTCCGATACGGAGTTTCGATGTGCTCCCGAGAGCAACCGGGTTTTGAGATGGATTCTAGATTTCAGGGTAATGCAGCGTCAATGATTCTGCACATTTTTGGTCTTGCAGATCATATTTAAGTAATTAGGGCAAATTTTATAAGCACTCTAGTTTATCATTTGCTAATATTAATCCAATTTTCTAAAGGTTTTGATCCTGGGTGATTTCTGCCTGAGGTGGTACTCGAGTCTTTGTACGGGTTTTTTTGAGACGTTACAAATATAGACCTTTCAAACGTGTAAATCTCAGTCGTTCAACAATGACTCACGCAGATTGTGGCATATTATAAAAATGGTTGCCACGACAACCTACTTTTTCATGGACGAATTACAACTTAATTTCAGGAACGACAAATCTCGCTCGATCCAAACCATCCAATGGATATATGAAAGATTCTCGATTTCAAGTTACGTGATAAGAAGGTCGCATACGGCATAAAATAGTGTCTAATTCCGTTTTTCATGCAACTACGTGCGGCAGAAACCTGAGACTTCTTTCGTTTGAACCACATGCCAAAAACACGTAAACCTTTGAAATTCTTGGACTACAAGTTTCGTGGGGATCATATGAACCATCCAAATATGTTGGAACAAAGAAAATAACATTAGATCAAAAGTTGTCATTAACAGCAATCATCTTCCTTGATAAAAAACTTCAACCATTGCCCTTGTATAGCCATTGAATCAAGACCTAGAACATCCATCAAAAAGCCCATTGAAACAACGTGTGACCACCACATTGTAGCTCAGGTTCTATTTAACGTATGGAGATAAAAAAATTGAATATGTTAGTTGCATTAACACATCATTCCTCTCCATAAAGTAATAGCCTATTATGAAATCCCTCTTCAAATCAAATTTCCAGAAGCTTCCTAAGGTTGTATAAATTCCCTTCATTGTGAAAGAAGGAAATACATGAAAATAGAAAGAAAGAGAAGAGAGAAAAATGAGAGAGAATCAAGAGAGAGGGAGAATGGATAATAGACTATAAATGAGTCAACTTAGCTATAAGTTAGGCTTTGGTTAGTACAAAACCACTGCTAAAAGGAAAGAAGAGGAGAGAAAGAGAAAAGAATAAAATACGAAGAAGAAATAATGGAATTAGACTAAGTCCACTCACTGAGTCGAGTCAATTCAACCCAGTTTATATTGAATTTAAGTTAGGTCTTATCACGCCCCGAAATGCAGATTCAGGTGCGACCATAAACCCCAAATTCCTCGGTGTCACTTGTAAATGTGCAAGTATAGTTTAGTAGTTTAATTTCTTGGTTCAAGACATTAGCAAGGAGTACACGAAAGCAGTGTATCCACATATCTGAAGGTAAAGTATAGCATACATACAACCATAGGTCAAACCACCAAAGATTCCACATAGAAGGGTACTCAGATAAATATACATGTCTAAAAATATAAATGTAACTGACTATCCTCACATCCTCTCAAAAAGAAATACAGAGCACAGGTCCAACATCATACAATTGCTCGTCAGTGAATTGAAAGTACGACCCAACCAAGTAAGGGTCCACATACACTTCATCACCATCCATCGCATCTATGATACCTATGGCATAAGCATATGGTTGGTGTTTTAGAACACTGCCCCGTGAGGGAGTGAGTGATCAACTTGAGTGTTACCAATCCCTAAGTTATTTGTGTTAGCAACACAATCAAATACAGGTAATGAAATAAACATTGCATTACATATTTTATCTAGTGAAATAATGCAATACATGCTGAGAGAAATGTAAAAATGGTGGGGTAATTACCAAGCTTGCACCCAAGATACGATTAGTGGAGTTGCCAAACTTGCCTCTGTGTGTGTGTGGGGGGGGGGGGGGCAAACAAACTACTCTAGTGTTTCGTGCAAGTATGATTAGCCAACATTTATTAGTCTGTATACAACCGGCATGATTGCCAAAGCCAAAACATCATGACTATATCGCTAGTCAATTACATAGGGAGCGTATGGCTCATCACCAACGTCCTCTTGTCCATTCAAGGTTCATCACCCAATGTTTAAAATCAATCATTTCATAGGTACGACGAATGCCAAAGACATAAGAATATAATGGTATAGGCCTTTACTCATTTCAATGATGGTATGCTCATCACCTCCATCGGTCTCAGGACTCTCTATAAGGTTGCCAAATCAGTATGGGTCAAGGACAACGTAAGCACAATGTACCGTACATGGCCCATGAGATGTAACAAGTAAGCCTGTCTAAGTCGCCGACAACTTATGAATGGTGACTTTTAATCAAAGGTAATTGTGGTGCTTTAGATTCCATACGATGTTAGCAAAAAATGGCACAACATAGGTGATCCTTACATGACTACGATTTGGTGGATTAAGCAAACAATGACAAAATCAGTCTTGAGCGTATAATATGACCTCAATGGCCTTAGCTAAAACCAGTTTGTCGAGTTATATCTCAAATCGATTGAAGCGGTCCATGATGGCCATCCTCAGGCGGTGGTCACCAGACTTCCAATTTGCAGAGACAACCTTGAACAATCAAGTCATAACATTCTACGCAGGTACATGTACACAAAAGGGACATAGTATCTCAACATCTTAATTCAACACAAATCATCAAACACTTGACGTGCACAAAGTAGCTATACATGATTTCATGGAAATAGTCTCGACCAGTTAATACACACACAAGGATGAGTAATCATGTGATCAAATCAACACATCTAATATATGAATCATAAGCTTACTAAAATCATAACAATCGAAAAGAAGGAAACCTCCATGCAATACAAAAAATCACTAACTGAAACTATTATGGGCTACTAAATGTTAACTTAGAAGAATGGTCCTCACTTATAGGGGTGAAATCACTAGCTAATGGAGTATAGAATGGAGACGCTCGAAAAAACCCTAGTTTTCTAACCTAAATAGATCAAAACCCTAGGTTAGGTGCAAGAAGACTCAAATCAAGTTTGAAATATTGTGATAGGACGTTATCTTACCTTCGATTACTACTCTACTTCGATCAAACAGAAGGATTAATAACAAAATTGATAACAGCCATGAAAACTCTTGTTATAGGAAAATCGGATCAACCTATGAGAAAAGGTCAGGTCAGAGCCTTATACAATTGACCGAGCAAATAATGACGAGAAGCTCAATCGCCATGAGAGTCTGCCTCCTCCTCAGAGTCCATAACTGAGGAACATACCCGCAAGAGCACCACCTCCATAGATTCCAAGATCTCCAGAGTTCATCAAGAATGCCCAATTCATTTGCCGACGACAGTAATTGCGGTGCATCTCAACCGGACAAGCAAGTTCGAAGCCGATAAAGAGATAAAGTCAAGTTCAACGTCCCGCCAGCAGGCCATAAGGACCACAGACCTCAAAAGAGCCCAACCGTTCGACTGAGGAGACAGTCAGTGTGTCTCGGGTCAGCATGACCCAAGTCGACACACCCTAGGTCGACATGTCCCAGATTGGTACGACCCAAGTCGGCATGGCTCAAGTTGACATACCACTCCTAAGTCAGGTCGGCCAAGGCCACCTCGACCTCCTATGTAACGCCCTGAAAATCGGGCGTCGAGCACAAACTCGATTCCCGAATTCCAATGCATCACTTATGCAACATAGAAAATGATAATTAAATATTGTCCATATTAGTGCATTAAACATGAGTGGGATTATATCAAAACAACGTATCATACCCCAGAGACAGTTAAATTACGCAAGCGGAAGACTGTAATAGATGGATATAAAATATGTAAGTTGTGGCACGTCTCCAGAGTATAAACATCTCCCAGGTGAAATATTACAAATATTGTTTCAAAATATAAAATGTCAAAAATATGAGAGGCCACTACAAGTATAACCCTGAAGCCCCGTTGATCAGAACGGTCTATATGAACCCGCCTGAATACTGCATATACGAGAAAACATCTTCCTCATCTTCGAAGTCCGTCTCTGCGTTATCAGTCGGGCCTCCATCTGCAACTAAGACAGAATCTGGTTGGTGTTTAAAACACCGTCCCGTAACGTGGGAGTGAGTGATCAACTCAGTGGAACAATAAAGCAAAGGTTAACATGTTATCAATTTAGTGAAGCAGTAATGATAAAACAACATAATCAAACATCCCTAAGTACTCTAATTAATGCAAGAATGGTATGTATAAATGATGCATGCCCTCGCATGCACTCCCTCTACGATCTTTATCTAACGGTCGCGCATGTGAGTCACTTCCTCGTGCTCTCTACTCAACGCCAAACGGCACATGCAGTGCAGTGCATGAACATGATTACCAAGTTTTTATTAGTCCTTTTCATACAGCAGGATTGGAAAGCTAAGGTACTTCCCTTATATCAATTCCCAAATGATGATCCATTCTAGGGTTGTCAGTCCTAGTAAATCTCATACGATGTTACGGTTCTAGGTTGCTACAAAGGGCTCGTCACTTTATCAGTATAGACCTAGTTTGTACTCTTGTTGCTACGGAAAGGCTCGTTGCCTCTACACAGTCTCAGAGTATGCTTAAGGTCACTACAAAGGGCTCGTCACCTTATTAATGTAGGCCGACAGCTCGAATACAGTGTCTCATACCACTGTATTCGACTCACGAGGCTATGTTGCTCACTGGTCACTACGGGGAGGCTCGTCGCCCCAGCGTAGGCTAACAACTCGACCACGGTATCTCATACCACCATGTCCGGCTCATGAGTCTTAACAGATCGAGGTACCATAGTTAACAGAATTTTCAGTGGTAAGTAGGTACCTTAGGTTCAAGTAGTAGTGTCCATACATGGTGAACATACATCGGGTTAATCGTTTTACTTGATGAGCTCGACTAGAACGAGCACACATTGAGTTGATTGACATAAAGTGCGTAAGCACTCCGTGTGGCCTAACCACTGCCGACATCCCAAGTACGGCTCGGATTCATCGATCACGTCCTATGTGACGAAACAACCTCAGCCACCTATTCAATGCCTGTTACCGATTGCCTGGACTATACCGTAGTTCCAAACACATTCAATTTTTAACAGATAATCATATAAGATAATCAGAGTAATAATGGATCAATTATTCCAATCATACAAGCATGTGAGCATTTGATGGATTTCAACTTAAACATGAATTCACACATATGCAATCCCTAAGTAAAACAGATAGAATATAAGTTACATTGAGGAAATCATACACATCGTTAAGGTAGTTGAGAATCTCATCTCAACGCTCATATAAAGTACAATTTACTACACACTTGTTCATTCAGACATTTCTACAAACACTTAAACTACATATTCCAACATACATGACGTATGTTGGTGATAGCACGTATTAGGGCAAATCCTTTCACTAAGGAATTGTCACGTATACCTCAACCATATGTCTACAACAGTTAATTATGGTAAACCCAAATCTAGATTCCATACTCATACAAACATTTTAACAAACACATGAATTGCACTACTTCGACATAGTTCATATGTACATGTAAGGCGAAATAGACAACGCATTAGGCATGTGAAATAACACCCACGTCAATAATAAATCATTAGCCGACATTGAAAGCATTGAAAATCATAACCTATACGTTTATAGTCCTCACCTTTCGCCGGTGGACTCGTAACGAACTCGGTTTAAAAGCTAAGTCTTTATCTACGGCACCACAATAACCTATAACAGGGAATAAGTTAGCTAATTCATCTATTACACTAGTCAGAAACCCTAAAACAATTCAGGTTTAGGTTTTCTTATCCAAGTACGAAGTCGAAATCGTCGGAATAGCGATGTAGAAGCGGTAGTTAAACCCGAGGAGCAATGGGATCGAATCTCAGGAGGAATCTCCAACTCACTCTCTCACTTTCTCTCTCTTTCCTTTCCTTTTCCTCTAATCCCTTTCTTAGGGTTTTAGAATTCGTATGGAATATGAGAGAGAGAGAGAGAGTTTAAGGCCCTTATATAGGCCCAGAACTGATGGGAATGGCCCAAGGGCCATGGTATACTTAGGTTATATCTAAATACGGACTGTTCCGGTCTAATGGAGCACTTCTGAAGCCCCCCTTTCTGCGTGCAGTCGGACTTAAGCTCTCTGACATTGGATCTAGGTCAGGCTGAGTTTTCGTTCCGATCGGGTTTACTGATCAGCTGTGGCGGACCAGTTTCAGTTTAACGGTCACCGGCACTCGATCAGGGCCACAAGTACACTGACATGTGTGGGACATTTCTCCTGATCCGAGGGTGTATTTGGGTCTAAATCCTTACATTTGACCCATAAGCGACACGACTCAGTTTACTTAAATTGAGATTTTATTTCTAAATATATTCACGTTTCTCACACACTTCGCTCCGGGCTTAAGTTGTGCGTTTCTGGACACTATTAGGACTTGATTTTCAAGGGGGTTGTTAAGTCCAGTAATAAGGTCATAGCCATATAGTTTCGGGATAATCAGACTTTCGATGTACGGTCCAGATCCGATACGGAGTTTCAAGGTGCTCCCGAGAGCAACCGGGGTTAGAGGTGGATTCTAGATTTCAGGGTAATGTAGCATCAATGATTCTGCACGTTTTAGGTCTTGCAGGTCATATTTAAAGTGATTAGTGCTAATTTTACAAGTACTCTAGTTTAGCGCTAGTCAATTCTCGCCTAATTTCTAAAGGATTTGGTCCTATGTGATTTCTGCTTGAGGTGGTACTCGGGTTTTTGTACAGATTTTTTCGAGACGTTACATCCTACTACACACCTCTGCTAGGTCTGCATAATCAGACCTTATCTAAGAGAGATTCGCCCAGGACTTTCTCCTAAGATCACAGAAGATATTCTGACACAATCGTGATCCTAAGATCTTCGTAAAGGATCTCGGAAGATTCTCCTACTAGTTCAAAACCTAAATCCCTTTACAATATACACCTATTAAGTAGGAAGATCTCCTCTACATTACCGCCTCTCCTAAACTATAAACAGAGACGTCTCTAATGGTGAATGATACACACAATCTCTAGCCCTAAATTCTCAATGCTCAACTTGACCCAGATTATTTTTCTTGACCTAGGCATCGGAGAGTCCCCTGCTCAAGTTAGGGTCTTCCTTGTCCGTTCCTTGTCAAGGACCATTGGTCGAGAGAGGGCTAACTAGATTTCTGCATCAACGGTTTGACGCCATCTGTGAGAACAACATTGAAAGTCGTTCTCATCTCACCAGAGTTCAACGATGGTAAAAAGGAAGAAGAAAGCTCCGACCTCCTCTGTTGCACCCGACCTCGCACCGCCGGAATAGTCCGCCAGCCACCAGGATTTCTCTTCCCGGCTGTAGGCTGATTCCGTGCCTGAGGGGCCGTTGCAATGATCTCGCAGTCGAGGAGGATGACTTGTCTCCCTCAAGCAACAAGTTAATATGTTAAACAATAATATGAGCTCCATGAAGCAATTGTTGGAACAGTTACAGCCCTGCCCCACACAAGGGGACGGGCCAGCGGCATGACCAACGGTTCGAGAGCTCCATGAGCCATTCGATGTGCGTGCTGTCTCCCATAGGAGCTGACAACTCAGAACATCAAGGCTGACACCTTCTCATGTTTATGGAACCGCCGCACTGGGCGCTTCCGACCTACGCTATGAGTTGGATAGAAAGAAGCATGACAAAGTACCTAAAAGCAGTGACTGAGGTTATGGCTGAAAGCGGTGACCCCTGGGAAGCCGAGCTTTATATATATCATATTTTATTTTAAATAACCATTTGTATCCGATTGCTTTTTGGCCCACTAGAAGCTCCACCAGCTCCCATATGTGGTTCTTGTATAAAAAGTCAATCTCATTATCCATAGCCGAATTTCACTTTTCTGCATTAGGCTCATCAAGAGTCTCCTGAATAGTAGACAGGTCTCTCTCATCTATAATGAGGGCATATGCGATATTAGAGTTATCCCTGTATCTTACCGGTAACTTGCGATTATGCAGTGGGTTTATTCTCACAGGTGACTGCTCCACCTGCTCCTGTATCTTTGTTTTCGCATCTGTCTCAGCCTTCATGCCCTACTCACTCTTGTGGCCCAGACGAGCATGCCACATATGAGTAGAAGTGAAATCTACTACAGCCACTATAACTCCACCTGTTGAAGTGCTCTCGATCAACCTGTAAAGATTTCCAAGCCTCTACGTTTTCATGATTACAAGTGCCCCCTTAAATACTTTAAGGGCACCATTAAATCCGGTGAACTTGTATCATATTGCCTCAAGTGCACCGAGAGAAATCAAACTCTTCTTCATATCGTGAATGTGTCTCACCTCAGTCAGGGTACACTTTGTCCCATCAAACATCTTAATGTGTACCGTTCCAACAACCACAATGTTATAGGTAATGTCATTGCCCATAAACACTTGTCTACCGTCGCACTCTCTGTAGCTGGTGAACCAACTCCGATGAGGAGTCATGTGATATGACGTACATGTGTCAAGGATCCACTCGTTTTTACGATCATCGTATAAGTGTCCAATCATAGACATAGACAAGACATCACCTTCACATCCACTCATACATTCATCAGACATGGCAGCGTTGGCCTCCTTGGAAGAAGCCTCAGAATCTTCTCTCTTCAATTTAGGATTTGTGCAATCCTTCTTAATGTGTCGAGTCATCCCACAGTTCCAGCATTTTAACTTACCTTTGCCCTTGCCCTTGGATTTGGATCTCAACTACGAAGATCTTATACCTCATTCAGTATTCATCCCCCTCATAAGAATGCATCAGAAGAGGTCCCTACACTACCGTTTATTTTTCTCATAGCCTTCCCCTCGAGGGATGGGATAACGGTGTCCACACTCAGGGACTTATTACTATTACACAATGAGTTCCTGAATGACTCGTACGAAGTTGGAAGAGAATTCAGTAAAATACATGTCTGATCTTCATCTTAGATCACTTCCTCCATGTTTAACAACTTGCAAATCAACTTATTAAAACTATTAATGTGGGCCTCCACTTCTGTAAGGCCCGTATCCCAACCCGTACCGTTCCGTAGACCTCCGCGATTTTTCCGGTCGAATTTCGGTAACCTTCGACCCTTAACCAGTATATGCGCGTGACCTTGAGTGTCATCCTGTAATTTCGAGTCGGCTTGACCTAAGACCTATGTCATTATGACTGCATCGTCACTGCGGTTCCAACGCCGCGTCTCATACGGCAATCCGAGTTGTACATCAAAGGATATAGGTCGCTCTCTATTTGGACCATTGATTGTGTTTTGGTGGGGCCCGCCTATCACATTGGCACTTTTCCCAAGGCTAGGGTGATATCAACCTAAGCCATCCATAAATTCTAGTCAAAGCAATAATGACCCTAGCCCATACTTACTACCTTTTCCCCAAAACACTTATTACCTAGCTAAGAGAGAGAGAGAGAGCTATCATCATTACTCTCTCTCCTTCATCTCTCTCTTCCCTTTTTCATTCTCCATTTTTCCACCATGGTAGCAAGACCTTGGACGTCCCAAGCTCTCCAAATTCCTAGCCCTTTCCCACCTTAGATCCCCCATATCCTGCCATCAAAAAGCTCATCTCCACCCTTGAAGGAGCCCCATTGGAGCTTTGGAGCATCAAGGAGGAATAAGGAAGGTGGGTGCTTCTTTCTCCCTCTCTCCCTTTCCTTATTTCTTTGTGATGGTGTGGTCATGTGACCCACTTGAATGGACCCCACCACGAGGTATGTATTCTATCCAAACCATCTACAAGTGGGGCCCACTTTGTGTGTATTGTACCCACACCATACTCCGTTTGGTGGCCCACCTAGCCGGGCCCACCTTATGAACATGCGTTGCCCAGACTGTCCAGCGTCCAGGGACGCTGGACGTCAATGGAAAGCACATATCAGCCTTGTTTTCAAAGCTTTTGGGAGTGCTACCTATGTAGGCCCTACCTTGATGTCCGTATTCAATCCACGCCGTTCATTCCTTTCTCAAGCTCGTTTTAGGCGTCGATCCGAAAGATGGGACCAATCAGACTTTCAGGAGGGCCATAACATGGCAAATAGTGGGTTTACCGTTGAAATATCCCCTGTTGTTTCTATACACCGAAACAGGCCCAATATTGGACTTGTTTTGCTTGTTTTGAGCCATGTAGGGCCATTGGACGGGGTGGATTCACCTAATGTGGGCCCCACATGAGCAACCCTTGGAAAAACCAGAAATAAAAAAAAAAGAAATTTCATAAGCAGAAAAAAAGAAATTTCATAAGCAGCAGTTGCTGCTGTTGTCAGTATGGCAGCAGGCATTGCCTGCGCATGCACGGGCGAGCGGGCAGCAACCCACGGCAATAGTCGTGGGCCCCACAGTGATGTTTGTATGACATCTAAACCGTTCATGAGGTGGGTCCTTGCTTGACATGGGCCCCCTCTAAAACTCAGGCTCGTCAAAAGCTCAGATGGCCCACATCATAGGAAACAGTGTGACTTGAACCGTCTGCCATTGAAACCCTTGTTGGGTCCACAGGAGCTTTGGATCAAAATGAAATTTGTTCTTTCCCTTTCATCCAGGTACGGGCAACCTTATGGATGGGTTGGATAGAAGATAAACGTTATGGTGGGCCCCACAGGGATGTATGTATTTCTTTTTGCACCATCCACTGACGGTGGACAGTGGCAACCCACCAAATGTATGGATCTAATCCACACCATCCACGTGTACTTGGATGGTGGGACCTAATGTATGTGGGCCACACTGTGATGTATGTTTTAATCCACCCGTCCAGCCGTGGTACCCACCTTGATTTATGTATTTAAACTGCACCGTCTAGATGCACCGGACGGTGATACCACCTTGCTGGATGAAGAGCAAACAAGAATATCAGCTTGAATCACAGCAGTGGGCCACGTGTATGTGGGACCCACACGTTGTATGTGTTATATTCCCACAGTCCACACATGGGACCTACCTAATGCCTGGCTCATCCTCACCGTCCAGCATTTCTAGACGGTGGAAAATCCACAAATATCAGTCATATTCACGGCTGAGGTGGGACACATGTGTGAACCCACCTCTGACGAATGCGTTTAATCCATGAGGGAAGCAGTGATGAATGAGCCTTATCCAGACCGTCCATCCACTAGCCAGAAAACTACTGGATCGACATCTGCAGTTCTGTGCGGCAGATCATATGGGATGCATCACATCCAACCGTTTATCGGTGGGCCATCTCTCAAGTGGACCACACTGCAAAACAGTGAGGATTGACGTCATCAGGTTATGTAGGACCCACCTCGCTATATATCCACATTGTCCATTTGGATGGTGTGCTGTGAGTCTCACCGTGCTCTGTAGCCACACCTCCCATCTGACGTGTGTTGGGTGGGCCACCATGACGTGTGGGTTTGATCCACACCGTCCAGTTTATTGGATGGCAGGACCCACCCTTGATGTATGTCTTTCATCCAACCATCCATCTGGGCATGGGCCACCTAGATGTATATCTCTACCGCCCACTGCCACATGGGGTCCAGAATGATGCATGTCTTTCAGCCAGATCATCCGTCAGGGCCCTGCCCATGTTGCAATTCACACCGTCCACTGTTTGGGACAGTGGGACCCACTGTAGTGTGTTTTATCTTCGCCATCCGCCCAGAATGTGGGACTCCACCGTGATGGTTGTATTGCACAACGTCCATCTGTGGGGCTAGCTGTGATGTATTTGATCCATGTCGTCCAACTATATAGACCCCCACCAGCAATTCACTTGTGGTGTCAACGTCAGCAAGTTTGGCCTGATCATGGGTATGTGTTATGTCCCAACCGTCCATCCATATGGACAGTGGGTCCCACGCTGCATGATGTCAGCAAGTTATGTGGGTCCCATTTGATGTATGTGTTCTTCACATCGTCCATCTGTTTTGCCAGGACCCCCCATGTTTCATCCACACCGTCTAGGGGGTCTGGACGGTGTTGGACAATGTTTGGATAGTGCTGATTTACATGGACAATGTTTGGGCGGTGCTGACCATCGCTGGTGCGTCATGTGCTAAATAGAATGATAGTGTATAATGATACACATGTTGTACCTGCCACTATTGAAATGATTTTAGATGTAATCCAAGCTCTCACCCACATCCTAGTGGGACCCAAAGTGATGTATTTGTTATCCAGGCCGTCCTTTGGCTGGACCGTTGGTAGGCCCAGCTATGATGAGTAGGCTCACTTGCTGCATGTACAAGGCCCACTTGTGATGTATATTTGAGGCTCGCTTATTGTGTGTTTGGGGCCCGTGTGATGAGGCCCATATGATGTATTTGAGGCCCAGGTGCAGGGCCCACTTGTTGTGTATTCATGGCTCTCTTTGGCGTGGTCCATTTACCTATATTTGTGGCCCTTGTGAGGTGTATTGGGCCCATTAGTGCGGCCCATGTAATGCGACCCGCTTGATATTCAAGGCACATGGGCGAGGCTCAAAGTGATGTATTCTAGGCCCATGGGTGAGGCTCAAAGTGATGTATTCAAGGCCCATGGACGTGGCTCATTGTGATACACTCGAGGCCCTTGTATAAAGCCCAATGCGATGTATGTCTGGCCCAATGTGATGCATGTATATCCGCTGCGTTGCGTATAAATCCCTTATGTGGGCCACTCCTTGGGAGCAATGTTGGTTAGATGCCTACATTGAGGGGCAATGATGGTTAGACGTTCTCATTGTGACCTTCCCTTAGGCCTTGTTAGGCCCGTTCTCTTTGTGGGTTAACCTAAATAAGTGGGCCCCATTCGCCATAGACGGATGACTCTATGCTATCAGATTTGATATAACCACGGCCGAGTGTCGATCTTTATACTATGGTTAATCGGCTGATCACCTATGGACCCCGCTTTGTTTATCTACTGATTATCGGTGCCAATTATCAAGGCTGTTTATCTTGACCGATTGCTGATTAGCGATCGAGGCCGTTGATCTTGACCGATTGTCAATTAGCGATCGAGGCCGTTTATCTTGACCGATTGTCGATTAGCGATCGAGGCCGTTTATCTTGACCGATTGCCGATTAGCGATCGAGGCCGTTTATCTTGACCGATTGCCGATTAGCGATCGAGGCCGTTTATCGTGACCGAATTGCTGATTCCGATTATTGACCGATTTCAATTGTCGAGGCCGATTATCGAGACCTATATGGTGTACATGCGACTCATAGTTGAGGCCCCTTTGTGATGTGTGTTGGGCCCATGTGAAAGGCCCATCATAATGTGTATTGAGGTCTTGAGTGAGGCTCATGGTGTTGTATATTTATCCCTTGTGTGAGGTCATGGGTCCATTATATGTTAGGATCTATGAGGGTCATTCCTCGGGGGCAATGATGATTAAATGTTCACATTGTCAAGGTCGATTGTCAATGCCGGTCATTGATACCGATTATGAGTATGTAACAGCATAGCATCACGATACATGCCCATACGCATCATTTGCATGTTTGTTATGAGATGTGGTTGACCATTGGATATGTCATTGGGCATGTTGTTATGAGACTCCTGGTAGGCGGAGATTGTCTTACATGAGTACATGGTATGTGTAGGATTGATGTATGACTGGATTGTATGACTCATGCATCTTGCATTGTGTGTTGTGATTACTGTACGCCTTAGTGACATCAGGGTCATAGCCTTCACAGGTATTTCGTGGATGGCCAGATGGGACACCGAAAATCTGTTCTACGTGGGGTGCTATAGATATCCCTGGGTGAAAGTCCCTAAACCCTCTTGGTTCCAGAGGTTGCTCCAACGTCCAAACCGAGTGGATACATGAGGGCATGAGGGTCGTATACCGATAGACCGCGTCTCCCACTGTGTCGTGGTCGGTTGGAAGGGGGTACGACCTTACCTGCCCGAGAGGAGGGGGCAATGCTAGGCTGAGTCTGACCAGTTCGAGGAATGGGTCCGCTATCGACGAGCTGGGGCCGATATTGGCAGGCGGATAGTGAGGTCTCTTTCACTCACCTTGTTGCGCGCGATGGGGCGGTAGCCTGGTTTGGAGTGTAATAGACCCCGGTGATTTCTCAGAGAGTAACTGTACTGATATGTGGACTTATTGAGCAGGAATTGCATATTCATTCATTCCTTCCTTCACTATCCACTCGGGCTGGTGGTGCGTAACTATTGTTACGTGTACCTTCGCATGACCAAGATTTCGGTTGGGCGCGTAACTAACCTGAGATTAGGAGTTTACCACATTGAGTCTGACTATCCAAATTTAGGTATGAGACTGATTTGGATAGAAGTCTTTTGTGGTGGACCCCGTAGTCTGCGATACTACGTACTATCATCCCGACTTTACACTCGAGCATGGTCATTACATTCGCACCGTATTTACATTGCATCCGCAGTACTTAGCATTTTAGGTTACTATGTTTCTGCATTATATGGCCTAGATACCACTGATGGTATTCGTGGACTCATCAGGATTTGTATATTGCATTACATCAGCGGCATATGATATTTGGCTTGTTGTCTCCGCATTGCATAGTTGATCTACATTACTTCATCAGTATATGATATTATTTTTATTATATCTCTATGTCGCATAGCCTGGATAAGACTGATGATATTTATGGGCCTATCAGTATGTTTTCGTATTACTCTGATTACTCTGATATTGCTTACTTGGCACTTACCTTATGCACACACTTTCACCACCCACTAAGCTTTCTATAAGCTTATGCACGATAGATGCGTGCAGGTGATGTAAGGTTGCAGCAGCATTGAGCCTGGAGCGTACAACGGTCTTCTGGAGCTTTGATTTATTTTATATATGTATTTCCCTTTCAGTATTGTACTCAAACGATTATATTAGTGGATATGTGATGATGATGTTGTCCTTTGTGATTTGGGTAATCTTGTGGTTATGCTCATTACGAGATAAATGTACATTGAAAAATCCTCCTTATAGGATCCCAGGATCGGAATCTAGCGTATTTACGCTGGGAGCCGAGAATGGGGTACTACGAAGGCTGTCAGCACCGGATTCGGTGATCGGAAATTTTATGAGCCCGGTTTCCAAGTTTGGGGTGTGACAACTTCTCAACCCTCTGTCATCCTAAAGTTGAACAACTGCAGCTTCAAGTGTAGAAGATTATCAAGAGACTTTTTCGCATAAACGTCCTCTAACTTCGCCTATAAACTCGCTGTGGTTTTCTCCCTGAAGACATTGTAGAGAACCTCATCCGTGAGACACAATCGGATAGAGGATAAGGCATTTTATCAAGAGTATTACAGTCTTTGTCACTCATAAATAGTCGTCGCTCCTCAAGAGCCCCATCTTCGCCTTGATTAGTTAATAGGCTAATCATCTTAACCTTTCATAACTCAAATTTATTTTTGCCTGAGCACTTGTCAATATCATACTTAGTGTTTCCCATTGATATTAATCCTTCAAATTCAAGTCTACGCCCCAACGTTAGCTCTGATACCACTTGTTGGGGGGCCAAGGAAGCACACGGAGATGAATCTAGGATAACAATCCAATAGCACCAAGCAAATACAAAGAGAACAAACCTTTTCGAGAAAAAATCACGGCACAAAGCGACAGATGATGACCATGAAAGCAAAAATTACAAAAAAGAAAGAGCTTACCTGATTCGAACAACCTCGAATCTCACCCTTGCTACACCCTTTGAAACCCTTAGACAATTTAGAAACACTCATAATACCTCCTAATCTCGTTTACACCCATATATAGCCTTGGAAAGAATCTTAAACGAAATCGGAAACAAATCCAGTAAATTTGCACCTTTGCGAAAAATCTGCGCAGAATCTATCGATGCCATTGAACACTCATAGATGGCATCGAAAGTAATCATTCGCTGACATCGAACACTCATCGATGGCATCGAACTAACACCTCAACTGTCCAGAGACAAAACATGATTTTTCAGAAATTCTCGATGGCATCGAACACTCATCGATGTCATCAAACTAATCATGTTGATGGCATTGAAAAAATGCCCAGTTAGTCCAGCGACTAAGTAAAGAAAATCCATAAAACATCGATAGGATGAATACTGTTTGATGCCATCGAAGGTGACATCGAACAGACTGTCAATGACATTGACAGACCCTATATTTGACTTGATTTAAGACATCAAATACAACATTCATGACCACTTGTAGCAAATCAGTGGTCTGGATTGCGTAGCATGGCCCCACTTCTTATAATTGAAACCAGCTCATACATTGTAAAAGCTTGGTCTTTTATTTTCTTTTACACAAATATTATTTTGCCATCAAAACACGTACGAGAAGCCAGGACATGTCACCTTTCCTTTTGCTCTAAACACTGCTATGATCTCTCTCCCACACAGTATATAGTCTCTATGACAAGAGATGCCATTATGCATCGAATTGAGAATGCGGTGAGCTCCTTCTTGGATTTTTTTTCCAACAAACTTGAAGAGACCTTTCACAAAGAGGAAACATAACTGGTGAATCCAAGCTAAAAGAGGATGGGCCAATGATACTGTCCCAAGCATACTCAAGTTTTCATTAATTTTTAATAAATGGGGCCCACATGTTCTTAATTCAGATAAGTGGGGTCCATGCTTCTATGATAATTTTTTTTTTAAAAAAAAGAGAGAGAGAAGAAGAAAGATTGTCCTACCATGGGCCACACTAGATGGACCTTGTGCTAAAGCCCTCCTAGATCAGAAGATCTTAACCATCATTCTTTGAACTATTTTAGTTGAATGCAGAGCATTATTATACTTCCCTTCTTAACCATCTATTTGTAGGCCATAAGTCAAAATGTTACAATGGTTTGATTTACTATATAAGTCGAGTTAGGGCTTTTTTTTTCTTTTTAATTTTATTATTATTTGAGATTTCTTCCAACTCACAATAGAAGCCAGGATATGTCACCCTTGCTACTTGAAAGAATTCCTATTCTCTAATCACCCTTTACTTCAAAAATATTTCCTTCTCTCTCACTCTTACACACCTGCAGGCATGCATGCACATAAGCATGCAATGCCAGGAACACTCAAACAAATAGAGATATAAACTTGATGTGGAATTGTAAGGACCGAGCTATGCATTGGATATGGAGATTTGAAGAACTAGAAGGCGTACCTCATTGAGACACCATTGTTGTAGGCTAGATGCCCGTCGTAAAGATCAGGAAGGAAATCTTTGTTTGATCAATCGACGCAACGTTTCTCCGGGTCCCGTGGTTGCCTCGGAACCTTTCACTGCAACATTTAATTATCATGCCAAACAATTCTACTCTCTATTTTGTTTTTCCGATTGAGCAACCACTTTCTCTATTTCTCATATGAGGCTTTATGTAAGACCCGTGTCCTAGTCCGTACTGTTCCGTTGGCTTCCGCGGTCCTTCCGGTCAAATTCCGGCAACCTTCGCACCGTATCCGGAGTTTGCGCACGATCCTAAGCCAGGTCCCGCGCACCGACGTCGGCTTAATCTGAAAGTTGTATCATAGCGACCGCGTCGTCGCCGCGATTTCAACGCCGTGACTTGCGCACCGAACCGATACCCAGGCAAGAAGATGTCGATCTGCGTTTATTCCAAAGAAACACCGCGTGTTGCGGATTTCGAGGGAATCTCTACAATTAGTCCCATCAATCAACCATTAATGCAAGCCTTACCTCAAGTACAACAACCCATCTCCTCATTTTTCAAAAGTCTACCCTCTTTCCACCTTACCACTCCTCTTTTTCTAAATTTCAACCACAACCATACCACCTTTACAAAATTTCAACCCAACCCATCACCTATCACACCTCACCCATCCATATCACCTCTCTCTCTCTCTCTCATTTCTCAAATCTCCAAGCAACTCAAGCCTCTCAAACGTCCAAGCTTTCCTCTCCCTCCCAAGTGTGGTCCACCTTCTCATCTTCCATCTCAACCATCTAAATCCCATCAACCTCCATCAAAGTTGAAGCTAAGGAGCATTGGAGTCTAAGGGACCAAGAAGAAGGAAGATAAGGTGGGTGATCCACCGTTAAATCTTGATCTTTAGGGCCCACTTGTTGTGGGACCCATTTTGATATATGTGTTGTATCAATGGAGGGCCCATAGTGGCGGGGTCCCTCCTCTCTATCTCATCGTATATTTCTCTCTCTCTTTCATTGTGATGGTGTGGATCCCACCAATATGTGTTACATCTACCCCGTCCATCTACATCAGATGGTGTGGTCCACTCTAGTACAGGTGATGATCCACACCATCCACTGTTTAGATGGGCCCAATGCATTTTTTTTTTTGTATATATATACATATATATATGTTATAATTTATATAATATATATAATATATATAACATAATATGTATTATATATATCATATGATATATATATATTATATGTATATATATATATATATTTGGTGGGCCACGTCCATGTGGGACCCACCACAAGGCATGTGTTTATCCACACTGTCCAGCGTTACTGGATGCTGGACGGGCGAGCCCCTTTTGGAACGGGTATACTAGCTTGGGTGTGTACTTTATAAAAAAAAAGAGAAGGGAGAGGTGGGCCACTCATGTAGGCCCCACCTTGATGTTTTTATGTAATCCAAGCCGTCCATCCTCTTCTTCAGATCATTTTAGGCGTTGAGCCGAAAAATGATCTCAATTTGAGCTTATGTTGGGCCATAGCATAGCGAACAAGTTTTCTACTATTGAAATACATCCCGATGCTGTTGTACATCAGAAAACTACTCAATATTGGTCTCGATAGACTTGTATCGAGCTATAGGGGCCAATGAATGGTGTGGATCTTGCTGATGTGGGCCCCGTCTGTGGAAAACCACAGAAAAATGTTTTTTTTCAAAAAAAAAAACAGCAGAAGCAGCAACTGCTGCCGCCACTGACAACAGGTGCAGGCGCTACCTGCGCTGGACGTCCTGACGGACGGGCTGGGGCTCACGGCCCCAGCTGTGGGCCCCACTTTGATGCGTTTCAACGATCAACACCGTACATTTGATGGGTCCTCACAGACCGAACGTCCACCTCAAAAATCATCTTTATACGGAACTTAGGTGGGCCACACCATCTAAAATCATGTGAAGACATGTCTAAACATATAAAAACACTTGGTGGGCCCTACCTGAAATGTGGATGTGGCTGAAACTTGGTCTGTGCCCTCAGCCAAGTGGGACTCACATAATGAGCGGGCTGGATTTGTGGACCACATCACGGTGGGCTCCCTATCCACGTGTATAAAAAAAATAAATATATATATATAATAAATAAAATAAAAAAATCATCACGGTGGGCTTCTGACCGTGTTATGGTGGGCCCAACCCACGGTCCTTGTGACCTTACGAATAGTTTGGGTGGAAAATAAACATTTCCAGTGGGCCCTTGGTCCACACCACCCTATCAACGGGTTGTATGGAAAATGAACATTACAGTGGGCCCATTTTGGACAGAAAATAAATATTGCAGTGGGCCCTATCCAGGCCCACGTGACCTTATGAATACATTGAATGATAAATGAACATTATAGTGGGCCCTACCCTGGTCCACATGACCTTATGAACAGTTGGTTGGAAAATAAACATTATGTTGGGCCCCAGGTGGCTTGGAAAATAAACACTACTGTAGGCCCCGGTCTGAATGACCTTATCAATGGGTTAGATGGGAAATAAACATTATGGTAGGCCCCGCATGGGACCCACTTATGTATGTATTATAAACTATACCCTCCATTAGAGTGGGCTCCATCATGATGCATATGTTTCATCCAACTGTCCAACTATTTTAGAGATGATTTAAGGCCCATTGCTGAGGCCCACCTTGATTTGTATAGGGCCCATACTATGAGGCCCATTGTGAAGCATATAAGAATCGTGTGTTTAGGCCCAGCTTGATGTATTTGTGGCCTGCCCACTAAGGCTCACTTGAGATATATGAGCCCATGGTTTGAGGCCCATTTGGTGTATTTGGGCCCTTGGGTCGAGGCTCCACAAGATTTATATAAAGTACATTACAATGTGATTCTATCATGGTTCGTGCCTTGGGAACAATGTTGGTTTGACGTCCACATTGCAAGTACAATGTTGGTTAAATGTCTACATTATGCTCTCCCTAAGGCCCATTAATAGGTCCATACCTGTAGTATATAGGCCGTCTAGGCCCATCTTCATTTTGATCAGAGCCCATCACCACATAATATGCAGATCCATGATTCATGATCATATGCATCATATGTATGCCTGATGTGAGGAGTGACCGATCATAGCATATGCCTTCGGGCGGACTGTTTATGGGCTCCCTGATAGGCGAAGTTGCCCCATATAAGTGCATGGTACCGCAGGACTGTTGCATGACTGATAGTGTGATTCATGCACTTGCATTTGTGTGATTGTAGTTACTGTATGCCCTAGCGACATCAGGGTCATAGCCTCCACAGACACATCGTGGATGGCAGGATTGGATACCGAAAATATTTGGTTCTAGCATACGGGCACCATAAATGTCCCTGGGTGAAAATTCCTAAACCCGATGGTACCAGAGGATGACTCCAACGTCCAGACCGAGTGGATATATGAGCGCATGAGGGCCGAATACCAGGAGGCCGCGTCTCCCACTGTGTCGTGGTCGGTTGGAAATGAGTGTGGCCTTACTCGCCCGAGGGTAGGGGGCAATACTAGGTTGAGTTTGACCAGCTCGCGAATGGGTCCGCTATCGACGTGCCAGATAGGTATTGGCAGACTATTGGTCAGGCGGATAGTGGGGTTTCTTACGCTCACTTAGATTGTGCGACTAGGAGAGCGACAGTGCCATTTGGAGTGTATTGAACCCCGGTGATCATCCAGAATGAGAATTGTACTGATATATGATGAGGTTTGGCATGCTCAAGTTGTATCTCGCATTACATGGCTGTGTTATGGCCGATAGCATTCATATCTTGCACTGCATAGCCTTGGTACGGCTGATTGCATTCATATGCTCATCACCATGATTCCGCATTACTCTGACCTTGCATTTTGAGCACGCTTATATTGCGCACATACTTACACCACCCTCTAAGCTTTCTATAAGCTTATGCACGATTGATGCGTGCAGGTGACGCCAGGACGCAGTCGCAGCCATAGTCTCGCCGTAGTTGGAGCGTGCAACCGAGCTTCTGGAGTTTTGTTTCTTTTATTATATTGTATTTTTTTCCCTTTCAGACGCATTGTACTCAAAAGTTTTTGATCAGAGTGGATTTTGTGGTGGTGTTTTTGTGGTTATTATTCGTGGGTTATGCTTTTGGTTATGCTCGTTATGAACCAGACTGATGATTATAAAATCCTCCTTGTAATATCCCAGGATCGGAACCTGGTGAATGGGTGCCGGGATCCGAGAATGGGGTTCTACGGAGGCTGTCGGCGCCGGATTCGGCGATCGGGAATTTTGTGAGCCCGGTTTCCGAGTTCGGGGCGTGACACTTTATGATAGAGCAATCGCT
This sequence comes from Magnolia sinica, assembly GCF_029962835.1. NCBI lineage: Eukaryota > Viridiplantae > Streptophyta > Magnoliopsida > Magnoliales > Magnoliaceae > Magnolia > Magnolia sinica. The sequence continues at coordinate 86,787,952 of NC_080575.1, read as the reverse complement.
TCATTCTGAAATGGAGAGGCACTAACTACCAGAGAACTGGGTCGGAGAAGTTGTGGTTTTCCGGCAAAGAAGGAAAGGAATGAATTTGCCTTTTCCGACGAAGAGAGAACAGCGAGGCACTGTCAAGCGGGCCGATCCGGGATTCAGAATGAATGTTGTTTCGAGGAAACCAAAGAATTCTGCGCTGCACCCACTCGCCCTAACTACTAAAGCGACGGAGGGGAGGGGAGGGGTTACCCCCTCTCCTCTCACGTAAGAGAACACTTCAAGACTTGTTCAAGACAGAGGCTTCAATGAAGGGCGCAGTCTTTAGGCCGGATGTTGTCATATTCCTTTCCTTACACCCTTAGAGAAGCTCTGATGAGATTCTAGCTTCTGTCGATGGTGTTAGATTGGGGACCTAACCCTATCGTAGAGGAAATCGGATTGCGTACTGAGTTACTTAGTAGATCTTATCGTACTGAGTAAACTCTGTTGGGCCCTCTGTGAATTCATGGGGTTTATCCACATCGTCCATACATTTTTACAGATCATTTTAAGGATTGAGGCCAAAATTGAAGTATATCAAAAGCTCAATTAGACCATGCCACAGGAAACAGTGGAAGTATTGATTTGCACCGTCGAAACCTTTCTAAGGCTCCAAGTGATGTTTATTTTTCATCCAGACTGTTAATAAGATAAAAAAGATATGGATGAAGGGAAAACACAAATATCATCTTGATGTAAAACTTATGTGGCCCCCAAGAACTTTTTAAGCGTAGAATTCAATTCACATTGATTCCGATGGTGTGGTCCACTTGAGATTTGGATATTCTTAATATTTGGTTTAAAGCCATACATTTATATGATAAAATGGATAGACGAAATTCATACAATGCATAAACGATGATGGGTCCCACGGAGTTTACTCAATATGCTTAGCATACGGAGTTACTCAATAGGCAATCCGCTTCCATTGTAGAGGGTAGAAGAATTTGAAACTCATCAAAACTCTTCTTCCTAAGGTTCCACGCGAATTTGATAATACTAGTTCTACTAAAACACCGTGTGTGTGAATCACAGTTGTAGCACACTACCCCTTACACGATTTTAAATGCATCAGAACTTAACAAGGTCCACTGGTACACTTAATTACACTATCCAACACTTACGACAATCCTGACTATTGATCAATAAGGCCCACCTTATAAAATTCTTACAAGAAATACAAACACATCTTAGAAGTACAACGTAGCTCTCTCTGTGGTAGCAGTCGTGTGGTCTCAGTTTGGTTAATCTGGTGGGCCACCATATTGGATGGCCAGGATCTCACAAAAGAAACTTTAACACCTTGGCAGAGTGGGATGGATGATACAATGATACGCATGCACTTAGAAATTGCAAACCTGGCATACATGTCAGTCATATTAAACTGTCCAAATTATGGATCCCAGTTTAAATGCACAAGGAACAAAAGTTTACCTTATTTCATTAGTTAGATACACGATTAGTGGACATTTATTGGACAGTTAAATATTAAAAATATCTAACGGTCCAATTTCATTAAATAAGTGATAGCGCGAATCCAAGGTTAGGATTGGTCAGCTAATCTGATTTTGGGATTATGACTTGGGTAAAATTTTTTACGGGTTTTAAAGATGCCACGTGTATAATTTCTGAGTGCCTGCGTATCAAGTGCTCCCACTAAGTAAAAGCAGCTCCGGTCCAGCTAAATATCTTGTATGGGTCAATAATGGCTAGACACGTAATAAATAGTTCACCTTCATTTTAAAAATAGCAGTGACTCTTCAGCCATACTTATTGCTGGTGCTTGCTTGGCACATCTGGCAATAGTAGAACGGTCCCATCTTCAAATAAAAAAATCATTGTCCAAGGAATTAGTCTTTCACTCCACTAATTAAAGCTATCATTGACAAGATAAATGGTGAATTTACCCAGTTTTTGAATAATGTAATCTACCTTGTCAATGGGTTAGGGCTGAGGTTGGCTTCAGTCCGGATTTTGAATTGTTTAGGTTGGGCTTATTCAATATTTTGATTTTGCCTCACTTGAAATGAGCCACTATTAGATTTTCAATCAAACCAAGTGACCTATTTGCCTTATGGCTTCTATCATAAAGTGCTAAGATTAGAAATGGGGTGTGAAATTCTAGTTTCCAGTACAGTGTTGGTAGTTAAAGTAAAGAAGCATTATTTTATACCATGTTAAGGGACCGAAGAGGACAAACTGAAATCTTTGCATGTTATCAAAATCTTCCACATTTCAGCTAAGACAACATGGCATCTTTGACATTAGGCTAATCAGAAGCCATAATTGAAGAGCGACAACAAATGCATTTTCACCGTGCTTCTCCCAAAGGCACGACTAGCTAATGATATTTAGCATCGCTCGAGGCTACCCTCCTTGTTTTTGTTAGCTTGCTTGAGATGTGGGTGTTATTTACTTCTGTGTGTTCCCTTGGGCTGCGCCACTTAGTCGTTGTGGGCTATCATCCTTCTATATTTTATACCTTTCCATCTCACAATTGGACTTTATGCCCATCTTGATGATAAAATTCTGCTTAGGTTCCGCATATGTATGTATGTTTGTGCGCATGAATAAAGATATGTTTGTGTGTGCAAAGAGAGATTATTTAATTTTTGGCCTTGGAATTTGGATCACTCTGTAATTTACTTTTAACCATCCATTTGATAACTGTTAGCGACTAAGATTGATCTATCGGCATGGTTTTATATTTATGCTCCCTCCAAAATGTGGCCCATGATTTTAATGGTTTGGAGAGTGTGCATGAGATCCACTTGTGAGAAAGAGGAGTCACCATTATTCTCAAAATGAGGGTGAACTAGTATAATAGTCTCGCCCATTAATTATGCAGTTTAGAGATTTTTAGAAACCCACATGTAATAATACATACCCATGTAAAATACTAGTTTGCAAATAATCCTACTCTTAATTTACTGTTGTTGTAAATACCCACATTAGGCTACTGTTTTATAACTTTCATGACTTCTCTAAATGGAACCTATTGCATAATAACTTTAGGTGATTATTTATTTATTTTTATTTTTTTATTTTTTTTTGAGTTGCATGGAAAGAAAGAAGTTTTAGAGTTTGTCTGGTTCTCAATTATAATAATAAATGGTTGTATATGGGTCATTATTATTTATCCCTGTAATTTGTTAGTTACATCACATACATTTGATGTAACAATGATTTTGTTATATTATTTGTTTCATCTTGAAATCTTTATGATGATTTTGTAATATAAAAATATAATAATTATATTTTATTTTACCTCAATTTTAAAGTATATTTGACTGTTGATCTATAAGCCATAATTACTTAGAAATCATAATAATAACTTATTTACCTTATATTTCATAACAAATTGGAAAATCACCTGGGCCTTAAGACATGTTTGGGACGCGTGTAAAGTACAATAATTATAAATTATAATATCTATCTCCCTTCACTAGGTAGTTTGGATGAGAAAATTTCAATGGCTCGATAGTAAGGTAAAAGTATAAAGGTGCATGTGCGGTGGATCCTTGGATCCCTTGATGTAGATCAATCCGTTATTGTAGTACCCACTATAATATGCGTGACTTAAATCCACACTATCCATCCAGTTTAACAGCTCATTTTAAGACATAAGTCAAAAGATGAAGCATATGCAAATCTTAGGTAGACAATACCACAAGAAGTAGTGGTGACCAAACATATATCACAATTAAAAACTTCTAGAGGGTCAACCAAATGTTTATTTTCCATTCAATCCATTGGTAAGGTTATAAAGACATAGATGAAGGGATACACAAGAATCAGCTTGATCTAAAACTTTTGTGGCCATGGGAAGTTTCAATTGGTCAATCACTGCTATTTGCTTTGGTGTGGTCCACCTGTGATTTGGATCTATTTCAGTTTGGATATTATGCCCTAAAATAATATTTAAAAACGAATGAACAGCTTGGATGTAAGGAATGTACATCAAGGTGGTCACCACGGTCAGGATCCACCCAAGCCGCGCCCAATGGGGCATGCGGTATATGTATGAGAAAGTTATCACCTTGGATGAGTCCGTTCAATGCATTTTTTTTTCTGCCCAAAAGCTTGTCTCAGTAAAGGTGATTTTAACACACGCGCATTAATTTTTTGGCAAAGGTAGTTTCACCTGTTATGATAACGCAGTTGAAAAAATAAAGATATTTTTATCTTTCTAAGCTCATCTCTACAAATAAAGGCCTACCTTAGTGCTTAAAGGTTTTTTCCAAGCCCAATTAAAAAATATAGGTAGTACGTTGGGTCTGTGCACCGCAAAATCCCATGTATGTATCGAGGTCAGGACGATACATCTGTATACTCTACAGTAGACGGCCCAAAGCGAAAGATCACTTCAACTAGAGGATCAGCCCTTGGTGTGGTCCACCCTGTATGATCTTGAATAGGGTGGTGAGGCATCTGACCTGTCCTTATGAATAAAAGCAGATAAGCAAAGGTGTCCTTGAGAGCCAGGCCCTTTCTTGGACGGCTGCATGTGCAGGAACAGATATTTGGAGTGCGATGGACCAGATCTATCCCAGCTCAGTGTCAGAACGAGCTGACCTTAACAGAAATAGACAAGACCCATCGTGGTGGGGCCTACCTCCTCATTTGGTCCTCGCCCAATGCTCTTCCTGCCTGTCTCTGTCAGTACCTTACACTTGGCAATTACGACAGTGGGTCGGAACCATCCGAGATAGGCTTAAAACAAATGGTCTAGTGAGAATGGTTCGCGATCAAAATCCCCATCTTCGGTGAGTACCATAAGATCAACGGTCTGGATCACACGTAGGACCGAGCCCGCCCCATATAAGTGGGCCCAAAGGCCGAAGGCCCAGCCTCGCCCATTTCCAGCCTTGCAGACGCACCTACAGAAACATCAATCCGCGAGGCACGGTTGCACGTGCAAATACGCACGTGCTGACATCACTATCAGATAGTGGGGCCCACCACTTCTCCACCATTATCCAACATGCCCCTCTTCTCCCGATAACATGATGCGTTTCCCCACATATTTCTGTTCCACGTAACAACAAACCCCCCCGACAGAAGAAATAGAAAATGCAACCCCCTCGGACCTTATCCTCTCTTGCTAAATAGAGCGTTGACGCGGGCCCTGTTTTCTTACAAAACCATCCTCATTTTCTTCTTTTCATTATACTACTCACCCCTTCTACTTTTAGGCATAAGCCAATATGTAAAAAGTTTTTACTCGGGCTGCGTATGACATTTGATATGCAAGCACTCAAATAAAATCGGCTGGAATCACAATCCCAATATCAGATTGGTTGAACAATTCCAGCCTCTGATTTTTGGACACTGACCTCTGAAAATTAGACCGTTGGATTTATTTTTGTTAAGTTTTAACCGTTCAGTAAATGTCCATCGATCCGTTTGTCAGGTAATCAAACAGGATTTTTTTCTGGTTCATAATGCATTTAGATTGGTTACTATAATTTTAACGGTTTATTTTGATTAATTATATTCAAGTGTGCAGTTTCTACGTAATTTGTAAGTGCCTGCGTATCATTCATCGCACTCTCGCAGAGTAGCTATGTTTTTCTCAAAATCGAACCCTTTCCCCTCGTCCCACCCGCTTTTGCTGTCCTTTCCCCAAACGGCCTCCCACTTTCTCAAATTTACGAAAACGCCACCACACCTTTCGAAACAAAGCCCTGGCTAAAATATCCTCAAGAGGTGACGGGCTCCTGTGTGAGTTATGGACTGTTTTAAAATTGGTGGTGATATATCCTCCTCGAATGTGGCACTTATCTATAGCTATCCGGACCATCCAAGCTATGGTTTCCGAAGTATACGGAGCATTTCTCTAAAATCACATGGATCAAGAAACCCTAACCGTCCAGTTAATGGTCACTGGTAAATAATACAATCATGAGTGGTTCAAAATCGAAAGGAGCATATTAGATAGTTAACTCTAGGTAAAGATTTTTTATTTTTATTTTTTTGTTCCATCCAAATCTAGGTCAGGGATTTAAACGGTCTGGATTACTGTAAACTATGCCAGATTTTAGGTTTAAAGAGTCATTAAAAATGGTGGATAACTAACATTTAACTTTACCTCGGTAATTAGATTTTTCACCGGCCTTTTACTTCTGGAAGCCGATTGACAGTTGCACCGGCCATAAGAACAACCGGACGCGGTTCAGCAAGTGACGCTGCCATCAGCCACGTGGCTGATGGTCGGTGCTATGTGGACCCCCATGATGTATGTTTTCTATCCACGCCGTCCATCCATTTTGAAAGATAATTTTAGGTTTTGATCCACAAAATTATGTAGATCTAAATATCAGGTGGACCACACCGTGGGAAAACAGTAGTGATTGAATGTCCACCATTTAAAACATCCTAGGGACCGTTGTAATGGTTATTTGATATATAAACTGTTGTTATTTGATATATAAACTGTTGATTAGGTCATACAGACTTGGATGGAGGGAAAAAATATATCGGCTTGATCCAAAACTTCCGTGGCCCCAAGAATTTTTTAACGGTGGGCGTTCAATCAACACTCTGCGGTCCACTTGAGATTTGGATCAACCTCATTTTTGGGATCATCCCATAAAATGATTTGGAAGAATGGGTGGACGGCATGGATGAAACACATACGTCATGGTGGGGCCCACAGAGCACCGACCACTAGCCATTGGCTAGTGGCATGGCCAGTAGCCAATCCGTTTCCGGGATATCCCCGTTGGACGCGGATTTCGTACTGCCCCGACCCGTCCCTAGCAACGAACGGACAGTGCTCTTGAGGGGCCACCGTGATTTTTTTTAGTTTTATCCACACCGTCCATCCATTTTACGATATCATTTTATGGTTCAAATCCACACCGTGAAGTGCGTCGTTTTCTTCCTCATATACTGAAATAATATTAAAAAATGGATGGATGGTGTGGATAAAATCCATACATCAAGGTGGCCCCTCAGAGCCCCTGTACGTTCCAAGCTAGGGACACCGTAGAAACCAATCCGTCTTCCATCCGTGGCACGACGTGGCCCCACCGTGATGCGTGTATTTTATCCACACCATCCATCAGTTTTTTCAGATCATTTTAGGGATTTATCCCAGAAATGATGCAGATCTAAAGCTCAATTGGACCAAAATAAGAAATCAGTAGGGATTGAATAACCACCGTTGAAAATTTCTCAGGGGCCACGAAAGTTTTGATAAAGATTATTTTGTATTTTCAATTCATCCACGTCTGTCAAATAAAACATCACGGCGGGCCTAGGAAGTTTTCAACGAACACATTCAATCTCCACTCTTTTACGTGATGTGGTACATTTGGGATTTTAATCTGTCTTTTTTTTTATCTTGATGTAAAATGATATGGCATAACAGATGGACGGTGTGGATGAAACAAAAATCGTGCCGGACCCCACAGAGGTGGGACACGTCGTGCCACGTGGATATCCTGTGGCAGGTGCAACAGGCCATCCGTTTTCTTGCCCTCTCCCCGCACGGGGATAATATGGTAGAGTAGTAAGAACAGAAATCTGGTAGCCCATATCCTCAACAGTATACGTGGCAAGGTGATTTATCATTTTGACGGTCCATCTAACTATCGCTGTTATGGATGGAATCAAAATACACGTGGATCGGATTTTACTAGCCATCTAATTAGTAGCTCTCAAATGGATGTTTTAAATGGTCAGATGTTGAGATGTTGAGGGGAAGAGATTGAAAAGAGGTGTTGGACATGACTGTCTGATAGGTTTGATGTTTGCAGCATAAGCCATCCATATCAGTGAGCAGAGAATGGACGGTCCGGAAGTATATAGAACTTGCCACGTGTACTGTGTTGAGCTTGCACTGCCATTTTTGGGCTCACCCAAGTGAAGTACCAGACCACATAGATCCCACATGATTAGTTGCTTGGATAGCGTGCAGGGACGCTGTTTGGCTCATGACCCCAGGACCAGCCAACTAGCTAGTGCCAAAGCTCCGTGAGACTGACCATGATGTATGTATTTTATCCGCAACTTTTTCAACTCATTTTAAGGTACGAAACCAAAAATTTGGGCATATCTAAATTTCAGGTGGAACACCACATGGGAATAATAGTAATTGAATTCTAACCGTTAAAAACTTGCTAAAGTCTATTGTAATGTTTATTTGCCATCCACCCTGTTGATCAGGTTAGTTACTCTAGATGAAGGAAAAACACAAACATGAGTATGATATTGAAGGTTCTGAATAGGGGTGTACATCGAGTTGAACCGAGTCGAGCTAGCCTCAACTCGACTTGGCTCGGCCACTAGTTGACCTTAGCTTGAACTTGGCTTGGCTCGGTCCTTGAGCCTGATTGGCTAGTTCGGTTCGGTTCGGTCTATAGCTCGGGCCAGTTCGAGTCGAGTTTGCCATTGCAGCATTTCACAAACACCTGGACTGCACCTTCAAAATCTCACCATATTTGAGACAACAACACTGGTTTTATAGGTATTTTATCAAACACCTTCTAAGCAACATAAAAATCAAGAAAAAAAAGGCTGTTGGTTTCATATACACATTCCTTACCACCAACCACACTTCTTTGAGTCATTTCGTCAAACGCTTGGTGAGCAACATCAATATCAAAGTAACCGAGTCATCGAATTGGTTCGATCTGAGTTTGATTCGAGCTGGATTCGATTTGAGTCGAGTCAAATTGGGGCCAGCTCAAACTCAGCTTCGAACCGAGTCGAATCGAGCTTTTTCGAGTCAAGTTGAGCTAGATTAGTTCATGTACACCTCTAGTTCCGAATGTCCCCACTGTTTCCTATCGTGTGGTTCACTAGCTTTGGATCCGCTTCTCATGCCTTAAAATGAGCTAGTAAAATAGATAGATAGTGCCTATAAAACACTAATGTGGATTTCACAAAGGAAGTTCTTGTGCTAGGAACTTAGGTGGGGCCACCGTGATGTTTGTGAGAAATTCATCCTGTCCATTTGTTCTATGAGCTCATTTTATGACTTGATATCAAAAGTGAGTAAGATAAAAGATTAAAGTGAGCCACACTAAGGGCGTGTTTGGATTCGTGCATACGACTATATTGCGATGTAATATTGTACAACGCGTATACTCTGGACATTGTACATTGTATCCATGAGTATTATCATTGATCGGTAGAATGTTTGATATGGAGTGACCTTGGAAATGTAATCAGCGGATATACCTAATTCAATGTTTGTTGAAGGAACGGACTCCCTAGTGCGAAAAGTCCATAACACATACCAATCTCTTCTTTCTCTTTGTCTGTCTTTTTTTCTTGTTTGTCAGAAAAAATAAAAATAAAAATCTAATCTTTACATAAAAAAATCGAATCTTTCTTTCACAGAAGGCTGAAAATCAAGGAACCCAAATCAAAGAAATTTTTAAAAAAGAGTTTCCCTTACCTTATTCATTCAAGAGCTCAAGAACCCACCTCACAAAATGCGGTAGAGGACTGCCTCAAGAAGGCTTGAGATGATTTGGGTCTTGGGCTAATGTTTTAGAGAAATGGAAAGGAACCCAAATCAAAGGCAAGTATGGGGAACGTGGGAAGTGAAAAAGGAGAAGGGAAGGTAGCCAATTAGGCACTCATGTCCCTGTCAGTAGCTGGAGTAGCCTTGCTGAGACTATGTCTAAAATAACACCAATCCCAGATATAGAATGTCACGCCCCAAACTCGGAAACCGGGCTCACAAAATTTTCGATCGCTGAATCCGGCGCCGATAGCCTCCGTAGAACCCCATTCTCGGCTCCCAGCACCCATTCATCAGGTTCTGATCCTGGGATACTAAAAGGAGGATTTATAATCATCAGTCTGATTTATAATGAGCATAACCAAAAGCATAACCCACGAACAATAACCACAAGAACACCACCACAAAATTCACTATGATCAAAAACTTTTGAGTACAATGCGTCTGAAAGGGAAAATACAATGTAACGAAAGAAACAAAACTCCATAAGCTCGGCTGCACGCTTCAACTACGGCGATACTATGGTTGCGACTGCGTCCTGGCGTCACCTACACACATCAATCGTACATAAGCTTATAGAAAGCTTAGAGAGTGGTGTAAGTGTGTGTGCAATATAAGCATGCTCAGAATGCAAGGTCGAAGTAATGCGGAATTATGGTGATGAGCACATGAATGCAATCAGCAGTACCAAGGCTATGCGGTGCAAGATATGAATGCTATTGGCCATAACACGGCCATGCGATGCGAGATGCAACTCAAGTATGCCAATCCTCATCATGTATCAGTACAGTTCTCATTCTGGATAATTTTCGGGGTTTAGTACGCTCCAAAAGGCACTGCCGTTCTTCAAGCCGCACAGTCCAAGTGAGCGTAAGAAACCTCACTATCCGCCTGGCCAATAGTCTGCCAATACCTATCCAGCACGTCGATAGCGGACTCATTCACGAACTGGTCAAACTCAGCCTAGTATTGCCCCCTACCCTCGGGCGAGTAAGGCCACACTCCTTTCCAACTGACCACGACACAATGGGAGACGCGGCCTCCTGGTATTCGGCCCTCATGCGCTCATATATCCACTCGGTCTCGACGTTGGAGTCATCCTCTGGTACCATCGGGTTTAAGAATTTTCACCCAGGGACATCTATGACGCCCGTATGCTAGAACCAAATATTTTCGGTATCCAACCCAGCCACCCACGATGTGTCTGTGGAGGCTATGACCCTGATGTTGCTAGGGCATACAATAATCATGATCACACAAATGCAAGTGCATGAATCACCCTACCAAACATACAACAATCCTGCGTGTACCGAGTGCTTATGTGAGGCGACTTCGCTATCAGGGAGCCCATAACGATATGCCCGAAGGCATATGCTATGATCAGTCACTTCTCATATCAGGCATACATATGATGCGTATGATCATGAATCATGAATCTATGCTATACATGTTATGTGGTGATGGGCTCTGATCAAAATGAAGACGGGCCTAGAAGGCCTATATACTACAGATATGGGCCTATTAATGGGCCTTAGGGAGAGTCGTAATACGGATATTTAGCCAACATTAACCTTACAATGTGGACATCAAACCATCATTGCTCCCAAGGCACTGCCGCTATAAGGGTCAACACATAAATCGTGTTATGGGCCTCCAATACATCAAATGGGCCTCATGCATGGGTCTCGTATACATATATCAAAGTGGGCCTTAAATTATCTCCAAAATGGTTGGACAGTTGGATGAAACACATACATCATGATAGAGCCCACTCTAATGGAGGGTATGGTTCACAATACATACATAAGTAGGTCCCATGTGGGGCATATGTTATGATCAGTCACTTCTCATATCAGGCATACATATGATGCGTATGATCATGAATCATGGATCTATGCTATACATGTTATGTGATGATGGGCTCTGATCAAAATGAAGATGGGCCTAGAAGGCCTATATACTACAGATATGGGCCTATTAATGGGCCTTAGGGAGAGTCGTAATACGGACATTTAGCCAACATTAACCTTACAATGTGGACATCAAACCATCATTGCTCCCAAGGCACTGCCGCTATAAGGGTCAACACATAAATCGTGTTATGGGCCTCCAATACATCAAATGGGCCTCATGCATGGGTCTCGTATACATATATCAAAGTGGGCCTTAAATTATCTCCAAAATGGTTGGACAGTTGGATGAAACACATACATCATGATAGAGCCCACTCTAATGGAGGGTATGGTTCACAATACATACATAAGTAGGTCCCATGTGGGGCATATGTTATGATCAGTTACTTCTCATATCAGGCATACATATGATGCGTATGATCATGAATCATGGATCTATGCTATACATGTTATGTGGTGATGGGCTCTGATCAAAATGAAGATGGGCCTAGAAGGCCTATATACTACAGATATGGGCCTATTAATGGCCTTAGGGAGAGTCGTAATACGGACATTTAGCCAACATTAACCTTACAATGTGGACATCAAACCATCATTGCTCCCAAGGCACTGCCGCTATAAGGGTCAACACATAAATCGTGTTATGGGCCTCCAATACATCAAATGGGCCTCATGCATGGGTCTCGTATACATATATCAAAGTGGGCCTTAAATTATCTCCAAAATGGTTGGACAGTTGGATGAAACACATACATCATGATAGAGCCCACTCTAATGGAGGGTATGGTTCACAATACATACATAAGTAGGTCCCATGTGGGGCCTACCTTAGTGTTTACTTCTCATCCAACCCATTGATAAGGTCATTCAGACCGGGCCCACAGTAGTGTTTATTTTCCAAGCAACCTAGGGCCCAACATAATGTTTATTTTCTAACCAACTGTTCATAAGGTCATGTGGACCAGGGTAGGGCCCACTGTAATATTTATTTATCATCCAATCTATTCATAAGGTCACGTGGACCAGAGGACGGCCCACTGGACTGGGGCCCACTGCACTGTTTATATGACCCCCAAACCGTTCATAAGGCCACTCAAACCTAGGGCCCGCTGTACTATTTATTTGACATCCAAACTATTCACAAGGTCACGTGGGCCTAGATAGGGCCCACTGTAATGTTTATTTGTTTACCATCCAAACTGTTCATGGGTCGTGTGGACCAGGGGCCCACGGTATTATTTATTGCCATCCAAACTAACCATAAGGTCACAGTCAGGGGCCCATCGCGATGTGGTCCACAGATCCAGCCCGCTCATTGGGTGCGTCCCACTTGGCTGACCGTTTAGACCAAGTTTCAGCTTCATCCAAATTTCAAGTAGGCCCCACCAAGTGTTTTTATATGTTTAGGCGTGTCTTCACATGATTTTAAATGGTGTGGCCTACCGGAATTCTGTATACAACTGATTTTTGTGGTGGTCATCTGGTACGAGGGGACCCATCAAATGCATGGAGTAGATGTTCGAAACGCATCACGGTGGGGCCCACGGCTGGGGTCATGAGCCCCAACCCGTCCGCTCATCCATCACCCGCAGGCAGCGCCTGCTGCGTGCGCTGACAGCAGCAGCTGCTGCTGTCTATTGTCTCTTTTTTTTCCAGTGGTTTTTAGTAGGTGGGGCCCACATCAGTAAGATCCACTCCAGCCATTGGATTCCTTGGTCCAAGACCGACCAAAAGAGTCCAATATGCGGCCCGTTTTTGGCAAATAGAAGGGTCAGGGTGGATTTTAATGGTAACACCGCTACTTCCACCCATGTTAGTACATACGCACTCCACTGGTATGGCCCGCTAGAAAATGGATGAACACATGCATTGTGGTGGGTCACATTGGATGTGGCCAACGCAACTATATTTATATGAGTACATGTATATGGATATGGATTAGCATGGATCACCTAGTATCAAGATGGAGCACTACATGACACACACACACACTTTTGTTAGCAACAAGCTTGATAGTACACACCCATGTTAGTACATACGCACTCCACGCCTTGCCCGTCCAGCGTCCAGTGACGCTGGACGGCATGGATGAACACATGCATTGTGGTGGGTCCCACATGGATGTGGCCCACCAACTATATTTATATATACATGTATATTTATATGTATTAGCATGATACTAGTATAATATATCACACACACACACACACACACACACATATATATAGGGAAAATGTACTATGCGCGCGACCTCACGAGTCCGTCCCATGAGGTCGAGCTGTGTGGGCCCCACTGTGATGCGTGTCGAACATCTACCCCATCAGTCAGATGCACCATTCCATCGTGGGCATAGGTCTCAAAAATCAAGTCAATCCGTGACCTTTATAGGCCACACCACATACAAAAGGGGGGAGGGGCCGTGCACCATTAAAACATTCATAATCATTTTTTGGGCCTACTGAGATGTGGTTTGCAAATCCACCCATCCATTATGTGTGTCCCACTTGGATGAGGGTTCAGACCAAGTTTCAGCAGCATTCAAAACTCAAGTGAGCCCCACCAAGTGCTTTTATATGTTTTAACGGTGTCTTTACATGATTTTAGATGGTATGGCCCACCTGAGTTCCGTATACGTCTAATTTTTGGGATATCCCATAATTTAGAGGGGACCCATCAAATGCACGGTGTTGATGGTCGACATGCATCACGGTGGGGCCCACACAGCTTGACCTCGCGGTACCTTATCGTGAGGTCGAGCGCATAATACCTTTTCCCATATATATATATATATATATATTCCCACCGGATGGTGTATTTTACCTAAAATGTGGTGGGCCTCACCATTGATGAATGGAGTGAATTTAACATGATGTGGTAGGGCCCACTTCATTCTAGGGAGGGGAGAGAGAGAGAGAGAGAGAGAGAGAGAGAGAGAGAGAGAGAGAGAGAGAGATATGGTGATAGAGAGGAAGGACCCCACCACTATGGGCCCTCCATTGATACAACACATACATCAAGTGGGTCCCACAACATGTGGCCCTTAAAATTGAAAACAACGGTAGATCACCCACCTTATCTTCCTTCTTCTTGGTCCCTTAGACTCCAATGCTCCTTAGCTTGCCTTTTGATGAAGGTTGATGAGAGATTGATGGTGTGGATGAGAGATGAGAGGGTGGGCCACACTTGTGGTTTGGGAGAGAGGAAGCTTGGACGTGGGATGTTGCTTGGGAAATTTGAGAAATGAGAGAGAATAAGAGGATGGGAGTGATATGGATGGGTGAGGTGTGATGGGTGATGGGTGATGTAAGGAAAGGTATGGGTTGGGTTAAAATTTTGGGAAAAGAGGAATGAGTGAAGAGAGAGAGAGAGTTGACTTTGTGGAGTAAGAGGGATGGGTTGTTGTACTTGGGTAAGGTGTGACTTGACTTGTACTTGACATTGATTGATTGATTGGACATATCGTAGAGATTCCCTTGATAATCGCAACGCCCGGCGTTTCTTCGGAATAAACGCAGATCGACATCTTCTAACCTTCTAAGCAACATAAAAATCTCACCGTATAAACGCAAACACCTGGACTGCACCTTCAAAATCTCACCGTATTTGATACAACAACACTGGTTTTATGGGTATTTTATCAAACACCTTCTAAGCAACATAAAAATCAAGAAAAAAAAGGCTGTTGGTTTCATATACATACATTCCTTAACACCAACCACACTTCTTTGAGTCATTTCATCAAACGCTTGGTGAGCAACATCAATATCAAAGTAACCGAGTCATCGAATTGGTTTGATCTGAGTTTGATTCGAGCTGGGTTCGATTCAAGTCGAGTCAAATTGGGGCCAGCTCAAACTCAGCTTCGAACCGAGTCGAATCGAGCTTTTTCAAGTCGAGTCAAGCTAGATTGGTTCATGTGCACCTCTAGTTCCGAATGTCCCCACTGTTTCCTATCGTGTGGTTCACTAGCTTTGGATCCGCTTCTCATGCCTTAAAATGAGCTACCAAAATAGATAGATAGTGCCTATAAAACACTAATGCGGATTTCACAAAGGAAGTTCTTGTGCTGGGAACTTAGGTGGGGCTACCATGATGTTTGTGAGAAATTCATCCTGTCCATTTGTTCTATGAGCTCATTTTATGACTTGATATCAAAAGTGAGTAAGATAAAAGATTAAAGTGAGCCACACTAAGGGCGTGTTTGGATTCGTGCATACGACTGTATTGCGATGTAATATTGTACAACGCGTAAACTCTGGACATTGTACATTGTATCCATGAGTATTATCATTGATCGGTAGAATGTTTGATATGGAGTGACCTTGGAAATGTAATCAGCGGATATACCTAATTCAATGTTTGTTGAAGGAATGGACTCCCTAGTGCGAAAAGTCCATAACACATACCAATCTCTTCTTTCTCTTTCTGTCTGTCTTTTCTTCTTGTTTGTTAGAAAAAATAAAAATAAAAATCTAATCTTTACATAAAAAAATCGAATCTTTCTTTCACAGAAGGCCGAAAATCAAGGAACCCAAATCAAAGAAATTTCAAAAAAAGAGCTTCCCTTACCTTATTCATTCAAGAGCTCAAGAACCCACCTCACAAAATGCGGCAGAGGACTGCCTCAAGAAGGCTTGAGATGATTTGGGTCTTGGGCTAATGTTTTAGAGAAATGGAAAGGAACCCAAATCAAAGGCAAGTATAGGGAACATGGGAAGTGAAAAAGGAGAAGGGAAGGCAGCCAAACAGGTACTCATGTCCTTGTCAGCAGCTGGAGTAGCCTTGTTGAGACTATGTCTAAAATAACACCAATCCCAGATATAGAAAATATGGTGAAAGAAGCAGAAAAACCATCTAAGAAAAAGGTAGAAGATAAAAGGGAAGGAAATTGCAAATGGGATTGCTCAAAAGGCAAGACAGATGTAAAAACAAAGATATCGTATGACAACTTCCACAAAGAGTTTCAACAGATTCTCTTTGAGCTAGGATTTTGTAACTTTCTTTGTCTCTCGCACTATGCTCTCTCAAAACACCAGAGAGGAAAAAGAGATTTTTCTTCTAAGCCTCTGCAACGCAATGAACACATTGCACTGCCCCATGTGAATAGACATTAATACAGAGACGCATGCCCATCCGTTTCTGGTTTGGAGATGTACATGGGCGGTGATTGTATATCGGATTTCAAATCTAATTCAAACACTGCTTAATGTATTATTTTAAAATATAACATTACAGTATGTTTTGGGCCTGCGATCCAAACACGCCCTAAAGGAAAAGGTAAGGAAGATCCTACCATTGAAACCACGCTAGGGTCTACAGTGATGTTTACATGCCATCCATACCGTTCATAACGTCATTCCTACTGGGATGAATTGAAAATACAAATGTTACCCTGATTCAAAAATTCCGTGGACCCACGAATTTTTCAATTGTGGACGTTCAATCTTCCCATTTTCAGCCCACTTGAGTATTTGATTGAGCTCATTTTTGGCCCCGTGTCCTAAAATGAGCTCACAAAATGGATGAATAGGGTAAATTTCTCACAAATATCACATTGGACCCCACCTAATTTCCGAGTGCATGAACTTCATGGGAAAGGCTTTCTTAAGAAATTGGCTTCTGATATAACACAAACATTATTGTGTGACCGCATAGCTTTGACACTAATGGCTGCTCTTGGGTTTACTGATCAAACAATGTTTAGGTGCATCGGCAATTTTGATCATGACGAGCTTCCATTACCAAATGAGCAATCATTATGAACCAATTTACGTGTTTTGTCCTGCCACTGTAGACTGTAGTAGCATTTGGCCACGATAGGCTTACTTTGCTTTATTTAGCCATGAAGAAATTGTAATAATTATAATTTTGACATTACTTTAATATTAAATTATAATAAAAGCAAATAGTTTGGATGGTGATTTTTTACCGTGGTTATATGAAAGTGGGGTGATTACAAATTACTTGATTGATGAACACATCTGCATTTTATAATTATTCTTGTGTTTAGTTTTATGGCATCATAGGACTAATATGAGGCAATTACTTTATATTATTAGGAAAATGGGCAAAACAAACAATCATTAACACGACTCATTTCACTCCAACTAAATCCCATATAACTCACACAAATGTGACTGGTAAAAAATAAAGTTTATACATCCCGAGTTACTTTACATAAGCTACTTATGACACGAGTAATTTATCTTAGTTTTTATTTATTCAGGAGATAAGTAATAAACAATATATTTATCAACTAAAAAGTAGAATATCATTTTTGGTTTCCTGCATCACAAGTACTTATTCCACACATCTATTTGATACCCCTCACATCCATCATCCATCATGTGGGGCCAACCTTTGATGTGTACCAGCCCCACCTTTGATGTAGGCCATCCATCACGAGGGGCCCACCTTGGATGTGAGCCATTCATCATTAGGCACTGACCTTTAATGTACACGGTCCATTATGTAGGCCCCACCTTTGATGTTGGTCATCTATCTTGTAGGGTCCACCATTAATGGTATTGTCCATCATGTGGGCCCACCTTTAATATCCATTAGCCATCGTGTGGAGCCCACCATTGATGTTGACCATCTATCATGTGGGCTCCACCTTTTATCATGCATGGCCCACCTTGGATACGAACTACTCATTGTTAGGGAGGACTTTTGATGTGTATTGTCCATCATGTGGGGCCCGCCAGTATTAATTGCCCATCATGTAGAGCCCACCTTTGACATGGACGGTCGATCATGCTACCCCCACCGTCAATGTGAGTTGCGCATCATGAGGGGCTCACCTTGGACGTGGGCCATTCATCATCAGGACTTGACCTTTAATGTGGACCATCCATCACGTGGGCCCAACTTCAATATCCATTGTCAATCACATGGAGCTCACCTTTGATGTGAATCATCCATCATATGGGCCACACCTATGAAGTGGGTAATCCGTCATACCCACCTATTTAGGATGGGGGCTATTTATCATTAGGGGCTGACCTTTGATGTGTACTATCCATTATGTGGGCTTACATTAATATGGGTGATCCATCATATGGGGCCTGCCTTTGATGAGGACCATTCATTATGTGGGACCACCTTCAATGGGAATAGTCCATCATGTGGGGACTCCTTTGATATGGACAGACTATGTAACATTTGCAACTATGTATACTAAACTAATTTAAGTGGAAAAAATAACTTATTTGAAGTTATCTAAACATGCCTTAAATGTCTAAATCTAGTTTTATTTATTTATTTATTTAGGCTTATTAGTATAGTCACTGACAGTTCACACTCCACTGTTAGCCACCCCCACTAGGGAATCGATACCAAGACCTCATTGTTGAAATGAGGTATCCTTCACTCAGTCTACCACTTGAGCTATGGATTTGGGTGTGGATCTACACTGCTTGTTACCCTCTTATTTCTGTGGGGTTGAACAATGAGGGATTAGGATTACTTGTTAACAATCAAAGTTCAACTCTCTTGATAGGTTGTCCTAAATAATTGTTGAGCCTTTCTTATCTATATCACACCACACTTTAGGCTATTCTCTTGTGAGACATGTGCCAGATGTGTCACGAGTGCTATTATCCATTTTCAAGCTTATCTAAAGTTCCACATTCAACATTTTAATCCCTTAAGGTGCCACATTCATCATGTTCTAAGTTGTACATTTGAGTTGCATATGCTGCATGTCTTATCATATGTTGTTGATTTCTTCACACGTGCAACAAATACAACTATACATTTTCAAATGCTGCACATACACCCAAATAAGTCTCATTCCATGTGCGTAACAGATAATTAAGTTCGGACAACATAACTAGAATAAGATTGAAATCCTAACATAAGTGGCATAAGATAAAAAAATATATCGTCACCAAAGAGGCGTAATGGGTAAGGGCTATTTAGTAGGAGGGGTTTTTGGTACAAGAGGGGCTATTCGATACTCTGCAACGCATGATAGGTGAATTTGATAGAGAGGCATCACGAGCCTATTTGGCACGTATTGAATTACGTTTGGTGAGTTTTAAATTTAATTCGGTGTTTATAATAAAAATAATTAAATTAATTTAAGCATGGTATCATCCTGTCTAGGCAAATGGTGAGAATTTTAGTAGATTTTGAAATCTACTATATCTCTGGCCCCATGTTGGTGCATGTGTTTTATTGACACTGAAATGTAAGATGTCAAATGGTTTAGATATTATTGTATATTTAGACATATAATCATTGTGTAATAGTGATGTTAAGTCCATTTAATGCAATTTAATGCATTAGAAATCCGTCTTCTTAATGGAAACGCGGCTCGTGTACTACGTACCCGTCTCCAGCCAGAAGTAGGCAAATGCATATGTTGTATGTGGGCCCACCATGATGTATTGTTTATCATGTGTCCATTTTTTTTTTTGTTTTTTTCCATATCATTTTAAGGTATGAGCCCAAATACAAGGTTGGATCTAACGCTCAAGTGGACCACATCCCATGTGACTCTTGAATTTAATACAAGACAAGATGACTTATATTTAATGTGTTTTGTATTTAATGCAACCTAAGCGTGTTATCTAGTATGGTCCACTTATATGTTGGATTTACCTTACTTTTGGGATCATATCTTAAAATAATATAGAAAAAAGATTAGCAACATGGATAAACAAACACTGTCACGGATCTGTCTGCTCCGGGCTGGGTTGGGGCAAGCAGGATGCAATCCAATTCCTCACGACCACCCTAAGAAATAGAACATAACACGCTACATAACACATTAAAATGTTTAGATTCTAATGTCACTATAACTATGTAATATTAGCAAAATGATCCAAAACATTACATTGAGCCTTAATTTTTTTTTTTACAGTGGAGCTTTCAATCACCATTGTTAACTGTAACATGGTCCACCTGAGATTTCCATCTCATAAACTAAGACGATTGGCAATATGGACCAACGGCCTGGATTTATAATACATACATCAAGGTGGGACCCACGTTAATGACCACACCATCTTGGGTGAGGCTGAGCCTGCACATAATCCACTCCCTCATTGGACAATCCCAACCTTTGATTAATGGAAACCAACAAGTTTGTTGAAATTTGACCGTTGATACTAAAATAAATAAAATTATTGGTCTGTGATCCATCTAAATCTGACACCACCAATTCAACGGTTTAATACAAGTTATTTAATATCAAGTGTACAATTTCTTAATGACGGAGCATCAACCATCATTTCCGAACGGGAAATAATAGATAGAATAACATACAGATGGGAATATTCAACCATTTTCTTTTGAATAAGATCAGTTCCATTGACCTTTTAAAGAAATTATTAGGCAGCCAACATCAGCTGTGTACGTCTTAAGATCAACGGTTTGGATTATTAAACATCAACCCCACGTGGGATGGCGATGGTCGGCTCTTATCCAATAAGGATACACGCAATTAACGTGATGTATCAAACCTCTTGGGAGGGAGGCTTACTTGTCTGTTTTATCTTCATAGCACACGTGGCATGCTCTAGGGCTATGGGAACCGTTGATCTCATCGCCCACCAGGTGATGGATCAAAAAACAAGTCACGAGATGGACTGTGCTGGCTATCTTATCAGCAGCCTTAATTTGGGCGGATGAGACAAAATAAGCAATACCACTCTTAAAGTGATTGCGATTCTATGTACACGTGCCACGCGTACGGTTGAGATGAGCGAGCCTCCTCAGTGGCCAGAGGAAAGGGGAAGGGAATAGGTGTTACCCGGATCACACGTTACTAGGTGTTACCCTGGCTGTGGGTCCCACCTTGATGTATGGATTGTAAATCCACACTGTCCATCAAATATTTCAGCTCATTTTAAGGCATGGTAAAAAAATTAAAGCTGATCCAAATCTCAAGCAGACCACACGGTACGGATTGAATGCCATCAATTAAGCTGATATTTGTGTTTTGTGTTCATTCAAGTTTGTGTGACCCTGTTAGGTAACATGTTAGATGTTAGATGTAAAATAAACATTATGGTGGGCCTTAAAAAGTTTTTAATGGTGGTCATTCAATGATTAAAATAATATATAAAAACAATCAATGAATGGTGTGAATAAAAAATCATACATCAAGGTGGGGCCTACATCACAACACCCACTAATGTGGTTCTACTCGGCTCTCAAGCGGGCAGAAAGAAACCATAAATTAATACCATGTTAGCGTGGGATGGGGATTGGGCACCACTACCTCGGTGAACATGGGCTTCAAAGGGTCCACCATGATATATATATATATATATATATATCAATTCCATTCACCAAGGTATGAGTTAAATAAGAAGAAGATTGAAAATTCATGTGAACTACACCATAAGAAGAAGTGGGGATTGAAATCTTCACCAGGCTAAGAAATTTTTGAATCAAGTTGATATTTATGCTTTTACCATGTTCATGTTCATGTGACCTTATAAATAGGTTGGATGGAAAATAAATATCATTTCAATCAATGAGTGTTATTGTCACTATTATTTCCTATGGTGTGGTCCACTTAAGTATTTATAAAATACATATATCATTAGTGTGCTTTACAGAGCCTTTGCTAGTCACAGCTTGTCCTGATGAACGAAAGGGTGTTCGATGCTCTAAAAATTCAGAATTTTGAACAGGCCAGGCTTGCAGGCTGCAGCTCGTCCTACGTAGTTCAGAATCCAGACAAACGCCTACCCTGGTTCACCCTGTCAACAGGCCAAGCTTGGTAAGGTCTAACTCGGATTTTAAACTATTACAGGCTGGGCCTGCCTTACTCAAAATTTGAGTTTTAAACGTGAGCCCGGCCCTTTGTAGCACCTAATCCGTGTGTATATAAGCACTTGAAAATGTAAATGTCATGATTCACTCAAATTAAACCGTCGAAATAGTGGAACTCAATTTTAGATGGCTTAATTACACTGATGTAATATATGGCTGATTTATGGACATCAAATGGACGGTCATAATTAAAAATAACTAACCGTCTCAAATACTTGAAAAAAAGTCTATTATTCAAAGGATTGGATGGTCTGACCTTATTGCATGATCTATCTATAGTAGATTCAGCGTTTTGAAGGCTTTGATTAAAGTTCCAGGATTATCGGATTTATAAGTCCCGAGTGCAGGAGTACGGGCCCTCTCATTCGCCAGAGTATCAGATACACCCTCGAAAAGTGAGAAGGGGCAAAACCGTTATTTAAGAAAGTGGAGGGGGCAATGATTTGAATCACCACCAGACTAAACTCGACTTGGGAGGAAAACCGAAAGCAACCTGGACGCCAATTGCCCTCCCGAAATTACAGTACTAACCCTACCCACTCCTTCTAATCTCAACAATCTCCACGGCGATTCCCCACGATTCCAGGGGCATTTCTCAAACTACCCCCCGCCCCCAACTCTAATATCCCAGGAGGGGAATGTTCGCCCTGGCAAGGCTCATAAGTCATACCCAGCCGTTACAAACTCACACGCTAAAATCGGCCATGAAAGAAGGGTAGTTCGGTCAAAACGTGTATAGAAGATGGTATTTTAGTAATTTCCAGGCCATGCAGTTTTCCTATTTAAAAATCGCCCACTTCCCTTCCTTTCCCTGTAGGTGTTTGGTGAGAGAGAAGAAAGAAAAGCACAGAGAGAGAGAGAGAGAGAGAGAGAGAGAGAGAGAGAGGATGGTGGATGATTTCATGGTCTGTGTCGATCGGATAATAGCATCTGCATGCTTTGAGTCGGTGAATGAAGGGTATAACAGAGGAGGAGGAGAAGGAGGAGGAGGAGTTGGTGGTGTGGATAATTTCTCTGGGAATGGGAATGGAGAAGGGTGTTCGAAGAAAACAGAGAAGAAGGGGGAGATGATAGAGTGTAGGATTTGCCAGGAGGAAGAAGAAGAGCAAGCAATGGAAGCTCCTTGCGCTTGCAATGGGACTCTCAAGGTCTGATTTTTCTTTTTATTGTTTTTTGTTTTTTTAATGTTTTTTTTTTTTTTTTTTTTGGGTGGATTTTGAGTTATGGAGAGTTTTTAAAGACGCATTTTTATTTGGGTCTTGAGTTTTTGTTACAGGGGTGTTTTTTATTTATTTCTATTATTATTTTATTTTAATACATTTTTGGTGTTTGGTGGTTGGGTTTAGAGATTTTTTTTTTTTTTTGCCTTTTCTGATGGAGCCAGCTGATGATTATATTTAATGTGGATTTTGGGTTTTGAATTTTCATTATTTTTAAAAATTATTTAAACGTGTTTTTTTTTTTTTTTTTTTTTTTCCTGTTCTGGTTTTTATGATGCATGTTCCAATTTTAGTTGTTTTTTCAATTATTAATAGTATCTATTTTTTGTAGGGTTTTTTTTTTCTCCTTTCGATTTTAAGATCCAAGTTTTTATTTTTATTTTGTTTTCTGTATTGCTTTTGGGTTTTGGGTTTATGGGATTTATTTTTTTAAATTCGTGGTATTGGGTTTTCGAAATTACGTTTTGAGTAATATATTTTTGGCAACTATCTTGAGATGCATGTTCTTCTTATTTGGTTGGTTTTGTAACATTCTCTAGAAAAGGTATCTTTTTGGTTGGTGCTTTTCTAATTTTAAGACCCAACTGCTACTTATTTTTGTTTTGTTTTTTTTTTTTTTTTGGTTTTCAGTAATGGGTTTTGTGTTTTTGGAATTTTATCTGAGGCTGCGTTTGGTTGCAGCAAATATTATGAAAATTTGCACAAATTAGACTGATTTCTTGTGAAATATTGAGAAATTTCATGATATTTGGTGCAACCAAACACAGCCTAAGGATGTTAATCTCTTTTTGTTTTTGTTTAATTTTTTTTATTGATTTGGTTTCTTATTTTGGTTTTTGTTTCCTTGGTATAGATTTTTCCTTTTTCTTTTCCCCCTTTCTTGGTAATTTGATTGACATTTTTATTATGGGGTTTGATTTTCTGGATTTGATTTGATTTTTTAAAAATAAAATTTAACTTTTGCTTTTCTGTTATTTATTTTAGGAATTACTTCTACAGGTTCTCATTTTTGTGGGGCTGAATTGTTGTATTTGTTTCTTTTTCCTGACATTTGCACCTCCAGTTTTAAATACATACACTCCTATATGCACTGCATTGCAACAAATGCACATACACTTGGCCAACAAAATGAGAGGGGGTATATGTATCAAAAGTAGGGTGTAAATTCCACATTTTTTAAATTTGAAATTTGGTAAACTGTTTGTGTATTTTGGATTGAAAACTGATCAACTACTGTAAACATGCAGTCCCATTTTTCCCTCCATCATGTTGCTTCTGTTACTCTGTAGGACACCCAACCCATGCAAATGGTGGGGTCCACCATTAATACTGGCTGGCGCAAAAAATCAGGCCGGTCCATCCATCAGGTGGGCTATTTGGTGTGAACGAACTAATGAGTGGATCGGCCTTATTTTGGAGACAGCCAGACAGGTGATCTACAGGCTGGGGCTCACCTTTCCCACAGTTCAGAAATTCCATACGTCTGACATGTTGGTGGGAAAGATGGAGCAGGGGTGGCCTACCGTTGAAATGAACAGATGGTCGATGGTCTGACTCAATTTACAGGTCTGGCCTACCTAATAAGCAGATGGACCTGATTTTTGTGATTGGTGATCGTCATGGTGGGGCCCAGCTTTTGCACCAGCCAGAAGGTTTACATATTTAATGTTGGTGGGAATGAAAGGAGCAACATGCTAGGTTGGCATGTGGGTGATCAACATTCTTTTGCATTCCAGAAGCAACTCCTAAAGACTTTCCATTGTTCTTCTGTTTTTGCTTCATGTAGTTTTTTCATGACTCGCCAATTGCATTGGTCTGTGCTGTGTTTGGAAAACACTTGAATGGTGATTCAGCACAATTGAAACACTGTGAAATGTCCATTTAAAGCGAGCAATGTCTGGAAAAAATGGAAAAGTTCATTCCACAATGCATAATGAGTCTTTTCCGTTGAACCAGCTCCCAGTTGTCATTGGGCTCATATACAATGTAAGAGGTCAATGGCAATCTGGGTGACTGTGCATTCTGCCCATTGCGAATTTCAGAATTCCCAAATGGAAATTCTGCTGTGCCTTTGGGGCTGTGGGGAAACAGGCTCTATTGTTTTCAGTTTACCACTTCTCCACCTTTATAAACCCTAAGGGCCTGTTTGGCCAGCTGCATTAGGTGGGATTAAGGTGGATGAAATTGTAAAAGTTACAATAAATGCATGTGTAAGGTATTGTCCCAGGATTGGGTGTATCCCTTGTTTTCTAATACTATGTTTGGAATGTATACATTAAAAAATAAATCCCAGGATTTACTTTCAAATTGCATTTGAATTGAACTCGGATGAAACAAAAATCCAACTTCCATGGGATTAGTAATTCCTTCTCACACTTTCCAACACAAGGCTCATTTTCCAAACCCTACAAAATTAATTTTAATCCCATCTCACACTCCTTCCAAATATGCCATTTTGAATTTCAAAGTGGGATTAGTAATGCAATCCCATTTAATACAACTTAATACCACTGTCCAAACGGGCCCTAAATCAATATCCTGTTGCTACACATCAGGTGCAAGCATGTTGATGATCTGGCTCAAAGATCGGTGTGGACCATGTCCACATCGTATGCAGACCATTGACACTTACTGAAAAACCGTCAGTTTTTTGTGCATGCACGTCTTTGCTTGGTTAAATGTGCCCAATACAATTGCATGTGGGGCATTTGTAGTTTTGGTCTGGTGGGGCCCACCGTGCAGATGAATTGGCCAAAAAATTGGGGCTGCCAATGTGTATGTCAAATGAGGACCATTGCCTTTTTTTCTTACTTTACCATGGTTTTGTACTTCCCTCGTCCACCTGAAAGAGTTGATCGGCCTAATTTTTTGGGCCACAACATCTTCATGATGGGGCTCATTTTGTGCACAGCTACTTCATTGGCATATGTGAAAGCACCAGAACTCTGTTGCATTATGATGTCTTGAACTACTATTTCCTTTTCAACTTGTTCTTTTATGGGATGTAACTTCATGGTTTTGGCTTTGAGTTTGGGACTTGGAGCGTAGATATGTTTGCACTCTGTCTTTTTTTCTTTTTCCTTTTTTTGCTGGGGGTTGAGAGTGGGTTGTGTGAATGTAACCTGTGGACCGTATGCTGATTATGTCCTGTGTTCTTCTCTTGGCGTGTAGTTTGCTCATAGGAAGTGTATTCAGAGATGGTGCAACAAGAAGGGAGATATAACTTGTGAAATTTGCAATCAGGTTGGTTTCTGACTTCCGATACTTTGCCCCCTACCCCCCCTCCCTCCCCTTTATTTATTTATTTATTTTTTATAAAGACTTAGTTTTCCAAATCACTATGCAGTTCAATGTCTTCTTCTTTTTTTTTTTTCATTTGGTCAAATCATTTTAAAGCTCCGTGTTGCTTATTTATTAACATTCTAAAAAAAAGTACTTCCTGTCAAATTGGCAAACTACCACATGCATTTTTTTTTATAATGACTAGAATGTTGTAGGTAATTTCCATAAACACCTCATGTCTCAATCTTTTCTTTTCTTTTAAGTTATCATTCTTTTATGGTTAGTGAACCTATGGTATTTTTTCTGAACATTGTTGTGAAAACAATTTCAGTGATTTTCTCTAATGGTTCTAGGTCTATAATGGGAGTGAATCTACTCTAACAATATCCTTGATGGGTGCACAATATCCTTCACTACATCTGCATATTGTTGATGCCATTTTTTTTCTGTTAATTTTCTGTGTTTGTTAGGTATATTCTCCAAATTACTCCCTTCCACCAACCAGACCTTCTGATGGCATGGCAATTGATATCAGGTATCTTCTGAAAGCTCCATAATTTGCATTGTTTTCTTTTCTTTTTCCTTGTGCATATCTATGGTTTGAAATTGTTTACAGGATTCATATATCATATTCATGTTTGATATGAAAGAATATCCATTTTAAATTCATGGTGCATGTTGATTCTAGTATTCTCTGTCCTTCCTTTTGCCCTTTCCACCCCGTATTCTTCTGGTTGCTGATATTTTAGAGATATTTCCCTCTCGAAATATCCTTTTTGTAGAAAACAAATTAAATTCTATTAAAAGAAAACGACTTCAACAAGAATTGTAAGATTCCCAAAGCGGGAGAAACACCTCTAAATTGAAAGCACACGCAACTCAATATTGTCCTATGTGGCTATACCTGATCATCCTCATCAGACATACGTGGATGCTCATGCCAGTGGTCTTGGATTTGGGTGCATGATTTGGATTTGTCGGTCATTAATTTTGAACTTCCAAGTACTGGTTAACATTGGTATTGTGCTCCAACATGTAAGGCCATACTTGCAAGTGCCCCAAATGTAGCATAGTACATCGTATTAGTTTGGTTTGCTCTTCATGTTTTGCATTCACTGATTAGTTACCCCACTCAAGCTTGTAATAGCTAAATGCTGTTGATTGGATCAAAGGTTGGAATGCATATGGTAAAGAGGTTTGCTTGTATACATCTCGACGTATTACAATAAGACACATTGGGATTCTAGTTGTTGGATTTTGGTCCCCTTTCAATGATGCAAACCATTTATTTCAATGGTTATGGTGACTGTTCATGATCAAATCAAAAGAGTCAAATTATCAAAGGGTTGAATTAATCCAACTGAGAGCTTCTATTTGTTGTCTTTCTGCTGTACAAAGTGAGACTTCTTATATAAATGGTTTGGATCATTGGGCGATGACCCAGATTCAAAGGCTTGTGTCCCGACATATCATATTGCAAATCAGGATCTATTTGAGCAAACCTTTTTGGGAAATATGGCATCACAAGAAACAAGACAGTAGATGCTTTGCTGAAGTTGAATATTAAGAACTTAGGCTGCTCAGGGCAATCTTGGTAGCCTCCCCACAGAACTGTACTCAGGTCTGTAGCAAGGATTCCTATGTCATGTCTTGTCTGCCAACATCATGCATTGTGTGCTAGCTTGCTCAGTGCATAGTGCTTGCTTTCTCTTGTGTATTTATTTGCTCCTTGGATATCACTTACATTTTGCTTGGAAAGCTTGCAAATCAAACACTCCTATATCTTGTCAGCCTCCCAGTGTAGCTATCATCATATTTTAAGAACCAGCTTGAAAAATATCGCAATAAAATCGTGGAAAATATACAACGATATTATCGGAAGATTTTCAAAATATTGGCAGATTTTAACACATTGTGTTACACACATTGAGATATTAATTCGAAAATGTAAAAACCTTAAGGAATTTCTTATGTTATTATATTTAAAATCTAATTTATTTATTAATTTACAATGAATGTTTTTAAATCTTTTAATTTTCGGAGAGATTTTCCTGACGATATCATGAGAAAAACCTCAAAATTTGAACATCTCCCGAGCAATTTCTGGGTCTAGAAAGATAATGAGATTTGTCACTATGTTAAGTACTCGATGGAGCACTAAAAGCTTGCTCAAGTACATGGTAACCGTGCACTCGTAAAACTTTGACTGAAAACTTGCCAAATGGAACAACGAACAACATATCAGCTTCTCAAACTCAGTCATATCGTTCCATAGCTTCTCATTGCGATCTTTTCTAGAAAAGAAGATCTACTAGGAACTATTTTGTTTGATTCTGCTTGTTTTACTTTTCCTCTTCTGTCAGGGGATTATGAGATTTCATTCCTTTCATTGCAATTCTAATTTGAAGTTGGGACTCCAAGATTCACCATTTTTTTTTCCTTTTGCTTTCTAGACAAAGCTGGGGGCAAAGGATTGATCTCCACGATCCTCGTTTTCTTGCTCTGGCTGCTGCTGAGCATCGTTTACTGCAAGTTGAATATGAGGATTATACTGTTGCAAACACTGGTGGCATGGCCTGTTGCCGCTCTGTTGCTCTCATTGTATGTTATGCACTTCCAACCTTGAAATACTGTCATCTATAGATTGCTTGCTTCTGTTTATTATTTATTTATTTTGAAAAATGCTGGAATCCTGAAATATCCTACCAACTTGTGCAGCTAATGCTGCTTCTGCTTGTTCGCCATGCTCTCATGGTCACAAGGGACTCTGGGCTGGTGCAGGATGTGTCGACGTTCTTCAATGTAAGTTTTCTTTCTCATCTGCATACATTCTTTTTCATCATAAGAAATACGCATAACATACATCACACATACATGCGTAGTTGCATACATGTCTTTGGATATATTTGTCCAGACCACACACATTTGGATTAGACGTGTATATATAGAGCTTTGCTAAGCCACACGTGTGTGCAGTAAAGATCATGTAGATGCCACACATGTGACAGCATGGCACAATAGGTCCGAGATCCAATCCATCCATCAGAATGGCACCACTATATTGATGCCCTAGCCCAAAATCAGATTGATCCGCTGGTCAGGTGTGCCACTGTTGTAAAATGAATGTACAGCTCTGAAAAACTTGGCTGAAGTTTTCTAACCCATCCACCTGTTCCCAGTATCGAGGCCCACATCTGATTGGACTGGATTTTATTTTTGGGAAAATATGTACAAGTTTGGACTGACCTGTCTGATGGATGGATTAGATCTTGCATGTATGTGCCATGTACACCAGCTTTATTGCATATGCATGTGTACTTAGCAAAGCTTTGCACACACACACAAAACATGAGCTACATGCAAGTTCTACTGTAATACGAGGAATTGTATGATATTCGACAGAGGATATGGATAATTTCCCCCCCGAAGAAAAAAAGAAGAAGAAGAAGAAAAAGAAGCCTTCCAAAGAAAATAAAAATATAATTGCACTCCATATACTTTGTTCTAGTCCGAATATTTTTCAATCCTTTAGATTCTAAAGTACCCCTTTTTAAATTTGTGAATCTAGCTTTGTGTTTACTCCCACAATTCATCTTGTAATTGGGAACTCATTTGTCTCTCCACTATTGGTGTGGTCAACACATTTGTTACCCCTTCATACACATTGTGGGATTGAACTTTTGAGCCGTAGTATGAAACTTTGTGAAAGAGTGATGGAGCAAAGGCAAGGCATTGAGATGAATGTATCAAAAAATCAGTTTGGTTTCATGTTAGGGATGTTTACTACTGAAGCTATCTTCTTACTTAGGCAATTGATGGAGAAATAGAAGGAGAGGAGGATCTCCACATGGTCTTTATTGACGTAGAGAAAGCTTACAATAGAGTCCCCAGAGAGTTTAATATGGTGGGTGTTGAGAAAAAAAATGGAATTTCAAGGGGATATGTTGACATGATTAACAAATTGATTTATGATCTATCTAAATTGGGAACCATGATTTGAACTGTCTAATTAATCTGCCTTTCTACCATAACACTGCTAAAGTATCAAAGTTTCTCTTATTTTTGTTGAGGAGCATCTAATTCCTCTTGTAATGTAGTGCTAATGAGCTGCACCGGGTTATTTACTCACATACACAGCTGATTACTCATCCATACCCATCCACAAGCTATTTTAGAAAGGAAGGGCCAAAGTAAAACTTTAACTGAATAAATATTATTTTCAGGTTTCCCTTCTTCAGTTTGCTGGCTTTCTTCTGCCCTGCTATGTGATGGCCCGTGCACTCTATATTTTACAGAGCCGGAGGAGGAGACAGGTATTATTTATTTATTTTTTTGATTTCATGTCCCTGATTTCTTGTCCCTGATTCCCTGATTTCATGAATGGGCAAAACTGTTTAATTTCCAAAAAAGTAAAAAAGAAAATGAAAAAAGAAAATGCAAATGAAACAATGAGGTCAATTAAGGTTGCAAGATCCAACCCAAGATCAGGTCGGGTTGTGAGGAAACTCCAACCTGATCAGGTTGGGCTCGGGCTGAGCATATTCCGGTCGGATTAGGTCTGGTTGCGAATGATCATATCTATCTAGGTTGGGGTGGGTTGTTTTAGGGTCGAGTATAGAGGAATTCGGCTTGGGTTTGGGTCAGATACCTTGTTGGAATTTGAGTTGGTTTGGGTTGCGAATTGAGTTGTCTCAAGGTCTGGTCAGGCTTGGATCCATACTCTTGCTCTGGTGGTAGACTCTCAGGAGTTTCAATACCCGGTCAAGCGTTCGAGTATCCATAGGTGGTGAAATCCCACTAGAGCGTGAGTGTGTGGGGGTAAATTAAAAAAAAAGAAAAAAGAAAAAAAAAGGCTTGGCTAACCAACCAAACCCAACCCAACCCAGCCCAGCCTGCCGAAGTTGCACCCCTACCATCAATGAAGAAAATGCCCCTCTTAAAAATGTACTTCTTTTGAGGATGCAAGGGGCGAACCTGCAGGAACAAGTGTTGACATATTCATTCGTTATACTAATATGTTGCAATGGAAAATATAAGTGTTAGATTCAAGCCACTCTTCAGGTGGGCCCTTCAATGTAAACTCCACTCGCCTGCATAAGTTGCGCAAGTACACCAGAGATGGATGGTGAAAGGACTTTCTCCAATAGTTCATCTGTACATGTTGTCCATGGATCATCTGGACCATGTATTGTCACCTGAGTCCACCTGACAGGCAGCTTGGACCTCTCGCATGCATGTCATGTTGGCACATGCGAGCTTGTCGGCCCTTGACAACCCTTGCGCGTCATTAGCAAAATCCTTCTTTTTTGGAATTGATACTATATTGAATTGTTTTTAATTTTTAATTTTTGACAGGGCTAAAAACCATTGAATCTCTACGGTTCTGCTCTTCCATATCACAGGCGAGCTTTATGCGATTAACAAACGCAGGCTTTGAATATCATGTTTTTCTGTAAGTTGTATTTAAAATCAATGCGCCAAAACCGTCTTGGAGCTTCTCATGTGATTAAATTGGCGTGTAGATTCCTCTCAAGCTTTTTACCCGAAAAGCCAAAAAGAAAGAAAAATGTAAATGTGGGAATAGATGAAATGGTTATTGCTGTAATTTCTCTAAATCGTGGAAGTGGGCCAGGAAAATCTTGCCTTTTAAATTCGCCTTGTGTTTGTGTTGATACTTTCGCCCATTTTCTTAGTTCTGTTACAAAAAATGCCAGCGATCTGTATCTGTTTGGTTGTCACTCAAAAGAGGATTTTATCTCATTTTAGTCAACAGTGATTATGGATTAGAGTTAGAGATGATAATTTATCTAAAGATATTGGGTTATGAAGATAATTTTTAATCAGTGCTGAAATCTCAAATACATAATTACTGTTAACTAAAATGAGATGAACTCATTTTTTAGCGGCACAACTAAAATTTTAAGCTGCAGATTCCACTGTTTTGTTTTCAATTAAATGCTTTTTAATGATGAATAGGTTGCAGTTGATGTGGTTTTCTCGGCTTAGCGGGCTCATTTTTGATGGGGTGGAGCTTTTGGTGCAGGCTCATTGCCTCATCAGACCATCTTAGCTGGACCCTCAGAAATTTTGGCTCTGGAATTCAATCCATTGAAATTTGGGTTGGGTCTAAGTCAACAAAGCTGACCCATTTATTTGATGGGCGGGTTCTTGGTGTGTAGGGTCTTTAGTCAAAAAAGCTGACCCATTTATTTGTTGGGTCGGGTCTGGGCATGGGGAGCGGATTAGGTGAGACTCCCGGTCCACCGAGGTGGATGGTGGGATACCTGTGGGGCCCACTGTAATAGATGTGACTACATCCACTCCATCCATCGGTATTAAAAGCTCATTTTAGAATATGGTCCAAAAAATGCAGTTCCAAATGGACTCATGGTACAGGAAACAGAGGTGATTGACCATTAAAAACTTCTTGTGGACCACAAAAACTTTGGATCAAGATGATATTTGTGTGGTCTCTTCATCTAGGTATTTGTGGCCTTATCAACAGGTTGGATGGCAAATAAACATTCCGGTGGAATCCCTCAAGTTTTTTATGGTGGGGATTTAATCATGACCGTTTGTTTCTTGTAAAATTTGGGTTGGGCTCCAAAAAAGAAAAACTGATCCATTTATCAAATGGGTCATGTCTGAGGGTAGGATGATCTGCTCCAACCCATTTCTCATGTTTCGGGTCTGGGCAAGTGGGTTTTCACTCAAATAATGTCCCCATGGAAAGACTCTAAACACAAAATACCTACTCGAAGTTCAAAATTACTTTTACATCCAATCCGTTAAAATTAAACTTTGATGTGGGATGTGGGTTTGGTCCAAGTCATATTTTTAGTGGGGTGGGGCTGGGTTTAGGACCCTGATCAGACCCATTTTTCTCATGGGTTGGGTCTGGGCAAGTTGGTTCTCACGCAAATAATGTTCCAGTGAAATTATTGTAGACCAAAACACTTAATTAAAGTTCGAATTTTGGTATGTTAAAATTCAAGTTGGACATGGGTCACGTCCAAGTAAAAAAAAAAAGAAGAAGAAGAAGAAGAAAAAAAGCTGTTCCATTTATTAAACGAATTAATGAGGCCTTTGTAGGAAGAGATCCCATAATGTATTTTATCTAAAACTGATATAATTTTGATTGGTAATTCAATGAAAATTATTTGAACTAAAATAGAGAACATGGAGTGCAATTTTAATAACAATAGGAGTAGAAACAAGAAATTAGTAAATATTGTTGACTAAGAAATTTTCTAAAATGGCAATTTTTTTATATCTTTGGTTGACAATTCATGAGAGTGCAGAGATTAAGAAGAATTTTTCCATGAGATTTAAGGTGGGAAGGAGAAAAGGAGATGCCGTGATGGAGTTCTATGTGATTGTTGTGTACCAGTCAAACTAAAATAAAAATTTATATAAAACTAGCCATGCTTTACAGAATGATGGTGGGCAGTTGAAGAATAATGTTCATACCATGGGTACAGCTTAAATGAAGATATTGAGATGGATGGATAGTAAAACAAGTAAGGATAAAGTTATAAATGAATGTATTTGAGGGAATTTATAAGTATCACCGTTAAGTAACAAACCACCATGGGCCCACACACATTGATTTATAAAGATCCTTAAAAACATTCTTGGGTGGATCCAACATTTGTAGAAGAAGATTAAACTCCAATGCGATGTGCGCCCACCTTGATTTTTTCATGACATCCAAACCGACCATTCCCTAATGATTTCATCAGCACCGACACCCAGATGGACCACGCTACATGAAGCAGTTAGGATGGGGACACTAACAATTAAAAACATTCCAGGTTGTGTATATGCCATCTAATCCATTCAGAACATGTGCTCAATCAGGCCAAAAATCAACCCATTCCAAAGCTCAGGTGATAGCCACGTCACATGATTTTATAGGTGTTGGGCATGATTTCACATGATGTGGCCCACCTGAGTTTTGGACCGTTTTGATTGTTGTCGCGGATAGCTTCTTGCATATTCCCATTTCTTATAGTGATTGATGGGGGTCCACCTTACCTGAAGTGGGCCCCATCAATCGATAGAAGGATTTCATAGGAGTTGAGAGGCTAAGTGGGCCATGTTCATTGAACGGGAAATGATCAGAGGCAGGTGCAGCCTTGTAAGTATTCAAGCATCAGATGCATCTGTAATCAATCACTTATCTGAGCCCTTCATCTTCATCTCTTGCACATTTATTCCTTCACATGAGACATTCTTTCGTATTACATTTCCACATAAACCAAAGGCTAAGATGAGTTGGTACACATCACCTGCTTGGGGACGTTTGATCTGGAACGTTGAGGCTGCCTACGAAACCTTTGGGAAGTTAGGATGGAAATCCCGGGTTTCTCTTCTTCTTGGATTCTTGATGGACGGAAATCAGTTAGGCCCCACAAAGATGTTTATGCAAAATCCACTCCAACCACCAAGTGAATCACCCCTTTTTAGGCGCAGAGTCCAAAACTCAGATACATCAATGATTCATGTGGACCACACGTTTGAAAATAGTGTCTACTGACTCTCACACTCCTCACAGTTTTATGGCCCATATGAATCACGAATGGATCTGATTTTTATGCCTTATGACTAAATTTTGTTTTGGAATCTAATGGTTGGAGTGAATTTTATATAATCATCAAGCTGGGCCATGCAAGAATCAAGAGTGCAAGTCTCTCCCAACCGTTTCCTTTGGTGTCACCCGCCTAAATCACAGGTCGGCCTGATTTTTTGACCATCAACCTAATATTGGATTACACGTCTAATGGACGGGGTGGATTTCACATACACATCGTAGGGGCCCGTCAAAAATCAAATGGACATTTTTTGGACGATTAATAATTCAAATAATCCAATGCTTCCAACCCAACCACTCATCCCAACCACACATCCAAGTCCAAATTGGACAGAGTAAGGAGAGGATTTGAGATACTCGAATATCTTCACCAACATTGTTGGGTCTCTCTTTTCCTCTCTTACATCTTGACAGCACACAGTCAACTCACATGGTTCTACTAGGACATCCTTCTTTTTATTTCCAGATACGCCATTTCCCTTCTCATATACTCTCTGCCTATCTTTTCTTTACTTTCATTAGTCTTCCTGATGTATGCTTTGTTACATTAGTTACACTTTGGTGAGTTAGCTTGACATTGAGCATAAAACCCCTACAAGCTGACTTGGATGCTGTCTTTCTAGAGCTTATTTAAATTCCTCTAAAATTTTGTAATTTCTATCTCTTTGAATTGGAGAATGGTACCATCGTAGTTAAAGCAGAAGTCACCGATGTGCCATTGTATCAGGTAGTAGATTAATGATCCATTTGCGTTCCATTCTCTTTTATTGAAATGGAGTAAATATCCGAATTGATTCTTCTAAACATCTCCCTCCTTAGGGCATTTGTTGCGTTCATGCTTTAGAGTAGTTAGAAATTCTACTAAGTATTTGGCAGTGACCTTTACATCTAAGTATCCTAAATAAGGACCAGGCCTTTTTGCATCTAAAGAGGATTTTATAATGCGTGGAACATAATGAATTAGATTTAAGTGTAATTATACCAATTCATCTAGAGAAAGTATCTATAATTTATTAAATGTGATATGAGCTATGGATCGCCAACATGAGCTATGGATCGCCGATATGAATTATAGATTGTAGATAGAAGTTGTGTATTGGCAATCCAAAATTAATATTGACGATCTAATGTTAATATTAAAATGATCCTAATACTTGTTTACGGCTGTCCAATTAAAGTAAACTGATTAGATCGGTTGAAGGATGGCCTTAATACTTGTTCACCGCTTTTCAATTAAAGTAAATTGATCAAATTGTTTGAGGGATGACCCCAATCATTGATTTAGTGAGGCCCACGTTGCCATTTTTAAAAGGCATTCTCGACTTCCACGAAAAGTGGCCGTACAAAGGTGCACTGTTAAATGAGTATTTTTCTCTTCCAAAAATACAAAGAAGCACATAGATGACTAAAAAATAATGAATTCTAGGTACTGGTTGGTGCTCCATTCATCCATTTTTTGAGATCATATCAGGGGATTATCCCATGTGCGTGTGTGTGTGTATATATATATCTCAGGTGGACCACACCATCGGAACAATTGTGCTTGAACTCCCATCATTGAAACTTCCATAAAAGGTTTGGATCAAGCTGATATTTGTGTTTTCCCTTGACCTAGGTCTACATGATCTAATCAAGGGTTGGATGGCAAGCAAACATTTCAGCAGGACTTGGAAACTTTTTAATTGTGAGTCTTCAATCACTACTTTTTTGTGGCGTGGTCCACCCGAGTGTTAGAACTATCTCAATTTTGGGCTCATTTCTAAAATAATGAGTCAAAATGGATAGATGGCGGGGATGAAACACATAAAAAAATAATTTCAAAAAATAGAAATTCATTACTGGAGGGTGACTACCAAATCCGAATCCCTCAATCCTACCGTGAGGCCCATCTCAGTACTGGAGGTTTGAATCAATCTGATATTTGTGTTTTCCCTTCATCCATGTCTTGTGATCTTACGAAGAGGTTGGATGACAAATAAACATTACTGTGGGCCCTAGGAATGTTTCAACGGTGGAAATCATTATTCCCACTGTTTCCAGTGGTGCTGTCCACTTGAGCTTTAGATATACTTCAATTTTGGGATCAATACTAAAATGACATGGAAAAATGGATGGACGGCGTGGATAAACCTCACACATTCACGGTGGGTCTAATAGAGTTTACTCAGAGTGATAAAAGCGTACTGAGTGTGGATCTTTACTCTTGCTCCGGTGGTAGAATCTCAGGATTTTCAACTCCCGGTCAAGGGTTCTAGTATCCATATGTGGTGAAATCCCACCACCGATTTCATCCTACCGACCTACCACACCATACTAATTAGTAGGTGTAACCCTTGACAAGTGGGGCCCATCTTAACAAATAAACTGTATATCCACGCCGTCAATCCTTGTTCACAGCTAATTTTACGGTGTTAACCCAAAAATTAAGAAGTTCCAAATCTCCCATGCAATACACCACTAGAAAAAGTAGTGAATGAGCATTAAAAACTTTTTGTAGGCCACAAAAGCTTTCGATCAAGATGATTTTTGAAAATTTCCCTTAATCCAGGTCTGGTTAACCTAATTATCAATGGGTTGGATGGAAAATAAACAGTATGTATCTACTTACAGTGGGTGTGGGGATGTTTCTAATGGTGGGCTTTCAATCAACACTGTTTTTTGTGGTGTGGTCCATCTGACACTTAGATCTGTTAAATTTTTGAGACCACATCCGAAAATGAGCTCCAAAAATAGATGGACGACATGGATATACAACACGTTATCAAGGTGGGCCCCACATAATGTAATACCCACTAAGGTGTAATCCACTTCAACTACGTGCCCAAGTTACAGACTTACAACCCCAATCCAGAATCGTCGACTTAGGTTTGCACAGCATATGCATGGTTTTCAGTTTTTACAAATAGGCATGAGATATTGAGAACTTTAATCCATTGAATTGAATATTAGATGTGAATGGACCTACTGTGTGTGTAGAGTAATGGTCTCCTGCGCATTGTATGGAGACCTTTTATGCACATTTTATCACCGGTCTCGCAACTTTTCTAAGTGTGTATGAGGTAAGCCTTACTATGACACGTCCTTCAAGTTCACATCCTTCAATAAATTTTGGTAGATTTATGAGTTGGGTAGGCCACGGAAAGGGAAACAATGGGAGAGGAGGGCGCCTACCTTTAAATTTTTACAGGGCTCATCATGATGTTTATGTAAAATCAACTCCAACCATTGGCTGCCTTGTGAAAATTAATTTATGGAGAACAATCATTAGGCGCATGTGTGTTGTAAGTCGGCCACACCAAGTAAAAAAGTTTGGATGGTGGGCATCCGGTCATTGTTTTTGCTCATGTGGCCCACCAGAATTATGGATGTGGCTATGTTGGATTTATATGTCTAAATTATCTTCGTTACATTTATGATCGGAGTAGATTTTACATGCACATCAAGGTGGGGCCACTGTGTGTTGGTTGGGATGTTCTTGTTACATGTTGAGACCTTTGGCAGCCACTTGGTTGTTGGTCGCCCAACAATGATGTATTTATTTAATCTTTACAAATTCTTTGTATAACATGATCCCAACAATGAGACAGATTCAAGTAACAAGTGGACCATGGCACAAGAATAAGTATAGGCAGGCCCCACCATTAAAACTTTCTTTGGGGCCACCAAAGTTTTGAAAGAAATTGATATGGTTGTTTTCCCTTAATCCAGCCCTGTATGACCTAACCAATAGGTAGGATGACAAATAAACATTACCGTGAACCTTAGGAAGTTTTTAATGGTGGGAGTTCAATTCACTATTTTCTTACATTGTTGTCCACCTAAGATTTGGATTAGGCTTATTTTTTAGCTCATGCCATAAATTGAGTTAGAAAAATGGATGAACAACTTAGATTAAATAAATACTTAATTATTGAGTCCGCGAGCACCTAACTAGAAGTAAGGTGGCTATTGAACGTTTCAGCGTGTAATCCGCTAGCAACCCCACCAATACAGGGACGACGGGAGGTGGGACCACCTTGATGTTTTTGTAAAATTCACTCCTACAATGAGGGGCATGATGCTAATTTAGGCATATGAGTTAAACATCAGCCTCATTCAGCCTCATCCGGTTGGCCACATGAGTAAAAATAGTGCAATAGACTCCCACTATCCAAAATGTTTCACTTGGTGGGGTGCACCTAAATCACAAATGTTCATATTTTTTTTTTTCTTTATGCTTAATTATCATCTTGGACTTAATAGACGGAGTGAATTTCATAGACACATTACGGTGAAGCCCATCTCAAATATTGCATATCAGACCCAGTTATTGCCTGGATTTATGAACATGGTACCGTTTAATAGCCCATTTTAATCATATTTGTGTTGCAGGGCGTATTTACGAGCCTGGACTGGGAAAAGGTACTGAGAGCATGGATTTAACATTCAGAATGCACCAAGGCAAGGGACGGACTCCAAGGGACCAAGATCGACGGAATTACACGCCAGGGATCTGCGAAAATCGAGAAATTGAAGCTCAAGTGGCCTGAAAAGTGTCCAGAATGCAAGATCATAGGGTTCCCACCATCCGATCAGTTCGAAACTTTATATATGGCCTGAAGACCTTAAATAAGCCGTACAAATCAAAAATCAGCTATTGGACCGCTGTGAAAATGGCCCAACGGTTAGATCAGCCCCTTAAAACCTTAAGTGGGTCCCACCTGATATCTGGATATTCTCCATTTTTGGTCTCAACTGTTTAAATGAGCTGACAAAACGGATAGACGGAGCGGATCTCTCAAAAACATCATAATGGACCCCACTGGAGTATGCGTGTGCATAGTGCATAAGTGCACTGGCCGTGCACAGGAACGAGAAGTCGGTCAATCCGACTTTTGACCGGCTTCTTCTTCCAATTTCAACCAAAACGCAACAGCGTTTTACGCCGTGCATCACGGTTTCGAGTTGTGGGCCCCACACATCATCCAAATGGATGATCAGTGCCGTCTATTGCGTCCATAGGGGGGCGAAAACCCTCTCCTAGGTGTCCGTTTGTCCTCATGCAAGTTACGGGGAGATTCTAACTATAAATCGCAGGTTGGACGGCAGCGAGCAAAGTTCAGTGGACCACACCAACTACACTCCAAAACCGTCCATCCCAGACGGTTTTTCGTCATGAAAACAATGGACGGAGTGGATTCTACATCGGAATTCTAGCGTGGGCCCACAGTCACCACCGACTCAAACGGCGTCCGCGGCTCTGTTCCTGTCTGCGAAACAGAGGCTGCGGATGATCTTAGTGGGCCATCATCACGGACCAAATCATCAATCCGAGCCATCCATAATGCAGAGGGGTACGATCTGGTCAAACCCATGTTGATTTTTGTGAACTCATGCACACACACGGGCTAGTTTCAGCAGTCATAAACGGATAGCCCTGCGACGATTGCAGCGTGATTATTACGTTTGGCCGCGTCAAAAGCATTCCAAAACCAGTCACCTCCGGTCAAAATTTCGAGGAGCAGCGAGTGAACGGAGTGGATCTCCTGTACGAACTTAAGAACGGGCCCTACCGAAAAATTTGCGTAAGAAGTTTCTGTTGCTGCGCACGCTGCCGTGCGTGAAAGAACTGCTACGCACGCTGCCGTGCGTAAACGGGTCTTTCGCACTCTCCGTCTGCAGGAAGGATAAAAGGAGAGAGGAAGTTCGGAGGGCTGGCATTGAGGTGAGGACTTGAGCTTGATTGGAGGATCGGTTTTGTTTTTCTGGAAGGAAGCTGGACGTGAAAGCAAAAGTTGAGTTTGAGGATTGGCTGTTGCTGCACGTCAGGGAGAGTGAAAGAGAAACGGAGGGGAGTTGAGGAGGCAGCGAGGACTTGAGCCTGGTTTTCTTCTTTCTCCTTTATATCTCTTTTATTTCTTAAGGTTAGCCTAATCATGACGGGCTAAACCTCCTGTAACGAGATGAGAGATTCTACTTTGTACCTTTAAAATTCATAAACTGAATTTGATTTAGTTGATTATTAAAAGAATATTTTTCTTAGTCTTTAATGGTCTGTTGTGACTGAAATTACAATGGGTTTGCTATGGCTTTGAATATTTCTTTCCCCTTTTTACGTTTATGAAGTCAGGAAGCCATGTTGTTCATCATTGTTCCATGGGCATGGTAGGATGACAGTACCCTTCCTGATCTTCATACATTGTTGATTGGTTGGTAATTAGTTTAATCCTGTTGTTTGCTTTGTCTCCTGGGCATGGTTAGATGATGGAATCCATTCTAATTTATATACCCTTCATCTCTTGAAACCCAGATCAAGTAAATTCAGTTTGAATTCCATGATTCCTGATGCAAGCATAAGATCTCCCTGATCTCTACAAGTGGATCCTCTGAATCCCTAGTTTCCCTTCCTCTGAATTCCTTAAAGTTTTAATTATTTCTTAAATTCTATTTGGTTTAGATTACATCTTAGTCTAGTTCTAGTTCTACTTGGTTTCAGATAACGTACAGGTATCAGTCCCTGTGGATTCGACCTCGGTCTTACCGAGTTTATTACTACATCACAACCCTATACTTGGGGAGTGAACATGCCCCTTTCTAGTCTAACGATGTATTGTCGAAGCAAGATGTAACTCGATGTAACATGCTAATAAATGAATATGACCAGTTTCATTTTATTGATTTTTTACTCAGTTTACATGCCTGTTTTTTTTTCCGAGTCTTTTTCATTGCTTTGTTGTGCGGACCACCATCAACACCGTGCATTTTATGGGTCCCCTTTAAATTATGAAATATCCCAAAAATCAGCGTATACGGAACTCAGTGGGCCATATCATCTAAAATCATGTGAAGACATGCGTAAAACATATAAAAGCACTTGGGGGTGACAACTTGAGCTTTGGGGTTTGGACAAGTCGACCCCATGTGGTCCAAAAAATGATTATGAATATTTTAATGGAGGGTAACCCCTCTCAACTTTTGCATATGCTGTGGCCCACAAAAGTCACGGATTGACTTGATTTTTAAGCCCTAGGCCCACCATGGAATGGTGCATCTGATTGATGGAGTAGATGTTCGACATACATCATGATAGCGCCCACACAGCTGGCCCTCATGAGAAGTTTCCATATATATATATATATATATATATATATATATATATATATATATATATATATATATATATATATATAGGCGAATGGTCATCTTCGCACGGAACTCATGCCAACTTTTTGTGGGCCCATAATACACGATGTGAGTCCGAAATCTGAATGGTCCACGTGACGCGGTACCCCATGAAACCTCTAAGGCTCAACTTTTACTTTGATTCAAAACTTTGGCAGGCCATGAAAAAGAAAACTGTTTTATCCCTTGATTTGCATTTCTATTTTCCTTGGCCCACTAGAGTTTACATCAGGGTGAAAAATGGTCCTTGGGGTTTCATGGGATTCCACGTCACATGGACTGTCCGGATTAGACTCCTATGACACGTGTGCAAAGGTGCGCAGTGAGCATGCCACGTATATATATATTATAGACCCAAGCCGTTGTCCATCAGTTTTGACTACTCATTTTATGGCATGAGCCTAAAAATGAAGCAGATGGAAATCTCAAGTGGACCACAATGCATGAAACAGTGGAAATTGAACGAGTGGCCAACAAATTCGTTAGATCCCGGGATCCTCCGAGATGGGTGGATCACTGTGGGGCCCAGCTTGATTTATGTACCTTACATCCATGCCATCCATCCTAAAAACGAATGTACGTATCTGGACAACTTGGCCGAAGTTTTCTATCCCATTCACCTGTTTATTCAATTGGCACCCACATGCTGAGCGGACCATATATATATATATATATATATATATATATATATATATATATATATATATATATATAAAGTAACAACCTAGCACATATATGCCCATCTTGAGTGATGGGTAAAACTAAATGTGGAAAATTCATCCAGAGGCAATCCAAGGAGGCCCCATATGTATTATAGTCTACTTGCGCTCTTTGGATCGCAATTAAACAAACCAAAGATTTACAGACTGTAACTGATGAATGGCCTAGATCATCTTGCATATGTGCGCGGTGAAGAGGAGCGACAAGCGTAACATAAGCAAAGTTGAGAAGAGACAATGAGTGGTGTAGTGAGAAGAGAAACTTGTAAAACTCAATTTTCATTTAGTCGAAGTAAGAATATGTATACACTTTATTTATTTAAATCAAATATAGACACATTACGGAAGCCCTCCATGCAACTTGTCAGTGCATGTTGGATGATAGATCAGAAGTAGAGACATTTAAAAAATAAATATTAATATAGCTATAGAGTGTGTCACACACTTTCACATCTTGACATGGGTGTGGTATTTTCATGTGTCGACAAAAACTTATTAAAATTGGCCTGGACTATTTTGGCAAGAAAAGAAGAAATCAGGAGAAGGGAGAGTATCCGACATATGGCCTTA
The DNA here is from genome assembly GCF_029962835.1 of Magnolia sinica. Lineage (NCBI taxonomy): Eukaryota > Viridiplantae > Streptophyta > Magnoliopsida > Magnoliales > Magnoliaceae > Magnolia > Magnolia sinica. The sequence continues at coordinate 86,744,198 of NC_080575.1, read as the reverse complement.
GAATGCCCTTCATCATTGATCTAACAACTAATTGTGGTCCAATCCTATGATGGGTTCAGTGTCTTAGGAGTAAAGCCTTTGATTCTGATATTAATTTCAACTAATTGATTATTGATTAAAATATAAATTATTAATTAATATTTTTATATGTTTTAGCACTGGATAATTTTTTAAACATCAATTTGGGAGGAAAAGACACATAAAACCCCCCATGTCAATTTTTACTTTGAACCAAAATAAATGGGCATAAAAAGTAAACACTTATTCCCTATTTGAATTTCTTTTGCTAGGCCCACGGATCTTAATGGTAAAATTACCCCCAAGGTTTATGGGATCCGCACTATGACATTTGGTTAGGTCATGTGTGACATGCCCCCTACCTCTTCCTTCAGTTAATATTGATTATAGGGAAAAGTCATGGCTTACCTCACAGTCCGTCCCAAGCACAGGGCCACGTGATGTTTGAATCACACCATCTTACGATCACATTCATTTGGGCCTAGTTCAAATTAAGTCAATCCTGATTGTGGGCAACCACATCAAGTGGGGAGGGCTACATTAAAACATTCAAATATTTTTGGGCCCACCAATGGTTTGAAATCCATCATTAGTTTCCATTGATGGGGTTCAAACAAGTTCTGAATTAAACTAATGGCCCCACCAATGTTTTATATTTTAACGTTCTAATGATTTTAGATGTATGGCCACCATTTAGTATGGATTTTGGATTCCCAATTGTAGGACCCTCAAAGATGTTTAGGTGCAATCGTGGGGCCACACGTGACCTCACGGGCTTTAGGAGGCGAGTATAGACCTTTCTAATAAATGGATATATATATGGGTCGAGCTGTGTGGGCCCCACTGTCATGCATGTCCACCATCAACACCGTGCATTTGATGAGTCCCTTTTAAATTATGGAATATCCTAAAAATCGGTCGTATATGGGACTCAGGTGGGCCATACCATCTAAAATCATGTGAAGACATGCCTAAAATATATAAAAGCACTTGGGGGGGCCCACCTAAAATTTGGATGCATTGGATATGTGGACCACATCTCGTTGGGCCCAAAAAATGACTATGAATGTTTTAATGGAGGGTAACCCCTCTCAACTTTTGTATATGGTGTGGCCCGCCCAAGTTAAGGATTGTCTTTATTTTTAAGCCCCAGCCCGAACATGGAATGGTGCATCTGACTGATGGGGTAGATGTTCGACACGCATCACAGTGGGGCCCACACAGCCCAACCTCATAGAACCTTTTCCCACACACACGTGTGTATATATATATATATATATAGCCGAATACCCACCTGCGCACCAGTTCGCCCGGAACTCATGCCAACTTTTTGTGGGCGCATCATGTATGATGTGAATCCAAAATCCGAATGGTCCACGTGATGCAGAACCGCATGAAACCTCAAAGGATCAACTTTTACTTTGATCGAAAACTTTGGCAGGCCATGAAAAAAGAAAACTGTTTTATCCCTTGATTTGCATTTCTCTTTTCTATGGGCCACTATAGTCTTAGATCAGGGAGAAAATCGGTCCCTAGGGGTTTCATGGGATTCCGCATCACATGGACCGTCCGGATTAGACTCCCATGACACGTGTGCAAAGGTGCGCATGTGCGTAGGTGAGCACGCCTCATATATATATATATATATATATATTAGACCCAAGCCGTCCATCAGTTTTGCCTACTCATTTTATGGAATGAGCCTAAAAATGAAGCAGATGGAAATCTCGAGTGGACCACAGTTCATGAAACAGTGGAAATTGAACGAGTGGCCAACAAATTCGTTAGATCCCGGGATCCTCCGAGATGGGTGGATCACTGTGGGGCCCAGCTTGATTTATGTACCTTACATCCATGCCATCCATCCTAAAAACGAATGTACGTATCTGGACAACTTGGCCGAAGTTTTCTATCCCATTCACCTGTTTATTCAATTGGCACCCACATGCTGAGCGGACCATATATATATATATATATATATATATATATATATATATAAAAGACCAAGCTGATGGATGGATTGGATCTAGCACATATATGCCCATCTTGAGTGATGGGTAAAACTAAATGTGGAAAATTCATCCAGAGGCAATCCAAGGAGGCCCCATATGTATTATAGTCTACTTGCGCTCTTTGGATCGCAATTAAACAAACCAAAGATTTACAGACTGTAACTGATGAATGGCCTAGATCATCTTGCATATGTGCGCGGTGAAGAGGAGCGACAAGCGTAACATAAGCAAAGTTGAGAAGAGACAATGAGTGGTGTAGTGAGAAGAGAAACTTGTAAAACTCAATTTTCATTTAGTCGAAGTAAGAATATGTATACACTTATCGGTAACTGCCGATGCCGTTATGCGATACGGGGCCGTAACGGGCACCCCTCCAATATTGTATACGTAACGGCTGTTACTGCGCTTCCAAAATTACCCCTTTCCAAGTTAATACAATACTTTTTTCTCTTTAAATTGTTTGCGCGATACAAAATCAACTTTTAACCTGTGTAACTTCTTTATGCCTCATCATGATGTATGTGTTTCATCCATTCCATTCATCCATTTTTAAAGATCATTTTAGGGCTTAATACAAAAAATGAGAGGAATATAAATCTCCGGTGGACCATACTACAGGAAAACAATAGTGATTGGATATCCACCATTAAAATTCTCCTAAGGTCCAATGTATTGTTTATTTGACATCTAATCTGTTGATCAGGTCATATAAACCTAGATGAATGGAAAAAACAAAGATTTGCTTGATCCAAAACTTTTATGGCCCCCAAAAAGTTTCTACTGGTTGACATTCATTCAATACTATTTTCCAGTAATGAGGTCCACTTGAGATTGGGAAATACCTCATTTTTGGTCTCATACCATAAAATGATCTAAAAACATAAATGGACGGCATGGATGAAACACATACATCATGGTGGGCTCATAGAGCACCGACCACCAACCGAGTAGCCAATATGTTTCCGCGGACACGGATTGGATACTGACAAGTTGAGTAGCGAGACTCGCTACTGAAGTTACGTCACCAAGTTATGTGGCCCCATCATAATATATGTTTTGTATCCACGTCGTCCATCCATTTGGAAATATAATTTTAGGTAAAGATCCAAAGAATGAGTCAAATCCAAAGCTCCAGTGGACCTCACCACAAAAAATAGTGGGGAGAGTGACGCTCACTATTAAAAACTTAAATAGGCCACAAAAGTTTTTTATCAAGTTGATATTTGCTTTTTTCCTTCTTTCGTGTCTGTGTTTATTTGTGAACAGGTTGGATTTCAAATAAAAATCACGGTGAGCCTTAGGAAGGTTTCAAATAAACATCATGGGTCAACTATATATTTAGATCTGCCTAAAATTAAATCTCCAAATAGGTGGACGGTGTAGACAAAGCACATACATCATAGTAGGCCCATGGAACTTGATGACGTCACTTTGGTAGCTAAATTCAACCTATAAGTAGCTAATCCATCGTGCAAGTAGGATGGAGATTGGTTGGTGTATGTCACACCGGTTATATAGCTACTATATTGACGCCAGCAAGTTCTATGAGTCCCATCATGAGGTATGTGTTATATCCAAACCATTCATCAATTTGGCAAGCTCTTATTAAAGCTTAAAGACGAAAAATAAGTTGCAAAAAGCAACAGAGGATTGAACATCTACCATTGAAACCCTTTTTGGAGTCACCGAAGTTTTAGATCAATATGATTTTATTTTATTTTTCAGTTTGGATAGCATATAAATATAAGATGGGCTTATTTGAAGGTTTTGTTACTACTGGTGTCCGATCCTATAAAATCTTCCCACTAAGAGGAAATGAGGGCCTTATGATAATTTTTAGTTTTTTATTAAGTATTTTAGTTTATTTAAATTAAATATAATGATTTTATTTTCATTTTAAACAAATAAATATTTTTTTAAATGTAAAACATTTCCAAATGAGAGATAGGGTCAAATGTGTCAAATTAACATATTTCAGACATTTACTATGTTTGTTAAAAAATAGCTTGTTTCAAATTCAGTACTTAATTTTTAGACTTCAGCCATGATTATCAAACAAGTTTTTTTTACTTCAGATTTTAGATTCAGGTTTTAGATTTCAAATTCGGTTTTTACACTTCAGATTTAACAAACGGAGCCTTAGAGACAATGAGTGGTGTAGTGAGAAGAGAAACTTGTAAAACTCAATTTTCATTTAGTCGAAGTAAGAATATGTATACACTTTATTTATTTATTTATTATGTCTTAACCCTTACATAAGAGTGTTATCAACAAGGATACAAAGACTCATCTTGCTACTCATGTTCTAACTAAGATATGTAGACTAGCTTGATCAAGTTATATAATTTAGCAAATGTAAACAAACAAGGCTAATTAGACTTCGACAATGATTCTCAACACATGATCTAGAAATCTATAATAATAACGTCGATGAGCATAAGCCCCAAATGTCAAGTCCACCAAGTCACTATTTATCACTACCGGAAGAACTTACATGACGAAAGGTATCTTTATATGTATACATTTTTATATAAGCCAAGGTTGAACAACCATGGCCTTAGCATCGCTTCGATGATCACGTCCCAACGCATCAGAGCATGAGAATGACTGATGGATTGGGTCCACTCATCTAGGTTCGATAGTGGAGATAGTTATCTCATTCATAGAGGGGGTTCTAGTAGTACTGGCTGAAAATTTACCTGGTTCAACAACCATCCTTGAGACAAAAAATCCTGGCTGTGTAGGTTGTGGTAGAGCCATGGATTCGCTTCTAAGCATGAGAACGACTGAAGATATGGTGGGCCTATCTATCGCATCTTCTTGAACACATAACAACCCAATGTGAATCCATCTGAGCATTTCATTGGTTGGACATGACTCCATGAACAAATGATCAATTAACTCCAAAGCTCTTCCACCGCACCATAATTCCCATGCCTGTAATATCAACTTTCACGTAAGAATATGAAATTAAGAAGATGACTTTATTTTGGGTTGCAAAGAGAGAATCCTACATAAGTTAGGAGGCTCTGAGCATGGTCGGGAAGATGGAGATCGTTGTTCCTTTTTCCGCTTACAATCTCTAGCAGTAAAACTCCAAAGCTATAGACATCAGATTTCACAGAGAATCGCCCTCCCATTGCATACTCTGGTGCCATGTAGCCACTGTTGGCAATGATCATGATGCAAGATAGATTAGAAGCACTATGTCTAGAAAAATAAGTACTTAGATGATGCAGGCCTGATAGATGTGGTGTGCAATCAACACTTTTTACACTCTAATTCTATAGTAATCATGGGATGATGGGTCTGATTTTTGCATTGTAGGTCTGACAAATGATCATCTTTGATTTCAAAAGTGTGGGCTCATGGGACTAGATATGTATTTCCAAAGTAGAACATTGAACGAAAACTTACTATGTTCCGACGACTTTATTGGTATTGATCTGACTTTGATTTCCTTCCAAAAATCGTGCCATTCCAAAGTCGGAGATCTTTGGGTTCATCTCATGGTCCAACAAAACATTGCTAGCTTTCAAATCCCTATGAATGATTCGGAGTCGTGAGTCTTCATGGAGATAAACAAGACCCTTTGCAATTCCATCGACAATATTACGGCATCTTTCCCAACCTAATTGGGCACGCTTGATTGGATCTGAAAACAATATACAAATTGAGTTGGACCGAGTTTAGGTCACTTTTCTCATAATGCAGTTGAATTGACTCATTTTTATTTGTGAATTTAAGCATGCAAATTGAATTAAATTATATTTTAGTTATTCATCTTAAAATTCAATTCGAGTTAAATCATTTTTATTTAGTACTGTATCATAAAATTAAAATTGAATTAAATCAGGTTATTCATCAAGCTCAGCCAAAGTCTTGCAATTTCTTTGTTGGGCTTGAAAGCCAGTGTGCATGGGCAGGTTATTTATTAAATATAAAAGTGTACTGCAGAATATGGGACCGTGACGACCATAAATGGCTGTCTTTTCATTACGATGGGCTGACAAATAGTCACAATAAAGGACTCTGTGCCTAAAATCAGGTCTAATATTGGCCCATTTGAGCTAGGTACAGATCCCCAATGGGCCAACTCACCTCACTAGTTTCTAGCTCTAAACACAAAGGCATGTGGTATTGGTTGATCACACATTGGCCAGTATACACTCTAAAATTATTAGAGAGGCCTATATATCGAACTTTCACATGTCTATCTTGAATGATGAGAACCATTCATCTAAGTAGCCAATACCTCTAAAAAAATTGCATCATCCAGTCATTGGTGCTTAAATGAAGCTTATAGAGATTGCACCACATGGCTGTAGTCCATTTATTTTAAAGGTTAATGAAAAAATATTGGGTCCCATCTATTATAGGTCTCGCTTGGATAATTTGTTCTATTCACAATACAATGGTAGAGATTATGACATGCTAACCATTTCAGATGATTTAAGCAATCTACTAATGTTTACCTCACATTATGATCCAATAGTAAGTTTGTTAATTTCATGGTATGCGCACTAACCTTCTAGAGAAAAGATCTTCTAAAGAGTAGCTATATTGGGCCGAAATGTGGACCCCATTTTGCGTGTCGTTAGGCAGGGCGGCGTAGCTTTATTAATAGAGCTTGGATGTGCAGATACAATCGCATATGCATGTGTATGTGTGCGTTACATGCATGTTGGGCATGTTTGTGTGTGTGTGGTGAAATTCAGAAAATGAAGAGAGGGGAGAGGGTCCAAACCAAAGAGGAAGATATCGAGGCTGGTGTTTGGCATGTATTCATAGATGAGCAGTTTCTCTCCTCTGTCGATACAACAATACAAGAGTCTCACAAGGTTCCTATGTTGGAGTTTCGCAATGAATGTAACCTCATTCTTGAATTCCTCTTGACCTTGCACTGAACCTCTTGAAAGCCTTTTTACTGCTATTTCCTTCCCATCAAATAGCATTCCCTGAAATGATTTTTCATGAAATGGTTACTTAATTTTTTTTTTTTTTTTTTAAAAACATGTAGCCTATACAAGTTAGGCTGCATTTAGATACCCATGTAAATTGAATTGTAATAATAATTGAGTTGAATCAAGACGCCTTTAAAAAATTAATGAGTTTTCCTAGCATTCATGATAAGGAAGTAGCCATTAAATTGCAATTACATAGATATTACTGTAATCTGGAGTCCACATCCATGATATGTGTGATCAAGAAATTAAGATTGAGTTTTGTTGCATCAAATATTATGAAATTTCATGATATTTGCCACCAAATTAGACTGGTTAATCATAAATATCATGAAATTTCACTATATTTGGTTCAACCAAACACAACTTAAAGGCCTTGTTCTTTCCATTCTAAGGCTAGTACTCTCTAATAGATTTTATTGTTGGTAGTACTCTCTAAAAGATTCAATTGTGCATACAAATGGTATCATAGAGAAGTGCCATTACCTTATATACAGGGCCAAATCCACCTTCTCCAAGCTTATTTTTATCAGAGAAGTTATCCGTTGCAACTTGAATTGTAGATAAGTCAATCAGTGCCAATTCTTGTGTTTGCTCACCATCCATGCTTGAATCCATGAGTTCTGAACCAACCCGAAGCCCCAAATACTCTAATAATACATGGTGACTTTTCTTTTTCACTGATTTGAAAATGCAAAAATGTAATTTTAGTCCTTGAAATTTTCATGAGCCCTTTGGTTGCATGATTAGATGACCCGGACAATTCATACGACTGTCCCTACATGGAGTGTTGGAGGCGCGTAATTGCTTTGGTGGGAAAGTCATATAAGTCTGATCCATGGCCTTAAATTGGATGGAGAAAACTGATGATCAACTGCTTACTGTCGTGTTCGTATGCACTCATAGTAGGGCCCAATGTATTGATCCTGATCATCCAATCTTTTAGCCAGGTGGGGCTCATCATAGATAAACCAAAGCCCAACCATATAAATTTTTGGCCCGAAATTTAGACCCGGACCTCACCCTCGGCATGAAGTTAGGTCTATTCATGTCATATGGAAGATGTACATCACTTACATTCATGCACAGTCCAGCTTGTAGAAACTAGTATCAAGTTCAAGTCCAGGCATGGTGTATTTTTCGTTTCTATCAGGCTAAAAATCAGTTTAAAACCCGGTCCATGGGCCTAAATATCAAATCCAAGCCACCCAAGAGCCTGACGGGCTGGTGCAATTCAATGAAAGCCCTAGCTATGAGCTTAAGATTATTTAGCTTTTATTATAAGTAGTAGTTTATTAACCTTTTGATGACCTCTTCTTCCTTAGTCGTTGATAGCAGTAGACAAAAGAAGTGAAGAGAGCAAACCCCAGTACTGAAGCTACAGTAACGAAGATTATAACCTTTGATCTCTTCCCTCCATTCCCTGTTGTAAAAGCAAACACTTGTGGTGTCAATTGCAATGAACAACATTGTTTACATTCAGCTTATTCAAGAGAAAAATGACATAAAAAGAAAAAGAAAAAAAAAGGAGGATGATAATGTGATGGTTTCAAGTCCAACTTAAAAATGGTTTTGAGATCTCTATTTTTTGGCAAAACCATGCGATCCTTCAATGGTTAGTCGTCGTACAATTGGAACTTAATAAAAAATCCACTTCTAAATATTAAACACCTCAAAAATGTTAAATGAAGATTTTTTGTTGAGGTTTATAAATTTCTCTGGATGTTCATGCTCCAGGATAGTAAAGCTAACTGCAAAATGGGCTTTTGGATGATCTTCTTGAGAAGTTTACTAAGAAATTTATTGCTGTATTGGGTAAAGAAGGAAAATATTTATCAAGAATGAAGAGTTATTTACCTTTGCTTTTTTAGATTAGTTATTTAATTACTTTCATAGGTCTAGTTTAGTTTTATTAGTGAGTAGTTTTTGTTTGTTCACACCAATTTTGAGTATTCATGAGCCGATCGAAGAAGTGCACTTTCTTATCCATGTTGTCTTTCAGGTACTCTTTCACCCACTCTTCTTTATTTTTTTTTATTGCTCTCATGTTGTTTTATTACATATATTTCATACAATGAGGACAATCTAGAATTTATATTGGAGTGAGGCCTCCTTTGGAAAATACTTCAATTTGTGTTGAAAAATTTCAAAATAGATTCAAGTGAATTTGAAGATAATTTAATGATTAGAATGATAAGACACTATTGTTGAGGATTTTTGAGACCTAAAGTTTAGTTATTTTAGTAGATTTTAAGGTTGAGTTCAAGTTATTAATTCTTAATGGAAAGTTTTAAAGATTGATTAAGTCATGAATTCACAATTCATATCTAGATTATACCACCGAAGTCTACATTTGACATTTTATTATTAACTTGATGATTATTGAGAATGTTAGGAACCAAGCCTGGGGAGTTTATCTATCGTGTTACAAAAAAAAAAAAAAAAAAGAGAAAATTTTCAGCTAAAACAATAGTTGTCATCGAAAAGGGCTACCTGTTGGAAAAATGTTCATGAAAAGACTGTTTGAAAAAAATGAATGGACAACAAAGTGAAAGCCATCGATGGAAAATCAAAATTTGAAAGAAAGAAAGTATTGAACTATAAGACAAGTTTTGGTTTAGGTTTCAGTTGATCTCTATATTCCAATAGATTGTCGTTGTTAACATGAAAGAATGAAACTGAACCTTTGCTTATGTTAAGTCCATATATTACTATGCACTCATGAAACTCAATGTGTAAGATTTCTTTGAACTTAATTTTGATATTCACTGAGTGACAAAGTCTAAGAGGATATCATGCTCAATAATAGAATGTTTTGAGTCTCTATAATTTGGATTATTTTTAAGGATTACTTGGGATTATAAAAATAACTCTTATAAAGATCTTTGGTTGGATTGCGATACCATTCGCATGTTTTGCTCGAGACTAACAAAATGTTGGTTGGGGGTGTGTTAAGACGCAAATATTGCATATTTATCATTTCAATTGCATTGGTTTTCCATACAACTAGGAGCTTAATTGATCTAATTAGTTATGTTTTCTGCATGCGAGGTAATTCCAGAATCAAGAATGAATACATGCACAAAATGGCAGAATTAAGACCCAAGAGAATGCAAGAGAAGAATTGAAGATTTGGATGCAAGAAATGAAGACTTGAAGAGTCAAAGACCTAAAGAAATCAAGTACTAAGATAATTAAAGCGACTGAAATCAAGTTGTAAAAGATCTAAAGGAATCAATAGAGTGTTGATCGATCAAACTCAGGGTAAGGCTCGAGTGATCGAAAATCGTCGAATTTCAACAAAAACTCTCTGAACACTTTTTGTTGTTCTTGATTAATCGAGGATGGAAGTTCGATCGATCGACATGGGTTCGAAATTCAAAAGTTCATTGCTGGATAGTTTTGGGACTTCTCGATCGATGGGTTCGATTGATCGATGATTTGTGCAGCTGCGTAAATTCAAAGTTGGTTTGTGAATTTTCTGAGGCAATACGAAACTTTACTATCCAAAACTATAAACATGAGTTTTTAGAACATTTCTAGGTATATTTTTTGGATTTAAAAGAGAGAAAACGTTCTGTTGGAACACGATAACACCCATCCACTTTGATTTCTTCACGGGTTCTAATAAATCTTTTGTTTTTCTTTTGTTCTAGAGTTAGCTGTGTCTAGCTAATCTCTTAGCTAAGGCTAATGGGTGAAACTTATAGTTAATTGCAATGTTTTATTTTATTGTTTTATACTTTTGAATTTAAATGATGATTGATTAATTGAAATATGTTTGATTTTACTTTAAAGATTTTTTGTTGTTTCATCTTTGATTCATTGTCAACTAAGGTTACATTGGATGCTTAAAAGTGCAATTACAATGCTTGATTAGAGAATGAATCAATATGTAAAATTCTTTGATCTATTGTAAACTCTAGGTAAAATAGATGCTTTGAATTCCATGCGATTGATGTATGAGTGTTTCACGATAAAAATCGTTTAATTAATAACATACCTTGTTTGATATTTGTGATTAGTTTAACTGTTTGATTTTCTAATTAGAATGGATTTGAATCCAATTCTAGCTGAGTTATAAAAGATGAATCGATGAATTATGCATTGTGATTACTAGAAGTGAATCTCTGGATCCTTAGTGTTTATTTATTATTGTTTTTACCCTATCTCAATTCACTGGATTCTTTTAAATCTTAGACATTTAGACTAGTTCTAGTTGTATTTCACATTTCTTATGGATCGACCTCGGTCTCATCTAATTATTATTACATTGCAACCCTACACTTAGGGTTGTTAATCCTTGGGTTCCATCACCAAGCCGCAGGGAGAAGTAAGGGAGTAGGTGGATTAGTCACCTCTTCAGAAAACTCCATCGAGGGATCGTAGGTTACCGACTAGATACAAAGATTACTTAAACATTATATTTGCTCTCATTACAGATGAGAGGGGTTCGTCTACCTTCCAAGAAGAATTAGATGATACAAATGCTAAGAAGTAGATGGCGATGATGTATAATAAAATGGATTCTTTGTACAAGAATGAGATGTGGGAGCTAATGGAGTTCTTCATTGGGTGCAAAGTGATCGAGTGTAAATGGATTTACAAGAAGAAACATGATAGATGCAAGGCAAGGCTAGTAATGAAAGGTTATGCGCAGGAGGGTGTCGACTTCAGTGAGATTTTCATGCCCATGGTTAAGCAGATCATGTCTATAAGATTATGTTGGTGCTGGTTGGCCAATATAATCCGAAACTAGAATAAATGGATATAAATATTGCTTTCCTATATGGGAAACTAAAAGAGCGGATTTACATGAAGCAAATAGAGGGGTTCAAGGTACGGTGGTTAGAGAATAAGGTTTGCAGGTTATTGCATGGCCTGAAACAGTTGCTTAGGCAGTGGTATAAAATGTTTAATTCTTTTATAGTGAGTCAGAGGTTTACTAGGAGTGAATTCGATCGTTTTCTATACTTCAGATCACTGAGTGATGGAGAATTTATTATATTGGTATTGTATGTTGATGATATGCTTATTGCTAGTCATAACATGTATCAGATCAACATATTGAAGATTCAATTATTTAAGACATTAGAAATGAAAGATCTGGGAGGTACAAAGAAGATTCTTGGCATTGATATACACAGGGACAAGGAAATGAGCATGCTATGATTCTCTTAGGAGGAATACATTGAGAAGTTCTTAGTCAAGTATGAGATAGATAAGGCTAAACTGCTTAACACGCCTCATGCTGCTCACTTTCAGCTTTCTTCAGAACAGTGTCCTGCATTAAATGAAGAAAAGTGGAATGTGTCTTGGTTTCCTTACTCGAGCGCGGTTGAAAGTTTGATGTATGTCATGGTCTGTATGAGATCAGATATTTCACATGTAGTTGGGTATCCTGAGCAGATACATGTCAAACCTCGACAAACAGCATTGGGAGGGAGTGAAAGCTACTTTAGTATGAGGTACAAAGGACTATATATTGACATTCGAGAAAACATAGGAGAAATTGGTAGGTGATGTTGATTCGGGTTACGTAGGGAATGTGGATAAGAAAAGGTCGACTTTTAGTTACTTGTTTATGTTAGCGGGTAGTGATCAGTAGGATGTCGAAGCTTCAGTCTGTGGTTTCTCTTTCAACAACTGAAGCTAAGTATATGGCAGTGATGGAGGCATTCAAAGAAAGTTTTTGGTAAAGAGGAATGATGAATGATTTGGGTGAATGATGAATGATTTAAGTTTTCACTAGGAGGTTGTGCTTATGAATTATCACAACGAAAGACTATTTGGCAAAAAAACTTAGTTTATTTTTGTAAAACTAAACATATTGATGTTCGTCATTACTTTATTCGACGGGTACTTGAGGAAGTTGATGTTACTCTTGAGAAGATCCACACGAGCATGAATCTGGTGGATATACTTACAAAGGTGGTTCTTGTAAAAAAGTTCAGATTATGTTTTACTTATCTAAGATTGGCAAAGATTTAATAAAGATAGAGTGTGCATAAAAAGTGAAGATGGTGATACTATGATTGAGACAATTAAAGATGGATGATGGATTTTGGAGCAGTGGAGCATGGAGATTAAAGGCACGATGAAGATTATTGAAACTACTACCTTTAATGTAAGGCTTGTATCCTAGTCCGTACTATTCTTTAGACTTTTGTAATCCTCCCCGTCGAATTCTGGAGACCCACGACCTGTAAACGACATTTGCGCACGACCCTAAGTCACATCCTGATCTAAGTCAAGTCGACTCGAAACCTATACCCTAGCGATCGTGCTGTCGCCGCGGTTCTAATGCCATGTCTTGCGCACCAATGCGATACTCAGACTAAGAGTTGTGGGCCTACGTATATCTTGAGGAAACGCCACGCATTGCAAGTTCTAAGAGAATCTCTACCCAATCTATCACATCAATCAATCAAGTACTAGTCAAGTATACATCCCATCACTAGCCATATTTTCTTTCTCCCCAAGACAAATAACCTACCCCCCAAAGTCAACTCTCATGTCACTCACACCCATCACTTCATCCCATCTCCCTTACACAACAACCACCATTTCTCTTTCATTCTCTACCCATTCCCCAAGCAACCCAAAGAGAGAACGTCCAAGCTCCAAGGAGAGAAGATTAGCCAAGTGTGTGGCCCACTTCCTACCCCAAATCTCTTATCCCAACCCTTCAACTTTTATCATCATTCATCAAAGAGGAAGCCAAGGAGCTTAGCATTCCAAGGAACCAAGAAGAAATGTAATCGGTGGGTGATCTTAGGACTTTTGTTCATGGAACAAGTGGGGCCTACCGGTTGATGGTAGGGACCCCATTTTGAACCCTAGGTGTGGCCAATTTTTTACCATGATTCATATGTTTATCCCATGGTGGGGACATTCTCCATGGACCCCATCATGATATTTATTTGATTTCCATTAAAGAAGGTCATCTAGACCTTGCATTTGTTGTTGAGAAAGGTGTAAGACCCGTATCCTAAACCGTACCATTTCGTATGCTTTCGTGGCCCTTCCAGTCGAATTCCAGCAACCCTCGACCCGTATCTGATGTTTGCGCGCGATCCTAAACTGAGTCCCGCATATTAGAGTCGGCTCGACCCGAAACTTGTATCTTAGCGATCGCGCTGTCGCCGTAGTTCCAACGCCGTAACTCACGCACTGATCCGATACCCAGGCTAGAAGATATGGGCCCGCGTTCATTTCGAGGAAAACGCTGCGTACGAACTCCTAGAGAATCTCTATGACCTATCCCATTAATCAATCAATCAATCCCATCAATCAAGTACACATCACACATCAAGTCAAGTACAAGTAACCCATACCCTACCCTTACCTCTCTCTTACACAAGCTACCCAAAGTCAACTCTTAGATCACTTCATCCATCACTCCACCCATCACCCATCACACCCATCCCATATCAACTCATCAATTCTCTCTCTCTCTCTCTCTCATTTCTCAAACCTCCCAAGCAACCCAAAAAATTTCACACGTCCAAGCCTCCCCAATCTCTCTTCTAAAAACAACAAGTGTGGCCCAACCTCTCATCTCTCATCCCCACCATCAAAACTTCATCAACCACCATCACAAGTGAGGATAAGGAGCATAGGAGTCCAAGGGATCAAGGAGAAGGCTGATACGTGGGTGATCCATCGTTAATTCTTATTTTAGCGCCCACTTGTTGGTGGGACCCATTTTGATGTATGTGATGTATCCATGAGGGGCCCATAGTGACGGGGTCCCTCTATCACCGTCTCTCTCTCTCTCTCTCTCTTTATATGATGATGATGATGAAGGGGTGTGTGGCCCATCTAGTGTGTGTGTGCCCCACCATGGAGCATATATTTTATCCATGCCATTCACCTTCATGTGGGACCCGCTTGATGGATGTGTTGGACCTACACTATCCAGCCCATTAGCGGGCCTGGACGGAAGGAAAAACACAAAGATCAGGTGGTCCAAATTGGTGGGCCACGTCCATGTGGGACCCACCATGATGCTTTGTTTATCTATGCCGTCCAGCGTCTAGGGGTGGCTAATATGGAGTGTGTGTATTGACAAGCTAACAAAAAAAATAAACATAATATAAAATAATATATTTGAGCTTTTAGGGTGGGCCACTCATGTAGGCCCCACCTTGATGTATGGGGCTGATCCACACCATCCATCCTATTCCCCAGCTCATTTTAGGTGTTGAGACGAAAAATGAAGCCAATCCAATTATCTGGCGGGCCATAGTATAGAAAATAGTAGTTCTTACCGTTAAAATGCACTTTGAAGTCCTCTATACGCCAAAATACCTTGGATATTGGGCTCATTTAGCTTGTAATGAGCTGTAGGATCCAATGGATGGAGTGGATCTGCCTGATGAGGGCCCCACCTAGGAAATTCTTCAAAAACAATATTTTTTTTCAAAAAAAAAACCACAGTAGCAGCAGCAGACGCTGCTGCCGCTGACAGCCCAAGGATGCTAGCAACGTCCTGCTGCGTGGACGCTGGAGGCAGGGACCCACGGTCCTAGCTGTGGGCCCCACTGTGATGTGTGTGGAACATCTACACTGTGCATTTTGTAAGCCCTCCTCCTGGCTGTGGGCCACCCTAAAAATCAGCCGTACCTGAAACTCAGGTGGCCCACACTACAAGAACAATGAGGATTGCATGTCTGCCATTGAAACCCTTTTTGGGTCATTATGAAATTTGTTTTTCCTCTTTATCAGGGTACGTGTGACCCTATCAACGGATTGGCTGGCAGATAAACATTATGGTGGGCCCCACATGGGACCCATTGACGTTGTGTTGTATCCATACCGTCCAACCATTCTTAGGGTGGGTCGACTGGTGTACTTCACTTTAGCTGTAGTGGGGTCACCAAGTTCTGTGGGTCCCACCTATTTCATCCACGCCGTTCATCTATGGGACCCACCATGATGCATGTGTCACATCCAAGCCATCCAACCATTTTGAAAGCTCAATTTAAGGTTTGAGACTAAAAACAAGACAGATTTAGGATCAAGTGGACCACATTTCAGGAAACAGTGGGTTTGAATGTCCACCATTAAAACCCTTGGACTACAGGGTTTGGACCAATATGATATTTGTTTTTCCCTCTTAATCCAGGTCCTTAAGACCTTATGATTAGATTGGGTGGGAAATAAACCTTACGATAGGCCCTTATGAATTGTTTAAACAGTGAAAATTATCTCCACTGTTACTTGGGGTATGGTCCAAATGATCTTTCAATATGTCTCATTTTGGGTATTTGATGAGGCCCATCTTGATGTATTTATGGCCTATTGTTGAGGCCCACCTTGATGTGTATGAGGTATGTTGTTGAGGCCCACTTTGATATATATGAGGCCCACGGATGCAGCCCATTTGATGTATTTGACTCGGCCCATTCGACTTGGCCCAGTTGATTTGGCCCATTATTTTGGCCCATTTGATTAGGCCCGATGTGATATATGAGGCCCGATGTCAAGGCCCACCTAGATATATATGAGGCCCATGCTAGGAGGCCCATGGGTCGAGGCCCAATGGGATGTACACAAGTCCATTGCAGTGTGTGATTTCACCGTGGTGTATATAATGATGTTTATAACGGGCTGTGCCCTGGGAGCAATGATGGTTTGAAGTCCACATTGTAAGGATAATGTTGGTTAAATATCCACTTATGACTCTCCCTAGGGCCCATTGATAGGCCCATACTTGTAGTGTGTAGGCTATCTAGGCCCATCTTCGTTATGAACAGAGTTCATCACCATATAACATGTTAAGATAGATCCATGATTCATGCTCATACGCATCATATGTTTGCTTGATATGAGGAGTGACTAATCATAGCATATGTCTTCGGGCAGATTATTTATGGGCTCCTTGATAGGCAGAGTTGCCCTTTATGAGCACGTAGTACGTGCAGGATTGTTGCATGTTTGGTAGAGTGATTCATGCACTTGCATTTGTGTGATTGTGATTATTGTATGCCTTAAGGACATTAGGGCCATAGCCTCCATAGACACATCGTAGATGGGTGGATTGGATACCGAAAATACTGTTTCTAGCATTGGGGCGCCATAGATGTCCCTAGGTAAAAATTTCTAAACCTGATGGTACTAGAGGATGACTCTAACGTCAAGACCGAGTGGATGCATGAGCGCGAGGGCCGTATAGCAATAGGCCGCGTCTCCCACTGTGTCGTGGTCGGTTGGAAAGGGGTGTGACCTTATCCGCCTGAGTGAGGGGGCAATTTCTAGGTTGAGTTTGACCAGCTTGAGGAATGGGTCCCCTATCGATGAGCCGGGCCTGATATTGGCAGGCGAATAGTGAGGTCTTTTTCACTCTCTTAGTTGTGCGTTCGGATAGGGGCGGTAAGCTGACATAGAGTGTACTAAACCCCGGTGATTATCCAGACTGAGAACTGTACTGATATTGATGAGTTGTATGAGGATTGGCATGCTTGAGTTGTATCTCGCATCGCATGGTCTTAATATGGCCAATAACATTCATATCTTATGCTGCATAGCCTTGGTACGGCTGATTGCATTCATGTACCCATCAGCATGATTCCGCATTACTCTGACATTGCATTTTGAGCACGTTCATACTACGCACACACTTACACTACCCTCTAAGCTTTCTATAAGCTTATGCACGATTGATGAGTGCAAGTGACACCAGGACGCAGCCATAGCCTCACCGCAGTTGGAGTGTGCAGCCGAGCTTCTGGAGTTTTTATTACTTTCGTTATATTGTATTTCTCTTTCATATGCATTGTACTTAAAGTTTTTGATCATAGTGGATTTTGTGATGGTGTTCTTGTGGTTATTGTTCGTGGGTTATGCTTGTGGTTATGCTCATTACGAATCAGATTGAGGTTAAAAATTCTCCTTGTAGGATCCCAGGATTGGAACTTGGCGTATGGGTACCGGGAGCCAAGAATGGGGTACTTAGGAGGCTGTCAGTGCCAGATTCGATAATCAGGAATTTTGTGAGCCCGGTTTTTGAGTTTGGGGCGTGACAAAAGGGATTTCCATTATTGATTTATATTTGTGGGCCCACAAGGATTGGGACCCATTTGATGTATGCATTGTATTTCTAAGGGTGGGCTCATGGTGGCGGAGCCCCTCCCTTCACCACTCGATTCTCTCTCCCCCTCTCTCTCTCTCTCTCCCCTGATTGAATGGCCCACCTATGATGTATGCATTTTTAGCCATACCGTCCACCAAGTGGGACGCACCTGCTGTCCAACCGGGGCCCACCTTGTTGTCCACCTGCTACCCATTTTGGGCAGACCCTGTTGAAGGGAAAACTCAAATATCAGCTGTATCCTTCCAATTGGTGGGCCACCACGTGGACCCACCTGACGTATATGTTATATCCAGCCCGTCTGTCCATCACGTGGGACGTGGACCCCACCTTGATTTATATATTATATCTACACCATCCAAGCACCTTAGGACGGTGGGATGCACCTTGATATATGCGTTCTGTCCACACCGTCCAGATGAACGGTGGGACCTACCTTAACGTAGGTTGGTTGGTGGGCCACGTGTACGTGGACCCCACCTTGATGAATGCGTTGCATCCACACCGTCCAACAATATGGACGTGGGGCCCACTAGATATATGTGTTGTATATCCACACGGTGGGACCCATCTTGATGTAAGTGTTATATCCTCACCATTCAGACAGATGGGACGGTGGGATCACCTTGATGAATGGGTTGTATCTCCACCGTCCAGTGCATGGGACGGTGGGACCCACCAGCTGTATCTGTTATCCACTCCATCCATCATCGTCCAGTGTACGGGACGGTGGGATCCACCGTGGTGTATGTGTTGTATATCCGGGCTGTCCGTCTAGTGGGGCCCACCTGCTGTATGCAGGGCCCACTAGTTGTATACAGGGCCCACCAGTTGTATGAGAGGCCCGCCAGTTGTGTGTGAGGCCCATTATATGCGTGAGGCCCATTGTGAGGGATGAGGCCCACCATGATGTATGTGTTATATACACACCGTTTATCCATTTTTAGACCGTGGACCCCACCACCTTATGCAGGCCCACCATGTATGAGGGATGGGCACACGCTGTCCACTCATTTCCTAGATATTTGGAGGGCCGAGGGCCCCGTTGTGATTTCAATTTCCAATCCCAAAAGGGATGCACCTTAGGACAATAGTGGTTAAATGTCCACCGTTGTAAACTTCCCTAAGGACAATTGCTAAGCCTATTTCCACCCTTACCTTAGTAGGCTAACCCAAACCATTGGGTCTCCATTTATGTTAGTGATACCTAAAGGGCTAACCCAAACCGTTAGGCCCCACTTATGTTAGTAATACGTATTGGGATAACCCAAACCGTTGGGCCCCCATTGATGATGGTGTTTTCCCACCATACCTTGTAGAAAATTATCCAAGCCTTGGAGCCCACCTTGTGTACGGATCGGGCCCATAGGAAGGCCCAGTTTATTGCATGATAGAGAGGGTGAGGAAGCCCGCTTGTTGTACATAGTTTCACCCTCTCAACTCACCTTGTCGACTCACTCATGAGGCCCATTCTTGGTATAAGTACGATGCTTAGACTATCAATTGTTTAGTACATCATCATCCCTTGCCATAGATGGAAGAATATGTGGTATAAGATTTGATACATCCATTGTTGAAACTTATCTCGATTCGTGGGTTAGATCCACCGTCCTTACAGAGGACACTGCCTTAGGATATATGATATGCTAGTACCTTGAATAGGTTATGATAGTCTAACATGGACCATTCTATATAGGCTTCTATATGTCTAGTGGGGCATATCGTTCAGCCCCTATTCTTGTAAATGACATACCGGTTAAGGCCGGTCATCGCCGGCTATATCTGATAATCATACTAGTATACTTAGTCTAGTAGGACACACTGAGAACGTGCTTAGTATAACATCATGATACATGCCCATACACATCATTTGTATGTATGCTATGAGGAGTGATTGATCATAGCATATATCATTGGGCTGAGATGTTTATGGGACTCTCTGTGAGATGGAGTTGCCCCATATGATTGCGTAGTACGCGCAAGTTTGATGCATGAGTAGATTGTATAACTCATGCATCTCGCATATTGTGTGACATGATCACTTTACGCCCTAACGACGTTAGGGCTGTGGCCTCCATAGGTATATCGTGGATGACCAGATGGGATACCAAAAATGTTTGGTTCTACCACTTAGGCATGTTCGATGTCCTTGGCTGAAAGTCCCTAAACTCCTTGGTACCAGGGATGCTCCAACGTCTAGACTGAGTGGATACATGAGCGCTCGAGTGCCGAATACCAGTAGACGGCGTCTCCCACTATGTCGTGGTCGGTTGTGAATGGGGTATCGCCTTATCCCCCGAGTGAGGGGGCTGTAAGCTAGGCTGAGTTTGGCCAGCTCGCAAATGGGTTCGCTATCGACGAGCCGGGTAGGTATTGATAGACTACTAGCCAGGCGGGTAGAGAGGTCTTTTCCACTCGCTGGGTTGTGCGGCTAGGGAGGCGGCAACTAGTGTAGAGTGTACTAGACCCCAGTGATATCCCATAGATGTATGATACTGATATTGTAATGCTTCGTCACTATTACACACGTGGGCAGGCACATGTGGGCGGACGTTGATGTGGGCGGGGCCTAACGGCCTGGGCGAGCTACCAGTGGTTGGCAGGCTACTGTGCATATAGTGAGGCAGAACCTTGTCCCACATCTGAAGCGCTATGGCGGTCATATGTGAACTTGCTGAGCAGGAGTTGCGTAATTAGCACTTGACTCATTCATTCATCCATTCACTATCCACTCGGGCTGGTGGTGCACCTTATCCGCCCGAGTGAGGGGGATGTAAGCTATGATGAGTTTGACCAGCTCGTAAATGGGTCCGCTATCGACGAGCCGGGTAGGTATTGATAGACTACTGGTTAGGCAGGTAGCGAGGTCTTTTTCACTCGCTAGGTTGTGCAGTTAGGGAGGCGGTAACCAATGTGGAGTGTATTAGACCCTGGTGATATCCCAAAGATGTACGATACTGATATTATGACGCCCTGTTACTATTGCACATGTGGGGCGGGCACACATGGGTGGATGCTAATGTGGGGCAGGGCCTAAGGGCCTGGGCGAGCTACCAGTGGTTGGTAGGCTACTGTGCTGGCAGGCTACTATGCATATAGTAAGGCGAAACCTTGTCCCACATCGGAAGCGCTGTGGTGGTCATATGCGAACTTGTTGAGCAGGAGTTGCGTACTCAGCATATGACTCATTCATTCATCCATTCACTATCCATTTAGGCTGGTGGTGTGCAACCAAATCATTATGTGTACCTTCACAATGGTTAAGATTTCGATTGGGCGCGCGACCAATCTGAGATCAGGAGTTTACCACAATGAGTTTGGCTATTCAAATTTAGGTATGGGACTGGTTTGGATAGAAGTCCCTTGTGATGGACCCCACAACTTGCGATACCACATACTATCATCCCGATTACACACTCCAGCTTTATTATTTTTTATGCATTGCATCCTTAGCATATGGCATTTGGTTTATTATGTTTCTGCATTACGTGGCCTAGATAAGGCTGTTGGTATTTGTGGACCCATCAGGATTCTCATATTACATTCTCAGCATATGACATCTTGCTTATTATGTCTTTGAATCGCATAGCCTGGATAAGGCTGACGGTATCTATGGACTTGCTAGTATTTTCGCTTACTCTGATATTGTATGCTTGGCACATGCATTGTGTACACACGCACCACCCTCTGAGCTTCTTAGTAAGCTTATGCACGATCGTTGCATGCAAGCGACGTTAGGTTGTAGCAGCATTGAGGCAGAAGCTTGTGACAAATCACTTTGGAGATTTTGTTATTTATTATTTCCCTTTCGGTACTATAATCTAATGTTTATATTAGTGGATATATGGTGATGATGTTGTTCTTGTGATTTGGGTACACTTGTGGTTATGCTTTTTTACAAAAAAAAAAATTTCATACTGAAAATCCTACTTGTAGTATCACAGGATCGGAATCTGGCATATGGGCGCTGGGATCCGAGAATGTGGTACTACGGAGGCTGTCAGCACCGGATTCGGTGATAAAAAATTTTATGAGCCCGGTTCCCGAGTTTGGGGTGTGACAGAAGTTGGTATCAAACATAACTTGAAAATACCTAAGGATAACATCATATATCTGCTGATAGCTACCCTACACTCTATGATTGTTGAGAACTTAGAATGATTAGGTCCACGAGTTCGAATAACTTAGAAACCCTCTGTATAGTTCCCTAATGTGCATGCATTCGAGAGTGCTCAAAGCTAATAGGCCCTTGTTCCTTCATGACATGGTGCCTGAGAGAGCAAGCCAAGCGACTCGCGCGTCCGAGACCAGTACGGCCCCGACCGTATCGGTGAGCGCGTATCAGCTTCAGCAAATACTGCAGGCGATGATCGTGATTCTTCAGGGGCAGGGTAGGCGACCCGTGAATACACCCACTCGGACTGAGCAAGAGCATGCGAGCTCCCTTCTTCAAGACTTCCTACAGCTCGATCTCCCGCGCTTCCATGGAGAGCCAGACCCGACTACAGTAGAGAGATGGCGCTCTAAGGTAGAGAAGATATTCGACACTATGAGATGTACGACCCAACAGCAGGTTTCGTTGGTTGTCTTTTTTACTTCAGGGCTAGGCCGAGCATTGGTGGGCATCAGTCTGCTGAGCGGCAGGGGCCGAGTTTGTATAGATGTGGGAGGACTTTGCAGATTGGTTTAATAGAAAGTTCTTCCCAGGGCACATCTGTCAACAGCGCGCACTTGAGGTCGAGACTCTTATGCAGGGAGACATGTCGGTGTCTCAGTATGATTCACGATTCGTCGCTTTATCAAGATTTGTACCATAGTTGGTAGCGGATGAGGGGCGGAAGGCCCACCATTTCGAGTGCGGCTTGCGTCGTGGCCTTCGGAGTCGTGTTGTTGGACACATGCTCTCGACGTTTGAGCAGGTTGTATAGCGGGCCCTGATATACGAGGTAGAGTAGGTCGATTTGCAGAGGGTCTGCGATCAGAGAGGAGATTGGAAGAGGAAGGCTCCCTCTGGTAGCTCCCAGCAGCAGCGACAGCTGTAGAGGCACAAGAACTGTCCATCCTTTTGAGAACCGACAACACCTCCGGCACCGGCCACCACGGAGACCGTTCTCAGGTAGTTGCTTCAGATGTGGTGAGGCGGGATTGAATTCCTACCGTTAAAAACTTCTTGGCGGCAACAGAAGTTTTAGATCAAGCTGTTATTTGTGTTTCTCTTCATCTAGGACTATGGGACCTTAATAACATGTTGGATATAAAATAAACATTACAATGGACCCTAGGAAGGTTTTAAATGTTGGCGTTTAATTGGAACTGTTCTCTTATGGTGTGGTCTACTTGTGATTTGGATTTGCCTATTTTTTGGGACTATGCTGTAAAAAGAGCTGGGAAAATTGATGGATGGCATGGATATGTAGCACATAAATCGAGGTGGGCCCCATGGTTGGGGCGTCACTGATTAAGTTGTTACCCTACCTCACCTAATCCGCACTCGTTTAATATCATATTTCTTTTTCAGACTACTTATTTTCAGAAGCATATTGCGTACTTTATCATATTGAATAAGGGCCCACCTGAATGTATGTGGCTTATCTATGTTGTTCATCTGTTTTTCAGCTCATTCTAGTGTTTGGGCTTAAAATTGAAACATATCCAAAGCTCAAGTGGACCCCACCACAGTAAATAGTGGGGATAATGATGTTCACCATTAAAACCTTCTTAAGGCCAACAGTGATGTTTCTTTGTCGTCCAACTTGTTTATAAGGTCACATAGACATAGATGAAGGGAAAATGCCAATATTAGCTTGATGCAAAACCTTTATTGCCCAGGTAAGGTTTAAATGACAAGTGTTCAATTCACACACTCCTGTGGTGTAGTCCACTTGAGCTTTGGATATGCTTCAATTTTTGGCTCATACCCAAAAATAAGTTCGTAAACAAATGGACGGGGTGGATAAGATACATAACTCATGGTAGGCCCCACAGAGTTTACTTAGTACGTTTGAGTAACCCAGTACTCAATCCGATTTCCTCATTATGTTTTAGTATTTGTCATCCCATAGGATCCCACATGAAGACATTATTTGTCTGAAGTAGGCATGACTTTGGTGATCCCCGGATCCACCAAGGTTGGTGGATACTTAATTGTAGGGCCTATCGTGATGTATTTACCTCACATCCATGTTGTCCATCCATTTTGAAAGCTCATTTTAGTGCATGATTTTAAAAATAAAACAAATCCAAATCTCAGGCGGACCACACCACTGGAAACAACGAAGATTGACCATTAAAAACTTCTCGTGGGCCACGAATGTTTTGGATCAAGCTAATATTTGTGTGATCCCTTCATTCACATCTTTATAACCATATTAATAGGTAGGATGGTAAATAAATTAATATTTCGATGCTAGGATAATATATAGGATGTATTTCCCATAACCTTTATTTCATACTAAGTCTTTATAAATTCTTATTTTAAAAATTTTATTTAGATCATTACTTAATAATAATATATATATATATGCAGTGATAGAATAACAAAAAAACTTCCACTATCTAATTAACACACACAAAAATTATATATGTTTAAGATAAAACTATATTTAATTATCATATTATGAAATGTCAAAAACCATTGTTTAGTTGATTATTGTAGGCCATATAAAGATTTCTTTAATTGATATACTTTTCCTTATTATCATTTAATTATGTATTATTTAGGTTAAGTCATACGAACACACACACACACACACACACATACACATATATATAGGAATGTTGTTTTAATATTCATTTTGTGCAGTTTTAAGTTTAGACGGGCAGCAATTGTTATTAGTATTCTAAGAGATGCGAATCTAGTTATAGGATAATACATTTCATCATACTCTATTTTTTCTTGTTGAGTATAACTTTATCTACTAATTGTGTTTTATATTTTTCTATAATTTTATAAGGTTTTAATTTTTTCTTAATACCCATTTTCGTACCATAACTTCCTTATCAGATAGTAATTTTACTAATTTTTATACTTTGTTTTTTATAATGGATTTTATATTTTCATCTATTTTTTTTTTCATTTTATTGCATCATTCGATCTCATAGCTTCTTTATAATTAATAAGATCAGGTTTGTTAGGTTCTTCATTAATTATTGCATAATAAATTTTCACAGGTTCATTAGGTTTTTATACAATTGATGTCAGCACCTGAATTAAATTGATTACTTCTTTATAGACATGTGGGGCTTTTATTATAAGGGTAACAAACCATTTTTGATATTTATAACTTGTTATACTTTTTAGAAATTTGTGGACTTCTTCATCAGTGACATTTATTTGTGATTGAAGGAGTTCGCCTTGATTTTTTTTTTTTTTAACTTCTTATTTTAGTTTATTTATTTCCCTTTGAAGATTGACTAAATATGAATGATATTTGTTTAGTCCAAACTTTAATTTTTTATATTAATACATCTTGTAAACTATATTATTTTTGCATTTTAAAAAGATTTTTATTTTGTATATTATTTGAGTGTTGAGCTTGTTCTAATAAATATTTTAAATATTTATTTTATTGTTCTTGATTAGGAATTTGATCAATAATTTCTAGAATTAATTTCTCATCTGCAGTGATTGTCAATAAAGAAAAAGAAGAGAATGATGAATTTTCTTCTTATTCGATCATAAAATCATGACAAGAGCAATCACAAATATTTTGTTCTAATTCGGAAAAGAAAGAAGTTTGTTATTTATCATTCTAAACTTTGATAACTTTTCTTTTTGTATTTTTTGTAAAGCATTGGTTTGCAAAGTGGCTAGGCTTTCCACATTTAAAACAAGTTTTGTCGGTTTTGTTGACTTATGGTGGAGTTTTGATTTTGATACTCTTATATGTTTGTTCGTTTTGAATAGTTTTTCTTGTTTATAATATTTAATTTTATTAGGAAAAGAATGATGATGTTTCTTTAGTTTAACTTGAGAAACATCATGCTCAAATTGGTAAAAAAATATCCTAGCTCATATTTATGTTTTCAATGCTCTTTTCTTAATTGAGCTTTCAATTTCACATATGTGCAAAGATTTAATCCTATATGATTTATTATTTGAATTAATTCACCATAAGTATATCGATTATAATATAAGTTCCCATTATTTTGATATCATATATAATTTTTTACCTTTTCCACAAATAGTGATGGTAGACCATATATGAATTTTTCTTTCCAAAATGTATCGTCACACGAAGTGATCCGATACAACTTGTATAAGAATACATCTTTGTACCATATAAAATTGCTTAGGGTTTTACATTTTAAATTCATTATTTGTTCCTTGTTCTTTTCTGATATATCATCTATTTTTTCCACAAAGTTTTGAAAGATTGTTAAAACCGGGGTTAAAACTTAATTTTCTATTTGGTGTCCTCTTTCATCTAAAACAGGTTCTTCGAGGGTGTTTAATTTTACAACGTTCATGTTTCCTTCCTTTAGAACCAGAAAAAGGAAATCATGCCACCAACCGTGAAGCTGGCCAGTAAATCCGGTAATAATAACACAAGCAATTGCTTAATCATTGTGTATTTACATTGCACATGCAAATTGATATTCTAATATATGATTATATATTTAAATTATTTGATATTAAGAAAGACTATAAAAAATTCATTCATACACTTGATTTCCTTCATAACATAGAGTAAATTAAAAAAATCTAAAAGTAAATCTAAAAGTAAATTATCTGATAAATTTTTTATCTCCTTCTGATGCTCATCATATCTCTGAAATTAATATACCTTATAACATATATACTATTTCAATAAAAAATTAAGAAGAAATAAATTGTAATGATGTTGAACAAACAATTAATGATCAAAATATTTATTTAGATCATTATTTATTAATAATATGTCATTTATATGCAATGATAGAATAACAAAAAAACTACCACTATCTACTAAACACACACAACAATTATATACGTTTGGGATAAACTATATTTAATTATCATATTATAAAGGTTAATAACCATGATTTAGTTGATTGCTTTAGGCTATATAAAGATTTCTTTAATCGATATACTTTTTTCTATTGTCATTTAATTATGCATCCTTTAGGTTAAGTCACACACACACACACACACATCTTTAAATATTTATTTAAGAATGTTGTTTTAATATCCATTTGGTGCAATTTTAAGTTTAGATGGACAACAATTACTATTAGTATTCTGATAGATGTGAATGTATCTATAGGTGAATACATTTAATCATACTCTATTCCTTCCTGTTGGGTATAACTTTATCTATTAATTATGTTTTGTATTTTTCTATAATTTTATTAGGTTTTAATTTTTTCTTAATATCTATTTACATACCATAACTTCTTTATTGGATAGTAATTCAACTAATTTTTATACTTTATTTTTTACGATGGATTCTATATCTTTATCTATCGCATTTTCCGTTCTATTGCATCTTTGGAGTTCATTGCTTTCTTATAATTAATAGGATCAAGTTCAAACAGTTCTTCACTAATTGTATCCTCCCTAGTTTGAGGCGGTATATACATAATTTTATAGTTATCTCATTTTCCTTAGTTTGAGTTGGCATTACAATTGTTTTTTGAATAATAAATTTCTTTTCTTAAGAATTTCAAACAATTTTACCATTTTTTAAGCATTGGGATCTACATTCACATTTATCTATCAAATATGTATCTCTACTTTACATTAATCGTACAAATTCATTTGTATAATATATTACGAATTTGTACCCCTTAGATTGATTACAATAACCTATAAAAGTATAATTAATTATTTTAAGATTCAATTTAGTTATATTTTGATATGAGATATTTGTATGTGTATTTAATCTCCATATCTTAAGATTGCTTAAATCTAATTTTTTATAAGTCCATAATGAGAATATATATATATATATATTCAAGGCTTCACCCCAAAAATTTTGTGAACCATAAAGAGTTTTTAAGAGTCAATCACCACTATTTTTTATGGTATTGTCTACTTAAGATTTATATGTACTTTATTTTTGGATCATGTCCTAAAATGAATAATTAAAATGGATGAGTGACATGGATTTAACATACTTATATCAATGTGGGCCCGACAATCAGTGATCCATCCACCGATGTGGGTGAATCCCTTATTATATTCACTTCATCCACTTGTAATGAAAGCTTATTTTAGTGTACGATTCCGAAAATGAAACAAATCCAAATCTTGAGGGACTACATGACACAAAACAGTGGTGATTAATACTGACCATTAAAAACATCTTTGGGTCACCAGAATGTTTATTTTCCATCCAACTTATTGATAAGGTCTTGAAGACTTGGATGAAAGGATCAAACAAATATCAGCTTGATCCAAAACTTTTATGGCCCAGAATAAGTTTTTAACAGTCTATCACCATTGTTCCTTGCAATATAATCCACTTGAGATATGGATCTGCTTATTTTTAGGATAA
Source organism: Magnolia sinica (assembly GCF_029962835.1). Lineage (NCBI taxonomy): Eukaryota > Viridiplantae > Streptophyta > Magnoliopsida > Magnoliales > Magnoliaceae > Magnolia > Magnolia sinica. The sequence goes on along the minus strand of NC_080575.1, from coordinate 86,715,631 downwards.
TGCTTGCAATGAGCTATGAAAATAGATGGACAATGTAATGTAAGTCACATATACTATAGTGGACCTCATAGTCAAGGATCCACACTGAGGATCCACCGAAGCGGTTTTCTAACAAACAACTTAGATTTTGTAGTGATATTGACAGTACCCACATCAATATTAACTGATGCTAAAAAAGATAATGTGGGCCCCACAATGATGTATGTGCTTTATCCACTCTATTAATCCATTTTGTAAGTTCGCATTAGGGGATGATTCTAAAAAATGAGATCTAAATCTCAGGTGAACCACATTATCAGAATAATAGTGATTGCATGCCCATCATTAAAAATTTCTTGAGGGCCATAAATGGTTTTGATCAAGCTGATATTTTTATTTTCCCTTCACCCAAGCATTTATGATCTAATCAAAGGGTTGGATGACAAATAAACATTACAGTTGGATGTAGGAACTTTTTAATGATGTATTCAATCACCATTGTTTTCCTGTGGTGTGGCACACCTGTAATTTAGATCTGCCTAAATTTTGCGTTCTTGTCGTAAAATAACCCATCATGGTGGGGTCCACAACTTTTTCGACACCGACCAGTACCGAGATTTCAGTACTGGAGGGTCACTGTTGAATTCAAATCCCTCAATCTTACTGACTTAGGGAGCGGATAAAGTGTTACCCGGGTAGCACCATAGTGGGTGTTACCATTACTATGGAGGGCCAATTTAATTAATAAGTTATATACCCACACTATCCATTTGTGTGTTTAGCTAATTTTAAGATGTTAACCCAAAACTTAAGAAGATCCAAGTCTCCGGTAGATCATACTACAAAATATAAGTAGTGAATGGTAAAGAAACATTATGTATCTGATTACGGTGGGCCTTGGAAAAATTTTAAGGGTGGGCATTCAGTACCCATCGTTTCCTATGTTATAGTCTACCTGAGATTTGGATATGCTTAATTTTTGGGACCATGTGCTAAAATGGGCAAGAAAAATATATGAATCACATAGATATACAACACATCATCAAGGTGGGCCCCATGTAAGGGTAACACCTTCTAGGAGTAATCTGGTCCCAAGTTACAGACTGATTCTATGATTATTGACTATAGGTTTACATAGCATACTTAGATTTTAATTTTTACGAGTAAGCCCAGCTATTGAACGCTCTAACCAATTGGATTGAATATTGGATGTAAATAGACTATGATTGAATGATATTCTTTAGGGGACAATTCTAACCTCTTAATTTTTTTCTCATAATAGACTGCTAAACAAATGTTCATATTTATTGAAAATATTAGAAGATTGGTAACTATGATCTTCCAATCTTCAAGGCTTTAGACCATGGTCCATCAAGAATGTATTACGTAATACACCGATGGTCTGGGATGGAAACATGGGCCTCCCTTGTTTGCATTGAAACTTAGGATATACTGTGGATGACTTGACACTCATGATTTCTCTTTCCTTTAAAAAATGACAAAAAATTGGGCATGGATACCATGGATCCGGAGAATCATCCAAGTGGGTGGATACGTGATTGTGGGACTAACCTTGATGTGTGTGTCTTATATCCTCTCAATTGTTCTATTTTCCAATTCATTTTATGGCATGAGCCAAAGAATGAAGCATATCAAAATCTCAATGGGATTATATTAAATGAAATAGTGGTGATTGAATGGTAGTTAAATACTTTTCAACTTGCACCCTGATGTTGCATGTTCAAAAAACACACTTGCTGAAAATAATAGAGGCGGTTAATGGAGGAGAACGAGGAATAAATACTACACCCACATAAAAAGGGAACATTTCATATCTTAAAGTACAACTCACCCAGCTGATTATCGCCTCATCCTTGCCATTGCAGCACTCTGAAATATTAGAAATAGTCGCTTGCAAGCATATATTGTAGTCACAAATTGGTAAATTAGGCATGCACTGCACAATCGCATGTAGCCTCTGATCGACCGTAAAATTAGCTTTTCCAATCGCATACATCCAAAGAGAAGGATTGAATGTGACTTCTAAAAAATTTTTTTCTTCAAATCTTTTAGCATCTCATTAAATTATTACAGATCTGATGTATTATAAAAGCTTCGAGTTAAAACTAACGAATGTATGACAAATCATACACGGATTGGAAGTTACGAGCTGAGAAACGCAACATATAGTAATCATACCATATGCTCGCATCTCTCCAGTTAAGGCATAATTGTTTGATTATTGACTTGCTTGGTCGACATAAATCCTGCAAGTATCAAGAGTGACATCACCTCTGCAGAGGAAGATATTATAAATGGTGTCGAAATTTCTACCCATTCCGACATTAAAAAAAGGCGATGAAATGAGAATTAAAATTAAATTAGAAAGAAGTGTGTTGAGATTAATTTTGAATGTAATATTAACATTGTAATTGTCTGATGACCGGTTAGAGTAGTAGAACTTATTGTAGAGTGGTTCAACATGAGATAATATAAATCAAAAAAGAGAAAACTAAATGGCTTATATTGAAAAATATTCATCTTTTCTTGTGTTGGTTTGTATAGAAAGGAAAGAGTATGAATTCTGTCTTAAAGCTTATTTATTATCATATTTCTCATTCTGTCTACTTGTTATATTCCATTACTTGTTATACCATAGAGCCCCACCTGAAAAGCCTATGTGACCAGAGCCATCCATTTTTGGGGTCACCGTGATATTTATTAGAAATTTATTTTGCCTATATGTTTTGTCAAATCATGTTAGGACATGGGCCCAAAAATGAAAAAGATTCAAAAATTAAATGGCTCGCATAACAAGAAAAGTGGGTAGGAAAATACCTGTCATTGAAACCTTCCTTGGGTCCATCATGATGTTTATATACAAGCCATGTGATTCATATGGTCATTTCTACTAGAATATTGTATTTGTGTTACTTTTAGTTTTGTAACCATACTAGACTATGGTAAGAGATGTATAAATATTAGGGAAGAGTTTTCACTGAGTTGTCCACTCTTTCTATTGGTGTACTAAAACACCAACCGGATGATACACTACTAGAAGTTACAAACATGCTTAAGGAACAGTTTGAAGATCTTATGTACTAGATGCCTTACATGAATGTGGCGGAATTCTTAAAGTTTAACCAATGATAGATGATCATTATATCTTAATAAAAAAGCATTGATGTTTAAAGGATTTCATTTTGTATTAAGTTTCCAACCGAATGGATAAATTTATGGAATGATGTGATGTGAAACTATATTTTTGAAAGTTCGGTTTATTTTACTTTTGTGCGATGTATATCATGCGAATGTGATCGAATAAAAAAAATGTGAATACAAAGCATTCATTCATTAGTTAACTAACACCATCGAATTTCAGATCTAAGTCTTTGTGTTCGGGTGTTGGGTTTTGAATGTTGTTTTAACATGCATTTGGTGCAGTTTTAAATTTAGACATTCAATAATTGTCATTAATATTCTAATAGATGTGAATCTAACTATATAAGAATACAATTTATCCTAGTTTATTAATTCTTGTTGGGTATTACCTTATCTGCTAATTGTGTTTTGTATTTTTTTTTAAAATAATTTTACTAGGTTTAATTTCTTCTTAATACCCATTTACACTACATAACTTCCTTATCGAATAATAATTTTACTATTTTTTATATTTTATTTTTTACGATGGATTATATCTCTTTATTTATCGCTTTTTATTATTTTATTGTAATCTTGATAGGATCATATTTATTAGGTTCTTCACTAATTATGGCAGAATAATTTTTTAGATGTATTGATAGATTCTTTACACAAAATATTATAGTTGTCGTATTTTCCTGAGGTTGAGATGACATTATAACTACCTCTTGAATACTAATTTTCTTTTCTTCATAAATTTTAAACAATTCTACCATTTTGTTTTGAGCATTGAGGTGTAGGTTCATTTTTATATTTTGAATATGTATTTATACTTTCTATCAACCCTATAAATCCATTTAAATAGTATATCACGAATCTATACCTCTTAGATTGAACAAAATAACCTATAAAAGTATAATTAATTATTTTAAAATTTAATTTAATTATATTTTCATATAAGATCTTTATATGTTTATTAAATATTAAGATCCTAAGATTGCTTCAATATGATTTTATAAAAGTACATAATTCATACGGTATTACTTTTATTAGTTCATAGAGAATTCTATTATATATATAGCAATTCCAAGGCTTCACCTTAAAGGTGGGTTTCTAAATTCGAATGACTTATTATATGTCTCACCATATTTAGTAGATTTTTATTTTTACGTTTGACTACAACATTTTGTTATGGTTTATATAACATCGTATATGATTAATTATTCCATTATTTTTATAATATTCACTGAACATCTTTGAGTTATATTTTCATCCTTCATTAATTCTAAGTATTTTAATTTCTCTTCTTAATTATTTTTTAACTTTTAATTTATATTCCTTGAATATATTTGATACATCTGATTTCTTATATATATATATATATATATTAGAATAATCATCAACAAATGTTATAAAATAGGTTATTTCTCTATGTGTTTTTATGTTTATAGAGCCACATATATTTGAGCATATGATATGTAATAGTTCAATAGATCTATTAGCCTTTCCCTGATAAATTTTCCTGAATAGTTTATATGTTGTGAAATATATGTTTAATTTTAGTATTAAATCATAGTTGGGCATGCATTTCATTTTATCTTTATTTATATCGCTTAATTGTATATGTCAAATAAATGATTTTATAACATTAATATTTTATAATAGAAACAATTATAAAATAAATAATCAATATAAATAGAAGAAATTTTTTTTTTCTTTTTCAATACCTTTAATCAATTGATATAAACTATAAACTTTAGTATTAGTATATGAAATATTAGTAATGGGTAAATTCATTTCACTTGGCAGCGAAATTTTTACAATTCATGTGCCTACTACATTACTATATGTATTATTTTCTATGTAAATTATGTGATCGTCAGTTCTTAACTTCTTAATCTTAATGAAGTAATTCATAAACTTTACGACATGCTTGGATAAAACATAATCAATCCACAAAGCTTTAGCATCATAATCAGAAGGGACTCCGAGACAACACATATTATATCTCGTAAAATTACTTTAAACATATTTTTTTTTTTTATAAAAAGAACAATTGCGTATAATTCGTAAATTATTTTTAAGTTCGGATTCATAAAATTTAGTATGGCGGACTTGCCTAGTTTATGATCTTTAAGGAAACGATCATATGTGCATTTGACTACACTCATCATAATTGATGGTGGCTCAACTGGCATGTTAGTATCTAGGACATACTCGATCTTGTATTAAAAGATGATGTGTCTAATTCTCCTTTTTCATCTGGTATACGTTATGTTACTAACTCATTTAGTTTTATTCAACTCAGTGCTTGCAGCTCTGATGTCATTTTACTAAATGGAGAGAACATTAACTTGTTAAAAATTAAAGAATAAAAATTAAAAATAATCATTTTTCGTAAATGCATTTATGTGGGCCTTGTACTTTTAATTTTACTTTTTAATATTATTTTAAATGGGTCAAAAGTTAGGCCTTAATTGAATATAGCTTTGAGCCATTATATTGAGCTTTATTTAAATATTAACTCTGAACCTATTATTAACCTTTTTTTAATATTAAAATGGCCCAAAGAATCTTTCAATTTTGGTATCTTATTAGGCTTTTAGTTGAGCTCTTAATCGTATACTTAAATAGAATTTAATATAGATTTTAATTGAGTATGTAAGTGTGCCTCTAATTGATTTTAATTGAATATTAAGTGATTCTCCATTTAAATAGGTTAAATAATTTATAAAACAAATGTATTAAAATCGAATCGAAAAGTAAATGGAGAAGGGTTTGTGAATTTTTTTTATCAATATGAAAATTGAACCGAAAAGTGAGGGCTTTGTACTCTGGTTTTGATTGATTCAAGATTTAATTTTAAAAATTACATGTCTGATAGATATGATTAAGTCATTAATTATTTTTTTTATTGAATTGAATTATTTATTTATTTATTTTAATGATTCCAATCAAATCAAAATTTTGATTTATTCAATTTTTAGGTCCAATCAAATAAGATATAATTTGGGTTTTAATTTTAGTAATTTTCAAAAATATAATTTTTGATATTTAGTTTTTATTGACTTAGAAATTCTCCTTCTTTTTTATTAAAAAAATTATTTAAATAAAAAGGATAATACTCAACTGGTAACAAGTCAGTGAGTTAACTCATTTTTTATTTAATATTTTTTTTTACTACTAGCATATAGGAACGAACAAAAGCCTTCAACATATATAGAATAAAAGGAGAAATGTTGACCCATTTAGAAATAAAGTCTTTGACATGGATTGCCTACAACTTTGACACCACCATTGATCGGCGAAGAAAGATAATTGAAGACATTTAGTGTAAAAATCAAAGGTCGAAGGAAGGTTTTTATGAAATTGATTGTCAATTTTTACCCTCATGCTAAACTTTTTCTTAAACATTCTCTTTTGTTATTGATAGCCTTATATTACCTTGTCTTAGTATTTATATCCAAAATGAATATTTTACTGTTGAGGTTTTATGCCCTTTGACACAGAGAAACAGCCTTCCTTCCATTAGATATCTTGCATGACCAGTTATATGGGAGACTCATTTAACTATTTTTTAATGGATGATAAAATGGGACATGTGACTAAACTCACATGCATATACATATGTGCCAAAAAACTCAACATGTGAGTGAAGAAAGGACAAAATGAGTAAGAGAACTTCAGCCTAAGTTTTTAAGAGCCACGTGTTAATTTTGTTAACTGTAGCCCACATGACCAGTGTATCAACATGATTCTCAGGCCATGGCATCGATGTAGCCTTCTAATGGCTGGATTAGATCTTAGACATATGGTTCCATGCTGTGGCACATGTGGCGTGGGTGTATGAGCTTTATTGCATGCGCGTGAGCCTTAGGAGTCAACTCCAGTGAGTTGGGTTGGGTTGGGTTGGGTTGGGCCACCCATGCATTCTTTGTGAAATCTATCAGTGGATGATATAAAAAATGAGATATATCCAAATCTGAGGTGGACCACACCACGAGGACATTGGTGGTTGAACGTCCACCATCAAAAACTTCTCAAGCGCCACAAAAGGTTTGGGTCAAAGGATTGGATGGCAAATAAACATACAGTGGGACCTAGGAACTTTTTAACGGTGAGTATTAAATCACCACTGTTGTCCTGTGCATGGTGTGGTACACTTGAGATTTAGATCTGCCTCAATTTTGAACCATAGTCCTAAAATAATGAGCCAAAATGGATGAACAGTGTGGATTAATTACATATGTCATGGTGGGGTCCACAGATTTTTTCCAGCACCGACTACCACCTAGATTTCAGCATTGGAGGAGTCACTACCGAATCCGAATCCGAATCCCTCAATCTTCCGGACGTCCGAGGGAATTAGGGGTAACACCACAGTGGGTGTTACCGTTATCATGTGGGGCCCACTTTGATGAATATCCATGCCGTCCAATCATGTTTTTAGCTAATTTCAGGACGTTAATCTAAAACTTAAGCCGATCCAAATCTCTAATGGACCACACCACCAAATTAAGTGGTGAATGAGCATTATAAACTTCTTGTATGCCACAAAAGGTTTGAAGCAAGCTGATGTTTCTATTTTCACTCCATCCAGATCTGGTTGACCTTATCAAGTGGTTGGATGGCTAATAAACATCATGGATCTTTTTACGTTGGGCCTTAGGAAGTTTTTAATGGTGGGTATTCAATCACCACTTTTTCTTGTGGTGTGGTCCACCTGAGATATGGATCGACTTAATTTTTTAGGACCAAAGCTTAAAATGGGTTAGAAAATGAACAGACAGCGTGGATATACAACACATCATCAAGGTGGACCCATGTAATGGTAAAACCCACTGAGGTGTAATCCACTCCCACTGATGGGCCCAAGTTGCAGCCCTAATCAAGGATCGTCTACCCTTGGTTTGTATAGCATGCTTGGATTTTAGTTTTTATAAGTAGGCTCAGCTGTTGAGAGCTCTAGCTCGTTAGATTGAATAATGGACGTGAATAGATTATCACCGGAGGATCTACTTTACTCCTAACCTTTTGATTTTTGGTCTACAATAGACTCCTAAACAGATAAATAAAACAATTGACCATATTTAGCTGAAAAATAGCAGAAGATTGGTAGATATGATCTTTCAATCTTCAAGGCATTATAGCATGGTTCATCAAAAATGAAACACATAATATGCTAATGGTTTGGAACCAAAACATGGGCATCTCTTGTCAGAATTGAAACTTAAAATATATCATGGATAAATTAGCATTCATTATATTTCTTAGAAAAAAAAAAAGGAAAAAAAGAAAAAAAAGGAAAGAAAAATAGAAATGGGACATGAATACGGTGGTTTCAAGGAACCATCTAAGTGGATGGATACGTTACTGTAGGACCTGACTTGATGTGCATGCTTTATATCCATGCTATTCATTTGTCTTGCCAACTCATTTTATGGCATGAGCCTAAGATTGAAGCATATCAAAATCTCAAGTGGACCACAGTGCACGAAACAGTGGTAATTGAATGAGTAGCCTAATACTTTCTGACTTACACTCTAGTGTGTTGCATGTTAAAAAAGCACACTTACTAGAAGTAGCAGCCGTAGTTGATGGAGGAGGAGGACGAGAAACGGATGCTGCACCCACATAAAAGGGGAACACTTCATACCTCAAAGCACAACTTGCCCCGCTAATTACCGCCCCATCCTTGTCAGTGCAGCACACTGGAATCTCAGAAATAGCTGCTTGAAGGCATGTGTTGCAGTCGCTTCTTGATAAATCAGGCGTGCACTGCACCATTGCATATATCTTCTGATTGACCATAAAATTAGCTTCTCCAATCGCATGCATCCGAACAGAAGGATTGAACGCGGCTACTAAAGAAAGATTTTTCATTAAACTCATCAGTGTCTCTTTAAACTGTCGTGGATCTGATGTATTATACAAGCTCCGGGTTAACACTAACGAATTGTATGACGGATCATATACGGATTGGAAGTTATGACCCGAGTAACGCAACATACAGTGATCATACCATATGAACGCATCTCTCTGGTTGGGGCACAACTGTTTGATTTCTTGACTTGCATGGCTGACACAAGTCTTGCAAGTATCAACAGTGACATCACCTCTGCAGAGGAAGAGGCCGTAAATGGTGTTGGGATTTATACCACTCTCTGCGTTAAAAAAGGCAACATATTGAGAATTAAAAGCTAGAACAGGAAGAAGGGTGTTGAGATTAGTTTCGAAGGTAGTATCAGCAGTGTTATTGTCTAACGAACAGTTGAAGTAGTAGAATTTATTATAAAGAGGTTCAGCACGAGATAGTGTATGGAAGAGCAGAAGAAGGAAAGAAAATTGGAAAATGAAGAGAAAACCAGATAACTTTGATTGAAAAATATTCATTTCTTCTTATGTTGGTTTGCATAGAAATGGAAGAGTATACATTAGGCCTTTAAACTTCTTTAATAGCATATTTCTACTTCTGTCCGCTAGTTATATTTCAGTGCCTATAGAGACAACGATCTTAAACACCAAAGTTCCTATGATCTGATGCTAGGTGGGGCCATAATGATATTTGTTAGAAATCCATTCCGTCCATCTATTTTTCAAAATTAAGTTAAGTTATGAACTCAAAAATGAGGCATATCCAAAACTTCAGTCGCCCACATGACAAGAAAAAGTGGGTAAGGTAATTCCTGCGGCTAAAACCTCCTTGAGGTCCACCGTGATGTTTATATACAAACCATAACATTCATATGGTCACTCCTATCGGGATGAACTGAAAATACAAAATACTAACCTGATCTATAACTTTTGTGGCCACCTGAATGTTTCAACGGTGAATGCTCAATTCTCACTATTTCCTGCGGTGAGGCCCGCTCGAGTTTTGGATATGCTTCATTTTTGTGCCCATTTCCTACCATGATCTGCCAAGATGGCCGGACAGAGTGGATTTCTCACAAGCATAATGGTGGGCCCCACCTATCTTCTGAATGGATGCGGATTGCCTAGTGTGCCTGTGGTCTGAACCTAGTGGAGCCCACCAGTGTGCCGGATCATTTCTGAACTAAGCGGTGCATGGAGACGCGGATTTTGTAGTGAGGAGCACGCCACGCTTGGATACTCTGTGGGGCCCACTGTGATGTATGTGTTTTAATCATGCCGTCCATCTGTTTTTTCAGATCATCTTAGGCCATGATTCTAAAATTGAATCATATTCAAAGCTCAAGTGGACCACACCAAAAGGAAGAGTGAGAATTGAACACCTACGGTTGAAAACTTCTTAAATGGCACAGAAGTTTTGGATCAAGCTTCTATTTGTGTTTTCCCTGAATCCAGGTTTGTGTGACTTTATGAACGGGTTGGATGACAAATAAACATCACTGTGGCATTAAGAAGGTTTCAACGGTAAATGTCAATTTCCGTGGTATGGCCCACTTGAGCTTTGGATATATTTCAAATTTGGGCTCACGCCTTAAACTGAGCTGGAAAAACGAATGGACGGTGTAGATAAAACACGTACACCACGGTGGGCCCCACAGACATATAGAGCGTAGTGAGGTTCTCGTCACACAATCATGCATGGTTATTTGTCGTTTGTATTTTCCAACGGCATGCCACAGCAACGCAGGTGGCTTTACTCTCCCGAGGAGCTAAGATTGAAAAAAAAAAACATTTTTAAGAGATCTTTTTAAAATATTACCTAACTGATATGAAATTTACGTAATTATCATTCTCATACTTTTTATTAGATTTTCATAATAGTATTTAAATAAATAAATTATTTTTTTAAAGAATAAAAATACCCTTAAATTATATATCAAACCATGGGGCTTTACATCTGCAGAATACAGAGTGCAACGAACGTACGGTGGATGATACGCCGGCACTTAGAAATTATTTTTAAAAAAAAATTATATTTGGACAAATAATTCAAATTAAACCGTCCAAATTATACTACCATTATTTCAGATGTATCATGACCAAAAAATTAAGCTTATTAATTCACGTGACTATTAGATTGATACACAATATTGGATGGTCAAAAATGGATAATACGTGTGTGCCATCTAGCCCATCCATCAGCTGAGCCAGTCTTTATTTGGGCCTGGTGTGGATATGATATCCTGTCCATTGAGACGATCCTTAAGAAGTTGGATATGGGCCATAGAACGTGCATTTATAGTCTTATTTTTATTTTACACCATTTCCTTTGGTGTGGGCCGTGTGGCCACTCGAGTATTGTATATTTGTAAGTTGTTCATCTAATTGACAGAGCAGATCTACATTTCTAGATCCATAATGAAAAATGAGGTTGGGCACCTGATTGACGGGTCAAATCTGATGTAAAATTCCAACAACATGGCTCTTGTTACTGCATGTTACGCCCCTATATCCAGGGCTGTACACGAACCGAGCTTGCTCGGTTAGCTAGTTCGACTTGACTTGAGAAAGCTCATTCAACTCGGTTTGAAGCTGAGTTCCAGCTAAGTTGAGCTGATTTTTTGAGCTCGAAAATGAGTTCAAGCTGGCCCCCAGCTCGACTCGATTCGGATTGAACCCAGCTCGAATTGAACTCAGATCGAACTAGTTTGGTGACTTTTGGTTACTTTGATATTGATGTTGCTTACTAAGTGTTTGATGAAATGATTCAAAGAAGTGTGGCTAGTGTCAATGAAGGTATGTATATTAAACCAACACCCTTTTTTCTCTTGATTTTTATGTTGCTTAGAAGGTGTTTGAGAAAATACCTGTAAAACCATTGTTGCTGTCTCAAATACTGTGAGATTTTGAAGGTGCAGTCCAGATGTTTGTGAAAATGCTGCAATGGTGAACTTGGCTCGATCTTCTCTTGAAATCGGCTTGAACTGGCCCGAGCTGTTGACCGAACCGAGCCGAGCTGGCTAGTCAGGCTCGAGGACCGAGCTGGCCCCAGCTTGACTCGATTCGACTCGATGTACACCGCTTCCTATATTTATCTCATTGGAAGTACGGAAGGAGAGTCGTTGTTAAACCAGAATCCTCCGAAGCATAACCTCGAACGCGGATTTTGTCCTACCCCCACCTGTCCATAGCCTTGATCAGACAGTTCTTTAGGCGGGCCCACTGTAATGTATCTGTTTATCCACGTCATCCATCCCTTCTCTCAAATTGTTTTAACGTATGTGCTAAAAAATGAGGCAGGTCCTACACTCAAGTGAACCACACCAAATAATAAGCTTGGATTGCTTTAAATGCATGAAACATTAAATGGCAGCTGTATTAAATTCATATATGGTGTGGTACACTTTTGCGTTGGAGCTACCTCATTTTTGTTATCATACCTTAAAATGATACGAGAAAAGAAACGAACAGCATGGATAAAAGGTGGACTTGCCCAAAGATCTGCCCATTTGTGGCCAGAGACGGGCAAGGGTAGGATGCAATTTGCTTCCCACTTCGCTACAAACTCTTTACATTGAGACCGTGAAAAATTAAAATAATAAATATATAAATAAAAGCTTTTAAAAAACGAACAACATGGATAAAAAGTGGACCTGCCCAAAGATCTGCCCGTTTGTGGCCAGAGATGGGCAGGGGTAGGATGCAATCTACTTCCTACTTCACTACAAACTCTTTGCATTGAGACCGTGGAAAATTAAAATAATAAATAAATAAATAAAAGTTAAAAAAAAAACAAAAGAAAATCTGTAGCCCTAGTGTTGGCACTTTGGTTTGTTCTATCATATGCAGTATCATTAATTTAACCATTTGTAATTTTTTTTATAATGACCAAGCAATAATTGAAGGGCGGGGCTCTTCTTTAAAGATGGGTTACTTTATGTCTTTTATAAAAAAATATTTTCATAATATAAGTGTAATCAGATAAAAGGAAAAACTCACAACCAGCTACTAAGAGCAAGTATAAGAATGCGTCTCTTTAAAGAACTTAAAGATATTGGATAAAGAACAAATCCAATATATGAGCATAGATTTTTATTACAACTAAAGATTATAGCTAAGAATTACTACTATTTGTAGGATAAGTTAAGATAAAGTAAATTGATGAATTTGTCTAATTTGATTGGTTGTTATTTGTTTGTAATGTCCTGCTTTGTTAAATTTCTCTGTTATTTATAAAGTTTTTTTGCAACTTGTTATTCTAAATGCTTCTTCCATTACTCCAGCGGTCATAGTAGTCGAAAAGCCTTTCTCTGTATACTTTTTTTGTTAAGTTTCTTCTTTTTAATGATTCCTTCTCTCTTAGCCAAGCCTTGTACCATTTCCTGGTCGCTCGTTCCGCTTCCATATGCCTCTCAGCCGCTCGTTCTATTTTTTGACACCTATTGGTCGCTCGGTCTGCTTTTGGACACCTCTCGGTCACGCCTCCTAGATGTCTCTCAGCCACCTAATTTTCTTTTGAATACCTCTCAGCTGCTCCCTGCCTTATCATCTTACCAGTTGTGATTTTGTAAAAAGCACTCCAAATATCTTTAAAGATCTTTAGCATGCTATATATTTTCTTTGCTATAACACGTCTCCTTTCCAATTGGATTTCCCAAGAATGTCAAGACTTAGTCTATTGTACCTTGTAGATACCAAAGTGGCCATTTTACAGCCTCCTAATGCTACTTGTCGGAGTTTAACATATATCTATTCACAACATCAATTACATGTGAAATATACGATCTTGTAAAGACCATGTCATACATCAAAGTTCCAACTATGCTTGAATAGGGCACACGAGACATAACATGCTTTTCTTCATTTGTAAAAGGATATTGTTCTAAAGAAAGCCTAAAGTGAGTAATATAAGTGTGCTAATTGGCTTAGTATTGTCTATCCCAAACTTCACCAATAACTTCTCAAGGTACTCTGCCTGATATGATTGTAATATAATCATCTCTATCTCTCTGTATGTCTATACCAAGATTTTTTTTTGTAGCCTCCAAATCTTTCATTTCGAATGTCCCTGATAACTGAATCTTCAATACATCAATCTCATACATATTATGACTGACGATAAGCATGTAATCAATGTACAATACTAACAGAATGAAACCTCCATCACTCAATATCTAAAAGTAGACACAATGATAATATTCAGTCCTAATAAACCGTTGACTCACCATGAAAGTATTAAACTTTCTTGTACCACTGCGTAGACGACTGTTTAAGGTCGTACAATAACCTCATCAACATGTAAACCCTATTCTCTACCCCTGGTATTTCGAACATCTTTAGTTGCTTCATGCAGATCCGCTCTTCCAACTCCCAATATAGGAAAACGGTCTTCACATCCATCTATTCTAGCTCAAGGTTGTATTGGGCAACTGGTGCCAACAAAAATCTGATAGATACCTGCTTGAGAACCAGTGTGAATATCTCACTGAAGACTATACCTTCTTTCTGTGCATATCCTTTCGCTACCAATCTTGTCTTGTATTTGTCCTGATTCTTCTTATAAATTCACTTGCACCCGATCATTTTACGCCCAATGGAAAGCTTCATCAGCTCCTACTTCTCATTTTTGTACAGAGAATCCATCTCATCTTGCATCGCCGTCATCCACTTCTCAGCATCTGTATCATTCAGTGCTTCTTGGAAGCTAGGCGGATCACCCTCATCTGTAATAAGGGAGAATATAATATTCGAGTCATCTTTGTATCTCACTGGTATCTCAGAGGTGGCTACTCCAGCTGCTCTTATATTTGTTGTTGCTACTCAATTTCAACTTGTATTTCACCCTTGTCAATTTCAACATCCATCACCGCTGATTTTTCTGATTCATTTTGTTCTTCCTTACGGAACAAAGAATCCTTATCAAACTCGACGTCACGACTAATCCCGATCTTCTATGCAACCCGGTCATACAACCTATATCCTGTCACACTATTACTATAGCTAATAAAGATACACATCTTAGCCCTTTAGTCTAGCTTATATCTCTCAGCCGACGGTACATGAAAGTAAGTGTCACAACCAAAAACTTGCAACCTTGAGTAGTCAACATCATGACCACTCAACACTTCTTGAATTTTACACCCAATCGGTGTAGACGGGGTCCTATTCACTAAGTAACAAGCCTAGTTAACGACCTCACTCCATAACTCCTTACCTAACCCATCATTGCTCAACATACTTTGGGCTTTCTCTAAGAGAATTCGATTCATTTGTTCCATCACACGATTCTTCTGGTGTATGCCTGACTATATTATGTCGTACAATCATTTCTTCTTTACAAAATTGGTTAAATTCATTCGAAGTGAATTCATCACAAATATCCGTATTTAGAATTTTCAACTTACACCTTGACTGTTTCTCTACCATCGCATTCAAAATTTTGAAGGTGGCAAAAACATCTGACTTGTACTTCATAAAGTACACCTAAACCTTTCTTGAATAGTCATTTATGAATGCTACAAAGAATAATGACCCATTCCATAAACTACGGGCGACGACCCCTATACATAAAAAATCATGTAATCTAAAGTACCCTTATTAACATGATTTTCAGATTTAACAGATAACTGTGATTGTTTACCATCTATACAATACTTACATATATCAAAGTCAACACTTTAAAATGCAGGAATCAATGAATGATCAAAAAGTACATTTATGCCGTGCTCGCTCACGTGTATTAGACGTGCATGCCACAAACGTGACGACGTGGACTCTGTTACATATGTTGTAGCTCCACCCGATACAGTATTCCCGATCAACTTGTAAATGCTATCGCTCCACTTCACCTTCATCACTATGAGTGCCCCATTTGAAGCCTTCATGACATGATCAAAACTGATGAATTTACACTCAATAGTCTCGAGAACTCCAGAGAGATCAGATTCTTCTGTAAGTCAGGAATGTGTCTCACATCTGTCAGAATACGTTTCATCTCATCAAACATCCTGATGCTTACTGATCCGATTCTAACAACATTACAGTCAACATCATTGCCTTAAACACTTGGCGACCATCACATTTGTTGTATATGGTGAACCAATCTCGATGCGAGGTCATGTGATATGACGCCCCTATCCAAAATCCATTCATCACTGAGATAGTTGGATTTGGATGCGATTAGAACATCACTAGTGTCCACATCATCACTCGATTCTACTGTGCAAACTTCCTTCGGTGCTTCATTTGCCTTATCTCCCTTTTGGGCTTTTGGATTCTTGCAATCCTTCTTCAAATACCACTGTCTTCCATAGTTCTAACACTTTATCTTTCCATTGCCTTTAGACTTAGACCATGAATGCAATGAATTTTTCTTCTCCTGTTTTGAATTCATTCCCCTAGCTATCAACGCATCTATAAAAGAACTTGCGTCACTATCATTCTTTTTCAACACTCTTAACTAAAGGGCTGAGGTGACAATCTCAATATCAATGATCTCTCTATCGTGACACATAATGTTTACAAAACTATCGTAGAACTTTGGAATAGAGTTTAATAGAATTATGGCTTGATTTTCCTCGCCTATGCTCATCAATTTGCAAATTGTTTGATTAAACACGCTGATGTGTTCATTAAGATCCGACCCTTCCATCATCTTCAGAATATATAATTGCTTCTTTACGTACAGACAATTCGACAACGATTTCGTCATGTACAAGATATCTAACTTCTTTCAAAGTCCTGCGGTGGTCTTTTGATCAAGGACATTGTAAATGACATCATCCATAAAACATAGTTGGACAGAGGTTTTCACTCTTTCATCCAACTCTTTCCCACTCTTCTTCGCTCATAGATGCTGGACTCTTCTCAACACCACGAAGTTCATGTTGCAACCCTTTCTGAACTAGAAGGCATCTCATCTTCACATTTCATGGTTCAAAGTTATTTTTTCCCCGTGAACTTTTTTGTTTCACACTTCATGTTTAATCCCTTAATCGTCATCACGCTAATCCAAACTCAAAACACAACAATCGCTCTGATACCACTTGTTGGGAATTTGAGGAAACAAACCTCGAATTCAGATCACATGGGATTAAGCAAACGTAAAGAAAGCAATCACCAACACACATGAATTTTACATGGAAAAAGTCTTACAGAAAAAAACCACAGCACAAAGCTACAACGAATCCACTATGAAATTGAAATTATAAGAGGTGGATGGATTTACCGGTCTGAAAATTCTCATCTCTCCTCCATAAACCCTGGATATGTTTAACCCTCAATTGGAATACAACATAATCCTGTTTACACCCATATATGTAATGTCGCATCCGGAATAGGAAACAAATCATGCACTTACATAGAACCACACGCATCGTCGATATGACCTTCGATATGATTGATAACCGTTGATGCCTTGTGGATGGGATTGAATAATACTTAAAAAATTGTCCAATGAGCAAAATGGAAAAATCAAGATTTTCTCGATGGGATCGAGCGGTTTGTCGATGGCATCGATAGACACTCGATGGGATCGAGTCGTTTATTGATGACATCGATAGACCCCTATTTCATGTACAAATTGAAGACATCAGACAACCGTCTGAGCCAGAGTTTTTAGCCCCATGCATAAATTCTGGTGTGGCATCTATGGGATGGAGTGGATTTCATATAATCATTATGATGGGCCTCATAGAAATCAAGTATATAGATCTCTCTCCTAACTATTTTCTTTGGTGTAGCCTACTTGAATCATGTGTCAACTTGATTTTTGGATTTGAGCCTAAATGGAGTTTACACATCATGGTGGCTCTCGTAAAAAATTAAGTGGGTGGCGTCTGTTTATGTAGACATACATATGAAGACGATGAAAAAAAATCCAGGTGACACTTCTATTGATTTTGATAGGGCCCACCGTGATGTTTATATAAGATCTATTCTGACTATTAATATTTAATCCCATATTAGGCCTGGATACAAAAAAATTAAATTAGGTTGACCTATGATTATGGTGGGCTAAGGAAACAGTTGGGAGAGAGATGTTTATTGTTGATTTTTTCTAGGGCCTACTATGATGGTTATATGAAATCTACTCCCATCATTAGATTCTATGCAAAAAATTATTTAAAAAAGAAGAAGAAAAAGTTATACTCATATTCAAGTGGGCCACACTATTGGAAAAGGTTTGGAGGGTGAGAACTATCATTTACATTGTTTCCAATTATGTAATCCACTTGAATCAGAGATGGAGATGATTTTTGAGATCTTGGCATAACATGGAGATGATTTTTAGGGTAGATTTTACATGAATATTCCGGTGGAGCTCAACCATTTGCTTGCGTTAGTGGCTGTGAGAGTGATAATTATATTTGCTTAATGAGGTAGTTTTTAAAAAAGTTTTGAAATATAAATTTTAAATTAAGTAAGTAACTTTTTAAAAATTCTCTAAACATACTTTTCAAAAAAGTCTCAATACACATACTCTAGCAAATTTATCACAAAATTAAGGTGATTTTGACCGAAAATTATATAGAAGTTAAAATAAATCAAATTATACCTTTATATTTAGAAGTTAAAATAAATCCATTTAGAAATATCTTCCTAATAATATTTCTGGAAAACAATCAAAATCTGAAGAGGAATCCCTGACTGAGAAATTGCAGAATGGGATTTGTTACTATAATTCAATGTCACCGATATAACCAAGATT
This sequence comes from Magnolia sinica, assembly GCF_029962835.1. Taxonomy (NCBI): domain Eukaryota; kingdom Viridiplantae; phylum Streptophyta; class Magnoliopsida; order Magnoliales; family Magnoliaceae; genus Magnolia; species Magnolia sinica. The sequence continues at coordinate 86,696,928 of NC_080575.1, read as the reverse complement.
ACTAAAATCTCAAAAATAAATTACGAAAAATACAACAAAAACTATATTATTGCAATATCACGGCCATACTTTAAAAAAAAAAAAAAAAAACTTCAAAAAAATCACATTTTATCGTGAAAATGGTTAAAAAACCCTTGAATATATATATATATATATATATATATATATATATATATATAACTTTAAAATTAGAATAAATATTTTTATATTATTTTATTTTAGCGAGAGATCCCAGAAAAACCCCAAAATACGAAAATCTCCTGCAATTTTCCGGGCCGAGAAACTGCGAAGAACTGAGATTTGTCTTGATGCTGTATTCGTCTTTCAAGGCAGAAGGAGTTGTACATTCCTCTCCTCGGGAAGGTACGGTCCCACGAGGAAAGTTTGTCTTTTATCGGGTCTGGTGTGAGGAACCCGATCCACATGTCAACCTGATCCAGCTGTCAGACCCGTTTACAGGACCCCTTAAGAGCCAAGCCCAAAGCATTTCTTCTCTCGAGGGGTAAGGACGTAAGGTAATACACGGGCTGTAATTTTCTACAACACCTGTTTACTCACCGCCTTCAAAAAACATATAAACTTCTGGTAAACATCATGTTGTGCATGAAAAATCCACACCGTCCATCAGGTTCTATCCATGATTCTATGATAAAAAATCAGTGAGATCTACGTTACAGGTGGGCCACACTACTGGGAACAAAATGGGATGAGATTCAACCGTAGGTTTATATGTAGGGCCAAAAAAGTGTATATCCTTCATCAAACCCGTTCTTCAGTTGTAACATATCAGGATGGGGCGAAAATATAAAAACAACCTGATCAGAAATATCACGCCGCCCACACTAAGAACCTAGAGATTTTAGGTTGTTCCCATTGGTGTGGTCCACCTAAGCATGTTATCACAGCTTTTTTTTTAATGTAAAGTTCAAATAGTGGTTCTGACCTGATGGACGGAGTGGATTTAGGTATGAAGCATGGTGGGCTCAGAAAAATTTTGGTGTTTTACGGAGCTGCCAAAAGCGGGTTTTTTAGACTATTCCGGATACTTCCACGTAACTCCAGCGCACGTGATCCTCTGGTTTGATTTAAGTATGAAGCATGGTGGGCTCAGAGAATTGTATGATTATTGTACAGGTGGGCACTAAAAAATTGCATGATAATTGTACACGTGGGCACTCAAATTTTGTACACGTGGGATTTTTTTTTTTTTGAACGCTACTCACAGCCGATGTCCCTGGGGTCGCTTAGTTGAGTGGGCCCACCGTAAAGCATGCGTTGTGTCCACAACGTCTATCCACTTGGAGAGATCCTTCTAAGGCACGAGCCAAAGAACGAGGCAAACCCAAAACTCAGGTTAGCCCACCACAGAAAACAGCCGGGATTGAACGCTTACCATTAAAAACTCCGTTGGTGCACGGAAGTTTTCGAACAAGCTGATATTTGTGTTTCCCATCCATGTCCGTTTTAACTTATACGAAGAAGCTTAATCTTTTAGGAAAATAAAATAAAATAATCATGGTGGGGCCTAGGAAGTTTTCAATGGTGGGCACAATAATCCCTACTATTTTCTACGGTGGGGTCCACTCGAGCTTTGGATCTGCCTTATTCTTTGGCTCATGCCTTCAAATGATCCCTCCAAATGGATGGACAATGCAGATACATCACATATTATGGTCGGTCACACAGAACTTGGTGACGTTACTTCAATAATACCTTCATGTGGTACAGCTATGTGTCTTAGTAATTTCATTCTCCCTTTTTGAAAATTGGAATAGTCGTAATTCTAGCATTTCTAATTCTATTTTCACACTTGACCTTGAATTTCCTTGACTCAAGATTGTTGGAATACATGTTGAATTAAATAAACTATATAAGAAATCGAGAACCAAAAAAGAAAATAAAATCTTAGAAAGAAGACTTATTGAACTGAGTGAGTCACTCGGCTTGAAATCGAATTTGCTCTCATTGGACAGCGTTCCAAGTGCAACAGGTTTCTAGAGCAATCGACCTCTAGGATACAAAGACTATGACTTGGTCTCACCAGTGCATTCACTGTATGCGGGCTCGAACCACTCGCAGTTTAACCTGAAAGTGCTGAGTTGACTTAGCAATGAACTCAGCAACAACAAAAACTTATAAACCAGTAAATCAGAACAGAGAGTGCTTTATAAGAGGAGAAAGGATTTTTCGTATATTTAAAACTGGAACGGAAATCCTTATATAGACTCCGAAGTGGTACATTAAGCACCCTTTTGAAAGGGTTAGGTCCACCGTGATTTTTATTTGAGATTTAACCTCTTCATAAGTTAACACAAATATTAAAGAAGGGAAAACACAAATATTAGCTTGATCGAAAACTTTTGTGGCCCTTAGAAGTTTTTAATGGTGGGCGTGACTCTCTCCACTATTTTTTGTGGTGGGGTCCACTCGAGTTTTGGATTTGATTCATTCTTTGGCTCATGCCCTAAAATGATCTCTCCAAATGGATGGACGGTGTGGATACAAAACATACATTATAGTGGGACCACATAAATAGGTGACATCACTTTAGTAGCGAGTCTTACTATTCAACGTGTACGCTGAATCCCAAATGGAAATGGAAGCGGATTGACTACTCCTTGTACCACTAGCCTGGTGGTGGTGGTCGGTGCTCTATGGGCCTCAATGTATGTGTTTCATCTGTTCCGTTAATCTATTTTTACATATAATTTTAGGGCTTGATCCCAAAAATGAGAGGGATATAAATCTCTTATGGACCACAGCACGGGAAAACAATGGTAATTAGATATCCATCATTAAAGTCCTCTAAGGCCCACTGTACTGTTTATTTGACATCCAATCTATTGATTTGGTCTTAAAGACCCAGATGAAGGGAAAAAAACAAAGATCAGCTTGATCCAAAACTTTTATGGCCCCCAAAAAGTTTTTAATGGTCGACGTTCATTCAACACTGTTTCATGTAATGTGGTCCACTTAAGATTGGGTTATACCTCATTTTCGGTGTCATACCATAAAATGATCTAGAAAAATAGATGGACGGCATGGATGAAACACATATATCATGGTGGGTCTACATAGCACCGAGTGGTAGGGGAGTAGTCAATCCATTTCCAATGGAACGGACGCGGATTCACTGGGGAAAGCCTTTTGCAGGAAGTTCCAACGCTAGGGTCCACCGTGATGTATATAAGAAATCCAATCCATTCATCCATTTTTAGAGCTCATTTTAGGACATGTAACTAAAAATTAGGATGATCGAAAACTCAACTAGGCCATACAAGATAAAACAGTGGAGAAAGAAATTCCTATCATTGAAACCTTCCTAAGCATGTTGATGTTTATATGCCATCCAAACCGTTTATAAGGTCATTTTTTCCGGGATGAAGTGAAAACACTAAAAAATTAGACCAATACAAAACTTTTGTGGCCACATAAATATTTCAATGGTGTTCACTAAATCCCCACTGTTTGCTCTCGTGTGGCCCATTTAAGTTTTGTATATACCTTATTTTTGGTATAATGTCCTAAAATGATATTTAAAAACAGATGAACGAATTGGATTTATCACAAACGTCATAGTGGGCCCATCCAGAATCCTTGCCCAAGAGCTTACTGCAAGAGGCTTTGGCAAGGAATCCGCGTCCCCGTGTCTAACGTCTCGGTTATACTTCTTATTAAATGTAATTTTTTTAATATATTAAAAAAAAACTGGTCACTTACAGTGACGTGGACGAATGAAAACGCTGGAGCCAGGGAGTTCCTGACTCCAGGAAACACCGGATCCGCACTCTAGTTTTTAAGAGGGTTCTAAAGAGGGGGTTATGATCAGTGGTGGGGTTATATAGAGAAAGCTTCATGGAAGTTTTCTCTAGTCTAGACGCACATGTAGTGCATACATGTAGTGTACACACACATGTGGTGTTCACACATATATGTGGCATGTACACATGTGGGGCGTGTGTGTTTGGAGCATTCATAACGTGTAGTGTAGTGTGTGTGTAAAAAAAAATGTGAATAGTATAAGTGTGTTGTGTAAATAACATGTGTATAAATGTGTGGTGATGTGTGCATTTCTCGTGGCAAGGAGCATGTGGCCATAGTTTTAAGATGAATGGTTGATCATAATCAAAATTACTTGTCTATGTAGATGTGCGGCTGAAATTTATAGTTATCGTTCGGATTGTGAGATAAACGGGTAATTAGGTAATCTACATATGAATGTTTGATTTTAACGGATAAAAGAATATATAGGTGAATAGGTGAATGCGTAGATCGGTAAGTGAGTGCCTGGATGATTTAACACTTTGATGAATAACTAAATGAACGGTTGGGATGAGTAGATGTACATGTATACATATACAATGCAACTGGTCAATCTAATCGATGTAAAAATGTACTTTTCGAAATTTACCAGATGGATGGATGGATGCAAAGATGAACGGTCCCGATTGCTTTGAAAAAATTATAACCCTAAAATTTACTAAGGTTATTATAATTGTAATTCGTAATGATTATAGATTTACAATATAATACAATCATAATTCACAATCTAACGGGCTATAAAAGGTTCGAGAATTAAAACAAGGAGAATGAGAAAGCCTTAAGTGTTTTTTTTTTTTTTTTTAATGAAAAATAGTTAAAAATGACATACATAGTATAAAAATAATAGATAATAGAGCTTTTCAAGAATTTTAAATGGCAGAAACTCATCTATATAAATGTAACACTCCTATTTCCATAACCTGAATATAATGCTCTATTTACGAAAACCCGAGTATTAACATGGGGAAATGTAATGTACATATGATATGTGTCAGTTGGCAACGGGCAAAGTACGAGAGAGAAAACTATCAATCGAATAACATCAAGTATCAAAATACTAGTCCACTTAGCTGGGGATCGACTTGGTAAAAACCCAAAGCATCAAATGTCTTAACAACTACTGAAATGAAAATTATTGATAACTGCTGGTTGAGCTCATAGAAATCAGCCACATCTTGATGGGGCTCCTCCTAAAAAATCTCTTGTCCCTCTATAGTGAGATCGACATCAGGGTTTGCATCATAAACTCAACCATCTAATGCTATTCTTCAATCATCTGTATGGTTGTATATTCAAAACATGAGTAGTCAGTTCAATGAGAATTCCCCTTAAGATAACACACCATTGCATTAGTCAAGTATAGTTTTAAGCAATGAAAACATACAAAATAATTCATAATAAAATCTTATTTAATGCATGGATGCGTGAATGCACATTATTTTATGAATGCTTATCCAGCTGACTTTTGGCCAAAACTCACGAGTGGAGTGAAATCCACATACAAGTGGCTAGTCACTAATGAAAATACATCGAGTACGTGCTAAAATGACTAGCTTACACAAATTGGATCAATTGTCAGTGGTTTAGGAGTAAGTGAAACATACCACAACAAATGATACGTGCTACAACATCTAGAATTAGCCACCCGTTATCGCCTGTATGCCATGAATATATGATTAGCCTAGTTGTTATTATTTCAATTGCAAACGACTATTTTAAAAAAGTTCAAAGGTCATTGTGTGTAATATACTGGCAATTTTAGGGAGATATATATTTTTTTCTAATTAGTTAATCACAATCGATCCTCAAGTGGGTCATTTTAATCATTTAAAACAAGATTTGTGATAATTCGTCCGTTGGATCACCAATCCAAACCATGAATCATCGATCCAAACCATCCAAATTGAATTTTGGAATAGTACTTAATTAATTTTCAAATCTACCGTTAAAATTATCACCTAATAAATGTACCATCAAGATATTGAGAATTGCCCGTTGAACCATATGATCTTTCTATAGACAACCGTTTAATATATTCCTAGATACAATATCAACAATACCATATAAAAATCTTGACTTAAACAAAGATAAAAAGTTGAGATATAGGGCCAAGAATTCTTGAACCATTAATTTTAGCATATTTTGTGGACCATAGTAGAGTATACTAGCTTCTTATTTCATAACTTTAGTAGATCTTCAATACCATGATTTTAAATTATTTTAACATATATAAAATTATAAGAATTATCCAGATGTATTATAACCAGACATTTGATCATGACCCATAGTATTATACACTTATTTTTTCTATCTTAAAATTATTTTTTCTATGATCTTTGTTATAAAAACTCCATTTTGATATAATGGTTAGATATAGAAACTTTTGGTATGGCCCACACGATCATGTCATGTACACACTAGATTAATATACCCCACTTCACATGAACGCATATATACAATCTTTGGTGCACTGTTGTCTCTATGAGCACTTGTGATTTTCTTAAAATTAATCATGGTCATTTTGATCAAGAAAGTATTTTTACAAGAGGACATAAAATATAAATAATCTAATCATGCGCTTAGATCAAGAAGATTGTACTTGTGGGGACCCACATCTCCATGATACGCACACACATATTGTTTGCACCCTCATCCACCATAAAACCTCTCACTCTTAATATGAGAGTTACATGCACTTAACATGTGTTTATCACATGTTACATGTGCATGTGCATTAATGTAAGAGGGCTTTGACTCTTCTATATAAGGCATGCCAAACCACTTCTTGTAAGCACCCACAGAGAGAGGGAGAGAGAAAGAGATTAAAAGAGAAATTATGAGAGTTTACCTCTTGATCCAAACTGTTTATCGAATAAATGCTCTAATGCTGTATTTCTTAGATGTTTTAGATCAAATCTAAGTGAGACCAACCACAAGATCATGTCTAACATATTAAATTATTTATGTTTCTCATATCTTATATAGTGTTATAATCATCTAAGTGAAAAATCCATTATAGAAATTTAGTGTGAAGTGGGCCTCATATAAAATTAACCATACCTTTAAAAATCTTATTCATTAAGTGTAAATATGGATCAAAGATCTTATAAATCTATATGAAGATTGTTAAAATTAGGGAAAATATCATAATAATGATTTGGACCATTAAATCAATGATCGGGTCTAATTCAACTATTGATCAAAGGTTTAATAAACTAATTAAGGATTAGATTTAAGAAAATTAAAAATCTACCTAATATAATGTTAGATCTTGTGCTACAAAAAATGTTGGATTGGATGGATCTAAATATCCAATTGTTTTGAAGATAGATCTTGATCATAAGTCAAACTTAAGAAAGATTATGCATTTGATCTATGGTTAGAAACATGGTAAATTGACTATCTATGGCTCAAATCTAAGAAATTATGGACTTGATTGACCGATCTAATGGATTAATGTAACAATGTTAGAATCTGACTCATTTTTACAAGTGTTTTAAGAAAATGGACACTAAGTAAAGAAGAAAATAACTAGACACTTATATTCTAGTCATAACTACAAAAATGAAACTTTTTATGAATCGTAGACCCGAGTACAGTTATCAGCTCAATGAAGAAATGATCAAATGGTCAAAATATTCGAATAAGGAATGAACGTTTTGGACAAGTAGTCACTATCACAGATGGATTTTTCCACATGCATTGCGTAACATAACATGCTTACTTTTGCTTAACTTTTATAATATTTTAATATATATTCAAGTATGCAACTGCCTTGTATTTGATATGTTATTCTGAGAACAACAAACAACTCGGGGATTGAGTTATCCTTAAAATTCTCAGGCAGACTTCCTAATCGAATCTGAGTTGGTATCAATAATAGAGCCTCCTCCTTAGACTACGGTCAAGGTTGGGGAAGGAGTTTGACCATCTTCAAAGTGGGTCACTCATTGTCAGGCTATACAGTTACACACGATACGTGAGATACCTTAAGACAGTGTTCGCGTGGGATGTAAGTGAACTCATACACGTGTTGGGCTAGTATGGATCTCAGTCGGATGGGTGTTGGCAGGCCGGACGCTGTGTGCAGTTATGACCATAGTTGTTTACTAAAGGAAATGTTTGTGTGTTAATGTATCATACTAAGATTCTTGTATATGTACTTGTATCATGCTTATGTTGTGAATCATGCGTACGACTACTTGCTACGCTATTAATTCATTCTGTTAATTAGAAAACCATCCAAGATAGGGAAATGAACTAGAGTATCCGCATGTGGAGTGATAACTTTGAAAGGCATGCTCTTTGAGATTTGCTCCTATAATAAAGAATTTTTCATTTTATATTTATTGTTTTAAATAATGATGTATGAACTTGTGTTGGGTATCAAGCAGTAGATGATTAATACTTTTGACTAGATACAAGAGGATTAATTAAGTTTACTATTTGTGATGATTATTATGATTATGTGTATAATATTATCACATCCACATTAAATCACACCCTCAACTCGGCGACTGAGTTAAGCGAACTCGAGTTTCTAGAGCCGGGGTCTGATACTATGGGGGGTTCATCACCTAGGATAGGCTGACAGTTCATTTATAGTGTCCTATACCATCATCTCCAGCTCATGAGACTCCAACAACTAGGATGCTTAATGGTAACCTTTTCAACTAGTGGCTAATTATAACTCAACAAGTGAAACTTACCATCGCAAAGTTATATGTAAATAGTCCATCAAAGTCACATGGGGCAATATTCCATCAAAGCCAAATAAGGCAATTACTCCATCAAAGCCACATAGGGAAAATAGTCCATCCAAGGATGCAATAAAAATGAATTATACCCAACACCCACATAGGCACAAATGATTCACAAGATGATAAGTCCATAAAAAAATTCAATTAACCCATTAGACAAAAGTGGTCACTAGTTCAAGGGACCAATGTAATCACAATCAATCAAATTTATATCCCAATTCTTAATATACATATACAAGTGGAGTTTTCCATTAAAGGTATGGTAATTCAAGCTTCATAACCAATCCACAAGTATGAGAAGATATTCATGTACAACATGTAAGTATTTATAATAGATAAATGTTGAGCACATGATTTGAGTATCCATTCCAGTAACTAACAAAAGTAATCATGAAATAAAACTATTAGTTATTAACCAAAATTAAAAAGAAAACTATCACTTAAACTAACATAAAAACGAAAAGCCTAAGGGGAAAGTTCATCATTTTACTAGGCGAATCGCCTACTAGTGTTGCTAAGGCATGCGTGCGCCCTTAGATTTGGCTAGAATACAATTTTGTGTCTTAAGTGAATACTACGCTAAACCACCACAATGCACATTTAAGATAGACATTAATATCTAAATTATGCAATCTAATGAACTCTGATATAAAATATAACTTAGGGTTAGTGTTTCGGAATATCTGAGTTTTATAATTATATATAACATCTAACCACATTATCAAATTTAAATTTCCATATAAGAGGTCATAAAGATTACTCACCCTCAAAATGAGATTGCACATGATGACCCGGATCAACTTGGATTAGATGTATTCAATTGAGTGCCTATTAAATGAGAAAAGTTAATAACCTAAATGAACATTAACTAGCATTTTAACACGTGATTAAGAGTTCAACTTACCTAAATTGTTGACCTAATTCAACTAGGATCCGCATAAAAATAGATAGATTTAATTAACGAACATGAATTTGAGGATTTTCAATTCCTACTTAAAATAAAAAAATCAAACTCATTAATCTAAGTTAAGCTCTTATCTGAATCCCATAAGAGAATAACATACCTCAATAAACCGAGTCAATCCGACCCGAACCTCAAACCTAATCTTGACTCGAACTCCATACTCTAGTGCCACATGACTGTACTAGATTATCCCTAAAATTAGAACTTTGCCAATTCCAAACTTAGTGGCTGAATTGAGTCAAATCGGCACCAAGCAACACAACCCACTAAAACTCATGTCAAACCCAAACTCAACAACATATCAACTTGAACTTAGACCAGATCTTCGGTTGGCTAAACATCTACCATTCAGCAAAACTTTTTGGGAGATTTAGAATAACATTGGCCCGAAAATCGGGCCCAAACTAGGTTGAACTTGCCAAGTCAACTCAACAGACCTACCACTGCCATTTCTTCTTTTTCCCTCACCTCTTCTCTTCCCTGCTTCCCTTCTTCCTCTGGAAGTGTTCCTACAGATTGCGCCCAAACCGAGTCAACTCAAGGGTGAGTTGTTGATTTAGAGCAGGTCGCAGACAATTTCATAGCCAAGATGGATCAGAAAAGGCCCGGTCAACGACAAAAGCGATCCAGACCGTCAGACCTTAAATCGGGCATATCTCACAATCCGGAATGAGTTATCGGACGTAAAATATATGATTTTGGGGTAAGACGGGCTACTTTAGCCACCCAACCTGCTAATCAGGTTGCATAAGCCAAATTTGCAAAATACCATCTGATCTATAGCCGTTTCCCTATTTTAATTTCGTTTTTAATATAAATAGTAAGTTTTAGTTTGATTATAACTCTTCATCCGTTGAGCTTTAGGAGTTGCGCCCAATGTGAAAAGTGCTTAGAATAATTAGGAGAAAAGTATGGTGAAGCCAAATAGGACACTTACTATTTTTGGCCGAAAACCTTGCACAATAGTAGAAATCACGACCTAGTAAGTTGTGAATTATGGGAGTTTTAGTTATAATTTAATTTTGAAATATCTCTCATTGCTTAGTATCCTTATTTGAGGGTTGTGAACTCATTTATTTCAATCATCAATCAATTTCGAATTTTATAGAAATCATTTTCTATTTTCTTGTTCTTTTCCTCGTGGATTCGAGGAGTCCAGAGAAGTTCCAGTTATCCCCTGAGGAAGACGGTGCTCGACCTCGCGTCCTTCCCTGTGTCAATTGCACATCTCGAACCCTACTTGAATTCAATTCCAACTCGAAAGGTGGCTAGAAAACGAGCTCTAACCACAACAATGGCTTCCAAGGGAGTGGAATCATGTGCTTGACTTGGATGACCCCACTCGACCCAGACTTAGTGGGAGAATGACCGAGTCAACTCTGCAAGGGGGTGCACGGCTGGTGGGTTCGAACTGGCGGCTTTCCCCCTTTCTCTTTCTTCTTCTCCTTCTTTCTTCTGCTTCTCTACTTCTTCTTTTCTTCTTGCTCTCCTTTTTTAGCTGGTCGAAAATAGATCTGGACTCGCTCGAACTTGCCCGACTCGACTCAACTCAAGGCAGCGCAAGATGGACAACTCTCTCTCTCTCTCTCTCTCTCTCTCTCTCTCTCTCTCTCTCTCTCTCTCTCGTTTTCTATTTCTGGCAAGAGGCTGCCCTAAAAAGTAACATCTTATAGATTTTCCTAATCCTATTCTAGAGGGTTCGAAGGCAACTAATCCATGGGATTAGTTATGGTTGAGTTGCTTGATCAAACAAGTTTTTGAGATAGTGTATCCGAATTCAGTTTGCATGGTTGAAATACAGCGATCTAGATGGACATCTGAGGCTATGGGCACCAGATGGACGTCTCTGATCGAATGATGGGCTAAACACACGATGGTGTGATTCCTGGTCATACGGAGAAGATAATCCAGCCATTAATGGTAGATCATCAACGGATGGTTATCCTTCCGATTTAATTTGTATGGATGGTGTGGATTTGACCAGAGAACACTGCAGGTGCCACCTTTTAGAGAAACATCACCCAAAACTTGATAGTGCATGAGATTTTTGGATGCGACTCTTTTAAGCGAGTTTCTGCTATCTCGCACGAGAACTCATGATGTCAGTGAGATAGACATCTTGTTGCCCTAGGATGAACGTTGGAGATTGACCGTAAAGGCTTCTAGAAGCTAAGGAACAGTCGGGATTAAGCCAGCGCTGAAACAAGAAGATTCTCTCCGCCTTTCTGCAGACCTTGAAAAACCCTAATTCGGGGCTGCATGGAGGGCTGAGATTGATGGTAAAGAAGGCCTGAGATTGAGAGAAAGATTCTGCTGCAATTGACAGCGCAGCAGGAGAGAAATTGGATTTCCGATTTTGGAAAAAAAAAAAAAAAAAACTTCTCCTGCGCACCCCTGACTCATGTGCACACCGGCACGTGCCAACGAGTGAAACGAGTATGGTTTTGGTGGGGTCCACCCTCTGGATCATATGGACGGTTCAGAATGATCGCCTGATGCCAGATGTGGCCCACTCATCCGAGACACGGACGATGTCCGTTTGAGTCTGCTGCTGGCGGGAAAGAGGGAGAGAGTCCTTCCTCTTCGAGCTGTCTCGAGTCAAACCCGGTTTGACTCGCTCTAGCGTCCAGTGCATCGCGGGTGTACATCAATAGTGCATAGGCACTACTACAAAAATGGAGTCCACCTTGATGTGTGATCAAATCCACACCAACCATTCGATACTACGAGTCTTACCGGGTCATTTGACCAGAGAAGAGGCAGATCCAAAGCTCAGGTGGGCCAGAATATTGGATTTATGCGTCTAAATGATGATATCTGGCTATCTTCAAAGATTTGATGGTCAAATCTTTTCATAATATGTTTTAAATAACTACATAGGGTCTCGAGGGCTGATTACATGAAATTCAAAGTTAATCTTGAATCAAACGGCTGGTATGATAAATTAGAGTGGGGATTTTATCTTATCGGACATTATGGACTAATGGATGTTGATCAGTCGATCTAGTTTCCAAATTTGAGTTCGTACGGCTTAGTTAATCTAACAAAGTTTTATTTAATGTTTTATTCATATTGGGTTCTTAGAAATAGGTCTTTAACAGGTCGATGTGGATTCCTTGAAGATGTAATAGTCCATCTTGAAAATCAAGAGTTGGATGGCTTAACCTATGTAGGAAGATGGTTTCTAATGGTTAGATTTATACTAGAATAAAAGTGAGCATGCTAAAATGAGTCAAATCTATGTTTATAGTAAGTTAAGTCTTTATGGTAACACTCGAGTAATAAAAAGTACATGGTGTTACAATAAAATAGCATGAGCAGTAATTTTCATATAATTTTTTGTATAATTGAGCATGCTTTAATGATACCAGTACCATTGTTATTATATAGTGGCAATGGTCAGATGTGAGGCTTAGTGATGTATTCATGGAAGCCAACTTGGTCATATAAGATGTTTCACTCCAAAAACACATCAGGAGCCTAAAAGATCGTCTCGATTAAAAACTCAGATAAAGCACAGCCGGTGAAACATATTAATAGGGAACTCCCACCGTTGATTACTATGGTGACCTTCGAAATGTGTATATATAATGATGTAATTAATGAATGAGAATTGTTAACCGCACGTAGTATGATAAACCTATAATCAAATTATGTCCAAATATACTAAATAAAAAACATAAAAATCTTTCACCTAAAAGAAAGAAAAAAAAATGATGAAATAACCCACAAATAATCGAAGCTCTTAATAATATTAATGGCTTAGATCATACCTCCCACGTATAAAAATATTACAAGTATACAAACCCTATTCCAAAACTTGTAGAGAAATAGAAACGTCCCAAAAGTTGCTAGAATTCTTTTTTTTTTTTTTTTTTTTATTTTAATTAAATTTTTATATGAAGAAAAATAAAAGAAAAGCTCTAGCACTAATTTAGGCATTGCATCAAGCATAAACTATGGACGGGATGTTATGATCTCAGACATACAAGCTTTATACGAAGAAAAATGACTAACATGCTCCTATTTACTTAAGTGAGACATAATTAAAGTAAACATGAACTGAAATTTGTCTATAAATAAATAAAAATTCGGAACTAAAGGGAAGTGTCACTAAAATACCCTTTTGTGGACCTAAAAATGTACCATAGGTGTCACGATCCGCGATCTATTGATAGGTTTACCGATTTAGCTTATTATGGAAGATATTTAGGCCCCCTTTCCATTCTCCAATTGATCCCAAAACTCACTGACAAATACATCAGCCCAATCCATCAACATTAAACAACCTATGCCCTCATCATATAATTAGGAATTTTTTTAGTTATTAACGACATTTTGAGGTGTGACGCCTGATAGATGGGTTGGATAGTTTGATGCATCATGTGAGCCTCACATCTTTTTATTTCCACCATGGGCTAATGGTAATACTGTAGATACTTCACCCAAGCTAGCAACTTGATAAAGCATGGATGACCCTTAGGAACGGAACTTAAACCTCAACCGTAGCCATTTTCCAAATCTGATCCAAACCCTAATCAAACCTGAGCCATATTACATTACCGTAAACCCTAACTCGAGCCATCATCTGAGCTAGAGTGTGCCCAAAAGTTGATCCATTTCTTGAACCATTTCCAAGCTATTTCCAAGCCAATTTCGAGCTATTTTGAGTAAAATATCCAAAAACAGGCTTCAAACAGATCTCAGGGCCCGAAATAGGCCCACCAACCAAACCACGAGAGCAACCGTACTCGAGTGATAGTCTGACTATCGTGGGCGGTAGTCTGACTATCATCGGCGGTAATCGGATTGCCGCCCTCTCTCGACAGGTGTACCCTCTGAGCACACATTTGTTCCCTCTCCAAAAGTCAACTCTTTTATAAACTTACCCCCAAAATTCACTCTATTTACCATCCTACTAAACCCAAAGAGCCTATAAAGGCATGCCATGTGGCATTACCCTTCCCTCAACCAATCACAAGCTGTCATATCAGCATTTACCCTCTATGAACCCTAGAATTACCAAAATGTTATCCCAAAAGGCTATAAATAGCCTTCACTTCTCTTCATTTCACACACCCAAGACCAAGATCAAGAGAATCCTTCAACTAAAAAAGGAGAGTGAGAGTGAGAGAAAGTAAGTGAGTGAGAGTGGGAGGGAGTGCTTGAGTTCTTAAGCTCCCATCTTTTCAGCCCCCTTTAGCCTCCTCCAGCCATCCTCAGCTTTTATAATCCTACTTGGGTCAATCATTTTCAACCGTAGTGCATCCAAACATCCAAGCTACTTCAAGTATAAGCCAACGATCACACTATCATCATTAGCATCCATCGCATCATTACTTCCTTTCTCAACCCCCCTGCTTCACTAGGTTATCATTGAATGTATGCTTTGTGACTTGCCGAAACCCCGGATCCTGTCACATCAGAAACTCATGATAACCTAATCCCTTTTTTCATGATAGTTTAACATCATCATATCTGTTCAAAAACTCCTCTAGACATTCTCTGGACGTATGCTCTATGGTTTGTCGGAATTCCGGACCTTACCACATCAGAAATCTAAGTCTGTCTAGTCCTATTTCATTCTCATCATTTTATCTCTTAAGACTATTTTACCATACGAAGTAGAGACTGTACATTTGTGCGGGCAGAGAGGGTGCCTAATACCTTTCCTCTTTGTAACCGAGGTCCTTTACCCAGAATCTCAAATCGTAGATCAGGAGTCAACTTAAAGCAAGAGAGTCCTCGGATTCTCTCACTTTACACATTCTATAGGTTTTAGTCAACTGCGAGATTTTGAATTTAGTGGCTAGTGGCGACTCAAAGACTATCGCATCAACAATCCAAATCGACCCAATCACACATCACTAGCACCACAATAAAACATAAAACCAATGCGGGCGCCGATTTCCAAGCGTCCACAGAATGACGACTCCACTGGGGACTACTAGAGCACACTAACTGAGACTCGACTAAAAAATGTGTGGTACTCCAATCTTAAGGGATATTCTTCAAACATTTGAATCTATATAAAAAAAATTGATTTTTGGCTTACACTTGCTTGAGCATCAATCCCAGTTATGACTACTCGATCTCGTGCAACAATGGCTAGTCAAGAAGAAGAGCCAGCAGCTTTCCCAGCTCTTGAAGTACTGGCACCGATACCAGCACTGGCACCTCCAACGAATCCCACAGATTTGTCAACTACTGCAACCATGAACGAGATGGCTCAAAATCTCAAGGTAATGCAGGAACTACTACTTCGCCTGGTACCAGGTATCATACCAAGCATGCAGGCACTACAGCCTAGTACTGCTCAAAACAGTTCAATCTCACAACTTCCTCTCGCCGTCTCCCTTCCTCCACCAGCAAATCCCATTTTATCTTTCCCTACTGAATTAGCACAAGATCAGCAGCATCCTCTCACAAACAGGAACAACCTTCCCACACATATTCCAGCACATCTTCCAATACAATTTTCAGTACATCTTCCCGAAAATGGGAATCCCAATCAGATCACAACACAAGCTCCCCCTGACAGGAGTCACAGACAAGAATTGGCGGATGCCCATGAAGGGGGCCAAGTTCAAGTCCAACATACTCCCCCTGAAGGGAGTCATAATCAGGATCTGGCAAATACCCCAGGTGGGAGCCACTTCTAACATACTCCCCCAGAGTTCAATTCCAACTACCTCCCATAACCGGGAGTCCATTCTCTTTTCAACAACCCCCCATCCATGGAAATCATAGGGTCGATAAAATGGACCCTTATGATAAAGAAGAGCCCAAGCTATGCAGCAAGGGGCAAGATACCCTTAAGCAAACCAATCAGAAATCGAGGAGCTATGAGAACAATTCCAGTTGACGCAAAATCAGCTGCAAAGGCAACAAGGAGTGGATCATCCATCCACCAAGTTTAGGGATTTGTGTCCCTTTCTGGTTGCTAGGGTACCTCACAATTTCAAGATACTAAAGTTCAAAAGATATGATGGTAGTGGGTGCCCCACAACACATTTAAAAGCCTTTTGTGGAGAGCTCAATGCGATTGTAGGGAATGATGAAGCACTGATACGGCTCTTTTAGAAATCCCTTAAGGGTGACGCTTTAGACTGGTATACGTCACTCGATAGCCATCAGATTTGGACTTGGGAAAGACTTTCCCAGGCCTTCATTGATCGATTCTCTTATAATCTGAACACGGCTCCAAGAAGAGCAGACTTGGCTGCCTTGAGACAAAAAATTGATGAATTATTGTCCGCATATGTGGGATGTTGGTGGGCCATGGCCGCCAGGATAAGAAACCTCATCGATGATGAGGAACAGATTTCAATGATAGTCCATTCAGCGAATCTGAATATCTTCGGATACTTGATCTTGTATCCTTATGTGAACTTCTCTTAGCTTATCTGAGCTGGATAACAGGTAGAGGCTGGGATAAGAGCCGGAACCATCTCCTCATGGCCACATCAGGCCTCCTCAATCAAGAGAAACAAAATCAAGGGGAAACCCATTGGGTATGGGAATGGAAACAGCACTGCTCCCATGCAACGTACCATAGAAGTGAACAATATCGTGGCAGCCACTCATGGCAATCAATATGCTCCACAACAAGAGCAACATCAAAACCAACAATACCTTTCACAGCAAACTCAATAGTGATACCAGGCACAACCGCCTCAACAAAGGGGAATGCACAGTACTCATACCAGAACAAGCAAACAATATTGGCCAGAAAATTCACTCCATTAGCATAAACATATAGCCAGATCATGACAATGTTAGTGCAAAAATAACTTCTCACATCATTCCAACCTCGGCCTCCACTAAATCCCTTACCACTTAGTTATAATGAAAATAAGTACTGTACATACAACCAATCTTGAGGCCATCCAACAGACCGCTGCTTCGCTTTGAAATACGCGGTCCAAGGCTTGATTGAGAGCCAGAAGATTAGGATCACCCCGTAAGCCAATGCCATAGCTCAGGCCAACATTCTCCAAAATCCTTTGCCATCACATTAAGCAGGGCCCAACTCATCGGGCACCTGTACCATCAATAACATCGAGGAAGGATGTCCTTCGTACTCCTTTCCTCATTAATCCATATATGCAATCATGCCCGACCTAGCAAATTGGTCATAGGGGCATCAACAGATACCCCCACTCGAACCACAAGCTTTCTTGGAAGCAACACCAGCAGCAGAGCCTCTCATCCTCCAAGGGGCACCCCTAGCACCAAATCTAACATATCAAAGCTCAAACAGGTCAAACTCTAAACCTCTCATCTTGCAAAGAGGACCCCCAAACCTTGCTTCTTTGGTTTTGCAAGGGGCACCTCTTGCCTAGGAACAATCTCCTGGCTTCTTCCTCTTACCCCATCAATTAGCACATGCCCGAAGGATCCCTCCCCCACAAAACGCATCATAAAGAGAGGAGGAGAGCCCTATCCCGAAACAACCGAAACTCCAAGAAAATTCGATTGTGTTCTAAGGAAAAACACCATGTCCATCACAGATCATATCGAAATCGACAACACCATCCCCATCTCAATATCAGGTATTTTTAGAAGGAAGATCAGTTTCTCCCTATGACATGAAAGCAGTCCCATGGCGTTACCTAGAGTGCCCCGAGGTTGGCAACATGAATCCCAACGGGAGGTGTTTCCGGAGAGATAATCAGAATCGAAATGAAGCCCGAGGAACTTTGTCAGGAGTAGCCAATAAAACTGAAGTTGCTTATGATGTAGCGGCTTTGATTAAAACCATTCCTGCATAGGTCTCCATTTGGGAATTGATGTGTAGGTATAGGTCACACAGAAATATTTGCAAAGACCTTGAACGATGCACACATCTCTCCAGATGTACCACCTGAAATGATTGCACACATGATAGGGTAACTCCTCACCTTAGGCGATCACATTTATTAACGATGAGCTGCCACCAGAAGGCCGCAAGCATGGGCGTTTGCTTAACATAACTATCCGTTACAGGGATCTCAAGGTCCCCCTGGTCCTTATTGATAGCGGATCAAGCTTGAATGTTTGCCCCATGAGGACTGCTAACCATCATGGGATTGAACCGTCATCCTTTAGGCCCAGTAACATGAGCGTTAGAGCCTTTAATAATTCCAGAAGGCAAGTAGAGGCAGAAATAGACATAGAGATACAAATCGGACCGGACATATCCATTGTCACTTTTCAGGTCCTTGATATCTTTGCCTCGTTTAAGCTCTTGCTGGGGCGACCCTGGCTCCATGTTGTCGAGGCCATCCCATCAACTCTTCACCAAAGGGTTAAATTTCCTTCCGGAAATAAAATCATTTCTGTACTGGCCGAACCTGAGATCATCCTGCGGCAGTGATCACTGCCCTAGAACCTGATTTCCTGGTAATCGATATTCAGCACGCGGAGGGTAACATATCATATCATAGTTTCGAGTTTGAAATTGTAAATTCCATCACCAATCCCTACCCACTCACTTCAGAATATGTCGTCCCTCTTGCTGAACGTCAAATCCTTAACTATCGTACCGAATTCCATGGAAAAGGTACGATAGTGAGATAAGCCGTCGCAAATGAACGGAGACAGGGACTGGGGTACCGACCCTCACCGGAGGAGCAAGCCGCAAGGCCCAAGAAGAGACAACCATTCAAGTGCATACCCATCCAATTTGTCAGATCTGGGATGATTTGTGGGGACACGGTGTCCACACTCGAAGAACAATTCCAAGGGCTGAACCTATCTGAAGATCACAGCCAGGAATCCATCTGGCCACCAATACAATGGGATAAGATATCAGGACCCCAAAAGAACATCCAATGCAAGGGGCAAAACCATCCGATCCGTCAGATAAAGCTAGGGGCATGAGAGCATGATCACCGGCAAAAGACCAAGGGCAAGAAGTGCTCTTTGCAGGACCAATAGGTAAGGACGGAGAGTCACCCGCCCGAAAATTAGCCAGGGAGAGAACCTCCCATCAACCACTCAGAACAACAAGGGGCAAAGCAGCCCATTCACTAGACCAAAAAAGGAAAGTGGCCTTCCTTTGATTGGACAGACATTAAGTTCCCACAGGAATGTGGGTCAGAGGAGCTGGAAGAGCTCCAATTCCTGAGTGAAGAAATTGGGTCAGACACAGACTCTAAACCTAGTCCAACAGATATCATGGTCATTGGGTCAGATGACCCGTCAATCCAGTTGGACCAAGCTAACAAGATCAAGAGAGGTAGGAACCAAACTAGTCAGCTATTCCCCTGATAGTCGAATTGACCGGTAAGCCATCCAAGGGTATCGGTCTAAAAAAAGGCAATGTAAATAGCAATTGGCATCCCGAACCAGATTAGGATCAGTCATGGTTTACAACACCATCCTGTTCGGGATCCCTTGGAACCAAAAAAAAAAACCTCAAAATTAAAAAAAAATAGATATTTCAGAAATACAAAAAAAAAAAAAAACAGATATTTGTCAAAATCCAAAAAAAGCAAAAAACTATTCAAAAACCAAAAATAGTAGAAAACCCTTCAAAACTCACAAACAATGATGTGTCAAATACACTACTCGCAGCACCAGAGTTCAAGGTCGACTCATATGATTTCGATCTAGAGCTAGACTTTGAACTCATGGGTTTGGATGAAGCCCATGACGAGGGAAATGATGACCCAGCCCTCGAACTAGAGGATTCCCTCAAGAAGTTCGAAACAAAAGCCAATGTCGTTGCGGACGATTTTGAAATTGTAGACTTGGGATCACCGGAACTCCCTAGAGAAGTGCGCATCGGTAGATCTTTGCCTTAGGAATACAAGCAGAAGATGATGGAATTCTTAAAGCCAAGGTTATCCAACTTTGCTTTCTCCTATGAAGACATGCCTAGACTCGACGAAGAGCTGGTAGTACATCACCTGCCAACGAAGCCTGAAATGAAGTCAGTCAAACAAAAGCTCCGAAGAATGAAGCTAGAATGGGCCCTAAAAGTCCGTGACGAAGTCATTAAGCAATACGATTCGGGATTCTTGGTAGTCTCTAACTACCCGGAATGGCTCGCAAATATCTTACCAGTTCCCAAGAAAGACGATAAAGTTAAGATCTGCATCGACTTCCAGGATCTGAACAAAGCTAGTCCCAAAGACGATTTTTCGCAGCCTCACATCGACACACTGGTAGATAATACAGTAGGACACAAAATCTTCTCATTCACGGACGGTTTCTCAGGCTACAATCAAATCAAGATGGCCATTGAAGACCGCGAGAAGATGTTCTTCATCACACCGTGGGGAACTTTCTGCTATC
Source organism: Magnolia sinica (assembly GCF_029962835.1). Classification (NCBI taxonomy): domain Eukaryota; kingdom Viridiplantae; phylum Streptophyta; class Magnoliopsida; order Magnoliales; family Magnoliaceae; genus Magnolia; species Magnolia sinica. Next base: position 86,676,099 of record NC_080575.1, on the reverse strand, counting down.
AGGTTATGTCATTCGGGTTAAAGAATGCGGGCGCTACATATCAATGAGTCATGACTGCGTTGTTTCATGACATGATAAACAAGGAGATGGAAGTCTACGTGGACGACATGATCGTCAAATCTCGTAAAATCGAAGGACACTTTGAAGACCTCAAGAAGCTCTTCAATAGGCTGGAAAAGTTTAAGCTCCGCCTCAATCCACAAAAGTGTGTTTTTGGTGCAATCAGAGGCAAACTTCCAGGCTTCATCATCAGCAAAGATGACATCAGGGTGGATGAAACCAAGACAAAAGCAATCATCAAAATGTCGTCTCCAAGGACTGAGAAAGAAATTTGAGGCTTCCTCGGGCGAATACAGTACATCAGTCGATTCATCGCTCAGCTCACACCCATTTGTGAGCCCATATTTAAGCTCCTAAGGAAAAAACTAGCCAAAAGAATGGAACGACGATTGTCAAGCGGCCTTCGACAAGATCAAGTGGTACCTGCTGAAACCTTTAGTGTTGATGCCACCTACACTAGGTAGACCATTGTTGCTATACATCTCTGTAGCAGCAGAGGCGATCGGATGCGTCCTCGGCCAACACGACGTCTCAACAAGAAAGGAACAAGCGATTTACTACTTAAGCCGAAGGTTCATTAGCTACGAATCCAAGTATTCCAGCTTAGAGAAAACATGCCTCACCTTGGTTTGGGCAATACAATGGCTTTGACAATACGTGATCGCTTATCTAATCCTTCTGCTCGCTCGCATGGACCCATTAATATACCAGTTCGAAAAGCCAGCATTAATAGGTAGGATCGTAAAATGGCAACTGCTACTTTCTGAGTTCGACATCACCTATGTCACCCAAAAGCAATTAAGGGGCAAGCACTAGTTGACCACCTAGCAGTACATTCTCTGCCTGATTATCAACCATTGAAGACTTTCTTCCCCGACGGGGATATCCTCCTTATCGAGAGAGAAGAAGAAAGGAAGGTAGGTGAGTGGACACCCTTCTTCGATGGAGCCGTTAACTCAAAAGGAAGTGGAGTAGGAGCGATACTTTATTCCCCCAACGATATCCCGATCCCTATCTCCAGGCGATTAGCATTCAATTGCACCAAAAATGTGGCTGAATATAAAGCATATATCGCCAGTCTGAGAGAAGTCATCATCCTCAATGTGAAAGATTGCGAGTCTTCGGAGACTTATAACTTATCATCAACCAGACAAACACTAAATGGAGGACCAAAGATAAAAAGTTGATCCCCTATCATGTCTATCTGAAAAATCTAACTGAAGAATTCGATGAAGTCACTTTCTCGTACATGCCCCGAGCCAAAAATTAGTTCGCAGACACCCTTGCCTCAATGCTAGAGATTCCTAAGGGAATTTTCGAGTGAGAACTTACCGTAGAACTTCAAGAAGAGCCCGCCTTCTACCTACAAATTGATGAAGCAGAGGCCTCTCTAGGCAGCCAGCCATGGTACGCAGACATCAGAGAATATCTAGAGCACCAAAAATATCCTGAAGGAGCTGCACCAACCGATCGTCGCACTATCCAAGGACTAGCAGCTCAGTTCACGATCGCCAAAGGTATCCTCTACAAGCAATCCTTCGCTGCGTGGATGAAACAGAAGCAACCGAAATCATGTCAGAAATCCATGAAGGATTGAGCGGTCCACACATGAATAGGCACATGATGGCGAAGAAGATCCTACGGCTCGACTATTATTGGCTAACGATGGAGATAGACTGCTGCAAAAATGTCAGGAAATACTTCAAATTTCAGGAACATGCAAATCAAATCCATGTGCCTGCTTCTGAACTGTATAATCTGACAACACTATGGACTTTCTCTATGTGGGGCCTTGACATCATTGGGAAAGTCAACCCAAGAGCTTTAAATTAACGTGCACGAATACATCCTGGTGGCAGTAGACTACTTCACAAAATGGATAGAGGCAGCATCCTACACTACCATTGCAGCATCTCATGTGATAAAATTTATGAAAAACAACATCATTAGCCGATACGGGACTCCTCATGCCATCATTACAAACAACGGGTCACCGTTTGTCAATAAAAGGATGGGCGAGTTCCTCGAACAATTTAAAATCCAACGCCATCAATCGAGTCCCTACCGCCCTCAGATGAATGGAGGGGTCGAAGCTCTAAACAAAATAATCATTTGAATACTGGAGAAAATGGTCAAAACATATCGTGACTGATCGAAAATGCTCCCATATGCACTTTGGACTTATCGGACGTCTGTGTGGTCTGCTACAGGCGTAACTCCTTTCGAACTTACATACGGAATGGAGGCAGTACTACCAGTTGAAGTTGAAATCTCATCTCTCCGAGTGTTACTGGAAAGAGAAATCGAAGAAGGCAAGTGGTAACAAGCAAGATACGATCAACTGCACCTGGCAGATGAAAATCGCATGTGCGCACTAAGCCACTCACAATGCTACCAAAGGAGGATGGCACGAGCTTACAACAAGAGGGTCCGAAAGAGGAGCTTTAAAGTCGGCGACATGGTTATAAATTGTATTTTACCACTATACTTGCTAGACCCCAAAGGGAAGTTTAAACCTTCGTAGGATGGATCGTTAATCATTCGAGAAGTACTTTTGGGAGGCGCTCTTCTGCTTACCAACCCAAGAGGAGAAGATCTTCCAGAGCCCATCAACGGCGACAACGTAAAATCTATCACGGGTAACCACACCTAAGTTCGTCAATAATTACAATCATAAAGCTGAGGTCAACAAAAAAAATAAATAATAATAATAATAACAACAACCTACCATTCCTTCCCCATACAAGACCAAAAAACGGAAAGACAATATATATATATATATATATATATATATATATATATATATATATATAGAAAAAGCATGCAACTCAAAAAAAAAGACGAAGAAAGCAAAAATCCTACAAAGCCATCCCACTTTCCCTAACAAAATAGTATAACCAAAGTAAATAGCTTATAATTGTAATAAGAGACAAAGGTAGGAAGGTAGCCAATCGGTTGGCAATGAAGGAAATCCCTTCGTCTCCATTGGTACAGTTAAAAAAAAAACAAAAAAAGGAGACGACGTGACTAAGCAAGAAGGGCGAGTTGAAAACCCGAAAGGGCGGCTCGAGTAAAAATAGCAGGCATGTAGCAGACTTGGTGAAAACCTAAAAAGGCGCCAAGGGTAAAAAAGAGCACAGCTATCAAGGGGCAGGCAAGAGCAAAAATTCAAGATGTGGTGAAATTTTGAAAGGACGCCACGGACAAAAATGATGGAAAGCCGGTCATAGCGAAAACTTGAAACGACACTATGGGCAAAAATGGTCAGAAAAGAAAAGAAAAGAAAAAACAAAAAAAAAGTGCAGGTACAGAAGATGTTAAGGTAACAAATAAAGAAGAGATAAGTCCCGAATCAAGATTTTGTCAGACTTTACTCAAATCTAAGGGGCATGATCCTAGTATGCATTACTCTCAGGGAACCGGGATCCTTGGTGAATAACTCAGAATACCAGATTCGACATAGGATGAGTCCAATGTTCTAATCCCATCATCTAAAGCACAAATCCAAAATGCAAACATACACTGAAAATATATGGCACAAACAAAAATATTCCTTTTCCTTTAAAAATTTTTGTATACAAAATACACTATTTTTTCTACAAAACTAATCAAAACAAAATATACATAAAAGACGATAGCCAATAGAGTCAGAGACCGCCTGGCAAGCCTCCCTCTCCTTCCTCATACATCAATAATCGTTGCCTAAGTCTGTCAACCTCCATGCGCAGGTAGAAGACCTCATCTCTCTCCAATTGGCGGGACGCTCTCATGCTCTCATCATAATGCCACCCTATCGCCAGACGACAAGCCATGTCCTCATAGGCATGCCGAAGCACAGAAAGCTCAGACAAGAAGTGGCCGTGTGTAGCTAACAGAAAGGAAGGATCAATGAAGGGCTTTTCTTCGAACGCTTCAAAGGAGTCATCGACCCCTGAAGAAGTGGAATCTTTGAGGATGTCCCTATCAGCCTCATCATCAGCCAAGTGCCAACCAAGAACCTAGCAATTGAGCGACTGCTCCGCTACCCACCGCTAATATGACGCTGTCGCCAAAGGAGGAGCCCAAGACTTGAACTCCAACACAGTCGCATCCAGGCAATCCTGCCACGAAGTCTGAACTCGTTGGCAAAGAGCCGACATGCACAAAGGGAGAGGAGCATGCCCAAATCCTAAAAAAGAAAAAGCAGGCATGTCCTGCCAGAAGCCGAACTGCCGAAAGAAGTGAATTGGGTGATAAGAGTAATAGCCTCGGAAGCCTAACAGGAGTAGAGGAGTACGACGGCACTGCAAATCAAAGGCACTCGACGGAGCCATGAGGCCTCCCAGTTGACTTTCCATCCTCGAAGTTCGGAGAACATATGACAGTAAATGGACTCACTGGCCTCGACACTAAGAGGGAGCCCATCCAGAAGCAAATACAGGACATCAGTATGATGAGAATCAGGCCCAGAAAGGAGAGGAGTCATAAATAGGTGTTCCCACAGTCATACCTAAAAAGGAAAAAGGACTATGCATGAGAAATAAGAAAACACAAAAAAGTAGGAGAAAAGGAGGTGGAACGAGAAGTACCTGGAGGACAGAGCAGCACCCCCTGATGATGCGAGTCTGCCCAAGCGAACACTCGGACAAGCCTAGGAAAAGCTCCACCAGCACCACGGGAACGATACTCTGACGAGAGAGGACACGAAGAAAGGCATCAAAAAGAACTGTCAAAGATGCTCGCTGCCATCCCGAGAAAAGCAGCTCAGCCAGAACACAAAATATCAGTGCATTCAAGCATTGAAGCTAACGACCAGATCCATCACCTCCTCGAGCAGCCGAACATCGGTCATATAGAAGCTCAAGGGTGAACTCGCCAGTACTGCCCTTAACGGTGGGGAGAGCTGCCAAGAATCCAAACTAAGGCTCGAAGTCTAAAGACCGCACCTGACGAGACGAAGGAAGATACGGCTCCTGTGAAAAAGGGAGACCAGTCAAACGAGACAACTCCTCAAAAGAAGGACCTAACTCTAGGTTGTTGAAGGAGAACAGGATTAGCACTGGAACCCAATCATATGATGCAGCACTCAACAAACGCCAGCCTAGGCGAACTCGGTGAAGATGCAAAACCTCTCCTAAGCCTAGAAGGTGCAGCTCATGACTCTCGGAGGCGGTCAAACTCCCTATCCAAATGCACAATCTCTCTGAACAGGTACCGCGTGGTTGCAGGTAAAAAGTACAAATTGGTACACCCTCGATAATCTAGAGACCTGGATCAGCTGGTGAGTCATAAAAAATAGGCATCCCCTCATCCAAAAAGTCAATCTCATGGTGACGAAAGAAGCCCAACGCTCCCATAGCCTCACAAAGCATGTCCTAAAAAGCAGTAACAGGCGGACAGAGTCACCCACAATCATCACATTCGGAGCATCAGAAAAGTACCTTCCCCAGGCGTTGCAATATCAGGGCCATTCCAATACGAAGAGCTATCAAGGCCACTGTAAGACCCGTGTCCTAATTCGTACTGTTCCGTTGGCTTCCGCGGTCCTTCCGGTCAGATTTCGGCAACCTTCGCACCATATCCGGTGTTTGCGCACGATCCTAAGCCAGGTCCCGCACACCGACGTCGGCTCGATCCGAAACTTATGTCTTGGCAATCGCGTCGTCGCCGCGGTTCTAACGCCGTGACTTGCGCACCAAACCGATACCCAGGCAAGAAGATGCCGATCAGCGTTTATTCTAAAGAAAACACCGCGCGTTGCGGATTTCGAGGGAATCTCTACACAATAAGTCCCATCATCAACATTTAATGCATCCCATACATCAAGTACTACACCCATTCCCTCTTTTTCCAAAAGTCCACCATTCTTTCCACCTCACCACTCCTCTTTTCCAAATTTCAACAACAACCATACACCTTTTACAATTTTTCAACCCAACCCATCACTCCATCACCTCACCTCACCCATCCATATCTTCTTTCTCTCCCTCATTTCTCAAAATCTCCAAGCAACCCCCAAGCCTCTAACATCCAAGCTCCCATCTCCCTCTCAAGTGTGGTCCACCTTCCATCTTCCATCTACACCCTCCAATCTCTCATCCACACCATTAATCCCCCATCATCCACCATCCAAGGCATAGGTAAGGTGCATTTGAAGCCAATGGATCAAGGAGGAGGCCAACGAGGTGGGTGACCCACCGTTGAAATCTTATCTTTAGGGCCCACTTATTGGTGGGACCCATTTTGTTGTATTTGATTTAATCAAGAGGGGCCCATAGTGGCGGGGTCCCTCTGTCTCACCGTATCTCTCTCTCTTTCTTTGTAATGGTGTGGATCCCACCAATATGTGTTACATCTACCCCGTCCATCTACATCAGACGGTGTGGTCCACTCTATTGCAGGTGATGATCCACACCATCCATTGTTTAGATGGCCCGATGCTTTTTTTTTTAATATATATATATGTATATACATATATGTTATATAAAATATATATAATATAATATGTATCATATATATAATATAATATATATTATATACATATATGATGGTGGGCCACATCTACGTGGGACCCACCATAGCAATGTGATAGGGAGTTTGGTCCAGCGTCCAGGGGACGCTGGACGTTGGAAGTGAAGTGTGTGCACTGACGTGGGTGTGTACCAGCAAACACAAGAAAAAAAGAAAAGAAAAGGGGTTAGTTGCCTTTTTGGGGTGGGCCACCTATGTAGGCCCCACCTTGATGTATGTGCTCAATCCAATCCGTCCATACTCCTCTCCAGCTCATTTTAGGCGTTGAGCCGAAAAATGATCTCAATCTGAACTTTTGGTGGGCCATAGCATAGCAAATGAGTTTTCTACCTTTGATTTACTCCCTAATGCTCATGTATATCTGAAACAGCCCAATATTGGACTCTATGGGTTTGTATCGAGCCACAGGGACCAATGGCTGGGATGGATTCGTCTGTAGTGGGCCCCATCTATCAAAAACTACCGAATCTCTAATTTTCAAAAAATAAAATAAAAATGCAATCAAAGGCAGCAGCGTCTGCTGCTGCCTGCGCTGGTCACGGACGGGCGGACGGGCTTGGGTCACGGCCCTCCTGTGGGTCCCACCTTGACGCCTTTCGACCATCAATACTGTGCATTTGATGGTTCCCCATGGACCAGCCATCCATCCTAAAAATCAGCTTTATACGGGACTCGTGTGGGCCACACCATTTAAAATCATGTGAAGACACGTCAAAACATACAAAATCACTTGGTGGGGCCTACCTGAGTTTTGGATGTTGCTGAAACTTGGGCTAGACCGTTAGCCAGATGGGACCCACATAATGAGTGGACTGGATTTGGGGACCACCTCCCAGTGGACCCCCTGTCTATGTGAATATAACAATAATAATTATAATAATATATATATATATATATATATATATATATATATATATATGTATATAAATATACATCACTGTGGACTCCCTTAGCCGTGTAAACAGCTTGGGTGGAGAGTCAACATTGTAGTGGGTCCCAGTCCAGTGGGCCCTACCCCAGGACCATGAGACCCTTTGAACGGTTGGGTGACAAATAAATATTACAATGGGCCCTACCTTGGTCCACGTGATTTTATGAACAGTTGGGGTGAAAAATAAGCATTTTTGGTACGGTTGGGTGACAAATAAATATTACAATGGGCTCTACCCTGGTCCACATGACCCTATGAATAGTTGGTTGGAGAATAAACATTATAATGGGCCTTAAGTTGGGTGGAAAATAAACATCATATTGGGCCTTAGGCTGGGTGGAAAATGAGCATTTTGGTGGGCCCCACTTATGTAAGTATTGTAAACCACACCCTCTATTAGGGTGGGCTCCATCATAATGTATGTGTTTCATCCCATTGTCCAACTGTTTTTGGAGATAATTTAAGGCCCATTATGGAGGCCCATCTTCATGCATTAGTGGTCCTTGTTGAGGCCCACCTTGATTTGTATTAGGCCCATATTATGAGGCCCATTGAGGCCCACCTTGATATAGATATGGGGCTCATGTTATGTAGCCCATTTGATGTATTTGGATCCTGGGGTCAAGGCCTAATTAGATGTATAAAAGGCCCATTACAATGTGTACTTCATGGAAGGCCATTCCTTGGGAGCGATGTTGGTTTGACGTCCACATTGATAATGTTGGTTAAATGTCCGCATTATAGCTCTCTCTAAGGCCCACTGATAGGCCCAAACTTGTGGTAAGTAGGCCGTTTAGGCCCATCTCCATTATACCTAGGACCCATCTCTTATTACTTGTTTAGTATAGATGCATGATTCATGATCATTCGCACCATATGTATGCCTGATGTGAGGAATGACCGATCATAGCATATACCTTTGGATAGACTGTTTATGGGCTCCCTGATAGGCGGAGTTGCCTCATATAAGTGCATGGTATATACAGGGCTGTTGCATGACTGATAGTATGATTCATGCACTTGCATTTGTGTGATTTCAGTTACTGTATGCCCTAGCGACATCAGGGCCATAGCCTCCACAGATACATCGTGGATGGCAGGATTGGAGACCGGAAATATTTGATTCTAGCATACGGGCACCATAGATGTCCCTGGGTGAAAATCCCTAAACCCGATGGTACCAGAGGATACTCCAATGTCGAGACCGAGTGGATATATGAGCGCACGAGGGCCGAATACCAGGAGGCCGCGTCTCCCACTGTGTCGTGGTCGGTTGGAAAGGGGTGTAGCCTTACTCGCCCGAGGGTAGGGGGCAATACTAGGCTGAGTTTGACCAGCTCGCGAATGGGTCCACTATCGACATGCCGGATAAGTATTGGCAGACTATTGGTCAGGCGGATAGTGAGGTTTCTTACGCTCACTTGGACTGTGCGGCTAGGAGAGCGACAGTGCCATTTAGAGTGTATTGAACCCCGGTGAGTATCCAGAATGAGAACTGTACTGATACATGATGAGGATTGGCATGCTTGAGTTGCATCTCGCATCGCATGGCTGTGTATGGCCGATAGCATTCATATCTTGCACCGTATAGCCTTGATACGGCTAATTGCATTCATGTGCTCATCACCATGATTCCGCATTACTCTGACCTTGCATTTTGAGCACGTTTGTATTGCGCACACACTCACACCATCCTCTAAGCTTTCTATAAGCTTATGCACGATTGATGCGTGCAGGTGACGCCAGGACGCAGTCGCAGCCATAGTCTCACTGTAGTTGGAGCGTGCAGCTGAGCTTCTGGAGTTTCGCTTCTTTTGTTACATTGTATTTTCCCTTTCTGTTGTATTGTACAAAAAGTTTTTGATCATAGTGGATTTTGTGGTGGTGTTCTTGTGGTTATTGTTTGTGGGTTATGCTTTTGTTATGCTCATTATGAATCAGACTGATGATTTGAAACCCTCCTTGTAGTATCCCAGGATCGGAACCTGGTGAATGGGTATTGGGGTCCGAGAACGGGGTTCTACGGAGGCTGTCGGCGTCGGATTCGGTGATTGGGAATTTTGTGAGCCCGGTTTCCGAGTTCGGGGTGTGACAGCCACCACCCATATCTCCACCATCATCTAAACCAACGGTTGCACCACCACCATCCATCATAACCTTGTAACCCGCACCAAAAATTATGCCCAAACCATCAATGTGGGACCCACCGTCCAACAAACTATCCCCATCCATAACAATCAAACCACCATCCATACCCATGCCATCAACCATGGTCGAATCCGGACCATCTACCATCATCATGGTTCCATCCCCACCATCCAATGGCATGTCCACACCCAAACTCCCAAAAACCAGCCCATCACCCCATGGCCCACCAAATGTAGGCCCATCCAAACCATCAAGCAACCAACCATCTCCCAAACATCCTCCTACCACATCACCAAAACCCATCCCACCATTAATGGTGGTTGGAGCCATACCATAAATAACATTAACCTCTTCAAGTGGCCCTATCAAACCACCATTAACATCCACCAACCCATCATTAAATTCATCCATAAATGAGCTCCCACCCACCATCTCAATATAAAAAGTGGAAAGAGGTGCATCATTTACCTCAATAAGTGGACCCATGCCCCCACCATTGTTAAACCCACCAAGGCCTCCTTCATTTCTAGCCATTGAAAAAGGACACCAAGAAGAAGACAAGAGACAGAAAAGGACAAAGGAGGAGACAAAGGAGAGGAAAAAGAGACAAAAAGCAAGATTCGAGATAAAAAATAAAGAATATCAGAGGAACAACAACCTTGGATGAACAGAGAGGAAGCTGTTGTTGCTAGAAGAAAAGACGGACAGGGGTGGTAATCATATTACAGCTCGCCATCGAAACATGCACCCTCTGCTGCAGCAGCCTGCCAGTTCCAGAGAAATGGGTAGAAATCAACAGGTGGTAGTCAAACTACCGTCCAAACATGGATCTCACACCAATCGTGCATGGGGCCCGACATAGATGCCAGGGAAAGCCAAAGGACCTACGTTCTATGCAATCAGATCAATAGAAGGGCTCGAAAAGTAATGAGAAAGGCAACAATGGATGAACAAACTCTGATATATACAGAAGTAGATACAAGAAATATACATGAGCAGAAAAGATAAATAAACACTACTCATCAAGTACATAATCATCTGTATCCTTTAAAGGGACTTCAGGTCCCAAAAGGCCCCCTCCAGCAAAGCGTGCACTGCCACCAGGAGCATAGGCATTACTAAGAATTGGGCCTATGCCGCACTGCTCGCACCAAGAGCTGTACTCCCTCGACGGATCAATGAAAGCGCTGGCTTCATATCCCTCCAGAGCAGCTGCCAACTCACGCTTGGGGACTGCCCTCCAGTTCGTCAGTTCGGAAGGAGGACTAAACAGTATAAGGGGACTACCAGTCAATTGTCAAAAAAGTCTTTCTCCCAAGTGCCATTTCATCACTCGAGGATCCTCCAGAATGTGACGATGATGTGAGGCCTAAAAAGCTTCCTGGGCCTTAGGAGTGAGAGCGGCGGTCGATCGAAAGTAAGGCCTAGTGCGAAACTAGCAAAAACAAACCATCGTCAGAATAAAAGTGCGAACAAGAAAGGAAAGGTACAAAAAAATGATTGCTTACATCATCGGGAACTAGGGCGTCAACATTAGATCTTCAGGCGAGATAGGAAAATTGGCGGTTACGACTATGGCTATCCTTGTACCACAACATCATGCGAGGGAAAAGAGGGATGTGGTTTATCAAAGTGGGCCCCATGTATGGAAAGTGGTCAAAAAAGCAGACTTGCATAAGAATCAACTATCAAAAGGCACATTCATGAGAAAGAATGCAAGACAAAAGGGGTTCGATACATACCTCAATAACTGGATAAAAGCCAGTCATCGACCTACTGCTGCAATGACTGGCCTTGTCCAGCTCTTCATATAAGTGGGACAGGAGTCCGCATTCCAGTTATACAGTGTAGGAAAAGTGATATCTGCCACGAGCGTCAGCAAACAGGAGCTCACTAACTCATTTCCATGGTAGAAGATCATGGCTCCCAAAGTGTACAAAATCAAGGCACGAACTTTCACGATAGCTCAGCCTCAGTTTACAGAATGTGCCGGGAAAAATTCACCGATAGCCAGAGCAATTTAAATTGGGGCCCTGAGAAGTTCGAAGAATGAGGAACCATCCCTAAAAGACTCATCCAATCATCCTCAGTGGGAATAGGGAGGTTCTCCTTAAAGGGAATGGATCCCCCCTTGTATCGAAGACCAAGTTGAATGAAAATATCATAGGGGTGATCCCCCATTCTCCAAAAGGGAGATGAAATGTGTGGGTCTCGGCACACCACCTCTCGGTCAATATAGATAAAAATGCCATATTTGTCTTGCTTAGACGAACTCTGAACAAGCCGAAGAGTGGAGTATGCTCCAACACCTGAAAAAACAGTGGCTGAGGATCCTTGAACCAATCCGGCCAATGGGTGCGGACCCCACGACCCCTCAAGACAGCAGGAGCCCCTCCTTTCCGAGCCACATATGAAAGATGCCAACCCTCCCGAGGAACATAACAAAGATCGAGTGACTGGCGAGAAGGTCCGGCCTCATTCTTACCACGACGAGGCATGCTGCATGATCAAACATTTACAGGTAAGTATCCCGCCAAACCATCATAAATAGCTCAAACATGCCAAAAGAAGAATACACATCATAAATGGGCTCCTGAAGGCCCATTGACCAAAGCCCATTGTCCAAAGGCCCATTCCAAAGCTGATCTCAAGGCCTATCTCATAGCCCACATTTCAAGGCCCATCTCAAGGCCCATTCTAAGGCCCATTCACCAAAGCCCATTGTCTAAGGCCCACATTTTAAGGCCCATTTTCAAGATCCACTCCGAGGCCCAACCCATTCCAAGGTCCATCTCAAGGCCCATTACAAGACCCATTGACCAAAGTCCATTGTCTAAAGGCCCATTCCAAAGCCCACATTTCAAGGGCCATCTCAAGGCCCATTGACCAAAGCCCATTGTCCAAAGGCCCACATTTCAAGGTCCATCTCCAGGCCCATTCCAAGACCCATTGACCAAAGTCCATTGTCTAAGGCCCACATTTCAAGGCCCATTTTCAACATCCACTCCGAGGCTCAACCCATTCCAAGGTCCATCTCAAGGCCCATTCCAAGATCCATTGCCCAAGGCCCATTGTCCAAACCCTTTTTTTAGGCTCATGATCTAAACTCACTTGGAAAATCCAAACCCACACATGAAACCAAAATCAAGCCAAGAGGTGTGACCCACTCCAAAGTGATGGCCCACCATTAAAATCCACAAAGTTGAAAAATCCAAGTAGGCCACGAATCATCAATCCGGCCCATCAAAGGATCACATTCTAGTGGCCATCATTTCATGATGTGTAAGGTTTGAACCTTCTCCCAAAAAAAAATAAAAAAAATAAATCCATACACAATAAGTGTGGGGGCACCTTTTCTTATCACCCCCCACTCAATTAAAAATATATATATATATTGGCAAAAAAAATAAAAATTCAGCAAGGTCCAAAGGCTAGAATCCATCCAAAAATCTACATTTCTTTCATCTCCCTTGATAAAAGCTCCATAGTTATGAAAGAAGAACTGAGTCCAAAAAAAAATCCATGAACATGGACACCAAGATCCACCACACAGTCCAAGGAGCTGCACAAAGAAAAGAATACCTGAGGAAAGAAAATTTAAAAGAGGAAAAGAGAATAAAGTATTTGAAAAAAGGAGCTTGCAAGAGGCAGTAATGGTGTCTCTGGAAAAAAAAAAAAAAAAACTGAAGGAAGAAATAGGGGAGGCGAAGGCTTGTCCCTGACCAGCACCCCACTTCGACCCAATGGGCAAACAAGTGTCGGGCGGCAATCTGACCACCGCCCGCTGTAGTCAGATTGCCGCCCACTGGCCAAACGCATGGCTCTGCGCGCTGTCCCCTGTTGATTGGATGTGAGAACCTTGGAAAAGACCTTTGTCTGACAGATAAGGAGAAAAAAATTAAGGAGAAAGAGAGATTCTCATGAGATAAAAGGGAAAATGAATATCTCGCGAGAAATTGGGAATCTTGAGATGAGAAATTTTTTTTTAAAAATTCAAAAAAAATACAAAAAAATATAAAAATGACAAAATAAAAGCCAGATCTGTTAATCAGCCCCACTAATTCACTAGTGGAGGCAACACGATCATCTGGACTAATTCAAAAGAAATGCAATAAAAATCGAACGACGACACTCCCCCGCGAGATCGAACAGATCTTTTTTAAAAAATTTCAAAAAAATTTGCAATAAAATCCCCAAGGAGTATAGTTATGGAGGATAGTTTTCAACAAACAAAATTTTCAAAAAAAATAGCATTTGGTATGCAAAATACTGAGAAATCTCCCATATTTTCCAGCGGCACCCAGTACAAATAGTAAAATAAGATTCGACCTCTTTTGGTTTCCTTGAAAAATAATCGAATCTGTATGCGATACAAATACGATTAGCTCGATTTTCAATATCAGGATAGTTGTACAAATAGAATACGAGTGATGATTCGTTTTATCTCTGGTGAGAATAACCAATTCAAAGTGGAGAAAATCTGTTGTAAGCAAAATGTCAAAATCAGAAGACTGCACGAAAAAAGGTCACTCATACAGACCTAGTTCGGGACACTTGGAAAGTCTGATCGAGTCCAAGTCAGCATAGTGAGTTCTCTGTAAGGCCGTAAAACGAGTATGACAACTAACCACTTTAACGATCAAATGGAACAAGTACTCCTAGGGTGATTACGTAGCAAAGGAAACAATAAGATCCAAACAGTACGGGAATCCCCGTAAAGCCGCGAAACGTGCAAGGGCCCTACCTTTCAGACTTATCCTCCAATGCTATTATCAATCTGACGGGAAAATGTAGTGATTCATGGCCCATAATGCCGCAGAAAGTGCAGGGACAATCACAACGTTTTCCTCAAACCCTCATGATATGTGTGAGTCATTTCTTTTTCAAATGGTAAACTAACTATGATACTATGGCAGACAATTGATCTAAATTGCAATCTTTTCTAACCAGAAGGGTGGGGTGTCCACTCGCTTTGACATTCAGTTACATGCAACCTCTGCCAAAGAGGGGTATCTGTAGACACCCCACCCAGGCTAGCAACTTGATAAGGCATGGGCAACCCTTAAGAACTAAACCTAAACCTCAACCGCAGCCATTTCCCAAACCTGAACCAAACCTGAGCCACTACATTACTGTAAACCTAACTCAAGCCGTCATCCGAGCCAGAGCGTACCCAAAAGTCGATCCATTTCTCGAACCATTTCCAAGCTATTTTCAAGCCAATTTTGAGACTTTTTAAGCCAAATATCCAAAAATAGGCTTATAAGACTGATCTCAGGGCTCGAAATAGGCCGACCAACCAAACCACAAGAGCAACTGTACTCGAGCAGTAGTCTGACTACCACTGGTGGTAATCAGATTGCTTCCCTCTCTCGACAGGTGTACCCTCTAAGCACACAGTGTTCCCCCTCCAAAAGTCAAATCTTTTATAAACTTACCCCAAAAAATTCACTCTATTTAGCATTCTTCCAAACTTAAAGAACCTATAAAAGCATGCCATGTGGCATTACCCTTCCCTCAACCAATCACAAGTTGCCACATCAGCATTTACCATCCATAAATCCTAGAATTACCAAAATGTTATCCCAAAAGGCTATAAATAGCCTTCACTTCTCTTCATTTCAGACACCCAAGACTAAGATCAAGAGAATCTTTCAACTAAAAAAGGAAAGTGAGAGTGAGAGAAAGTAAGTGAGTGAGAGTGAGAGGGAGTGCTTGAGTTCTCAAGCTCCCATCTTTTCAGCCCCCTCTAGCCTCCTCTAGCTATCCTTAGCTTTTATAATCCTACTTGGGTCAATCATTTCCAACCGTAGTGCATCCAAACATCCAAGCTACTTCAAGTGCAAGCCAAAGATCACACTATCATCATTAGCATCTGTCCCATCATTACTTCCCTTCTCAATCCCCCTACTTCTCTAGGTTATCATTAAATGTATGCTCTGTGACTTGCCGGAACCCCGAATCCTGTCACATCAGAAACTCATGGTAGCCTAGTCCCCTTTTTCATGATAGTTTAGCATCATCATATCTGTTCAAAAACTCTTCTAGACATTCTCTAGACGTATGCTCTGCAGTTTGCCGAAATTCCGAACCTTACCACATCAGAAATCTAAGTTTGTTTAATCTCATTTCATTCTCATCATTTTATCCTTTAAGACTATTTTACCACACGAAGTAGAGACCGTACATTCATGTGGGCAGAGAGGGTGCCTAATACTTTCTCTCTTTGCAACCAAGGTCCCTTACTCAGAATCTTAAATCGCAGATCAAGAGTCAACTTAAAGAAAGAGAGTCCTCGGATTCTCTCGCTTTACACATTCTGTAGGCTCTGGTCGACTGCGGGATTTTGAATTTAGTGGCTAGTGGCGACTCCAAGACTGTCGCATCAACAATCCACATCGGCCCAATCACTCATCACTAGCGCCACAATAAAACATAAAACCAGCGTGGGTGCCGATTTCCCAACGTCCATAGGTACTGGCATCACTAGAGTGCACTACTCATATCACAACCCCATAACTGGTAGGTTATGTCTATCTTAAGTCCTAAATCCCAACACCATTATGGTTCATCTACCACGAAAGCCAATTAACTTGGCCCTAGTCACATGAATTGTGAATTACGACTATATTATAATATAAATGCTTTATCATTATTATTTTACTATATTTGTTTAAAGAAATAATTCAGTATGTAATTTAGTGGTTAAATGCAGATGCAATAGAAGATAGATAAAAGAATTTACAATAACTACAATTTTATATTACATTATAATAGAAATCCCCAATCTAAACAAACACATTATTGTATATTTCCTATTGATTTGATATTTTAGTAATACAAAAGTACCATTATTACGATTTTATCACGCTTATCTAAACATATGAATTCACAATCAAATCATCTGTGTGGTGGGAGACTAGTAATATAATTTGTAATAATTATAAATTTTAAATACAATACAATTCTAATTTATAATCTAAACTGACTCTAAAAGGTTTAAGATTTGAAACAAGAAGAAAAAGAAGTCTCTAAGTTTTTTTTTTTTTCAATAAAAAGAGTTAGTTGAAAATGGCTACACATACAACTACATTAGAATAATAAATAATAGAGCATTTCAAGAATCGTAAATCGCAAAAACTAATGTATATAAGACTAGTATAAATAATAATTTTCATATAATTGTTTATATAATGAAACGCACTCTGGTGCTATTGGTTTCATAGTAACCTTACTATGGTAAAGATCATATGTGGGGTTTAATGATGTATTCATGGAATCTAACATGTTCAAAAGATGCATCACTTCAGAAAATTCCAAGAATCTTAAAGATCTTCTTGATCAAGATCTCAGATGTGCCATAACACGGGGAACATATTAACAAGGAAATCCTATTGTTGATTACTATGGGGATCACTATGGTGTGTATACATAATTACAAGAATTTTTAATCATTGGGGTTTTCTTAAGTGGCTCATCTACTAGATGAGTTGGATGGTCTGAATACAAACTTTGAGCCCCACATTTTTCCGACACCATAAGCTTAGAGTGGTGCTAGTACCACTGGAGCACTCCCTTCATTTCATAGCCCCATGACTCATAGGTTATGTCCTAAATCTAAGCACAAACATGATTCATCTATCATGGATGTCAATTGCATGTGGCCCCTAGCAATAGGAATTGCATATTACAATGGTATTGTAATATAAAATGTCATCATTATTGCTTTCAGTTTAGCCCGTCAAGGCCACTCATATGATCGAGGGTCTTGATCAAAAGTATGTGTGCGTGTATGATTGCGTGAGCGTGCTAGAGTTTGCTCGACTCAAGGATATTGACTGAATTGGCCAATACCCCTATGCCAAAATGGACATATTAGAGTTGGATTTAGAACTAGAGTCCTCTCAACCACCAACTGACTGATTTAATGCGCATCGCACTTAGGCGATTTGAGTAAGGGAAGGGGTTAGCCCTCACGAATGAGTTCTTTTTTCCTTGTACTAGTGATTACGAAATTGGTTGATTTAAGGACTTTCCATTTCACCAATGCTTTAACATAGCATTCCTCAATCAGAGTAGAAGATTGGCACATAACAGAATAAAGGGTGTCATAAACACAATCAATCTTTATTAATGTATCGGCCCTATTATAATTGTCGTTCTTTATAATCTAATTGAATTGAGAAATAAGATATCGGAGCAAATGATCAAGGCAAATGGTCAACAAAATATGACCGGTGTATGAACAACTGAATCGAAACTCAGAGGGACATGAAGATCTGATAACTTAAGGTTGCAAATATTTAATATACTCTAAAGATAATGTACTACAGTGGGAGCTGCTAGGTGGTAGTAAACTAGGCTAGGAAAAGTAAAATGGCATGAATGTAAAGTACACAGATAGATAGATGTATTTGACATGAGGCCTTGAGCTCTTCTTTGAGTGCTCATTTTATAGCTTTCTCGAGGCGGTAAGAGTCCCACATCAGGCTTCTTTGTGTAGGCTTTTCGGATACATAATCCCTTCTTCAGCAAATGGGGGTTTACTTTAGAAGGAAAGACTTCCAAACCCACTGGCTTCTCAGATCTTCTTTCATAATTGAATATCTGCAGAGATGTTCATGGCTCAATAAAAATTAGGCTTGAGACCACTAAAGTTCCTCTAATGAAGACAACCATGCTAAGGTCTGGTGACCTCAAGGGCTGATCTTTATCAAACGTGGTCACCCAACGTCTCTTAATGGCCCATCTTATCAACTTTAAGGTGTTGGAGAGTCCGAATTAAACCACATCCTTCATTTCACCTCAAACGATGATGGTTTAAAGTGTTGGAGGGATTTGACCTTTGATACTGATCTATCATTTAGATAGACCAGATCTCTCATTCTATTGATTTCAATTGTCACGTAGAATGAGATCTGATATAGGTTTCGCCATACCTTTACGATTTGCGCTTGGGACTATGTCAGGTTGGCTTGGATATTGATTCACCCCTTTGGTCTTCTGAATCTTCTGAATCAATGTTAGTTCTCCGAACATCTTTGAGGAAATCTACCATTTTGGAAGGATTGTAAGAGACGGTCTCTCTCTCATGGATAAGATCATATTTAGTTACGAGATAATATATGTTCATCTAGCAGGCACATCCTTCATTTAATGGGCATGTTAATCATGACCACATGACATATGATGATTTGTCCCCTTAAAGGGCTTGATAAGAGTCTGTACCGTTGCAATAATGACAAAATGCATAATGCCGAAGGAAGATCAAACATAAATCTTTTCTAAGTGTGAGTACGATTCTGGCTATTTCAAACATAGTGTCTCCACACAACATCTTCCTATTGATCCACATCAGGGCACAAAAAATTGGTATAAACAATTATTATTATTTTATCAAGTTGGTTTAAAAGACATAATTTGGCACATAATTTAGCAATCAAATGTAGATATAATATGAGATAGATAAATGAATTTACAATCCCTACAAATTTATCATCTATTGTAGTGGAAATCTCCTATTAGACGCACACATCATTGTATTTTTATTATTATTATTAATTTGATATTTTTGTAATGCTAAAGTATTATCGTTATGATTTCACTGTCCTATGCAAACACAAGATTGATGGTTAAATTACCTATCCAGTAAAAGATAAATATTAAAATTTGTAATTATTACAAATTTATAAGACAATAAACTCCCGTATCTTGTGATTGAAATACTGTATTTCATGGGACTTGAAGGTCAGAAAAGAAAAAAGATGAAAAAGAAGGTAATTATAACTCTTCCCACGTGTTTGGAAGGGAGGACAGGTTGCACCTCCAAAATTTGGATCAAATTTCATGATATAATTGGTGATTCCAAGTTAAAACTCTAAGCCCCACTGTGATATGTTTTATATCCAGGCCGTCCATTCATTAGTTTAAATCATTTCAAAGGACGGCAAAAAAAAAAAAGTTAATCCAAAGCTCAAGTAGACCACATTACAGAAGAACATTTAAATGGTTATCATTCAATCACCAACATTTTCTGTAATGTGGTCCACTTGCACTTAAATCTGCCTCATTTTTAGAACCATGCCCTAGAATGATATGCTAAAATGAATGGATGGCGTGGATAAAACACATACATCATGGTGGGACCCACAAAAGTCCTGTCTCGTTATCCGTACCTAACATTGTTGCCGTCACACCCATTCAGCCTTCGTGAGAAATTCCTGTGTATCCGGGGATCCACCGAAGCCGCGCCCGTCTCTAGACTCTAGGCAGGTCCTGACGGAGTGCCCAATCCGCGCTCATCAATTTCCTTCCGAGGATTTCGGATCCGGGTACAGTTGTAACCGACCCGAATCCGAGCGCTGTACAGCTGTTCTTTCTTCCTCTTGACGGTTGAACCAAATGCCGCGCTCCTCCCTTCCCGCCATATCCCCATCATCGTCCCGCCATAAAAACGAACGAAGGAGATGATCCATCGAAAGCGATGGCCCACCATTCATCCTTCTATCAAACAAACCCCATATTAACCCTACCTCCAGCTTCCTTCAAACCCCACCCGGACAAGGCCCCCAAAACCCCGTGAGCCCCACCCCTTTCAGGCCCAGCTCAAGCAAACCGCCGATCCAGATGCAGCCTTACACCTCTTCACTCACCATGAAAACATGGGCTTCAACCACGACTACCCCTCCTACTCCTCCCTCATCTACATGCTCGCCCGGCCCCGCCGCTTCGATTTTGTAGATCACCTCCTTGATTGTATCAGGAATGCTGACATCCGCTGTGGCGAGGCCCTGTTTGTTGCCCTCATCAAGCATTGTGGTGAGTCGAATTTACCCGATGGTGCGGTCCATCTTTTCCATAGAATGCCTACTTTCAATTGCATTCGCACTCTGCAGTCTTTCAACTCTTTCCTTGAGGTTCTCTTTGAGACTGGCCGCCTTTTGGATGCCGTTAACTTCTTCCGTCGCTCTTCGGAATTGGGTTTCCGACCAAATTCCGTCTCATTCAATATTGTTATCGAGGGGTACTGCAAAGCCTGCGCATTCGAGGATGCGTGCAAGATGTTCGATGAAATGCTCGAGAGAGGAGTCCAGCCATCGGTTGTTACTTACAATATCTTAATTGGGTTTCTTGGTAAGAAACATGAATTGGATAAAGCGATGGAATTGCTTCAGGACATATTTAGGGAAGGGAAATATCCAAATGCAGTCACATATGCATTGCTGATGGACGGTCTGTGTTCAATGGGGAAGTATACAGTGGCAAAGAAGATGATGTTTGATATGGAATATCAGGGGTGTAAGCCACGTCCTGTTAATTTTGGTGTTTTGATGAGTGATCGTGGGAAGAGAGGGAAGATTGAGGAAATGAGAGAATTGCTTGTCGAGATGAAAAGAAGGCGGTATAAGCTAGATATTGTTACATATAACATTTTGATAAACTACTTATGTGTGGAAGGTAGAGCTGTGGAGGCTTATAAGGTCTTGGTCTGAAATGCAGCTTGAAGGGTGCGAGCCAAATGCGGCTACATATAGGATGATGGTTGATGGTTTTTGTTGAGTTGGGGAGTTCGAGAGAGCATTGAGGGTCTTGAGTGCGATGTTGGCAAGTGGGCATTGCCCCTGTGCACAAACGTTTAGTAGCTTGGTTGTGGGGTTATGTGAAGGTGGAAAGGTAGGTGATGCTTACTTGGCTTTAGAGGAGATGATAAAGAGGAAGATTGGATTAGATTTGGTGGGTTGGGGTAGTTTGGTTAGGGCTGTTTGTGATGGAGATGGAGGTTGTGTTGGCCTTTTTGGTGAATTGGTGATCATGTATGCGAATGAGTGAAGATTGAAGGATTTAGACCATTGATCTAATAGAAACCTCTGTTCAGTTCTCCAACTCTGCAGTAGTCTCCAGATCACATCAAAAGAGATCGAGGGAGCCAACCCTAGAATGATTTGAACCCCAACACGATTAGTGTGGATCCCCTTCTAGCCAAAGTCAGAAACAGGTACTTAAAGGAAAACTATTACCTAATTATTTGTAGATATTTGAGGTATAAGACTATTTGCTCTCCAGCAGGCACGTGTCAGGTAATAATGTCATAAGCATGAACTGGTGCATGACAATTCGTTGATGTTAATGGACGACTTCATATGGATGAAATCCACCTGATCCATTAGGTCAGGTTTGTCGTACCATGTTAGGCATTGATCCTGAACTGATCCTAAACTCGGGTAGGCTTCATAACAAGACACTGTTAAATCTTCCTAAAACCTCTAAATTCACGTGGTGTGGTCCACCTGAGTTTCATAATAGCGTGATTTTTGGAGAGTACCTTAATCTTGGGTAGAAGAGTTATATGAATGGATTGGATGGCATATAATAACCACAGTGAGTCAACGAGCCCATACACAACTACAGGTGGGCTCCCATCCCAACTTTTTCCTTATGGTCTTGCCTATCTGAGTTTCGGACTGATCCAGTTTCTAGTTTCCAAGGTGAACATGAGGAAGTGCACCTGATGGACAGTGTGGATCCCATGCACATTCTGCTCATGTGGTGCTCGGTTACTTGCAGCCATGCCCTGCATGACTTTGCGTAGTCAAGCTAGTGCAGTTTGTGGTTGAAAGGATTGCCAAAACAAACCTCTTACAAGGGGAAAAAAAATGCAATTGTCATGTCAAACAGTTTCCACGAGCAATGTCTCTTAGAACAAATTGAAAAAACAAAAGATACATGCTGTGTGTACTACATTCTTTTTTACACTGTGATTTTAAACCGTACAATATTCCATTCATTTTTGGCAATGAGCTATTTACAATTGAAATTAGAAAAAAAAAATAGAGAGGGATTAAAGTACTTCTAACAGCTAATGTTTGCTCTCTATCAATGAGAATAGTAGTTCAACTGAAAAGGATAAATACTAGGGAAGTGAGGCCAATTGCTTTTTCTCCTCTTGCTGAAAAATAAAAATGTTAGCCACCACATCAATGCCTTTAGGCATCCAGTAAAAAATGAGTTTCTGGGCTTCTTCTATCCTTAGAATGAAGAATATAGCTAAAAATAGCCTTTTAAAAAAATATAGCTAAAAATAGTAGAACATGAAAATTGTTCTCCATATTCCATTTTCTCTTTTTATATACTTTTCTTTAATTCAATCATTGCCCAATTTCTCTCTTTATTAATAACATTTGATAACCTCTTGGGATGTATGTATAATAAGCCTTTTTGGTGATCCAGGACTATCCAAAATAAAAAGGAAGGAAAGAAAGAAAGAATACTACTACCAGTATGCAGTATAGGCAAACATTGGACCATCTTGATTTTGGGCCAAGAGTCATACATAGTGGTACTATTGAACAACATGGACCTTGCGCGAGCTTCCTTGCTATCACTCATGTGCATCCATCCTGGTTCAGGAATAACATTTTGACAACTTCATCCTTTAACATATTTGAAATCATTTTTATCCTCTTGGTAGATTAGCCAGTGTGTAGGTTATCAGCACATTATCCCTGGGTTATGGTTGCCTAGCATAAAACACCCCACTGCTTGCACAGCCGAGGAGCCCAAAACCAATTCTCACCCAACACCACCTCTTTGTGCCAATGGAAACCAATAAGGAGATTTAGAGCAAAAGAAGCACAAACTAAGGATTCCTAACACCAATTTTCACTCAACATCAATGTTTTATGCCCAAGGAAACTATCGGCAAGGAGATTGAACATAATGCGAAGAGAAATGTTAGGTATGGGTGAGGCTAAGGGCCACACAAGTCTATCAAACTAGGAATTTGCACCCCCAGGAATGAGTATTGCTCACATGCACTCAGTTTTATAAACCCAATATTGTTATTATAAACATTTCATGTGAGAGTAAACTCCTCCTACTCTCTCGGCAACAAAATATCATTCAAAAAGAGCCAGAGCTCTCTCTCGGCAACGAAATATCATTTAAAAAGAGCCGAAGCGCAAAGAATTACAACAACTAAATCCCAGAGAGCAAAGGGCAATCATCTTGGCCAAAGTCCCTAAAACAAGATGCCCAACTAAAAACATCAAGCCTGGCTCTATTATAGACATCCATTTTCAACCTGCACTTGTCTCAGAAGCTCCGGTTGTTCCTTTCCAAATGACCCAAATAACCACCAAGAGGGCTAATCTCCACACCACTCTCCTTTTTTCAGAACTCTCTCTCATGCCATGCAAGCAAGGGACTAACAATGGTCCCCGACGTTACCCATGACAACCAAATGAAAAGTAAAACTTTCACCCACACCTCCAATGAATAAACAGATGATCCAACGTCTCTGTGTCTCACATGCACATCACGCAACCATTGGGTAGCAGTTAGCACCATTGATCTCTTTTGAAGATTGTCGATCATTAGCAACCTATTCCTACCCACCAAACACACAGAGGCTGCTACCTTGGGAGGGCTTCAAAGACAATATGAACGGCGAGAAGCCACCCTAACAACTAATGCAGAACTGTCGAGCATGCTATAGAAGGAATGGACATAGAAGCATTCGGACTTGTCCAACAACCAAACCATCAAATCTCTCTCCCCCTAAGGTGTGAAGCCCCTAAGAAGCTCCACCAGCCACGTAAACTCTTCTACTTCAACCTTCGACAAATTCCTTCTATAAGGAGGAGCACATACCATTATATCGCTCATAGAGGTAAAACATCAGTCAATGGATACTTCTGAATCCGGGGCCAAACTAGCCAGCCTCAGGAAGACTTCCATAAGAGGTCTATCCCTAAACCACAAATCGTCCCAAAACCAAAGCCTTTTACCATCACTATAACAGAAGCAGACAGCCTCCTTAACCTTACTAATCAACCTGACTATCCCTCTCCACAAACCCAACGCCCTGTACATCAACGGCTTCTTTACCACCAATCCCCATCCTGAACTCCATATTTACTTACAATCACCTCCCTCCACAATCTACCTTCCTCCGTGGCGAACTTCCATGACCATTTCCCAAGAATATCACAATTCATTTTATTTTTTTTCCAAACTCTTAACGCCTGCTCTCCCTTACTGACGCAGCTTGCACACCTCTTCCCAGTTTAGGAGATATACCTTTTGCTTCACTTGAGCCCCTTGCCATAGAAAGTCCCTCAACTTATCTAGACTACTCGAAATAGACACCGTGCATTTGAAGAAAGACATATAGTATAGAGGTAGATTTGACAAAACAGGCTTGATCAAAGTAAGCCTCCCTCTCAAAGATAGATGTGGCCTTTTCCTCGTAGACAACCTCCTTTCTACCTTTTCTATCACTTTATCCCACATGTGCTTCGCAGGTTTTCTAATGCAAAAAAGGAGCCCGAGATATGATCGGAAACAAACCAGACTGGCACCCAAATACCCCTGCCAACCTGTCCACCTCTTCCCTAAAGGTATTGATTGCTTGCATTTCGCTCTTAGCAATGTTTATTTTTTAGGCCAGATACTGCTTCTAAGTATCTCACTAGTTTCCTCAAGTTGTTCACCATTTCAATCTCAACATCACAAAATAAAATTATGTCATAAGAAAACTGAAGATGCGAAATCTGGAGCCTTGCGCTACCCACCCTAAATCCATTTTATCAGCCCAAGTGGTTGACCTTGACAAAACATTCTACTTAGCGCCTCAACCACCACCACAAAAAGAAAATGGGAGAGAGGACACCCCTTAGACACCCTGATCTCTTAAAAGTAATCTTTTGGAGAGTTGTTAATTAGTGCAAAGAATTTCTCTGGTCAGACATACTCTTACATCTATCTCCCCCACTTGGGCCCACATCCCAATCTTCCCAACGTATAGTTAAGAGCTCATGTGATCAAAGGCCTTCTCAATGTCCAGCTTGCACGTGATATCCTTCTTTTTGTCCATGTGGTGTACATGGAGACATTGGTGAGCAATGAGAGCATTGTCCAAGATTTGCCTCCCTACAACGAAGGAACCTTAAGACTTAGAATTCATAAATAATCCCATCAATCACTGCAAGAAGACTAGTAGCTAGGATTTTAGCTAGAATCTTGTAAGGGCTCTCAATCAAACTAACAGGCCTAACGCCATCTAAACTCTTGACACCTTCAACCTTTGCAATGATAGTGATGAAGGAAGCAGCCGACTTTGATGACATCTTGCCTCTCTCACTAAACTCAGAGGAAATTGAACGGGTCTACTTTTACGACCTCCTAGAATACCTTGTAAAAAGTGAAAGGAAAACCGTCCAGACCCAGAGCCTCGTCTTCCCTAAAAGAATCCATTGCCATTGTAGCTTCTTTCAAGGTAATTGCTCTCTTGAGATCGACCGCTTCTGCCGAGGAAATCTAGGTAAACTCTAGGCTGTCTAACTAGGCCGCCTCTTCCAACAACTTATAGAATTGCACAATGGATTCGCAACACACTATTTCTCTTCCAGTCTTTTACCTTCCACCGTCACAATACAAATCCAATTAACCATTGCCCTTATACTTGCTATGCCATGTAAGAATTCTGTGTTTCTATCTCCCTCCTTTAACCACGTAGTGCAGGATCTTTGTCTCCATTTGAATCCTTGAATCAATACATGTAGTCGTTAGAAAGCTTGACCCTCTTAGCTCTCTCGTTTTCTAAAAGCTCCCTACTTGTTCCTTCAAATCTATTTCTTGGATTTCCTTTAGAAAGCTTACCACTTTTTCTTCCCTCTCCCCTAGAACCTCCTTTTTTTCTAGGCTGATAACTTTCCTTTTAGAAGCTTATGTTTTTGGTTAAATTCGAAGCCTGTGAAGCCTTCCAACTGGAAGGAATTCCACCAATCTTTAACCATGTTGTACAAGCCCTCCACCTTGAGCCAAAGGAGCTTAAATCTAAACAACTTGGGCCCTTGTTCTCTTCAGTCACCTCCAATAAAGTTGGGCAATTGTTGGAAACTGACCAAGGAAGACCCCTCTGTCTCACTAGCGGGTATTGCTCCACCCAATCAGCGGATACAAGAAATTTGTCAAGCTTGGACATGATGACCCTCTCTTGACCGTTGGACCAAGAATACGTGATGTCTCCCATTGGAACGACACTTTCCACAAGGAAAGGCAAAACAAATGCTTATCAAATGTTTTCTGCAATATATATATATATTTTAAAAGCGCCAGTAGTCAATATTACTTTGGTCTTTGAAATACACCAATGGCTTGGCTCAAAAGATTCTATAGAACCGAATGAGTCCTAGTTTATGGAAGTGGGGCCAACGATTCAATTATCAAAGCCATTGACATGATGGGCCTCATGCTTAAACAGACCAACAATTGGATATTTGGATTGGTGATCAGAGATTGAGTAGTGTGTTTCCTCGATTAGCTCTCATCTCAATAGATGCAAATATATCGGTGCATCATTGTTTCTCCATGATTGGGGAGGAAGTAATTTGGACTCTACCTTGTAGCTGGAAACTATTTGGTGAAGAGGTGGAAGATCTAATCAGACATCTAGAAGTGATTTCTAGAGTCCATCCTATAAGCTTAAAAGCAGATTTGATGGTGTGGTTAAAAGAAAAGTCCAGTTTTTGGTAAAATCTTTTATACGATGGTTAGTGGGGTGCCGAGCTAGTTAGGTGAGTTTCATACATCTTATGTTTGCAGTTATGGGTTCTCGAAAAGGTAGCGGTTTTTGTGTGGCTAGTTGGAAAGAACATGGTTCTTACAATTGATAACTTGCACAAACAGCATATATCCAGATATGTGTTTGATGTGTCATCAACAATGTTTTAAATATCGATGATATCGGCTGATATATCCCACGATATGTCTTGTATCCCACTTGTGCGATATGAAACACATCGGTAGTGCGGATATATCCCACATGTTTGATCCGGTGGGCATTTTCAATTTTCGATTCTTTTTTTTTTTTTTCTGAAATTATCTTAAATCAATGTCAAATGGTTATGAATCCATTGGTTCTTCATGTTGTTTTTTTTTAAATAAAAAAAAAATAAAATTCCTTCAACCAACTGTCAATTGAGACTAATTTCGAAGTATTTATGAGTATTTGATGAAATGATCATCACATACACACTAATTTTGAAATATGAGTGTAAGTGGTTTGATTTGGGGGAAATTGGAATTTTTTCAATTTCTCCCAAATTGCTTGCAATGTTGCATTCCAAACATGAAATCAAGCATGTATGAGACCTGATCTACTGATTTGTTAAGTCCTTGTCAATTTTCAGAAAATAAAAATCATTTTTAATTAAAAATTATTAAAATATTATTATTATTTATTTATTTTTTGGAAATTTCCCTTCAACCATATGTGAATTGAGATTAATTTCGAAGTATTCAGGAGTGTTTGATGGAATAATCATCACATACACTCTAAATGTTATGCATTCAATTTGAATATAATTGCATTAGTTTAGTCAGACAAGGCATAGCTTAAGACCCTATATAAAGAAAACCTATTATGTGCAATTATTTTTTGAGATGTTATGATTTAAAAGTGCTTTATATATATATATATATATATATATATATATAAACAATCCCTGAAGTTTCATTGAAAAACTCAACCGTTTTCCCAATGTTTCCCAAAAAGTGCGATAAATTACCCGATACAAACGAGCTATCCCGTGCGATAACCGATACGTATTTGGATCCCAAAGATGTGATATGTAACACGATACCGATATTTTGAACACTAGTTATCAGAATGAGGAATCGGTTGATCGTCTCTTCATTCATTGCCTGCTTGCCTCAAAAGGCGTGGTTGAGCTTTGTATGATTGTTTGGAGTTTCATGGGCTATCCCAAATTCTATTTGGTAGTTCTTCTCGGCTTGGCATGGCGGGGGGGGGGGGGGGGGGGGGGTTTAAATTGGGGAAGAAAATCTGGTACCTTAGTTTATTAATGGGGTTATGGAATATTTGGATGGAAAGAAATAGTCGTTGCTTTAGGAATCACAAGGGGCGAGTTTTGGATGTGTTTGCCTGGGCAAGTGCAGCAAATTATATTGCTATAAATCACTTTCCTGTCTCGTGGCAAGAGTTGTGATTGGGTTTTTGTGTTTTTATTTTCCTTTGTAAGTTTTTGGCTTCAGCCCTTATAAATAAAGTTGTTCATCATTTCAAAAAAAAAAAAAAAAAAAAAAAAAAAACACCCCAATTGGAATGTGCTATCTGTATAGTTCTGGGCCTTCTGGCCTTTTTCTTGGTTGAATGTGAGCTCCTGTTGTCTTCTCTCTATTAGCCATGTATTTATTGAACAAATTTCAGGAGGAAATTGTGTTGATTCCCGCCAATGCCTTCAGCATTTGTACACATGGCATGCATGAACTCAAATTAAATCATGAGAATTAGGTTACCCACTGCAAATAGGCTGTAAGGCGAATATTAGATTTTGATTGGATGATCCCAGCCTCTGACTGATGTTACTTTGTTCTTTTTGCCTATTTGCGGTTCCTCATTTAACTGTCCAGTAGAAGTCCACAAATCAGCTGATTAATACATCAATTCAGAGTTTTACTTTTTCCTATTTGAACCATCTAAAAATGTGGCCCATGATTTGGACAGTTTAATTTTAATTAAATGTATGCCATATGTATAATTGCTTGACTGCATCCTTGTGAACAATTGCACTCAGCTTCAAAGTTTTTATGCTTAAAAAATGCTTCAGAAAACAAATTGTGCATACTTTCAACAACTTGATCATTCAAAGATTGGACCCACCTGCCCACACTCCTACAAACTAAAAGTGTGAATGATACTACTGCACAACCATTGGGCCTAAGCCTTTTTGTAACCACCCTTACAGGTGGGATGAACCTAACTCCCCTGTCAGTGGCCTATTTTCTCTAGTGAGTCATATAGCTGCTTGAAGACAGGTAAGTATTAAACGTACCTTAGCCTGAAAACTAAGCCATCACGTAGATCAAGTTTGCCACACAAGCATAAGAAAATGGAGGATCGAAAGGAAATGATCATGGCTTTATATTTAAGCTATCTGTACAACCCTGCTATTGAATGGATCAGTGAGACCATGGGCTCGGGAGTATTTCCAAGAAGCACCTTCTTCTGAGTCTGTATATCTCGTGCGTGTGTATGCCATGTTGACATGTGTCATAAATTATTTCTTTGATCTCTTCTTGCAAAAATGCAGAAGTCACACAACTAGTGTGTTTTTTTTTTTTTTTTGAAAGGTTACAATTTTATTGAAAAAAGCAGGCTGAAACGGCCAAAAGAATTACAAAACAGCCCTCTAAAGACAAGAGATCCCAATTGTCACCAGCAATTGAAATCAAGACCCATTCCTTTACATCCAATTTGGCTCTTTTGAATACCTCTGATGCTCTCCCACAAAGATTGTGAAGACATCAGTTATTATGTTCCCCCCATAAGGCCAAAATGTCGGCCAATAAAGCCAGCCTCCAACACATCCTTCCATTCTTAACAACCCCACCCCAATGCCACGAGAGAAGCTGTCCCTTAATTGACTTTGGGATCACCCACAAAGCCCAAAGGGACCCAGGAAGCTCTTCCACACTTCCTCGTAAAAGGGCAATGAATGAAGAAATAGTAGACCGATTCCTCATTCCGCATACAGAGCAAGCATATATTAATGATTGTCAATCTCCTTTTCCAAAGAGCATCTTGTTCCAACCCATCAACCAAGTCAGTGCCATAACCTTGGGAGGGGCACTGTAGGACCCCAGGGAGAAGGTGTGCGCTACTTCCTTTCTTGAATCAGACTGCAATTTTCGTGGACTTATCGGAGCCATACCATTGCCATCAGTAGCCACAGGAGAAGGATAGATGCCCAAAAGTCGCTTTGACAAGCATAAAAATTCTTCCTCTTCCAACAGATCCCTCTGGCACAGAGGAGTCCAGACCACCCCAGAACCACAAGGCAAACAGCATAATGCAACACTGACATTCAAATTCATACTAGCCAACCTTGGTCAGTCATCATGCAATATCCACTCGCCCAACCACGCGTCCTCCCAGAATTCTATTCTTGTTTCATTACCCGACGAGAACTCCATCCCTTCCTCGAATCTTCTCCCCAATCTGGTGATAGCTTTCCACATCCCCAGGGCTCTACAGAAGGATGACTCATTCATCCACCACCACCCCTCCTGGCCACCTCTACCACGTACTTTCTAACTTCCTTCCAAAAGGTACCCTCCTCTGTACCAAACCTCCATAGCCATTTATCTGGAAAACGCATCATTCATAATCTCCAACTTCCTAAAACCTGCTCCCCTTCCCTAAGCACGTTGCACACATCGTCCCACTTCATCAAATGAAACTCGTTCTCTTCCTCTGCTCCCCAAAATAAGAAGTCACGTCTAAGCCACTCCAGCCCAGTCTGCACATCCTTTGGGCACTTAAATAATGATAAGAAATAGATTGGGAGATCAATAGGGCCCCTTTGATAAGAATCAGCCTACCCTCCAAAGAAAGATGTCACCATTTCCAAGATGACAGTTAAAACTAGTGAAATTACTACACTTTTTTCTATAGCAATTACCTTTTGACTGTATTTCTCTAAAATCGTTTGTTATAGTTGTGGTCTTGTCAATAATAGTTACTGTACATCATTCAGAATATTTAATACATAGCGGTATTTCCTTAAAGATTGGTTATTTTAAGTCTTTGAATAATGCTTGGACCTATTTTGCTTTGCTGTCTTCTTTGCATATGTAGTTTTTGTTTGTGATGAGCAAATATCTCTTTCTTTATTTGAAGCATGTACACATTCCAAAACTACTGTGCATGTTAACAACATAACTAATAATGTTATTTGAAATGATTCTATTGCGTTTACAATCTCCAATCATTTAAGGGCTTAGTTTGATGTGTTTTATCAGTCCTAGAGCTTGTTGGCAAAGGGATGGATACCTAAAATTTGGTATCAAAGCCAGCAACACCTGTATTCAAGTCGTAGAAGGGGCGACCTATGGAAAAGGCAACTTGGACAGGAATGAAAGTTGAGACAAGGTGGAAAAGGCTACCTAGAAGGCCATAGTGAGAACCACTCCAAGGCAGAAAGAGTGACCTGGACATTAGCCAGAGTGCCATTATAGACAGGGCATCTGCAGACATCAGCTACAAAGCGTGGTGGTATGTTGTGATCCCCAGTGGTTTAAGGGCCTAGCTTGACTCATTCCATCAGTCTCAAAGCTTTTACCATATGGTTAGGTACCCAAAGAGTGTATTCTAGCCGAATGCATCTATTATTACCTCAATTAGAAAATCATTAGTTACATAAAAAAGTAAATGAACATAAATAGGGTTGATTTGATTGTTAGACCAAATGCTATTCATTTGCTCTTTAATATTTTCTCGTGAGCAAGGTCTTTAGATATTTTCTTACCTTTTGGGCTTTTCCCTTGCCCTTTTAGAGCCTTCATGATGCAGGACAATTAACCACTTGCTCTAAAAGCTCGAACTGTTAAAGTGTGGCAAATTAATCCCTTTATCTCATAGCCCATGCCCCACATCTCATGGGTTAGGACCTCATCCGAACCCCCTTCGTGGGCCCCAAATCACATGGGCCGCCCACCCCGAGTGTGTCCCCACATACCACGGGCTACCCCACTCGAGCCCGGTGTGAAATGCGCATTAATCACCCCTGGTAAGGAGTCTCGAACACGAGACCTCCCCCGTGGGCCTTAAATCGCATGGGTCACCCGCCCTGAGTGTGCCCCTGCATTCAACAGGCAACCCCACTTGAGCCTAGTGTGAAAATGCTCCTGTATTAATCACCCCCGGTGAAGAGTCTCGAACACAAGACCTCTCGCTTTGATACCAATTTGATGCAGGACAATTAACCACTTGCTCTAAAAGCTCGAACTGTTAAAGTGTGGCGAATTAATCCCTTTATCTCATAGCCCAGGCCCCCACATCTCATGGGTTAGGACCTCGATTGAACTTCCTTCGTGGGCCCCAAATCACATGGGCCGCCCACCCCGAGTGTGTTCCCGCATCCCACGGGCTACCCCACTTGAGCCCGATGTGAAATGCGCATTAATCACCCCTGATGAGGAGTCTCGAACACGAGACCTCCCCTGTGGGCCCCAAATCGCATGGGTCACCCACCCCGAGTGTGCCCCTGCATCCAACAGGCGACCCCACTCGAGCCCAGTGTGAAAATGCCCCTGCATTACTTCAACTTGTACCAACTATCCTAATTGGTGCAGTTCTTGGTCTCTGTTGACTCGTTACCATCTAAGACTACTTTCCATCATCTTATTACCTATTAGTGCTACTCCTAAGTTGCTGCAAATGCATTCATTTCTAGTTCTATCTTTCCTTGTCCTGCCACTCATCCATTTCAACATTCCCATTTCTGGTACACTCATTGTATGAACTCGTTGTTCCTTAACTGGCCAACATTCTATACCATAAAGCATGACTGGTCTTATAGCTACCCTATAAAATTTCCCTTTCAGTTTGAGTACATGATGATCACATAAAACTCTAAAGAGTCACATCTCCATTGAGCTTGAGTTGTATGTGGAACATCTTTCTCAATCTCTCCACTCTCATGAACTATCGACACAAGATAATCATTCCCCCCCCCCCCCCACAAAAAAAAAAAAAAAAAGAGCCCTCCAAAAATAAATAAAATTGCACTCCATATACTCTTTTTGGTCCAACTAGTTTTCTTTAGATTCTGAAGAACCCCTCTGTAAATCTAGCTTTGTGTTTACTCAGTTTGCCTTGTCAATTAAAACTATGTTATCTGCAAACAACATACACCATGTGATCACTTTTTGCAAATGCCTTGTTTACTCATCCATACCCAATGCATAAAGATACGGGCTTAATGCCAACCCCTGGTGCATGCCTACAGTAATTGAGAACCCCTTTCTCTCCACTAATGCTCTTCACATTTGTTACTGCTCCTTACATATCGTGGTATTGAACTTATGAGCCACAATATGAAACTTTGGAAAAGAGTGGAGTAAAGACTAAGGTATTGAGACGAATGTATCAGAAAATCAATTTGGTTTCCTGTTAGGGAGGTTTACCATTGAAGCTGTCTTCCCACTTAGACAATTGATGGAGAAATATAGGCAAAGGAGGTAAGATCTCCACATGGTCTTTATTGACGTAGAGAAAGCTTATGATAGGGCCCCCATAGAGTTAATATGGTGGGTGCTGGGAAAGAATGGAGTTTCAAGAGGATATGTTGACGTGATTAACAAATTGATTTATCATCTATCTAAATCGGGAACCATGATTTGAACTATGTAATTAATCTGCCTTTCAACCGTCACACTGCTAGAGTATCAAAGTTTCTCTTATTTTTGTTGAGGAGCATGTAATTCCTCTTGTAATATAGTGCTAATGAGCCGCATCGGGTTATTTACTCACATACACAGATGATTACTGATACGTACCCATCTACAAGCTATTTTTGAATGGAAGGGCAAAAGTAAAACTGTAACTGAGTAAATATTATTATCAGGTTTCCCTTGTTCAGTTTACTGGCTTTCTGCTGCCCTGCTACGTGATGGCATGTGCACTAGATATTTTACAGATCCGGAGGAGGAGACAGGTACTCTCTTTTCCTTTTTTTTTTTATTATTTATTTATCAACTCTTATCCCTGATTTCATGATTAGGCTAAACTGTTTAATTTTTTTTTTTTTTTTTTTTTTTGAAAAAGAAAAAAACAAAAGAAACAATGCGGTCAATTAGGACTGCAAGACCCAACCCAAGTTCAGGTCGGGTTGTGAGGGTCCTCTGGTCGGCTTAGTGTTGGGAAACTCCAACCCAATCTGGCTGGGCTTGGGTTGAGCATATTTAGGCCGGATTTAGGTCCAGTTAGGAACGATTGTAGCTATTTGGGTTGGCTCTAGTCAGGGCGGGTCAGGTTAGGATTGAGTATAGAGGAATTTGAGTCAGTTTTGGGTCAGGCACGTTGGGTTGGAATTTGAGTTGGCTCGGGTTGTGGATTGAGTCTTCTTGAGGCCAGGTTGGGCTTGGGCTAACCCTGAACCCAACCCAACCTGCCCAACTTGCACCTCTACCATTAATGAGTAAAATACGGCCCCTTATATGATG
Source organism: Magnolia sinica (assembly GCF_029962835.1). Lineage (NCBI taxonomy): Eukaryota > Viridiplantae > Streptophyta > Magnoliopsida > Magnoliales > Magnoliaceae > Magnolia > Magnolia sinica. The sequence goes on along the minus strand of NC_080575.1, from coordinate 86,641,421 downwards.
TAATTCCTTTTGAGTATGTAAGCAGCAAACCTGAGAGAACAAGTATTGACATGTTCATTCTTATTACTATAATATGTTGCAATGGAAAATATAAATGTGAGATTCAAGCCGTTCATCAGGTGGGCCCTTCCATGTAAATCCCACTGTCTCAGATGAGCCACACACGTACAACTTGTACATGTTGTCCACGTGATCATCAGGACCATATATCGACACTTGAGTCCCACCTGACAGGCAGCTTGGGCTTCACGAATGTCATGTTGGCACACACAAGTTGGTTGTTCCTTGACAACGCTTGTCCCATTAGCAGAACACCCTTTTTTAAAATTTTGGATTGATATAACATTGGTTTTTTTATTTATTTATTATTTTTTAAATCTTTTGACAGGGCTAAAAGCCATCGAATCTCTACGGTTCTGCTCTTCCAGATCACAGGCGAGCTTCATGCGATTAACGAACACAGGCTTTGAATATCATGTTTTTCTGTAAGTTGTATATAAAATCAATGTGCCAAAACCGTCTTGGAGCTTCTCATGTGATTAAATTGGCATGTAGATTCTTCTTAAGCTTTTACCCAAAAAGCAAAAAAGAAAAAAAATTGTAAATGTGGGAATAGATGAAATGGTTATTGGCTGTAATTTCTCTAAATCATGGAAGTAGGCCAGGAAAATCTTGCCTTTTAAAATTTGCCTCGTGTTCGCATCGATACCTTTGCCCTTGTTCTTAGTTCTTATGTTACAAAAAATGCTGGCAATCTGTAGGCCTGTCTGGTTGTCACGCAAAGAAGGATTTCATCTCATTTTAGTCAACAGTAATTATGGATTGGAGATCATAATTTATCGAAATTATTGGGCTATTAAGATAATTTTTAATCAATGCTGAAATCTCAAGCACATAATTACCGTTAACTAAAATGAGATGAGCTCATTTTTAAGTGGCAACCAAACAGGGCCTTAGGTTTGTTTTAAGCTGCAGATTCCACTCTTTTATTTCATAAAAGGCTTTTTAAGATGTATCTTTTGGATTTGATACAGTTTTTCGCTCAGTGCAGACTCTTTTGATGGGGTGCAGCTTTTGGTTCACTCTCGTTGCCCAAGGGTTCATCTTGTCAGACCATCTTAGCTGGACCCTCAGAATTTTGGCTGCAGATTTCAATCCATTAAAATTTGGGTTGGTTGTGGGTTGGGTCCAAGTCTAAAAAGCTGACCCATTCATTTGATGGGTTGGGTCAGGGTGTAGGACCCGGATACAACCATTTCATCTCATGGGTTGGGCCTGGGCAATGGGTTTTCAGATAAATAATGTTCCAACAGAATTACTCTGTAGTCCAAAACATCTATTTGAAGTTCGATTTCGCATCATACCCAATCAAGTAAATTTTGGCTTGGGTGTGGGTCGGATTAAAATTAAAAAAATAAAAAAATAATACAAAAAACAAGCTGACTCATTTATCAAATGGGTCATGTCTGGGAGTGGGATGACCAGATCCGACCCATTTCTCATGGTTTGGGTCTGGGAAAGTGGTTTTTCACTCAAAGAATGTTCCATGGAAAGACCCTGAGCTCAGTCTTTGCGTTCAATCCATTAAAATTTAAAATTGGGTTAGATGTGGGTCAGGTCCAAGTCATATTTTAGTGGGTTGGGATGGGTGTAGGACCTTGATCTGGCCCATTTATCTCATGGTTGGGTCTGGGCAAACACTAATAATGTTCCAATGGAATTACTGCAGAACCCAAAAAACTTAACTGAAGTTCGAGTTTTGGTATGTTAAAATCCAAGTTGGGCATGGGTCGGGTCCAAGTGAAAAAAAAAAAATGAAAAAGAAGAAAGGGGGACCCATTTATTGAAGGGGACAATACAGTGGATATCAAATGGCTGTGGTCTGCTAGCTATCCTTGGGAGGTGGAGGTAGTGGAGCTGATTTAAGAGGCGAGAGACCTCTGCAAGGTGTTTGTCACATATTTTCTGTGGATCGCTCAGCCAACGCTCGTGGATAGGTTGGCTAAGGGGTTGGGAGAGATTCACAGTTGCTTTTGTTGTCTAGTGTGGATCTGTCCCTTTTCTTGTTTTTAATATTTCGTAGTTTTATCCTGCTGAAATAAAATTTCCTCCATTCATAAAAAGAAAAATAAGAAGAAGAAGAAGAAAAGAAAAACAAAAAAAAAAAGAAAAGCTTCATTCATGAAAGCAAAAAAAGCCTACACATTTATTTTTACCAGTTAACGTGATCTTTGTAGGAAGAGATCCCATGGTATATGTTATCTGCAAATGGTATAATTTTGATTAATGAGACAATGAAAATTACTTGGAATAAAACAGAGAACATGGAGTGCAATTTAAATAACAATAGGAGTAAGAACGTGGAATTAATAAAGATTACAAATTTAGTTCTCCAAAATGGCCATTTTTGATATCTTGGGGTGATAATTCATGAGAGTGTAGTGATTAAGAAGAATATTACCCATAGAATTTAAGCTGGGTGGTAAAAAAAGGGAGATGTGTCCGTAGAGTTTCATGTGATTATTGTGTACTAAAATTAATATAGAACAATAATATGAGTATAATTGAAATGAAGATATCGAGATGTATGGATCGCAGGATAAATAAGGTAGTATTACAAATAAATGCATTCGGGGGAATTTAGAAGTATCATCATTAAATAACAAGGTGAAGGAAATAAGAATTAGATGGTTTGGTCATGTGCAATAGATACCAAGAATTGGAGAGTTTGCACAAATTGAGGACTCTGAATTGCTTAGTTAATTCCACTATGTGCCACTACCAGCTATGGAGCCCGATCAAGTTAGTACTTGGCTAAAAAACTTTCAAACATGCTTTGCATTGTCGTCGTCTTTAACAACGGAATGTGGTCTAATCAAATCATGCCATGTCGGATCATGGACAATCTGCATCCCAAAAGACTTGGGTGGAGATAGTACGAAAAGACTTTAACAACTTGTGATCCCACTTAAGTTATGACCCTTTCTTTTTTTCTTTTCTTTTTTTCTTTTTTTCTTTTGATAGACTAAAATGGTAGAAAAAGGATTCATGTAGCCAACTCTAATTAATTGGGATAGGGCTTAAATGATGATAAATCTTACCCTCTAATATGTGAATGCTAGTTGTTAAGATAAGGTAAGATGGTCACCATGTAAGATTAGAGCTGGGCATCAAGTTGAGTCGGACCGAGTTAGGGCTGACTCGACTTGATTTGGTTTTGAAATAGGCCTAACCCGAACTTGATCCGACTCGATACCGAGTCTAGCATGCCTTACTCAATCCGAGTTCGATCTAGCTTGGACTGATCCGGACCGAGTTCGATCCAGTCAAAAGTACCAAGTAGGGTCGAGTTGGCACCGAGTCAGATTGAGAGATGAGGGAGGGAGTGGAGAGGAGAGAGAGGAGGAGGAGGAGGAGGAGGAGGGTGATGGTGGTGGGTGGTTGCTAGGCTTGGAAGAGGAAGAGGAAGAGGAAGAGGAGGAGGATGAGGGAAGGAGAGAGTGAAGAGGAGAGAGAGGAGGAAGAGGAGAAGGAGGGTGACGGTGGTGGGTGGTTGCCGGGCTTGGAAGAGGAGGAGAGAGAAAGAGAGAGAGAGAGAGAGAGAGAGAGAGAGAGAGAGAGAGAGAGAGGTTGGGATCAGGTCGGGGTAGGGCTAGAGAGTCAGGTTGAGTCGGGTTTTGGATCGAGTTGAGTCTAATTGGATCAAGTTTCGAGTCAAGTTACTGGGTAACTTGAACTCGACTCAGTTTGAGTTCGGATTGGGCGAAGCTTACTTGGTTCGGACTGACTCACCAATTCAGTTCGGGTCGAGTCAGATCGGACCAAGTCGGACGAGTCGAGTTAGCCGGATCGAGTCGTCTCGTGCCCACCTCTATGTAAGATAATCGAATAAGCGGTAATGTTTGGTTTATCATTAGTCTAAATTTAGAACTATAATTTGAGCAGTTTGATTTGATTTACATGCCATGTATGCAATTTCCAAGTAATTCCTAAGTGCCTACGTAGCATCATCAAACTATGCCCGAGTATCAAAGTGTTTTGTCAAATACATAATTCCATCAATAAGCATCCAAAAATTAACCCATTTTAAATAGATGGGTTAAGCAATCCATTCATCACATTTTCATGTCAAGGTTTTACTTATTCGAAATAAATAAAAATAAATAAATAAAGAGAAATGTTCCAGTGCTCTCAGAGCACTATAATTTATAGTGCCTCCTAGTTGCATTGGGACAGTTACTTAGTCCAACCCATTGACCTAGACCGTTCATTAGATCTGGCCACATTTCATGGTCTACCATGCAAAATTCACAAAAAACCCCAACAAATAGTAACCATTTGTTAAATGGTCTTCAACATGGACGGTCAAGACCGTTTAGACAAAATAGGTCCAATCAATAATTTGTTCCATCTATTTCTTAGGGGCCATACGGATTGCTGATGATTAGGGAATTGCAACCATCTCATCCATGGCTTGAGACAGAGGACGGCTAGGATGGATTGGATCATTGGATCACTGCAATTTTTGCTTAGTAGCCTATGAGATGTGTTCTGGACTCGATGAACTGTTCAGATCGATCGATTAGAGCGTCCAAGCGAACAATGCAACTAGTTGCACGAGTTATAGTGCTCTGAGAGTAGTGGGGCATTTCTCAAACAGAAATATCCGGCAAAAGATCCCAAATGGAAAGGATAACTACTCGATAATCCGGCAGTGGATGTTCTAGCTACATGCATGAGACATGCACGTCAATCCAAACCGTCCAAATCATGGGCCCACTATCGACGGTAGCATAAACGAAATGTCACATTGATAGCTGGTGAGTGGAAATTTACCATTTTATTTTCACCCTCGACGATGTTTCTTTCTAACCATCCAATTTGAGGGGCCCAAATGAATGGTTGGATTTAAGATTTTTAAAATCCTTGAAAAAATTTAGTATTTTCATTGATTTATTTGAAAGGGTTGGATCTTCTTATACTGAATTTACTCTTTAGGTAGATGTCAGTGGTCCATCTACCTGACTCAATGACTCGATTGACTCTCAAGACTCGAACTTAGTGAGTCTTGGAGAGATTCATAATCATCACCCTACACGTTATTGCTCGTTTGTTTATTTGGGATGTGGCACTCAAGGAAGACAGAGACCAAGATAAAGAACGCGGCTACACATAAAGAGAAGGGTGTAGGAATGGTCCCAACGAACATCACTTTATCTCTACTTTTTCTAGTGTTATGCCCATGTAAGTTTTTTATCGTTTTAAATTTTAGGTCAGCATCCTAACTTAAATAGGTATATCATATGCGTAGAGTTAATGTTGCATCATTATAAGGATATGCTTGCACAACCTTTGTTACACGGTGTATAAAGAAAAGAGAAAGTTGAGCAAAATATTTGTATGAAAGATTAAATGACAAAAATACCCTTGAACCTACTATGATCTAAAAAGAGGAGAGATCTTAGGACCCTCCAAAATATATCTCAGTTTTACATTTTTGCACCTGAATGTAACTCTTGGGTACTTTCTTTGGGGATGAAAGTGGCCCTAGACCTTTTATCATTGCTCTCTGAATAACTTTCTTATCATTGTTTTCCAACATTCTTTCATGCTTTTTTACCACTCTTTAATACCTGTTCATGCCTTTCAACTGTATCTAGTGGTGTCTTTTGAGCATAACTAGAACTGGGCTAGCTCATTGCTACTCCTATTTAAGCCATCAGGTGGGCTCCTCTATCCAAATCTTGAGATGTACACATGATAAACCTGATCATCTTGATTTTGGGCCAGGTAACGGTCTCACTTGATAGATGACTCAAATGTCTCACATACACGAGGAGCTGCATGTGAGGGAAAACTCAACTTATAATAATAAATAAATAAATAAATAATAAATAATAAATAAAAAGAAGAAAAGAAAGAAGAAGAGAGACAATAAGGTTAGTCATGGATGAAGCTTTTTATTTTATTTTATATTTTACACACTCACATCCCACATACACCTACCCACTCCCAAGACAATGATTTTTCACCGTAATAGATACTCGAACTCATGATCTCGTGTTGAAACTCTACTCAAACCCATGACCTTTTGTTGAAACTCTCGTGAGTCTTGCCCGTGAGGCATGAGTAAGGACCCAACCACAGATGAAGCTTGGAAGCCTTTTTTTTTATAAATGAAATAAGGGCCAGCTATACACTTAATGGGTATGAAAATGAAGGCTACCTAAGCATATTAGGTAACGAATAGTTGAGTTTTGAATTTATGATTGATCACGTGATTGAGATGGGAACCTTTCTTTATCTTAATACGCCCTCTTTCTTTTTTTTTTTAATAGAAACGGTACACAAAAAAAGTTAAGGTAAAGACAAGAAAGGAAGGTAGAAAGATTTGATCATCCTTCCACCCGCATTTAAGCATTGCTTTTTCAATCACCGCCCTTGAAAAAATATTAAAAATCTACGCACGTTACTCTTTTGAAAATTGGTCCCCGACAATATCTGCTACGCTATCAGATTCTTGTCGAGAGAGAGAGAGAGAGAGAGAGAGAGAGAGATTTTTAATACTCTGGCAGAGTATGATGATACTCTGGCAGAGTATGATGGTTGATATGCCACATTAAACGGTCCAACACGTGGACCCTTGATTAGTAGTTCATAAAGAACAAAATTACTGATTTATCTTTGCTGCACAACAGGCTAATCAATGGTAATTTTACCCCTTCAATTAGTTATGGAAGAGATGGGATGATATTTCAAACATGGGAAGGATATTTACATAACATCTTTGCATGTTTAGCAACAGAATTGTAATTTATGGTGAGGTCCCAAGAATGATTACAGTCTTCGGACCATAAGTCTCCAAAATAATTATGATATATTTTTAGTATGAAAGGTTTGGATTAGGTTAGTTTCAGAAAACTCTAGCCAATTGTGAGATTGGGTTAACCAAATTTAGGTTGGGTTCAACCAGGTTGGGAATAATAATCGCTTGTATTTGGTTTCCGTCGGTTTAGGGTTGATTAGGGAGGAATTCAGATATTGGACTAGGGTTACGATTTGGGTGGGTAAGGTCAAGTTGCAGTATCTTGAGGTAGGATTCACCCCAACCCGACCCAAGTTGTCCAATTGCATCTCAATTACCAACAAACGGTTTGGATTTTAGCTCCCTTTCTTGGGGTGTGGCGTGGATCCCCGGATCCATCAAGGTGAGTGGGATCCCTGATCATGGGGCCACCTTGATGTATATGGCTACATCCACACTATTCATCTATATTGAAAACTCATTTTAGGGCGTGATCCAAAAAATGAAGTAGATCCAAAATCTCAGATGGACCATCGTATGGGAAACAGCAGTAATTGACCATCTTGTGGGCCACAAAAGCTTTGGATCAAGACGATATCTGTAGGGTCTCTTTATATAGGTCTTTGTAACCTTATCAACGGGTTGGATGGCAAATAAACATTTCGGTGGACTCCATGAAGTTTTTAATAGAAGGGATTCAATCATGACTATTTAGTGTGGAATGGTCCACCTAAGATTGGGGCATGCTTCATTATTAAAATCATGCCCTAAAATGATCTTTGAAAATGGTTGGACAGTGTAGATTTAAGGCACATACATCACTATAAGCCCTACAGCCAGGGTCTCACCCACCTTGTGGGTTTGGGTATCACCTAATCCACTCCCCTTTCTCATAGCCCACTCTCTTTTCCATGTCTTTATCTAGCATCCACTTTTACTCTCTGTGTGTAGCTTACATTTTTTTTCCCCTGTACTTTACCTTTTTTTATTTCTTCTTATATTACATTTCCTTTTCTCCCTAAGAGAGTCGCCCTTTAGGTGTTACATTTACAGTGGAGACGCTACTTAGATGATTTATTTTTTTAAAATTATTTTTTTTCATATCCATGTCATCTGTCTGTATTTCCCGTATCATTTTAAGTATGTGATCCCAAAAATTAAGTAGAGCCAAATCTCAGGTGGACCACATTTAAGCAAGAACAGTCATAGGAACAGCTATAGAAGTTTTGGATCAGGCTGATCTTTATATTACCCCTTCATCCAGGTCTTGTTGACCTTATCAATGGGTTGGATGGAAAGGAGACATTATGGTGGGCTTTTCTGTAGGCCTGGGAAGTTTTTAATCAGTAATTACTGTTCCCTTTGGTGTGGTCCACCTGAGATTTGGATCTACTTAATTTTTGGAAAAACGTCCTAAATTGGGCTGGAAAAATGGATGGACGGCATAGATATTAAGGTGGGACCCATGGTAAGAGTAACACCTAATCGGCCCCTGAAATACCACCAGTGTCTTTTCACTGACTGACTGGTGGACATTTAATAAACAGCCGAAATGAAAATAAATAAAATAAATAAACCAAGCAATGGCCAAAATTCAACCAAAAGAATGCCCATTCATCAAAGTTTACTATCATTCATTGGATCTGATTTTCTATTGATGGTCCACAGTTCCAACAATTTAATTTTAGTTAATGTATGCCACATTTCTGTCATTTAAATGTCCACCAGTGACTTTTCACTGACTGACTGGTGGACATTTAATAAACAAGCGAAATGAAAATAAATAAAATAAATAAACCAAGCAATGGCCAAAATTTAACCAAAAGAATGCCCATTCATCAGAGTTTACCATCATTCGTTGGATCTGATTTCTATTGATGGTCCACAGTTCCAACAATTTAATTTTAGTTAATCGTATGCCACATTTCTGTCATTTAAATAAGATCAAATGTAGTATCTGTTCTTATCACTTTAATATCTGATACATAGCCCATTGGGTCACTTGATATTAAATTAATTTCCTGTGGGACCCTCAGGCATCACCCACCAAAAAAAAGAGTGCCTGCGTATCTAGCATCATACTCTGCGAGAGTATTAAATAACCATTAAGAGTGAAAAAAGGCTAGGCTGAAGGTTGTCCAGGGCCACTCCAACCCACTACCTACGAATGTGGACCCACCCCTGGTTAGCCTCCTATATAAAAATGGATCTGATTGGCCATCATGTTGGATTTTAAGAAGGCTGAAGACACACCTGGCCCAACTAGTTATTGGACTCAAGCCCAATTCAGAGGCTTCCAGGGTCAGCCCAAATCATATGTTAGAGTGGGTTGGAATGGGCCCAACAGGCCCACTTCCAACCCGGATTCCGTACACATTGCTATCACACTCACCTTTGACAATTGTCTGATTGGTACATCTTCAATCTACACCATTGAAATACCTTCTCAGGCCTTAAATTTTCTGAATGATCACATGCATTCAAGCTGCATGGGGCCCACTCACATGCGCCTTCTTATATTCACAGTACATTCCAAGAATTATAAACCAGAGGGAGCAAAGTACAATCACTCCTAAAACCTATCTATTTATTACATGGTTGGCCCACCTGATGAATGGTTCAGATGAAATCTAAAAACGAGATGCACCAATCTGAAGGTTTCTCTTGTGCGCGTCATTCTCGCTGATGTCCACCACTAATCCATTTGGTGTGGCCCACCCCAGTTATCCATCACGCTCGATTTTTGGTATCTAGACCTAACATGAGGGGAGAATCTATGGATGGGTTGGATGGCACTTACACATCAAGGTGGGCCCCACACAGCTTTAAAATATGGTAATTAGCATCCATAGGCAAGTGATCATTTCCCCCTAAAAATAGCCATCTCTTTTCAAACAACCCAAAACACTCACATAAGGGTGTTTTGGCATCTTTCCTAACCTACCAACGGGCTGGTCCTGGTCAGCCCGACCCTACCATGAATCCCAAAAGGACCCGAGTACTTTTGAGTCCAACCCAACCTACCTTAACCTGGGCCCATTAAGCAATATCAAAATGTATATTAATGTTATATTTCATGCCTAACCCGACCCGATGGACCAATGATCATGACTAGAGCACAGTTCTAAAACTCACTGAGTCGACTCGATCCCAAGACCCGTCCTCAAACTGAGTCACTCGGTGAGTTACAACATAAATATTAGTAAAATGTGAAGAGGAGAGTAAAAAAATCAAAACCTTTGACCTCAGCTGCTATTAGAACTGCACTTAACTAGTGAATCATCAACTCATTTGCCAACATTGTTTTATATTTTATATTACTTATAACTCTATTATTATTATTTTTTTAATTATAATTATTAAATATCAAGTCGATTATTTGAGTCTACCAAACCTAGCTAAACATTGAGTCTTGTCGAGCCTTCAGGTTTTCGAACCGTCAATTCAATTCTGATTCGGCCTACTCCCCATGATGGCTGAAGGTTGATGTTAAATGATTAGTTCTACATGAGGTGTAGCATACCTCACTTTTATTTTGATCCAACCCATGTTGGGGGACCCTTTGATGTCATCGAACTACTTTCGGTGACATCGACAGCCTTTGATGACATCGAACAGGGCACCTAAAATGTCCAATGACCAACTCAATAAATTTCAGATTTTGTGTGACCCATGGCAATGCATTATCATATTGATTTAAAGATTTAAGACATTAATCAACAACCCACCTAAACATCTATAGCATTCTAGATATGAAAGAAAACCTACTATACACTTGGCAAGAAGTCCCACCGGGTTGAGCTAATCCAAACCTACCCGACTCAACCCCTTGGTTCCCTTACTATATTAGTTTAAGCAAAATCCCACCCTCATTTTCTTTTTTGAATCTACTATTATTGTTACGTAGCGGTAACGGCCCGTGACCATGATATGCAAAATGCAAATTATTTAAAAGATTAGTTTAAAATAGTAATTTGGTAGGCAGGTCTTGTCATTGCCAGCCAAAAAAAAAAAATTTTTATTTAAAAAGAGGAATAGGGAACCCGAATAGAACAAAAGGGTAGTTTTCATTTTCATTTTTGATATTTTAGAGTAATTTCCTAAAGCTGGTGCTGGAAAATGACCTATCTCATACATATATTTTTTTTTATAATGCTATAACACTAGTATACAAGGGGAATCAAGATATATTTGACTAAGTGTTGTTTAGTATAGAATTCCTTAGATATCACAAACGAACAATGGTAGGATGTAAATAAAAAACCTGTCCGACCCATTGTGCCTTTGGTAGCTAGCTAAGAAATCTCAACCATTAATTGAATAGGAATTGAGATAGACAAAAATTAGCCGACCCCATATGGGCCCCATCTCCCTTTTCCATAAATCTTTTGCTAAGAAAGCTTCAATGGCCCTGACTTGAGTGTGGATGACTCCTTCCTGCTCATGTCGAAATCATATGAGTAAATCTGGACCGTTCAAATTGCGTGTGCAGTTGTGTATTGAGCATTTGCTGAAAATCACGCTGATTGAACAATATAAGACCACTGACCTTTTACAATCTTAAACATCCATTTGATGATTACTAATTAGGGGAGCAGATTACATGTTGCCCTTACAGTGTGGGGCCCACCTTGATGAATGTATTTTATATCCATGCCGTGGATCCATTTTCTGGCTCATTTTAGGACGCGATCCCAAAACTTAAGAAGATCCAAATCTCAGGTGGACCACACACCACTGGAAACAGTGGTGAATGATCATTAAAAAACTGTGTGTGCTACAAAAGTTTTGGATCAAGCTGATCTTTGTATTTTTTTCCCTTAATCCAGGTCTGCTTGACCTTATCAACAGTTTGGTTGGCAAATAAACATTACGGTGGGCCCTAGGAAGTTTTTAATGGTGTGTGTTCAATCACCACTGTTTCCTGTGGTGTGGTCCATCTGAGATTTGGATTTGCTTAATCTTTAGGATCACGTCCTAAAATGGACTGGAAAAAGGGATGGACAGTATACAGCACATCATCAAGGTGGGCCCCACGGTAAGGATAACACCCACTAAAGTGTTACCAGGGTAGCTCCTAATTAATCCCCTCCCACTAATTAAATGGTTAGGATCATCCGATAAATTTCATTTTTTTGGGATATGCTTCATTGACAACGGGTCCATGATATTGGGGACTGTGTGGATTAATTTACAGATCAGACCCCACCATTAGAGAGAAAGCATTTCACGGGCTACTGTGTAAGCATCACATTAATATGACAAATACTAACAAATTGACAATGGCCTTTAATATGGACAGTCTATCATTTTCACACATATAAGTCAAATCAAAATCAACAATTTTAATCCCTCTACTATTTGTCAGGACCATCATGAATTGCTTATGATTCATTAATATTAGGCAACTGTAGTCATCTCATCCATGGCTTGGAGAAAAGGATGGCCGTAGAAAATAAAGCCAAATCAAAGATAACTAGATCATTTAATTAATATGTTTTTCTCACATTAGTCTAAGAAATCTGTGCTCCACTTGACTACGACAATTTAGGTTCATTTCATTATGATGTATGTGTTGTATCCACACCATTCATCCATTTGATGAGATCATTTTATTGCATGAGCTTAAAAATGAGGCACATCTAAAGTTAAAGTGAACCACACAATAGAAAGCGTTGAGGATTAAACACCTATTGTTGAAAACTTGTTAAGGGTCACGTAAGTTTTGGATCAAGTTCATATTTGTTTTTTCGCACTCATCTAAGGCTTATTTCACCTTATAAAAAGGTTGGATGGCTAATAAACATTATGTTGGCTCTAGAAAGGTTTCAACCATGGACACCGTTTCAATCCTCAATACTTTTTGTTATGTTGTCCATTTGAGCTTGGGATCTCTGTTCATTTTTGGGCTCATGTCCTTAAATGATCTCATCAAATGGAGGGACAGTTTGGATATAATATATAAATCATGGCGGGGCCTACAAAAATTGGTGACATCAACACACCATCGAGATTGGCACACTTGGCAATCCCTCTTTGAATAAGAGGTACCAATATAAATTTTTATTTCTTATTTTTTATTATCTTTTTTTTTTTTGCACACACCACAATGGGTACTCAACCTATCACCTTAGCACTGAAACTCTTGTGAGTCTACCACTAAGCATGAGTAGGGACCCAATATAATTTTGGGATTGAGTTAGAGATGTTGAGTTCTAATATTTATTGGATAATTGATGTAAACCATGGTATAAGTTTTGAATTCCTGCATATCAAGTTTCATACTCTGGCAGAGTATCAAATAACTCCTTCCTTAGAAAAATGGTGTAAAGCACGCCTATAGTCAATCAATTAAAGTTTCAAAAGTGTTCCCGCTAAACTCCGTTTTGCCTACACTGCGACTCTAGATGAACAAAATATGTCAATCCAATGGGGCGCACATGATGCCATGATGTGATGATCGGAACCGTCCATATTTTGTATGCTACCCCATACTGACCACCATAATAAATTACCACTGAACGTATGGTTCTGATCATTGCTGTGTTTGGAAATTGAGAGGAAAATTTTCAAGGGCTCATATTTAACTCCAAAAGTTAGAGAAAATGATCATCCTTCGAACATGATTATTGGATAATAGCTTATTTATGGAAGTGATGAGAAGATTAACGGTTCAAATAATCGAACCATCCATGCACATGGGCTGTCGATCGCCGCGCAGACAAATCAAACTCAATGGATTATCATCTATCTAATGCTAATAAGAAAAAGATTCGGATTAGAAACTTAAAGATTGTGACTCTGTCGAGGTGGGCCTTTGACAATTACTCTTTTGGATGTAGCTTTTTAATTTTTAATTTTTAATTATAATTTCAATTTTTGGGGTGTTTTTATTTTGCATGAAAAGAGGTAGGAAGGTGACGTTTTATGTTTTGCATCAGTTGTATATGACGATGATGACAGGGATGAGTATCAGTTGGGTCTGATTCATGTACGCGTTTAAACTGTCTTATTCGGACCTGGATTGCCTGTGACACAGGAAGCTAGGTGGGGCCACCATGATGTTTGTGAGAAATTCAACTCGTTCATCTCTCTTTTCAGATCATGTTAAGACAGCCCACAGCCCAAAAATGAGGTAGATCAAAAACTCAAGTGAGCTCAATGATAGGAAACAGTGAAGATTGAACGTCCAACGTTGAAACATTCGTAGGGCCACAAAAGTTTTGGATCAGGCTAATATTTATTTGTTTTCAGTTCATCCCAGTAGAAATGATATTATGAACGGTATGGATGGCATATAAACATTACGATGGAATCCAGGGAGATTTCAATGGTAGTCATTTCCCTACCCACTTTTTCCTGTTGTGCAGGTTACTTGGATTTTTGGATCTGCCTCATCTCTGGACCTCTATCCTAAAATTATCTGAAAAAACAAATGAACGGAGTGGATTTCTCAAAAACATCATTGTGGGACCACCTAGCTTCCGGTCACAGGAAGTTTTGGGGACAGGCTGTCGCAGGTAATCCGCGTCCATCCTCTTCTGTGTTCTTCTTTTTTCACACACCCACACCCCCCACACACTCTCGTTGGCCGCGGATTAGCTGTTACCCTTACTTAAGGGCCCACCTTGATCATATGTTATATATCAACTCCGTCCATATGTTTTTAGAGCACATTTTAAGAGATATTTCCTAAGATTAAGTATATCCGAATCTCAGGTCGACTACACCACAAGAAACAGTTGTGAATGAACCCTCACCATTAAAAGCTTCCCAAGCTCCACTTAAAGCAGATCCGTAATGTTTATTTTCCATCCAACCCGTTGATAAGGTCAAAAAGAACAGGATGAAGGGAAAAGACGACGATTAGATTCATCCAAAACTTTTGTTGCCTACAAATAGCTTTTAATTGTCATTTACCACCTTTTCAAGTGGTATGGTCCACCAGAGATTTTTATCTGCTTAAGTTTTGGAGTAAAGTCGTTAAATGAGCTGAAAAAACAGGTGGACGGTGTGGATATGAAGAAAATTTATTAAGTAAGCCCCACACGATAAGGGTAACACCCACTAAGCTGTCACAGGGTAACAGCTAATCCGCTCCTAGTCTTTCTCGTGTTTTCGTGAAGGAGAAATGCTCTATGAGAGTACTATAAGTTATAGTGCTGACAGCACTACAAGTTGTAGAGCTTCTAGTTGGGTTGGGTCATCTGGACATTTCCATTAATCAATCCGAACTATCCATTAGGTATAAAGGACATTTCTTAGGTTGATTTGTGAAAATCACACTGATCAAAGGTTGCTCATTGTTTTCGTCAGCTTGGTCATGTGGTGAATGTGAGCGTGCCACAATTGAAATTGCGGGTTAATTCAATCCAAACAACTATAACCCCAAGCATTAAGATAGGCAGATGTGCAATATATAACCGAAATCGGATGAGATCAGCTATCTATTCAGGCACTCTCTCAATGTGTAAATAGGATCAATTAATATTTAGAGAGTAGCGACCGTCTTCTAGTGATGAGTTATACCTTTATTTTCTATACGAAAAGACTTTTTAGTATAGATAAAAGAGACAGCTGCGAAACATCCTCCTAAATAGAGAACTAAATCTAGCATATGAGTGTAGACCGAAATTATAGCTAAAATTACCAACTATTTAATTAATGCTGCGGATTACATTGGAGAATGTAAACAGAAAGCAAAAAAGTAAAGAGTTACGCTAAGAATGTAATTGACTTGTAGGAAAGTAGAGTAATTACACTAGGTAATGCAAATGACTGGTAATTAAAAGGATAATCGAAAGATATGTTTGATTGGGTTGGCATGAGATCAAATTTTCTTGTTGAATTCTTTTAATATTTATAACCTTGATCTGGCCATCTAGATCATTCCCATGTTCTAACAGTTGCTATAACTGTCATGACCTTCTTTGCCCTTATTGTTGCCATCTATCCTGTAACCATTTCTACACGATTGCTCTTCCAGTAATATCGTGGTGTTGCTCGATGTGCTTCAGTTGTATTATCGTAGGATCATCTTCATATATCCCCGCAGATCTTCAAATTTACCACGCGGATCCATCCAGATCCCATGTAACTCACTCTGATTAGTTCCCACAAGAAATGATGACAATGAGGATGAAAACAGATGATCTAATCTATCATCGATTTTGGACCTTTTCTTTTGTAACCATTTCTTGTCTAATCCATGAATGGGATGGTTAGGATTGATTCAAAAATAAATAAATAAATCCTTTATAATGAAACCAATCTATGATGGGTCTTAATAAATACATGGATCATATTGTTAAATGTACCTATTTTTCCATATTAAATGCTATTGATAAGATAGTTAAGATTGTCAAATTGGTATGATTTTTGCATGGTAGCCCATGAAATGAGCCTTAAACCTAATGAATGGTATGGATGAAGGGATTTTCTTTGTGTGCCAATGCAATAGGAGCAATAGAGAGTACTTGAGCTTTCTTAAAGTGGTTTGTTAAAATACATCCGAAAGAGATTTTACAATGTAAACATGTTCTGGACTGAATGGACAGTTCATATCATTAAAATAACTCTTGTGCTCTTAGAGAGCATCTCTCACAATGGAATATATTAGGACATTAGCCTTTCTATTTGGGATCATATTTTAATGATCCAAACCCTTTATATGATGGCGCCACATTAGATGACAATAAAGTTGGAAAAAAAAAAAAAACCTCATGGATATATAGGAATTTTTCAACCAGTTTATTGTGATTCATTCCTTTTGAAGCCCATCATATAACATGGTTTGGATCATTGAAAAGAACTATTATCCAACCAATAAAGCACTGATGTATCAATTTGAAATACTTGCAGATGAATTCAAGCAAACCACCTTCTCAGACATAACTTAAGCATGAATGGATGATTATGTATCATTGTGTCATGTTCTCCCATTGGGTAGTGGGTGCAAGTGGGTCCCTGATCATCTGAACCGTCAAATTGATCGGATGCATCACGAATGTTGGAAGTGGAACTGCTAAAACATTATATATTTAAAGATCGTAGCCATACAGTATCTAGTCCTTGTTCTCTATTTTTCTAACTGTGTATTTATAGTACATTTATCAAAGGGTTAGAATCTCTCAACTTGGGTAAATTTTGAACCATTCCTATCCTTAACGGCCTGGATCACCTTGACACAAACCCGCTTGTACTAACTACTGCATCAGAGTATTCATGTTAGGATGCATGCATCAGACCTTAAAGTTTCGGGGTTTTGGTCCAGGTAGCCACGTAAGGTGACCTGGTTGTAGCAAAAGACTGTATGGACCAGATATAAAGAATTGTAACATTCATACTATTTTTTTCTTTTTTTAGGCGAAAATGCCCCTTTACCACATCTGCCACTCTCGTCTTGGAAAAGTGATAGGTACGTTTAAAAAGGAACTTGGATCCCACCTAAAATTAAAATTTGGCCCATCTTTTGGCCGATCTGATCCGTTCGTTTTAATCGGATAGTCGTAAATCCATGAAAGGGCCTTTTCAACTTTATGTTTGAAGATGTCTATGTCCCACAACTGTATTAACGTTGCACATTATTTTTGAAATATTTTCTTTGATGTGATCTATCTGTTATGAGTTTTGCTCTCAAACTTAGGCCAATGATATGAAATTAAAATCCCTTATGAACAGATTAAATTTATTTCAAGAAAATCCAGTGGGCCCCACATAGATGTGGATGGGTTCAAAATGTGGGGCCCTTGCTGGACGAGGCTATTTAGCCATTTCATTCTTTTTTCCTTCCTTCTTTTTCTTCACTTCCTAAGACCACCCCAAGCTTTAATGGTTCTTCAATGGTTGGTATTGGACGGTCATAGTTCATAGTATCCAAGCTATGACAAGTTCAAACAACTCTTCCACATTTTTTATTTTATTTTTTTAAAGAAGAAATTTTTTAAGTTTTCCAGTCACAATATCTAAAGTAGAAGCTATGGTGAGCATAGGTAATTTTTTTATACTTCTTTGTTTTATCTTTATTAGTAGGCATAAATAATGAGAGTTTGTGAAAGAGAGAAGGGTGTGATGGGATTTTGTGAAAGGGGGGAGAGTGTGGGGGTCCCATTTTTATTTTATTTTTTTAGTTCTATTAATGGTGGGACCACATGAATCGTAAATATTCATTACAAATCGTGGATATTCACAGAGGACCGCTAATATTCACTCTAAATCGCGGATATTAATAGAGGACCACTGATATTCATTATGGTTCACGGATATTAAGAGAGGACCATTGATATTCATTGTGATTATCAGCGGTCCTCTATTTATATTCTCGAACCATAGTGAATATCAGCGATCCTTTATTAATATTCATGATTTATAGTGAATATCAGCGATCCTCTATAAATATCCGCGATTCGCAGTGAATATCAGCAATCTTCTTTAAATATGATTATTTTTTAATATAATTCTTTATCTTTCATGTACTACAGAATCCTGTTGTGAGATGAGGGAATCTGGCCCTTGCTTAGAATACTCTGATATAAAGGTCACCCCAAATGCTCAGTACAATTTCTACCTACTTTGAGGGATGGATTCAGTAAGTTCCCTGTCAGGAGAGAGATGTTTAGAAGAACCTAATTTGTGCATTTGCTTGATTTTAATAAATGAAGATTGAGGGGAAATGGATTATTGCTCCACTGCCTCATGCAAGGGCACCGTGGTGACTTTCACTTTGACTTCGGTGGCACTATTCTTCAATTCAGGGAGATGGACCTTGCCTTGATTATGTGCCTGAAGTGACAAACACTAAATGAATTGAACAGACCAATTAAAGATTGTCAAGGAGTACTAGGGATCGATTTTTCAAGAATCAATTTCATATTACAAAGAATGATTTGTTGAAGACATTTTGATCTTTCATAGGAGGGAGTACTAATGACACAGTTGCCGTATAGTTGGCGATGTTGATCCGCATCGAGAATTTACTTTTTATATTGCAAAAAAAATGTGTGCATATTTAAGTATATATATTTAGCAAATAATTATGATGCATTTGATAATCACTCCTGAGGGAGTGTGGGATATTAGATCTTGAAAGAAAAAATGAATACTACAATTAAGAAACACCTTCTGAATTACTATAACTTTAATGGATGCCCATCTCCTATAAGTAAAATTTTATCCTATGAATTTTTGTAAACTATTATGCCACTATAATGTGTCTTATTTGAATATTCATTGTTTCTCTCGTCTAAAAGATTTGGGCATATGAGGTCATCCTCAGTCTTTGTTGCCTGAAGGGCTAGGCTACCAAACATAGTGTTAATGCTCATGCTTAAGCACAACTAGGATTATTATATTTCATAATCTTATGAGGAGAACAAGCACTCATGAAGATATTATTCGACAACTCATGAAGATTTGTTAAATGACTCAATCAAGTATCTAAGGAAGACTCAACATTTTAAGCATAAAAGTACATGGTTCAAAAATCGGAACACTCCATACGAGTCAACCATCAGGTGGTATAACCTTATATTAACCTTAGGTTAGGTGTATTTCACATAGCATCATAATGAATATCATTTAAGTAAAAATACACTCAAGTTAGGCCAGCTCGACATTTGGTTCGACTAGCCGAATTGCCTTCTGGCAACCCAACATACTTCGGGCAAATTTATATATTGGCAGTGATTTTACGCGGTAGGTTCGGCCAGCCCAACCTTGGGTTCGGTCAGCCGAACATGTCCTCTTAGTCAACCCAACTATGTTTGATCAAGTTTCCAGCATGCAATCTCTTTAGATCTCAAAGAGATTCAGTCGGCCGAACCATATGGTCGGTCAGCTAAATCCTAGCTTAGGCCAGCCAAATTTTTGAATGATCTTATCCCGCGAAATCCGAAGATCGGTTGGAACGCAATAGTTGGAATTCGACCAGCCGAGCTTAAAATCGGGTCAACCAAATTTTTAAATCCTTTGGTTATAAATAGAGGCATTCTCTCACTCATTTAACATACGAAATTCATTGAGAAAATTCTTCAAGCAAGAGAAAAAGTCAAGTTCTTCTTAAGTTATTTGTGCGGTAATTCTAACATTTATTTAGCTTATTTTATTCTCTTTCTCAAGATAGTTTTAATTGTTTTTTAATAAAATGATCCATATTCTACTTGAGATTCAAGAGAATAGAATTTGCAGCTATTAGGGTTTTTGTTTATTGAAAACACATTAGATCTTTATATTCCTTTTGGGTTGAACTCATACACGGCTTTATCAATATCCCAAGAAGGAAGATCACTGCAATCAGGCTACAGTAACATCTTCACTCGCCATTAGAAGAAAAGTACTATATTTATATTTAATTTATTTTGGGTTTTTCTAAAATAGCTCAGAAATCTCAGCGGGTTGATTTGTGGTGATCCCGTGAAAATCATAAAGAGGGTTTTGTTGTGGTAGCCCATGAAAATCACAAGAACTGTATAAGGTTGTTAAGGTGACCCTATGAAAATCTTGAAATAGTGAAAGCCAAAATTATGAGGGTAGTAATTTTAGGAGTAGAATAGGTATAGGTTTAAACACCAAACCACTATAATTCCTTTATGCATTGTGGTGATTGTTTTTATTATTTATATGCATATCTTGCAATTGATTGTCTATTGCTAAGTTTGATATTTTCATTTAAAAAATGTTGTGAAATAAGGTTGTCCTACGAACTATTTGATATCAAGAATTCAATAATCTAAGCAATTGAGTTTAATTATTTTATTATTTTATTATTCCGCATTGTATTGAAATATTTGGTATTGTCTTATTCACCTCCCCCCCCCCCCCCCCTCAAAAGAACATCTATAGTCGTCCTTTCACGTAGTCCGATCAAAATTCCATGATTTCTTAATGGGAATGCGACTAAGGTGGAAAAATACAAGGCTATAACAAAACTCTTTACAAATGCGCGGGTAATTTGAAATAGCACCTCAAACTTAGTGTTTATGAGTGTTGTATTTCAATGTTTCTAACATTACATACATATTGTTACATATCCATAGTGGATGAGGAAGATATTGTCTCTCTTGTACAGAAGGATAGTAAAATGAGAGGGTCAGGGAAGGAGAGCCAGGGGAGAAGAATAGATTCCCACTTATAGATATTATCGAAAAAGTTGGAAGAGGTGGAAAAGGAAAATATCCACCTATGTAACAAAGTGAACTTTCTACGGGTCGATGTGGAGTCATTGAAGGTATTAAATTTTTAATTATTATCATGTACAAGTCTTGTTGGTGCGATTCAATCAAATGTGATGTTCACGCAAGGTGCACGCTCCACGTCAGTAGGTGACCACTATAAGTCTGTATTTATGAACTCGTTAAGAATGCTTAGCCCCGAGGAATATGAAATTATAAAGGTGGCCTATTTGACGGTGCTCATGTTTGGCTAAAATGCCTATGAGAGAATGCATGGGTTGATTACAAGGTAAAATGTTAGCACGAATGTTTTTTATGTACTTCATTTTATATTATAAATGTTTATTGATAATTCAGGACTTGCACAGGGAATTGACATGTATATGATTTTTTTAACTAATCGATGTCTACAATATCTCAACCTGTATCCTCAGGAATGCATGTTTGTAACGGCATTGTTCTAGGTAATGTCTATTTATAGATTTGCACATTTAACTTATATCGGTACCAATCTAACTTATAATATTTTGATTCATTTATTATAGTAACTTTTTAATGACAACATTGAGCTTTTACAGGAATACGGTGCCAGAATGTATGTTTATAAAACTAGAGATGACATCTTGAATGGTATTAATCCTAATGTTTTGACTATTATTAGAGGAGATCGCTTTCAAAATGGGATGTGGAAATTCAATTGTGTAAGTTTGTCGTTGAACTTATATGTGACTTACTTAACTTAGTGTTATACGTATTGTTTGAATTAAATATGTTATGGGGAAAATGAGACCGACCTATAGAAGAAGGTCAAGTCGGAATCTTATACTCTTAACTAAGTGAATAATAAGCCCTCCCATTCTCCTCTCTCCACGACAAAGAGATAGAGAAGGAGAGGAAGAAGAGGCACGGTCGCCCCGGGAATATGCTTCTTACTCAGAGTCTGTGGCCGAAGAACATGCCCGCAAGAACACTACCGCGGACAATTTCGAGATCTCCAGAGTTCATTAGGAGCTCTCCGTTCCGTTGCTCGGCTAAGGAGATGGGTCGGCATTACCCAGGCCGACATTACCCAAGTCGGCACTACCTAGGTCAGCACCACCCTTAACGGTATTACTAGGGTTGTGAGGACTTAGGTCAACATATCACAGGTCGGTATACCCCAAGTTGGCTCAACCCGTCCCTTATCAAGGTCCAACCGCATCCACCTGAAATCTTAGCCGAAAATCTCGAAAGCCTATTACAATAGAGATCCATCGAAAATCTTCAGAGGACATCCACGACACACTTGGGATCCCAAAATCTCTTCCGAGGATCTTGGGAGATTCATTGCGCATTCAGAACCCAAATCCCTCTACAATATGCACCTACTAAATAAGAAGATCTCCTTTATATCACCGCCTCTCCCAAACTATAAATACAGATGCCTCTAACGGTGAAAGGTACACATAATATTTAGCCTTAAACCCTCAATACTTGACTAGATTCATATCATTTTCCTGACTTAGGCATCAGAGGGTCCCCTGCACGAGCCAGGGTCTTCCTTATCCATTCCTTGTACAGGTACAAGAAGGTCTAGAAGGGGTTTACCAAATTTCTCCATCAACAGTTTGGCACCATCTGTGGGAACAACATCGAAAGCCATTTTCATACCACCATATCTTGATAGGGAAGAAGAAAGCTCCAGCCTCCTCTGTTGCGCCCGATCTCGCACCACCAGAGTAGTCTGTCATCCACCAAGATTCCTCTTCCCAACTGCAGGCTAATTCCACGCCTGTGGGGCCAACATAACAATCCCACAGTCAGGAGGACAACTTGTCTCCCTCGAGCAACAAGTTAAGATGATTAAAAACAACATGAACTCCATGAAACAACTATTGGAACAACTACAACCCCGCCCCACACAAAGGGATGAGCCAGTGGCAGGACCAATGATTCAAGAGCTCCCCAAGCCATCCGACGTACCTGCTGTCTCCCACAATAGTCATCAACTCATAACGTCAAGGCCAGCACCTTCTCGCATCTCTAGAACCACCACACTGGCTGCTTCCGACTTAAGCCACGAGTTGGATAGGAAAAAGCACGACAAAGCACCCGAGGCTACAGCTAAGGTTATGGCTGAAAGTGGTGACCCTTGGGAAGACGAACTCAATGACTTACGAGTTCAGAGCGGTGACATACGGCAAGCCTACCACTCGAACATCCCAACCTCAATGGAAGCAATACTGAAGGAAATAGAGCTTCCATTCACCGCTGACATTATGCACGCGCAGCTCCCGCTAAGGTTTTGTATGCCTCAGATCACCCCATACTTCGGAACCACCAACCCAGCCGAGCACTTGGAATCCTTCAGGGCTTGGACGGAATTGCATGATGCATCAACTGTTGTCATGTGTCGTGCATTCTCGTTGACCTCGACTTAAGCAGCTCAGAAGTGGTTCCGACAATTGAAGCCCCGCTTGATCAGCTCTTTCATGTAGCTCAGTAAGGCCTTCATCACCAATTTCATTAGAGGGAATGAAAGCCATAAACCTACCTCCCACCTCCTTAATAAAGTGCAAAAAGAAGGCGAACTACTGAAGGATTATATCAAGTGTTTCAACCTGGAACCATGCAAGTACACGCACATTCAGAGGAAATTACTCTAATTGCCATAATGGGAGGCCTTAGGAAAGGGAGATTCCTCTTTTTGCTCGACAAGAATCCTCCCCTGACGATGACCAACCTCCTCAACAGAGCCCAGAAGTACTCTAACGCTGAGGAAATCACTACTATGTGGAAAGTTATTCGAAACAATGGGAGCTCGGCCAGAGAAAGACGACCTAAAGAAGAATCCACCTCGGCCAACGATAACAAGAGAAGTAAAGACAATGAGACCCCAAGGAACTATCGCCCAAGCATGCAACCTGACAACAGATTCAATTCGTACAACCCTCTCAATGCGACGGCCGAGTAGGTCCTTATGGAAGTCAGAGACAAACAAATCATCAAATGGCCGAACAAGAAGAAATCTGATGCAGATAAACGAGACAAGTGAAAATACTGACACTTTCACCAAAACCACGACCACTCAACTAGTGACTGTTTCGACCTGAAAGAAGAAATTGAAGCTCTCATCCGTAATGGGCACCTAAGTAAATATGTCAACAGAAAAGAAGAACGAGCAAACCATCAACAATGAACCAACCAGGGAAATTCGCACAATCTTCGGCAAGCCTACTGAAGGAGGTGACTCAAACCAAGCTCGAAAAACCCACACCAAAAGCATTGGTTGCTCCAGATCAGAGCATCAGGTCCTCATTGCAAGCAGACCCCTGAAAGAGTAGAAGATAACGCCTTATGATCTGACATTCATTGAAGAAGACACCCAAGGTGTTCACCACCCCCATGATGACGCACTCGTAGTAACTATGATATAGCTAACCGCAGAGTGTTTTGTATCCTAGTGGACACCGGTAGCTCGGCAGACATCCTCTTCGTCAAAGCATTCAACAAAATGGGAGTTAGACGACCTCGACTCTAAGCCATCAAAACTCCCCTACTCAATTTGCAGTGGATAAGGTCACATTAGAATAATTGATTCAACTCCCAATCATGGTTGGAGAAGGATAGAACCAGACAACAACCATGATTGACTTCTTGGTGGTAAACTGCCCCTCCATCTACAACGTCATTCTCGGATGACCTTCACTCAAAGCTCTTCGGGCCGTCGTATCAACGTACCATCTCGCGATGAAGTTCCCCACCGAACATGGTACCAGACTGGTCAGGAGAGATCAACAAGGAGCTTGACAGTGCTATTTGATGGCACTAAGGACCAACCACCAGGCAATGGCCATCATCTCTCTCGATCTATGAGAAAACTCAATTAAAAAAGGCTGCCCCATGGAGGACCTCATATTCATCCCACTCGATGACTCTAACCCGACTCGAACAGTGCAGATCGGGTCATCTCTGACACCATCGTTACGAGAGGAAGTCATAGGCCTCATTCGACGATATGTCGATGTGTTCGCGTAGTCTCATTAAGATATACCCAACATCAACCCGAAGGTTATGGCCCAGAGGTTGAATGTTGACCCCTACTATTGATCAATTTGACATAAGAAAAAAGTATTTGAGCCCAAACAGTATGTCATAATCAGAGAAGAAGTTGAAAAACTCTTCAAAACCAACTTCATAGAGGAAATTTACTGTTCAGACTGTATAGACAATGTCATCTTGGTAAAAAAATCTAATGGGAAATGGTGGATCTGTGTTGATTACACCGACCTAAACAAAGTCTGCCCCAAGGACAGCTTGCCTCTCCCCAGAATCAACCAACTCGTCAACTTCATAGACACCTATTCAGGCTACAACCAAATCGCTATGCATCCATACGACAAGCAGAAGATGACTTTCGTCACAGACAAAAGACTCTACTGCTACAAGGTCATGCCTTTTGGATTGAAGAACGTTGGGGCTATGTATCAAAGGCTCGTCAACAAAATGTTTGCCGACTAGATTGGGCCCTCCATGGAGGTTTACGTCGATGACATGCTCGTCAAGAGCATTAAAGTTGCAGACCATATCTATGACCTTGAAGAAACGTTTATAATCCTGCAAGAATATCATATGAGATTGAATTCGAACAAGTGCGCCTTTAATGTCAGTTCAGAAAAATTCCTCAAATTCTTGGTCAGCCAAAGAGGGATCGAGGATAACCCTGAAAAAATCCAAGCTCTGCTCGACATAAGCTCACCCAAGACGATGAAAGAGATTTAATGCTTTATAGGAATAATAGTCACCTTGAACCATTTTGTATCTGAAGCAACTGACAAATGACTTCCCTTTTTCAAGCAATTAAAAGGAAAATAAAAGACAGAGTGGACAAAAGAGTGCGAGCTTGCCTTTCAGCAACTTAAATAATACCTAGGATCACTACCATTGCTCTCTAAACCTGAGCAAGGAGAACCGTTACTAGTATACCTAGCAGTTTCAACAGTGGCAATCGGCTCGGCCCTCATCAGAGAGCAAGAAGGGAAACAACTTCCGGTTTACTACGTCAGCAAAGCCCTGGTCCCTGCTGAAACCAGGTATTCAGACATAGAAAAGTTGGCCTTAGCCCTTGTCATCTTATCGCGTCGCTTACGACTATACTTCCAAGCCCACACCATTGTCGTCCGACTAATCAACATCTCCACCAGGTGCTCCAAAAAACCTGAGGTATCAGGGAGACTTACGAAATGGGCAATCGAACTAGGTGAATTCGACATTAAGTATTAGCCTTGGACATCAATCGAGGGCCAAGCAGTGGCCAACTTCATCGCCGAGCTCAAATGAGAGGGTGACCCGGGTCCTGTTGAGTTGGGATCTGCCGAGCTGGGTCCTACCGAGCTGGGACCCAATCCTATCATTGACCTAGGCTGTGCCGAGCTGAAATCCAGTCCAAGCAAGCCAAACATCAAACGACCGACCTAGATTAGCCGACATGGACACTGTACGTTGATGGTTCATCCAATTATAAAGGCAGCGGGGCTGATGTAGTCCTAGAGGCTCCTGACCAGACATGCACACAATACGCCATCAGATTTGAATTTCAAGCATCAAACAATGCATCAGAATATGAGGCATTATTTGATAGGCTCAGGCTCGCAGTAGCTATGGGAGCCCAACACTTGAAAATTCACAGCGACTTGCAGCTCGTCGTCAACCAGATATCTAGTGATTACCAAGCTAAAAAAGAACGAATGAAAGCCTATTTGTAGAGAGCCCAAGGGCCGATCAACAAATTCTCGAAGTGCAACATCAGCTTAATCCCTAGGGTAGACAACTCTAAAGCAGACATGCCGACAAAGCTAGCCTCGGCAACCGAGGATGACATCCCGAAACCGGATCAAGTTTTTAATCGAATCGAGCATCAGCAAACCCAACCCAAGCATGGTTTTTTCGATAGACTGGGAGCCAACTTGGATGGACCCAATAATCGATTACCTCAAGGAGGGGAAGTTGTCTGAAAGTTGTCCATAGGCATGCAGACTTCGAGCAAGAGCAGCCCGCTATACCATGATCGAAAACACTTTATATAAAAAAGTATTCTCGCCCCCATATCTCAAATGTCTCCGATCTGATGGAGCAGAGTATGTTATAAAAGAAGT
This sequence comes from Magnolia sinica, assembly GCF_029962835.1. Lineage (NCBI taxonomy): Eukaryota > Viridiplantae > Streptophyta > Magnoliopsida > Magnoliales > Magnoliaceae > Magnolia > Magnolia sinica. Next base: position 86,614,314 of record NC_080575.1, on the reverse strand, counting down.
CCATAAAGGCATTTGCGGCAACCACTCTAGCAGCCGAGCCCTCGCCCACAAAGTCATCTGACAAGGATACTTCTGGCCGACTATCCAAATGGACGCGCAACAGCACACTTAAAAATGTGACAAATGTCAATGGTTTGTGACAATACCTCAATAGCCTCCCGAGCAACTAACTCTTATGACAAGACCATGGTAGTTTGCCCAATTGGCAATCGACATCATTGGTCCCTTACCAACTGGCAAAGGGAAGACTAAATTTTCAGTCGACACAGTCGACTATTTCACCAAATGGGCCGAGGCTGAGCTCGTGGCCAAGATCACTGAGCAAAAAATTACAGATTTCATCTGAAAGAACATCATATGCCGATATGGAATCCCCCACACAATCATTTCGGATAATGGAAAATAATTCGACAACAAGCAATTCCGAGGTATGTGCAAAAATCTCAAGATCCGGATTGTATACTCATCACCCAGGCACCTGCAAGCTAACAGACAGGTAGAAGCAGTCAATAAGATCATCAAGAACCACCTCCGAACAAAACTCGAGAAGGCCAAAGGAGCCTAGGCGGAAGAGCTTCCCAACGTCCTCTGGGCATACCAAACCACCACTCGAACAGCCACAGGGGAAACCCCTTTCTCCCTGGCCTTCGGAGTAGAGGCCGTTATTTCAGTCGAGATCGGGCTACCGACTGCTCATACCCGCTCCTACGACAAACGGAAAAATGCCGAACAGATGGCACTAGATCTCAACATTATCGAAGAGAGAAGGGAATGAGTCCAAATCAAGGTCGCAATTCGGCAATAGCAGGTCACTCGTTTCTACAACTCTACGGCAAAGACAAGGAGGTTTTGAGCTGGAGACCTAGTCCTCCGCAGAACCTTCCAGAACACCTAAGAACTCAGATCAGGAACCTTGGGACCAAACTGGGAAGGACCCTACGTAGTAACAAGCACAAGTCAGTTAGGATAATATCGACTTGAAGACTTGGATGACTTTTACCACATCCGTGGAATGCCGAGCATCTCAAAATCTACTATGCATAAGGGCCGACCTGGCCTGAGCCCGAAATCTACTTTCTCACTGTTTCTAGTCTACAACGTTGGAACTATTACAATAAAAAAATGCAAGACTAGGACAAGTTTTCTTTGTACCTCTATGTCTACAAACGATCCATTTACTAAAAATCTACTAAGGGCCTCCTACAATATAAGGGAAGAATAGCCCTTACTAATGGGCTGACCCTTCAAGAAGAGGTCAGGCCATAAAATATCCCCACTACTCGGACCGCGCAATTTGCGGTGAAGACGATACTTTGAAAATATAGAAGTATCCTACCTACGAAGATGCTTGACCAAGAATCGTAGATTCATAAGGAGAAAACGACTAAGGGTTCAACCTCGGCACAAAATGACGACGTACCCATCGCAAAATCTACCAATCTACTCAAAACAATCAATAAGCCAAAAGTATTTTTCATTAAAATGACTTGAAGGAGTACATTGGAAAAAGTGTATATATATATATATACATACAATGAGAAAGGGAAAGGTAGAAGTCATGGGCTTTCAAGGCAGAATATAGTAATGTTAGACTAAAGAAGAAAGAAGCTAACAAGCCATCTTAAGAAAGGTAAACCTACCTTGAAGAAGAGCTTCACCAGCTGGCCAATAACTCCATCCGGCAACGTACCCATCGTGCGGGTGAACTAGGCATTGAGGACATGTCGATCCACCCAGGGCAGGAGGCTCTCCAGTGTAGCCCAAGCTGACTTGGGAGGCTTCTAACCCGCTCTGCCTTTACTACTAGACGAGACCCCCGCTTGGGGCACGGGAAGCTCGACAGATGCCTCTGCAACCACCTGGGCCCCAGCTGGATGGCTTCAACGAGCGAAGCCGAGCCATCGACCTCCTCAGCCACCTCGAGAACAATGGCAGGAGGAGACTGAAATGGCCAAGCTATATGTCCTAAAGGGGGGGTGAATATGAGCGGAATATGAAATAAAGAATAGATAGCAATCACAGAATAGGAATGGAAAGCAACCTAAAATAGAGAAATAAAAACACAAATTGTTCTAAGGACAACCTTACACCAAAAACCAAAGTTTATGGTAGGACAACCTTATTTCTAGAACAAATAGAGAAATAGAAGCACAACATAATAAAGAGATAGCAAAAATATAATGTTGTAATGTAAATCTAAATTATTACAACATTCCCCATTGTGCTTGAAATGTAAAATTTACAACATTCACATCCACACATACATTCCACAATTCTGAATGATAAAATATAGGAAATATAAATCACACATCCACAATACAAAGAATTATAGTGGTTCGCCTGTGTGTTCACCAACTGTTAAACAACAGCCACACAGAATGCTACTCTACTCTTAATATCCTCACACAGGGGATATTAGCGTTCACTATCAAATAGATTTTCACAGGTTCACCCAAAACCTTCACAATTGTGTCTGTTTCAAAGGGCTTACACAATTTAAAAACCCTCACTTCTGAGTTTTCTGGCTCTCCTCAGATAACCAACAACTTTGAGATTTTTCTGGCTTAACCTCAAATAAAACCAAACAATGTAAATTACACAAATTGTAAAATACCTGATTTTCTCCTTCGTTGTAGCAGCCCAGAAGAACTAAGTCGGAGTAGAGATTTGAATGTCAAAGTTCGATGTCCAATACTCACTTTATAATGGTTCTGGGTTCTAATAGATTTTAAATTAAAACAAAAGGGCTAGCTCTAATTGATTTTGATTCCAGAAAAAGGAAAACAACAATTCCTCTTTTTCATATTAGATTAGAATGCAAGAAACAAAATCAATTAACAAAGCTAAAGAAAGATAATATTAAATATGCACACTTAGCTTATATGGAGCACCGACTTATCTCTCAGAAGACTGAATTAATTTAGCTTAAAATTCATATTTTATTCTGAGATTTGTGCTCTATTTATAGGTGAGCAAATCACACCTTCGACTGGTCTTAGGACCTCTACGACTGATCGTATAACTAACAGATACTTGAAAAATTCAGGCGCGATAAGATTTGGCAGTTTTATGATTAGTCGTAGGTGGTCTATGACTGGTCGTGGGTCTCTTACGACTGGTCGTAGATTCACACGACTAGTCGAAGCAGGTCGATTTTCAGTGCTATACATTGAGTCGTAGCTCTACGATAGATCGAAGATGCAGTCGACACTGTTCCTACGACTAGTCGAACAGTCCCCAGGACTAGTCGAAGCCTAACAGAAAATTTTTAATTTTTGTAACAAACTTACGACTGATCCAGGAATTTCTTAGACAGGTCGAAGCAGTGCTAGGACTAGTCGAACAAAGTCCAAGACTAGTCTTAGAACAGTCCAAAACTCACTTATAGAAAATATATGAATTATGTATCCAAAATGACCTACTTTAAAGGTCAACCTAAGGTCAGTCATACCTCAGGAGTGAAGTAAGGACATTGAAACTTTAGAGACGAGTGACCTTTGAAAGTAATGGAGCTTGAAGTCTTGATGTCGTTTAAACTTGAGAGCTCTTTGAGATCTTGAGATTCAACTTGAAAGCTTCTTGAGATCTTGAGATTGAACTTGAAAGCTTCTTGAGATCTTGTCGAACAATCTCAACTTTCTCGAGTCTTGACTTATGAACAGTGCTTGTTAATCAAAGTTAATCTTGAGTAAAGCTTTGTGCTTCATATATGCAAGCTCATAGTAGTGTCTTTGGCACCACAAATTTGACAACACAAAGGGCTATAAACTATGACACTTACAGAGACAAGGTCGGCATGTCTTCCATGACCTCCCAGGCCATAGAGGACAAAAGTCCTATGTTCCCCTAGCTTTTAGAGGTCAGTTTCTTCTTCTTCTGGGCAATCTCAGTGGGGAAAGGTGCCTTACACTTCGAAGGCCTTGCCTTTGGCATGTCTGCACAACTAAAAGGGTTAGCAATAAATCCACGAAGTATGTCAAATCTCACTAAGCAAAAGCTATACCTGTCAAGACTAAATCAAGACCTGATTTGAGTAGAAGCTCGGGCATGAGAAGCTCCCTCCAAGATCTTACGTCGGCGTCCACCGACCTCGCTCTGGCAATTTGAGCAAGAGCTTCGAGACCCAACACAATGGGATACTTAGGGAGAACTACCAGAGAAGAACACAAGTCAGAGTGGAAATGAAGATCAAGTGAACAAAAGAAAAATGAAAGGGAAAATCTTAGCCCGGATGTAAGGCCCGTATCTTACACCGTACCGTTCCATAGACTCTCCGGTCCTCCTGGTCGAATTTCGGCAACCTGCCACATGTAATCAGTGTTTGCGCGTGACCCTGAGTCGTGTCCTGTCAATCTGAGTCGACTCAACCTGAGACTTGTACCTAAGCGACCACGCCGTCGCAACGGTTCTGACGCCGTGTATTACGCACCGAAGAGATACCCAGGTCAAGAGATGTGGGCTCACGTTCAGTTCAAGGAAACGCCGCACATTTGTAAACCCAAGAGAAACATGTCAAATCAATTTCATCACTAGTCAAAGTACAACACCCATCCGTAAGTACAATCACCCTCCCTAAAGTCAACTCTCTCTTATACAACCAAGTACACCCATCACTTACCCATCTCTCTCTGTCTCTCTTACAACCCTCTCTCTCATCTCTCTCTCCCTCATTCTCTAAGTAACCCACTTCCAAGCTTCCATGAGAGAAGCTAGTGTGGCCCACCTTCCTACCTCCCATCTCCACCATCCAAAGATCATCTCGACCATTGAAATCGTTCCCTTGAAGCTCTAGAGACTATAGGCGGAAGAAGGAAGAAGAGATCAAAGGTGGGTGTTCATCATCTCGATTTTGATGATTTGAGGGCCCACATATGGTGGGACCCATCTTGATGTATGCATTGTATAGGGAGGGCCCATAGTGGCGGGGTCCCTCCCGTTCACACGTTTCTTCCTCTTTCCTTCTCTCTCTTTCTTTAATTTTTCATATTGATGATGAGGTGTGTGGCCCACCTAGTGTGTGTGTGTATGGCCCACCATGATCTTTCATATCCATGCCATCTAACCCTGTGACCTACCTTACTGGACTGTTTAGCGGACGGGATTGCTGCCTGTCCGTTTGGACAGGCCAAAATAAAAGGGAAGACACAAATATCAGTTGATCCAAAATTGTGTGGGCCACCCACGTGGACCCCACTATGATGTACAGGTTTCATCTATTCCATCCATACCGTCCAACCATTTGAAAGATCATTTTATGGCATTAGATCGAGACAGATCTAAATTTCAGGTGGGACCCACCTTTCATGTATATGTTTTATATCCAAACCGTCCATCTACGGGTCCCACCAACAACATGCAGCTGCTATGGTGACACCAGGAAGTTCTATGGGTCCCATATAGATTTATATCTAGACCGTCCATCAATGGACGTCCAGAGACTGGACGTTTTAAAAAAAAAAAGATATATATATATATATATATATTATAATATAATATTATACATATATTATGATGGGCCCCACATGGGACCCACTATGATGTACATATTCTATATCCTCGCGTCCAGATGGACATGAGACAGATTCAAAACTCTGGTGGGCCACATGTGTGGGACCCACCGTGACACATGTATGTATCATCCATGTCATCCATGTGAGGCCACCTTGATATTTTGGTCCATCCACACCGACGTCCATGGCCCCCACAATGATGTATATATTTTGGCCACGCCGTCCATCTATATGGGACCCACCTTAATGTATATGCTCTATATCCACCCGTCCATCTGGACGAGTGGTGTGAGGCCACCATGATGTATTGTTATATCCAACTGTCCGTCCGCTTGAGGACGTGGACCCCACTTGAATGTATGTGGTTCTCCAGCCGTCCATCCGTCCGAGGTGGTGTGGGAACCCGCCGTGATGTATGTATTCACCACGCCACCCATCAGCATGTACGGCGCACCATGATAAATATGTTTCAACCATGTTGTCCATCTGTTTTGTTAAACAATGGACTGCCCCATTTGGCCCACTTCATATATATATATATATGAGGCCCACCTGTTGTATGAGGCCCATTGTGTAGTATTTGAGGCCCAGAAATCACACCCATGTGATGTATTTATGGCCTTTGAATGAGGCTCAATGAGATGTATTTGCAGCCCATTTAATGAGGCCCATGTGATATATTTGAGGCCCATGTGATGGGGCCCACCTATTTTGTATTTGAGGCCCATGTGCGGGGCCCACCTGTTGTGTATTTGAAGCCCATATGATGAGGCCCATCATGATGTATTTGAGGCTTATGGGTTATGGCCCATTGTGACGTATTCGAGGCCCAGGTGGTGCGGCCCATTGTGATGTATTCGAGGCCCATGGGACATGGCCCATTGTGATATATTTTCGGTCCATATGATGAGGCCCGACTTGATGTATACAAGGCTCATTGTGATGTATTTGAGGTCAAGGTATGTGGCCCATTATGATGTATTTGTGGCCTGTATGGCGAGGCCCAATGTGGTGTATATGTGACCCTTAAGTGAGGCCCAATGCGATGAATGTACAGACCGATGTAATGTGTGATTTCACTATAATGTATGTAATGATGTTTATGTGGGCCACTGCTTGGGAACGATGTGGGTTTAATGTCCACATTGATGGGCAATGATGGTTAAATGTCCACATTAATGGGCGATGATGGTTAAATGTCCACATTGTGACCTTTCCTTAACCCCTTTATCGAGGTCAATTCTGATTGTTGAGGCAGATTTCGATTATCGAGGCCAATTGTCGAGGCCGATTCTGATTCTTGAGGCTGATTCTGATTGTTGAGGTTGATTATCAAGGCCGATATCGATTGTTGAGGCCGATTTCGATTGTCGAGGCCGATTTTGATTATCGAGGCCGATTCTGATTATCGAGGCCGATTTCGATTGTCGAGGCCGATTCCGATTATCGAGGCCGATTTTGATTTTTGAGGCCAATTTTGATTGTCAAGGGTGATTCCGATTGTCGAGGCCAATTCCAATTGACGAGGCCGATTCTGATTGTCGAGGCCGATTCCGATTGTCGAGGTTGATTTCGATTGGTGAGGCCGATTCTAATTATCGAGGTTAATTGTCGAGGCCGATTATCGATTATGAGTATGTGACAACATAGCATCATGATACATGCCCATACGCATCATTTACATGTTTATTTTGAGATGTGGTTGACCATTGCATATGTCATTGGGCAGGTTGTTATAAGACTCCCCGATAGGCGGAGATTGTCTCACATGAGCGCATGATATGCATAGGATTAATGCATGACTGGATTATATGACTCATGTATCTTACATTGTGTGTTGTGATTACTGTATGTCCTAGCGACATCAGAGCTGTAGCCTCCACAGGCATGTCATGGATGGCTAGATGGGACACTGAAAATGTTTGGTTCGAGCATCTAGGCACTTTGGATGTCCTTGGGTGAAAGTCCTTAAACCTCCGTGGCCAGGAGATGCCCTAACGTGTAGACCAAGTGGATACATGAGCGCCCGAGTGCCGAATACCAGTAGGCCGCGTCTCCCACTGTGTCATGGTCGGTTGGGAGTGGGTGTTGCCTTATCCACTCAGTGAGGGGGCTATATGCTAAGCTGAGTTTGACTAGCTCCCAAATGGGTCCGCTATCGATGAGCCGGGAAGGCATTGGTATACTACTGGCAGGTGGGTAGTGAGGACTTTTTCACTCGCTGGGCTGCGCGGCCGGCCGGGGTGGTAGCCAGCTTGGAGTGTACTAGACCCCGGTGATGATCCCAGAGATGTACAATATTGATATGTGGACTTATTGAGCAGGAGTTGCATACTCAACATTTTAACCATTCATTCATTCATTCACTATCCACTCGAGCTGGTGGTGCATAACTAATTGTTATGTGTACCTTCGCGATGGCCAAGATTTCGGTTAGGGTGCACGACTAACCTGAGATCAGGAGTTTACCACATTGAGTCTAACTATCCAAATTTAAGTATGGGCCTAGTTTGGATAGAAGTCTCTTGTGATGGACCTCATAGCTTGCGATACTACGTACAATCATCCCGACTTCACACTCCAGCTTGGTCATTTCATTCGCATCGTATATTGCATTACATCCGCGGCATATAACATTTTGGTTTGCTATGTTTCTGCATTTATATGGCCTAGATGAGGCTGATGGTATTCGTAGCTCTTAAGAATTGCATATTGTATTACATCCTCGGTATCTAATATTTGGCTCATTATGTTTCCACATTGCATAGTCGACCTACATTACTTTCTCCGTATATGTCATTGGCTTATTATGTCTTTGCATCGCATATCCTGGATAAGATTGATGGTATTTATGGATTGTCAGTATTTCCGCTTACTCTAATATATTGTGTGCTTGGCACTTATCTTACGCACATACTTACACCACCCTCTAAACTTTCTATAAGCTTATACACGATAGATGCGTACAGGTGGTGTTAGGTCGCGACAGCATTAAGCTTGGAGCGCGGAGTGGACTTCTGGAGCTTCCGATATTGTTATTGTACTTCTTTTTATGTATTGTACTTAAAAGTTTTGATATTAGTGGATATGTGATGATGATGTTGCCTTTATGACTTGGGTAAACTTGTGGTTATGCTTCTCACGAGGTAAATGTACGTTGAAAAATCCTCCTTATAGGATCTCGGGATCGGAATCTAGCGTACGGGGGCTGGAAGACGAGAATGGGGTACTACGGAGGCTATCGACATCAGATTTGGTGATCGAGAATTTTGTGAGCCTGGTTTATGAGTTTGGGGCATGGCACTAGATGTACCAACTTAGCATAGTGGAGGTCGAGACCCACGAACATAGCCCGACTATCCCTGGCATCTCCCACTCCCCCGACTCCCAAAACCACTTATTCTTCCAGTTCTTATTCGATGTCAGGACATCTGTGATTATGACCTTGCCGGACCCTAGCTAAGAGGAGAAATAATATCAAACCTCAAGAAGAGGGTTAGATTTCACCTGGTATAGGTGGAGAAATTCATCCACAGTCAGCTCGGGCTGGTCAAGCTCGGACCAGAGGACAAACAACCCCACCAATGCCTTCCAAGCATTTGGGATTAGCTGCCCAGTAACTAACCCCAAGTGCAAAGCACCTGCCTTACTATCCGCTAAAGGGGAAGCCTAAGACCGCATTGGAGGGTGACCTGGAAGATGGCCACCTCGCCCTCAGGGGGCACATTAGGAAGCTCGCCCGGTGAGGGAGCTCGAAGTACCACAGAATCTGGAATGTGATACCCCGACCTTATCCACACCAGGTCAGCCTCCGTTAGCACAGATTCCACTAGTCCCTTTTCTTCCACTTCCGACGAGGATCCATTGAGCCCCTCTTCCGCCGAGAAAGTCTCCTCCGACTGCTCTGACAGAAACCGTTCAATCACCCGCAACACATGGGACGCATAAAAGTCCCTGCCGCTCATCATCATCAACAACAATGGTGGGTTCAACATGGGGCGAAGGTTGTCCGCCCCACCATCACAATCGGGGGTCCCCTCCCGGGGATTCGAGGTTTCCGGCATGGCTGTGGGCCCAAATTACACCAGAAGAAAGAAGAAAAAAGGGTAGAAGGACAAAAGTGTGGGAATGAAGCTCACTGGAGAAGAAGATCTTCATGAGATTGCTGGAGTTCACGCCAAGAATCGTCTGAGTGCAGAGAGACGGGCGAATGGGCAGAGCGACTGCACAAAATGAACCCTGCTTGATTAAAGCTTCCCCCTTTATAAAGAGGACGACTATCACGCCCCAAACTCGAAAATCTGGCTCACAAAATTTTTGATCACTGAATCCGGTGCCAACACCCTCCATAGTACCCCATTCTCGGCTCCGTCGCTGCGACTTAACGTCGCTGCATCCTAATGCCACCTGCATGCATCTATCATGCATAAGCCTATAGAAAGCTTAGAGGGTGGTGAAAGTGTGTGCACAAGGTAAGTACCAAGTATGCAATACAATGCCATAAATCATACAATATCAAAGCAAACAAAAATATTGACAAGATCTTGAATCATACGATATCAAAGCAAGCAAAAATACTGACAAGATCATGAATCATATAATATCAGAGCAAGTGGAAATATTGACAAGATCATGAATCATACGATATCAGAGCAAGCGGAAATATACTGGTAAGTCCATAAGTACCATCAGCCTTATCCAAGCTATGCAATGCGAAAACACAATAAGCCAATATCATATACTAAAGAAGCAATGTAATATACAAATCCTGATGAGTCCATGAATGTCGTCAACCTCATCAGGTTATGCAATACAGAAGTAAAGTAAAACAAATGCTATGTGCTGAGGATGCAATGCAATATGCGATACAAATGAAATGACCAAACTGAAGTGTGAAGTCGGGATGATAGTACATAATATCGCAGGTTACGGGGTCCACCACATGGGACTTCTATCCAAACCAATCCTATACTTAAATTTGGATAGTTAGACTCAATGTGGTAAACTCCTGATCTCAGGTTAGTCGTGTGCCCCAATTGAAAACCTTACCATTACGAAGGTATATAATAATTAGTTGAGCACCACCAGCCTGAGTGGATAGTGAGTATTAAATGAATGAGTATGCAATGCCTACTCAATAAGTCCATATCTCAGTACGGTTCCTCTCTGGAAAATCATTGGGGTCTAGTACACTCTAAACCAGATTACCGCCCCATCGCGCACAACAAGGTAAGTGGAAGAGACCTCACTATCCGCTTGCCAATATCGGGTCCGTTCGTCGATAGCAGACTCATTCCTCGAGCTAGTCAAGCTCAGCCTAACTTTACCCTCTCCTCTCGGGCAGGTAAGGTCGTACCCCCTTTCAACCGACCACGACACAGTGAGAGACGCGGCCTAATGGTATACACTCTCATGCGCTCATGCATCCACTCGATCTTGACGTTAGAGCAACCTCTTGATCTAAGAGGGTTTAAGAAATTTTACGCAGGGATATCTATAGCACCCCATGTAGAACAGATTTTTGGTGTCTCATCTGGCCATCCACGATATGCCTATGGAGGCTACGGCCCTGATGTCGCTAAGGCGTACGGTGGTCATATCACAAAATATGAGATGCATGAGTCATATCATCTAGTCATGCATCAAACTTGCGCGTACCGCGCGCTCATGTGGGGCAACTTCGCCTATCAGGGAGTCGCATGATATTCTGCCCAATGGCATGTGCTATGATCAATCACTCCTCATATCAAGCATACAAATGATACGCATGGGTATGGATCATGAAGCTATACTAAGCATGTTATAAGATGATGGTGTGCTCTCCTCATATCAAAGATGGGCCTAGACAGCCTACCCATAACAAGAATGGGCCTCACAATGGCCCTAAGGGAAGGTCACAATGTGGACATCTAACCATCATCGCCCTTCAACGTGGACATTTAACCAACATCGCTCTCAAGTAGTAGCCCACATAAACATCATTACATATATTATAGTGAAATCACACATTACATTGATCCGCACATTCATCGCATTGGGCCTCACTCAAGGGCCACACATACCCCACATAGGGCCTCGCCATACGGGCCACAAATACATCACAATGGGCCTTATTAAATGGGCCACAAATACATTACAACGAGCCACATACCTGGGCTTAATATACATCACAATGAGTCGCATGACATGGGCCTAATACACATCACAATGGGCCGCATGACATGGGTTTATAGATATCACAATGGGCCGCTCAATGGGCCGCACAAATATCATATTATGCCGCATATATGGGCTGGAAATACATCACAATGGGCCTTACAAAATGGGCCACAATTGCATCAAGGTGGGCCTTAACGGATGGGCCACAAATACATCAAGATGGGCCTCATGGATGGGTCTTATACATCACATCGGGCCTCATCATATGGGCCTCATATACCACACATCGGGCCGCATCACATGGACCCAATACACATCACTATGGGCCGCTCACACCGGCCTACTACACATCACTATAGGCCGCATCACATAAGCCCAATACACATCACTATGGGCCGCTCACATGGGCCCAATACACAACACTATGGGCCGCTCACATGGGCCTAATACACATCACTATGGGCCGCTCACACGGACCTAACACACATCACTATGGGTCACTCACATGGGCCCAATATACAACACTATGGGCCGCTCACATGGGCCTAATACACATCACTATGGGCCGCTCACACGGACATAACACACATCACTATGGGCTGCTCAGATGGGCCCAATACACAATACCATGGGCTGCTCACATGGGCCTAATACACATCACTATGGGCTGCTCACATGGGCCCAATACACAACACTATGGGCCGCTCACATAGGCCTAATACACATCACTATGGGCCGCTTGCATGGGCCTACTACACATCACTATGGGCCACATCACATGGGCCCAATACACATCACTATGGGCCGCTCACATGGGCCCAATACACATCTCTATGGGCCGCTCACATGGGCCCAATACACAACACTATGGGCCACTCACATGGGCCTACTACACATCACTATGGGCCGCATCACATGGGCCCAATACACATCACTATGGGCCGCTCACATAGGCACAATACACATCTCTATTGGCCACACACATAGGCCCAATACACAACACTATGGGTCGCTCACATGGGCCCAATACACATCACTATGGGCCGCTCACATAGGCCCAATACGCATCTCTATGGGCCGCTCACATGGGCCCAATACACAACACTATGGGCCGCTCGCATAGGCCTACTACACATCACTATGGGCCGCCTCACATGGGCCTAACACACATCACTATGAGCCACATCACATGGGCCCAATACACATCACTATGGGCCACTCACATGGGCCCAATACACATCTCTATGGGCTGCTTACATGGGCCCAATACACAACACTATGGGCCGCTCACATGGGCCCAATACACATCACTATGGCCTCGTGTACATCAAGTCAGGCCTCATCATATGGGCTTCAAATATAAAACAGGTGGGCCCCATCACATGGGCTAAAAATACAAATAGGTGGACCCCGCACATGGGCTAAAAATACAATATGATGGGCCTTGCCCATAAGCCACGAATACATCACAATGGGCCTTGCCCATGGGCCTCGAATACATCTCAACGAGCCTTGCCCATGGGCCTCAGATTTAAGCAGGTAGGCCCCATCATATGGGCCTCAGATTTAAGCAGGTAGGCCCCATCATATGGGCCTTAAATACAAGGCAGGTGGGCCCTATTGCATGGGCCTCAAGTACAAGGCAGGTGGGCCCTATCACATGGGCCTCAAATACAAGGCAGGTGGGCCCTATCACATGGACCTCAAATACAAGGCAGGTGGGCCCTATCACATGGGCCTCAAATATAAATATGATGGGCCTTAAGTAGGCTTGGACCACACCAAAAATCATTTCAATAGTTGTAAGTGTAACATGTGTATCACTGTACACTATCATTCCATGGGGCACATGGCCCACTAATGATGGTCAGCACTGTCCAAACATTGTCCAGGTAAATCAGCACCATCCAAACATTTTCCATGTAAATCAACACCATCCAAACATTGTCTATGTAAATCAGCACCATCCAAACATTTCCCATGTAAATCAGCACCATCCAAACATTGTCTATATAAATTAGCACCATCCAACCATTGTTCAGCGCCATCCAACACTGTTTGGACAGTGTGGAGGAAACAAACACATCACATGGACCCTATGGTGGATGGACGGTTTGGATCCAACACATACCACACGTGGGACCCACAAAACTTGCTGACGTTAGTCTAGCTGTGGGTCCCACCATCTAGACGGCTTGGATATAACATATACATCACGTGGGACCCACAGAACTTGTTAATGTCATTCAGGAGATGGGTCCCACCATCTGAACGGCTTGGATATAACATATATTATATTACATAACATTATTATTTATATTATATATTTATTTTTATTTTTTTTTACAAATCCAACATCCAGTGTCCAGAAGTGGACGGACACTGGATGCACACATACATCATGGTGGGGTCCACCGTTCTTAAACGGTTGGACGGTTAGGATGTAAGGTGGGCCCCATGTGTATGGAATACATACATCTAAGGTGGGTCCACTCGTGTAGACCCACAAGCTTTGGAGAAAGCTGATGTTTGTGTTTTACCTATGTCCAGCAGCGACTACTATTAGACGGTGCACGTACAACACGTGTAGACGGTGGGGTCCACATCAATCAATGAACGATGTCAATACAGCAGCCATCTTACTGCTGTAAGATGGATGGACGACGTGGATAAGATCATGCATCAAGGTGGGCCATAAGCCCTCACATAAAGAGAGAGAGAGTGAGAGAGAGATATCGACGGTGATGGAGGGGCCCCGCCACTATGGGGCCCTCTTTGATACAAAGTATACATCAAGGTAGGTCCCACCATATGTGGGCCCTTAGATCACAAAAATAAAAATGAAAATGTAGGTCTAAGATCACCCACCGTCGATCTCCTCTTCCTTCTTCCGCTAATGCGATCTAGAGCTCCAAGGGGTGCCATTCAATAGTCGAGATGGACTTTGGATGGTGGAGATGGAAGTAGGAAGGTGGACCACACTAGCTTCTCCTATGGAAGCTTGGATGATTGCTTGCTTGGAGAATAAGAGAGAGAGAGAGAGAGGTTGTAAGAGAGAGAGAGAGGTTGTAAGAGAGCGAGAGAGATGGGTGAGTGATAGAGTGATGGGTGAAGTGAGTGATGGGTGTACTTGATGGGTGGAGAGAGAGAGAGAGTTGACTTTAGGGGTTGCTTGGGGATAGGGTTGTGAGATGATGTGTACTTGACATTTGATGCGATTGATTGGACATGATTTGAAATCTCTCTTAGGTTTACAAATGTGCGACATTTTTCCTCGAAGTGAACATAGGCCCACATCTTCTGACTCGAGTATCACCTCTACACGTAATATTCGGCATCAGAACAGCGGCGACGGCGCGGTCGCTAGGCTACAAGTCTCGGGTCGAGCCGACTCTGGAATATGGGATATAACTCAGGACCGCACGGAACTGCTGGTTACCGATCGCGGGTCACCGAAATTTGACCGGGAGGACAGCAGAAACCTACGGAACGGTACAGGCTAGGATATGGGTCTCACAACAACCGTACAAGATTGAATGCCACATTCATTATGGCTATCAGAATGGCTCCTCGACACCCACGCTCGGGCTCGTAGAGCTCCGTCATTCATCACACGACTGCACAACCAAATAGTGCGCCATGTATCATCGTCCCACTAGTCGGACGCCAAAAAGGCTCTCTGACAACGCATGTGATCTCGAGCCACAAGCATACCATCTTGAGCACCACGTGTAATGATTGCAGATACACTCTGAATCTTGTGCATGTCACTTAAAGTCAACATTAATGAGGAACAGACTAAACAACTCTGGTCGCAACGGTCCAACCTAACCAGGGTCCGACCTACTTCTTAAGCCCACTTCGTAGACTTGGAAGTGGGGGGCTTATTGTTATGGGGAAAATGAGACTGACCTATAGAAGAAGGTTAGGTTGGAACCTTACACTCTCAACCATGCGAATAATAAGCCCTTCAGTTCTCCTCTCTCCACAACAAAGAGATAGAGAAGGAAGGAGAGGAAGAAGAGGCACGGTCGCCTTGGAAATCCGCTTCCTACTTAGAGTCTGTGGCCGAAGAACATGCCTGCAAGAACACTATTGCCAACGATTCTGAGGTCTCCAAAGTTCCTCAGGAGTGCTTCGTTCCTTTGCTTAGCTAAGGAGATGGGTCAACATTACCAAGGTGGGCACAACCCTAGACGGTATTACATGGGTCGTGAGGACTTAGGTCGACATATCTTAGGTCAGCATATCCCAGGTTGGTATACCCCAAGTCAACACACACCAGGTCAGCTCAAACCACCCCTTATCAAAGTCCGACCACTTCCGCCCGAGATCTTAATCGAAGCTCTCTGAAGCCTATTACGATAGAGATCCGTCCGAAATCTTCAGAAGACATCCGCGATAAGCTTAAGATCTCAAAATCTTTTCCGAGGATCTCGGGAGATTCACTGTGCATTTGGAACCCAAATTCCTCTACAATACACACCTACTAAATAGGAAGATCTCCTCTACATTACCGCCTCTCCCGAACTATAAATAGGGATACCTCTAACGGTGAAAGGTACGCACAATCTTTATCCTTAAACCCTCAATACTCGACTAGATCCAGATCCTTTTCCTGACTTAGGCATCAGAGGGTCCCCTGCACGAGCCACACTCTTCCTTATTTATTCCTTGCGCAAGTACACGAAGGTCTAGAAGGGGTTAACCAGATTTTTGCCTCAACAAAATGTACTTATAATATTGCTTATGTGTTTTACAGGTATATTTTTCACACAATATTTGAAACCAGCACTGAGTCTTGATTTTCGTGCACCTGAAAAGAAGACCAGTTCAATTGCTCAATAACATCCCTACTAAATGGGGGTGGAAGTACGATGGGTTTATAACTGGCTTCACAAAGGGGTTGAGATAGTTTTTTCATCTATGTGATGAGGGCAATAAGTATTGGGAAGTTAGTTAGCATTTCAAAATAGTAAGCAAGATCTCAACACAAGCTGGTGAAAGCGAATGCAGGGACCTCATGATGAAATGCATTGACTTCCTATGTAGCAACTGAGAGATCACATTCAACCTAGTAAGAAGAGAATGAAATCTTTCTCAGTCTGATTCAATATTTTTTATTGGTCATGTCATAAATAATATTAACTTGTAAGTTAACGTACATGACAAAATCTCCTATTTTTGAAAGACATTGTCTTTTAACCGTCTTCAACAGTTTAGAAAGACTAGAAGACAAATATTCGAACCAATTGAAGCTGAAAATGATGAAGACGGGATAGAATTTATAAATTCAAGACTCCCTAATAGGACGTCAATCACATATAGATACTCATTCCAAAAGAGGAAGCCAAAAGGTAGCGATATATAAAATATTTTTTTTATAAGTGTGATGGATGAATTTTGTAATCCTTCATCTAATTTAATCATTCTTTCATGAGAGTAATGGATGATTTTTGTAGTTAGTAAATTTGATAATTGGTGTAATTAGTGAATGTTACGATTGGAGTGGAGGACTACTAATATTAATAGTGGACCACTGATATACACTATAGACCGCTGATATTAATAGTGGTTTTCTAATATTATATGTGGTCCACTGTTAATATTGGCGGTCCACTATTAATATCGACGATCCACAATGAATTCCATTGATATTCATTATGGATCGTGGATATTTCAGTGGGCCACTGATATTATATGCGGTCCACTATGAATATCAATGGTCCACTGTGAATATTAGTAGTCCACTGTGAATTACAATGAGATCGATGGGAACATCAATTTACAATGTTATGATATTTGACTTGTTGAGCATTACTTCACAATAATTGGCCATTATATATATATAGCTAAGCCGCTGGTACCGATACATGCAGTCATTTATGATTTGCTCTACTATGGTTCTTCGGTCTTCCTAAACAGTAGACTTTCTAGGAATGTGAGTCACAGAGTGTCGTGGCATTGGCAAGATTGTTACTCGTGCTCTCGAGGCACGTTTCGACAATTAGCAATGTTACTCTTCTTGATGATGTCCAATGTCTGGTTTCTTGGAGTCGAGTCTCTGTGGCAGTAATCTCTTTTCCTAACTCTGCATCAGGACCATCATCCCTCAGAAGAACTGTTTAGGGAGCCCCTGAACATAAGTCTGAACTTCTATGTAGAAAGCTTCCGTGGTAGCAAACTCAGAATCCTGAGTCCACTGAAGTTGGAGGAGTTGTCTTCGAGCAGCTCGACAGTTTTATGAAATTTATTCGAAGCGCGGTGGGTATGTTGAGCCTTGTTGTAATCGTGTAAGATGATCTACACTCTACGAAAGATGTCCCCACGCTCTCGTGTAGTCTAGTTGGACGATTCGAATGGCCGGAGCTCTTCAAGGAGCAGATGAATTTCATTCACCATGACTACTTCACGTAGATCTTGCAAACTAAATTCAAAGATGTCTTATAGGAGGTTTCTAGCTAAAGAAATTACATCGAAAGCCATTTTCGAACAAGTTTGAAGTCATGAGGTTTGAAATCTGAAGGCAATTATTTATAAGCTCATTTTTTGAAAGGAGATCATCCCGCATATGTTGAGAACAATGATGTTTGGTTATTGGAAGATAAAGCCTCTTTAAGTGCCCGTGGGAAATGAAGAGGTGCAATCAATGCGGACATTTAATGCAGGTTGATAATTTTACTCAAAAAGCTAGGAAAAGATTTCGGCAAAGGTACATGGTTAAATCCACAAAAGACAAAATACTCAACAAGTCAAATATCATCACATTATAAAATATATGGATTAATGTTCCCACTAATCTTATTATAATTCACTATGGAGTGTTGATATTAACGGAGGATCGCCAATATTAATGGAGGCTGCTAATAATATCAATAGCCCACTGTTAATATCCACAGTACATAATGCATATCTACGGTCCATAGTGTCTATACGGGGTCCACTGTTAATATCAAAAGTGAAAAAATGAAGAAGAAACCGCTAAATAACCTTATGTGGTTTGGGCCCCACGTTTTAAACCTATCCAAATCTTCTATAGGGCCCACTAGGTTGTTGTAAAGTAAATATATCATGTCCATATCGATATCCATTACACCAATCGTCACATTGTGTATATTAGCGATCCAAAGAACACGACACAAAAAATAAAGTGTTGTCGCATATAAAGTAAGAAAAAGTTGACTACGGTTTATTCATTAAGAGCCTGTTTGGTTTTCCAATTACCACGGTAGTTGGCTGTAAAAACATCACAATTACTTTTTACATGTATTAGCAATGATTGGAGCAATACCGGTATTCTGCTTTCCCATGCTTATTTTTTATAGTTTTTTGGGTGTAATAGACTGTAATTCGGTATTTGCGTGTTTCGAAAAACAGTGTAGTAGTCACGTCAATCCGTTTTCGCGCTTATGGTGTTCACCATTTCAGCTATACAACAACTCAAATCAGCTGTTTGAATTTTTTCACAAGTGCTGAATATATAACGTGCCATCCACATGTACATCTGTGGACTCTGGTCAATGACCAGCGGGACCCAATATTTCTACAAATATTTCATTGATGTCGTTGATCCAATCCTACCAATCACTTGGTAGGATGTACTAATTAGTGGGGGTCTTCATTTGGTATCAACGTGGGATAATATTAGTATGATCTTCCAGGCATGTTTTTCGGTCCACAGCAGTGGATTTGCTTCATTTTTGGATAAACCATTATGTGGTGGACCACATGATGATCTTTCTGGCATATTGTCTGGTCCACAACATATTTCAAAATGCACCAAAACACAATTCATCCGTCTACCTAGTGGACCTGTTTTAAACGGACTTGTCTCATGTTGACATATCAACAGCTAAAGCGTGATGTCCAAAAGAGTCATAAATGAAGCTTACCTATTCTCATGTTGCAAATGGACTTGTCTCATGTTAACTGTGGAATAAACGCAGCAACATAGGAGCTTACTGTTGCACAGCACACCAACAATGCAGTGAGCCTAGATCCAATCTCAAGTCTCACCCACAAACGATAAACAAGAAGAAATATAAACTAGAAATAGATCAAAGCAATCCAAACAAACCACAAGACAAGATATACATGGAAAAATCCCAAACTAGGGTAAAAAACCACGGATGCAAACTTCCACTATGAAGAATAACGAAGATTACAAGGCAATATACTAACCTCTCCCTTGGAAGTACAGAGAAAATCCCTTACCCACACCTTAAAAATATTTTTCAATATTCACCTTAACCCTATAATAGCCCAAAGGACCCCAATTTATAGTTTTAACAACTTCCCTTTCATATCCTTGCGAAAGGCGACACAGAAATCCGCAGTCCGCATCAGATTCGAAAATAAATCTGCATAACCACGACCGGTTGAGCAGACTGCACGACCGGTCGAGCGGACCCCACGACCGGTCGTGCATGGCCCACGACCGGTCGAGCACCTCAAACCCAAAAACTGATGCTCGCTGGAGTTCGAGTTGTGCCAGTCTACGACTGGTCACGACCGGTCGAGTGGGCTCCACGACCGGTCGAGCAGGGGCCACGACCGGTCGTGCGCGGCCCCAGATGTGGCTCCACTTCTCAACAATCTCCCACTTGGAGACACATCGCCATAAACCTTTGTCTTCTTCATCCGGAGTGCACCACCTCCCCGTCTTCAAGCCTGAAGACCAATCAAAGCTGAACAGAGCTTCAGCTTCTCCCATGTAACTACCTTGGTTAGCATATCCGCAGGATTCTCACTTATATAAATCTTCTCTAGAGCAATCGATCCATCTTCCAGTAACGAACGTATGAAGTGATATCTGATGGCAATATGCTTGGTCCTTGAATGAAAGGCTGAATTCTTAGCCAAGTGTATTGCACTCTGACTGTCACTGTATAGCTTGCAATCTGCTTGCTTCTTACCCAACTCTTCCATGAAACCTTGCATCTACACCATCTCCTTACATGTTTTTGTAGCCGCAACATATTCTGCTTCCGTCGTACTGATAGATATTATCTTCTGTAACTGAGAGACTCAACTGACTACAGCACTACCGAGAGTAAAGACATAACCTGTAGTGTTTCTTCTGCTGTCGATATCTCCTGCCAAATCTGAATCCACATAGCCTTGTAGCTTGATTTTCGATCCACCATAGCAGCCCTACATCCTTAGTACCTACAAGGTATCTAAGAATCCACTTCACAGCTTCCCAATGTTCCTTCCCAGGGTTGTTCATGAACCTGCTAACAACTCCCACTTCTTGAGCAATGTCTGGCCTCATACTCACCATAGCATACATGAAACTTCCAATAGCTGATGCGTATGAGACTTTAGCCATGTAGTCCCGTTCCTCCTGCGTCTTTGCCCCTTACTCCTTAGATAGTTTGAAGTGGTTGGCTAATGGAGTGCTAACCGGCTTAGCACTTCCCATATTGAATCGATCAAGTACCTTGGCTATGTACTCTGCCTATGACAAAACTAATTTCTTATTTTCCCTGTCACGCTTTATCCTTATGCGTAGGATTTATTTTGCAGCTCATAAATCCTTTATGGCAAATTCTTTAGACAGTTGTCTTTTGAGATCTGAGATGTCCTTCATGCTTGAACCGGCCACAAGCATATCATCAACGTACAGAAGAATGATGATGTACGATGTATCAAACTTCTTCAAGTAACAACAGTGGTCTTCATGACATCTCATGAAACCATTTCCCGATATGAAACTGTCGAACTTCTTGTACCACTGCCTCGGGGCCTGCTTCAGGCCATATAAACTCTTCTTTAGTCTGCACACCTTGTTCTCCTTTCCTGGTGCCACGTATCATGTCGGCTGATGCATATATATATCTCTTCTTCAAGGTCCCCATGAAAAAAGGCTGTCTTAACATCTAGCTGCTCTAGATGTAAGTCCTTTGTAGCCACTACTCAAGACCATACGAATCGTAGAAATTTTCACTACAGGTGAAAATATTTCAGTGAAATCAATACCTGCCTTTTGTTGAAAACCTTTTACAACCAATCTAGCCTTATACCATTTCGAACCATCGTGCTCCTCCTTCAGTCTGTAAACCTACTTGTTATGAAAAACTTTGTTACCCTTACGTAGAGTGACTAGCTCCCATGTAAGATTAGACTCAAGAGAGTCCATCTCATCATCCATGGCCTGCTCCCACTTAACCCGTGTATCCGACTGTAATGCCTCTTCAAAACACTCTAGTTCACCATTATCTGTCAGCAGTAGATAATGTAAGGAAGGTGAGTATCGGACTATCGGTCTCCTCTCCTGATTAGACCTCCTAACAACCGGTGTATGCGGCTCTGCCTCATAATGCTCATATGCATGATCATCCTGTGGCGCTATAACACCCGTGTCTTGTAACTCTTCCAACTCTACGAATTCTTTCTCCTCGGCCTTCTTTTTGTACACACCGTCCTTATGCATCACTTTTTCATTGAAGACTGTCCTTGCTTCTGATGATTTTCCTATTTTCTGCATCTCAAAATGTAACGCCCTGAAATTCGGGGGTCGAGCATAACTCAGCTCCCGAGTTTCAAAACATCACTTATGCAACATATTTAATGATGGATGTATGTTGTCTGTAAGAGTACATAAAACATGGAATAGATTAAGCCAAACTGCAAACATAATTCAGGGATAAGTGAAAGACGCAAGCGAAAGACTTAAAGAAACATATGTATGTGTACATGTGTAAGTCCCTGAAATACGTATACATGCCAGGTCATACTTACAAGTGTTGCTATCAAAAAATACAAGTATCAAAATGACATTTTCTATTCCCAAAGAAAACTCAGAATTCCCGCGCATCAGGACATGGCTCATATGAACCCGCCTAAGAACTGCATAAAAGAAAATGCGGCCTCATCATCCTCGAACTCCTACTCTGCCTCAAGGGTCGCATCAACATCTGCATCTAAGACAGAGTCTGGTTGGTGTTTAAACACCGCCCCAGAACGTGGGAGTGAGTAATCAACTCAGTGGAACAATACCGTAAAAGTTAACATGTTATCAAATCAATCAAGCAGTAATGATAAGGCAATACAATCAAACACATCCTAACTACACTTATTAATGCAAGGACGTATGTAGGAATGATGCATGCCCTCGCCTGTACACCCTCAGCGTCTTCATCTTACGTTACGCATGACAACCTCCCGCAGTGCTCCACCTCTTCCACGCACATGCAATGCGGTGCATGAATATGATTACCAAGTTGTTATTAGTCCTTTTCATACAACAAGATTGGGAAACTAAGGTACCTTCCTCATATCAATTTCCACACAGTGATCCATTCTAGGGTCGTCAGTCCTAGGCAATCTCATACGATCATATGGTTCTAGGTCGCTGCAAAGGGATCGTCACCAATTAATGCACGCCTATCATACCTTCGTTACTACTCTAAGGCTCGTCGCCTTAATGCAATGTCCAGGTATGCTTGAGGTCACTACAAAGGGCTCGTCACCAATCAATGTAGGCCGACAGCACAAATATAGTGTCCCATACCACCATAATCGGCTCACGAGTCTAGTTTGCTCACTGGTCACTACGGGGAGGCTTGTCACCCCAGCGTAGGCCGACGGCTCGACCACGGTGTCTCATACCACCATGTCCGGCTCATGAGTCTTAGCGGATCAAGGTACAACGGTTAACAGGATTTCATCGGTGAGTTTGGTACCCTAGATTCGAACAATAGCATCCATACATGGTAAACATACATCAGACAATTGGGTTACTTGACGAACTCGACTAGCACGAGCGCACGTTGGGTTGAACGACATAGAGTGCGCAAACACTCCGTGTGGCCAAACCACTGCCGACAACTCTAATACGACTCGGGTTCGTCAAATCACGTCCTTCGTGGCGAAAGCAACCTCAACCACGAACTCAAGGCCGATTACCGATTTCCTGGACTATTTCATAGTCCCAAACACATTCCATTATAAAAAATATGCATATACAATTTAGAACAGTAATGGCACAACAATTCAAATCATCTAGTTTCTGAGCATTTGAAGAATATCAACTCAACATGGATTTACACATAAGTAATACTGGAAGTTAAACAACAAAGAATGTGACTTGCATGTAGGAAATCATACACACCAAAAGGAGAGTTGAGAATCGCTTCTCAACGCCCGCAAATAGGATAATATATTGCACTTTAGACCATTTAGACATTTCTTCAAACACTTAGACTACATAGTTCAACATACATGACGTATGTTGGAATACATGCATTTGGACAATTCCTTTTGCCAAGGAGTTGACACACATAGAATGAGCACAAATACACGACAAATAATTATGGCAAATACATGTTCATATTTTATACGTACACGATACTTCCTACATATACATAGAATACACAAATCTCAATATAATACATACATATCAGGAACGCAAAGTAAACATAACATTTGGCATGTGAAATTGCACCCACAACAAGAATAAACCATTATCGACATTGAATGCCTTTAAAACTATAACCTATATTTATATTTTCCGCACCTTAAACCAGAAAAAGCACACCGAACTGATTCAGACGATATGTCTTCGTCAACGGCAATCAGATAACCTAAGGCAAGAATAGAAACGAGCTACATTAACACATAGACTCTTCTAAGCTCTAACACAGGTTAGGGTTTAGATTAACTTACCCAATGATGAACTTAGAAACGCCGGAAGAATGATTCAAGAGTGATGGTTAAAGGATGTAGAGTAACAGGAAAAAATCTCAAATGATTCACCAACTTCTCTCTCACTTTCTCTCTCTTTTCCCCTCTTTCTTAGCTAGGGTTAGGAAATTCGTATGAAAAAGAGAGTGAGGTTTTAAGGTCTTTATATAGGCCTAACATTGATGAAAATAGCCCTGTGGCCAAGGTATACTTAGGTTATAACCAAATCAGGCCTCTCTCAATCTAACGGAGCACTTTGGTGGTCCTTTCTCCTCGTGCGGTCGGACTTAAGCTCACCGACCATGGATCTAGGTCAGCCGAGTTTTCATGCCGATCGGATCTACAGATCACCGTGGCGGACCACTCTCAATTCAACGGCCACCGAAACTCAATCAGTCCACAAGCACTATGACATGCCGGCCATCTTCCCCGATCCAAGGGTGAAATTGGGTCAGAATCCAACGGTCAGATTGCTTAAAATCGTCACGCAAGCGACACGACTTAGATTTCATAAAATCATATTTAATTTCCCACCGTTCTCACACTCTTCACTCCGGACTCAATCAAATCGACCCAGAATATCATCTGGACTTGATTTTTGAGGTGATGGCCAAATCCAACATGGTGACCATAACTGCCTAAGATCATCGCTATCGGACTTTCGACGCGCGGTCCAGGTCCGATCCAAAGCTTCTAAAAATTCCCAAGAGCAACTGGATTTAGCGTTGAATCCCAGATTTCAGAGTAACATAGCGCTAACGATTCTATAGGTTTTTAGTCTTGCAGATCAAATTTAAAGTGATTGATGCTAATTTCACAAGCAATCGAGTTTAACGCTAATTAACCCACAAATAACTTTTAAGGAAAATAGAGGTAGTACTCGGGTCTTAGCACGAAATTTTCCGGGTCATTACAATCTACTCCCCTTAAAGAAAAATTTCATCTTCGAAATTCGTACCTTCTCATATTCCTCAAGGATCTGAGGGTAACTCTTTCTGACCTTAGCTTCAGTCTCCCAAGTAACCTCTTCTTCACTATGATGCGTCCATAACACTTTCACAAGAGGGATGACCTTGCTACGCAATACTTGCTCCTTCCTGTCTAGGATACGCATCGGTCGCAGTACATATGTGGCATTCTTGCTCAACTGCACCTGCTCCCAACTGATAATATGCGAAGGATCAGGAACGTACTTCTTCAGCATAGAAACATGAAATACGTTATGCACGCCCGCAAGTGGTGTGGGCAAAGCAAGGCGGCACTCGATCCAGAATTTGAAATGGACCAATAAATCTCGGCGTGAGTTTTCCCTTCTTACCGAATCGCAGAACTCCCTTCATAGAAAAACCTTAAGAAATACATGGTCTCCAACCTCAAACTCAAGCGGTCGCCACCTCGTATCAGCGTAACTCTTCTGCCTGCTCTGGGCTGTCAGAAGTCGACGTTGAATAATGTCAACCTTCTCTGAAGTCGCCTGCACCAACTCCGGGCCAATCAAACTACGCTCGCCAACTTCTGTCCAGCAATGCGGTGCTCTGCACGGGCGACCATACAATGCCCCGTAGGGAGCCATGTCGATACTCGCCTGGAAGCTATTATTATATGCGAACTCTGCATAAGGGAGACAATCATCCCAACTGTCCTTGAAATCCAAAACACAAGCTCGCAACATGTCTTCCAGAATCTGATTCACACGTTCCGTTTGCCCATCTGTCTGCGGATGAAACGCGGTGATAAACTTCAATTTCACACCCATCGCTTCCTGGATACGAGTCCAGAAGATAGATGTGAAACGCGTGTCTCTGTCAGACACAACTCCAAGGGAACTCCGTGCAGACGTACAATCTCCTTGATGTACAATCTAGCCAACTCGTCTGCAGAGTTTGTGACTCTGATCGGTAAGAAATGAGCCGACTTCGTCAATCGGTCGAGATCACCCAAATAGAGTCATGTCCCTTCCTCGTTCTCGGCAATCCTGAAATAAAATCCATAGAGATGAAGTCCCACTTCCATTCTGCTATGGGCATGGGCTGAAGCAACCCAGGAGGTCGACGATGCTCTGCCTTGACCTGCTGGCACGTGAGACAACGAGATACAAACTCAGCAATGTGAACCTTCATGTTGTCCCACCAATAAGATCTTCTCATATCCTGATACATCTTCGTGCTACCTGGATGCATCGCAAGCTTAGAATTATGGGCTGACTGGAGAACCTCCCGTCTCAAGTCAGGAATGTCTAGGACACATAATCGGCCACGAAATCGTAAGCCCCCATCTGAACTAACACTCCACTCGGAGTTCTCATCTGTACCAACCCGCTCTCTCATCTTCGCCAAAAGCTCATCATCTGCCTGAGCTGCAACGATCCTCTCGTCAATGAGGGGCTGTACACGAATGTGTGCGATAACTTCATATGGCTCTTCCACCATAAGTTTCTGCTCAAAGTCACACACAAACTCCAACATGTCTCATTCTGCTATCATTAGTGGAGCTGCAAACTCTATAGTCTTCTTGTGACTCAACTCGTCTGCCACGAGGTTCGCCTTGCCCGGATGGTAAGAAACATCGAACTTAAAGTCTTTCAATGTTTCCATCCATCGGCGTTGCCTCATATTCAAATCACGCTGCGTGAAGATGTACTTAAGGCTCTCGTGGTTGCAAAAGAGCTCGAACTCCTCTCCGTAGAGGTAATGTCTCCAGAGCTTTAATGCAAAAATAACAGCTGCCAACTCCAGGTTGTGTGTAGGGTAATTTTCTTCGTGTTTCCTCAACTATCTCGAAGCATAAGCAATCACCCTGTCCTTCTGCATAAGGACACAACCCAGACCAATGCGAGAGGCGTCAGTATATATCATATACTTAACCCCTTGCTCTGACAATACTAACACAAGGGCGGACGTCAACTTGTCCTTCAGCTCTTGAAAAGCTATCTCTGCCCTCTCATTCCAAGCAAACTTCAAATCTTTCCGTGTCAACTGAGACAACGGTCTGGCTATCTTCGAGAAGTCTCGTATGAAGTGTCGATAATAGCATGCTAGACCCAGAAAGCTTCTCACCTCAGTAACTAAACCAGGCTGCTTCCAGTCCTGAACTGCAGCTACCTTAGCAAGATTGACAGTTATCCCCTACTTGGACACCACATGTCCTAGGAACTTGACTTCCTCTTTTCAGAAATCGCATTTCTTGAACTGCGCAAAAAGCTGATTCTTCCTAAGAGTATCCAAGACCGCTCTTAAGTGCTCCTCGTGCTCTTCCCGACTCGCAGAATATATCAAAATGTCATCGATAAAGACAATGACGAATCGGAACAAGAATGGCCGAAATACCCTATTCATCAGATCCATGAACACGGCTGGTGCATTCGTAAGACCGAACGACATCATAAGGAACTCATAATGGCCAAAGCTAGTCCTTAAGGCGGTCTTCTGCACGTCCTCATCCTTGACGCGCAACTGGTGATACCCTGACTGCAGATCAACTTTCAAAAAGTACCGTGCCCCCTTCAACTGATCAAATAAATTATCGATCCTGGGCAAATGATACTTATTCTTCACAGTCACCTGATTCAACTTATGATAATCAATACATAATCGCAAGGAACCATCCTTCTTCTTAACAAACAGGACAGGTGCTCCCCAAGGAGACACACTAGGCTGAATAAAACCCAAATCCAACAAGCCATCTATCTGCTTCCTCAATTCCTCCATTTCACTTGGAGGCATACGATAGGTGGGCAAAGAAATGGGTGCCACACCAGGCATGAGATCGATAGTAAAATCAATCTCGCGCTGAGGGGGTAATCCAGGAATCGTCTCGAACACATCTTCAAACTCCCGAACTACAGGCGTGCTTTCAAACGCCGATCCAGCAATACTTTCTAACAGAGAAGTATAATAACTAAGACGAAAAGGGTAACTGACCTGAACTGGGAAAGTAACTGTCTCGCCCTCAGGTCCATGGATTGTCACCGACCTAGCTTCACAATCAATCTCTGCCCGCATCTTCGTGAGCCAATCCATACCCATAATGACATCGTAATGGTAAAGAGGTGCGACAAAAAGGTCAACAAGAATCGATCCACTCCCTAGATCAATCAAACAATCCATACAATGCTTGTTCATAGCAGAGGAGATCCCTTTAGCGGTAATGAGCATCACTCCCTTCATAGTAACCATGCTCAAACTCAGATGCCTAACTGCCGCATACGATATAAGAGAGGTAGTGGACCCTGTATCCACCAACATAGAAACGGGAATACCTTCAATGTGAGCTGTAACCTCGAAGGATCTCGGCACCAAGTCAGCCATAGGCGCTTCAGCTGAGAGCGCATGAACTCGAGCCTGCTGCTGGTGATTCAGCGGAGGAACCATGGGCCGCTGAGGTGGCCTGAAGCTAGGTACAGAAGGTCTGAATGATGGATGAGCTGGCGCTGAACGAAGAGGTGGAGGTGATATAACCTGAGGCATCGGACGACTGATCCTCTACGGTGGAGTAAATCTACCATCCCACATACGAGAAAAGCAGGTACGATCCAAATGCCCCATCTTCCCACAGTACGAACAGCGAAGATCAACTCGCACCTGTTGAGCGGGCTGTGCTGAACGCCTCGGAGGAGAATCTGCCCACGGCCTCTTACCGAGAAATGGTGCACTCTGAAAGTCAGGTCGTGGTCTGAGAACCATAGGTGCTCGCATACGGAACGACCTGTCCCCGTCCTGCTCAGCTTGCAAGGACATGCTCACCAACTCCACATAGGAAGATATGCTAGCACAGCACATCTTCGATCGGATCTTAGGCCTCAACCCCTCAGAAAAACACCGCATACGCATCGACTGATCACCCAGAATCAAGGGAACATAGCGACTTAACTCAGTAAACCGGTTCTCGTATTCCGTCACCGACATCCCTCCCTAACGGAGGCGAAGGAACTCACTCTCCTTCTCGTGTCGGTACGTAACCGAAAAATACTTCATAGAAGCGTGCCTCAAACGCCTACCACGACCACTCATACCCTTCTGCAACAGTGTGAAGAACACTATCCCACCATAAACTGGCCTCCTTCTCAAACATGAAGGAGGCAAGCTCGACCTGCTCAGCCTCAGAACAGTGCAGCGGTCTCAGCATCTTAGAGATGCGATCAATCCAGTACTCGGCCTCCTCGGTTCTATGAGAACCAGCAAATGTGGGAGGTCATAAGCGCTGGAATCGCTCAAAGGTGCCGCTCGCACTAGCACTCCCAAATGGGTGCATAGGTGAAGCAGGTGGAGTCGCCCCCATTGACTGAGCAAAGATGCCAGCCATGGAAGACAGAAACTGCTGCTGCTGCTGTTGCTGCTGAATCTGCTGCTGCTGCATCAACAACATCATCTGCTCAAACCTATCAGAAGGCGGAGCAGACGAAGATACATATGACATCGACGCAGATGCATGGTTCGGTTCAGGAACTGAAGGCGTGACTAGAGGAGCCATAGGTAGAATCACAGGTGTCGGCCCAGTATCAGTATGAGACGGGCCCGACTGTGGATCCGTCTGGCTATCGCTTAAGGGAGAAACCTCGACAAGTGACTCAACCAAAGAGAGACGGGCCGAAGTCTTCGAAGCCTTAGGAGGCATACCCTACATTCAACAGAGGATGCAACCTGTAAGATTCAACATCCACATAATCCATCCACACAGCATTCACAGCACAACTTCAATGATAAACGACATGCATTTCATTTAACAAAATTGTCGCAATACAGAAGTGTAACATTACATGAATCGCTATAAAGAAAGCATGTGAACTAAAACATCTAAAGCTGCAAACAACAAACAACTTCCAACTACTAAGCCAACATCGGTAAATAACAAAACAAAGCAAAGGACGACTACAACTGCAACTACTCGTCGGAGTCAGGAGATGGAGGCGGGGCACCCTTATCCTGCAAACAACACAGGATAGACTTCAGAGTTCGAGTCACCTTCTTAAACTATACTTCACAAGGCCTCGAAGATCCATGATATCCTGGCGTAGAACAGCCTGACCTTCCTCAAGCTGAGCAATACGGGCATCCCTGGCAGCCTGATCTGCGCTCTGCTCTGGCGCCACAGGAGGAGAACTCTCACTCGTATCCTGGGCCTCTACCTCTTCCTCATCCCGCTCTGCTTATTCTTCAATCTCAGCTCCACCCTCACCATAACTCTCCTCCTCATCGCTCTCTGACTCATCCTCACTTTCTGAGGCTTGCCGACGAGGACCAATGTCCATTTGCTTAAGGGTCGTCTGATTAATGTAGCGAACAGGTACCGGCTTTTCTGTCCCAAGCCTATAGCCAAACTCATGTGCAAGCTTACAAATGAGTCTACCAAATGGGAGTGATTCGGTCCTCCTAGTCGAACGATCGATAAGGATAATCTAACGCAAGATGTACGTTGGCACACATAGCTTCTCTCCTTGCCCCACCTGATACAGAAAATCTACCATCAGGCGCGTACACTCGCTGTGGTTGCTCCACCTTGGATATATATTGAATGTACACATGTGGTGAAGCAAGCGGAAGTCGTCCATCATGTTGGTAGCTAGAAGGCTTCTATTAGGCTGCCATTCGACCAGACGACCACACAGGACCCGCGTGCGGCAATCCCTCTCGTGCACACTACTCAAATTCTTCTCACTGGCATGCACCTCACCAAGCGGCACATTCAGGAGTCGGGATATCAAAGCGACGTTGATCGTGGCCTCCCGATCTCTTCCACAAGGGATCTTGAACTGCAGAGGCTCTAGCGAAGGATCACGAATGTGGGCATAAAAAGCTCGAACAGTGCTCGCATTGGCGCGATATTCGCCCTCAAACAAGGGACACCAACCAGCCCCTTCCAAGCGCTCCAACAAGAGAAACTCGTCAAATAGCGCGGATCTACATGAGCCTCAAAAAGGACCCTACGGCCTTCATAGACTCCATGAGATAGCTCCACCAACAAGGTTCTTCCAATGGGAGCTTGAGGATCAAGGTCCCGCTTGGTCTGAAACTCACGGGTGGCGTTCGTGCTCGCGGCGGCACCTCTCGGCCTTCGTGCACGGGTTGGGCGGCTAGGCCCGGCTTCATCCATGGGCGCTCTCTTCTTCCCCATCAAACAGAGAAAGGTGGAGATGAAAAATATGGTCGTGATAAACTCAAATAAGGCCATGGAAAATGAGAGGAAAGGGAGAAATGGGAAGAATGGTGAGGCTTCCACACACTTGAGATCCCAAAGAAGGATTTAATAGCTTAAATGGGAGGGAA
Source organism: Magnolia sinica (assembly GCF_029962835.1). NCBI lineage: Eukaryota > Viridiplantae > Streptophyta > Magnoliopsida > Magnoliales > Magnoliaceae > Magnolia > Magnolia sinica. The sequence continues at coordinate 86,582,696 of NC_080575.1, read as the reverse complement.
AAGGAGTGAAGACAGCAATGGGGATGGGTTTTTGAGATGGGTTGAATGGGTGTGCACGAAAATGGAAGAAGAAGGAGATTGGGGAGGGATTTTGGTGGAGTTTTGAGAGAAACTTGAAGAAAAGGAGAGCTTAGGAGGGTATTTTATGAAGGAGAGAGGGTTTGGGAGGTGTTTTAATCGACCAACCATGGAGGGATGGGCCACACTAGGCCCCAAAGGCGTCGGCCAGAGCCGGCCCGCTGGGCGGCGAGGGCTCGCAGAACCGGCGAGGTCATCGCCGGTCTCTGGACAGTCCGGTGATGGCTCACCATTTGGGCGAGGTCCTCCTGGCCCCTATACTCTAAAATGATGTGGGTCCCCCCTAGGTCCCCCTGGAAATGCCTCGATCGGGCCCTTAGTCCGATTCGACGCATATCGGGCCACTCGGGTTAAAATCTGATACAAACACAAGTTTACTGACATTTTAAGGGCTGAGATGGGAAGATAAACCATCTAAACTCATCAATGGATGGTCTAGAAGAGAATTTGGATCGCTGTGTGTGATCAGGAGTGCGCACAGACTCGATCTCGGTGATCGTTTTCAGTAAACTTTTGCCGATAGAAGCAACGGGACACATACACAAATTCTACAATAAACTCACATCCAAATACACTAAGGTGGCGACATCGTGCGGTGTGTGACCATAACCTAGGTCTGGTTTAATCCAATTCATGCTCTGATACCAACTTTTAACGCCCTAAAATTTGGGGGTCAAGCATAACTCAGCTCCCGAGTTTCAAAACATCACTTATGCAACATATTTAATGATGGATGTATGTTGTCTGTAAGAGTACATAAAACATGAAATATATTAAGCCAAACTGCAAACATAATTCAGGGATAAGTGAAAGACGCAAGCGGAAGACTTAAAGAAACATATGTATGTGTACATGTGTAAGTCCCTGAAATATGTATACATGCCAGGTCATACTTACAAGTGTTGCTATCAAAAAATACAAGTATCAAAATGACATTTTCTATTCCCAAAGAAAATCCAGAATTCCCGCACATCAGGACATGGCTCATATGAACCCGCCTGAGAACTGCATAAAAGAAAACGCGGCCTCATCATCCTCGAACTCCTACTTTGCCTCAAGGGTCGCATCAACATCTGCATCTAAGACAGAGTCTGATTGGTGTTTAAACACCGCCCCAGAACGTGGGAGTGAGTGATCAACTCAGTGGAACAATACCGTAAAAGTTAACATGTTATCAAATCAATCAAGCAGTAATGATAAGGCAATACAATCAAACACATCCTAACTACTCTTATTAATGCAAGGATGTATGTAGGAATGATGCATGCCCTCGCCTGTACACCCTCAGCATCTTCATCTTACGTTACGCATGACAACCTCCCGCAGTGCTCCACCTCGTCCACGCACATGCAATGCGGTGCATGAATATGATTACCAAGTTGTTATTAGTCCTTTTCATACAGCAGGATTGGGAAGCTAAGGTACCTTCCTCATATCAATTTTCACATAGTGATCCATTCTAGGGTCGTCAGTCCCAGGCAATCTCATACGATCATATGGTTCTAGGTCGCTGCAAAGGGCTCGTCACCAATCAATGCACGCCTATCATACCTTCGTTACTACTCTAAGGTTCGTCGCCTTAATGTAGTATCCAGGTATGCTCGAGGTCACTACAAAGGGCTCGTCACCAATCAATGTAGGCCGACAGCACGAATATAGTGTCTCATACCACCATAATCGGCTCACGAGTCTGGTTTGCTCACTGGTCACTACGGGGAGGCTCGTCACCCCAGCGTAGGCCGACAGCTCGACCACGGTGTCCCATACCACCATGTCCGGCTTATGAGTCTTAGCGGATCAAGGTACAACGGTTAACAGGATTTCATCGGTGAGTTTGGTACCCTAGATTCGAACAATAGCGTCCATACATGGTGAACATACATCGGACAATCGGGTTACTTGACGAACTCGACTAGCACGAGCGCACGTTGGGTTGAACGACATAGAGTGCGCAAACACTCCGTGTGGCCAAACCACTGCCGACAACTCTAATACGACTCGGGTTCGTCAAATCACGTCCTTCATGGCGAAAGCAACCTCAGCCACGAACTCAAGGCCGATTACCGATTTCCTGGACTATTTCATAGTCCCAAACACATTCCATTATAACAGATATGCATATACAATTTAGAACAGTAATGGCACAACAATTCAAATCATCTAGTTTCTGAGCATTTGAAGAATATCAACTCAACATGGATTTACACATAAGTAATACTGGAAGTTAAACAACAAAGAATGTGACTTGCATGTAGGAAATCATACACACCAAAAGGAGAGTTGAGAATCGCTTCTCAACGCTCGCAAATAGGATAATATATTGCACTTTAGACCATTCAGACATTTCTACAAACACTTAGACTACATAGTTCAACATACATGACGTATGTTGGAATACATGCATTTGGACAATTCCTTTTGCCAAGGAGTTGACACACATATAATGAGTACAAATACACGACAAATAATTATGGCAAATACATGTTCATATTTTATACGTATACGATACTTCCTACATATACATAGAATACACAAATCTCAATATAATACATACATATCAGGAACGCAAAGTAAACATAACATTTGGCATGTGAAATTGCACCCACAACAAGAATAAACCATTGACTGACATTGAAAGCCTTGAAAACCATAACCTATATGAATATAGTCCGCACCTTAAACCAGAAAAAGCACACCGAACTGATTCAGACGATATGTCTTCGTCAACGGCAATCAGATAACCTAAGGCAAGAATAGAAACGAGCTACATTAACACATAGACTCTTCTAAGCTCTAACACAGGTTAGGGTTTAGATTAACTTACCCAATGATGAACTTAGAAACGCCGGAAGAATGATTCAAGAGTGATGGTTAAAGGATGTAGAGTAACAGGAAAAAATCTCAAATGATTCACCAACTTCTCTCTCACTTTCTCTCTCTTTTCCCCTCTCTTTCTTAGCTAGGGTTAGGAAATTCGTATGAAAAAGAGAGTGAGGTTTTTAAGGTCTTTATATAGGCCTAACATTGATGAAAATAGCCCCAGGGCCAAGGTATACTTAGGTTATAACCAAATCAGGCCTCTCTCAATCCAACGGAGCACTTCCGGTGGTCCTTTCTCCGCGTGCGGTCGGACTTAAGCTCACTGACCATAGATCTAGGTTAGGCTGAGTTTTCGTACCGATCGGATCTACAGATCAGCCGTGGCGGACCACTCTCAATTCAATGGTCACCGAAACTCGATCAGGTCCACAAGCACTATGACATGCCTGGGCTATCTTCCCTGATCCGAGGGTGAAATTGGGTCAGAATCCAACGGTCAGATTGCTTAAAATCGTCACGCAAGCGACACGACTTAGATTTCATAAAATCATATTTAATTTCCCACCATTCTCACACTCTTCACTCCGGACTCAATCAAATCGACCCAGAATATCATCTGGACTTGATTTTTGAGGTGATGGTCAAGTCCAACATGGTGACCATTACTGCCTAAGATCATCGCTATCGGACTTTCGACGCGCGGTCCAGGTCCGATCCAAAGCTTCTAAAAATTCCCAAGAGCAACTGGATTTAGCGTTGAATCCTAGATTTTAGAGTAACACAGCGCTAACGATTCTACAGGTTTTGAGTCCTGCAGATCAAATTTAAAGTGATTGATGCTAATTTCACAAGCAATCGAGTTTAACGCTAATTAACCCACAAATAACTTCTAAGGAAAATAGAGGTAGTACTCGGGTCTTAGCACGAAATTTTTCGGGTCATTACACAAAACCTATAGCTAAAATCATGCTACTCGTAGCCTATAAACGTGTACCTCCTGGACTTTGCATCCAGTTTATTTCTGTGCTCTGCATCAATGTGAACATATGAAGTGCAACCGAATACTCTGAGATGTGCAAGGTTCACTTCTTTCCCAGTCTACGTTTCTTCTGGTAGCCGACCATCCAATGGTGTTGAGGGACTTCTATTGATGAGATATACAGTAGTATTCACAGCATCTGTCCAAAAGGTCTTGGGCAACCCTGCATGTAACCTCATACTCCTGGCGCTCTCAAGGATGGTCCTGTTAATGCGCTCAGCCACACCATTCTGCTACGGTGTCCCTGGAATCATTTTCTGATATTTGATTTCATTTGCTACACAATACTCCTCAAATCTCTTATCACAGTACTCTCCCCCATTATCAGATCTGAGACATTTTACTGTTTTACTTGTTTCGTTTTCTACCATAACTTTTCACTTCTTAAATACATCAAACACATCAGATTTATGTTTTCTACTCGCATCATCCATAAAGAAAATAAAATAACGTGGGCCACCAAGAGATAATACCTGTGCTGGTCCCCACACATCAGTGTGTACAAGCTCCAATAGATGCGTCTTTGGAGCATGTCCCGTCTTCTTAAAACTTACCCTCTTCTACTTACCATACAGGTAGTCCTCGCAGAATTCTAAGTCAATAGACTTCAGCCCTGATAGCTTCCCTTTTGACAATAACACTTTCAACCCTTTCTCACTCATATGTCCCAACCTCTAATGTCATAACTGCCCATTCAGTCTAGTTGATGCGACTGCGAGTGAACTATACGATCCTGAAGTCTCATACAAAGTACCTTCCTTCTTACCTCGAGATATCACTAAGGCACATTTTGTGATCTTCCAGGAATCACTGGTGAATGTCATCACATAACCGGTATCGGCCAACTGCCCCACTGAGATCAGATTCCTTCTCAAACTTGGTACATGTCTGATATTCTTCAATTTCAACGTCGTTCCGTCTTTCTGATTCATATGAACGTCTCCCTTTTCAACAATACTGCACGGCTCATCATCACCCAGGTAGACTCTCCCGAAGTCACCTGATACATAGTTACGCAGAACTTCCTTACACGAAGTGGCATGAAATGAAGCACCCAAGTCTATAACCAAAGACTCATTCCTCGCATCAAGAGACAAGATCAACGCCTCTGTGTCACTCTCCTCAGATAGATTCACTGAATCCTTCCCTCCTTGAGAGCTTCCTTCTTATTTCTTGAGTGCCCTGTAATCACATTTCATGTGCCCCTTCTTGCCGCAATGCCAACACCCGTCTTTGTCTTTCGATCCCTTGGACTTCTTTCTCAACTTTAGAACACCTGTATTTATTGCCTCCTTTGTTCAGCGATTTTCCTCTTCCTTCAACATTTAGAGCATTCCCTGAATCCTCTGAAACTCCTGCTGCCTTTCTTTTAGATTATTCGTTGAGAATTAGACCGGCTACATCATCAAATTTTAACTTTGCGACCCTGAAGAATTGCTCACAGCAATCACCAAACCATCTCAACTGTTTGGAAAAGTGGATAAGATCAATAACGCCCTGACCTCATCCTCAAAAATAATGCCAACAAATTCTAACTGGCTCGTGACTGTATTGAACTCGTTTAGATGTTCAGCCACGCTCCCACCATCTGACATCTTCATGTTAAATAGCTGTTTCATAAGATGAACCTTGTTGGATGCTAAGGGTTTTTCATACATGGTGGCTAGGGCTTCCATTAATTCTTTTGTAGTTTTCACCTTAGATATATTAAAGGCGACGCTCTTAGACAAAGAGAGTCGGATCGTTCCTAAAGCCTTCTTATCCAGTAAAAACCATTCATCATCTGTCATCTTTTCTGGTTTCTTCTCTTTTCCTCCTAGAGGAATATAGAGGTCCTTCTGATACAGATAATCCTCCATCTGCATCTTCCAGAAGGCAAAGTTTGAACCATCAAACTTCTCAATTCTAGTTTTCCCTTCTTCCGTCATCGCTCCCAATAGAACTAAAACCAATATCTCTGATATCAGTTGTTGCGCAGCACGCCAACAACGCAGTGAGCCTAGATCCAATCTCAAGTCTCACCCACAAATGATAAACAAGAAGAAATATAAACTAGAAACAGATCAAAGCAATCCAAACAAACCACAAGACAAGATATACGTGGAAAAACCCCAAACTAGGGTAAAAAACCACGGATGCAAACTTCCACTATGAAGAATAACGAAGATTACAAGGCAATATACTAACAAAAAGAGTCAACCTGTGATGTAAATGGATGAACATAGATATAGTACACTATAATGTAGACATAGATGAAAGATCAACAACCCCTGTAGTAGATGTTGTAATATAGGTAAGCCTGATATAAAGAAATAATATGGTTTACCTGAAGGACTACTACATAATGTAATCCAAAATTATTAAATGTTAGTTATGTTTGAGTCTACCATCTACACATACAAACATGGAGTGAAGTATATCAGGGTTAACTAGTCAATTCAAAGTCCAAAATAATGTCCAAAACAGTCCTTCAAACATTTACATACATCAACCTATTTAAATGACTACATCAACCTACTTAAATGACCACTGTATCCAGCCATTCTTAGCGCCAAGACATGAGTTGAACAGTGAGGATTAGAATCAGGCAAGTGAAGATTATCCTAATTAGGGCCGAAAGTGAATTCATTGTTTCTTCATCACCTTTCTCCTGTATGCAGTTCCCATTACTAGATGGACAATAATAGGATGGTGCGGAGGAAGTCAGTAGAGGATTCATGCAATTGGCAATGCAACGCCATCCATGCGTCGACCCCCGGCTGTCATGATCCTCCTACTTTTCCCGTATAGGTGCATTTGTAAGCTCTGAACTCTTGCAATATGTTGTCCATTGGAAAAATGCCTCTCATGCAAATTTGTATCCACAAAAACAGGCCATCAAATATCCCTCCACCTCTTCACGACACTCCTCCCAGGTATAGTCGATCCCGGAACGGCGTCCATTAAATACAACATATATCTTTTTAGCCATCTGCACATATAAAGAAATATCTTTGTAAAATGTCATAAATATTGTAGGAATAATAGAACATACCAATATACAAACCACAACTTGTATCCATTTACAGCAAATAATACCTGATATAACGATGAAAATCACATTATGCCTGAGTTTATGCCTATATAAACCTGCGTAGTTAGTACATACCTTATGTAGATATAAGCAACATAGTCAAAAATAATCTAAAATTTATGTCTAAAATAAGAACAGGTAATGCGGGTTAAAAGGCAACGAGGATTAAACATTAAATGTAGGCCCGAATCCAAAAATACAGTTATCATCTAAAAATACCCACAGTAATCCAGCTATTAGTCAACACAACTAGCAGTATAGCAAAAGTAGTAAAAAGTAATGTCTAAAAAATCACTAGCTGTCCAGCCAAAGCTAACACCAATCGACCAGGTGGAGGGTAATGTGATCAGTCAGATGACTGATCTGGTGAAAGCAGCATCAACACAAAGTCTAACCTCCTATGCTCTGGTAGAGAAAGGAATGAGGCATATTGTTGTTCATCTTTGGATAATATCTTTGTTGCACGCAGGATCTCATGACCAGTCAGCTCCTCTATTTGCTCCAGGGTCGGTACAATCTGTGACATACATACATAGTCCTTTCCTTGGTGTATGGTTATAGCCAATAACTTGACAGCTTCAGCAAATTCACTCATTCCTTTGCTTATGACATCGCAAGGGCGATCCATTCTTGTTCTCTTCCTTGAATTGGATGTGATGCCTGTGTTCACCGAGCTGTTCCCGTTTACGTTCGGACTATGGTTTACAGTATGAGCACTGTCACGACTCTGAAACAACCACTGGATCCACTACATCGTCACTCGATAACATGAGGGTATCATCATTCGAAATGTTAAGATCCCTAGACCTTCTCAAAGGCATAGTATTCTGCATGTTTCCTATTGAAGCATGCAATCCGGTAGCTCGGTCATTTCAAAATATGTACGTTAGGTCATCGTACCTTCTCACCGCTTTCCCCCGAACATGTTGTGCGTGTGGATGTAACTATTGACATATAAATGAAGTAAAATCGGCATTAGTAAACAAACATAAGATGATATGTACAAGTAATGTCAGGAAATATTTTGCTGATGTTACAAAATAGTTAATAAGTCAACATTACTCCACCATAATCCTCCCAAACATCGTCTGGAGCGACCACTAGCTTCTTGTCATCATCCCAACCAAATTCATTGGCATTGAAGGTGTCCCGAACCTCGAAGTACAACCTCTTCAATGTGTGGAGGCGATTCCCAACATGTTTCTCCTGAACTGATATCCCTAATGCAGTCCTCACAATCTCCACGAACATTTTGTATGTTTCCTTCTTAAATCCATTAGCACTCTTCCGGCAATTTGCGACAACATCCATCATCGTATCTAAAAGGCAGTAATCCATTTCATCAGTCCAATGCATTATACCACTAAAGATCCATTTTCATCAAGTGATTTTACTTTATATTTCCTAGGTGTCCTTCGTGGTGTAACACATGGCTCTTAACTAGTTTGTTTCGTTGGGGTTGATTGGTTGTCTCACTTGTTTGGTGACATTTTCCCGTCACTAACTTCAATTATCTACAAATAGTGAAATGATCATATTTAACAAATAATACAACCATATATACAAGTCATAAATGATATTAAACTTGTCATAAGATTCATACATTCCAAACATGATAATAAAGTTAAATGAACACGAATTATCTTCTTTCAAACATCCAAATTGTAGGTACTCTAATTACACATGCCCTGTGAGGATATGGAGTACAATCCCCTGAGGGTATTACCTACTTCAAAAAAATAGTTATAATGTGGATATTCAAACACTACGACTCACAGGATGAGATTCATTCCACATTCTCAAAGCAATATTGTCTCGATATGTCGCCCATTCGTCCATCTCACGTTGTGTGGCATTCATCTCACATGGTGATAGATCAATGCTCTCTGTTACATCCGTTGATGCAACTTCATCTTCAATCAAACCATCTCCTCAAGATAAACGGATAAAGTTGTGTAACACGCAATATGCGATCACTATCTTCACTTGTATTAGAAGGTTGTATGGCGAGACAAATTTGAGGATTGGAAAGCGAGCTTTCAATACTCCAAAAATTCACTCTATAATATGTCATAATTACGCATGCCAGTAGTTGAAAAGTTCTTTCTTATTTGAAGAATTGTGGCCTGTGCGGTATTCACTGAGGTGGTACTGTACAACCTGATAAGGAGAAATAAATCTAGGAGAATGAGCATAACTAGCATCAACTACATAGTACTTACTTACAATTAATTATGAGTAATTATGAATCTAATTTCATAACAAATCATATTGTCAAGATGTTCGATCATATAGAGATTTAAACGAAGTACCCTCGGGGATTGTAAAGGGATCAGTGGAATGTGTCAATGCACTCTTTAAGACACGTGCATCAGAGGCAGATCCCTCCCAACCGGCAAGCACATATACGAACTTCATATCAAATGTACATGTGCCCATTACGTTTTGAAAGAGGACTCCTTTCCTATTACGGTAAGTTGCACTTTTCAATGCAGGCACATAGGCGGGTACTGCGTCCCATCAATTGCACCAATGCAGTCCTAAGTTTAACGTGATTAATAAGAAAAAATATATATGATATTCGTATGACAAGACTGAATGTTGCATGATGTGCTTACAATTGAGCATACTTGAAAGACGAGCTCCAATTGGGATTTCCTAGGATCCAGTTTCACAAACTCCGGATATAGTTCGACAATAGTGTCCACAGCTTTAGTAAAATATCGGCTTATGGTTTCACCAGACCTTATAAATTGATAACTAATCACACGGTTTCTAACATTATTCCCCACTATATGAAGGAACATGACAAGTTGTTCCTCCATACATACATGTTTTTCATCTGGAAGGAGATTTCTATCCCTGAGATACGAGCATTGGTTGTAGAAGGTGGCCTTGTTCATTCTGAGTGCGCTACGCACTCATTGTCACTCACTCTAATTATCCCATTTATTATCTTCCTTCGTTCAATGTCCCTAAATCTTGAGAGTGTTTTAAATAAAATATTACTGCAATAGTTATAGTTGGCACAGCAAGTGTAATTGCAAAAGCAGTCATTTCCTCATCCGTCCATCCTTGTCCCTCCATGTATAGAATTTTTCTTGTACAACACAGCGAATGAAACTGAAAGTCAGCATCCACTATACCAATAACATACATCAGTTCCATAAATCTGGATGTATCATTTCAACTGTTCTTCAAAATATATTGACTTGGTTAAAGTATGTTTCAATTTACAATTCCCCTTTGTAACACTATGTCATTGTGAAATAGTTCATTTTGAAACAAGAAGTCCCAGATCGTCAATTAATTCAGATGATATGAAGGTGTCTTCTTTATATAATTTTTAAGTTAATTATAATTTTCATAGTGAAAAGTCAACCATTAAACATCACAGCTGTGTTAGTAGAATAAATTGCCTTACAATAGTTGAATCTAGAGACTCGAATATAGGGCCGAAACTTTTTGTGATTAGGCTCATATGATACATGGGTCCATTTTATTCAGAAACAGAAAGTTAAAATTAATAAAAATCTGATCTGCAAACCGCCATAGTACCAAATGCTAGAACAAATGGTAAATAAATTAATTAATTAATTTTAAAAAACAGAGAGAATGGTTGTATGAAGCTCGTCCTTCCAATTGCACCTTTAGTTTCATAACAACCATATATAAACACTCATCTCTTGAACTGATTCACCACATTATCATTCGTATCATTCACCCAACCAAATGACTCAAAGTATGTTTGAAAACACAAATGGCCTTTGTAACAATATCCCTCCACTGTCAAATAGTTGGTTTTGTAACAAGGAGTCCCATAGAGTTTATCAATTCAGGAGATATGAAGGTGTCTTCTTTACTATTTAATTAAGTCAATTGTAATTTTCTTAATGATAAGTCAACCATTAAACATCATAGCAGCAACGTTAATAGAATAAAATGCCATATAATGGTTGAAACTGGAGACTCTAATATGTGGCAGAAACTTTTTGTGATTAGGATCATATGTAAAATGGTTCCATTTTATTTAGAAACTGTAAATTAAAAATGATAACAAAATGATCTGCAAACGGCTACAGCACCAAATGCTACAACAATTAAAAAAAAAAAATAGAGAGAACCATGGAACCATGGAACCACGTCTAGTACGACCCACTTGGAGTTGAACCCATCTCAGAGATTGAAGTCAACATCCATATCCAAAACTACACTGGCGTATGTGCAAAATCATCTCCCCATTGTATCCCTGTTTAGCAGGTAGGCCCCACTCTGTGTAGTGCATTGTCCTGCTACAAGTAGAAGGAATTCACCAACATCGAGGAAATATGTACGTGTAGATGCTCGTTAGCCAGTATACAACTGGTGGCGCCAACCTGATGAAGGTCGTAGATGTAGCACCCACATGCGGCATGAATGGGGAGAGATGGATTCGATTTCGAAGAGTCAGTGGGTGTCCCATGGGGTTTTTGTTACGCCAACAACATGCAAGGATTGAAGATTGAATATCAATGAGATGGGCCACACGCTTCTCAGTGAACATGTAATGTCATTAGATGGGTTTCAAATGTCCCACCTCATCGCAATAAGATTACGAATAGCAGTCCTTTTTTCAACAACATCCATCAGCTGAAGCCATTTTCCCGTTTCCAATCCATACAAAGGGATATGAATGCCTACCTCTCGAGGAGTATGCGCAGGAGATGTGGAAGATGTCCGGATTTGACGGCTGAGTAATCCACTGCAGGAAGGAAGAAATGGATGTCAAAATCAGGTAAAATGTATTGCCAGTGCATGCAATATAGGGCTTTGCAACAATATGCAAGGCCTGAATATTGCGGGACATGCAAGGAGAGAAACATGTAGTAACATGCAAGGCCCGACAAATGCAATAACATGCACCATGAAAATATTGCATTATTTGGAAAACTTGAAGAGTTGTGGGGAAGAAGATGGTTCGATTTCCTGTATAGGAGCAAAACATCCCTTGGAAGGTACCTGTTTTTGTTTGGATGTCCTGCGAAAGCGTTCGATGATCTCCGGCCAGATCTTCTTCGAAGTCGTGACCTGTGAACCATGGAAAAACAGAGAAAGACGGCGTGATGGAAGGGATGACCAGAAACTAGTCCTCTGTAAGAATGAGAGGACCATCAACGGGTGTCGTCTTCTCACCTGATTGGTGCAAAAATTCTTAAAAGGCCAGATCGGTTCCTCCGTGTCGAGGACGACTGAGAAGCCATGTTTGGATTTAAAAAGAGTTTACTAAGTCGCACGGTCGCCCTACGATGCACCTGCGGACCACCGTTTTTATGAATGACAGGTCTACTAAGAGATGGATTTTATCTCAATTACCAGCAGCGAGTTGAAATATTAGGCGGCTACTTTACATTCGTCTATCGCCACTACCTAACGACTATATTTACGGCTTAAACCAAACGCACGTCAGAAGTCATCATGACTTCTTTACTTCGTAATGCCGGTATATCAGAAAACCAAACAGGCCCTAAAAGAATTATCGGATGACTACATGTATAAAACACAATACATCTTAATTTGCAATTCATTTTGTAAAATTGGCTTTCTTCATTAAAAATATAAAATTTATAAGACTACATATATAAAATAAATGAAATCTTAATATCTTAATTTGACCAATTTCACAAAGACTTATAGCGAGAGGTATAATTAGCCAAGATTACAGTAGTCATAGATAAATTCTCCCTCCACGAAATTGTTTCGACCTCTTCCTGTTCATAAAGGGCAAGTGTTGTTGTTAGGAACTCTTAACTCGTAGTTAAGAGTATTTTGGCCTCTTCCAAACTTTCAGCCGTTGATAGTAATACGTCTTGGGTGTTTTGAAGCAAAATTCTAACTCCATGAATGATGGGACCTTCAAGTTCTTCAAAACGGCCTTCTCTTCTGATTGGACATCTCGATTTGTTCTTGAAACTAGAGAGCTATTAGACAGAGTGTCAGGCATTATGGTATTACATTCGGAGGGTATCTACGGTGGCTTGTTTGTTGTTATTGTCTTCTTGCAATTGTCAAACCTATTCTTGAAGAGCTCGATGATTTTGAAGTCGTTGTGACATTAGAATATAAAATTTTCGGGCCTAGTCGAATACCTCAAGAATGGCTTAAACCAGTCGTAAAACTATGTTCCCTAACCGCGCACAAGTGCTTGTAGTTTCAAAGGGTTGGAGTTCTTAGAGATGTGGAGCAATCTCTCCATCCCTTCCCGCAAGACACAACGTCAACAAATCTAACTGAAAGAAAGAAATCATGAAAGTATTAGCCCTGCGAGCAACATCAGAAGCCATAAAAAGTTGAATGGATGGGAACCACTATACTCTCATTCCTTTCACAAATTCCCACTAAACTCTCATCTCTTTCACTAACTCTCACTACTCATGCCCACCAACAAAGATAAAACTTTTAAAAAAATTAAAAATAAATAAATAACTTTTTTTTCACCGGAGAATAGTCTAAACTTCACCGAAGCTTGACAGGAGCTTTTTGTCATTGCCCGAAGGGTGCGGACTCCGTCCATCTAAATACCAAGCGTTGAAGAATCGTCGAAGCTTTGTACAGTCCCAAGAAGTAAAAAGAAGAAGACAACGATAAATGAAATGGCCAAATAACCTCATGCAGCAAGGGCCCCACATTTTGAACCTATATACATTTAATATGAGGTCCACTAGGTTGTCTTGAAGCAAATCCATCTTGTCCACATTTAGGGAATTTTAATTTCATGTTGTCAGTACAAGTTTAAGTGCAAATTAAATTCATCATAAATGAATCACACCAAAAGAAACAGTTTAGCATTAATGTACAATATTAATGTAATTATGGGTCATATACATCTTGTTAGTGTAAGATTATCTAATTAAAATAAATGGATCAAATAATATAATGAGTAGGCCGAATTTGAGTTTTTACCGGGCCACGTTAATTTTTAAAAGGAACTTTCAGTTTCTAATACGAGAGCTAGCCTTCCAAAGTGCGGGTATGTCATATGAGCATTTTCATCATCCAAGAAAAAAATAAAAAAATAAATAAATAGATTAAGGGGCATCAATTCCTTAAGGGCGTGTTTGGATTCACGTTTTAGGTGTATTGCATTGTATTCCGGTACTGTTCATGTATACGTTGGGTGATATTCAGAATACATCCATCAGAAATGTGCCACTAACCAATGTTTGGATAGGACGTATTGTCCTAGCAAGTATACAATTTCTAGTACAGATCAATGTTTGGAAATGATGTATAAGGGTCACACATTATATATACATATAGATATTGGTAGTCTGTGTACTATGAAGCGTATTTGTACATGCTCAGACATTCTATCTCAGGCGGGCCCCTCTCTTGTTGTTGTGATTAATCCCTGCGGTCCATCACGTTCTGGTACATGAATGATGACTGTTCTACTAGTGTCCCCACTTGGATTCACCTGTTTAACGCTATGGAAGTCCTAAAAAATGCCACAGCGTCCTAAAAATCTAACACACGGTAGACATCAGTTATTTTTTTTAGGGGACAATTTTTGAAAATCTCAAAAAAATATATATATATATACGATACTATAGTTCAAAAACATCAATATGTCAATGTGTGATCGGTTTATCCAACCCCTTTTAAATGTCTCTGAAAAAATAGTCCATGATAAAATCAGAGGACCCAACCATCATGTTTTACCAAAAAACTGGAAAAAAAAAAAACATAACTATTTCATTCTCCCCAGCCATACATATTCTAGAACCGACAAAACAACCTGATACCGACATAAAAAATCAACAATCCAAGCAGCATACGAAGAAGCGGAGCCATGTAAGATTCGTCTCCAACTTCAGCAACAGGCACCCTCTCAGCAGGTCCATCTTCCCGGATATTCCTGGTGTTGATTTAGGTTCGATCTGTGAGAGCGGCTACACATTTGCCACTGTCCATTGTTGAGGGACGATGAGATGCACGAACAGCCCCACTTCCAGTTGTATGTCGCGCCGTTCGGTCGGGCAAAGAAGGCTAAATGATATAAAAAACAGTAAAATTCAGCCACCCAAGAGAAGGATATGATGTAATCTTCACTGCTTTGACTAACAAAATTTCAGAGAATATGAAATAAACAGTATCCTATAAACCTGATACTCATTCTAGGCTTTTGTACCATCTTCAAAAGTTGTGAACGACTTGTGTCTGCATCCACTAAATCCGTTAACTTGAGCATTGCATGCATCCCATGTGGCATAGATCCCGGGATTCCTCTCCACAAACACCACATAATACTTTTTCTTCATTCTGCTGAAAGAATTCATAAATGCCTTAATCGGTAGGATATCTGAATTGGAAAAAAATTGAAACAAAAACATTAATCTTCCTTTTTCCTCTAGTTGTACCATGTAATCTCCATATTACCAAACTTTCGAAGATGTTGGCACAAATTTCGTTTCTTTGGGAAACAGGTTGCAAATTGATCCCCACGGCCACCTTTGTAAATAAAATAAAATGTTCAGGTCAACAACGTTCCACAGAACTCGTTCACAGCGAAGACAATATTATTAAATCTCCAAGCTCTTGTAAACTCAACAAATTAGACTGAACATTGGCTTTAAAAATTCATAAGAAGTAGAATAACAAACAATGTTTGAATTCACTCAGGTTTAGGCCCTTATCATTATCATAATCAGCTAACCTTTATCCCAGCTGATTTGTGTCTACAACATGCTCTCTGTAGTGATTAAGTTAGGACTTTAAATGAGAAAAAGACATGCAATTATCAATTCGACATAAAAATATCTATGAAAGTTGAAAAGTGAAAATACAAAAATTAAACATTCATACTGTATACCATTACTGATATTTGAATCAGAAAAAGAAAACACTGAAACAAAGCTCTTAAATATCCATATTACCTGTTTATTTATCCAAAGAGTCAATAGTATCAGCGTCTTAATCCACGTCAGTTACCCATGACAGAGGTATATCAGTATAATTTTTAGAACAATAACCAACAAAGCCAATGTGCAGCAGAGATGAATAGATTACGAATGTCAGGGTATATCAAAAAATGAGACATAAAAGAGTGTTGATACGGAAGACAATTTGCAGACAATAATAATCTCATTCAGCTAAAAAAGCATCATACTAACATATCAGGTTAGTGACAAAAAATCAGTAAGACATAAAAGCAATCATTGTCCTGGTCATTATCTGAGTCCAATGACATAAGAACCAAACTGTGATGCATCTCCACTATTAAAAAAATATGGGGAGATTGGTACAGAAATATTGTATTAGTCTACAGTTCCAACCTGCAAGTAGTATCAACAGTACGACGGTAATAGCTTCTGAATTTGTAAATAGAATAGTCCATCCAGTATAACATTAACAGTGCTGCTCCAGCAACAAATGTATCATCCACAACAGATTAAAGTTAATAAATCTAAACCGAGCCATGACAGACTTGTACAAAAAAAAATAGTTAATACAGCAAACCATCCAAAAAAACACATACTCCAAATATAAACAGTTAAGTGATATGAACCACGTGCGCCATTCTCAATCCGTGCCACAACAAGGAAGGATCACTTTTTCTATCCATTCCTTCCTGCGTTCATGACCCATCTTTATAAAATACCTTACACTGATTATATCAGTCTGTAAGAACCTTGCAGCACGGAGTTAGTCTTCATGTGAAAGACCATCCACCTCTTTCAGGATACCCAGCAACCGCTGAACGCGCGTCATGCTTTTTCCCTAACCCAATGTAATGGTCAGGTCATTAACGGCTTCAACCACTTCCCTCATCTTCTCGCCGATATGTTCACTCGGCCTGCACTTCTGCCCACGGCTTATCTCACTCCTCTCTATGCAGCTATGACGAGAACCTGAAGCGGCTTCCATTGGGCTTTCATTAGCACATTTTGCCCGATTTGATAAGGATCCATCGCCACCTCGAACTCAGGAAGGGGCCCTCCAGTCGTCCTTGTCAGAGGATGACAAATGTATTGTCTAGGAAGCCTCCTCATCCGAGTCATCGTCAGAGTGGAACTTGTCACGGCCACGCCGTTTCCCTGATATCGGAGAAGAATATGTTGTACTAGCAAATTCACCGTGGGCACAATCATTGCCAAACATAAATGCAAGGTCGTCCCATCTTTCAATATGTTTGTCTTACACCCGTTTGGCGTAGGGGTGTGTCTGTACACACAAAGACAAAATTTTATCATCAATTTTGTAAAATCAGACTGCACAAACTTTAAAAGCATTTATATGTGAAGATCATACCGCGATATATCCATCTCATACATCCTCTATAGCAAGAACCATCTTGTTTTATTCGTCCCAATCCAAAACCCGAGGCATTGAGCATGTCCTTTATTACCCAGTACAGCCTCTTGAGGGTCCGCAATCGATTAGAAATATGACGGTTCTCTAACAAAATGCCACAAGTATCATAGATTACTTTAATCGTGGCCTTGTACTCTTCGGGTTTAAACCCGATGTCACTTTTAAGTCCTAGGTTGACCTGTTCCACCAACACATCTACCAATGCGTTATCCATGTCGTCTGTCCATTGAAGTCTACTAACTTTACGTGAACTGCCTACACTACGCCCTAGTTGAGATACACATTTCGGGGATGACCCTTTACGCGAGGGCGTATGCTTTTTCGTAGGAGTTCCAACTAATTCAGTCGGTGAACTCGGGCACTGGTTTGAAGCAACACCCTTCTTTGAAGGTAATGACTCCACATCTTTCTTTCTCGGGTCCTTGAAAGTGCTCCTTAAAAAATTCATGGAACCTACAAGCAGAAAATGTAAATAGAGATATAACAGCTACAGTCAAGCAATGCATTATCGTAATGAGTCATAAGCAGATATAATGACATTCAACACGAAAATTAAACATAATATCCCAAACTTGGTGAAAATATGTGAAAATATTTCCGCTTTCGACTAAGCGGACCATTACATAAACATAAGTCCGTTGTCTTGTGCGTGGAAGACTGTCATTCCACATTATCTAAGCAATCTCGCCTCTCTTCCTTACCCACTCATCACGTGCGCGATCTGTCAACCGAGTTAACGCTTACCCTTCATCTACTGAGGATACATCTACAGGGGATGGTGCAACATCCTCTATATTGTCCCCACTGTCCTCAACTACCTCAGCAGTCCATCATCACCACTAACACAAATGAAATTATGAAGGACACAGCAAGTTATAACAATTTTTATTTGTGTTATAAACTTGAACTGAGAAGGAGTACGTACAATAGGGAAGCGATTTTTTAAAAGGCCAAATGAACGCTCTATGACATTTCATAACTGTGCGTGACGATAATTGAAAAGTTCTTTTTTATTGGCAGGCTTCCTTCCAGTACGAAACTCGTTCAAGTGATATCGCACACCTCGATAGGGTGCCATAAATCCAGGCAAATGTGCATATCCATCGTCAATAACATAATATTTTCCTACGCAATTGCAAGATATGTTTTAGATATCTATCACACATAATTACCTACAGAAAAAAGAATCACCCCTTATACACAATTACCATGTGGAATAAGAAAACAGTTAGGACGACGGGTGAGTGCATTTTGTAGCACACGAGCGTCGGATGCAGATCCATCTCAACCAGCAAGAACATGTACAAATTTCATATCAAAAGTACATGCGGCCAAAACATTCTGTGATAGAAATCATTTCCGATTTCTAAAAGTTGAGCTTTTTTCTTTTGGCAAATAAGCGGAGATATGGGTACCATCTAGAGCCCCAATGAAGTCCTACAATCAAAAGGGTGGCATATGATCAGTTCATCCATTAATTATCAACTTATAATTTAGAAATTTTTTTAACATATCTTCAACTTTACCTGAAAATATGAACTCCACAACAGATTGTCGAAAATTTTCTTGGGTGTGTGTAAACCAGGAAACCTCATGTACTCGGGATATAGACCGATTATAGCATCCAGCACTCTACTAAAGTGTCTACTCACAGTCTCAGCAGATCATGTAAAACGATGACCAATCACACGATTACGTACGTTATGTCTGACAGTATGAAGAAACATTACAACCTGCTCCTCCATGCTGCATCTCATGCTATCGGAAAGTAATTTTCGATCCCTCAACAGCGAACATAATTCAAAAAATTTGTCCATACCCATCCTCAGCTGCGCAAGATACTCAGTATCGCTCTTACGTATAATTCGGCTTATGAATTTATCCCTCTCAATATGGCTTTCATTGGGTTTAGCCTTTATACAGTAACAGCGATAATATTCAACCGCTCCCATTATAGTTACTGCAGCTGCAATAGTGGTTGTGGCAGCAGCTATTTCACTTTCATGCCAATCACTGCTAGATGATCTATCATCGGAATATTCCGCACTTTCGGAAGCCATGACAATTTAAAGAGAACTCGAAAAATTGATCTGATTTACAATTGGAAGAAAATGTAAATTTGACTTATATATAAACATGTATACATACTACAACAAAACTTGTACAATTCAAAATAACTGATAATACACTTGTTTATTCAAGCAATTTTTTTTATTTTTTTCTTCTTGTAGGCCTTTTTTTTAAAGATAGCATAATAACTGATCAAAATATGCTGGTTCTCATTAGGATATATATTATCATCAGAGCAGAATTAGAAGATGTACAGGAAGATATAAATAACACATTAAACACTTGTTTCTTACATCAGTTATTTTTTTAGGGGACAATTTTTTAACTTGCTGCTGAATAGATTAATACATCAAAACAGTATAAATCAATTTAACAAGATGTACACAAAGTTACAAAAAATACATGATCCACTTGGTTCTTCAAACGGTTAATGATTATATTAGAATATAATATTTTAACATCAGATAAGTAGAAAATTATAAGATGTACACCAGAATTAAGAACACATCATATAGCCAAAAAAATTTCTCATTCTAACTCAGATTGATACATGAAGCATGTAAACAGCAGAAAAAATAGATGTACACAGAAATCATAATAACTATTAAACCACATGTTTCAGGCTTATCAGTTATTTTTTTATCCTCTAAGATTTTTCTACTTTCTTCTGAACAGTATTGAGACATGAAACTGTTAACATCAAGTAATACATATACATAAAGTTAAAAAGTGTACATGAATCATTTGGTTCTTCAATTAGTTAATGAAGATATTAGAATAGATTCTTTTAACGGCAGATAATAGCAGAATTATAAGAGTACGGCAGAGTTAACAACAGATTATGCCTCTGAGAATTTTTTGTCGTTCTAACTCAGATTGATACGTGAAGCATATAAATAGCATCAAAAGAAGATGTACATAGATTTCACAGTAACAAGTAAACCACATGTTTCAGGCTTATGAGTTATTTTTTTCTTTCATCTTACAATTTTTAACTTAGTGCTAAACATATTGATACATCAAAACTATTAACATCACACTCACAATATATGAAACAAGTTACAAACAGTACAGAAATACCTCTATTTGAGATCAACCCAGACTGTGCAATTCCTTATGAGATAATGCTTACTCCCCAAAAACGAAAGGTTCGAAGACAAGAAATGTCGTTCAGGAATGGTTTTGAAATCTCAGAGAAGGGTTTTATGTAATACAGGGCATATCCATCTGATGGAAAGATTCGTCGATACAGACACCAACTGTACATGGCCTTCTGCAAACAGATGGGTGTTATGCACCCATCCTTTCCAGACTTCCAGTGTTCAGTGGAATCTTTTATCAAAATCGATATTGGATTCGTCAGGGGAAGATTGCCCCACCATTGCCCGTATACGCATAGAGATGGGAAATAGGGTGTATATGGTCAGGGTATATACGCCTAACCGTATAGAGAAAGAATACAATCTTGGTAAAAGTTGTTGGATGAATCCAAACCGATTTCCAGAGGAGGGAGGATCATACCTGAAGCAAGTGCACTACACAGTTGGACTGAGAAGCACGGACACCTGATTTGCAAAGAGGAAGGTGGCAGCAAGGTACTGTAGCCACTATAAGATGAAGTCTATCTAAGAAAGGGAATAATTTGAGTTCATCTCCGACATGCAGGGTAAGGGAGATTATCTACGGAGACGAATGAGTATAGCATCGCCCGTTCTCCCAACGAACAGATTGATATGGTGTATTTTCAACTTCTATCCATCTTCAATGCAATACAGCAAAGAGACGAGACCGGACGCTGAATAGCCGTCAACAGGTACTCTACAATCGATGACGAAAACTACTTCGACGCTGTATTCGCGTGCGTGGAATGCGTCGCTTGGCCGTTCGAAAACAAACAAAGGACATGTCCCATCAAGGTAAATAATACGATAGTATACACTCCCAAACGTGAATCCAAACATGCCCTAAATCTGGTCCATGCGGCTCCTGCAACAACCACGTCAGTTTCCAAGACCACTGGACCAATTACCCTAAAGTTTCGGAAGCAGATCAGGTCCTGCCACGCCTGGACGGAATTGGTCCAGGTAAGAGATATGTGCGGCCTACGGTGATGCATAGGTTTTATCCACACCATTCATCCAATTTTTTAAGCTTATTTTAAGGTATGAGCTCCAAGTGGATCATCATACGGTGGGGATAGAAAATTGTTTTAGGACCACACAAGTTGAACGCCTGTAGTTGAAAAGTTCCCGGGACCACACAAGTTAAAGATCAAGCTGACTTTTGTGTCATTCATCCAGGTTTGTGCGACCTTGCCAGCAGGTTGGATGGCAAATAAACATCACGGTCACCCTAAAAAAGTAGCCATCATTATCACCTTAAAAATGATCAGGAAAAGTGGATGAACGGCGTAGATAAAACCCATAAATAATGGTGGGTCCCACGGAGCCCTTGCACGGACCGATTTCTGTCCAGGTGGGGCCTGGGAATTTTGTGTTTTCTAAGGAAC
Source organism: Magnolia sinica (assembly GCF_029962835.1). Lineage (NCBI taxonomy): Eukaryota > Viridiplantae > Streptophyta > Magnoliopsida > Magnoliales > Magnoliaceae > Magnolia > Magnolia sinica. The sequence goes on along the minus strand of NC_080575.1, from coordinate 86,560,757 downwards.
CTGATTGCGTCCTGCCCCCGCCTGGATGATAATCCGTCCAGGTAGGGGCTGTAGGGCCCACCGTGATGTATGAGTTCTATCAACTCCGTTGGGGCCTACCCCGCCTGGACGATAATCTTTCGAGACAGGGGCTGTAGGACCCCCACCGTTTTATCCATGCCGTTAATTCATTTTTTCATATCATTTTAAGATAAGATTTGAAAATTGAGGCCGATCTAAATCTCAGATGGACTACACCACAGGAAGCAGTAGTGATAATGACGGCCACCGTTGAAACCTTCCTAGGGGCCACCATGATGTTAACTTGTAATCCAACCCGTTCATAAGGTGAAATAAACCTGGATGAAGGGAAAACACAAATATCAGCTTGATCCAAAACTTCCGGGCTTCCAAGAATGTTTTAACGGTAGGCATTCAATACCCACTGCGTGGTCCACTTGAGCTTTGGATCTTCCTCATTTTTTAGTTCATATCCTAAACTGATCTGAAAAAATGGATGAACAGAGTGGATAGAAACCATACATCACAGTGGTCCCACAAACCTCTGCCTGGACGGATGATTTGTGATACAGGGGGGGACAGTACACAATCCGTTTCCATTTTTTAAAATCTGTTTGGCTGTACGCGTGATTAACGCTTGATAAGAAATAATGACCCATGTTACGTGCCATGATTTTAGGTGATTTCATGTATATCATCAGCTCAGGTGAAGACCATTCAACTACTCAAAGGAAGCTAAAATAGACTGATAGAGACGTGTATGCCCATGATATGATGTGACTATGGATGCATTTCATGTGCATGCATACTTCACATACTTGATGGCGATTTTTCAAAAGTTGCCTATGATTCATACATGGGTACATGGTTAGGTGATCTATACCATCGATCTGATAGTCCCCACCGTTGGTGGGGGATGCCCCCCAAAAAATTTTAGATGAGATGATTCTATATCGTTAATTTGTAGCATAAATTATATGGTTAAGGATAAATGGTCATTGAAAATCAGGACGATTTTTTGGGTCTGGTTTAAACACTAGGCCCAATAATATCAACGGTCTAGATCATTTAAATGTGGATTTGGAAATGTTAATCCACTGTCAGCACGAGGACTCCCAAGAAGAGTTGCAATTGGGCCGGCCCACTTGAGGTCTCTAGGCCCAGATCAAATCCGACCAAAGTGGGCCCCAGGGCGGGCCTGAAAATTACCATGGGGTGTAACTTTGGTTTTGTGCACACGTGGGCACATCAGCTCATCATGCAAACGGCTCAACCTCATTGTTCCACGGGCTGAAAAGTATTGCATGTGAAACAAGCATGCATGATGGATGTGTGGAAAGAGATCCGTACATCTCCCCAATGGGATGATCTTTACCTTTCGATTTGTAGTATTCAATCTACGGTGGAGAAATGCAACCGTCTACGCTCAACTAAGGTGCCCAAGATTGGTGGTTAAGGTCTTCCAGCATGGGAAATATTTGGGTCATGATCAATGGTCTGGATCATGGGACCATAGTCCCACTTGTAGAGATCAAACGCTCAGAGGTGCCCTTAAATCTCAACCATATACGCTGGTTTTGAATTCTAATATGTGGGGCCCATTGGTGTGACACGTGTAGGTGTAGTACACGTGTCAGAAAAGCCAAGGATAGCTGGTTTTAAATTCTAACATTTGGGCCCAATGGTTTATTACATCCGTCCATGGACCATGTCCCAAAAGTCTCTCAGATTCGAAAATCTTAGGTCTCTCTTTCTGGTTGAACGTAGAATGCTCATGTATTTCTCTGTCCAACCGTCTGTTCGGTACGATGGTCCATGGGTTTGAGTTAAGTGGTCCAAGATGAATTCATTTATGAGTCAGTCAAAGTAGAATAATAGGGCACTGACTCAACTCATTTATTTTACAGCCTTTTAAATGTAAGTTCTCTTCGGTACGAATGGTCAGGGTAGATTACTTGGCCGTCCATCTGTTTTTTCTCGTGCCATTAAATGAGGCAGATCCAATTCTCAAGTGGACTGCACCACAAGATAACAGTGGTGATTGAAATCCCACCTTAAAAACATCTTTGGCCCACTGTAATGTTTATTTTCCTTCCAACACAAATATCAGATTAATCAAAAACTTCTGCTGCTCTTAAAAAGTTTTCAACGGTGGTCACTCAATTTCCACTATTCCCTTAGTGTGATACACATGAGATTTTGATCTACCTCTTGGTCTCATACCCTTAAAATAATATGTAAAAGTAGATCCACGGAGTGGATAAAACATATACATTACAGTAAGACTCAGGTCACGCTCCATTAGCGACTGGCGAGTGACACTGTGACAGCGTCAGTAAGCAATTTGCATCATGCCCTTTTGCATTTTACAAACAGCGTAGGTGGGCACCAAACAGTAGAGGTGGGCACCGGACGACTTAATCTACCTAACTTGACTCATCTGATTTGAGCAAAGCAACTAGGTGAGTCGGTCTGAACCAAGTACGCTTCACCCAATTCGAACTCAAACCGAGTCGAGTTCAAATTACTTAGTAATTCGACCCAACTCGACTCGAAACTCAATCTGGTTAGACCAGACTCTCTGACTCTACCCGCTGCACCCTACCGCGACCTAATCTCAAAACCTCTCTCTCCCTCCCTCATTCTCCTCGTCTTTCAAGCCTGATCTCTCTCTCTCTCTCCCCCCTCCATCATCCTCCTCATCTTCCAAGCGTGACAACCACCCATCACCATCACCCTCCTCCTCCTCCTCTTCTCTCTCCTCTTCAATCTCTCCCTCCCTCATCTCTCAATCCAACTCGGTGCCAACTCGACTCGACAGACTCGGTCCAATCCGTTTAGGCCAGACCGGACTCGGATCGAGTCAAGCATGTTAGACACGGTATCAAATCGGATCGAGTTCAAGCCAAGCCTATTTCAAAATCAGATCGATCCAAGTCAACCCTAACTCGGTCCAACTTGACTGGATGCCTAGCTCTAACAAACAGCAAGACAAAGTACCAAGATGGAACTCACTGTTCATGGACCAAACACGTTCTGTGCGTGATATCCAGTCCGTCCATCATGTGTGCACCTCAATTTTAGAATGACAGGCTTAAAATCAGCCCAATCGGCAACTTAGGTGGGCCACGTCACAGGTAAATTTGAAGAGGGGTGCAAAACATAAACCCGCCATGGTGTGTATATTCACTTATCAAGGGCGCTTCGCGAGTGCAGGCCACACCACATGAACTCTTTAAATTATAAGGAGAGTTTTACATTTCCCCGTTTTGCGGCCCACATGGGGTGAAGATAAACAGATCCAGCTAATGCATGGAGTAGATTCTATAACAACCACACGGTGGGCTCCACAGAGCTTACGTGTTTTACTACCCTCATGCACCTACTGCTGTAGAGGATTAGTCTCCGTTTGAATTAAAAATGTATTATTAGATGGTCTAAATCTCACCCATTTAACGGCCTTAACGAACTTTGATCGGTTTTGCCCCGGACCCATTTCATCGAAATCAGATTGCCTACTGAGTTACCCAATACGCTTTTATCATACTGAGTAAACTCAGTTGGGCCCACCATGAATGTATTCCATTTATCCAATCCATCCATCCGTTGTTTCATCTAATCTTAGACGTTGACCCAAAAATTGAAGCATATCCACAGCTCAAGTGGACCATACCACGGGAAGCAGTGAGAATAATGATTTTGACCGTTGAAACCTTTCTAGTGCCCAAAGTGATCTTTATTTGTCATCCAACATGTTCGTAAGATCACAAAGATCTGGATGAAGTGAAAAAAACAATATCAGATTGATCCAAAACTTTTGTGGCCCCCTAGAAATTTTCAATGGTAGACACTCAATTCTCACTATTTCCTATGGTGTGGTCCACTTGATTTTTGGATATACTTTATTTTTGGAATTGGGATCTGAAATTAACTGTTAAAATGATGGACGTGGTGGATCAAATACATAAATCACGGTGGATCCCACAGAGTTTACTCAGTACGCTTAGCGTAGTGAGTTACTCGGTACGCAATCCGCTTCCCATTTCATCACGGTACAGGTTTTAAATTCAGATTGGTCCCATTTCAGAGGGGCATTTCGGTCATTAAAAGGGACTGGATTCTTAAGTCATATCATATGAAGAGTAGGGATAAATCAGTAAATTTACAAAATACGTATGCGTCGCGAGAAGCTGACGACAGGAAGCGCGTGGGACCCACGACGACTATATCCCTCTTTCGTGGACTTTGGCGCACGGCCACTGTAAAGTGGGGCCCACAACAGCGCCAAAACGTTTAAAAAAGGAGCGGAATATATGGGACCTTGGGGAGCAAGGTGGGGCCCACCTCCAGAAACCGCCTACCTGCTCACTGAAACACTGAAACTACTCGACAGCGATTTCCCGCCAAATTAACAAAAAAAAGAAAAAAATAAAAACATAGGTTGCAGGGCCTGGCGGACCTTTTAACCTAAACCGAACACGTGTCCCCGAAGCCGACGGCTCTTTCTAGCTGGAGCTAATTACGCGTATCAACATCTCTCTTTTCACATGACGATAATCTCCCTATAAATTTCGGTTTTGATTTGACTAGAACGTCCTCACGAACTCCCTGGTACAACGTAATTTGATACTCTGGCGGAGTTGATGGGTTATATGCACATTCTTGTAAATTTATACACGTGGCAAACATTTATTGAAATTGGACCGTCCAAGTGGTGAGACACACTGTAGATAGTCCATGTACGTAAATTTGGTTTGAATGAATGATTTTAACCTCTGATTAATGAGAATTTGTTTGTTGAATTTGGACCGTTACTTCCTTTGATGTCATCCGTCCATTAAATGCCCATGAGTGGGCCATCCAATGGAGTTTGGATATTTTCAGGTTTAGGGCAACAAAACCAGACTCCATAGCAACTCATGCGAAGATAACATGAGGTTATTGGTTGAGGTGGCAGACACATACTCCCATGTTGGAAAGTTTTGGCCCACTTATCACCATGAATGTGTGGGAAGGATGATCTGATGATGATGTACAATGATATGTGCCTCACAAGTGAATGAGTGGACGGAATTGCCTATCGAGTTGATCAATAATCAGTAGAAAAAATAAGCTTGTCTTGATTTCTATACAACTCGAGCTTACTTTATCAACTAAATTTTGTGGCTTGAAATAGCACAAGACTCCATTTGGATTAAACGTAAGTCTCACATTTTTTAAAAATTATGGAGAAATATATCAAGTAGTAATTTTATTTGTTTCATTTTTTTCAATGATTCTGCATTTACATGACTTAATCTATTATATCATAATGAAATAGATTCAATAATATAAGCAAAACTAAATGACATCTTATTATTATCATATGAAAGATTTTAAATGAACATACTATCACTACAATAACCCTTTTAAAGTAAGGTTTCATTCTTAGTCATTACATGTTTATCAGAATCAAATTCTAATTTAACTCTAGCCTTGTTAAGAAGCAACCAGAGATTAAGTTATGATGAATATCAGGCATATGCATACAACATGTTCTTTAGCATCAAAGTCTTTCCCGATATGAGCCTTAGAACAACATTTTCTTTTCCAACAACTAAAGATGATCGAGCATTTTCGATGAACACTTGTTTCTCATCTCATATCGCTTGATATGAGGTAAACATGCCATGATACTTACAAATATGCCGAGTTGTCCTGGTGTCTAATGTCCGTTGCATGTTGTTTACTAAAAACACTTCGGACACTATAACGATAGTTATGTCCAGATTTTCTTTAACTTTAGCGAGATTGATTTGAGATTTAATATTTTTTTTAAGCCTATATTTATTTTCATAATGTACAGGCTTTTTACCGTAGTTAAAAGGCTCATTTTTCTTGAATTGACCATTGTTTTCTTTTTTAGTCTATACTCTTTATAGTGATGTCCAGCTTTCCACAGTTGTAACAATTTTTTCTTCTTCATTTTTTTTTTTTTTTTTTGTTATCTTGTGCCTGAGTTTTTTCCACTAGATTAGCCTTTGATACTGAGTCGTTTATATTTTTAATTTAGTCTATGTTTTTGTTAACATACTCTATCCTTTTATGTACGATTATATTTCCTAAAGAAATGTCATTGTTCTTGTGTTTTATTTGATTTTTGTAATATTTTAAAGAAAGATATAGCTTTTCAATCTACGTTTAAGATAGGAATATGTCATATATTTTCATTCCTTCGACCAATAGTTCACATACCATATTTTAATAATCGTGAATCTAATTTATGATAGATTTATTATTTGTCATTTCATAATGAATGACGTTTATAATAACATATTTCTTATATCCTGCATTGTCAATGATATATTTCTTTTTTAATATGGTGCAAATGTCCTTAATAGATTCATAAGAATGTATAATTCATTGGGCAATGTATTGAGAATATAATATTTACAGTTATTAACATCTCTAAATTCATTTTTGTTGGCTACATCAACTATAAATGAATTCGAAAGAATGTAAAAAATCTTTAGTGTTTTCAATGCAAAATTGATTTCTATTTTTATCGTTTGAAATTCTATCTAGCGAATGGTTCAATTTTGGACAATTCAATTATAGTGTTGACTATAATAGTGTCCTTGATTTACAATTTTCGATAATATAGTTTTGTTTGTAATATAGTTTACAACTAGTTCCAAGATGTAGTTTGAACATTGGTTACAAAAAATGTTAAAAGAAAAGGATTTTTTTGTTTTTTAAATAGATAATGAATTATTAGTCTATTGTTTTCAACAAATTAAAGATTTGGTTTCAAGATTGTTAGAATAATGTGCTAGAAAACAGTAGATAAAATTAAGAAAAAATAAAAAAGATTAATTGATAAAAATTAAAGTAAGAAAAAATTACTTGTTTGAGTCAAGACATGATTGAGTCACTTAGCTTGAAACCAAACATGCATTCTTAGACCATGTCTTGGGTGCAACAGAAATCTTGGATAGTTAGCCTCCAAGATACAATGACTATGACCTTGTCCCAACGGTGCACTCACTGTATATGAGCTCAAACTAACATACAAAACTTAAACCAAAGTGATTTGACTTGGCAACAAACTCAGTAGGCCAAACAACATTCAACCAGAGACGAATTTTAAAGAAACAGAAAGAGAAATAATTGATTTATGAGTGAATGAAAATGGATTAGGATTGATTTATTTATAGACCACAATCAAGTACTTAAAGCACCATTTTAAATGGGTTTGATCTGTTGAGTTTGAACCCTATTGGTGCGATCACCCAAACAGACACATCTCTGGATTGAAAATTCATGCAAAATCGACAAGTACGAGTATACTTGTGGAGCATAGAACAAAACCATTAGTGCGAGTGTACTCTTAATTGGCACATAGAACAAGACCCAAGCTTGGCTTTGCTTAACACATGCGCAAGTCCATGGCATGGCTTGGCCTAATGGCATAGCCCCCCATTGGACCAAATTCATATGCCCCTTGAGAAGGGCCTCAAGCCCCGTGCAAAACTCATCTCTTATATACTCGAGTTTTCCTTTGATCCTTTCCGATATGTGACAATAGAGCTACACAAAAAACAAAACAATTTTCAAAAGAAAAACAATGGGAGAAATCCAAATTTTGAAAGTTTTATTTTAAAAAACGTTTTAAAATACAACATTATTTTGTCAATCTCATCTATTGGTTGCACCCAGGAGGTGTCAGGAACTCTAAATGTATTACCCGTTTGGGTTTGTAATATTTTGCGGGTCGGATAGATATGGCTTTAGGGTGCTAATCAATGTTTCAAAAGCGTCAATGGTCCTTGAATTGCCCACAAATAGTTTTATCAAAACTCAAACGAAATTAGAAGAATAATCTAATATCATTTTTTTTTATAGAATGTTTACAACCATTGACCTGATTCAATCTTCAAATGAGTTCACATTATGCAAGGTTACGTCTGTATATTTTCAAAATCGTTTACATTTGTAGCTGGAAGATATTATTAATAAATAATAAAAAATGATAAAATAATAAAAAATCTTAGATTGAGCCAATTTCAAACTCTGGGTTGAAAACAGGTGCATTACAAGTATTTTTAACCAAGTCCAAGCCAGTGGACTCATATCCGACCCAACTCTTATAAGCGGATATGAGCACGGAAAACCACACGATCTAAATCGGGTGGGGTACTGCAGGTACCACGGATCCGGGTCCCTTTGAAAGCCATCGCAAAGAGAAGGTGGTCCAATCTCCCCAAGGATAAGGAACACGTCTTCCATTTTATTTTAAGAAGAGGGACAAAATCGTAATACGCCCTTTTTCTTGGCTTTGTTAGGAATGGCGAAAGCGATGTAGCCATGCGGCTTAACTACGGTTAACAAGTTGAGTTAACTCAACCCCCGGCATTTACACGGTTGGAGATGAGCTGTCACGACTCACGAGCAAAGCCCTTCACTAAGCATCCTACACGCACCTCTTCAGACTAACCTACACTCGCAGACACGAGTGCCGAAATACAACTCGTGCATGACACACGAGCAGTAAAATCTGTATTTATCTCATTGTAGATGCTCGGTCACAAAAATCAGGCCATTGAAAGGTCATTGTATCCAACGGTCCATATTCAATGTGAATTTGTGGTTGATTTCATCAGTAGATCGGTCTGATACATGGTATGTTCCATATACGTGTTTTGTCCGACTTGATTCAAGGTTCGGATTTTCTAAAAACATGTTATATTGGCACGTGCAAGCGCGTGTAGAAGTAGGTGTAGTGAAACAAGTGAGTTACTCGCAGGCCCCCATCGAGAGATTCTTATAAATCTTTTGAAAATCCCTTCCCTCTCTCCTTCTCAATCAATCGACTTCTCTCCATCCGTTGCTCTGATTTCTCCTTAAATCCCGGCGAATTCCTGTCCAAATTCACGGTGGACATTTCTTGAATATCTGGCCACCAGATTCCTTCTCTCGTCTCTCCATCACTACGAAGCTGACATTTTCAGGCGATTTCAAAGCCTCCGTTCGAACTTCCGGCCGTTCACTGTCAAGAAATTGCCTGCAATCAGAGATATTCCGATCGGTTTCTTGAATTTCCGGCCGTTCACTGTTATTTCGTGAAAATCGACTCTCCAGGAAAAATTTTCACTTTCCGGCGTGTTTTAAAGAGTTTCCGATCGGAATATCTCAGCGGTTTTTCAGATATCCGATCGAAGTTTCCGGTCGGAATATTTCAGCGGTTTTTCAGCTGTAGAGTGGCTTTTTTGTAAATTTGCAGAAGTTTCTGTCCAACTGCTGCGTACTGGTTTCCGACAATTCCTGGCCGTTGGATCACTGCTCTTACATGATCTTGTACTCTTGCATAGAAGTAAAATACGAAACTTCCCCTCAAAATCTCGGAGAAGGATTCAGCGGTCGAATTTCCGGCTGTTTACTGTAGTTTCCGATCAATCGATAGCTGAAGCTTCTGATCGGCGTGCATTTTCAGGCAAGTTTCTAGAATTTTCCGGCGGAATTTTCCGAGTTCACTAGAAAATGATGATTTTCTCTTGTTCTTGAAATGCAGGCCGACCGCGATTTTGCCGTTAATTTCTCGTCAGCTTCAAATGCGGTGGCGAGATTTCACGGTACGTTTCTTGATATTTATCATCTCATTTTTCCTGAATTTCTTGTTCCTCGCACGTGCAGACGATACACACGTGTTCTAGATCAACATCAATGCTCTATTTCACGCAATCCCCGCTTTGTAGATGCTATGCGTCAAAGATCAAGGCCATAGGATCAACGGTCCAGATTCTCTGTTTACGTACGGTCCACCTGATTATCTTATTGGTCCGATTACTGAGATATGGCGTCTAACACGGTTTGATTGCGTGAAGAAGGGATCCGATCTTCCATACGTGTACCTCTATGCACGTGTGAGGGAAATGTCTGCTTCCTCTATTTTGCAGTACTCTTCTAGAGTATGAGATAGCGTATGCACTCACAGTCTATTTTCATGCATCCACCAAACTACTTCAATCCAAACTGTCCAGATTGTGGGCCTCACTCAAAAAGGGGCCTAACGTAAAATTCACACTGAACGGACGATCTGAACCTTCCGTCTGTTGGGTGTTAAAAATGGAAGGCTAGAAAAAGTAGCAGGACTGAAATCAGCAAACAAATGCTCATCAATTGGACGGCTTGGATCTTCCTTTCACTTGAAGATTCTTCAGGCTATTTGTAACACATGGTGGGGGTCCACAATGACCGGTTTGGATTGTGGAACTTTACATCTCAGGTGTAATAGGTGCGAGCAATGCCAAATCCGGCGGTGCATGCATATGGAGTTTGTATGCGTGATGTGATGTATACTGTGGCGATTGAGGTCGGGCCACGTACTGATGGTGAAACGTCACCGTCCATCAGGTGGTCCCTACGGTAGTGTTTTTATGTCCAACAAACAATAGGTAGGTTAGTTGCGCGTGAGACACCCGTTTCATGGAGGAAGCGAATTGCGTACTGAGTAGCGTACTGAGTAAACTCTGTGGGGCCCACTGTAATTCATGCATTGTATCAACTCCGTCCATCCGTTTTATCATATAACTTTAGTGCTTTAAATCAAAAATTAATCATATCCAAGGATTAAATGGATGACACCACCTGAAACAGTGTGAATTGAAGTATACCGTTGAAAATTTATTGGGGTCCACAGAAGTTTTAGATCAAAATGATATTTGTGTTTTCCCTCCATTCATGTCTTTGTGATCTTATGAACAGTTTGGATGAGAAATAAACATCACTGGGGGCGTTAGAAATGTTTCAATGGTGGAAATCAATACTTCCACTGTTTCCTTTGGTATGGTCTACTTGAGCTTTTGATATACTATAATTTTGGGCTCAACCCCTAAAATGATCTGTAAAAACGGATGGACGGTATGGATAAACCACATGAATTCATAGTGGGCCCAACAGAGTTTACTCTGTACGATAAGAGCCTACTGAGTAACTCAGTACACAGTCCGATTTCTTTCATGGAAGGGCCGTAGGTCGTATTGATGTCAGTCGCGATTGAGGTACAATGCACGACACAACCCCGTGAATGCGTGCACGTGGCTCGTAGGATGATCCCAGCGGTCCAAACGGTGGCAGGTGGATGAATGGTCTTGGTCCCAAAATTATCTGGTACTTAGTGGGGCCCACTGGATGGACGGCTGGGCCTGGTGATGGGCGCTTGGCCGGATATGAACTGGTTATCTGATCTAAACAGTCTATCTTTTGGCCCATATGGTGAATTATGACCATTGATACAGATATGCGACCTTTGATTAGAAACATCGTTAGCCATATCTAACATCATAAATCAATGGTCGTTGTCATCCTTTCAGTTAGATTTTTTTTTTAATTTTTGGACAATCATAGCAGCATTCAGAACATGGACGATCCTGATCATCGAACAATCTCAGCATGTGGGGCCCACTGGAGGAAGCATAATGGCGGGCTTAGGTCTACTAACTTGGCCTCGCAAGCATGTGTTACCTAGAAAGGGATTTTATCAATTTTCAAGCGGACGCGGATTTCCTGTGAAAGCCTTTCGCAGGAAAGTTCCGGCCTTGGGAAACTAGGTGGGGCCCACCGTGATGTTTGTGAGAAATCCACCCCGTCCATCCGTTTTGTGAGATTATTTTAGCCGTGTCCACTACTCAAGTGGACCTAAAACGTGAGGATTGAACTTCCATAGTTGAAATATTCGTGTGGCCACATAAGTTTTGAATCAGGTTAATATTTGTGTTTTCAGTTCATTCAGCAGGAATGACGTTATTAACGGTATGAATGACATGTAAACATCACTACCGACCCCACGGAGGTTTCAACGGTAGGAATTTCCGTGCGGCCCACTTGAGTATTGGATCCTTCTCAATTTAGGTCTAAGTCCTAAAATGGGCTCATAAAACGGATGGACAGTGTGGATTTCTCACAAACATCACGTTGGGCCCACCTATGTTTATAGGCAGGAACTTACTGCGAAAGGCTTTGGCAGGAAATCCGCTTCCTTTTCGAGCAGGGCAGGTCGGGATATGCCAACCAACCATTGCATGTGTACGTTCGCATGGTCACCATTTTGTTGATGGTGTAAAACTAACATGGAAGCTTAGGCCCTGTTTAGCATTTATAGATGGGGGCCCTCGTTAGTTGCCTTGCACAGCGGGCGCGGGCTCTCGCTTCTTTGAAACTGTGGGACCCATCTATCGTCAGGCAAGATTTTTATTCACGAGGGTGAGTGGGGTCCACGTAGAGTCATGATTTTGGTACTTGAGTACCTTCCTCTTTCTCATTATGATAACTAGGGATTTTTCTATCAAACATTGAATGTGGGAACGATCCTCTGTTGAAGGGATTTTTTTGCTTTACGAATCCAGATCCACGTCGCTTGAGCATGCTGATAGTCAGCCTCTCTGGCGTCTCGTACATTTACCAAGATCTGGACCGTCCAAGTAGCTTGCCCCACCACGTATGGAGCATATTGACAATGATCCAACAATCTTTTAACCATCTGGTCAGTCACATTTAATAGCGCCAGCTATTGGATGGCTACCGTCGTTTGATCAAATGCCTTCCATGGGCTATGCTCCTCCTGACAAACGATAGCCACCGATTGGTTGGAACAGTACTCAATGATTGATTCTAGCCATCAGTATCTCCTTTAAAATTCTCCCATGGGCCATAGTGTACAGAATAAATGGATGGCTGGAAATAAACTGTTTTAGATACTCAAACGTCACACATTGTGACCGACTTTTACACCAAAGACCTAATCTGTGTGACCACTTGATCTGGCTCTCCACTTGGCAATACCTCGTAATGGGCATCGTATGTCTGTTTAGATTTCGCAATGTAGGCTATTCATGCATAGAGTCGAGGGATCCTCTAGATGGACGCTCTAGATCTACTTCACCATTCACGACGTGTCAGCAATGAGCATCTCCTACACACAAATACACAATGCCTCAGCTCAGTCTGAGTATCAACCTGCACTGTCCAATAGCTTTGCATTAGAACCGGCTCTGTAATATAATCCTATCTCAGTGCACATGTCCATCATTCCGGACGGTCCAGTTAATGGGCTATACCCCTAAGAAGCTCACCAATCAACTGATCCTAACAGACTCCTTTTTGTACCATTAACCCAAACTTTATGTTGACTCTTAGAAAGCATGCCATTGATCAGGATGGAAACATGTCATGCAGTGTGATATTTAACTATGTTCCATCCAAGAGGTGGCCCATTGAGTGAACGATCAGATCAATGGTTTATGCAGTTAGTGTTAGTGTATACTGTATACCCCTTTACTGTATCCTTCATTGCAGATGATAAACCTTATATTTTGGGGTGTTGTTTTACTGAATCAGGAGGAAGGACCGGTGGATACAATGACAGAATTGAAGAGACAGCTAGGAACGGTGGACCACAACGGCACCATTTGCAGCCCCATGAAGAGGCATAGAACTCAAGGGCCTATTTCTACAAGGGTCTCTGCTTATTTCCTCTTATAACTATTTTTATTGATTTAATTAGCCAACGTTCGCTAAGCCCATACACCGTGTATGTGGTGGCACAGGGGCATGCAATCTATATCACCTGGTCCAGGAACATCAGGCTGACAAAGAAGTGTTTGTGTATCCATCTATATGGATGGATTGGAGTTCATGCTCATGTGCCATGCTAGAACATGTGGCACACATGTTGGCCTAGTAAAAGCTCTCTAATAAGTCAGTTCCGACCTTGAAATATCTATTGATTTTGTTATTGAGAGAAGAAATTTGGGCTGCCTGTGGCACAGGAAAGGAAAGACAAGGTTGGAGAACGAATATCAGCTCTGCAAGAGCTCGTCTCCCCCTATGGGAAGGTAATTTGTAGTTTGCCTGATGGCATTGTTGTCTTCTTTTTTAGCCAATATGACACACATGTTTGGATCTGAACCATTCATTCGGCCTAGATGCCTGGCCCAGGAAAAGAGCTGAACAACTTATTGAGTGAGTGGGCCATGGCGTTCAAAACAACAGGATAGGTTACACTATGATGGGAAATATAGTCCACATTCGACTGTATAGGTGCACCACCAGACTGAGTAGACTGGCCTGATTCTTGTGGGAAAGGGCATCTACATGTTGGGTCCCACCTGGATGGTCAGCATATCATGTGACACTTGGCACATGTGGAAGCATCTACGTGCCACCAGTGCATTTGATATTTTGAGCAAATTTTCTTTTTCTTTTTTCTTTTTTCTTTTTATTTATCTTTTCTACGATTGCTTTGATTGCAGACAGATACAGCTTCAGTTCTTCTAGAGGCAATGGAATACATCAAATTCCTTCAAGATCAAGTTCGAGTAAGGCTCTTCTGATTGCAAAACCATGCACGGCATTGATTATTGATTTAGAAGTTCTAGGACAGACTGGCAATTTGTGCGGTGCAGCCTTTTGGTGATCCATACTGTTCACAAGTGAAATCTTGGATGAAGATACCTCAAAATGGCACCTATCAGATGATCCTAACCATCCAAATTCAAGCTCAACCATTACTTGCAATTGTCCACCTGCTAGTGAGAAAAAAGATGGTTAGGATAATTGAGCGGCAAGATACTCCTATCCCATGAACATGTCCACCAGACAGATGGCCCCCATTAATCGCCATTTCTTGTTACAAAACAGATTCACTTACAAAATGCCGCTTTAAAAAGAAGAAGAAAAAAAAAATAGCCGGTGAAAGCTAGCAAAATCCATGAGTTGATGATTCCATTATGTTGTTATCATTGTATCAGGTTTTGAGTGCCCCATACCTCCAGAACACGCCGCAGCCAATGGTGCAGGTGAGAAAATTGTAACTGGTTCTCTTCGTACATTACTGCTTACCTGATTGTAAGCTCAATCCCAAGAAGTGGAACTGACATGCATTTTGGGTTGTTCCGTTTCAGGAATCAGAGTACTACAATCTAAGAAGCCGAGGGCTGTGCCTCGTGCCAGTCGAATGGACAGTAAGAGTCGCCCGCAGCAATGGGGCCGATATGTGGGCCCCTACCATGACTCCTACTAACCAATGAAGAGCCTTTTTCTCTACTTTTGAATTTGGAATGATCTGCTGAAGTGAGATGTTGCAAGCTGAATTGCAAAGCAGTATCATACAAGTGCTGGGAACCAGGTTGTTTATAGTGCATGAACCACCCACTTTGGGGGCCATCAGATAAACAGCTATCTCCGTCGCCAAAACCAGGGGCCCCACTGGCAAAAAAAAAATCTGAAAGATCCGGACCATACCTGGGAGACACTGGACCGAGCATTATATAATTTACCATTCCCATGCTGACACACATGGTCCCAACTTAGAAATGCCAGGGCTCCAAAGCAAATGAGAGGTGGGTTGGAAGGCTGAGAGGAATTTCATTCCCATAACTGGGATTGAAGCAGAACCGTCTGATTGATCCGCATGGTTTTGAAAAGGGGAATCTACAAATATTTGTCAAAGGGCAATTGCGTGTATCCAGCCCTATATATTCCATATTAGTGTATTTAGCAGAATAATATCTATATATATCAGCAAGCATTCAGCTCCTTAATTTCCATGCATTGGTTTGGGTTGGAAATGAAAAAAAGCTCCTTAATTTCCATGCATTGGTTTGGGTTGGAAATGAAAAGAAGAGATGGTATCCATCTTTCCGGATGAAAAACACTGACAAATGAAAGGTATTTCCCATTCACTGCAAGGACAAGAAAACCATGAATATCATACATTTCCTCCAATGAAAAGATTTGGTACGAGACATTCTAAAACCTGATTTTCTTTGAAAGTATATAACTTGTGTGGAGATTTCTTACTCCATTGAAGCACCAGAAACATGGATTGTTGCATCAAACAAACAGCAGCAATCATGCCAAAGGTCTGTGGAGATTACCATGTTGTGTAAGAAAATCCAATTCGTCAAGGTATTCAGATTATAACCATCATTAGAACCATACACACACAAAACTCATCTGGACCACACCAAAATTGCTTGGGCTGGTGGTTTGTATATTCTCTTCATCCTGATGATGTGCACCTGATTAATAATGTGTTTGATTAAAGATACAGAGACCATAGTGGTTCCACACAATAACCTTACGGTCAAATATCATATCCCCATGTTTCGGGATGTATGGCCCATTCAATTCAAGTTGTTGATCTAGCTTATGTTTGTCCTTAGGGCCTAACATTGATGATAGAACCTGATGGACTGGATTTTACATTTACAACATTGGGTACTACCAACTTGGGTGTTTTACACATTGCATAAAATAGGTATTAATAGAGGTAGAGGAACAGGTGCTGCAGAGGATTCCAGTCCCAAACAACAAGGCATATATAGCGCCCCTACCGCACACACAAAAAGAAGGTTCAAAGCTCAATGGTATGGGACATATTCATGGAATGACCCATGTAGGAATATAAATTATAACGTTCCTTCAACTCACTATCCAACTATTCAAGTATGCCCATGAGAAATATTCAGAAGCCATGCTGACAAAAATCTTATTATTGAGGTGGAATGAATGCGGCTACTTTAATGTTGAACATCGGATCAGTTAGGTGGGGGAATGTAACCAGCAAAAAGTAATTGGAGGATCGGGAGCCAGCGATCTCCTCTGCACCAGCAAAAAGTAAATGAGTGGCCCAAATCTATTTGAAAGCAAGGACTGCTACCATTTTCCACGATCTAGTATGACAATGTGGATGGGTTATTAGGTTGAGAATCACATTATTGGACAACTGTCAGTCCCTGTTTCAGTTGCAGGGCTGAGCTTGGATGGGTGGTTTTTGGTGCATCTTGCCTATCCATGTTATAATAACCCTCATCAGAACAGCAGTCCCAAAACACAGACCCAAACATGAACAGACAATGAGGAGGGAATTGCATAGAACTACTACAGAATCCCTCTTTTTAAAACCAGACAAGGTCAATAACTGCTAACCATTTTCACCTCATCGGCTCCAGGAAATGGTTAAAATAAAGGCTGACCTACTAATAAACTTGTTGCAGAAACATCATATAAAGAGAAGGGAAAAGAAAAAAATCACAGGACTTATCAGGGAATGACATCACCATGATAACTCGTGAAAGGATTTCTGCTACAGCAGGAAAGAGCTAAGGCCCAGGGGACCTTTGGAAACACCTTTTAAGTGCCCGACTCCAATGGTCTGCTGCCATTTTAACAATGGAACATGCAATCACAGCCCTCCTAATTGCTGACCCAACAATGGGATGGAGCATCACCCATGAGCCACACTAGGTAGATGATAGCAACCATCTGGCATTTGGGCCACTCGGTATTTTACTTTTAACCATCCATGTTATGGTGACACCAAATCGATAATTAGGAATTTTTCGGTAAGTGTGATTTTTGAGATGCACTCCATCCATGGTTCTAAAACTTGGTGACCATGTCGGCCGAGTCAAAACTCAAGTAGACGAGATTTCAAGCTGAGTAATCGAGATTCGAGAAACTTGAATCACAAGAGAGAGTCAGTTCCGACTCAATCGAGTCCTCGATTTATACCCAACCTGGCAGGATATTTAGTTGAGTACAGTTTTTGAACTATGATCCATCCAGGATGTGCCCCACAGATCAGATTATCTAGATATCCATAGAGGCAGGTCAAATGTGAGGAGGATATATCACCATTATGAAAATGGTGGCCACGGGAGTCCTGTCCCAAAGGTAGTAAGTGCTTGTGACTGGTTTCAACTTCCAACTTCCAACTTGGTTGACGGTAGCTGGCAAAAGATATCAACATCCGAGACAGTGACTGGCAACAACTTTCAACTTGCAATTCCAGGACGATCTGCCAGTTTCAAGAAACCCATCACCAATAACCACCTACTACAAGATGTCAATAAATACCAAGACTATCGAACACTGCTATTGTCTGTATCTAGCATAAGAGGAACATCACAAACTGGTGGATATTTGATCACTCAATTACTATAACAGCCAATATTTTGTACTATGTTTGGATAGTGTGCTTCCAATTATATAAATGAATAACTGCAGATCACATTTAAAAAATAATTTTTTTTTAAAAGGCGAAGGACAAGATCAATTTTTTATCATGCTCGTTTCAACGTCCCATGGATGACAGCAAAATCTCCAACTGAAATTTCAAGTCCCTTGTGCAACTTTAACCAAATGGTGTTTGACAGCCCTGCTACGGTTAACATGTGATGAAACTCAAGGTACTTGAGAGCTCTACAAATAAAAGCTTCGAGTGTTTGCATTGGGTTGTGCATCATACAGGAATTGAACCCATGAATTTACGAATTATAGCCATTCGGCCATGGATGCTTAACAGGCAGCATCATACATCATGAATAATCAAATTCCAATTGAAATGAAATCTTTAGGAGGAGCCAATGAAACATCATCAATTCAAATCCTTGATCTTCACATTGAGAGAGATTGAGAATTCTCACTATTTCTTAGAAACTGTAGAGACATCAAACCTCTGAACTACAATTCATTTTTTTTTTTCCTAAAGAACATGGTACTCATCTTTCTTTGGCTAGTTTCTGCATCTTTAGCCTACCAAAAGCAGCAAGCAGGAGAGTTGGAAACGAAGTAGGAAACAGGAAAAGACATTAATGACCTTGGAGAAATCACAGCGGTTTGAAACAAGAGTGGCACCATCCCAAGTAGAAAATCTGTGCAATTATATTCCATAATGAAATGGAAAGCTAAGATGCCAAACCCCAACATCATAATTGCAAATTTGAAAATTTGAGTAAATCTAATTATTGAAACTAAATCAAATAGGACAGAGACTCCTATATAGCAATTACGAGAGGAGAAACGGAACCTGATATTCAAATCTTAGCTTGCTGATGCACCAGGCTTCACCTTCTCTCTCAGGAACTGCCGTATATGTTCACGTTTCCAGTTGTCAATTCTGCAAAATCAAATATAGAAACCCTCAGTGCACAGAAAATAGCCCTCAATTTTGAGGGTTTTTTTTTTTTTTTTGGTGTTATGACACCGTTTTCTATGGTTTGTGATTTATGAAATCGATCTTGAAACAGAAAAGTAATGTTTTTCTGATTAGTTCTCTAGCAGTTTTGTAGTAAAATTTCTGCTATGCTTTTGTTTCCACTCCTATGGCATTAGTTTGATTTGTTAACTCCACCTGAGTCTGACTGCCAGCCATCTGCCTAGTAAAGGAGGGTTGACGTCAAATAGGTAGCCTGTCGTGAACTTTTTCCAAGCAACAATGAGAATCCCTGATTGGGGTGTTGATGATTTTTCAAAATTCACAAAGAGACTTTAGGCCAATAAGCCTCATTGGCAGCCCTTACAAAATCTTGGCTAAAGTCCTCGAAAGCAAATTCAGAAAAGTCCTGCCCTTGGTCATTTTGGAAAATCAAGGTGCATTTATTGCGGAGGGCAATCCTAATGCAGAGGCATTTTCACACTGGGCTCAAGTGGGGTCGCCTGTTGGATGCAGAGGCACACTCAGGGCGGGTGACCCATGCGATTTGGGGCCCACGGGGGAAGTCTCGTGTTCGAGACTCCTCACTGGGGGTGATTAATGTAGGGGCATTTTCACACCGGGCTCGAGTGGGGTCGCTTGTGGGATGCAAGGGCATACTCGGGATGGGTACGGCCCACAGAGAAGGTCTCGTGTTCGAGACTCCTCACCAGGGGTGATTAATGCGCATTTCACACCTGGCTCGAGTGGGGTAGCTCGTAGGATGCGGGGACACACTCAGGGTGGGCGGCCCATGTGATTTGGGGCTCACGAAGGGGGCTCGGCCGAGGTCCTAACCCATGAGATGTGGGGCCTGGGCTATGAGATAAATGGATTAATTCGCCATACTCTAACAGTTCGAGCTTTTAGAGCAAGTGGTTAATTGTCCTGCATCAAATTGGTATCAGAGCGGGAGGTCTCGTGTTCCAGACTCCTCACCGGGGGTGATTAATGCAGGGGCATTTTCACACTGGGCTCAAGTGGAGTCGCCTGTTGGATGCAGGGGCACACTCGGGGTGGGTGACCCATGCGATTTGGGGCCCACGGGGGAGGTCTCGTGTTCGAGACTCCTTACCAGGGGTGATTAATACGCATTTCACACCGGGCTTGAGTGGGGTAGCCCGTGGGATGCAGGGACACACTCGGGGTGGGCGGCCCATGTGATTTGGAGCCCACGAAGGGGGTTCGGCCGAGGTCCTAACCCATGAGATGTGGGGCCTGGGCTATGAGATAAATGGATTAATTTGCCATACTCTAACAGTTCGAGCTTTTAGAGCAAGTGGTTAATTGTCCTGCATCAAATCCTCAACAGTGCACTACTAGCCCACGAATGCATTGATTCAAGAAACAGGGAGAAAAAAAAGGGGGCAATATGCAAGCTAGATATTGAAAAGGCATATGATCATGTAGACTGGGGTTTCATGAAATACATGTTGCAAAGAATTGGATGTGGATCGAGATGGGTTAGTTGGATAATGGAATGTGTGTCCTCCACATCCTTCTCAGCGATGGTCAACGGATCCCCAAAGGGATTCTTCAAAGCTTCTAGGGGTCTAAGGCAGGATGATCCCCTCTCTCCCTTTCTATTCCTAGTGGTTGCGAAAGCTCTTAGTACCATGTTATCCAAAGGGTAGCAAAAGGGGCTCATTTCAGGTTTTCAAACTTCTACTTTTGGGCCTACGATATCTCATCTTAAGTTTGCGGACGATACTTTACTGTTTTGCGACGTGGACTGGGTCAAGATTGACAATTTGAGGAAAATATTGGGGTGTTTTAAAGAGGTTTCAGGGTTGAAGATAAACATGGCTAAATCAGAAATGCCGGGTATTGGTATGTCAAATGAAGAGTTATTAAACTATGCAAGAGTAGTTGCGTGCCGTACAGGATCTTTTCCATCATCTTATTTGGGACTCCCACCATGCTTAGGAAAACCCTCCCAAGCATTTATGGAACAAAGTTATAGAAAGATCCCAATGGAAATTGATAGAAAAAATCAACAAATTGAGGGATTTTTTGTGGCAAGGTACAGAGGATAAACACAAATTTCATCTTTTGAAATGGGAAGAGATTTGCTATCCCCTAGTCGAGGGAGGAGTTCGTTTGAGAGATCTCGCATCTATGAACGAGGCTTTGCTCAGTAAATGGCAATGGAGATTCGGAACCGAAGAAAATAAACTTTGGAGGTAAGTCATTGCTCAGAAGTACGGATTGGAAGAAAGAGGCTGGGTGACCAAGAAGCCATCATTATACCATACCTCCGCTATTTGGAAGGCTATATCCTCGGTGGTCCCATCAATTATGAGTTCTTCATTTAATCATTATACCGTACCTCGGCTATTTGGAAGGCAATGGACATTCGGAGCCGAAGAAAGTAAGCTTTGGAGGAAAGTCATTGCTCAGAAGTACTGATTAGAAGAAAGGGGCTGGGTGACCAAGAAGTCATCATCATACATTACATTGGTTATTTGGAAGGCTATATCCTCGGTGGTCCCATTGATTATGAGTTATTCTTCATTTAATCTTGGTGACGAATCACGGATTCGTTTTTGGGAGGACACTTGGTGCGGTTGTAGGCCTCTAGCGGAGGATTTTCCTTGGCATTGCTCTCTTCGGAGAAGAACATTTCGGTCCAAGGGTGCTTCTCATTTGAAGGCAGTAGGGGTGCATGGTGTCCTCCATGTAGAAGGGCTCTTTCAGATTCAAAAGCAGAGGAGTTCGCAAAATTATTGGAGTGTCTCCAACTCTATTTTCCTTCCGCATAATTGAGTGATTCTTTGGTCTGGCCGACTACTCCTTCAGGTGCATTTTCGGTTAAGTCATTTTACAATACAATCCATCCTCAAAGGAATCTCCACAGCAACATCTACCCATTTGAATTTTGGTTCTACAGGGCCCCTCCTAAGGTAGCATGCTTCGCATAGTTGGCGGGTTGGAAATGGACCCTTACGAATGACCATCTACAAAAAAGGGGAATGATCCTACCAAACATTTGTCTTCTATGCATGATGGATGCAGAAGGACTCGACCATCTTCTAATCCATTGCCATTTTGCCAATCAGCTGTAAAGCCACATTATGAAATTTTTTGAAGTGTAGTGGGTCATGCCATATTCAGTTCCAAACCTTATCCTGGCGTGGCACGGCATCCAGCTGCCAAAACATTGCCTTCCTCTGTGGAGATTGAGCTTTCTAGCTTGTTTTTGGAATATATGGGGCAAACGTAACGCGCGTTGCTTTGACGACAAGTTTAAATCATGAGATCGAGTTCTTTGGAAATCTAAGAGAGACGTATCAGATTGGGCTTCGAATATTCATCACGTTGACACTAATGTAGCACGCTCCCTTTTGGGTTGTTAACACGTTCTCTTGTATTCTTTCGGCTTTACTATTTGTCAGGTTGCTCTCTAATAAAATCTTCTCATTTATAGCTGTTCAAAAAGAAAAACAAAGCAACTAATGACATTAATAGTAGCAAATATAAAAATGGGAATAAAAAGCCTATACAACTGATTTTATGCTAACACTCCATCCCAAACCCTACTGCTTGGACTAGACCACGGAATCTTAACTAGTTCCCTAACTTGATATAACATATAACTTGAGAAAGGGCCTCTTAAGCAATCCTATGGATTAGGGTGCTAGCCCCTAATCCTTTTTAGGTGGGGTCGAGGGATAACCTCTCAACCCCTAATCCCTCCTTTATTGTTGCTCTTTTTGTTTGATTAATGAAGTTTTGAGTTTCCATTAGAAAAGAACTAACAGTCTAACAGTATGGAAATTGGAAACCAAGTTTTCACCCAACTTAAGCACTTAACTAACTCTTTCTAACTAACCACTGATTAACCAAGGCCTGTGTACTAACCATACTTAACCAAGATATCAAACCATGACTAAATCAATTCTAAGCACTAACGGTGACATGTGATGACATCAAGATCACATCTTGCCACAACCATGTTCCCTATTGTAACTAGGTTATAACTTCTTGAATTCTTGCCCGGATTATGTGATCTGGTAGTTGTTGGAAAGGTAACTCGATAGGCTATCAAATGGTATCGACCTCGCATTCTTGCCATGCTTGCATTGTTTGAACCCAAAAAACCATTTTCTTGGATCGAAATTAGTTAGGTCCCTTCAAGATGTGAAGATCCAGAGCCTCTTTACCTGCATCCTTACATGGTGCCTTCAGTTTGGGAAACCTCTTACTTTGGCATGCATTATGTGCCTACTACTGCCAGTAGGTTATAACATGAGCATTGTTTGAGCAATCACTATGATATCATCTGTGAATAACTAGAGGGATTTAGTTGGCCAACCTACAATGCCCAGACATGGATGCAGAGACAATTAAAGAGAGGGAATGGACACTCCAGCATTTTATGAAGTCCAGGAACTAGATATGGATAAAGATATCCCCATCTGACACATCGTTCTAAATAACAAGCAGACTAGAGTAGGATAAATTTTAACTATGTATTATAAGTATCCATGAGAATCTGCTACCAATGTCACTATCAGTACCTCTAAGTGTATATCTCTAACCATTTCGGTAATCTAGGGGCTAAAATAGTTACATGCTAGGATCTAGAAGATGAAGTATACTGAAAGCCAAGAGAAATGCATGAGAGAGAGAGAGAGAGAGAGAGAGAGAGAGAGAGAGACCTTATGGTTTCCTTGTGATGGCCATCATCATCCAGCATGGCAAGTCTTGGTGGAGAAGCATATACATATTGGACTTTAAGAGAGGGGAACTGATCCTTCTCTTCCTCGATGAATCCAACAACTTCAGGATAGAATACAAGTTTCCTCATGCATACCTCTAAAATTGCACCTGAGTAAGTAACCTGCAATAGCAAATAGAATAGGTCACTTTCAATTGTCCTTCAGACAAAAAGAAGATATCCTATTCTTTGGAATCGATGGATCTAAAAAAGTGTACTTATTCAAGAAATAAATAAATAAGCTTCCTCAACTAATAATTTAGAACAGCCTCATCACAACATGATACGTAGTCATTATATATTACAACTGCTTGAAGAGTCAGATTCAAATGTGAAACATGCTTCTTTCATCTTTTTTTCTTCTTTTTTTTTTTTGTGAAGAAAAATAAAAAATAAAAGAGCAAAAAACATACAAAACTACAGCCAGGAGTCATGATGAGCTATCGTCTTCCCAAGAGGTCAAACGTAAAAAAAATACAAAGAAAACCCAAAAAAAAAAAAAAAAAAGCACTCAATCGTCCCGTAACACCCAGCAGCCCACAAAGCCTATACCTTCCACACATGCCATGGCACTGAGCATGCCAGTTTGGATTTTTTTTTAAAAATGGGATTGATATGCCTCTGAAATCTGGAAGATACAGGGCCTAACCCACCCTCATAAAAATAATCTTTCTGGGAATTAAATCCACCTTTCCTCTCTAACTTCGAAAATACAGGCATTCTTTTCTTTCCAGACACCCCATAAAACTGAAAACAGCACCACCTCCCATAAAATTGAATCTCATGAGGCAGACGGGTCTCTTCCTGATCCCACCATCAGATCATAAAAGGACACACTATACCAAATAGATTGGAAATACTTTCCCAGACGGCCCTTGTGACTTTGCAATGAATAAAGAGGTGTTTAATGGACTCTTCATCCTCCTTGCATGAAAGCACATGTTTGGAATTACCATTTTCCTCTTCTTGAGATTATTAACGGTGAGAATTTTATTAGCCATAGCAATCCACACAAAAGCTTGGACAGTGAGCACTACAAAAGCTTTCCACACCTTCAGCCTTGAAGATGGATTTTCGTTGATTTCTGTCACAAATTTCAAGAATCGATCAAAGAGAAATTATCATGCTTCAACATTTCCAAATTTGCCCGCCTCCAATCAATATTCCAGTAAGGCTTTTGAAAGAGGTAAATCATTAAGATTCTGGTGAAGCATCACATTCTAAAAAATCGTACCCAGCCCCCACTAACATCACAGAAAACCATAGCCTTTGCTTCTTTATTTCTAGAAAGATGGAAAAGTGAAGGAAAGGCTTCCAAAAGGAGGATATCATCAGTCATGAGTTTGGTTCAAGCTTACCTGGATCATGGGTGGAACAGGCACACACTAGGTACGTACAGTATAGTTTTATATACAGATTCATACAGTTCTTCATATGCAAAATGATAAATATTATCATTATAGGTCCTGTGTGCATGGTATTATATAATGAGTGCAGTTAAATAAATCAAAGTATCAATCTCTATGTTCAGAATATGTATTGACATAACAAGTTAATCTACATGTTACGAGTATCGAAGCATTAATTTGGATCGGCAAAAATAGTGACGTGGATTGCAAATGACCCATAATCCAGAATGTTTTTATTTTTTATTTTTTAAGGTAACGATTTTATTGTAAAAGAAAATGAAAGCTGAACAACCAAAGACAAGCAACAAGGCAAACCAAGATGAAGACGAGAGGGGGCACTCAACAAGAGCCTTTGTATTTGAGGCCCAGCCCATTACATCCAAATTTTCCCTCCTAATGACCTCCGAAAACAGCCTGCTACAATTACACAACCACTGATTATTCCTCTCTCCCCATAATCCAGGCTGTAGGATTTGGAACAGAAAACATAGGGGGGTTGGCGATCAAGCTAACATCCAATTTTTCCCTTCTAAAGACCTAAACCAGCCCACTATGATTATGGAAGCACTAATTATTTCTCTCTCCCCATAATCCAGATCGTAGGATTTGGAATAGAAAATGTAGGGGGGCTGGCAATCAAGGTAACATTGGTTTGATTCCCCATATAGATGTGCATCCCCTTTATCCTTACTAATGCTTTTCCTCCATGAATTTGGCATTTTCTATCTTAAAAGTTTCTCCAAGAAGACTCATTAACCAAACAAATCTGACCTCACTTACGTCCTCCCTAGCCTTACTGATATATTGTCCATCTAAAAAGCTTTTATCCAATCCAATGTAATTGAATCTGGGTTGAGTTTTTTGGCCTAATTGATAATTGGGTCAGATTCAAGTCCAACGATTTGAATCCAACTAGAAATTGGATCAGGTTGGGTAACCCAAACATATGATTTTATTTATTTAGTTAGTTAGTTTTATCTTTTATCTAATTATATATAATATATATATATATATATATATATATATATATATATATATATATATATATATATAACCTACTATGTTTCTGGGGTGGATCAGAATCTAAATCCATACCTGTTTCTAGAACCAATCCAGATGCAAACTCAATTCAGAATCCTAATTCATGCCTAAAATCGAACCCACTGGGATCCAATTCTTGGGGCGATAATGAATAGATCAAGCCTGACTACACCCGCTTTGACCAGGCAATCAACCATGCTGTTTGCATCCCACAGGACATGGCTGAGCCCCATGCATTAGTCCAGCATCTCCACCCAATCTGCAGCCCTTCCCAGAAGCCCATGCAATAGAATTCTTAGAATCAATCTTGAAAATGGCTGAAAAAGAACTGATATTGAATAGCCACTTTCCTGCCAGCAACATAGTAAATGCTTCCCCATATTGGAATCCTGGAAAGTGGAAACAAATCCGACCCACCCAAAAACTCTGTGAGAACACTGCCAATGCAGTCCCAGATGACACCTCCCATCCCTGCTGGGCCAGGTTTACTGAGTGAGCTGCCATCAAAGTTAATTTTGAAGAATCCAATAGGGTGAGGAGACTAGCAGGCAGCTAGTTGGGAACTCCCGAGAACACATACACAGCTGGTTGAAGAATCCAATAGGGTGAGGAGACTAGCAGGCAGCTGGTTGGGAGATTCCGGAGAACACATCAAAACTTCAGATAATCTCGTCTTAATGTTGTTCAGAGAGAAACCTCTGAATGTTTCATCCACCTTTGCCTAGTCAATTATAAGATTGTGTATCTTCTTTCCAGCTTATGAATCATAGAAGACCTTCCAACAAAAAAACGCTTGTTCCTTCTCGATCCATATTGACCGAATAACTGCATGAGCCACCAAACTCCACAAAGCATGTCCAAATCATACCCCCACGCACCTGAGCACCACCATTCAATAACATTCATAACTGATTTGAGGAACACCCACAACACCCCAACTTTGGATAGCACCACATTTCCAAATTTCCAAGGCAAAAGCACGATGCAGAAAAATTTGATCCATGGTTTCTTCATTTGCACAGCACAAGATGCAACTGCTTGGGATCAACATGCCTCTGCTCTTAAGGTGGTTGATAGTGAGAATTTTATCAAGCCATGCAGTCCATATAAAAGCTTTGATGTTGAGGGGGCAGTGATGTTCCAAACCTTAGAGAATGTTTGCAGAAAAAAGTGATTCACAGTTTCATCATCTGCACAACACAAGATGCATCTACTTGAGATCAACATGCCTCTGCTCTTAAGGTGGTTGATAGTGAGAATTTTATCGAGCCACGTAGTACATATAAAAGCTTTGATGTTGAGGGGGCAGTGATGTTCCAAACCTTGAGTAATTTCTATGATCGTCCATGGACAACTCTTTCACCATCGATTTGGCAGAAACTACCCATCAGATTCAAATTCCCAAATCCTTCTATATGGCCCAATCCTTGGAATACACACAACCTGAAGCACGGTATTCAAATAACGGTAACACTCTAATGGTTACATTTTGTTTTATTTTTTAAGAAAAAATGTGAAAAAATACTAGAAATTTTAGAATTATTAAAGGATTTCAAATCAATTATCTTTTTCTGGTTTTGAAGATGTCTATGATTGTGTAATGGGCCATTCTTTGGTAAGAATGATATCTCGGGCTACCTGATGATATTAGTAACTTGAGAGACTTATACTGACCACTTGAATGCCCCCAGAACAGGCTGAAATTCATGCAATTTGTGGGATGCATCCAACTAATGCATATCCCTAACCATTTGATACCATTTCTCTCAAGAAATTTGAGGAAAAATCAAAATTAAATTCAGATTAATGGTCCATGCAATCTATGGGATTCATCTCGCCAATGCATATTCCTAAGCATTTGACATCATTCTCCTCAAGAATTTAAGGAAAAAAATTAAAAAGAAAAATTGGTCACAATTCCTTCCAAAAATAACTCAATATTACCAAAAAAAAAAAAAAAAAAAAAAAAAAAAAAAAGACGAAAAATGAAAAACACTTATTAAGTGCATGCATGAGTAGATCTGAACTCCATATATATATTTGAACAATCTCCACTCCAAATAATTTACAATTTTTATTTTTTAATTTTGAAAATTGCTGAAAATATATAAAAGCCAGCAAAAAAAAAATAGTGACACAAAAATGGTCAAATTGAACACAAATTTAGCAAAATTTGGTTAATTTGAAAATATAACATTGAATCAGAACATTCAAAGCAAGAACAAAAATAAAATAAAATTCCCTTCCTTTTCAAAATTTTCCCAATTCAGCCCCACATCCTTGTTTATTAAAAAATGGCTTAAATCTTCTACTTTAATCTTTGAATTTTGCATAAATCTAGTTGAAATTGGGTTAAAATAGTCTTAAGAAGCAAAAATGTTAAGAAAAGAAGGAAAAATTAAATGAAAATAACCCTCTAAAAGGGACATATTATGCATGGTCATAATGGATTGTTACAGGCCCATCGTGGTCCAAAATTTTTTGACACGGGCCATTACGACCTTGTATCCCATAATAGTTAGTGCCATTATGTAATCGCTATTGTATACCTTGGTCTCAAGGGACTTCAAAGGTTGTGACATGCTACTAACTTCATCATCTCGAAGTTGGCCTAAAGATGGGCACCATAAAAGCGTAACTGGTCCAGTTCCTGTCTGCTCCGGATATTTAGTCCTCTACTTTGCCAAACTCCAAGTTTCTTGGGTCATTTGCCCAGCTCAATTCCTGGGCTTGGCACTGGGGTAGCGGTGACAAGGACTTTATAGTTGTCTAGCCTTTGAGGGCCACAGCCGTCCTCTGGGAAATCTGGAAAGAAAGAAATTCTGCAACACCTCCACGCCTTCCTCTAGAGTCACAGGGCTAGTTGTCAAGGACATCAAGGACTGAGCCTCGATTATCAACCTATCTAACTATTCGTTGACATCTCGTCTGCTGGACTAGTGGGTTGGTTTCGATCATTGCCTAGTGGGTAGCCCTGTTTCCCACCTCCCTTGAAGCTATTGTTTGTTCAAGTTTTATAACAAGCTTTTTCCAGGTTTCTCTGCTTTTTGTTTTGTTTTGTTTTTGTCTGTTTTCTTTGTTTCTTTCTGTTGCCTTTGGCTCCCTTCAATAATATTTAGTAAAAAAAAAAAAAAACAAGCATATCATCCACCAGTTGAAAATATTGACTAATTGTGGGCTCTCCATCCACCGCAACCAAGAACAGGTTTGTAAATTTTTCAGCAAGTGGCACCAATGTTATCAAAATTGTATGATTCATATCATATTGTATGGGTGTATGATTTGAATTGTACACCACCCAATTCCTATATCCTAAATAATTGTACGATTATCGTATCGAATAGTACAATAATCCTATCAAATCGTAAGATAATTGTGGATTGCGTTAATGGGCCAAAAAAAAGCTTTAAAAATCAAAATTTTATTTTTATTCTTATTATTTTTTTTTGGTTTGTACCATTTTACTCATAAAATATGAAAAAGGCTCTCCCCTATTAAAAATATCCTTGTTTTTTTTCTTTTGAGAGAGAGAGAGAGAGAGAGAGAGAGAGAGAGAGAGAGAGAGAGATGAGGATTTTGATATTTAAAAACCCAAAACAAAGAAATCAAGATATCTTTTTATTCATAATGGAATCGAATGCTATTTTTTCTAACATGATTTTATACAAGAAAGGTACAAATGAATAAATTTTTTAAAGGACTCTCATATGTCTTTTAAGATAAATTTTTTGAAGGACAATAAAAGAAAACAAAGGAAAAAGACAAGAATCCCTTACTATCATGATATTTATACCATATACATTTTTCCAAATGATAATATCATGATATGTATTACTTTTTTGGTACATGTTGATGGTAAATTGATGATTAATGAGTTTTTAATCTTTTTTTATTTACTTATATCTTTTCATGTGTTTTTTTATATATATATTTTTTTGTAAATCAGAAAAAATCTTACGATTTACGATACGATTCAAACCCTATTACGATTTACGATATGATAATGATTTTGAAGACATTGAGTGGCACCTCTAAGCACCACTGATGATCCCAGAATCCAACTCTCACCTAAACCACCCTCCACGTGAAAATGATTGAGACAAAATTGTGCAGCCTGTCCCTGCATGAAAGAGCATACTCTCTACGAGGTGACATTAAGGTCCCAACAATTTTTAGCCATACTATACTTAGCAGCGAGAATTCTAAAGACTATTCATCAAGCCCAAGTCTCCACACCACTTGCACATCATTGCTATGTTCGTGGATCCGAAGCTTTTGATACCTAGACCCCCATTCAGCATTGGTTCGTAGACCACCTTCCAAGCCACTAGATGGAATTTTTGAGCCCCTTCCAGACATCATCATCATCTATGCCTTATCCCAATTAATTAGGATTGGCTACATGAATCCTTTTCCGCCACTCCACTCTATCAAAGGCCATAACTTCAATTAGATCATAGGTCATCTAGTCTTTTCTTACTACTTCCACCCACGTTCTTTTGGGCATTCCCCTTGCCTTTTTAGAGCTTCAACTTCTACTAATTCACTCATTCTAACTGACACAATTCTTGGTCTCTATTACACATGAACAAACCATTTGTCTACTTTCCCTCATCTTGTTACCTACTAGTGTTGGTCCTCAATTCCCTCAAATGCATTCATTTCTAAATCTATCCTTGTCTTACCACTCATCCATCTCAACATCCTCATTTTAGCTACACTCATCCTATGCACATGTTGTTCCTTAATTGCCCAAGAAATTTGACCCATAAAGCATGGCTGTTCTTATAGTCATCCTATAAAAAATTCCCTTCCGATTTGAGTGGTACACGACAATCACATAAAACTCCAGAGGCACATCTCCATTTCTTCCACCTGTTTGAATTCTATGGGCAACATCCTTCTCAATCTCTCCACTCTCATGAACTATCGACCCAAGATATTGATAGTGGTCATTTTGGGAAACTTCTTGGATAGCAATCTTTACTAATTCCTAGTTACCACTCCTGTTATTACCAAAACTACACTCCATATACTCTATTTTAGTCCGACAAATTTTAAATCCTTTTGATTTTAAAGTACCTCTCTATAAATCTAGCTTTGTGTTTACACCCTTTATTGTCTTGTCAATCAAAACTATGCCATCTACAAATAACATACGTCATGGTTATCTCTTCTTACAAATTCCTCATTAACTCACCATAAACAATGCAAAATGTAGTGGCCCAATGTTGACCCCTGATGCTAGCCTATAGTAATTGCAAGGTATTCCGTATTAGTAACGGTGGCCGTAACGGTCACCACCCTTACTGATATGGGTATCAGTTGTAATGACCGATACAGGGGCATAACGACTGTTATGACCACCGTAACGGTTGAAAATTTTATTTTGCCCGACAAATTCTGAAAAAATATTTAGAAAATCAAGAATAGTGTAAATATTCCAAATATGTATTCATTTTTCGTTTTGAACATATTTATGGTAGTGTAACGGTCCACTCTTTAGTGGGAGTGTTGTATTAGGCTGTCTAGTGAATTTGTGAACATGATTATATGTATCTAATGTTTACACATCACAATCAAGCGTTAAAACTAAAAATAGAAAAAATTGCATATATACTATTGCTCAAATCACTCCAATTTATGATTTTAATATTAAAAACTATAGTAACAGTGCTCGAAATCTATTACAAAATGATCTAGGAGAGTTTTTGGAATGAGAAAAGTAAAAAAAAATAAAAATAAAAAATAAAAGAAAAAGAAAAGAAAGAGGGGGAGGGGGGATTTAAATATAAAAAAAAATTGGTTGCTTTTTGACCGTTACGGGGGTAACGGCCGATACGGTCCCAAAAAATCAACTGCCCCGTTTCACCCTCGTATCGCGTAACGGTCATGGCCGTTACCTATACGTATCGGCCTTAATGGGCATATCATAACGGATACGGAACACCTTGAGTAATTGGGAACTCACTTTTCTCTCTACTAGTGGTCTTGGCATTTGTTATTGCTCCCTCACACATATCCTTAATCATTTCAATATATCCTCTTGAAACTCTTTTCTCTCCCAACACCCACCAGATTAAATCTCTAGAGATCTATTGTAAGCTTTCTCTAGGCCAATAAAGACCATGTGGAGATCCTCCCTCCACTTCTTATATTTCTCAATCAATTGTCATAAGTAGGAAAATAGCTTCAGTGGTAAACCTACATGGCATGAAACAAAACTAATTTTCTAATACATTTGTCTCAAGCCTTAGTCTTTGGTTAATCACTCTTTTCAAAAGTTTCATAGTATGGCTCATAAGTTTAATCCCAAGATAGGTAGGGCAACTGTATGTCTCTTTTATTGTTCTAAATAAGTACCACGATACTTTTCTTCCATTCATCTAACATTTTCTTCAATCTTACAATCTTGTTGAACAACTTTCTCAACCAAAATAACCCAGTATCTCCTATACACTTCCAAACCTTTATTGGTATACCATCTAGTCCAAGGGCCTTTCCAATTTTTAGCTTTCTCAAAGCTTCTTTCACATCTGATATCCTAATCCTATAAAGGTATCCATGGACTCAGACATTATTTGAGTTTATGGCTCTTATATCTATGGATCTCAGAGTGATTGTCATTTAACAAGTTCTGAAAAGAGCTCCTCCACCTTTCATTGATCTCATTGTCCTTGACTGGTATCCTCTGGTCATCGCACTTAATGCATCTAACATGATCTAGATCCCAACTCTTCGCCTCTCTCATTTTTGCAAATTAGAAGACATTTGTTTCATCTTTTCTTGTTCCTAATCTATTGCACAAATCATCATAAGCCTCAAGTTTAGCCTTAGTTGCTACTTTCTTAGCAATCTTTTCGTCATTTGTGTATTGTTCAAGATTTCCATGGTTACTAGTCCTTTGCCATGCTTTGAAACATGCACGTTTCTCGTTAATAACTTTTTCTACACCGTCATTCCACCACCAAGTTTTCTCATATGATTGGCTTTTCCTCTAGATACTACTAAAACATCTTTTGACACTTTCCTAATGCACTTAGCCATCTCATTCCACCGAACATTTACTTCCTCAATATTTCACTTTCTTTCTTCCATCAATTTATCTCTAAATAACATTGTTTCCTCTCATTTTAAATTCCACCAACTAGTTTTTGGACACCTATTAATTTCATTCCATTTCTTCCATCAACATCCATAACCATTAACCAATGTTGTGCTGTCAAACTCTCTATAGCTATCACCTTGCAGTCCTTATATATTGATCGCTCAATCTTCCTAAGAACTAAGAAGAAATCCATTTGGCTTATATATGATCCACTTTTGAAACTTATTAGATGTTAATGTTAAAAATAAAAATAAAAAAAATGTGCTCAAATCTCGTAAATGCAAGAGGTGTGGCCCACTTATGTTTTTGGGGATTCCCTTCATAATGGTCTGTGCGCACCATATGAACAGATTGCCTGGAATATAAAAATAATGATGGGCCTACACACAATCTGATTTTTATATGGTGGGTGTCCTTCCCTGTTGTTCCTTGTGTTGTGGCCAACTTGAGTTCTGGATTGGCCTCATTTTCTGAAACTTCGCTGAGCATGGAGGGGAGCACTATACACTTTATGGACAATATGTATTAGAGATTCACATCAAGGTCAGCCTCACACAACTAAAAGTTTAATCATTCAATTATACGAGTCATGTGAGGTGGCTCGGTCCAAATCACCGCGACTTGGACAGCATAAACCGAGTCGGATGAGTTGACTGGTTTAGGGGTTCAGGGTCCATTCCACTGTAAGTTGGTGTCCTATATCAATGGGCACCAAAACCGGTATATATCAGGCAACATGTACCTGTTTTGGAACCGTTTCTAGAAGCTTCTGAAGTTCCACTGAGCATCATGAAACAAGATGCCACAGCATAAAAGTACCCTTGGGACTAATTAAACTAGTCACATCTTTCCTCCATTTTCTGCTCTTTGGTGCACCATGTAAGTATCATGTTATTCTTAATTACGAAGAACAAGAGAAATGCCTAAATTATCAGCACGTTTGATTATTTAGCACATAAGGGAGTGTTTGGTAACACCACCAGAAGCTACTTCTGGCAGCTTCTGTTACAAAATAGAAACTATTGGAGAAGCTATCTAAAGTGTGGAATGGCTTCTATTTTGAAAGAGAAGCCGCTATCAAATGCAAACTAAATTGCTAAAACATTTATCAAGTATGCAGAGTAAAAAACCGATCCAAATAATGCAAAGTAAAAGCAATCTAGAGCATGCATGTGAGCTTTAAGGATTAAAAAACAATAATTATTTCATAAACAATTTATCCATACCTTACTCATCGAATCATCGGAGTCCTCTGTGCAGCACTTCCTACAATCTGATACCAACTCTGTAAATAAATACTTCAAACTTTTAGCACTATTGATTCGATGCTTACCTTGTATGAATAGTGCCAATTTGAGTTGTCCTACTTCTTACACATTTACAAAATAATGCGATGCAAATCATCATTTTTTATAGGCAAATCATGATCTCCATATACATACATAAACAGGGCATGTGAATCATGACAAAAGGGCAAACCAAACAATTTTTAAAACTATGTTCAACAATAATGATCTCCATATACATATATAAAACAGGCATGCCTCTAAACCATATATCATACAAATGGCACATGTCTATGACAATCCAAACAAGATATCCAATGGGTTCTGCTGTTGATAAACCCATGACCAACATTTGCTTTGATTGGACTGTCTTAACCATCTAGTAAAGAGACCTTTTCACATGCATGAACTGCCCCACGCCCACCCACACACACACACATGCACATACACATTGATCCACCCACCCATGTGTGCGTGCTAGCATGCACCCACACCCACCCACCCATATAGATGATGGAGAGATATAGAGAGAGGGGCCTCAAGTCCAACCAGCTGGATCACGAGTTAAGGTTCACCTAGATAACAACTTCCATAGGTTAAGTGCATGAAACATCCGGCCCTTCCAATAGGTTGGACCCACCGTGGGGACCACCTAGTGCAAAAATCATCTCCATAAACTCATAACATGGGCCAAACCATAGAAAACAACATTCATCCATTGATAAATAGCAAAATAAAAGTGTGGTCCACTCTATGAGTGGATGTAGCAGATTTTTGGCTAAGGTAATCCACATGATGGGGCCAACCTATTGGATGGGTTGAACGTCACATGAACATTGAAAGATTGGAAGATGTATTCTAAGCATAGTTCTAAATGTCGATCTCGGCCTAGCGGAAAAATGATACGATACGGCGTCACGTATCAGTATCGGGGCCGTATCAGTCAGCATTTTTTTAAGTAAAAAAATATTAGAAAAATAGGAAAAATAAAATACACAAGAATCTATCATGTTTTTTATTTTGTATTTTGACTATATATTCAATGATGTATTGGACCATTCTTCGATGAGAATGTTGTCTGTCAATTTGACTTGTTGAAAGTCAACTAAATGGGCTCTAATTAAACACAAATCAAGCATGATTTGGTGAACAATGGCCCATTAAATTGAAAACCTTTTCAATTTTTCCCATAATGGTCCACTTCACTTCGATTTGTCAAATTTCATTCAAATCATTTGTTTTGATCCCAAAATAGGTTTAGATATAGCCTAAAATGAGTTTTTAAGCTTCTTCCATGGTTTAAATGACAAAAGAAGAGGAAATATGAGTGTATTTTCTTCTTCTTTCTGATCAGTACAATTCTCTACGTCAATTCTCAAAAAAAAAAAAAAAGGACTTTTATGTGCGTATTGTCCCATATTGACCGATACAGGCCGACACAAACCGACACTGGTCAGTTTTTTCATATTGGGCCGATATGACCCCGTATCACATATCGTCTCATGCCAATACGGATACGATATGGCCTTATCGGCCAATACGATACCAATATTCATATCCATGATTCTGGATCAACTGTAACTTATGGCCCAACTGGTGGGACTTGAGACCTCATATATAATAAAATAAAATATTACATATATATATATATATCAGCCTTGTCCCAACTAATTGGGGTCCCTCTATCAAAGACCGCATCATAAAAGAAACAACACTGTATGATTGCGGATTTTCTTTTTCTTCTTGATCGTGAACTCTTTAAGAACTTGTTCGTTCGTGCGCCACTAATTAAACAAAATATTTGGGTTGTCGTGAACTCTTTAAGAACTTGGCCATCTCGAGGTTAGACGGCCATCCTCGACCCTACCCATGCTGACACATCGACCCTCCTCGAGCCCAAAGAACGTCTTGAGCGTCGCACCTCAACGCGTGTCGACGTTAGTCGATCCCTATTGCTCTCGTCTCATGCGAACTCTCTACGAGGCACTACCCGCGATGTATTGCTTCTAGCACGTGGTAGGCCCGACCAATATCCCTTTGGTTCAGAGGAGTCGGGTTCGGGTCCTCTCTTATTCGAGACGCGTGCGGCCGATGCTGCTTTAACCTCAGCTGGCGACACGTACGCTGGTTCAGATGCCTCAGGCTCTAACTCCTTCACCAAACCGTCTCCCAGCATTATTATCTCAGCTTTGGCTCCTCCAGTCTCCCACCCTTTACCTTCTCCCACGCTCCTCTCTCAATCCCTTTCCTTCCCGATCAAGGCTCGAGAGAGAGATGGTTCCGAGAGAGCTCCTTCCCTCCCCTCTCCTCTTGCGGGGTTTTCTGTCTTCGCCTTGGAGGATCACTCTTGGTCTTTGGAGAACCCTCCTACCCCCACTTCCCCCTCTGCTTCCATTCTTTCTAACCAGGAATAGCAAGACCTATACCTATCGATTGTTTCTCTTTTTCAGGATGGCTCTGGAGAAGAAGTCATCGTAGCAGAGACGCTGCAGATGCGAAGGGGCCAATCTTTGCCGCAGGTGGAAGACAGTGCTATGGAAGCAAAAGATGATCTGGGCAGGACTACGCTGATCGACTCCATATACAATAAAAAATGGATTCGTGATGCTCTAGGGCACGTTGGGAGATCGGTGGGTCTCTCCTTTGGGGATAACTCAGAAGACTTTACCACTTTGTTCCAGTGCGTCGAATCTCGCGGCCGTCCGCTTCCGACTTCGAGGTCACCCATCCATTGGAAGGTCAGGTCCGCAAGTAACAGTGATATCCCCGCAATGATACAAGACCTTCATCCAATGGACAGACATCAGGGTAAACGAGGCAGATCGGTTTCCCGATGAAGGTTCTCTCCTGGAACATAAGAGGAGTGGGGTCGAAGCAGAAGAGGAGGATGATTAAATTCTCCTGTGGAAGATACAACCCGAAAGTTCTTTGTTTACAGGAAACCAAAGTTAGCCAATTCAACGATGCTCTTTTGGGGACTCTGTGGAAGGTTAGAGATGCAAAATGGGCTGCCCTTGATGCTTCGGGTAGTTCCGGAGGAGTTCTAGTGGCCTGGAACTCAACCAGATGGTCCCTGATTGATAGCAGGGTGGGATCCTTCTCGGTGTCTGTAACCCTGCAACAAGTTTCCTCCAATCTCCGGTGCCTCATTGCGTCGGTCTATGGCCCCAACGTGGAAGCCAAAAAACAAGAATTCTTAGCCGAGCTCAGTGAGAACAGACAATTTTTCGGGTCTTCTGTGTATAGCAGGCGACTTCAACTTGATCAAATCCTGCGAGGAAAAATCCCACGGCAACACTACTACGACTTTAATAAGGGCATTTTCTGCCTGGATAGACGATCAAGATCTTCTCGACCTTCCGCTCCTAGGTGCCCGATTCACCTGGACCAATGGGAGAGCTTCTCCTTGCTTATCCAGACTGGGCAGATTTCTGTTGTCCCCGAAATGGCTCACATCCTTCCTGTCTACTTCCCAATCTACCCAACCTCGCACGACTTCCGATCATTGTCCCATTCTCCTGTCTGCAAAGGAAACAAATTGGGGTCCCAAACCTTTCCAGTTTGATCTCTCCTGGCTTAAAATAGAAGGGTTTCATCTCTTGGTTACTGAATGGTGGGCCAGCTTCAAAGTTGAAGGATTTGCCGGGTTCAGACTCAGTTCTAAACTCAGGATGCTAAAAGACAAGCTAAAGCAGTGGAAATTGGAGGTCCTAATCAAAAGACATTTAGAGCTCGTTGTTCTGGTGTCCCAAATCTCAGACATTGATTCAGGCATTAAAGATGGGAGAGTCTCTCTGGACATCCTCTCCAAGCGCATTCACCTGATCCAATCTCTATCTTCCAGGGTCCTCGAAGATTAGATTTCTTGGAAGCAAAAATCTCGGGCAAAATGGTTAAGGGAGGGAGATAAAAATACCAAGTTCTTCCACAACATTGCAAGTATAAATGCCAGAGCCAACAAAATCAGCAGCATAGTGGTGGAAGGAATCAGAATTGAAGACAGAGAGGCAATAGCTGGAGAAGCAGTTGCCCACTTCCAGTCTCTCCTTCAGACAGATGGCTGGATCAAACCGCAGCTGGACAATCTTTCGTTTGATTCTATTACTGAAGAAGAGGCGCTATCGCTCAAAGCCGCTTTCTCAGTGGAGAGGAAGTGAAAGAAGCTGTAGCCAATTTAGGTGGAGATAAAGCTCCTGGGCCGGACGGGTTTCTGATTCTTTTTTTCCATTCGTTTTGGGAGATGTTGCAAGAGGATGTCATGGCTTTTATCAACGAGTTCCATGCGAGAGGTTGGATCTCGAAAGGGCTAGGTTTGGGCTTTCTTGCCCTTATTCCCAAGTTCCCTGGAGCTGCATCTTTTAAAGATTTTCGTCCGACATGTTTGCTCGGGGCCCCTTATAAAATTCTTGCCAAGATCCTCTCGGCCCGTCTGATAAAGGTTATAGACAAACTCATTTCAGCTAATCAGAGTGCTTTCATCCCTAGGAGACAGATCACTGATTGCGCTTTAATCGCCAACGAAGTGCTGCATTCTAGCCATCTGTCTGGTCTGAAATATCTTTTTTGCAAGCTAGATGTGGAAAAAGCTTACGACCACGTTGAATGAGGTTTCCTACAGTATCTGATGAAAAGGATGGAGTTCAGCGATAAATCGAGACAGTGGATAGGGGAATGTACAGGATCTGCTCGTCTGTCGATCCTTCTCAATGGCTCGCCGAGGGTTTTTTTTTCCGAAGCTCTAGAGGTCTGAGGCAAGAGGACCCTCTGTCTCCGTTTCTGTTCCTTCTGGTAGGGGAGGCCCTTTCAAGGATGCTTCATCAGGGTCAGCACTCAGGTATTCTTAAAGGAATTAACGTCAAAGGCCTCCCTGACCCTACATCTCACATTCAGTATGCCGACGACACCCTTGTTTTCAATGTCGCCTCTCAGCAAAATGTGGACAACCTACGCACGACTCTTCGTTGCTTTGAGGCAGTTTCAGGCCAATCGATCAATCTGTCCAAGTCAAAGCTAATAGGGATAAACATGAAGCAAGAAGAATCCGAAGGTTGGGCCTCCTCTCTCCAATGTGCGGCTGCTGCCCTTCCCTCCTCCTTCGTCGACCTCCCTTTATGCATAGGTGCCCCCCCTAAGTCTGCCTGGGAGGTCTTACTTAGAATAGGTGCCTATCTCGCCAAATGGAAGTGCAGACTTCTCTCATTGGGGGGCCAGCTCACCCTGATAAAAGCAGCACTCTCCAACCTCCCCCTATATATGATGTCTCTTTTTCGCTGCCCCACTTCTATCGTCAAGTCCATTGACAAGCTGAGAAGGGATTTTCTCTGGCATGGGAAATCCGAGAGATCCAAATTTCACCTGATGGACTGGAAGATTGTCTGCAACCAGATTCAACATGGTGCGGGGGTAAAAAAATCTTTATCTTATGAATCAGACGCTGTTGGGGAAATGGACTTAGAGGTTAGGGATGGATACCGGGAGCCTTTGGAACTCCCTGATCAAGGGCAAATATGGCAGGTTGGTCTGCGGCTGGTGGACGAAGGAGTCCTCTCGATATCGGGCTTCGGTTCTGTGGAGAGGGATCCTCTCCATGAAGGAAAAGGTTCTTTTGGCGGTCAGATTTCAGGTTGGTAAAGGTGATAAGATCAAATTTTGGGAGGACACTTGGCTGGAGGACGCTCCCCTGAAAGTCAATTTCCCGAACATTTTTCTATTGGCTCCCAACAAAAACGTTCTTGTTGCTGATTGTTATTCTATCGCTGCTGGTCAAGCTGTCTAGCACGTGGAGTGTAGGTGATATCTGCAAGATTGGGAAATCCAGGAATACGCCAACCTCCTCCTGGCATGCGTTCAGAGAGCAGTCCCAGATCCCTTAGCCGCAGACTCCATTCTATGGAACCTGGATAAAACTAGTGTCTTCACGGTTAAAACCCTTTACAGGGCTCTGGAGACCCAAGTTTCTATCCACGCGCCCTCCTTTAATCATATTTGGAAGTATTCGGCCCCTCCCAAGATCAACGTCTTCGGTTGGCTAGCGGGAAATAAGAAAATTCTGACTGTGGATAAGCTGCGCAAAAGAGGGATGCCCCTGCCTAACATCTGTTTGTGCTGCATGAGGAATACAGAGTCTGTCGATCATCTCCTCATTCACTGCCCCT
The DNA here is from genome assembly GCF_029962835.1 of Magnolia sinica. Classification (NCBI taxonomy): domain Eukaryota; kingdom Viridiplantae; phylum Streptophyta; class Magnoliopsida; order Magnoliales; family Magnoliaceae; genus Magnolia; species Magnolia sinica. The sequence goes on along the minus strand of NC_080575.1, from coordinate 86,520,023 downwards.
TCGCCTACCCAATTTGGGCCGAGTTTTGTTCTCGCTTTAGTGTCAGTTGGTGTTTTCCTTCTTCGGCAGACCTCCTCCTCAAGACCTAGCATGGAGTTCTGCTTGGCAAAGGCAGAACTCGCTTGTAGAGATTGGTGATCCTTGCCATGTGGTGGGCTGTGTGGAATGAGAGGAATAGCAGATGCTTTCGGGACATCACTCTTCCTTCCTCCATGGTGGCTTTTAAGGCAAAGGGTTTCATTGTAGAATGGGTGGCCCTGGCGCCCGCTTTGAAGGGTTATGATTTTCTTTTTTTAGGTGTTTAGTTGGGTTACCGCCTCGGCATTCCGTTTTAGCCCTTCCCTCCTCCCCTCTTCTCCTTTTGTATCTTTTCCCTTTTTAATGCATTCGTGATTTCTCAAAATAAATAAATAAATAAATAAAAATCGGAATCATCGATGATTGTTTCTGAAGTTTATCCACGGTCATAACCCTCCCTCTCCCTACCGACTAGCCAAACAAAAGCCACAATCTTCGAGGGAGCTCCATACGACCAAACATACCACATTTGCACACTGCCCCCCTTTCCTACTTTGTTCGTGCATATCATAAAACGACCGAACGGAAAAGCATTGGGATTTGTTGATCTAAGGAAGACTAAGGCCCTAAACCATTCCATTTTGAATTAACTTGCCTCGAAGTAGGTTTTGTTGATCTAGGGAAGGAGTGGTGGGATTCTTTTCCGGTCATCCGGGTGATATTTGATTCCAAAAAGATGAAGCTTCTCCAAGGCAAAATCAATGTGTAGAAAAAGGAAGCGTTGGGAGGTAGAGAGCAAGAATTGGGATTCATTCTTAATGAAATCCAAGCTGTAGATATCAAGGAGGAGGGATCAGAGCTGCCGAAAGGAGAAAAGTGCAAGAGAGAGACTCTCACTCTTGATTATAGAAGTTGTTTGAGGGAAGAGGAGTAAAATGGATACAATAGTTCAAGGCAATGTGGATTGAGGAAAGAGATTGAATACAAAGTTCTATCATGGAATCGCAATTGCTATTGGCGGAGAGAAACAAAGTTTGTGAATCTATTGTGAATTTCCATATGGGACTCCTTTCCAACGAGGGTTGGGTTAGACTGAGGTAAGATAATCTTACATATTCAAAGCTCTCTACATTGGAGGTGGATTCTCTAGAGAAGCTGATTTTAGATGAGAAGATTAAAGCAACAATAGATGCTTTGGGAAGAGACAAAGCGTCGGGTTCAAATGGTTATCCATTGACCTTTTTTTTTCCAGATTTTTTTGGAGATGATTAAAAAGGTTGTGATTGCATTCATTGTCGAGTCCTTCTCAAGCAGTCGAATTTCAACCAAAAAGGGTGCATCATTCATTACATTAATTCCAAAGAAAGGGGGAATGACATGCTTGAGAGATTATATACTTATTAGAGCTCCATATGAAATTTTGGCAGACGTGTTGGCTACAAAGTTGAGATTGGCCTTGGGAAGTGTAGTATCCAAGGTCCACAGTGTGTTCGTCGGAAGGAGACAGATTTTGGATAGTTTTTTAATTGCCCACGAGTGTATTCACAATCATAATAAGGAAGGTAGGAGAGGCGTGGTTTGCAAGGTTGATTAAAAAAGGTGTATGATCACGTGGACAAGGACTTCTTAGATTACATGTTGGATCAGGTAGGGCGTGGCGAGAAATGGAGATGGATTTAGGCATGTGTCAAATCAGCTAAGTTCTCAATCCTTGTAAATGGGTTACCTAAATGTTTCTTCGGGTCATGGAGAGAGATAAGGCAAGGGGATCCTCCATTGTCATTCTTGTTCATGGTGGTGACGGAAGCTTTAAGCAAAATGCTAGATAAAGGGTAATGGTGGGTCCTATAAGTGCCTTCAAGGTTGACAAAAGCAATTTCCAAGTCTCCAGTTTGCATATGATATAATGCTATTTTGTGGGGTAGAGAAGGCAGAAGTGGATAACCTTCGGAACATTATATGTTGCTTTGAGGCAGTTTCAGGTTTAAAGGTTAATGTTCAGAAATGTGAATTGTTGGGTATATGTGCACCGAAGGAGGTTGAGGAGCTAGAAAGTCTTTGGGTGTAGAGCCGATTCATTTACATCTACTTATCTGGGGTTCCATCTTTGTGTTAGTAAGCCCGCAACGAATTTGTGGGATAGGGTGATTGAGAAGGTGGAAAGGAAACTATCTTTGTGGAAGTGCCATCATCTATCATTAGGGAGTAGGTTGACTCTGATTAATGCGGCGCTACCAATCCTCTTAGTTTTGTTTTGGATTCATTGTTATTCCTTTGGCTTTCGGGCCCTTCCTAATCAAATAATAAATGGTCAAAAAAAAAATTTTGCTCTCCTATAATAATAAAAATATGTGAAGGTGGAAACCTTTTAATACATAACATATTCACCTAAAACAAACGTACCCCAACTTTTGTCATTTCCTCTTGATTAAATTGAATGTTCAGGATTCAATTCACTTGCACATCCAAACACAGAATAAATTTCCAACCGCCTCAGCGATCAGCAAAACAGCTGTAGGTAGCTGAAACTTCAACAAAATGACCACGGATTCTCTACCTATTGCATGAAACCCTAAAATTTTAACAGATTCAGATTCTATTATCTGAGAAACATCACCTTTCCCAGTAAGTTCCATGAAAAGGATAATGAATTCTCTACAGTTCCATGAAAAGGATAATGAATTCTCTACAAATGACACGAATCAGTACAAATTAAACAGATTAAGATTCTCAGATCTATAAAAACAATATATTTGCCAAAAATGTCAGTAACAGAACAGAGTCCTGATTACATGAAACGCTATAAAAATTTTCAGCAGCACCAAAATCATTGTGATGGGACACAAGTGCTTCCCCCGCAACAAAAAAACAATGCCAAAAAAAAGGGGGATCAGCAGATCTGAAATAGAATAATCAAAGGAAAGTCGAGAGTGAGAAGCATACCTTCATTTTTAACGTATTCGGCAAATCTGTTGCAGTCGGAGCAGAGAGCGAGACCTGTAAACCCTAGATTTTCGCACTCTTTGTAACTCAGCTGCTGCTGCTCCTCCTCTCCGGAAACCAAAACCAAAGCAAGGAATAGAAAGATGAGGAGATTTGAGGCGAATCCCAGACTCATCTCTCTCTCTCTCTAGACGATGGACGATCGGTCGTTTGAAATTTCAGAAACCCCTTCTCTCGTTCTCTGCAGGCTGTAGCGGGAGACTGGAGCGGTGTTCTACTCTAAAGTACGCATGATGCGCAGTGCGCATTCATGAATCGGGCCTACGGCACCTCGACTGGAGGGTAACTACGAACAGAATGCTCCGATTTCAAATTGCACGAGTGGGGCCCATGGTACTGTGATCCGGACCGTTGGTCTACTCCGATTTACTATGGATGGACGATGACCTAAAAAGAACATTTCTAACCTTTGTCCTTGTGTTCAGAATATAGACGGTTACGTGGAGAAACGCATACGTGGTCCAGGCTCAATTGAAAGGGCCGCAGTACTAATGGCTATGATCTTCTTGTCTCGAGATCACATGGTTAGTCCGTCCAATCTCTATCGTGGCGCGACGATCAAATAATCTAAACCGTTGAGCCATAGGTTCCACCTGTGTACGTTGAACTCCCTCCCCTCACACGTGTGGTGAGGTCGAAGTCAGGCCGTCGCGGGATTAGAGTATGATAATTTGACTATACTTAAATTGGTGGTCACGTAGACTTTTGACTGACCTGGCATTGGGTTGGACCCCGGCAAGACGTATCGGGTCCGGTCTTAAACTTGGGCTATACAAACACCGACCGGGTAAATTTTGGGTTAGGCTTGGTTTAAGAGGTCTTAGGATGGTGGAGCCAACTCTCATGGATGTATAAAACATATTTGAGTGCAGATTGTCTATTTTAAAGGATAGAAAATTCCAATGCAGTCAAGATTTATTAATTTATATCATTTTAGATGATTTAAGCTACAAGATATGTTGTATTTCTTTCTCCCAAATAAATTACGTGCTACACAACATGGCTTTTAAATGAGTAGTTGTCCTATGGTTTAACTTGCTTGTTTAGAAAATATTAAAGTTTTTTTTTTCTTTCTTTTTTAAATGATAAATAGTTATATATATATAATTAATTAATAAAATTATATGTATAAAAAATAAAATGTATATTGAAAATATAGCAAGTTAATATAATAATAAAAATATTAATATATATCCAACCGAGCCCACTTGGATTGAGAATTTCTAACTTGAGACTGGGTTATGTTATATTTAGTTGGAGTTTAAATATAAGAACTTTCGATTGGGCTAAGGATGAGCAGCAACCTGAACCCATCCTGCACAACTTTCAGCCAGAGATGGAGCACGATACCAAGTTACACTCAGTAGATGAAATTAACCATCTGATTTTACACTTGGAATCCGGACCATTCACTAATTTACTTCTACCCATCCATTCCATAGAATTCAAACGGATGGTCAGGATTGCTCCATCAGTGACCATTTTCAAAATGGTAGCGAGCTATTGAAGGATCCTCTGCAAACGTTGGTATACTAAGATTATTGTACAACTCCCGCACGTGGGTGGTCGTCCACTTTCCTATAGTGTGGCCCACCATGCTGTTTTTATCTGATCCAACCCATTCATCAAATGATCCATGAAGACAGAGGGAAAAAAAAAAAAAAACACTACACCTCTACATGATAATCACTCACATGATTGCTGGATTAATATATTTTGTGAACCCTACTCTCATGGTCAGTGCTTATGGACGGTTTCGATGGCATACATACGCCACAGTTTCCTCACACGCGATGTTTGGAGAATAAGCTTTCTCTTCAAACGCTGTAGATGATACGGACCGGGAAAAAGAGAAAGAAAAAAAAATAAATCGTGGGACTTGAATTTGAATGGTTTCGATTTCTACGTGTTCCATCATCCTGGTAGGGATCACCCGATGAGTGGGTCAGATGACCTATACGTGGACCCCACATTCCATCCAGATGTTTCTACGGTGGGCGTTCCCTCCCCATTGTCCCAATCATTGGTATGGCCCACCTGAGTCATGGACTAGTCAGGGTTTTTGGATCTAGGGTTAAAATTTGGAGACCAATCTCATGGACGGTTTAGATGGGAATGATACTTCACGGTGGGCCCCATGCAGATCGGACGTGTAGAACTAACCATGCGACGAAACATATCGGATCCGTTCCCGTGCAATCTTACGAGCTTATGCGGCAAATCTCCTCTATTGGGATTTTTTTCATCTCCTTTGCAATCTCTTGCAAATGGAGAGTGAAGAAATAGTAGAGGAGGAAGTACTGAGGGTTTTGGATTCTTGTATTTCTCGCATCAAATGGCGCCTCAGATCTTCATCAAAGCGTCGCCTCCAAACAGGTCCTCTCTCTCTCTCTCTCTCTCTCTCTCTCTCTCTCTCTCTCACTCTTGTAGATGCTGCGTTTGGATGTTCAGTTCAATAATTGCAATATAGATGAACTTTGATACTCCGGCAGTGTGGTGGATGATACACAGGCACTTGGAAGTTACTTAGAAATTGCATACGTGGATGCAAGTAATTCAAATTATGGGTCCTAGTTCGGATGTATCATGAACTGAACATTATGTGTATTTGATTATCTGACTATTGCATGGTTGAAAATGAAGAATACCCAATGCTCCTATTTCAATGAACAAGTGTCCATGAATCAAAGGTTAGGATTGTTTTACCAATCTGATTTTGGCACTGACTTAGTGATAGTGGGTTGCACAATTTAGTTGGCTCGTTTGAGTTAATGTGTGCTGTGTGTACAATTTATGAGTGACTACATATCATGCATCATGTCTGCCGGAGTATGAAATAACTCCACATTACGAGAATTCTATTTAATAGAGAGTAAATTACCAAAATAAGATTAATCCCCCAAATTGCAATTACTGATGCTTCAAATCCAACTTGAAACACATGGAATTGCAATTGGGGGTGTTTTGGATTACAAGTGGCACCATCCTCATGTTGCTTATTTTATATTGTAATTAATTGAGTGAATTTAATTCAGTTGAATTGAGCCTCCAAACACGCCCTTTGGACCAGCTGGGTACACGAAAAAGTAAGTTCATCTCATTTAGTTAATAGTAATTATGTATTAGAGATCATATTTTTTTATTTTATGTTGCATGTATCCGCAGGGATTAGTCTCACTTCAAAAAAGAGGTGGGGTCACCCTGTGTCTTCAAAAAAAAAAAAGGATTAAAAATAATCATGATAACTAACAACCATGATCTCTAATGCATAATTACGATTAACTAAATTGAGATGAACTCAGTTTTAAGTGGCCCTGAAACTGGGCATTAGTTTCTATGCAACCAAAATCTGGAAATGCTACCTAAAAGTGATTTTCTAAAAGAGAACTCTTTCCTCAAAAACCCAACTTGGTCATCAGAGTTAATATCAATATCACAGGTTAACCTTCAAAAGTCAATGATTGCTTTTAGTAGGAATAAAGTTAATATACATGTGGCACTTGTGTATAGTGGTTAGGGTGGTTGGCTTGGTGGTGGGCCATCATATGGGTGGCCCATTGATCAGAAAGTGAGGTGATTGGGTTATAGTCATGTGGCAAGTGGCCTTAAAAGGGGATGGTTTACTTAATGAAGGAGCCATGGTTGACATTTGCTGGGAAATTTTGCCCAATCAATCCCCTTTGGCATATGGTCTATCCATTTTTTGCCCACTCTGTCAACCATCCTAATCACCTTGGATGTTTGCACTGTGTATAGTGGGGGAGTGAGGATGACACTTCATAGAAATTCTAAGAAGTTTACTGAATTATAAAATTTCTCTACATGTTAAGATCAATACTCTGATGGGAAAACAAGGTACCCCTTGGAAAGGGGCACAAACAGCAATGACACCATTTTTGGATGACACCCATTTTAGCTTGAAAGTGACACTTCAAATGAAAGTTGTGGAAACCCCAATGCAGAATGGAGAAAATCTGTCAAACCAGCTCCGAATGGTAATTGAGCTCACTAATTCAAATAGAAGAATAGCATAATGACTATTTGGTTTTATGGCCATCCTGTTCAATGCAAATTTAGAACATCCAAACACGCGCCTTTTCTATGGATTTATTTTATGAGAGTCAAACAATGAGACACTTACTTTGGGCCTGTTTAGCACAAGAAGCATTTGTACACCAAATAGTATGGGAGACATAGGCCCTAAGAAGATAACGAAACACACAAGATATTGTCCATCAGGTTACCTCCTGCAAAACTGGTTTCCAAAAATTGTTTTTCATGTTAGTTTTTTGTTGGTGCTTGCATGTTTCCTGTGTGATTTAAAACACTTTCTCAACCTTTATCACCCCAAACAAGGCTCCTATGTCTTTCTGTCCTCTTTGTTTTCGTCTTTTCTGGTGTATCAAAATGCTTGACTATGTGACATTCTCTTTGGCAGATATCTTAGCATTGTGTACAGGAATGAGGCCGGTTGTAATGGTGGATTATGGCGGAAAGATGCCCGAGCTGCAGGAACAGCTGTGCTTATTGCTCCATCTTTGTCACAAGGTCAAACTTGATATTAGCTCTGTGAATTATTTGGTGGAGCATGTGAAATCAACTTGAAAAGTTGCTACTGATCTTCTTGCAGCTTGTCCATTGGATGTCATTCCTCATTCTTAGTTTCCAGCCACGTATCTAGTTTTATTCTCAAGGAGCAATATGGAAATTTAGGAATTACATTAAGATTATAAAGCATTCTTTTTCTGTGATCCTCTTGCTTCTCATGCACGATCCCGTGATTGTAAGAATCTAATGTAGTTTAGTTGGGTTGGAATAGGCCGCCTTCCTTGCTCCAGCTATTGGGTTGGCCCATTCATCCTGGTGGGAATAAGGAAGTTTCTAGGGCCCTAAAGTCAAGAGTTTCTGGTAACTGTACCTTAGCTGAAAAGCCTGGTAGAGCGTGAGCGCCACAAGCCCTTTTTCCTTAGCTACCCCTCTCCATTGTCAACATTTACCATCTTTTACTGTAGAGGGAATAGCCAATGGTGTTAGAGGACATTAACAAGCTGTTTCTTGGGCCCATGAGCCTCCACAAATGGCCACACATGCTAACTTGGTAGGGGTGAGAGACATCTAAGAAGGGCATTAGGCAGGCTCCACTATGCAAATGATTGGCCCAAAAATTAGGTCTCTCCACGCATTAGGTGACCACATGCGTACGTTGAATTTGGACCAATGGCAAAAATAAAAATAAAAATAAAAATAAAAATTAAAAAAAAAATCAATGTTTTCACTCATGTATGACTTGCTTAATGGGCTCACAATTTTGTTTTGGGTTAGGTTATGTACATGTCAGGGTCTGCTTGATGCACTATTTAGATCTCTATTTAACAAATCGGTGATATGACTTGAAACTTGACCTATTGACTCAACGTGATTGGATTTTGAGTTGACACAATTAGATACTTGTTTCCATTGACTTTGGATCAAGTTGTCTTTGAGTTCTATCCAATTTTCAGGGTTTTCCTTTTTAGTTGATGATAAAAATAAATAAATTCTTGGATTCTTTCAAGACGATAAGTGATTTTCCTACATTTTCTAGCCTTCTAGTTTTTATTTATTTATAAAAAACTATCTTTTATTTTCATATTACTTTATATATTTAATGATATACTTTTACATTTAAAGTAATTAATAAATACCAAGTTTATAAATTTGTGCAACAGAGACCAAGAACTGTGTCGATTAGAAGGAGCGAGTTGGTGCAAGTTGAAGGCTCTAAAAAGGCAAGGGGAAGACCCAAAAGGACATGGGTGGAGTTAGTAAGAAAGCCCTGATGATCTATGGTCTAATTGAAGTTATGGCCCTTGATTGAGTGGAATGGTGGAACATAATTCATGTAGCCGACCCCAAGTAGTTGGGATGAGGCTTAGATGATGACGATGGCCGAGTTTATAGATTTGAATTTCTAAGTTTTTCACCAAGTTTTTTAGTCCAGTTAACAGATTTTCCAGTTGACTTTTCGGTTTCTCAAACTATGCTTCAAATGTCTCACAAATGTGCCAAATTGGCATGTCTGGCCTTTGCAAAGATCTGTTCCTATCTTATCATCATGAGATTGTAGGGTCATGATAGAGGGATAGGGGAGGTCAAAGGAAACATCCCCTGTGGGTTCCTTCGACAATGGCCAAGATGAAATTGCTCCAATTGATCACCAGAATTAGAATTCCTTACAAAAGTAGACTGCATTTTCTTCAAGGGATGTGCGTGAGAGAGGTGACTAGGGGGATAAACATCACATGAGATCTAATTGGCAACAATGGTTATGGTTAAGGAGCCCATAGTGTAGTCAAGACTGGCATTGTTTATGACTAGCACATGCAAAAATTTCGATGTGGCATGATTGTAATGAGCTAATGTCTCCAATATGCTATGTAGAGAATGAGCTTGCCAATCACGCCTAGGAAAAAGTTTGCGGCAACTTGCTAGTTTTCTTGTTAGGCTATGTCAACAGTGAAAAAGTCACAAAGAGCAACCCATTCAACAAATTCGAGAGCAACTGCATATGTTGGTAGTTGAGATCTTACAACCAATCATTTGGGACAATCAAGGGGTTAAGTTTGCCTTAGGCCATCCTCCATCAAGCTTACCAAAGCTGAAGCTTTGGAATCTTGATCAATCACTTTGAACTTTGCACCAAGGTTACTTGGATCATGGGTCACTCTGGTTCATGGTACATGCTACACTACTTCCCCTGATATGTGGTACGCTAAGGGTAAGAGCATACGGGATTCACCAGTTCATACATTACACATGAATTTACATTGTAATCTATCATACATTACAAATGAATTTAGTGATTACGGGTCCTGGGAATGATTACAGTCCGATTCGAAGTCCCGGAATGATTACTATGCAATTACAGGTCTAGGGAACAATTACGGTGCAATTATAGGTCCCGACAATGATTTCGGTGCAATCACAAGTCCCAGGAATGATTTTGGTATCTATATATGAAGTGACAAATGTTATTATAATAGATCCCCCATGCATACTATCATATTATATGCATGTTATTTCATAAATGAAAGTAGAAATATCTACATTCTAAATATAAATTCACGTTAACTTAATCCATGATGTGTACAAAACCATATATGGCCTTTTGGGGACTCTGTACTATAACCAAAACATAAGCTACAGGAAAATATCTCATCATCCCTTAACCTCCCTTGCCCTCATTTTTAATTTTGTTCTCTCTTTTTATTAATATCTTGAGTTACGATTCAAGACCTCCTTTGTTCTCATTTTTAATTTCGTTTTGTCTCGCTTTTCATTAAAATCTTGAGTTACCATTGAGAGAGAGAGAGAGACTCCGTGCAACCAAACCAGTATGGGCAACCAACTCCGTTTGGCTGCAGGCTAGGTGATGAGGCCTTAGCAATGTAACCAGTTTCAGGGGCCATTTTCCCCAACAGTTGTAACTACAAAAAATGGGATCATTAAGTATGGTGTCACGCTATCGGATTAAATCTTCAATCATTGGGCAACCAAAACTCAAGCATGTCTCTACCCAACCATCTCATCTTTGCTTTTTATTTTTATTTTGTAATCAAGATATGAGAACACTTTTAATCCAGAAATCGATCGAAGTGCTTTTCTAGTTTATTTTTTTTTAACCTCAAGAGACTACATTGTATAAACTATAACTTATTTCTCCAATAATTACTTGAATATATAGAAGATATGGGAGAGAGTTGACAGATTTGGAGAGATCTCAATAGATACATATCTTAACAAATAAGGAAAAAAAAATCATAATATAGAAAATTACCCTAATATTCTCTAAAATGCCCCCTCAAACTTTATGTGCTCTGAAACGAGTAACTTGATTTAGAAAGGTATGATGAACATGTATTCAAAAATAAAAGAACAATACAACTGTAGCATAAGACGAGCATAAGGCGATGGGACGATGAGTGCCACAAGCGATGAGATGATGACTAGCATGAGACGATGAGTGCCACAAGCGATGAGATGATGACTAGCATGAGACGATGAGATGGCGAGTGGCATAAGGCGAGTAGGCACTTTTGATGATTTTTAAGATGTAAACTAATAACACTTTAATGACTAGCGAATGATCTAGTGGCACTTTCGGTGGCTTGAGTTTTTACTTATTGTTCTTCTAGTGGATATATACTTCCAATGGTTGGGATTTCAACCATTGCTCTTCTAGTGGCTCTATATGTTCTAACAACAAAGAAAATAACTTCAGTCCAAACACTTAGCAAAATAATAAGTCCGGTCCAAAACACCTAGCACAAACGAAAAACACATCTTGTCAAAAGGCCTGGTACCGGGAAGATAGAATGAACAGAAAAAATGATGGTGGCAAAGATAGTGCACGATGTACCAAATATCTAGGCACATTGGATAACAAATCTAATCAAAAGGCATGACATCATAGCTAGTTCAGTAAAAAAAATAAAAATAGTCTAGTTAAGATCCATATGTGGTGAAGGTGTTAACATCACTCTAAAGGTACACTTAATTCAATGTACGTGCAGAGCACCGCATACTTTTGGATGTCCTATCTCTCACCACAACAGACTATGGGGTTGGAGCAGGTGAGCATCAGAGGTTTACATGAGATTCGACGGCACTACAAGTGGAGACAGAGATGACAAAGGCACGAGAGGATTCCGGCTAGCGCTAGATGCCCGATGTCAATGGATCCAAAGTTGATCCACATGAAGTCCCACCACGTGAGGAAGCTTTTTATGGGGATCTTGATAGTGATTTAAGTGTAGTAGAAGACAGAGGAGAGTGGAGAGTCTGAAAGCGGTGTATGAAAGATGGAGGGGAGGGGCCATCATGGAGACGGGCTTCTTGGCTGGTGAGAACGAAGATGCCAGTTGTGTTAGGACAACAAATTCGGCCAATGTGGCAGATCGGAGAAGATGCTGCTGCAGAATGGGCTATATCTTCTTGCAGTGGTGATTTTCGGCATTGATAAGGACGATAATGGTGATTTTGGATTGAGGTTGGGGTTTTTGGTTTGGTGGTTGTTAGAGTATATTAGAGTAAATTAGGTATCTAATTAGATTAAGGATATTTTCATATTTGTTTAGATGCATATGTGTGAGGATCTCTCCAGATCCCTTATTTCTCATCTCCTTTATATATTTAGTTGTTATTAGAGAGATAATACAAGTTAAGATTTTCCACAATGTAGTCTTTCTGGTTTATGGTATCAAAGCTCCCGATCTGGGGCCTTTGATCCGCTCACATCCATCACACCATCATCCTTCATCCTTCGAATACCTTCGAAGATGTATCTTCCTTGTAATGAGCATTTTAACAAGATGTGTTTCCTTTTCTTCTTCTTTTTGTTTGTGTTGGGCGTGTTGGACTGGACTTGTATTTGTGTCGGGCATATAGACTAGACCTCGTTATCTGTCGTCGTTATGAAGAGACTTTTTTTTTTTGGCTATCGGAACATCTAGAGCCACCAGAAGAGCAATGATTGAACTCCCAGCCATCGGAAGTGTGTATTTACCAGAAGAGCAAATGGTTGAAATCCCGGCCACTGAAAATGTTGCTAGACCATTCGTTATTCATTTGAAGTGCTATTGGTTTACATCTCAAAAGTCATCAAAGGTGCCTACTCGCTTGTCATTTCATCGTCACGTATCGTTTCGTTATCTTATGCTCACCTCATACTACAATTGTAGTTTTCTTTTGTGTTTGAATAAATGTTCATCATACCTTTTAAGTTCAAGTCACTCTTTTAAGAACACATTGAGTTTGAGGGGAAATGTTAGAGTATATTAGAGTAAGTTAGGATATCTAATTAGATTAGAGATATTTTCATATTTGTTTAGATGCATATCTGTGAGGATCCCTCTAAATCCCTTACAGATCTCTCATTTCCTTTATATATTCAGTTGTTATTATAGAAATAATACAAGTTAAGAGTTTTCACAATGTAATCTTTGTGGTTTAACAGTTGCAATGGAGTAGCAACATTCATGGTCGGATCTAAGAAGGGTGTCAAGTCTCTGATGCAATGGCAGCGAATCGTGGGTTTAACAAGATCTAAATAGAGGTGAACAACCATGTTAATGGTGAGATGGGGTGAACTATACGTTGGTGGTAGACAGCTATTACTACAGTGGCCATCTTTGCGGTTAGAGAAGAGGATGCTGATGTGCGGCAAAAACAGTGTTGGTTTTCTGATGGAAACTGACGAGGATGGAAACGACAGTGATGGATTCCAGATGGGTTTCCAGGAAGATGAAGATGGTGATGGGTTTCAATGGTGATGGGGGTGAAGTTAGAGGGGTTAAGAACTGAAGAGGGTGGTGAAGGGCTAATGGCTAGAGACAACGATTGTTATCTTTGCTAACAATGATAATGGCAACAATAACAACTCTTATGTGCGGCAAATGCCGAGACTAAAAGGAGAGAGAGAGAGAGAGAGAGAGAGAGAGAGAGAGAGCTAAGTTTTGGAAAACCTTAGCTCTAATTCTATGTTAAACCACAAGAGACTACATTGTGTAAACAGTAACTTGCTTATTTTCTCTAACAATAACTGGAATATAATAAGAGATTGGAGATTTTGAGAGATCTCAATTCTCAACAGATACACATCTTAACAAATAAGGAAAAATCCTAATATGAGAGGTTGACCCAATATACTTTAATAATTTCAAAGGGGTTTTGATTGTTGTAATTTTCGCTTTCTTTATCTAGTAGCAAACTTACAAGAGATCTTAAATCCCAGCACAAAGTTTCAAAGAAAAAACCGTGGAACCAGCTACCTACTAAGGCTACATTTTCCAGACACATTGACATGATTATCAATAATGAACCTTAGTTTTTGCTTTATATTCGTATTTTAGCAGAATTTATGTGCGGTATCTATTTCTTATGTATATCTAGATATTTGGGTACAGTTTATGTACTTACGAATCTGCGAATTAAAATTTACAGGATAGTAAAATTTTCACTTATCATCATCAAAAGCCTAGTCCTCACTATCTGGATTAGCTTTACAAATCTTGTTTTGCTAGTCATTTCTATCTTGGCCCCGTCCTTGGTAAGTGAACAAGTCTTTCATATCCTCTCTCACCTCCTCGATTCAAGTCCTGTTAGGTCTTGCTCTCCCCCTCTTTGCAAGTCATTGGACCCTAATCATTAGTTCCCTCATTTCAGTTGTCCCATGTCTTTGTGGAAATGATTGAACCTTTGCATTAAATAGATACTATCCAAGAGGGATTAGAGGGTGAGAGAGCCTTAGATGTCCCTAGTCCCCCTTGGGCATCACTTGTAGAGAGAAAAACAGAGAGAACAAGTAGAGAGAGCTCTCTTCCTCCTTCCTCCATCCACACGTCCACATGTGTCAGCGTCCACGCCTAGATGGCTTTGCATGCGTACCTCCACCTTGCTTTGTGGGTTGGCGTGTTGGCTCTCATCTTCTCCATCATCTGGGATACATCAGGGAGACGTTCTAATTGAAGGATCAGCATTGGCAAATCAACAATTTCTTGGCGGGCATTGATCAAGTTAATTGTAGCTATAGGATTTATAATTTCTCTTTTAGAAACTTGGTAATCTCTAAATGGGGATCCTTAAGGCTAAAACAAATAAATTTGGATTTTTGAAAACTTTAAATTCTGCTGTTTTTCGAAATTCCCAATAGTGGGTCCTACTGGTCAGTCATGACTCAAGGCCTTTTGGAACACTTGACCAGCATGTGGGGTCAACTTCTGGACCCGACATGTACACACATGACAGATTACTTCCTGGATGCATCAGAAATTATAGGAATACGAAATTTTTCGTGGTTGGTTTATCAAAATTGCCATGAGTGGGAGCGACAATTTCATTAAAAAGTGGTCTTATTTTCCTGTTGCATTGAGCGCTTCTAGCAATATTCTGGGAACCGGACCGGTGGCCAAACTGGTGAAGTAGGTGGTATGGTCTCAACTGGTTCGACCATTTGTTCAACCATGGCAGTGCATAGTTTAATTTAAACAAACAATTACTGGTGTATTAGTTCAACAGTCTGTAACTCTTCTGGTTTTTGCCCAAAGTGTACTAGTAACATGTTCAGTTCGGGTATTGAGCTGGCTATTCCGATTTTCAGAGCACTGGTATCTAGAGTTGTTTGGACTCTGATTTATTGTCATGATGGCCACTGAATGAACTTGAAGTCATTCTGCTTCCTGCATGACTCAAATCTCATTTCATTGTGCAAGGCCTTTTGGTGATCATTGACCTGACAGTTGTGTAAAGTACTTACATCATGTCTCTATGACTCTAGTGTCTAGTTTCACTGTTGGTGGCTTCTGCCTCTGGCTTCTTAGGACCCATATAAAAATTTCCATTTGTACAGAAACTACACTCTATTGGAATTATTACAAGTGAAAGGTGTTTTGCAAAAGCCACATGCACTGCTGTTACATGCAGTCAGACATGTCAACCTGGCACATATATGAGATAATTGAATCATGGATCAGTTGGGCCCACTGTGCTAATGACCTGGCTGCTAGAGGTGCAACTCGGGTGGGTTGGGTCGGGTTGAGGGTCAACCTGAGCCTGACCCGACCTTAAGAGGGGACCCAACCCACAACCTGACCTGACCCGAATTCCTACCTGAGGTGCCCTACCCGAACCCAACCTAAATTCCTCTATACTCAACCAACTTGACCAAGCCCAACCCAACCCAAATACGTGTGATTATTCCTAACCCAAACTAACCCGACCCAAATTTCCTCAACCTGAACCCAAACTGACCCAAATTTCCTCAACCTGATTTCAAATTGGTTGGCATTTTCCAACCAAACTCGGAGAGGGGGTTGACAGCCCAACCCAAGCTCGGGTTGGATCAATCTGGTTTACGTTGACCTGAATCCACACTGCAGCTCTACTGGTTGCACTCATCAGGCAGACCACACATGGACATTGAACGTGGAGATTTGGCAAAAATCTCCAAGCTCTCCTTTTTTTTTTCTTTTTTTTTTTTTTTTTTTTTTAAATGCACATTTGGTCCACTGGATGAGTTAACTGGCCTAATTTCTGGGTCAATTTATCTGCACCATGGACCTTACCAGATGCTCAACTTGTATGTCACAGTGGTGCAAGATTGCAATGTGTTATTGCATGTAGAGGTCCATCTCGCTTCCGGACTGGTGCGTGTAGGCTCACTGAAGCACTCTTAAAAGAGATGGTGATGCTTGACAGGGTTTCCAAAATCTTTGCATTTATTGTCGTTTCTATCTTGTTCTTAGTTGCATGTGAATCCTTGTGGTATTTTGTTCACAAGGTTTTTATTATTTAATTAATCTCTTTGTACTCTGTTTGATGTTTTACATGCATAATGAGCATGTCATGTTGCAGAAGCAGGCTCGTAAAGCTGACCCTAAACAGATGGGATGAGGCAATGAACTATTATGATGACAATTTTATGGGTCTCGATTCTTCCAACAATCTGGGTGTTTGGTCAACAGGAATCATCCATTTTATGGCCTTTGGGAGTAATGATTTGGTCATTCAAGGCCTTTTGGATCACTTGGCCAACATGTGGGGTCGACCTCTAGAGACCCTACATATATACACATGATCGATGAGTTCCCTGATGCAACAGAAAGTGTAGGAATCTGAAAAGTCCAGTTTTTGGTTTATCAAAACTTTCATGAATGGGAGCAACAATGACATTAAAAAGCAGCCTTATTTAGGCTGGTGCATCATGACATTAAAAAGCAGCCTTATTTAGGCTGTTGCATCAAGGGCTTCTGCCAATGTTCTGAAAACCAGACTGCTGGCCAAACTGGTGAAGTAGGTGGAATGGTCCTAAGCAATGTTTTAAATATCGACGATATTGGCCGATATATCCCACGATATATCTTGTATCCCACCAGTGCGATACGAAACGCACAAGTAGTGCGATATATCCCACATGTTCGATCTGGTGAGTATTTTCAAATTTTGGTCCTCTTATTTTTTATAAATCATGTTAAACTAGTGTCAAATTGTTACAAATCCATGATTTTTCATGTTTTCCATGAAAAATCATGAATTGGGAGCTTCGATTTCGAGATTTGGAGGAGATGGGCCAAGTGGTGGAAAATTGAAAAAAAATCAAAATTTCCCAATTTCTCGCAAATCATTTGCAATCTTTGTGTCCAAACATCAAATCAAACATTTATGTAACCTAATCTAGTGATTCTTCTTTTGCTTTTGAATGTATTGCTTGTGATTCCACATGTCTTCTTATATTTATTAATTATATGAATAGACATTAAATATACTTGATTCAGTTAGACAATGCATAGATTAGGACCTCATGCAAATAAAACCTATTATGTGTACTTGCTTTTTATAATGTTTTGATTTATGAGTGTGTATTATGTCTTTTTTAACAATCAAAGTTTCATTGAAAAATTCAACTAATTTCCCAATGTTTTCCCATGCTTCCAACAACAACGATACATTAGACGATACAACCGATATATTCCATGCAATAGCCAATACGTATTTGTATCCCAAGAATGCGATACGTAACTCCATACCGATATTTCAAACACTAGTCCTCAGCTGGTTCAACCATTGGTACAAACCATTACAATATGTAGTTTAATTTAAACCACCAACTGGGTCATTCTGGTTTATATTAGTTCACAGAGGTTACAGGTATGAATGGTTCTGTAACTCTTCTGATTTTTATCACAAAGGTACCAGTTACACTGTCAGTTTGGGTATCGAAACCAGATATTCTGGTTTTCAAAGCAAATCTAGGGGAGCCATTCGGTTGTGATTTATCGTCATGTTAATCGGCTGAAAGGACTTAATAGTTTTTCTGCTTCCTGCTTCACTTAAAAATTTTAGTTCATTGTGTAAGGTCTTTTGGTGATGTTTGACCTGACATTTTGTGAAAGTAGGTCATGTCTCTATGATCTATGTCTAGTTTCTCTGTTGGCGGCTTCTATTTCTGGATTTTTGGTACCCCTATAAGAACTTTCATTTGTCCAAAAACTACACCCTGTTGGATTCATTACAATCTTACAATTGAATGAAACTGTAGTATGTAACAACTAATAAGATTCAAAGGAGTTCTGCTCAGGTCACATACATGCAACATAGATATGAATATTAGTATCGTATTGGCCAATACGGCTGTATCGTATCCGTATTGGCATGAGATGATAGATCTAGACTTATTTCGGGATCAAAACAAATGATTTGGATGGGATTCGACAAATCAAAGTGAAGTGGACCATTATGGGAAAAATCGGAAAGAAGGGTAAACCTTCACTTTCTTTTTTATATTTTCATCTTCTTTTTGTTGTATTTCTATGTAATGGGTGCTAGTTCACTAAATCATGCTTGATTTATGTTCAATTAGGGCCAATTTAGTTGACCTTCAACGAGTCAAATCGACAAACAACATTCTCGTCAAAGAATGGTCCAATATACCATTGAATATATGGTCAAAACATTCCCCTATTTTCCTAATATTTTTCATAGTTTTTTGCTTTAAAAAAACTTCTGACTGATACGGCATCGTGTACCGCCCTGATATCAATACACGATGCCGTATCTTATCATTTTTCCATTGGGCCAATACCGACATTCAGAACCATGACATGCAGTCATATATGCCAACCTGGCTCTTGAGAGATATCTGAATCTTCATCTCGTGGGCCCTCTGTGCCTGCTCATCACACAGACCATGTGTGGTCATTGAATATGGAGCTTTGGAAAAACTTCTAAATGTTCCTTTGTTTTAATACACATGCTATCCACTTGATGAGTTAACTGGGCTAATCTATCTGCACAATTGGCGTCACAGCCATGCAAGATTGCGATGTGTGACTGCAGGTAGAGGTCCATCTGCATTCCGGACTGGTGCGTGCAGATTCACTGAATTGCTCTGAAAAGCGATGGTGATGCTTGACAGGGTTTCCACAATGTTTGCATTTACCAGTCTCTTGTTCTTGTTACGTGTGAATCCTAGCAATGTTTGACTTACAAACTCCATCTGTTGTTGATATCTTGCATACTCCATCTGATGTTTTACCTGTGTAACTAGCAGGATATGCTGTGGAAACAGGACTTGCAATAGATGGGACAAGGCAATGAGTGACGATGGTGATTTTATGAGTCACCATTCTTCTAACATCTGGGTTTGCTTGGTCTGCAGGAATCATCGATTTTGTGGCCTTTGAGAATAATGATTATACAAGATATGGTTTATTTGATACATGTCAGTGGACTTGCTGAGCATGTACAATCAGGCCTTAGCTTGCAGCAACAGATGCTTTTTGTGGATCTCGAACAAGATCCTCCAAAGGTTACCTCTTGTTAAAATTGGTAGCATTGGTACTAGTGAGGAGGAATTATAGGGGTCGTAAGCATCAGCGCATGTATGGTGTCCTGATGCACCATCTGTACAGGTGTGGCCCATGGTTTGTATCTAGACTATTGGAATCATAGGGACCGCAGTGGATGTAGGATTCAAAGATCTTCCAGACTGAAAGATCCTGGACATCCAATATTTGGCCTTTTTAGGATTCACTTAACGGTCTATCTGTTGATAATTGATCGAAGGGTTCAGATTTTTCTAGTTTTTGATATTTCTGGGGATCTCCCATCCACTATCGGACCCATCACATCAACAATCTGGATCACCTAACCATGGATCCCACTTGAACAAACTTGGCACATCAGGATCACTTCACTTCCTGATACTATAATCCCTTATTGTTTAAAATCTTATGGCTGTTTGTAAACTGGCCCCGTTTTTTAATGATTGTGTATACTCTTCTCATGTTGCAGATGGTGATGCAGTCAGAACAGAACTTAGTTGCATCACAGCTTGGATCTATTCAGAATTTCTTTTCATCAGTATTTTCTGTTGATGAAACGAACAAGGATATCTCGCCAAAAGTGCCTCCTCCTATGACTGGGCTAAAGATGGAATCAGCAGAACACTCAGGTGCTGATGAGCTTGTTGCTTCTCAATCCTCCGAGCTTATCGATCTCAGTAGTTGCATGCAGGACACTGAAGTTACCCTGCCAACCCTAAACGGGTAATTCTGATTTTGAGGCACCCAGAATGATTAATGGAGACACACACAATCACAAGCTCTATATCGCATTAGTGTCAATGGAACACCGTATACAGGTAAAAGATGAAAATTAATGAGATTCACAAATTATTAATGATGGGGGCAGCAATGGATTGGATTAGGCTGGCTGCTGTCAGTCCATTAGTTAATTGGGACTGAAATCAGACCCAGGTGATCAGACCCATATCTATCATTAAAGGACCTGAACTCAGGTTTAGACCGGGCCTTATTAGAAAACGTCGACAAATCTTGGCTGTCAAAAACCCATTCTGCTCGTCATTCCGTTAATTGTGCATGAAATCCATGTCCTGGATGGGCCTAAATTTCAAACCCGACCTGATCCCATGATGGTTGGGCCCAGAAGCCCAGAAGCCAGCAGGTTGCTGGACCTAATTAATGAGGACAAATGTGGAAAAGAAGAATCTTTTAAAATATTCAATTTTATTTGTGCAAGGCTGACCCCAAATAGCCGGGACAAGTCTATGATGATGATGATGATTTGTGTACATGCGTGTTTCGTCTTCACACGTTTGTGATGAGATGTATACTCAAACACATGCTTTCTATACCTTTGTGTATTCCAGTTTATGCGCTTTTGTATTGATTTTTTCTAGCTTTTCCAAATGCTAAGCCCACACGTGTGTGCAACAAAGCTCATGCCCACACCACACATGTGCTAGCATGGCATGATGGGTCTGAGTCGAATCCATCCATCAGAACAACGCCACTATATTGATGCCCTACCCCAAGAATCAGGTTGATCCACTGGTCAGGTGGGCCACAGTTTGCAAAATAAAGGCATGGCTCTGAAAATTTTGGCTGATGTTTTCTAACCCATCCATCTGTTTCCAATATCGGGGTCCACATTCTGATTGGACCATATTTTATTTTTGGATAAACATGTAGAAGGTTGGACCAACCTGATGGATGGATTAGATCTTGCATGTATGTGGCATGCTGGAACATTTGTGGTGTGTAGACCTTTATTGCACACTGTGTGCACTTAGCGCACTTAGCAAAGCTCTGATTTTATTTATTATTTTGTGTATTTTTGTGTAAAATCACTGTTGCATTCTCGTATCTTTCGCTGCAGATGGCTTCTTGGCTACCCAGTAGTCTATTTATCTGGCAAAGAGCACATGGCTGATGCTATCTATAATCTGTCCACCAAATCTCTTCATCTCTTCAAGATTTTAGTTGGCAGGTTTGATTCTTGGTACTCACCGCAGAAGCTTCTTATCTGTTTTCTGTTCATTAAGGAAGGCAATGAAAAGGCAATAATCGTATTCTTGCAGAAATGGAACATCTGGTAAAGGGCCTTGTCAGGAAGAACTAATGAGGTGGGTTTTCTATTTTGTGTTTGTTACTCTTTCATACTCGAAGTATTTTCCACTTTTGCCTTGACTGTATACCTTCGTGCTTTGTTGGATGAGGACCAAAAAAGATTTTTCTTGGGAAACACGTGGGGCCCAAGGATTTGGCAGGGAGCTTCGCATAATATCTGTGTTCCTACCATCCCAGATCAAAGGAACTGCCCTGAAAAACAACAAAGGGAAAGTATGACATGGCGCCTGTGGGCCCCACGTGTTCTCCAAGAAAAAGATGTTTGTGGGCTCTCATCCAAACAAGCCTTAGCCTTTTCTCCTTTTGTTTTCAAATGGCCAAGTTGTGGAGGCTACCTGGATAATTATGTACACAATTGCATGTATTATGAGGGCACTGCTGACCTCACATGGACATAGGAAAATGGTGTCCACAAGCCCTTTGATTGGTTGGCATAGGCAGTGGGACCTACATATCCATTTATGGCGCCTTTTTTCTGCTTATTCCACTGAAACCAATCAAAGGGTGTGTGGGCACTTTAAATTACATCTTTGGATTAGCAGAACTCCTATTCTGAATGTATGTATTGTTTTCTTAATATGTTTGAATGTAGCACGGACAATTGGGTGTATGGTTTGTATTGTCCCTTCACATGTCACTGTCACAGTAAATCAATTCATGTATTTTTTATGTAAATATCCATCAGTACATTGCGTGAGATACGTGTATTCAAACAACCCTTTCAATGCTGGCCCGCACGCAGTCACTAATGTACATGACTAACTAAGCATTTCTTCCTTTTGTATTCCAATGGCTTAAGGTGAAGATCATGTGGGTATGTGTTTATATTCAAGTGCATGTGAATCATCACATTCATAATCTAATCTGCCTGCTTCTCATCATTATCAAGCAGTTTCACAGTGCCTTATGATCTGAGCATGGGAGGGGAGAAAGAGCCGTGGGCCAAGGCATTTCTCGCTCACATGTGGACAAAGTTCGAAAGATGCAAGAAGTCGTGGCGGTATTTGAGAATGGAGGTGAGCGAATGCTATCCACAATCGATTGTGCTGTAGTAATTGTGAGAGCCATTCATTACTCCCACTCAGATCAACCAATAAGAGAAACATGTGTAATGGTTTTCTTGCGTAAGGGGGAATCTATACTCGAGAGATTATTGTTTAGAATTATTTAAGGTTTTGTTGATCATCATTTTCATCTCGGCCTTTCTCCCAATGATTTGGGGTCCACTTTTAAATGGTTAGATTGGAAAAGGTTTTACTATTGCAGCAGTCCACCAGATATCAACCTTCCTTTACCTGGGTTTTGGAACCAGCCACGGCAGTCTCATGTTGACAACATTCATGCCCCTAATCGGTGAGCAAACAGAGGAGAGACATGAAGGGAAGTTGCTAGACGCGTCGGTGAGCATCATCATCATTGAAGCCTTATCCCAACTAATTGGGGTTGGCTACATGAATCCTTTTCTTCCATTCCACTCTATCAAGGGCTCAAACTTTAGTTAGGCCATAAATCATGGAGTTCTCTTGAATCGGGTAATGAACACAGACGCTGAGGCACAAAGAAGTATCACCATCAGATAAAAGTAGAACAGATGCTCATGTAGTTGGCTAAGGAAAAAATCAAAAAAGAAGAGCAAGGAGCCCACCAATACATGTTTTCCCAACACTACTCGCATGGCAACAAAATCACTACTAAATCTTAGCCTCACCATTGAAATAAACCCAAAAGGGGATTTGCGAATGGTTAAGGTCATACATTGCCAAACAAAATCGATGTGCTCAAAAGTTGAATTCATTTGATTAGGATATGAAAATGAAATTAATAATCTAAAAAGTTAAATGTCATTTTAGATATTATCAGTAATTCAATTTTCTTTAAGGCCTTTTTGGGTAGTTAAGGTGAGATGGAGTTTGCAATCTCCCGGTCTGTGACGGGGAGCATTATCCAATTGAGCTTGGCCTTTGTGGGCCATCTTATTCCAGTGCTTCATATCATTCGAAATGCATATTGTATCATATGTGTCAATCATCCAACGCTTCAATGTTGTAGGTAAAATGTCAGTAAGATTGCATGATCTGCGCAGCAGTCCACGCACAATAGCTACTCAGAATACACTGTTAGCAGAGAGTGACAATGGCTCTGGACTAAAACAAAATCTCTCTCTCTCTCTCTCTCTCTCTCTCTCTCTCTCTCTCTCATTTGATTGGTGATCCCTCAACTCAATGATATTATTTGATGGTGGTGGTCCCTATTATAGCCTCTCTCTCTCTCTCTCTCTCTCTCTCTCTCAATGATATTATTTGATGGTGGTGGTCCCTATTTTAGCCTCTCTCTCTCTCTCTCTCTCTCTCTCTCTCTCTCTCTCTCTCTCTCAACTCAATGATATTATTTGATGGTGGTGATCCCTTTTAGCCTCTCTCTCTCTCTCTCTTGATATTATTATTTGATGGTGGTCCCTCTCTCTCTTTCATTTGATATTTGATTGACCACGTCAGAAAGTTTACTTTCTTTACCTTCATGTGAAAGACCAACGAACCTCGTCAGACCCCTCTTTCACGCCATCAAAACAGAAAAAATAAAATATTTAAAAAGGTTACCTTGAGATTCACAAACACACCATAATGATGTCAAAATCCCACCCACCTCACGCATTTTCCTTCCTTTCATTTTTTTTAATACAAGTGCCATTGCCAACATGATAGGAATTCATATACTAATAAGGAATTGATTAATTCACACAAATTCTTTTATTGTATCAAAAGAAAAACCAAAAGAAAATTGTGTCACGGGCATCTTGAATTTCAATCAAAATCCAAACACCTTTTACCAAAACACATGAAAAAAGGGAGAACAAAAAACAACAAAAGCTTTCTTATGCCCCTTTTATAAGCTTGAGGGCGTCTGCTTCAGTTGGCAAAGCAGGGATTGCTCCTTTCTTGGTAGTTGTAATAGCTCCACAAGCATTTGCAAATTTCAACATTTCCCTTAAACTTCCCTCCCCCTGCAAATCATCATTTACATAAAATAATTTTAAAAAACAGTCGAAATAAGATTGCATTCTTATATAATAATAATAATAATAATAAACCATAGGGTCTAAACAAGATTTAAAGCATTCTCAGAAACTGGTAGATATTGCCCAATACGTATCAGTATCATCCATGAACGATACAACCGTATCAGCCCAATACAGGACGATAAGGGCCGCATCGGTGATGAGCAATACAATACACAGATTTTAAACCTTGGGTCTAAAACCATTCCCCTTGTTAGTAATTTATTAGTAGCATGATTATGAGAAGGATAAGCTTACTTCAATCACAGATAGATCATGGACAAGCTTGCACAACATGGCGCCGATAAATGCATCGCCGGCCCCAGTTGTATCGACTGTTTTTACACTGAATGCGTCGACGGCTCCTCGGAAATTCTACATTTTCAAAAAGAAAGAAATCAAAGAAAATTAATTATAGATTGGTTGATTAGTGTAGAAGCTTTGTTTATTTCAATGAATGATCTTCATAGATAGATCACTCTAGTTGGTTTTATAACACAGATATACAGAGTATTGTTATGTATTCAGTTTGTACAGTGGGGCCCATGGTTCAGTAATCCCAACTGTTAATGTGGTGGTCCCCATGAAAATCTCTTAGATTTAAAGATCCTATCCGTCCAACCTCAACATCTTTCAGTTGAATGTGGACCATTGATGTATGCTCTCTTGTTAGCTGTCTATTTTCAGGCAACCAATTGATGGATTTTTTTGGGGGTGTGGTTGTGATTCATCCACTGTGGTAGAGCCGATCAGATCGATGGTGTTGGTGTCAAAACCTTCGTTTGAGAGTCATCAAGATTCAAAATTGGCCTGCTTACCTTAGTGTAGTATTTGCAACCCTTCTCCCCGAATGTGACCAGCAAGAGCTTCAGCCCTGGATGCCACAGCGACAAGGCGACATCGTCGGTGAGTGTTTCATGCCCCGTCAGGAATTCAAGCTCATTGTCGCTGACCTTGATGATGTCTGCCTGATCCCATATGCTCATGATCTGCTCCCGCGCCTCGTCGGCCGATGGCCACAATGGCAGCCTGAGATTTGGATCATAGGATAACAGCGCGCCGGCGTCTTTAGCCACCTTCATCGCCCGTAGATGGGCCGATCTGCAAGGCTCGGCAATCAAGCTTATCGATCCGAAATGGAAGATCTTAGCCTGTAATTCATCCATTAGAGGAAAACCAATCATAAAAATCATGTTTGTAATTTCAATAACAGACTGGAAATTGCCAAACAGCACTGAAGAGTACAAAAATGCATAATTGAGACCGTTCATCTATCAAGTCCAACTATAGAGGGCCCACTGTAGAAAAACTACAATCAGGCAATCCTAGCTGTCTAATCTGCAGCCTCCCAATAGATATTGGAATTAAGAAAATGACCATAACCCATCTCCACAGAGAAACAAAAAATCTATTGATCTGATCTATAGGATAATTCAATTGCTGGTTTTTGCACTATGGGCCCACCAAATCCGGATCTCGAATGGAAATTCTGATTTATACTTTAGAGAGATGGATCTACCAACCGTTCTAATAAGCTCGAGATTGAGTTCGGATTCTTTCAAGAGCATATCGGCGCTCGGGTTCCTGTAGAACATGAACTCACGATCGCCGTCTGCTTTTAGGGTCACGAATGCGAGTGCGGTTCGGGCGCCTTCATCAAAGAGAATACCGTTGGTGTTGACGCCGTTTTCTTTCAAGATGCCGGCCAGCATGTGGCCGAATTCATCGTCGCCAAGCTTCCCGACGAAGGCCGATTGGCCACCAAGACGAGCGACGGCGATCGCCACGTTTGCAGGCGCACCACCTGGGGCCTTGAGGAAGCCTGGAGCCTCAGCTAGAGAGACCCCAGAGACCGTTGGAACGAAATCAATCAGCATTTCTCCAAAGCTTATGATCAGCCCATTCGAGCTATCTCCATTTCGGAAAGCCATTGAGAGAGAGAGAGAGAGAGAGAGAGAGAGAGAGAGAGCTTTGAAGAACTTATCTAGAGGGAGGAGAGAGAGAGAGAGAGAGAGAGAGAGAGAGAGAGGGAGAGAGATTATATAGAAGTGTGGAGAGAAGAGACGGTGACAGTCGTATTTGGTTGGCGTTGGGTGTATGAAGAAGGAAGAAGATATTATGTGGGGCCCATCTTTTACGGAGATCCTGAGCATCCAATCATCGACGGTCAGAAATTAACTAGAGAAGAATCAGATGGTTGACATTGTCCATGCTTTATCCAGTATCAATAAGGCGCCCGTGGATTATCGCACGTGTTACGCGGGAATGTTAGGTGGATGTGTAATCTTGCAGAGGAGAAATTTGATACTCTGGCAGTGTGATGGATGATACACAGTCGCTTAGAGGTTACTTGGGAATTGCGTACCTGTCATTCTAATAAGTCAAATTAACATTGGTCTCTGAAAAATGTGTTTATTTGATTATCTGACTAAAAATATCCAATGGTTATATTTCAACAAACAAGTGTCTACGAATCAAAGGTTAGGATTTCTCAATCAATCTGATTTTGGTACTGTGATTCAGCAGCAGTGGGCTCCATGATTTAGTCAGTTTTAACTTGTGTTAATGTATGCCATGTGCACAATTTCCGTTGCCTGCCTATCAAGTATCATTCGCTGCCAGAGTATCATATAACTCCCTGTAAACAGGAATCCCGTTGTAGGATTGTTGACTCGACCATAGGGCCGGCAAGTAAAAGTCGGTTATCAATCTTGATAATCGCGGCAATCCAGGCCGTTGGTGTGTTGTTACTACCAGAGATAGGCGATGTCTAAAATTCTCCTTGATGAGAAAATCCTAAATTTTTTTTTGTTTTTTTGGGTGGCCTACCGATAGACGGTTAAGAAGAGAACTACGGAAATGGTCGACATTCAACTAAAAGGTTCTAAGATTTTTGGTTGGGATCTTCAAGTCTAGAGATTTACCACAGATTTTTGGTTGGGATTCTCCAGTCTAGAGATTTTTACCAAACATTGACTATCGACTGTGGGTTGGAAAAAGTGAATGGTCAGGATTAAAGCATCATGGGCCCAAGATATGAAAACCTGAGTATACTGTGCAAAACCTCCGGTCGAGGATCGTATAATTCGTGGGTGAATTCTGCTCTCTGACTTTTCAAAGGGAAAACAATGTCATGATTACGCGGAAACGGATTGGCTACTCCCCTGCCACCAGCCAATGGCTAGTGTTCGGTGGTCTGTGGGCCCAAGCATGATGTATTTGTTTCATCCACGCCGTCCATATATTTTTATAGATCATTTTATAATATTGTCCCAAAATGAGATATATCCCAATCTCAAGTGGACCACATTAAAGGAAACAGTGTTGAATGAACGTCGACCATTAAAAACTTTTTGGGGCCATAAAATTATTGGATAAAGCTGATCTTTGTTTTTTATCTTCATATGGGTCTTTATGACCTAATCAACATATTGGATGTCAGATAAACAGTACAGTGGGCCTTAGGAGGATTTAAATGATGGATATCCAATCACTATTGTTTTCCTGTGGTGTGGTCCACTAAGATTTATATACCTCTTATTTTTAGGGTGAAGCCCTAAAATGATCTTTAAGAATGGATGAACGGAATGGATGAAACACATACATCATGGTGGGTCCCACAGACCACCGAACACCAGCCACGGGGCTGGTGTCAGGGGGAGTAGGCGTAGCCAATCCGTTCCCTGATTACGCGTGGACGTGGACACTTCTGGAGGCGAATGTTTTCATATGCATTAGATCAACACCGTCCATCAGGTAAGCCACCTAATGTTCGGTCGTGAAATCGAACATCACACGGATCCAAAACTCAGGTGAGGTAAGATCATGCGAAAACCTGGTGTGGCCCACCTGAGTTTCAGAACAGCGTTATTTTTTCCCATCATCCTATTGATTTGCGTGACATGAACCGATTGGATGATATATGTAAGCGACGGTGGACCCCACGCATGACTTCTGGTGGCATCCCATCCCAACTATTCCCTACAGTGTGGCCCACCTGATTTGTGGACCGGTCTTATTTTTGGTTTTGAGGGATAAAATGATGCAAGGCACCTGATCGACGGGGTGGATCTGATACAGGTTATATCGGACGTGCCGCTCGTTTAGCAGTAGCCCCGCTTCTGTTTGCCGCGATTTACGGTGGTGAAGCGAGAGAAACGGCGCGTTTTGGTTCGTTGGGGTGGAGAAAAAGTCGGAAGGACATTTTGCGTGAAAAAAAAGAAAGCTCTGTGGGGCCCGCCATGATGCTTGTGTGACATCTAATACGTCCATTATTTCCAACAGGGCATGCTAGATGAGCCATCCAATCCGTCCATCATTTCCAACAGAACATGCTAGATGAGCCCAAAATCAAGCTGGTTTTGAAACTCAAGTGGGACACAACAGTAAACAGTGAGTCCCGGATGGACAGATGGTCCAGGTTAATGATTAAAAGTTTGAAAGTGATCTCAACCGTCCATTATATAGTCCATGAATAGAATGGTTAGTATCAGGGTCCTTTCTGATTTTCATGAAGTAGCCCTCAAGAGTTTCTTGGACGAATGGACGGTCAATGTTTGCCCAGGAGAGGAAGATCGCATGCTAAGCTTACACTGATACGCCCTCTTTCCTGCCAATGAATCCCAGTGTAGGACATCAGAGCCGTGCAAAAGCTGGACCCATAATGAAAATACCTGCCGCAAAAAAATCAGCTCCGATGGACGGTTTGGATATAACACGTACCTCATGATATGACCCACAGAACTTGCTGACGTCAATACACAGCTACATTGCTGATGTGCGGTACACCAGCCAATCCGCTTCCAAAATGGAAGATGGACGGAGAATTGGATAAAATACATGCATTATGGCAGGGCCGTGGCTTTTTCTGGCACTGTCCAGCACCGAGGTGGGTACTGCCGAATCCGAGTCAAGAAATTAGCAAGTGGGCCCACCACTGAGACGGAGGGTGAGATCACATGTTTTATATTAAGGGAGTTATTGGATACTCTGGCAGAGGGTCACACTTCATACTCAGGCACTAAAAAAACTGAACACATGGCATATATTAACTCAAATTCAACTGACTAAATTGTAGGTCCCACTGTAGTCAATTCATAATCCTAAAATCAAATTGTTTGAGTAATTCCTAACCCTTGATTCCTGGATACACTTTTTGTTGAAATATGACAGTTGGGTACTTTCTATTTTTAAAACTCCACTTAATTCGAACTAATCTGATAATCATATAATAGATAAGTGCATTTATCTAAACTGGGATCCGCAATCTGGACAGTCGATGTATGTAATTTTCAAGTGCCTGCGTATCATCTATCACACTCTACCGGAGTATTTAAGTTTTACAATTGAAATTAAGAGGGCATGACTCACGAGGCACGCTTACGATTTTTCAAGTATTCTCCTCCGTTCAAGTATTCTCCTGCGTCCCCTTATAAATATAAAATTAAAAGGGTAGCAATATTTAAATTGTGTTGGTATAAGCATACATCATCTGTCGGCAATCGCCTGGCATGTGCAGGTGGGGTGTCAGATCTAGACCGTCCATCTAATTCCTGCCATCCCTGGATGCTCTACGGTCATACATCAAACAGAGCAGACTAGGCTGGCCAGATTGGGGAGAGCCTTCAAACTTCAAAACGGAAACCGGTGGGCTATTATGGGAAGAACTAATGGCCCGTTTAGGGGCGTTGATTTAGAACCCAACCTATTGGATTTGAAACCCCCTGAATTTAAAATTCTCTTACGTGTTGGGCATCCAAAAGTATCCACCTATAGTATATTTAAAGGGATTTGAATTTAATTACTAAATCAATTTTAATATTTCTAATCAGATTGGCACCAACAGTGGTAATAAGGCCGCTGAAATACATATTGTGCCCTAGAATGATAAAATTCTAAGTCTCGAATGAGCCACAAACTCGATAGCACGTCCCAGTACCTAACTAATAATTTTTAATCGTTGATTTACATTGACAATATTTGCATGGCATTGATCAACGTATTAAAATAATTATAGTGATGCAATCGATAATCTAATTATTTTAGGATCATTAGTAGGTCATGTGTACAATAGATTAATAGTCTAGTGATACACGTGTTACACATGCATGTAAAGATTTTAGATGTGATCCAAGCTTTCAACATGGATTTCATACCCCTGTATAAGGGGGTGTTTCGCAGTATTAAATGGGATTAGGTGGGATAGAATTGCATTTGGTCCCGTGCAATTCCATCTAACATTTGGAGAAGATGGAAAGGTTGGGATTAGGTGAAATGGAATTGCATTTAATCCCATGCATGAATTTTAAGGATTTTGAAATCTACTACACATGTGGCTCCACATCGATGCATGCGTTTATCCGCGCCATTCATCCATATATATCATTTACACATGACATTTTGGTTATATATGTGTACAAGTGAACTTCATTCATTGCGAATTTGGTCTGTTGACATGGTCCACTGAACATGATTTAGCTTATTCTGGTGTTTTCCGTGACAAAATTTTTATCCCAAACACGGGATTGGATGGCTACAATACCATGGTATTTCCAGACATGCAATCATTGTGAAATAATATGTTAATCTCATCTAATACAATTCAATATCATTCAATCCCATTTACTATAAAGTCAGACGCCATTGCATCGCGTCGTGCAGGCTATTTATGAGGCAATATTGGCGTGAGAAATCTTCATTCTTTTACAGGGGACTGTATCTATGGACAACGAAAGCTTTATACTCCATCATTGCTCCCGATCATCTGCCTTCTATTGCATGTGGCCAGTCAGCTCCTCTGGTTCTCTTTCAAAGGTTTAAGATTCCTACTACAGTCGATACTCATCTCGGAGAGTTGATCGGGGCAAAATGAGATTTCATTTACCAGATCGGAGGTCCGAAAGCAGATCATTCAGGTACTGATATCCGCCTTCCCAATTCTGCTAGGATATTCATCTCCCTTGAAAGTATGAGCCAATTCAGGAGAGAAGTGACACCTAACTCTTCGAGTGCAAGTAGCCCCTTATTGATGGGGTGTATACAGTCTGCGTATACACCTTTATTTGTGAAAAACCTATTCACTTTTCAGGTCTAGCTACACCGCCGGCTAAGGAGATTTTTAAGTAAATCTCATGACGTCGTATCATGGGGTTATACAATCTTCTGCTATACTTGTTGGTTTACTCAAGCTTGTACGGATCAAAATAGTGGGCCAGATCATAATGGGGGCCAATGATCCCACAATTAGTAGATGCATGGTTGGAATCGGATCGCCTTCCCAAACTTGAAAATGTTGCTGATGATGGATCTTATATGTGTCTCAATAGTCTTTTTGGACGGCATCAATTGGCAACATGACCTTAATTTACACACGATTTGGCAACTGTAAAATAAATGGACAACCTAGATGGGCCACAAACATCATTGAGGGGCCCACATAGCACTGACAATCAACCTCGAGAAGCCGGGCAATGGGAATAGCCGGCTCTACAATGGCCTCAATATAATACACATATACACTACGCAGCCTAGTACCTACCCAAACAAGAACTCCGGTCCAAACATTGATTTATCATACGCAGGTTCGGATGTATAATGATTTCTATCAAACTTATATATGGACAGTACATGAATACAATACAATACACTGGTATACGTCAGCCCAAGTAGGCCCTATCACTAATTAAAATCCATCCCATCCCTCCTATTCCCAGTGTATCCGTCCTGCCAAACAGGCCCTAAGTAGATGGACGGTCAGGATCCACGGATCCGACACATGATGTATGTTAGATGACGTACAATAAGGTACCTTCAGATCCGGGCGAGTCAAATATTTAATTTAGCGGTTGGAACCAAAAACCATGGTTCTGAAAGGTGATTTTACTTGAAAGATGGTACGAAATACAGCTAGAAATGAGGTAGCTGTACGTCCCTTGAATCGTCACAACAACGAAGGTGTCCGCGTTCCCCGCATCGTCCGATACCAGGGGCGCACATCAGAAACTGCTCCTGTTTTGTGACCAGACAATGGTCACTCACCAGACCTCGAGTACCGTGCAATCCCTCGTTTAGAGAGAAAGAGAGAGAGAGTTTGTGGCCGTTGATTATGTTTTTGACTTCGGCTCGGATTCCATCGGTCCTAAATCGATTTTCATGGGTGACTCAGCCAAGGTCGACGGATGCACATGGGCGCGGTTTCGGTGGATCGGTTCTAATTAATCTCAGATGTACCAACAGTGGTAGTTGACCGTTAAAAACTTCTTGTGGGCTCCAAAAGATTTGGATCAAGATGATATTTGTGTGGTCTCTTCATCTTGATCTTTGTGACCTTATAAACTGGTTGGATGTCAAATAAACATTCCGATGAAATCCATTATGTTTTTTATGGTGGGGATTCAATCATGACTATTTTCTATGGTGTGGTGCACCTAAGATTTGGGTCAGCTTCATTTTTAGAATCGTGCCCTAAAATGATCTGTCAAAATGGTTGGACGGTGTGGATTTGAAGGTACATACATCACTTTGGATCCCCGGTAGCCGCACCCAAGAAGTGAAGTACTCTGAAAAGTAAATTTCCATTCTTAAGAAAGTAGAGTTTTTTTTAACATCGTCGCTGACTCCGCTACGGTGAAGGTAGAAGGTTTGGGTGGGGCTCACAAGCGTGTGGATTTGGAGCTCTGACCATCCATCCACACGGATGCACACGTCCTTATATGGAACACGTGGGCGAGAATTGATGTTTCCATCTGGTTCGACAGTGCCTAGATCTTCTCCCTCAAAATCAGGCGGTTTCACTAATGAGGTGGGCCATCATGTAAAAAGTAAACTACCAGTCGTCCATTTGTTTTGTATACTGGGTCCCATCTAAGGCATGGAATGGAATAGATCAGAAGATCCAAGTCTATCTCCAACTATATGCAAAGCTCACATCTATCACACGTGCTCCACATCGGCACGTATGCTGCATGTGGCGGGAGGCGTCACACACGTGCAAATCACTGGGGATGAGCAATACTGTGCATTGGGAAGGAGGAAAGGAGAAAAGAAGCCGTGCATGAATGTATGTGTACAGGTTAAAAGGACTGGAATTCCGTAGTGAACCCTTGGTCGGTGATCTGTGGGCCCACCATGATGTATGTTTTCTATCCACGCCGTCCATTATTTTTCCATCTTATTTTCGATCATTAGACGAAAAAAGAGGCAGAAATAAATCCCATGTGGACCACACCACAAGAATAGTGGTAATTGAACGCTCACCATTGAAAATTTCATTGGGACCACTATAATGTTTGTTTTCCATCAAATCTGTTGATTAGGTCACACAGACCTGGGTGAAGTAAAACACAAATATCAGCTTTATCAAGAAGTTTCGTGGCCCCAAGAAATTTTTACTGGCGAATGTTCAATCACCACTATTTCATGTGGTGTGGTCCACTACGATATGGATATGCCTAAAGTTTCGGAATCATTACCTAATACGAGTAGAAAAAATATATGAACGGCTTGGATAAAAAACATACATCATTTTGGAGTCCACACATCACCGATTACCACCGACCTACAGACAGGAGGGGTGACTACCGAATCGGAGTCAAAGTTAAAAAGGATAAGGACAACGAGTCAGATCTTAGTAGGACACGTGAGGCAGTGGATTTGCCCAGCTAACACCTTTAGTGGGTGTTACCCTTACCGTGGGCCCATCTTGATGATATTTTCTATATCAACGCTGTCCATCCGTTTCTCAAGCCTATTTTAGGATTCCGTACCATAAATTATGTAGATCCACATCTCAAGTGGGCCATACCACAGGAAACAGTGGTGATTGAGCTCCTCGCCATTAAAAAATCCAAAGAGCCCATATTTAGATTTTAGTAATTTTTCTTCTTAATCCAACCTGTTGATAATGTGTATAAGATCTTCATTTAGGTAAAATGTAAATATCAGATTTATTAGAAACTTCTATGGATCACAAAAGGTTTTTAATTGTCATTCATTACTGTTTTTAGTGGTATGA
This sequence comes from Magnolia sinica, assembly GCF_029962835.1. Lineage (NCBI taxonomy): Eukaryota > Viridiplantae > Streptophyta > Magnoliopsida > Magnoliales > Magnoliaceae > Magnolia > Magnolia sinica. Next base: position 86,485,471 of record NC_080575.1, on the reverse strand, counting down.
TCCTCTAGAGATTTGGATCTTTTTAAGGTTTTTTGATAGTTATAAAATGATATTAAAAAACGGATGAACAGTGTAGATATAAATAAAATACATCAGTGTGGCTCCACACGGTTTGGTAACAGCCACTAAACTGTTACCCGCATAACAGCTAATCCGCTCCCGACACGTGTTATGTCACGTGAACACTCACGCTAGGGATTTTGTGCAGCAGAGGGTTGGTGGACGTGGATTAGGCTATTCGAGACGCATCCATTTTCAAGCGCTCCATACCAACGCACGATGATGACTTGCGATGGAGAGGCGTACTTTTTTCAGTAACCCGCGTTACCAGGTTTCCTGTAACGGGAGCGTATTACGTGAGAAACCAGATCCATCGAAGTGGGTGGGACCCTGACTGTGGGTCCCACTGTGATGTATGCGACTACATCTCCACCGTCCATCCCCATTGAAAGATCATTTTAAGTCATGATAATTTTTTTTGGAAGTAGTTCTAAATCCCAGATGAACTATGGTACAGGAAACAGTGGTGACTGACCATTAAAAACTTCTTGTGAGCTAAAAAAAAGCTTCGGATTAAGATTATATTTGTGTGGTCTCTTCATCTAATGTCTTTTTGGATGGCGAGTAAATATTTTGGTAGAATCCATGAAGTTTTTAAAGGTGGAGATTCAATCAAGACTGTTTCCTGTGGTGTGGTCCGCATAAGATTTGAGTCAGCTTCAATTTTCTAATCATACCCTAAAATAAGCTTTCAAAATGGTTGGACGGTGTGGATTTAAGGCATATACATCACTCTGAGCTGCACAGTCAAGGGTCTCACCCACCTTCGTGGATCCGGAGTCTCACCAGTAACCAAATCCGCTGCCCGTACCCTGGCTTGCCGAGGGATTCTGCAACCTGGTGAGGGCGGATGGACGGGACTTTGCTCATTCGCCGGTCCATGCGAGTGGGACCCTGACCGTACGGCATGTCGGGTTTTTTCAAAATTAAAAAAAAAAACTTTAAAAAAGAAGAAGATAATAATAGTGGCTTGCGGTGGTTATTGGTTACCATTTATTTATAAATAATAGTGCTTCTCGTTGAACAGAGCATCATTTGATTTCTAAATGATAGTGGAAAGATGTCATTAGTAGTGAAAGGATAACATGGTTGAAAAGACATCATGAAAGAATATGTCTTTTCATGAAAATGATCTTAAAGCAACTCTTATCACTCTATATAAACACATTTTTGGGTCAATCCGAAAACAATAATTCCAACAATTTTCTCTCTTTCTTCTTCTCCATTTTAGTTTTTGGATGGTTTTTAAAAGTTATACTTTTATAGGCGCTAAATTGTAAATAGTGTTTGAGGTAGTAAACTGCAAACAGCTTTCAGGGAGTAAGCTGTAATAGCACAAAAGTCAAGGGTGTATGTTGTAATAGTGTATTTGGGATGTAGCTTTTCAATTTTATAGGCTAAAGTCCACATTTTTCTAATTTTGGAGAAGATACTTATTGTATCCTGGAAGTGGATTTGTTGTAACTCTCTTGCAAATTGGTTTAATTACTAATAAGGTGCGAATATCTCCTTAAAGATAGCGACATCGTAACGTGTCTTAAGCTTATCTTTAAGTTAACTTTATATATTTTCACCTCAACCCTTGCAATTTTAAGGCGATATTATACCCTCTTTCATAGGTCATCGATTTTATTCAAATTACATAGTTCGACGGCTCAAATTTTCTTCGATGGCAATCGACGGTGCATTTCTTCCTCACATCACTCAAGTTGGTTTACATGCTCACTCAAAATCTTCATTCATTACCATCTAATAATGATACGATAGAACAAATTCAAAAGTGACAAGATTGAGAGCGTAACGACTACCTATGCAAATGTCATATTTCCAACGCCCTTTCTGACTCGTTATAAGTTGTTTACTATCAAAAGAAGACAACTGTAACGTCCTAGAAAAATCCGTACAAAGACCTGAGTCTAACCTCGGGCGGAACCACCCATGGACCACACCCGGTTATATAATTTAAACGAGATTTAATTAAATACTAAGTATTCGGTGGGTTAAGCTTGGGCCACTGTTTTCACAAATAGGAAGAACTAGAATCATGAGTACCACTGACCTAACGCTATTCGAAGGCACAAGAGAAATCCCGTGGGCCTGTCCCTCTCGAGAGTACACTAAAACTCCATAAGGGACCTAGACCGCACGTCAGGGTCCGCTGACCTTGAAATTATAGGACGATGTCCGTCCTGCTGGGCTCGACGACCATCGCGGGAACCAAGCCCAGATAGCGTCCAGAAATGCCCAACTTAAGCCATGAGTTAAGTGCGTGAGAAATGCAAATACCCTAAGGAAATGTGTAGAAACTTAAGTGAATTAGGTCGTCCACTCTTACGTTAAGTTGAGGATTTTGAACCGTTAGTTCATGACCAAACTTCACACATAGAAAAAGGAAATTCCCCTGCACGCATCTGTATAACCGTGGCCCCGATTGAGCCCATATAACCGTTGATTTGACATAGGCATCCCATGGCCGATCTATTTATCCGATCGCATCAAAACTGGGTACTAGCGTCGATCTATGGATAGAGATCTTACTCATGGCATGGATGAGCTGTGGGCCCTCCTAAGAGCCCCGTTAATCAGAATTAGTCACCCGTGGAGTATAAATATAGTATAAAGTGGCCCTGGGGCCATTTGCACATCATCTGGAGCTATAAATAGCTCCCAACTCACCCACTCTCTCCCAAATACGAATTTTTCAAATCTTAAGGAGAAAAGGAAGAGAAAAGAGAAAAATAGAGAAGAAGAGAGTTTGGAAAATCGCTTGTAACTGTGGGAAATCCTCTCTTATAGATCTATGGGCCTAACCGCCGCTGCGTTTTGCTACTGAAACTCCTCGGGCTACAACTTAGGGTAAGGAATACTAACCCCTATAGTGATGTAGGTCCCCGAATAATTTTTCTCCAACCTAGCTAACTCATTTACTCGTTTAGGCGACCGACGTTCCTTCCTTGGAAATATAGTCCTAGGACCGAGTCCGAGTCGGGCGTGCTACCGAAAGGTGCGGACTATAAACGCTTAGGTTGCAGTTTATCAATGCTTTCATTATAGCTAATGATTTATGCTTGCTATAATTGCTACTGTGGAATCTCGTATTGTCTTAAACATGCCTGTTTCTCTATGTCATAAATCGACGATTTGTAAATGGTAGATAACATAGTCTATGTGTTTGATAAAATGTCTAAATGAGGAATAACTAATGATTTGTACTTGCTGTGATTGTTAAGGTAGGATTCTTTGTTAACATATGCATATGTATTTTTCTATGTAGTAAATTGATAAAATGCAGATTGTAGTTAACGTAGTCTAAGTATTTGATGAAATGCCTAACTGAGAAATTCATCAGGATTGCTTATTGCTTATTAGCTTATTTATTATACGCGTGTGACAACATGATTTAGATAGGTTTGGGGATACGATCGTAGTCCAGGCAATCAGTAAATGCCCACGCTTGGGTATCCAAGTTGGTTTGGCCACCTAGGGTAAACCTGAAAGATACGGGTCGTACGTTGACTATCGACAGTGGCTAGGCCACGAGGGGCGCTTATTCGCTCCATGTCGATTACGTCAGCATGCGCTCGTACTAAACAAGCTTACCTAAAATAACCGATTGATCTATTGTGTGATTACTATGTATAAACGCAAATGTTTGAATCTAAGGTACCCCTCACGATTGCAAGGATCCCCTTTAATTATAGTACTACGATCCTCAAGACTCGTGAGCCAGGCATGTTGGTATGGGATACCGTGTTCGTGCTGTCGGCCTACGTTGGGGTGACGAGCCTCCCTGTAGTGACCGTGGGCACCTTTTCCTACAACTTGCCTATCGTATGTATTTATCTAGGAGTGACGAACCTAGACGAATCAAGAACACATGAGTAGGACTGCTGTAGTTGTCTGATGCCTAATGATTCGATTAGGATCAATATTAAAAAGGGAGGTACCCCAACTTCTCAAAATTTCTAGATGAATGATCATAACTAATCACTTGGCTAACATGATCATGCATCACATTGCATTAATTAGAATGTGGCGAAAAGGCGCTGGAGTCGCACTTTTGAGGAAGTGTTGACATATGCGAAACAGGTGGTCGGAGTCGCGTGTTGATGGAGTGTTGATGGGTGAGGGCATGTATCATTACATAAACTCCATTCTCACATTAAAAAGAGTAGTTAGGAAGTGATTGCTTATTATTGCCTTATCATTACTGTATTGATTGACTTGATAATATGTGTAACTTTTACCTTATAGAACCACTGAGTTGATCACTCACTCCCACTTTGGGACGGTATTTTACAACACCAACTAGACGCTAGTGTAGATACAGGTACGGTTGACGATGATACCTTGGAGCAGGACTTCTTGGACGAGGAGGAGGAATTCTCCTATTTTCAGCTCTCGGGCGAACCGATGAACGCCGCGTGCCGTCATACAGGGACCACTGGGCATATGGGCTCAATTAGATGTTAAATTTACGTGACACATTTTGTTTACTTTTGAAATTTTACATGTATATATTGAACCCAATTACGGATCCACACTCTGGAAGAAACTTCATGAAACATGTATATATACGTTTTGGATTTGCGCATTTGCTTAATTACATTAAATCTGGAGTATGATACGCTGTCTAGTATAATTTCATACATGTTTAATTAATCAATATGAAATAAATCGGAATTTTATCTTCCACAAGACATAAGTGATGTTCGGAATCTCGGGAGTAGAGCTTTGCTCGACCCTCGAAATTCAGGGTGTTACAACAACTAAAGATTTGTGGCAAGTGTTGCTCACTAAATACACATCAGAGGATGAAGGCAATGAAAAATTCATTGTAAGTCAGTTTTAGAATTCAAAATGTTGGATGAAAACTCTGTCCTTGATTAAGTACATAAGTCACAAGTCATCGTCCAATAAATTATTGTCGATGGCACTAAACTTGACGAATCCTTTAAAGTATCCATCATTATAGGTAAACTTCCACCTAAATGGAAGGGTACTAGAAAATCTTTAAAAAATAAAATAAAAATAAAAAATAAAAGAGAGAGAGAGAGAGAGAGAGAGAGAGAGAGAGAGAGAGAATATCCTTAGATGATCTACTAATGTTTCTTCAAATAGAATAAGAATTTGGGCTCCGTGACAAAAAGGAAGAACAACAGGCGGCCCTAAGTAACACTAATATAGTTAAGAATAGTGTGAATCAGGAATCAGAGAAGCCACATTTCAAAAAAGATAATTAGCTCAAACCTAATAATCAATGGTTAAAAAAAAACACATCCAAGAAGGGTCCATACTTCTTTTACAAAATCTCTGAACAAACTTACAAAATTCTCAATAATGAGGACATAGAACCTATAAAGACCAAAATGATTAGAACAGATACATCTTTCAGACCCGATTTCTACCTTCTTTTAATAAAATGAGATAAAGAAAACATAACAGAGGAAATCATGTTGGTATGTAACGTATAAAATGATCCGGTAATAATAGATGACGCTCTTAGATATCGGGATCTTTCTTTTTGGAATGAATCTATAAATGATGAGATGGATTATATATTGTAAAATGGAAGATGTAAACTTATGAATTTGCCCCTATGATTAAAACCAATAAGTTGTAAATAGATTTCCAAAAGAAAATTAAGATAAAATGAAACCATATAAAGGTTTAAGGCTAAATTAGTGGTTAGAGGATTTACACAAAAATAACATATTGACTTTTTCGATACCTATGCTCTAATAATAAGAATATTAACTATCCGAGTTTTAGTTGCTCTAGTATCCATTTATAAGTTAGAAATCCATCAGATAAATGTAAAGACAACTTTTCTAAATGGTGACCTTGATAAAGAGATTTATAAGTAGCAACCAGAAAGTTTTATAGTTCTGGAACAAAAAAATAAAGTGTGTAAATTGATCGAGTCATTATATAGATTTAAAACCTAAGTAATGGCATGAAAAGTTCAATAAAATAGTCACCTCATATTGCTTTAAGAATAATGAATCCAATAAATGTGCATATTTGAAATTCTCTAATAATAAAGTAGTAATTATACGTTTATATGTAGATGATATGTTAATCTTTGGTACATATTTAAAAGTTATAAAAAATACTAAAAAATTCTTATCATCTAGTTTTGACATGAAGAATATGAGTGAAGATAATGTGATTGTAGGTATCAAGCTATTGAGAAATAATGATGGTATAACTCTATCTCAATCACATTATATTGAAAAGATACTTAAAAAGTTTGATTAATATGATAAGAACACAGTTTCTATTCCTTTTGATTCTAATATCAAGTTAATTAAAAAGGAATGCCGTAATGTATTTAAGTTAGAGTATTCCAAAGTGATTGAAAGTCTTATGTATGTTATGATTTGTACTCAACCTAATATTGATTTGTAGTAAGTAAATCTAATAGGTTTACAAGTAATCCAAGTTTAAATCATTAAAATGTTGTTTTAAGAGTACTCACATACTTAATGAAAACAATTAACTATGGTCTACATTTTTTTAGTTACCCTAGTGTGCTTGAAGGGTATAATGTTGCAAGTTGGGTCACCGATTCCGATGAATTTAAGTTTACCAGTGGATGTATTTTTACACTTGGAGGAGTTGTCATTTCTTAGGGATCTAAGCAGCAAACTTACATATCTCACTCTATCATGAAATTTGTATTCATAGTTTTAGCGACCAATAGTAAAGAGCTAGAATGGTTAAGAAATCTATTATTAGAAATATTATTATTGGTAAGGCCATTACTATCAGTCTTTTATCTACTGTAATAGTGAAGCGACACTGTCAAAGACATATAACAAGACTTATAATAGAAAATTTAGACATATCGGTATAAGACATAGTTTTGTGTGGTGGCGACTTAGTAATGGCATTATAACAATATAATATGTGTGATCTATCCAGAATCTAGCAGACCCGTTCACCAAGGGACTAACAGGGGATGTTATTAGTAGAACATCAAGAGATGTTGTTAGTATAACATCAAGAGGAATGTAACTTAAGCCAATTTCACAGACACCAGATGAGGAAAATCCAACCTAAGTTAATAGGTTCAAGAGGCAAAGTACCTCACAGAAAGGGTCTGAAGCAAGATTGTACGCTTTTTCATCTGTGTCATTCCTTAATGTATTTATAGTTCTAGATACCTATAATGATTAAAATGAGGATGAACATTTGCTCTTAATAAGTCCTTTTAAGGGTGTTATTGTTATAGGGGCATTCATAAGAACTTGCCTATATGACTTCCTAATGCCTGAGAGTTTTGACTACTCTAATGAACTCATGAATCTAGGACAGAGCACAAGGTCGTTAATGTGCTATAATTTTAGAACATATGGCAATTGAAATAAGTGTGTGTGACATATTTGGTTATGTTATATAGAATACTTAGTTCAAGACCAGAATCACTAAGGATTTTGATACACTATGTGAAGGTTCAAGTTCATAAAACACATTCTCTTATGCACATATCTTCCTTACATATCCTGACATCTTTATTTTGAAAAATAGTGATGGATTGTTAGGTTTTTTCAAAATAAAAAAAGAAAAATATTTTTTTAACTTATAAAAGAAAATTTAGGAAAAGGGCTGTGGCTTTTGGTAACCATTCATTTGTGAATGGTGGTGCCTCTTGGTAAATGGAGCGTTATTTGAATTCAAAATAGTAGTGAAAATATGCTATTAATGGTGGAGGGATGCCATTGTTAAAAAGACATCATGGAAGAAGATGTCTTTTTATGAAAATGATCTTAAAGCAACTCTTATGACTGTATATAAACTCATTTTTGAGTCAATCTAAAAACAACAATTCCAACGATCTCCTCTCCTCCATTTTCATTTTTGAAAAGTTGCAGTTTTTCAGCCAGTAAATTGCAAATAGTTTTTAGGGGGTAAGTTGTAATAACATAGAAGTCAGGGACATATACTGTAAAAGTATGTTAGGGGTGCAGTTTTTTGATTTTACAGGCCGAAGCCTATTTTTCTCCGATTTTGGAGAAGAGACTTATTGTATCTTAAAGGCGGATTTACTGTAACCCTGTTGCAAATTAGTTTAATTACTAGTATGGTGCGAATATCGCCTTAAAGATAACGACATTGTAATTTGTAACGTGCTTTAAGTTTATCTTTAAGTGATTAATTTTTTATCTTTCCGCCTTAACCCTTATCGGGCTCACCTAAATATATGCATTGTCTATTTATGCTTTCCATCTATTTTGCCAACTCATTTTAGTGTACGGTCTAAAAAGTAAAGCACATACAAAATCTCAAGTGAACCCCACCACAAAACGATGCTAGTGTTAAAGTCTCTCGATACATATCAATATGCCATAGTCTAATGGCTTGAGTAGCAAATATACCTCCGTAATGTATTTTCAAAAACACTTAGAGAAAATTAAGTATGACATTTTTGAATTTCACCTCCATATGTAAGAGAGTGTTAAAGACTTAGATGCAAGAAAAATACAAATATCAATTTGACCCAAAATTGTTGCAGCTTATAAAAAGATTTTAATAGTTAATCACCATTATTTCCGATGGCATGGTCTACTTGAGATTTAAATCTACTCCATTTTCGGCCCATGCCCTAGAATCAACATGCAACATATATCAAGGTGGGTCCCACAACATTGCTCGATCCGGGTCGCAGATAAGTGGCATGCCGATTGAATCCTTACTCTTGCTCGGGTGGTAGACTCTTAGGGGTGTTTGGACGGGCCCATCCCATGGGATTAGATTGTATTAGGGTGGATGGCAGGTAATGATGGCTGCGTAAGTGGATTGCTGGCAATCTCATGGGATCCCTATATCCAGGGAATCTATCACCGAATATGTTTGGCCCGCCTGGCCAATCCCGGGATTACAACCAGCCAATCCCTTCCAATCCGTCCACCCAAACATGTCCCGGGCAAAATAGATGGGATTAGGAGGGATTGGGTGGATTTCAAGGTTATGATGGTGATGTCAGTGAATTGCTGGGGGATTGCTCCAATCCAAGCAAAAGTTCAACGTGCCTGTTTGGCACGCCCGGCCAATCCCGGGATTGCTCCTTCCAATCCCTTCCAATACAATCTAATCCCATCCAGTCTGCCCGGCCAAACAGGCCCTTGCTCCTTCCAATCCCTTCCAATACAATCTAATCCCATCCAGCCTGCCCGGCCAGCTGCATTAGGGAGGATTATGTGGGATGGAATTGCCTGAAAATAATCATTACCGCCAGTCAGGGTTTGTCGTGGAATTGAAGAAGTTCATCACATCCTATTACACGTTTGGAATGTAAAAATCATCCCATGTATACATCTCTTGAATCAGTTATCGTGTTTGGCTAGCAATGGTGAAAACCCACCAGCTGCAATCGATGAGATACCGTGGATTATGACAACGATGCACCAACTACATTTATGTTTATGTCACCACATTCTATGGGGCCCACAATGATGTATGTATTACATCCACACTGTTTATCCATTTTACGAGATCATTTTAGGGCATGGGCCCAAAAATGAAGCATATCAGAATCTTAAGTGGACCACACCACATAAAGTAGTAAGATTTAACATCTACCATTGAAAACTTCCAGCGGGCCACAGAAGTTTTGAATCAGTCTGATATTTGTTTTTTACCTTCACCCAGGTCTATGTGACCTTATGACCATCTTAGATGACAAATAAACATCATGATGGGCCTTAGGAAGGTTTCAACGATGGGAATCATTATCCTCACTATTTTATGTGGTGTGGTCCACTTGATCTTTGTATCTATCTCATTTTTGGATTTATGGCTTAATATGATCTTTCAGAATGGATGGACGGTATGGATATAATACATATATCATAGTGGGCCCCATAAAACTTGGTGATGCCCATACACCACCGTGCAACATACCTATTTTTTCTTCTTCTTAAATCCATGCGTGATTCACTCCGGTGGTTGTAAATCAAGTGGGATCCGGATAATTCAAATTTCTATCCGGTGCAATTTCCAAGTCTTGAACCAATACTACCAAAGCTAATAACCAAAATGCGAAAAGTTTGAATAATTGGTTTTTCTTATTCAATTCCATCGTAATCCTTCCCAATGCAGCTGGCCAAACAGGCCCTAAAAGTTTTGTGGGCCGCACCATGATATATGATTTTATCTATACTGTCCATCCATTTTCCCATTCATTTTAGGGCATGAACCAAAAAACGAGACAGATTTGAACCTCAAAGTGGAGCACACCACATGAAACAGTTGAGATTCGTGGGCCCACAGCTGATATTTTTATTTTCCTTTTAATTCAGGGTTATATTATTTTATGAACAGATTGGCTAGCAATGGAACATTGTGGTGGGCCCAAAGAAACTTTCAAGAGCGAGCGTTTAATCAGCAATGCTTAGTGTGGTATGGTCTACTCCAGCTATGGGTCTACCTTATTTATTTTAGCTCATGTGACCGAAAAATCAATAAATGGTGTGGATAAAACAGTTACATCGTGGTGGGGTCGACCTAGCTTTTCCACCAGCCGGTTGGTTGACGTAGGTCCCTCCCAATCCGCGTCATTCGGTGCTATGACTTGGCCAGCAAGTATGCCTCCTAACTACTTTTAAACATGATCTAACAACTTGCAAGCTGGAGCGGATTAGGTGAGACTCCAGTCACAAGGTGGTGCAGCCCTTACCATGAGGCCCACCTTGATGTATGTATTCTACATCCACACCGTACATCTATTTTTCTAAATCATTTTAGGACATTATCTCAAAAATCAAGCTGATATTTTGTTTTTTATTTTTATTTCCTTCATCCAAGCACTACTGAAATATTAAGTTGCACTCTAAGAAGTTTTTAATCGTGTTCATTCACCATTGTTTCCTATGGTATGATAATTGGATCTGTTTTATTTTTGGGACAATGTCCTAAAATGATAACATCAAAGTGGCCGCTGCAGTAAGGGCCACACCATTTTAGGTGAGTCTGGGTCTCACCTAATCTGCTCCCCTTTCAAGAATGCCTTTTGGAAGTGGTTTTGAATAACACCGACTAAGCGGTGTTGCCTACTCAACCCTTCTCTAACAAACCTACCAATGGTAAGATGCCATGTCAGGCACCTATCACTTAGTCCTCGCCCCCTATTTATAGACCATATGAGTGCTTAGCCTAATCAAATCTGGCCATGCTGGGCTTACATGTTAGGTGGGAGCCTTACCTAATTGGTTTTTTAAAGAGGCACCTGTATTTGTCAGGTAGATGCTTATTCAGTACTACTCCAACCTTGATGGGGTTCCCACATAGGTGGATTAGGTAACGATGAGCTCGTTATCCTCAGTATGTGATACTATGGTGAGCATGATTGAAGGTAATAAGGGCCTTTCCACTTAATTATTTATATCATATTGGAATTATTTCTACAACAGCTTGCTATCCAATCAAATCCCATCACCTTAGGAGCAGGGTATCATTGTTTTATTATAAAGCTGGACACCTAGCTGATTCAAGCTGGCTTAGTTCAGCTAATAGCTTAGCTTACCTTGGAATTTTCTTTTATTATCGGCTCGAATTTGGCTTGGCTTGGTTTGGTTCAATCCTCAAACCATGTTGGCCTGCCCAACTCGGCTTGGTTCATTCAGCACAGGCATGTTTAGGCTTGGCTGGAAGTTTTTTTGAACCCAATTAAACAAATCAGTTCAGTCTGAACCCGACTTCGAAGCCAAGCCGAGTAGAGCCTAGCCGATATAAGTTAACCGGGCTAGCTAGGTTCATGTCTAGCTCGTGCCCCTTCAAATAAAGTCAAAAGGGTAAAATCATCATTTTTTTCAAAGTCATGACATTTCACATGGGTGACCTGTAGTCCATGATTATGTAATTTAAGATGTTCATGATTACAAAGAGGAAAATAGCATGATCCAAAACTTTAGGGTTTTAAATTGTATATATTTATGAACTCACTTTTTTTTTCTGTAATGTGGCCAGCCTGAGTTTTAGATAAGTTTTATTTTTCTGCTCAAGATGTAGACCACACACAAGCAATGGATGGAGTGGAGGTCACACACATCATGTCAGGCCATAAAATTCTTTTTGTTGTACAGACTCCCCTGCAATATCTGCTGTAGAAAATTCTTGTAAAGATCAGCCAGACTGGCACCCCTAACGCACTTGTGTTTGGCGCTTGAAGAAAGTGCGTTTGGAATTAGACTGTCTTAAAGAGAAAGTGCGTTTGGAATTAGATTGTCTAAAAGAGAAAAGTCTTTTTTTGCAGTGGAAAAACCTGGTCCTTCCATTAGAAAGAGTTCCTAGATGAAGAGAAGAGAAAAGGGAGCAGATTAGGTGTGGCCCCGGCATCATCCAAGATGGTACAACCCTTGCCGTGGAGCCCACCTTGATGTGTGTATTCTGTATCCACACATTCCATTCGTTTTGTCCAGATAATTTTAGGGTATAACCACAAAAATAAAGCTGATCTTATTCTCAGGTGAACCATATCATAAGAAACAGTGGTGATTGAACATTAATGGGCCATGTAAATTTTGGACCAAGCTAATATCTATTTTTTTCCCTTTATCCGTGTTGATAGGTTTGGATGACAAATAAAATCTGCTGAAACATTATGGTGGCATTAGGAAGTTTTTAATTGTAGGGTGTTAAATTACAATTGTATTTTTATAATATTGTCCACCCAGATTTGGATCTTCTTTAGTTTTTGGATCATGCCATAAAATGACATGAAAAAATGGATGGACGACGTGAATATCGAATAAATTTAGTAAGATGGCCCCATGGTAAAGGTTGCACTGTCTTCGGAGAGGCCAAGGCCGCACCTAACACACTCTAGGAAGAAGAACATAGGTTATTAATTAAAATAATTCTTCAATTATGACGTAATCAAAATGCTGACAAGATGTTTTAAATTCATATCTTTTTAAGCCCTAGGCGCTTTTTGACTTTTCGAAAGATGAAAATACTCATTTATCAATCGTCCCCTTATATGACGATAGCTTGTCGCAGAAGTTGAGATGGCTTTTTGAAAATGGGATGTGGGTCCTACTAAATAAACAATTGGGGCCACCCCTCAACCGATTTGATCCGTTTACTTTAATCTGATAATCATAAACCCACAATAAAGTTATTTCAATTTTTTGAGCTGTTTATGGCCCACATTTACATGAGTGTTGTGCATTAATTTTAGACTATTTCCATTGGTGTGGTCCATCCATGATGAGTTGTGCCCTCAAATTTTGTCTGATAGCTTGAAATTAAAATCCCTTTCATGTGGACAGCTTGGATTTTCTACAAGACTATCAAGTGGGCCCCACATAAGATGAGGAATGTGTTCAATATGTGAGTCCCTTGCACATGAAAGGCCATTTTACATTTTCTTTTCTCTCTCTTTCTCTGTCCTTCATTATTTTTCAAATGAGGGGACCACACTAACCATCCTCGATGGTTGGTAGTTGTACGATCCGACATTCGACTCCCCGGCAACGATGACAAACTTCGGCCAAGCTCTAGAAAAGTTCTAGGTGAAAAGAAGTGGGTTTTTTATATCTCCAGGCAAAATCTCATAAGTAACTCCGGCCAAGTTTCGGCGAAGTTCTAGTAAAAAAATAAAAGGTTTTATATATATATATATATATATATATATTCTCTAGCCATGATGGCAGCTAAAGGTAAGTTTTTCTATACTTTATTTTTGTTGTCGTTGGTTTCTATCAAGGGTAGGAGTTTGTGAAAGGGAGAAGGGTGTGGTGGTTCCCTTTCTAGTTTTTTTTTTTTTTTTTTTGTTATCCAGATGATTAAATCCGTGAAAGGAAGGAAGACGAGGTGGTCATACGAATGATGGAGAGTGTACTTGTTCCATTTTGAAATGTGTGTGTGTGTGTATATATATATATATATATATATATAAAGGCCATCCAAGGACACCTAGATCCATAGCTCAACTGGCAGATTGAGTGGAGATACCTCGTTTCAACACTTGAGGTCTTGGTATCGATCCCTAGTGGGGGTGGCTAACATGGAGTGTGTGTACTGACATGGGTGTGTACTAACAAGCTAACCCAAAAAAAAAGAAAAAAAGAAGGCCATCCAAGGCAGTGAGGGTTGCTGATACACACTGAGGATCTTGTAACACCTCGTACTTTTCATTACTCGGGTGTTACCATGAAAACCAACCTTAGATGCGATCTAACTCTTTAGGACAGACCATCAATGACCTTGATCCTTAAATCATGACCCTGATGTGAAAACCAGTAGTTTGTACCATAAAAAATCCAACCCTAATAGTTAGAAGTACACCATTAAGCATTGCGAGTCTTTCACAGTGTACGTGTGTAGATCTGACCATTAATCATATGGATCATTCATACATCTACGCTTGAATGTTCCAAGAAAATGTTGTGGGACACCTATAGTGCACTTTTTGAGACAATCCTATGTTGTTAGGACAACCACTAAACGGGTGAGATTTGGGTTGATTGGAAATCTAAAGCATTTGACCCCTAAAGTGACCATCAAAACCATCCAATGTGGGCCACGAGAGGCCCTTATCTTAGATCATCTTAAAATCGGGACTCAGATCATTAGGATCGCCATTTATCCACTCCTCAACGAATCATCAATCAAAGCATAATGAGACTACATCGATTCACTAATTAATCTTTAAAACTCAACTGGAAAACCCTATCTATATGGTTACTAGGTCCCTATGACTCGTAGAAGCTGGTTGATTAAAGTTGGAAGTCATCTAACCGTCAGATCGATGGGAATCTAAAAATTTAAACAAAAATCGCCTAGTATGGCCCACCTGTGCTTTAGATCTGCCTAGTTTTTGGCTAAAGTACCTGATTAGGGCCTCTAAGGAGAATGGATGGAGTGATCAGATCACACACCATTGTGGACCCCGTAATTGGATTTGAGTGTGTATAGGTTTTACATGCACTCATAGTACACCATACATAGAGTCAGGTCAAACTGAGTTTGACCCGACGATTTCTTAAAGGAGGAAAACTCCTTTCCCCCCTTTTCATTTCCGCTTACGACAGTTTGACACGGACTGTTTCTGCTTGATCGAGATGGGCCCCACCTTCACTACCCAGTCGAGAAATCCAAACTGTTCATTTGACTTAGATGGAGATTCTGAATTAAACCCTATTGATCCAAGACTTCTCTCCCTCCTTCCACTGATCCTGCCCAATGGCAAATTAGCGAACGACGATCGTTTGCGACATCCTTGGGCCACCATCAATGAGTGAACAAATAATCTAAGTCGTCCATCGGGATCAGGCCGCTAATCCTACCAAAACCACGCGATCCGCACTTGTTTATGCACATATGCATGCGCACAAATGGCGGCATGATCAACTGGCGTACGCTACCTTTTGAAGCAACAAACCTCACCCGTTTACATTACCATCTTGGCAATCCACAAGCAATGGTGTCTCCCAATCTCTGCCCTCCATTTGGGCGCATCCCAGTGCTCCTTTCAGCACTGAATAAGGGGGGACAACTGACTGCCAGGCAAAAAGCATGTGGGGAGTTTTTCCTCTTCGAGTCGTGCAAGTTGGCATGATTTGGGTTGTTGATGAGGTTTCGCCTGACCATCTCAGATGTCCGAACTAGGGCAGCCTCGCTTAGGGCGTTCAGCATCCTGAAAACAATGCCCATCACGCAATATTTTAGTTGAGGCTGAAAATCTCATGAGATATTGGAGGAATCACGATTGCTGATGGGATAAGTGGGCCTCGTAATGATTAGTGGTCCCATCTAGCTCGTCCAGATGGCTTAGATGGCCATCTTAGACCGTTGATGAGAACTCGCCATGAGAGGCGACTTCATCTTCCTCGTCCAGTAGGGAAACCCACCATGATGTTGCATGCCCCATTTTTTGATCTAAGTCGTTCATCTGGTGGCCCATAGTTCCAGATGATGATCCACGACTATAAACTCCATCCATGCAAGCCAAAACGATAGGTGTGGCCGTCCATTCGAACTGCTTATGGCATGGGATAAACGGTTGTTGGGAGCGGTCGAAAGCCAGCCGCCTATAAAAGGCCGCATTCTTCTTGAGATTGAAGCCAAGAATCCCTGGAACTAAGGAGAGAAAATAGGAGGAAAGAGGGAGCAGGGAAGGAGAGAAGAAAGGAAAAGAAGGGGAGGAGCAACACGGTTTAGCTGAGTTGGTTATGCTAGGTTGACTCGGTTGCCACTTAACTAGCACCAACCCAGTCTAAACCGGATTTAGCAACTTCTCTCAGGGTGAACCCAATTTTCTCAGCCCCTAACCAAGTCAGCTCCTCAGGTAAACTCCTCATATGATCCATTATTCTAAATGAGTAGGGTATAGGTCATTAACTTGGTGGTGTATGGATTTTAGGTAGAACTAATCTAATTGGGTTCATGTGGAAAGTAACATTTGGAGAACCATCACAAACTAAATCCCTAACCAGGTGCAATTGGGAACTAAGTCTATCACCACCTTGTGACAACTTCAAGTATAGTAAGATGTTTCCCCAATGCCCCATTACTTAGGAATTATTAAGGTTAATTGGTTGCATAATTTGATTCCTTATATATTATGTCTTCATCTAGACAGGTTGCTCCCATTCAAAGTTGATTCAAATCAACCGCCTAACTCCAATCAGAAGGGGAGCAAGTAGGATTCAATCTTAAGAAGCACGCGCACACACACACGTGCGCACACACACACACATCTTCTAAGAACAATACTGTAAGACCCGTATCCTAATCCATACTATTCCGTCGACTCCTGCGATCATTCCCGTCGAATTCTAGCAACCTGTGACCTATGATCGATGTTTGCGCATGACCCTAAGTCGTATCCTGTAGATTTGGGTCGCCTTAATTCGAGACCTGTACCATTGCGATCGCACCGTCACCGCGATTCCAACGCTGCGTCTTGCATACCGATCCGATACCCTGGCAGGGAAATGTGGACCCGAGTTCAGTTCGAGAAAAAATACCACGCGTTACAAATCTCAAGAGAATCTCTACAACATGTCCCATCAATCAATCACTCCATCAATCAATCACATCACATCATGTCAAGTACAAGAGCAACCCATGCTTCCTTTCTTCACAAGTTAAGCAAACCCCAAAGTCAACCAATCTCTCACCTCACCCATCACTCACCTCACATCCATGACTCACATCTCTCTTACAACCACCACACCCCTCTCTCTTTTTCAACACATTTTCCAAGCTAGCAAGAGTGGTGGACGTCCATGCATTCTAAGGAGAGAAGGTGAGATGTGTGTGGCCCACTTTCTATCCCTAGATCTCTCATCCTAGCCATTCAAACCTCATCACCCTCCATCAAAGATAAGCACAAGGAGATTAGCTTTCCAACGGATCGAGAAGACCGAACGGTGGGTGCTTCCATAGGCTAGATTTCATTGTTTTGATGATGGACCAAGTGAGGCCTACCAATTGATGGTATGGATCTCACTTTGGACCTTAAGATGTGGCCGATGGCCCAGCTTAATTATCGATATCATTCCATGATGGGGCCATTCTCCATGGACCCCATCATGATGTTTACTTTCTAGCTTGAATAGGGGTCATCTAGACCTTCTATTTCGGTGGAGAAAGGATTTCCACCGTTGATTTTGATCGGTGGGCCCATTTGAAATGGGACCCACTTAATGTATGTAATAGATCATGCAAGGGAGGGCCCATAGTGCCGGGGTCCCTCCATCATCACATGTCTCTCTTTCTCTCTCTCTCTATCCCTCTTTTTCATGTTTTCGTGTGATGATATGGCCGTGTGGCCCACCCGGATGGACCCCACGATGAGGCATGTATTTTATCCAAGTGATCCATAAGTGGGGGCCCACTTTATATGTATTGTATCTACACCATTCATCATTTGGTGGCCCACCCGAGCAAGACCCACCTTGCTATATGTGTTCTGCAAGACCATCCACGTCCAGGGACGTCCCTGGACGTTGAAATGAAAACACAAATATGAGCTTTTTTCAAGCTCTTGGGAAGGGACACTTGTATAGGCCCCATCTTGATGTATGTTTGTAATCCAAGCCGTCCATTTCATTCCTTAGATCATTTCTGATGGGCCATATCATATCAAATAGTGTTTTTCACCGTTGAAATTTACCCTGATATTTTTATACACCGAAACATACTGGATATTGGACTCCTTTGGATGGTATCGGGCCATGAAATCCAGTGGCTGGGGTGGATTCAGCCTAAGCGGGCCCCACGTATGGAAAATCGTGATAAAACACGATTTCAAAAAAAAAAAATGCATGCAGCAGACGCTGCTGTTGTCAGAGGCGCAGGTAGGGCCTGCTGTGCTGGTGGGCGGGCAGACGAGCAGGGACCCATGGTCCCAGCCGTGGGCCCCATCATGATGTGTGTTGTATATCCACTCCGTCCATTCTGTGGGCCCCTTAGGGTGTGGGTCACCCCCAAAAATTAGCCCTATCTGAGACTCAGGTGGCCCACGTCATAGGAAACAGTGAGATTGAATGGTTACCTTGGAAACCCTTTTCTGGGCCACAAAAGTTTTGGATCAAGATGAAATTTATTTTTCCCTTTCAGCCAGGTATGTGTGACCTTATCAACGGATTGGATGGCATATAGACATGATGGTGGGCCCCACCGTGATGTATGTGTTTCATTCACACCGTCCACTGACGGTGGACAGTGGGACCCATCATGATTTATGTGCTCTATCCGCACCGTCCGCACTGGACGGTGGGACCCACCCCCACATGTGGGACGGTGTATATGTGTGTGCACAGTGTGTGTATGTCTATATATATATATTATATTAGATATAATATTGTATTATATTATATATAATATTGTATATATTATATATATTACATGTAGATTATATATTATGTTATATATAATGTATACTTGATGATGGGCCTTCATGTGGACCGCCACCATGATGCATGTGATGCATCCAAGCCACCCAGCCCCTTTGAAAGCTCATTTGATGGCATGAGCTAAAGACTGTGTCAGATCCATAGTTCATGTGGACCCCACCCTTGATGCATGTGTTGCATCCAAACCGTCCAACCACTTGGCAAGCTTGTCTTAATAGCCTTGAGACTAATAATGAGTCAGATCTAAGGCTCAAGTGGACCCCATCATTACAATAGTGGGGACAGTGACATCCACCGTTCAAACTTCTTAGGAACCACATTAACTTCCAATGAAGCTTATATTTTGCTTCCACTTCATCTAGCTCTATGTTAACTTATGAATTGGTTGGATCTCAAATACATCATGACGGGCCACTCTGTGATATGAGCATCCATTGAGGCCCACTTTGATGTATTTTGTGGCCATCTGTGAGGCCCACCTTGATGTACTTTTATGGCCCATCCGTCAGGCACACTTTGATGTATTTTTGTGGCCCAATCGAGGGGCCCACTTTGATATACATGTGACTCATCAAGATGTATCTTTGACCCATGAGCAGGGCCCACCTGTTGCGCGTTTTGAGGCTCAGGTGCAGGGCCCACCTATCATGTATTTTGGAGCCCATGGGTGAAGGCCCATTGTGATGTATTAGGGCCAATGGGTTGAGGCCCATTGTGATGTATTAGGGCCCGTGGGTTAAGGCCCATTGTGATGTATTAGGGCCCATGGGTTAAGGCCCATTGTGATGTATTAGGGCCCATGGGTTAAGGCCCATTGTGATGTAATTGGAGCCCATGGGTAGAGGCCATTGTGATATA
This sequence comes from Magnolia sinica, assembly GCF_029962835.1. Lineage (NCBI taxonomy): Eukaryota > Viridiplantae > Streptophyta > Magnoliopsida > Magnoliales > Magnoliaceae > Magnolia > Magnolia sinica. The sequence goes on along the minus strand of NC_080575.1, from coordinate 86,465,684 downwards.
TTTTCGGCCCATTTGGTAAGGCCCACTGCGATGTATTAGGGCTCGTGGGTTGAGGCCCATTGTGATATATTTGAGGCCCATGGGTTGAGGACCATTGTGATGTATTCAAGGCCTGTTATTGAGGCCACCGTGATGTGTATGAGGAACATATGATGAGGCCCATTTTGATGTATTCTAAGGCCCATGGTTCGAGGCCCAATGAGATGTATACAAGGTCTATTGCATTGTGTGATTCCACCATGGGTTATGTAATGATATTTATGGTGGGCCATGCCTTGGGAGCAATGTTGGTTTGGTGTCCACCTTATAAGAATAATGTTGGTTAAATGTCTGCATTATAACTCTCCCTAGGGCCCATTGATAGGCCCATACTTGTTGTGTGTAAACCATCAAGGCCCATCTTCGTTGTGAGGATAGTTCATCACCATATAAAATGCTTAATGTAACTCCATGATTCATGCCCATACGCATCATATGTATACCTGATATGAGGAATGTTTGATCATAGCATACGCCATTGGGTAGATTATTTACGGGACTCCTTATGAGACGGAGTGCCCACATTATCGCGCAGTATGCACAGGATTACTGCATGACTAGATAGTGTGACTCATGTATCTCACATATATGTGACTTGATCATTGTACACCCTAGCGACATCAGGGCCGTGGCCTCCACAGACACATCGTGGATGGCTAGATGGGACACCGAAAATACTTAATTCTAGCACTGTGGGCACGTAGGATGTCCTTGGGTGAAAATCCTATAATCTCCTTGGTACCAGGAGATGTTCCAACGTCTAGACCGAGTGGAATATGAGCGTCGGTGCCTATACCAGGAGGTCGTATCTCCCACTGTGTCGTGGTCGGTTGGAAGGGGGTGTGGCCTTATCGCCCAAGTGAGGGGGCTATAAGCTAGGCTGAGTATGACCAGCTCATAAATGGGTCCGCTCTCGACGAGCCGGGCCTGATATTGGTAGACAGATAATGAGGTCTCTTCCACTCACTGGGCTGTGCAGCTAGGGAGGAGGCAGTTGTAGTGGAGTGTAATAGACCCCGGTGATTTCCCTAGAGAGCAACCGTACTAATTTGTAGACTTATTGAGCAGGAATTGCATATCCATTCATTCATTCATTCACTATCCACTTGGGCTGGTGGTGCATAACTATTTGTTACGTGTACCATTGTATGGCCAAGATTTTGGTTGGGTGCGCGACTAACCTGAGATCAGGAGTTTACCACTTTGTGTCTGACTATCCAAATTTAGGTATGAAACTGGTTTGGATAGAAGTACCTTGTGATGGACCCCATAACCTGTGATACTTCGTACTATCATCTTGACTTCACATTCCAGCATGGTCATTTCATTCGCACCGCATATTATATTGCATCTGCAGTACTTAGCATTTTGGGTTACTATATTTTTGCATAAGGTTGATAGTGTTCGTGACTCATCAGGATTTGCATATTGCATTGCATCCTCAGTATCTGTTATTGTCTTATTATGTTTTGCATCGCATAGCCTTGGTACGACTAATATCACTCATGGACTTACCAGTATATTTTCGCTTACTCTGATATCATATGATTCATGTCTTGTCAGTATTTTCGCTTATTCAGATGATGTATGATTTATGAGCTTTATGGTATACTTGACACTTATCTTGTGCATACACTTTCACCACCCTCGAAGCTTTTGTAAGCTTATGCATGATAGATGCATGTAGGTGGCGTTAGGTTGCAGTAGCGTTGAGCTTGGAGTGTGCAGCTGTCCTCTGGAGCTTTGTTTTCGATATATGTGTATTTTCCTTTCTACATTGTATCCAAATGATTATATTAGTGGATATGTGATGATGATGTTGCCTTTATGATTTGGGTATGCTTGTGGTTATGCTTCTCATGAGACAAATGTACGTTGGAAAATCCTCCTTGTAGGACCCCAGGATCGGAACCTGGCATGTATACGCTGGGGGCCGAGAATGGGGTACTATGGAGGCTGTCGGCACTGGGTTCGGCGATCGAGGTTCCTGTGAATCCGATTTCGGGATTTGGGGCGTGACAAACACCATTAAGAGAAACAACTCCCAAGGTGATGACTTCTTCCCCTTAAGCTTTCCATTTCCCAATTAGTCTAAGGGATAGTTTTCGTTTGAATCACAATTGTTATCTTATAACTTATGATTACTTACACTAGTTATCGAATTTTAAGGAATGACTTACATTTGAACTACAACGGATAGCTTGTAAACCTAGTTCACATGCAATAGTTATTAAATCTTATATGTTAGTTTCCATTTAAATTCAAATCGATAGTTTATACCTTTGATTCATGATCTCTTGTGGTAGTTATGAATTTCATTAACAACATATGTCTTGCATGTTTTATCCATACACTTTCTTGTGCTAGCAAATTACTTGTAAGTCGCATATGGAATTCAATTCACTACATCTGCTAGTGGAAAACTCCACTTATGTATGTGAATCCACACTTTGGATGTAATGGGACAGAATGTGTTAGAAATGAACCCTCAACTTGGAGGTTATCTTGGGCGATGGAATATTAACGTGGGTTTACCATCCATAGGTTGTTTTGCCTACATGGCTTTGGGGATAACTTCTTTACCACCTTGATTTAACATTGCCCTACATAACTTCTTACCATTTCGATTTAGTATTTACTTCGTGCGACCTTTTATCGCTTTGATTTGGTATTTGTCCTACGATTTGATATTTGTCTTATGTGGCTTCAACGATTCATTCCCATATAACCATGCGATGGTAAGTCTCACATATTGAATCGTGATTGGCCACTAGTCGACGGGTTTCCATTAAACATCCTAAGGTGGATGCCTCATGAGCCGGAGATGGTGGGAATGTAATACTATGCCCGAGCTGTTGGCCTACGCTGGGTGACGAGCTCCCCGTAGTGACCTTTGAGCTTTTTAAAACTGGCTGGTTGTAATCAGAATAATAACGGTTGGGCTAATCATACATTCATAGCATACGAGAGATGACGATGGCTAATTCTGGATGTTGTAGCACGTGGCCTTAGACCTTAGTTGTGGTATCGTTTCTCTAACTCCCAGACCACCGACTATCAGCCCACTTTCGGTGAGTTTGGCACTACGCATGTACGAGATGTACTTTCGTTGGCGACCGGCCACATGCATGGGTTTCGCTCAAAAGCCAACTGGATAAGCATCCTCAGTTGATGTGCATTCACGCATCTATGCATTTAATAAGATTGCATTGGATTGTTTTGCATGATTTTTATTTAAGCTATACTTACTTAAGGCAATGGTGTATAATCTTGAGGGAAATTCACACTGAGCTGGCCACTGATTCATTGAATATATAACTGTATAGGTAGCGTAGGTGGTTTAAATAATACCCATGTCCAGATTGACGAAGAGTGAAGTACAATTATCAGGGATGGATGGATGTATCTACCAAGAGAAGCTACGCGATCTTGCGACTCAAGTTTATATGCATTTTATTATTTCTCGTGTTAAATTGTGTATTTCTAGTAGTTGTTAACATAGAGACATTAGCTTGTATAAGTCATTTGGGCAGTCGCTCCTACAATTTGAATATATATGAAATTTTTTTTATGCTTGATTTGTTAATATTCTGCTAAGTTGCCAACTCTAAAAGAGAAAAGAAAAGAAAAAAATATACATGAAATTTGGTTATCTTTAAAGGTTAGCACTCAAGTTTTTGGAAATCGAGTTATATACTCGGGTTTCGAAAACACGGGGTGTTACAGATCGTCAATACTCACTATGGATAGCCGATACACCGAGTGAAAGGGAGAAGGGTGTGCTAGTTCCTTTTATAGTTTTTTTTATTTGTTTTTAATTTTGTTGTTCAAATGGTTGGAGTTTGTGAATGGGAGAATGTGGTGTTTGTATGAATGGTGGAGACTATGGTGGTCCCATTTGGAAAGGTTTATTTTTTTTAATTCTCATCAAAGGCACTTTGGATCAATTATACACACCGCGGTTCACTGATACTCATCGAGGATTGCAAATATTTACTACGGTTCATCGATACTCTTCGAAGATTGCCAATATTCACTACGGTTCACCAATACACAGTGTGGATCGTTGATAGTCACTGCGGTTCGCTGATACACACTGTGTACTATAGGCGATCCGCAAAGAGTATCAGAGATCCATAATGAGTATTGAGGAACTGCAGCATGTGTCGATTATCCATAGTGTGTATCGATGATACACGATGGATATCGATAATCCACAATATTTAATGTAATACATATAGTGTGTTTGAATCGCCTATGTGCATTGGTATGATTACACTTAATTCAAATATGTTGTCTTTCACATAATCCTTCTCTAAGGTGAGAAAACCTGGTCCGCGTTTAGAGTAAGAAGTTGTAAAGGTTTCCCTTAGGTGCTCAATAGGATTTCTACGGGTCGTGAATGAAAAAGTTCAACAATTACCCTGTCAGGGCAAAGATGTTCAAAAATACCGAATTCAGATATCTACTTGATTTCGATGAAAGCGAATGGATGGCATATTGACCAGTGATTCATTGCTTAATGCAGAGGCACCTTGGTGTAACGTCTCAGAAAAATCCGTACAAAGACCCAAGTACCACCTCAGGCAGAAATCCCTAAAGACTGTATACTATGAAAATTAGGCGAAAATTAATTAAAGTGTTGAACTAAGTTAATCGGTGGATTAGCTTGAACCACTATCTATACAAACTGTAAGACCCAAAACCATTAAAATCGCTAGCTCAATATTACTTGAAAACCTCGGGGAAATCCCAAAACCCAGTTGCTCTCGGGAGCACATTGAAATTCCGTATCGGACCTGGACCGCACGTCGAAAGTCCGATGACCGCGAAACTATAGGGTTATGACCGCCTTATTGGGCTTGACAACCATCGTGGGAATAGAGCCCAAATAGTACCCAGGAAGGCGCAACTTGAGCCTGGAGCGAAGTGTGTGAGAAACGTGAATATCTTTAGAAAATGAACTCAAACTTAGGTGAATTGGACCATTCACTTGCAGGCGAAATTGAAGACTTCAGACCATCAGATTCTGACCCAAATACACCCATGGATCAGAGAAATTTCCTTGCACCTATTGGTATACTTGTGGCCCTGATCGAGTAACGACGACTGTTGATCTGACGCAGGTCCTTCACGGCCGATCAGTTTGTCAGATCGCATCATAAACATAGTCCTGGCATAAATCCATTCTCGAGAAACTTGTTCCATGACTTAGGTGAGAAATGGACCTTCCTAAGAGCCCTGTTGATAAAAAACAGGCGCCCTTTGGCTATAAGCTAAGTATACCATGGCCCTAGGGCCATTTGCATCATTTTTGAGCCTACATAAGGCCCTTAAACCACCCCTTCTCTCCCTCATACGAATTTCCTAGAAACCCTAGAAGAGAGAGAGAGAGAGAGAGAGAGAGAGAGAGAGAGAGAGAGAGAAAGAGAAAAGGAGAGAAGAGGGGAGAAGAAAGAAGGGTTCTTGGAGTTCGTTGTTGGGATCCTTTCCCACAACTCCTCACACCGATTCACCTCTCTACTACGCTACTCAACCCGGTTCTAGCTACGATTTGGGTAAGGAATCCTAACCCTAATCTTATTTTAGGAATCTAAGTGAAGGAATCTACGGGATAGCTAACCTATTTCATTGTTTAGGTGTCCTACGTTCGGTTTACGGGAATATAGTGTTCGAACCGAGTTTGAAACGAGCAAACCGACGAAAGGTGCGGACTATAAACATTTAGGTTATGGTTTTCAAGGCTTTCAATGTCAGCAATGATTTATGTTTGACTTGATTGCTGCCATATGATCTTAGTTATGATGTATTCGATAAACTATACATGTGTGTGAACTATGTGAATATATAATGCATTCCATGTGTTTGTTGAAATGTTTGAATGAAAGTGAAATTATGATTTATGCTTTCCATGACTATTAACCTAGAATACATGTTTGTTATGTGTATGACAACCCCTTTGTGAAAGGATTCACCATAATATATGCTATAACTAATTTAGTTTATGTATATAGTATTACGTAGTCTAGGTGTTTGATAAAATATCTGAATGAGAATTTGTTTGATAAATTGCTTTCAACAAGGGTGTTGAGATGAGAGTCTCAACTACCTTATCCATATTTGTAGTTTCCTTCATATAATGTAAATTGCTGTTATTTGATTTATGGATGAAATGCATATGTATAATAACTTATCCAATGTGTATGATAAAATGCTCAAATGGGAATTATGCTTGAATTGTTCGTTAAATGCTGTTATGATTAATATATGTGATTACTTATTACATTTGAGTATGATTGGGACTACTACGCAGTCCAGGTAATCGGTAATGGTTCCCAATTGAGTGGCCGAACTAGTTTCGTGACATTGGATACGTTCGATGAATCTGAGCCATACGGTGATTGTCGACAGTAGTTAGGCCACGCGGAGTTCTTACGAACTCTGTGTCGATCAATTCAACATGCGCTCATACTAATCGCACTTGTCAGATAACCCGATTGGCATATTGTGTGTTTACTATGTATGGATACTACTGCTTGAATCTAAGGTATCACTTACCAATGTAAAACCCATTTAACCATGGTACTAAGATCCGCTAAGACTCATGAGCCGGACATGCTTGTGTGTGGGACACCGTGGTCAAGCTGTCGGCCAGTGAGCTACCCAAGCTCGTGAGCCGAATATGGTGGTGTATGAGACACCGTATTCGAGTTATTGGCCTACGTTCAGGTGACGAGCCTCCCGTATGACCTCGAGTATAAATTAGGCCTATGCTGAGGTGACGAGCCTCTCCGTAGTGACCTCGAGTGTAAACTCATGAACTTACCTATCCACTATTTTCACCAGGGATGATGCCCTATAACTTGCCTATCGTATGTGATTAACTAGGATTGACAACCCTAGATGGATCCTTGCTTAGATAAATGATAAAAAGGGAGGTGCATTAGCTTTCCAATCCTGCTGTATGAATATGTCTAATTAAGAACTTGGCTAACACGACCATGCATCGCATTGCATGGTGCTTGGGCGAGGAAGTGCATAGAGGAAGGGGTGCATGCCGCGATCGTAAGAGGAAGATTGCAGAGGGAGTGTAAGTGAGGGCATGCATTATTAATACATATCATATTTGTATTAACCAGAGTACTTAGGGATGCTTGATTATATTGCTTTATCATTAATGCTTGATTGAATTGATAACATGTTAACCTTTACCTTATAGTACCACTGAGTTGATCACTCACTCCCACTCTGGGACGGTGTTTTAAAACAACAACTAAACTCTGATTTAGATGTAGGTTGTGATGAGGCGTGCGTGTTAGAGCCGGATTTCTTTGACGAGGAGGAGTTCTCCTACGTGCAGCTCTCAGGCGAACCTATGTAGACCTCGCGCTGCTTCGATGGGATTACCGGGATATTAGATTAGTTGAACATTTACATTTTGACACTTTGTATATTTTGAAGCAAATTATATATTTACTCAGCCCGATTGCACCCTCATACTCTGGAGGTTATGAAACACGTATATACTTTATACCTTTAGTTCAGTCTTCCGCTTGCTTATTTACATTAACTCTGGAGTATGATATGCTGATTTAGTATATTCCCACTCATGTTTAATGCACCAATATGGACAACATTTAAACATCATTATCTATGTTGCATAAGTGATGCGTTGGAACTTGGGAGTTGAGCTTTGCTCGACTCCCGATTTTTGGGGCGTTACAAGTTGGTATCAGAGCATGATTTGGATTAAACTGGACCTGGGTTATGGTAACACAACATACTCTGACACGTTTTGACTTAGGAGGGGGCGATAACATGTAGAAATGATTATAGGATCCCAAGTTTCACCAATGGGCGAGATTGGCCGTTGAAATGTGACCCGTACGCGTCTGAGATCCTGTGAAATAATCTTGATTCCTTCCTAGGCCATCAATCGATGGGTTTAAACCATTAGTCGGTGAATCCCAAATTTAAAACACGCCAAAAGGCGTGAATATGTGCGAAGTGGACCGAGAAAGTGCGTCATACGGGTGTCTGGGTACAAAGCCCATTTTTCGGTGGGACCCAGGGGGTCCCCTATACTTTTTCGGCACCCCGGGATGGGGAGGCCACCGCCCCTAGGCAGTGGCATCGCCGCTAGCACAGGGAGGCACGGTGGCACCGCGCCCATCTCCAGAAGGCCGCGGCGGGCCCATGGGTCCGGTGGCCCACCGCCCTCCACATGCACATGTGGGGCCCATTTTTATGTGGGACCACTTTATTTGGGGTCCCCTTGCTCCCCTTTGTTCATTTCACCCCTCTCCTAGCTCTTAAACCTTTTCACAAATATGATTTTCTCTTCTAAATCTCTCTTCCATACACACCAAGCTTCATCTTCTTCCATCTCTTGCACCCACCTCCACCATTCTCTCAAACCCATCTCCTATAACCTTCCATCCCCCTTATTTCTCCTCATTTGAGCACACAAACCCATCTTTGTGTCTCAAAATCCCCAAACTTTCCCATTCACTTCAATATCCAAGCTTTTTCTACTTCCATGGCGCTCTTCGAGCTAGTTGCCGTCATATTCTCGCTCTCAACGCTCCTTTCCCTTATGGGAAAGAAGAGGGCGTTCACGGATGAAGCCAAACCTAGCCGCCCAACCCGTTCAAGGAAGTAGACAAGCGTTGAGGCTAGCGTTAGTGTCGAGCGAGAGTGAAGGATGAAGTGAGATCTCGATCCCCAAAATTCGCTCGAGAGATCTCTACTGCCGGGCATCGGTTTTGGTAAGTTTTGCGGCTGTAAAGTTATGTTTGAAGCACATGTAGACGAAAGGCTATTTAGGCTATATCCGGTGATGGACCTCCTGTTGAAATTCGGGTGGGGTCCCATATTTGAAGGCAAGTCTCATGCGTGTGAAAGTATTGTCCGAGCCTTTTACGCCCACATATGGGATCCACTACTGGAGCCTCTACGTTTACTATACCCGTGTGAAGGCGGGAAGCCATAGTCAATGTTGATGTGATGGCCTGAATTATGGGAATTGAACGTGGTGAGGTACATACTAGTGAATCTCATCTCACTAGTATGCGAGAAAGAGATCACCGCACTTGGTTTCTTTGTGGCTGACTGGTTCACTGGAAACGAGGCAATTGCCTCCCATCGACCAAGATGACGGTAGACTTCCACTTACTCCACCACATATTCACGTACAATGTGTATCCTAGGTGGAGCAACCGTACCAAATGCACTCATTTGATGGTGGACTTCCTGTACAGAGCTGGGCAGGGAGACGAGCTGTGCCTACCTATGTTCGCCCTGCTACAAATAATCCAGACCACATGCTCTGTTAGGGGAGATACTTCACTCCCATTCGGCTGACTTATATGCAAGATTGCTCGTAATTTCTTCTACAGACTTAACATGGATGAGCTTGCGCCGATCCACTTCATTAATGACACTACGCTCAACAACATGGGAATTGGCCTATAACAACATCAAGCCCAACTCGATGAGAGTGGGGATGAGATAGAAGAGGAAAGTGAAGAGAAAGGAAGTAGTGAAGAAGAGGAAGGAAACGAAATAGAGGAAGGAAGTGAGGAAGAAGGAAGTGAGGAAGAAGAAGAGGAGGCTCAAGACTCTGATGGGGGACCTCCTACTGCTACACATGAGCACTGCCGTGATCGGGCCACCTTCGAAGCCCGCATGACTCAGATTGAAGAGAACCAGGTCGCCCTGAGAGAAGAGGTCAAGGATACCCAGGCTGAATTGAAGCAAAGCCTTGAAGAGAATCAGGCCTATATGAAACAAAAGTTCAAGAGGATGTCTCGCACTCTAAAGGCCCTCATGTGCTGTATGCAGGACAAGGGTGCTCCTCCACCTTCACTAGAGTCGGACGACTAGTCATATGTTGTAGTCGTCTTTAGGTTTTCCTTTGTAATAGTCTTGGTAGGCTTGGTTGGTTGTTAGTATGCTTAGTGTTTAAAGCTTTTGTTAGATTAGCTCACATGCATCTTTTGTCATGATCCACGTAAGTCTACAACTCATGTATTGTGACAATTTTGGTTAAATGAAATGCATGAAACTTCTTTTATTATGAAATGTGTGGAATTTTTAGCAAATTAAGTAACCTTGTTCTGAACGTCATACATGCTATACCTTATGTTGTATATAGGGAATGCCCCCTAAGAACACTCGGATTACTGCATTTCTCGCACTTGGTGGATCGATTGATGGAGCACCTCCCCCAAGCGATAGCCATACGAACCCCAGTTTGGGCCTGGACTTTAAGACAATGCCGGATTCACAGCTGGCCACTGACCCCACCAATGGACTAGTACCTTTTGCACCACCAGTTCCAGAACAGAACCGTACATCTTCATCGATGCCACACGTTCCTCAGTCGGCTTCTCCTCCTGATAGGTTGGAGCAGATGATATTTTTGATGCAGTAGCAGTAACAGTTTTAGCCACTATTGTGGGGGCCATTGTTCAGAACATGAATGTGATCCTGCCTGCACCACTTGTGCAACCTGCTAGAAACATGAATACCAGCGGTCTATTCGAATGCTTCCAGCGCTTTCGACCTCCCACCTTTGCGGGCATCCACAGGCCCGAGGAAGCCGAATACTGGTTAGATCGCATCTCTAAGATGTTGAAGCCGCTGCACTACATTGAGGCAGAGCAAGTTGAGTTAGTCACCTATATGTTTGAGAAGGAGGCTAGTTTATGGTGGGACAGCATCCTACGAGTTGTTCCCATAGGACATGTGTAGACCTGGGATGCATTTGAGACATACTTCCATGGGAAGTACTTCCCCCTCACTTACCATAATGAGAAGGAGGGTGAGTTTCTTCACCTCCGACAGGGAGGGATGATGATGTCAGAATATGAGAACAGGTTTATGGAGCTAGCTAGATATGCTCCTTTGATCCTAGCTGATGAGCGGATGAGAATGCGACGATTTTTTGAGGGCGTGCGACTCGGCATCCATACGAAGATGTGTTACGTTAGCATTCCCAATTATATTGAGCTGGTGAACATGTCCCTGTGAGCTGCGCAGGATGGTGAGAGACTATCCCGCATACGTATGCCCATGAGGCTAAGGCCTCGACCTGATTTGCCGATCGTTCCTCAGCAAGAGGCCACATGCAGATTCGCCTCCCAGGCTTATGGCTCCACCGACCCATCCGAGATGATTAGATCTGTGGTGCACCTACTGTAAGAGGATGGGCCATACAGACACCTATTGCTTTACAAAGATGAGGGATAATGGTTTTACGCCACCTCAAAAGATCAACTGTCAGCAACCGCAAGCTATATCAGCTCTACCTCGGTGATCGGCACCACTAGCCCAACCATTTTACTGACCACCTGTACCTCGAAATAGGCCGCCTCAACGACCTATGGTAGCACAGCCGAATCGTCCTCAACAGGCACGTGTACATGCACTACAGCTAGTGCATCTGACACAGCAACTGTAGTGCCTTTAGCCTTTGAAGTCACTACCACATTCAAGGTACACCTGTATTTCTATTGGTAGACACCAGGTCCACTATTTCAATAGTATCATGTGCAGCAGTCAAGCGGCTAGTGTTGAAAACTACTCCTATGATTGGGGTGGGACTCCTTACCGCTACAGGGACCTTTTTAGACTCTACCAAGATTTGTAAGGGTTGCTCGATAAACTTAGGAAGTAGAACAGTGCTCGTTGACCAGATTGTTGCCTTACTATGTCATTATGATGTCATCCTTGGCATGGATTGGCTCACTGAAATGAAGGCAGAGATCGATTGCGATACCAGTTTGGTGACAGCGCATGTACTTGAGGGCACGACCTTTACTTTCCCAGTGCAGGTCAGTTGGCCCTACCGTATAAGTTGCTTGCTTCCTTATTGGAGAATGTTGATGGTCTGACACTTGGGGACACGCCTGTGGTCCAAGATTTCATGGACGTGTTCAGGATGATACCTGGACTACCTCCTCAGCGCGAGATCGACTTTACTATTGACCTTGTGCCTGGTGCGACACCCATTTCTTTATCGACGTATCGCATGCCTCCATGTGGAATGGAGGAATTGAGGTAGATTGATGATCTGTTGGATTCAGGTTTCATACGGCCTAGCGTATCTCCTTGGGGAGCACCTGTTTTGTTTGTAAAGAAGAAGGATGGATAGCTGCGAGTGTGTATTAATTATCGCAGGTTGAACTAAGTGACAGTGAAGAACAAGTATCCTTTGCCCAGGATAAATGATTTATTTGACTAGTTGAAAGGGGCACAATATTTCTAAAAAATTAACCTACAATTTGGATATCATCAGTTTTATATCAGGGATGAGGACGTGCAGAAAATAGCATTCAGGACTAGCTTTGGGCACTATGAATTTCTCGTGATGTCGTTCGGACTTACGAACGCACCGGCAGTGTTCATGGACCTCATGAACCGGGTGTTTCAGCTGTATTTGTACCGGTGCATCATCGTATTTATAGATGACATTTTGATATACTCCAAGAACCGAAAGGATCATGAGGAGCACTTGTAAGCAGTCTTTAATACTCTCAGGAAGAATTAGTTGTTTGCTCAATACCAGAAATGTGACTTCTGGAAGGAAGAAGTTAAGTTTCTGGGAACGTAGTGTCCAAGGAAGGTATCGCCATGGACCTCGCCAAGGTGGCCGTGGTTCAGGATTGGGAGCAGCCTGGTTCGGTTGCAGAAGTGAGGAGTTTCCTTGGACTTACAGGCTACTATCGCCGCTTCATGAAAGACTTTTCTAAGATAGCCAGACCGTTATCACAACTCACTCGAAAGGATCTTAAGTTTGCTTGGAATGAGAAAGCCGATGCAGCCTTTCAGAAACTAAAGGACAAGCTGACGTCTGCACCCGTGCTAGTATTGCCAGAGCAAGGGGTCAAATATACTATATACACCGATGCATCTTGTGTTGGTTTGGGTTGTGTCCTTATGTAAAAAGACAGAGTGATTGCTTATGCATCACGACAGTTGAGGAAACACGAAGAAAACTACCTCATGCATGACCTGGAATTGGCAGCAGTTATTTTCGCATTAAAGCTCTGGAGACATTACCTCTACGGAGAGGAGTTCGAGCTCTTTTGCGACCACAAGAGCCTTAAGTACATATTCAGGCAGAGGGACCTGAATATGAGGCAACGACGTTAGATGAAAACCTTGAAGGACTTCAAGTTTGAGGTCTCCTACCATCCTGGTAAGGCTAACCTTGTGGCTGATGCATTGAGCCGCAAGATGACAATAGAATTTATAACTCCACTAATGATAGAAGAATGGAACATGGTAGAGTTCGTGTGAACTTCGAACAGAAGCTTACAATTGAGGAGCCATTTGAGAGTGTTGCACACATCCATGTATAGCCACTTATTGATGACTGGATCATACTGGTTCAGAAGGAAGATGAACTATTAGTGAAGATGAGGAAACGAGTAAGTGACAGTGAAGACTCCAAATGGAGGGTTGGCTTAGATGAAGGTTTGAGGTATCGTGGCCACCTATGGGTCCTGAATCTCCATGACTTGAGAAGAGAGGTTTTGAAAGCTGCACATAATTCAATATTGGCAATGCATCCTGGTAGTACAAAGATGTATCAGGATTTGAAGCGTTCATACTGGTGGGACAACATGAAGGCCCATATAGCAGATTTTGTATCCCATTGTTTCACATGCCAGCAAGTCAAGGCTGAGCATCGCCGACCTCCTAGTTTACTTCAGCCCATGCTCATAGCTGAATGGAAATAAGACTTCATATCTATGAATTTTATTTTCGGGTTACCAAAGATGAGGAAGGGACATGACTCCATTTGGGTGATTGTGGACCGATTGACAAAATCAGCTTATTTCCTCCCGATTAAAGTTTCAAACTCAGCAGATGATTTATCCAGACTGCACACCAAGGAGATTATACGACCGCATGGAGTGCCTATGGAGATTGTGTCGGATCGAGATACACGATTCACATCCATTTTTTGGACTCGAATCCAGGAAGTAATGGGAGTGAAATTGAAGTTCAGTACTGTGTTCCACCCACATACGGATGGGCAGATGGAATGGGTAAACCAGATATTAGAAGACATGTTGTGGGCATGTGTGCTTGATTTCAAGGATAATTGGGATGACTGTCTTCTCTATGCTGAGTTCGCTTATAATAACAGCTTCCAAGCGAGCATTGACATGGCTCCCTACGAAGTATTGTATGGGCGCCCATTTTGAGGACCCCATTGTTGGGCAGAAGTTGGCGAGAAGAGCCTGAGGCCCGAATTTGGTTCAGGCGACTTCAGAGAAGATCGACATTATCAGGCATCGACTTCTCACAGCCCATAACAAACAGAAGAGTTACACAGATACACGACGGTGACAATTGAAATTCGAAGTTGGGGACCATATGTTTCTTAAGGTTTCCCCCATGAAGGGAATCCTTCGATTTGGTAAGAAAGGGAAGCTTACGCCGAGGTTCATACGCCCATTCCAGATTTTTAGATCGAGTGGGTGTGGTAGCATACCATCTCACCTAGCCCACACTACTCGCCGGCGTGCACAACATATTTCAGGTATCGATGTTGAAGAAATACGTTCCTGATCCCACTCACATTATTAAGTGGGAGCAGGTGCAGCTAAGTGAAGATACTACATACGTACTGCGACCAACACGTATCTTGTATAGGAAGGAACAAGTGCTGTGCAACAAAGTTATCCCTCTTGTGAAAGTATTGTGGACTCACCACACTGAGGAAGAGGCTACTTGGGAAACAGAAGCCGAAGTCCATAAGAACTACCCTCAGATCCTCGAGGAGTACGAAAAGGTACTAATTTCGGGAATGAAATTTTTCTTTAAGGGGAGTAGATTGTAACATTTCAGAAAAATCTGTACAAAGACGCGAGTACCACCTCAGGTAAAAATCCCTAAAGACCGTATACTGTGGAAATTAGACGAAAATTAATTAAAGTGCTGAAGTAAGTTAATCAGTGGATTAGCTTGAACCACTATCTATACAAATTGCAAGACCCAAAACTATTAAAATCACAAAACCCAGTTGCTCTCGGGAGCACATTACTAGAAAACCTCGAGGAAATCGCAAAACCTAGTTGCTCTCGGGAGCACATTGAAATTTCGTATTGGTCCTGGACCGCATGTCGAAAGTTCATTGACTGTGAAACTATATGGTTATGACCACCTTGTTGGGCTTGACAACCATCGCGGGAATTGAGCCCAAATAGTACCCAGGAATGCGCAACTTGAGCTTGGAGTGAAGTGTGTGAGAAACGCGAATATTTTTAGAAAATGAACTCAAACTTAAGTGAATTGGACCATTCACTTGCGTGCAAAATTGAAAACTTTAGATCGTCAGATTCTGACCCAAATACACCCATGGATCAGGGAAATTTCCTTGCACCTGTTGGTATACTTGTGGCCCTGATCGAGTAACGATGACTGTTGATCTGACGCAGGTCCTTCATGGCCAATCAGTTTGTCAGATCGACCATAAGCGTAGTCCTGGCATATATCCATTGTCAGGGAACTTATTCCATGACTTAGGTGAGAAATGGACCTTCTTAAGAGCCCTGTTTGTCAAAAACAGGCACCCTTTGGCTATAACCTAAGTATATCATTGCCCTGGGGCCATTTGCATTACTTTTGAGCCTATATAAGGCCCTTAAACCACCCCTTCTCTCCCTCATACGAATTTCCTAGAAACCCTAGGAGAGAGAGAGAATGAGAGAAAAGAGAGTGGAAGAAAGAAAGGTTCTTGGAGTTTGTTGTTGGGATCCTTTCTCATAACTCCTCACATCGATTCGCCTCTCTACTATGCTACTCAACCCGATTCTAGCTACGATTTGGGTAAGGAGTCCTAACCCTAATCTTATTTTAGGAATCCAAGTAGAGGAATCTATGGGATAACTAACCTATTTCATTGCTTAGGTGTCTTACGTTCGGTTTACGGGAATATAGTGTTCAAATCGAGTTCGAAACGAGCAAACCGACGAAAGGTGCGGACTATAAATGTTTAGGTTATGGTTTTCAAGGCTTTCATTGTCAGCAATCATTTATGTCTGACTTGATTGCTGCCATATGATCTTAGTTACGATATATTCGATAAACTATACATGTGTGTGAACTATGTGAATATATAATGCATTCCATGTGTTTGTTGAAATGTTTGAATGAAAGTGAAGTTATGATTTATGCTTGCCATGACTGTTAACCTAGAATACATATTTGTTGTGTGTATCACAACCCCTTTGTTACAGGATTCGCCATAATATATGCTATAACTAATTTAGTTTATTGATATAGTATTATGTAGTCTAGGTGTTTGATAAAATGTCTGAATGAGAATTTGTTTGATAAATCGCTTCCAACAAGGATGTTGAGATGGGAGTCTCAACTACCTTATCCATATTTGTGGTTTCCTTCATATAATGTAAATTGCTGCTATATGATTTATGGATGAAATGCATATGTATAATAACTTATCCAATGTGTTTGATAAAATGCTCAAATGGAAATTATACTTGAATTGTTCGTTAAATGTTGTTATGATTAACATATGTGATTAACTATTGCATTTGAGTATGATTAGGACTACTATGCAGTCCAGGCAATCGGTAATGGTTCCCGATTGAGTGGCCGAACTAGTTTCGCCACATTAGATACGTTCGATGAATCTGAGCCGTACGGTGATTGTCGACAGTGGTTAGGCCACGCGGAGTGCTTACGCATTCTATGTCGATCAATTCAACATGCGCTCATACCAATCGCACTTGTTAGATAACTCGATTAGCCTATTGTTTGTTTACCATGTATGGATACTACCGCTTGAATCTAAGGTACCACTTACCAATGTAAAGCTCGTTTAACCATGGTACCAAGATCCGCTAAGACTCATAAGTCAGACATGGTGGTGTATGAGACACCATGGTCAAGCTATCGGCCTACACTGGGGTGACTAGCCTCCCCGTAGTGACCAGTGAGCAACACAAACTCGTGAGCCAAATATGGTAGTGTATGGGACACTGTATTTGAGCTGTCAGCTTACGTTCAGGTGACGAGCATCCCGTAGTGACCTCGAGTATAAATTAGGCCTACGCTGAGGTGACGAGCCTCTCCGTAGTGACCTCGAGTGTAAACTTGTGAACTTACCTATCCACTGTTTTCATCAGGGGTGATGCCCTACAACTTGCCTATCGTATGTGATTAACTAGGATTGATGACCCTAGATGGATCCTTGATTGGGTAAATGATAAAAAGGGAGGTACCTTAGCTTTCCGAATTTACTGTATGAATAAGCCTAATAAGTTACTTGGCTAACACGATCATGCACCGCATTGCATGTGCTTTGGCGAGGAAGTCACTTTTAGGGAGTTTGCCATACGCGATCGTTAGATGAGGTCGCTGAGGGAGTGCAGGCGAGGGCATGCATCATTACTACATGTAATTCCTGTATTAACAAGAGTAATTAGGAAGTGATTGCTGTATTGCTTTATCATTACTGCTTGATTGAATTGATAACATGTTAACCTTTGCCTTATAGTACCACTGAGTTGATCACTCACTCCCACTCTGGGATGGTGTTTTAAAACATCAACCAGACTCTGATTTAGATGCATGTTGTGATAAGGCATATGTGTCGGAGCTGGACTTCTTTGACGATGAAGAGTTCTCCTACGTGCAGCTCTTAGGCGGGCATACGTAGAACTTGCGTTGCTTCGATGGGATTACAGGGATATTAGATTAGTTAAACATTTACATTTTGACACTTTGTATATTTTGAAACCAATTATGTATTTACTCAGCCCGATAGCACGCTCTTACTCTAGAGGTTATGAAACACGTATATACTTTATACCTTTAGTTCAGTCTTTCGCTTGCTTATTTACATTAACTCTGGAGTATGATATGCTGATTTAGTGTAATCTCACTCATGTTTAATGCACTAATATGGACAACATTTAAACATCGGTATCTATGTTGCACAAGTGATACGTTGGAACTCGGGAGTTGAGCTTTGCCTGACCCTCGATTTTCGGGGCGTTACACTTTGTTACCTACAGTTTGACTTCCATGACATAATTGTCAAATTCATGGAGATGGAATTCGTGTTAATTATGAATCTTAGGTGGTTAAGAGAGGAAGAATTGAAACAGACTGTATCAAGATCATGAAGAAAGACTATTAGAGAATTATGTTTGAAGGATAAGTCTATAATTTTGAATGGAAATTTGGAAGTTGTATTTAAACGTATCCGAAGGACCAACTTTCATGTGGACGCCATGAATCTAGCTATGTTGATTTGCGTAGAGAATTTAGTTGTTAGATCACCTGAGAAGAATTCATGTGTAGAAGAAAATATAGATTTTGTAAATGATAAAGATGCATTCGATTGGTACCCTTGGGGGGCTGTGGGTACTAGATTTTTAAAGAAGAAGCAAATTCTATAATTAAGACACTTTCTTAGCATGTACAACTTCTGTGGATACTCATTTGCCCTATAGGTAAATTATTTTTCCTATGAGATTTTCGTATTCATTGCCACTATATTGTCTTATTTTATCTTTTCTTGCTTTCCTTCATGAAATAGGTTTGGGCATATGATATTTTTTTCCAAATTATCTGGTTTAAAGGGTTGGACCGCCAAATGTAATTCTATTAGAATTCCACAATTTATGAATTGGACCATGTCTAAGGTGGGAAAATACAAAGATACATTAAAAGTATTTAAGAATATGTGGGTAAGTTATGATATTAGTAATTTGTTTGTTCATTTTGTAACACTATGATCATTTTTTTCTGACATTACATATATGTTGTTCAGCTTAGGATTAGCGGTGAACTCATCCCCACCGCAAATGAGGAAAATATTATTGCTCTTGTCCAAGTTCATCAAACTATTAAGGGGAAAAAAGAGAGGAGTAAGAGGAAAATGGATGTGAAGGAGGGTGTGGAGGTGGAGGGGGAGGGGAGAAGAAGAAGAAGAAGATTAGGGAGGTGAATAACATTGAACAAGATAGTGGGATGAGAGAGGTGGGGGATGAGAGCGTAAAGCAATATAATGGGAGGAAAGAGACGGTGGAGGGTTATGTTGAAATGCAGGATCTGGTGAGAAGAATGGTCACTAACTAGAAGAGATTGTCGGAAAGGGTGGCACAATATATATGAGAATTGGACGAAGTTAAAAGAGAGAATAAGATATTGCACATGGAAATAAACCATTTATGGATCGTGGAAGAGTCCAAGGAGATATTTTAATGTTCAATTGCTATCATGTACAAATCTACTTATTTGTGAAGTATGTTATATATATGATGCTCTTGCAGGGTGTGTATCTGTTGATTGTGAAGTATTATATATTTCTCCCTTGTTATGCATTAGTTTTGTAAGTATAGATGCATTTAAATGATCTAATTACATATATTTTCCTATGTGAGGTGATTTGGAGAGCTAAGATGAAAAGAACAATTAAAAAGAAGATTTAATGATCAAAGAATGACCAAGTGAAGATTTTGATATTTGGATGTGATTAATGAATATTTTAAGTGCCAAAGATCCAAGGAAACCAAGTGCAAAAGAGAGAAAAGACTAGAAATCACAAAGAGCAATAACAAAAATAATAGACTGTTCGGTCCCATCTGAGGTTGGTTTGGTTCGACCGAATGTGCACAAAACAGTCCAGCAATAAATTGTGATTTTTAAAGCTAACTTGACTTGATTTTAGGTCCAATCGAAGCCATGTTCGGTGCCATCGAATGTAAGTTCAATGAGACATAAGGGAGAAATAGACTTCATATGGATTTTGAAAAACTTTTGCTGCAACCGAGAGACTAAATCAGTGTGACTGAAGTGAAATTTAGTGTGACTGAAGTGTACAGTTGGTGCAATCAATGCGTAACAAAAGTGTATAAATTTGAAGTTAGTTCCAAGTCCATGCAAATTTTTCCTATAGAAAGGGGTGATTGTATCTTTCCTATATATGAATTAGGGTAGAAGAGATAGAGCGAGGAGTTGTGGAGTTTTATGGAGTCCTCATTCTCCAATCCTTTGGTTCTATTTCGATTTTTATGTTTTTCTTTAGAGTTTTAGTTCAATCATGTCTTTGATTGACTAATCTCTTAGCTAGTGCTAAGAGGTGAAGCTTGTAGTTATTCTTAATACTTAGTTGACTTTGATTCAAGTAATTAACATTAATTGTTAAACAATTCATTGATATTTGGTTTGAATGAAGATTTATTTTTGATTTACTTTGATCCATTGTCGACTCTACGCACATTGGATGCTTAGGAAAGCTAAGAGTAATTTCTTATTTATTTTAAAATGGATTGATTTGTAAAATCCATTGATCTATCGTAGACAAAGGATATAATGGATACTTTAAATTTTCTATGATCAATACTTTGATACTTTATGTGGGAACCAATTTAACTGAAGTTCAAATCTGTTTTTGGGTTTATGAATGATGATTTAACTGCTTTATTATCCAGGTGGATAGGATAGAACTTCAATCCTAGTTGATTAATTAATTTGAATCAAGTGAATTAAACACTAAAGAAGAGCTATAAGTGGATCCTTAACGCTTTAGTAATTTATCCTCATTAATTCTTTTTCTTAATTACATTAGTACTCTTTAATTCATATTTTATAAGTTAGCTTAGATCTATTTCTAGTTATAAAGTATTTCAGAAACCGCATAATCATAAGACCCTATGAGTACGACCTCAGTCTCACCAAGTTATTACTATATTGCAACCTTACACTTGGAGTTTGCTTCGATCAAGTTTTTGGCGTTGTTGCTGGGGAATTCGCCTATGTCTTTCTGAAATACCTTGGTATTAGAATTAGCTTAGGATTAGGGTTAGTTTTTGCCGCGTTCTAGATTAGGACTTTCTAAATTTTTAGATACTAATCTTGCTTTCTGTTTCTTTTATTTTGTAGAATCTAATCTAGAATCATCAATCTAGTGCTATCCTTCTAACCTTCTTATTTTAGTATTTCATATTTTCTATATTTTTGTAATTTTTATTCTAGTAGAAGTAGGTTTAGTTTAGAATTAGGTTTGAGAGTGGTTTATGGCCAAGTGGGTCCATGATAACACTTTACGTTTCTTAAGTGAAGGAGGATTATTTGAAGGTTTTCCTATCCATTACCAAATTAGACAACACTTATGATCCTCTGAATTGGCTAAGAATATTGTTGAAAATCAACCTTATCATCATGCTGAGGAACAACAAGATAAGAATGAGGTGCATAATGGTCCTCTACCTAGAACCCCATGTGATTATTTGCAACCAGTGAGCACGAGCACACCTTCCTGCATGATCTTTTCACATAATGCAGAAAACATGGATTTTAAGTCGGAAGTGATCCAACTACTTCCGAAGTTCCATGGACTAGTTTATGAGAGCCCATACGTACATCTCAAGGAATTTGATGAGATCGTAGTAACCTTACACTTCCATAATGTGTTAGATGACACCCTGAGACTAAAATTCTTCCTTTTCTCTTTGAAGGAGAAGGCCAAGTCATGGCTTTACTCTTTGAGACCGAGATCGATTGGGACATGGGTTGGGATGACCTGAGAGTTCCTTAAAAAGTTCTTCCTGTTTCATAAAACTAATACACTTAGAAGGGCTATCATGAACTTTTCGCAGGAAGAAGAAGAAACAATTTTCTAACGTTAGAAAATATTCAAGAAATTCTAAATGCTTGCCCACATCATGGCTACAAAATTTGGTGGGTTATAAAATTTTTCTATGACAGAATGAATTCGCCCATGCGCCAATTCATAGAGATGATGTGCAATGGGGAATTTATTAACAAAGATCCTAATGACACGTGAGATTATTTTGATATGCTTGCTGAAAACATGCAGTCATGGGATACTTCATCCAAGCCCATTAAACCTAAATCAATTTGGTCTAGAGATAAGGGAGGAATTTACGTCTTAAGGGAGGAAGTCGACATTAATGTCGGGGTGGCTAACCTTACAAGAAAGGTCGAGGCTATGGAACTGAAAAGAGTAGAAACAGTCAAGCTCGATGAGACTATTGAAACTGTTTATGGTATTTGTACTAGTAACATGCACTTGACACTAGAATGTCCTAGAATTCCTGTATTCTAAGAGTTGTTACATGAGCAATCGAACGCTATAAACAATTATTAAAGGCCGTTTAACACTCCCATCTCAAACGTGTACAGTTCTAGTTAGCGAAACCACCTAAACTTCAATTAAAAGAATGGGCCAACAACTAATGTAAAATAATAATAATAATAATCTCTTCCTTTGATCTTCAGTTCACTATTAGCTCAGAAAAGACCCCACTTTGGTAGGCTTTTCCTTAGGCGTGAAGTTATCTTTTCGAGGCTTACCAACTCCTTATAAATATGGATCTTCTGATTTAATTACTTCATGCCGTCCATCACAACTCAAATTTGGACCACACTTTGGTCTCATATGACTACTGTTGAGGGTCAAATATTGCAAATTATCCCCCATTTATGTCACGCCCCAAACTCAGAAATCGGGCTTATAAAATTCTCGATCGCTGAATCCGGTACCGACAGCTTCTGTAGTACCCCATTCTCGGCTCCCGGCACCCATATACCAGGTTCCGATCCTCGGATCCTACAAGGAGGATTTTTCAACATGAATTTATTCCATAGCAAGCATAACCATAAGCATAACCCATGAACAATAACTAAGACACCATCACAAAATCCACCATGATAAAAAACTTTAAGGTATAATGCGCATAAAGGGAAATACAATGATAATAGTAACGGAAACTCCTGAAGCTCGACCGTACGCTCCTACTCCTACTAAGTTATGTCTGCGTCCTAGCGTCACCTGTACGCATTAATCGTGCATAAGCTTATTGAAAGGTTAGAGGGTGGTGAGAGTGTGTGTACAATATAAGCGTGCTCAAAATGTGATATCAAAGTAATGTGGAATATACTGGTAAGTCCATGAATGCTATCAGCCGTACCAAGGCTATGCGATGCAAGGCATGAATGCTATCGGCCGCATCAAGGCCATGCGATGTAAGGCATGAATACTATCGGCCACATTAAGGCCATACGATGCAAGGAGTGAATGATGTCAGCCATACCAAGGCCATGCAATACGATATGCAACTCAAGCATACTAGTCCTCATCCGAATTCATATATCAATGCAGCTCATCACTAAAGCATTAATCAGTATAATTTTCACTATGGATAATCACCGAGGTCTAGTACACTCTACGCCAGCTTGTCACCCTTATCCGAGCACACAACCGGGTAAGTGGAAGAGACTTCACTATCTGTCTGCCAATATCGGGCCCGACTCGTCGATAGCAGACTTATTCCTTAAGCTGGTCAAAATTAACCTAGATATTGCCCCCTCACTCAGGCAGGTAAGGTCACACCCCTTTCCAACAGACCATGACACAGTGGGAAACGTGGCGTACTAGTATATGGCCCTCGTGGGCTCATGTATCCACTTGGTTTGGACGTTAGAGTCATCTTCTGGTACCATCGGATTTAGAGATTTTCACCCAGGGACATCTATGACGCCCCGATGCTAGTAACAGTGGCCCCCCAATGCTAGTAACAGTATTTCTGGTATCCAATCCGGCCCTCCACGATGTGCCTATGGAGGCTACGGCCCTGATGTCGCTAGGGCGTATAGTAACCACATCATATAATGTAAGATACATGAGTCGTACAATCTAATCATACATCAATCTTGTGCGTTCCGTGCTCTCATGAGGGAAACACTGCCTATCAGGGAGTCCAATAAACAACTTGCCAGAAGGCATATGCGATGGTCAACCATGTCTCATATCAAGCATGCAGATGATATGTATGGGCATGTGTCATGATGCTATACTATCACGTACTCATAATCGGTATCGATAATCGGCCTAACAAAGGGCCTAAGGAAAGGTCACAATGTGGACATTTAACCATCATTGCCCATTAATGTGGATATTTAACCAACATTACTGTCACGCCCCAAACTCGAAAACCGGGCTCAAAAAATTTTTGATCGCCGAATCCAACACCGACAGCCTCCGTAGAACCTCATTCTCGGCTCCCGACATCCATTTACCAGGTTCCGATCCTAAGATCCTACAAGGAGGATTTCTAATATCAATTTGATTCGTAATGAGCATAACCATAAGCATAACCCACGAACAATAATCACAAGAATACCATCACAAAATTCACTATGATTAAAAACTTTGAGTACAATGCGTATGAAAGGGAAATACAAGATAACGAAAATAATAAAAACTCCAGAGCTCGACTGCACACTATAATTGTGGCGAAGCTACGGTTGCGTCCTGGCGTCAGCTGCACGCATCAATCGTGCATAAGCTTATAGAAAGCTTAGAGGGTAGTATAAGTGTGTACGCAATATAAGCGTGCTCAGAATGCAAGGTCAGAGTAATGCGGAATCATGCTGATGAGTACATGAATGCAAGCAACCGCACCAAGGCTATGCGGTGCAAGATATGAATGCTATCGGCCATGTCAAGACCATGCGATGCGAGATGCAACTCATGTATACTGATCCTCATCAAATATTAGTACAGTTCTCATTCTGGATAATCACTAGGGTTTAGTACACTCCAAATGGCATTTTCGCTCTCCCAGCCGTACAATCCAAGTGAGTGTAAGAAACCTCACTATCCACCTGGCCAATAGTCTGCCAATACTTATTCGGCACGTCGATAGCGGATCCATTCATGAGCTGGTTAAAGTCAGCCTAGTAATGCCCCTTACGCTCGGGCGGGTAAGGCCACACCCATTTCCAACTAACCATGACACAGTGGGAGACGTGACCTCCTGGTATTCAGCCCTCGTGCACTTATCTATCCAATCGGTCTTAACGTTGGAGTCATCCTTTGGTACCATCGGGTTTAGAAATTTTCACCCAGGGACATCTATGGCGCCCCGATGCTAGAATCAGTATTTTCGGTATCCAATCCAACCACTCACGATATGTCTGTGGAGGCCACATCCCCGATGTCGCTAGGGCATACAATAATCACAATCACACAAATGTAAGTGCATGAATCACCCTACCAGACATGCAATAATCCTGCGAGTACCGCGCTTATGTGGGGCAACTTCACCTATCAGGGAGCCGATAAACAATCTTCCTGAGGGCATATGCTATGATTAATCACTCCTCACATCAGGCATACATATGATGCGTATGATCATGAATCGTGGATCTAAACATGTTATGTGGTGATGGGTTCTGTTCGTAACAAAGATGGCCTAAACGGTCTATACATTACAAGTATGAACGTATTATTGGGCCCTAGGGAGAGTCATAATGCGGACATTTAACCAACATTGTACTTACAATGTGGGCATCAAACCATCATTGCTCCCAAGGCTTAGCCCGCTATAAAGGTCAACACATAAATCATGGTGGAATCATACTACAATGGGCCTTATGTACGTACTATTCGGCCTTGACCCATGGGCCTCCAATACATTAAATGGGCCTCGAATCATGGGTCTCATATATGTCAAAGTGGGCTTCAACATCTAGCCACAAATACATCAAGATGGGCCTAGTCACATGGGCCTCATATATATATCAAAGTGGGCCTCATATATATACATGAATCAAATCAAAAGATTAACTAGACCACACACCAAATAACAGTGGCGACAATGATCTCCACCATTAAAATTCTTAAGGCCCACCATAACATTTATTTTCTATCCAGCCTGGTCATGAGGTCACACAGACTTGGATTAAGGAAAAAAATGATTTCCTAACGATCCAAACTTTTGTGACAACAAAAGAATTTCAATGGTAGAAGCTTAATCCCCACTGTCCTTTTTACTGGGTGATCCACTTGATCATAGATCTGTCTCAGCCTGTAACTCATGCCATAAAATGAGCTTCCAAAATGGTTGGACAGTTTGGATGCAAGACACGCATCATGGTGGGTCCCATAAGGATGGACAGTGTGGAGAGAAAACATACATCATTGTAAGGTCCCACCATCCAGTTGTGTAGACGGTGTGGAAAGAATACATACATCATTGTGAGGTCCCACGTGGGGCCCACCAAAATGCCTATTTGCCATCCAATCCGCCGGTAAGGTCACACAGACCCTAGGTGGACAGGAAAATAAATTCCATAACGATCCAAAACTGCTGGACACCTAAAAGAGTTCCAATGGTAGACGTTCAATCCTTACTGTTTCCTGCCATGTGGGCCACCTGAGTTATACAGCTAATTTTTGGGGTGGCCCGCTGCCCCAAGGGGGGGGGGGGGGGGGGCACCCTATGCAAGGTGTTGATGTTTAAAGCACATCACGATGGGGCCTACAAGTGGGACCCATTTCCCTGGCCCCCTTGACATCCATGGCCGCACGAGTGGCAGCGTCCTGCTGACGCTGCTGCATAAATTTTTTTTGGTAAACCAATTTCTCGTGGTTTTTCATAGGTGGGGCTCACATCAGGTAGATCCGACCCGACCATCGGCTCCTATGGCTCAATACCAACCCATCAAGCCCAATATTCGATGGGAATCCATATATCAATGCAGCTCATCACTAAAGCATTAATCAGTACAATTTTCACTATGGATAATCACCGGGGTCTAGTACACTCTACGCTAGCTTGTTGCCCCTATCCGAGCGTATAACTGGGTAAGTGGAAGAGACCTCTCTATCTGTCTGCCAATATTGGGCTCGACTTGTCGATAGCAGACCCATTCCTTAAGCTGGTCAAACTCAACCTAGATATTACCCCCTCACTCAGGCGGGTAAGGTCACACCCCTTTCCAACTAACCACGACACAGTGGGAGACGCGACCTACTGGTATATGGCTCTCATGCTCTCATATATCCACTCGGTCTGGACGTTAGAGTCATCTTCCGGTACCATCGGGTTTAGAGATTTTCACCCAGGGACATCTATGACGTCCCGATGCTAGTAACAGTAGCGCCCCAATGCTAGTAACAGTATTTTTGGTATCCAATCTGGCCCTCCACGATGTGCCTATGGAGGCTACGACCCTAATGTCGCTAGGGCGTATAGTAACCACATCATACAATATAAGATACATGAGTCATACAATCTAATCATACATCAATCCTGTGCTTTTCGTACTCTCATGTGGGACAACACTGCCTATCAGGGAGTCCAATAAATAACTTGCCAGAAGGCATATGCGATGGTCAACCATGTCTCATATCAAGCATGCAGATGATGCGTATGGGCATGTGTCATGATGCTATACTATCACGTACTCATAATCGGTATCGATAATCGGCCTAACAAAGGGCCTAAGGAAAGGTCACAATATGGACATTTAACCATCATTGCCCATTAATATAGATATTTAACCAACATTGCTGTCACGTCCTAAACTCGAAAACCGGCTCACAAAATTTTCGATCACCGAATCCGACGCCGACAGCCTCCGTAGAACCCAATTCTTAGCTCCCGACATCCATTTACCAGGTTCTGATCCTGGGATCCTACAAGGAGGATTTTTAATATCAATTTGATTCGTAATGAGTATAACCATAAGCATAACTCACGAACAATAACCACAAGAACACCATCACAAAATTCACTATGATCAAAAACTTTGAGTACAATACGTATGAAAGGGAAATACAAGATAACAAAAATAATAAAAACTCCAGAAGCTCGATTGCACGCTCTAACTGTGGCGAAGCTACGGCTGCGTCCTGGCGTCACCTGCATGCATCAATCGTGCATAAGCTTATAAAAAGCTTAGAGGGTGGTGTAAGTGTATGCGCAATATGAGCGTGCTCAGAATGCAAGGTCAGAGTAATATGGAATCATGCTGATGAGTACATGAATGCAAGCAACCATACCAAGGCTATACGGTGCAAGATATGAATGCTATCGGCTATGTCAAGACCATGCGATGCAAGATGCAACTCAAGTATACCGATCCTTATTAAATATCAATACAGTTCTCATTCTGGATAATCAGCGGGGTTTAGTACACTCCAAATGGCATTGCTACTCTCCCAGCCGCACAGTCCAAGTGATCGTAAGAAACCTCACTATCTACCTGGCCAATAGTCTGCCAATACTTATTCGGCACGTCGATAGCGGATCCATTCATGAGCTGGTTAAAGTCAGCCTAGTAATGCCCCTTACGCTCGGGCGGGTAAGGCCACACCCATTTCCAACTAACCATGACACAGTGGGAGACGTGACCTCCTGGTATTCAGCCCTCATGCTCTCATGAATCCACTCGGTCTTGACGTTGGAGTCATCCTCTGGTACCATCGGGTTTAGAAATTTTCACCCAGGGACATCTATGGCGCCCCGATGCTAGAATCAGTATTTTCGGTATCCAATCCAACCACTCACGATATGTCTGTGGAGGCTATGGTCCTGATGTTGCTAGGGCATACAATAATCACAATCACACAAATGTAAGTGCATGAATCACCCTACCAGACATGCAATAATCCTGCGAGTACCGCGCTTATGTGGGGCAACTTCACCTATCAGGGAGTCCATAAACAATCTGCCCGAGGGCATATGCTATGATTAATCACTCCTCACATCAGGCATACATATGATGCGTATGATCATGAATCGTGGATCTAAACATGTTATGTAGTGATGGGTTCTGTTGGTAACAAAGATGGGCCTAGATGGTCTATACACTACAAGTATGAACGTATTATTGGGCCCTAGGGAGAGTCACAATGCGGACATTTAACCAACATTATACTTACAATGTGGGCGTCAACCCATCATTGCTCCCAAGGCTTAGCCCGCTATAAAGGTCAACACATAAATCATGGTGGAATCATACTACAATGGGCCTTATGTACATCCTATTGGGTGTCGACCCATGGGCCTCCAATACATTAAATGGGCCTCGAATCATGGGTCTCATATATGTCAAAGTGGGCCTTAACATCTAGCCACAAATACATCAAGATGGGCCTAGTCACATGGGCCTCATATATATATCAAAGTGGGCCTCATATATATACATGAATCAAATTAAAAGATTAACTGGACCACACACCAAATAACAGTGGCGACAATGATCTCCACCATTAAAATTCTTAAGGCCCACCATAACATTTATTTTCTATCCAGCCTGGTCATGAGGTCACACAGACTTGGATTAAGGAAAAAAAATGATTTCCTAACGATCCAAACTTTTGTGACAACAAAAGAATTTCAATGGTAGAAGCTTAATCCCCACTGTCCTTTTTACTAGGTGGTCCACTTGATCCTAGATCTGTCTCAGCTTGTAGGTCATGCCATAAAATGAGCTTCCAAAATGGTTGGACGGTTTGGATGTAAGACATTCATCATGGTGGGTCCCATAAGGATTGACAGTGTGGAGAGAACACATACATCATTGTAAGGTCCCACCGTCCAGTTGTGTAGACGGTATGGAAAGAATACATACATCATTGTGAGGTCCCACGTGGGGCCACCAAAATGCCTATCTGCCATCCAATCCGCTGGTAAGGTCACACAGACCCTAGATGGACAGGAAAACAAATTCCATAACGATCCAAAACTGCTGGATACCCAAAAGAGTTCCAATGGTAGACGTTCAATCCCTACTATTTCCTGCCATGTGGGCCACCTGAGTTATACATACAGCTGATTTTTGGGGTGGCCTGCTGCCCCCGGGCAAATGCAAGGTGTTGATGTTCGATGCATATCACGGTGGGGCCTACAAGTGGGACCCATTTCCCTGGCCCCCTTCATGTCCATGGCTGCACGTGCGGCAACGTCCTGTTGATGCTGTAGCAGCAGGCGCTGCTGCATAATTTTTTTTTGGTAAACCGATTTCTCGTGGTTTTTCATAGGTGGGGCCCACATCAGGTAGATCCGACCCGATCATCGGCTCCTATGGCTCAATACCAACCCATCAAGCCCAATATTCGATGGGTTTTGGTGTATAGTAACATCAGAGTGTATTTCAATGGTAAAAAGCTTTGTTTGCTATGCTACGACCCACCAGAAATTTGGATTGAGTTCATTTTTTGGTTCAACGCCTAAAATGATTTGAGGAAAAGGATGGATGGCTTGGATTAAGTACATACATTAAGGTGGGACCTGTAGGAGTGGTCCACTCAAACCTTTTGAACCAAGCTAATATTTGGTTGTTTTCTTCTTCTTTTTTTTGCTGCTATAGTACACCCCCACCGTCAGCATATACACTTCAGGGTGGATCCACGTCCATACAACTGAGGCATCATGGTGGGTCCCATGTGGATGTGGCCCACCATGAATATATATCTATATATATAATATTAATATGATATAAAATACATATAATATAGTGTATGTCAGTGTGGGGATCTCTACAGTACCAAAAAAATGGATGGTGTGGATCACCACCTGCAATAGGATGGGCCACACTGTTGATGGATATCTATATATAACACATATTTGTGGGGCCCACTCCAACCATGATTGATAGATAGATAGAGAGAGAGACGTGAAAGGGGAGGAGCCCCACCATTAATGGGCCCTCCCTTAAACAATGCGTACATCATGTGGGTCCCACAATAAGTGGCCCCAAAATTTGAGATCAACGGTAGATCACTCACCTCTAAGCCTTCTCCTTGGTTCCTCAGTCTTCTATGCACCTATGCTCAACGTTTAACGGTGGATGATGGAGTCTTGATGGTGGGGATGAGAGATGAGGGGGTGGGCCACACTTGTTGATTTGGGAAAGCTTGGGAGGGCTTGAACGTTTGGAGCTTAGGAGATTTGAGAAATGAGAGAGAGAGAGAGAGAGAGAGAGAGAGAGAGAGAATGGGATGATATGGATGCGTGGAGTGGTTGTTGTAAGGTAAGGTATGGGTTGGGTTGAAAATTTGTAAAAGAGGAATGGTGAGGGGAGAGAGAGAGTTGACTTAAGGAAAAAGGAGGGATGGGTTATTATACTTAGGGTATGGTGTGTACTTGACTTGCGTAATTGATTGATTGATAGGACACATTGTAGAGATTCCCTCAAAATTCGCAACGTGCGGATTTTTTCTCGAAATGAACGTAAGCCCACATCTTCTGACCTGGGTATCGGTTCGGTGCACAAGTCATGGCGTTAGAACCGCGGTGATGTTCACTCCCCAAGTATAGGGTTGTGATGTAGTAATAAACTCAGTGAGACTGAGGTCAAATCCCAAGGGACTGATACCTATACGTAATATGAAACTAAGTAGAACTAGAACTAAACTAAGATGAAATTTAAATCAACTATAATTTGAGGAATAATGATGAAATAATTACTTAAAACTTTAAAGAATTCAGAGGTAGGAAACTGGGGATTCAGAGGATCCACTTGTAGAGATCAGGGAGATCTTATGCCTGTTTCAAGAACTCAACTGGACTTAGAGTCCCATCTTCATGAAAATCAAGACTGAACTTCCTTTGATATAGTTTTTAAGAGATGAAAGGTGTATGAATTAGAATGGATTCCATCACCAAACTATGCCCATGAGGCAAAGTAAACAACAGAATTAACTAATTACTAACCAATTAATAATGTATAAAGGTTAGGAAGGGTACCGACATCCGACCATGCCCAAGAGACGATGGCGAACATCAGGGCTTCCTAACGTCATAATCAAATTAAGAAAAAAGAAATATTCAAAGCCATCACACACTATTGTAATTTCAGTCACAACAGACCATTAAAAACTAAAAATATTCCCATAATAAAATTAAATCAAAATCCATTCAATCTAAACAAAAGACACACACATAAATTCTCCTATCACGCTACAAGCTTCACCTCTTAGCCCTAGCTAAGAGGTTTAGCCCAACATGATAAGGCTAAAATTCCTTAAATAACATTTAAAAAAAAGACAAACCAAAGGAGGAAAGGGAGAACCCTCTAGCCGTCCACCCACTCTCTCTCTTCTCTTTCTTCCCATGCTCCAAACTCCGATTGGATCTTCCCGTCCAACCCCAGCCGAACTCCCCTCACATTCCTTCTCTCTCTTTCTTATAGGCTGATACAGTCGGCTGAGAGCTCTCACGCACAGGAGGAAAGTGTTGGAGTCGGTGCTGAAACGGCTTTCGCAGCAACAGCCGTGTAACTCCTTTACGCAGTTAAACTCGGGGACTCACAACTCCTGATTTTCTTGCACTTCGTCCGTGAAATCAATGTCTCCTGGGACGTTTTTGACTGATCTTTACGATGGACGGTCCAGATCTGCCATATGATCAACGACCATGATCATACAATCGACCAAACAGCATCGGTTTCGGACATTGAAACCGAGCTTGCGCACGCTGTTTACGCTGTGGTGCTCGGTGGGGTCCATGATCAAAGTTGCGTGAGACATCCACTTCATCCATCAGCTTCATGGAGAAATTTTGGTAGGATGGACGGTGTTTGGACATCTTTTGATGCGGCCCACCTGGCTTATCATGTAACATAGTTCTGCCATCCATCCGTTTTTCACCTTCTATCCGCCATGTTTTAAACCAAGATTAACTAGATCTTGGTCTAAATCCTCCTATAATTCGAATGGACGGTTCTGATTGACTATATGGACGATGAGTGGGGCCCACAGCGATCACCCGCAGCCTCTATTGCGAAACAAAGCCCGGGAATTTGCGCTGTGGTAGTCGGTGGACCCATGATTGACGTCGGTTAAGAAATCCACACCGATCATTGAACTATACTCGAAAAACCAAATGGAAATGGCTAGCTTTTAATTAGATTCGGTGTGGCCCACGTCGTTTTTTGTTCTGCCGTTCGTCCTGGGTTTGAAAGGTGATCTACCTGTCTGTACGTACATGGTACCAAAAGGAAAGCTAGAAGACGGTTTTGCCCTTACTATAGAGAGTATGGACGGTCTAGATCATCTGAACGGATGATGGGTGGGGCCCACTAGCCAAAAACGGCCAGCCTGCGTCCGTCCACTGGACGCTGGTGCGAAAAGAAGATGGGTCAATCGTCTGTTGACCGCATCGGTCGTCTGGTGCGGCGCGGGCGCGTGTACCCCATGTACACGCGCTGTACATGAGGGGTCCAGTGTGATGTACATGTGAAATCTATTCTGTCCATTCCCTTCTTCATCCTATTTAATGTGTTGAGACCAAGATTGAAGCATATCCAGATAGCAGGTGGGCCCAAAATCAATGGTTTATGGTCTGATCTATCCGTTGGGTCACTTCCACAGGGATCCAACGGATGAAATTCGACTTGTACGGTTAATGTATGGTCCTCAGGCCATGTATGAAGTTTCAAGCCGAGAAGATGGTGGGAACCCTGTGATCTTGCATTCTGGTTGACTTTCAGGCCACTTGAGCTTCAGTTTCTCGATTTTCTCGGATATCTGGCGTGCAAATCCATCGATCTTGGTCTCCCAGGATCCGTCTCATGCTTTGGTGAATTCGGAGCATCATTTCATGCATTTAGCACCCTTTTTCAGTCCAGGCTCTTAAAGTCACCTTGCAACACAAACACAAGTAAATCGGGCTGTTAAACAGTATCATGTTCATAAATCCAGGCAATAACTGGGTCTGATATGCAATATTTGACCCTTAACAGGCGACGACGCGGTCACTAAGGTACAAGTTTCGAATCGAGTCGACGTTGGTATGCAGGACTTGGCTTAGGATTGTGTGCAAAAGTCGAATACGGGTCGAGGGTTGCCGAAATTCGACCGGGAGGATCGCAGAAGCCTACGGAACGGTACGGACTATAATACGGGTCTTACAATTGCTCCCAAGGAGTGGCCCACATAAAGCCTAAAGTATAGTGGGGCCCATGGCCTCACACAGGGGCCTAAGATACATCACTATGGGCCTCACTTAAGGGCCTAATACTCATCACGATGGACCTCACTCATGGGCCACATATGCATCACATTGGGCCTCACTCATGGGCCTCATATTCATCATATTAGGCCTCACTAAATGGGCCACAATTACATCACAATGGGCCTCCTCACATGGGTTATATATATATCACACTGGGCCTTACTAATGGGCCTCAAATACATCATACCGGGCCTCATCATATGGGCCTCAAATATATCATGATGGGCCATATCCCATGGGCCTTGAATACATCACATCGGGCCACAATACATGGGCCTTAAACACATCACAATGGGCCTCACATCCGGGCCTCAAATACATCACAATGGGCCTCATATACATCTAGTGGGCTGCATCACATGGGCCACACTAATGGGCTCATATACATCAAGTGGGCCACATCACATGGGTCACACTAATGGGCCCACCGACTTAGTCGGTCCATCTACACCATTCATCTATTTTAGAGATCATTTTAGAGCATTTTCCAAAAATGAATCATATCGAAATGATCATCTGGACTGCACCCTAAATAGCGAGATGATGATTGAAAGATCATCTGAACCACACCCTAAATAGTGGCGGAGATGATGATTGAAAGATCATCTAGACCATACCACAAATAACAGTGGAGATAATGATTCTCATTGTTAAACAATTTCATCGGGCCAGGGCCCACCATCACATTTATTTCTATCCAATATGTTCATACGGTCATAAGGACCTGAATTAAGTGGAAAAAAAAACAAATTTCATACTGATCCAAAACTTCTGGGACCCCATACAGGTTTCAATGGTAGACATTCAATCCCTCACTGGTTTTTCGGTGTGGTCCACCTGATAAACGGTGTGGACTAACGCATACATCATGGGGTGGCCCATGCAGCATCGTCCAGATGGACGGTGTGCATATATAGCACATATATCAAAGGGGGGCCCACACAACACCGTCCAGATGGATGGTGTGCATGTGTAGCACATATATCAAGGAGGGCCCCACCCAGTAAAACATCCAGATGGATGGCTGGATGGAACAGATACACCATGGTTGGCCCCACATGGCAGGCAGATGGACGGCGTGGAGAAAAACATACATCATGGTGATATAAATTATATACATCAAAGGTGGTCCCACCATCCAAGGTCTGGATGGTGTGGATGCCACACGTGTGGCCTAACTCCACCATCCAGAATGCCTGACAGTGTGAACACACAGATACATCAAGGTGGTTCCCACCGTCCAAGGTCTGGACGGTGTGGATACCGCACATACATCATGGGCAGGCTACTTACATCATGCAGGGGCCACGTGGGTGGCCCACTAGCTAGGAGTCCCAGTTACAATGGACAGTGTGGATCATATACCTACATCACGTGGGTCCCACGTGGTGGCCCACCACATTTAAGATCAAGCTATTAATCATGTTTTCCCTCATACCAGTTGGTGACACTTGATGGATAGGTTGGACGTTAACCACACTATAGGCCCTGAGATTAATCCACATGGCCATCTCATCTAATTGCCACTGATCTGAGATGGGGCCCACAGGAGTGAGGGATCAAGCTAATATTTGTGAATTCCCTTTGCCCAAGCCTGTTGAACGATGCCAGCATGCTGGGCCGTCCAGTGTTGCTGCGCCAATTTTTAAAGTGGCCCCACCACATGGACGGTGTGGATGCAACACATAAATCAAGTGGGGTCCATGTGAGGTTGTAAAGTTGGGGTTCCAGCTGATCTTTGGGTCCTCCCATCATCCAGTTGGCCGGCTGGATGGACAATCCAGCAGCGTAGACAGCAAGATGGCTGCCATTGATGGACGGTGTGGATCTAATCCATTCATCAAAGTGGATCACAAATAAGAGACAGAGAGAGAGAGAGAGAGAGAGAATCGGCATGCGATGGAGGGCTCCTCCACTATGGGCCCTCCCTTCCATGCATTACAACAAGTACATCAAGTGGGTCCCAATATATGTGGGCCCATCGATAGAAATTAATGATGGAAATACTAATATCACCCACCGATGGTCTTCTTCTTTAGCTCCTTGGAATCCTTAGCTCCTAAGATAACTTTTTGAGGGTGGATAAAGTTTAAAGGGTTGAATGGTGAGATGAGGGGGTAGGAAATGGGCCTTGATCTTTTCTCTCCTTAGAGATATTCTCTCATAGAAGCTTAGGAAATGGTGGAGAGAATGAGAGACGAGAGGGTGTTGTAAGAGAGATGGGGTGAGAGGAATGGATGTTGTAAGAAAATGATATGGAGGGTATGGGCTTGGTTAAATTTTGGATGAGAGAGAGATGGGTGGAGAGAGAAAGAGTTGACATTGGGTAAGGATTATGAAAGAGAGGGATGGGTTATGTACTTGACTTGTAATTGATTGATTGATGTGAAAGGTGGTAGACATTCTCTCGAAATTCGCAACGCACGGCATTTTCTTCGAAATAAATGTGAGCCCACAACTCTTGGCCTGGGAATCACATTGGCGAGCGAGACGCGGCGTTGGAACCACGACGATGGTGCCGTTGCTAGGGTACAAGTCTCGGGTCAAGACGACTCTGATATACGGGATGTGACTTAGGGTCACACACAAATGCTATTTATACGTCGCTGGTCACCAAAA
The DNA here is from genome assembly GCF_029962835.1 of Magnolia sinica. Taxonomy (NCBI): domain Eukaryota; kingdom Viridiplantae; phylum Streptophyta; class Magnoliopsida; order Magnoliales; family Magnoliaceae; genus Magnolia; species Magnolia sinica. The sequence goes on along the minus strand of NC_080575.1, from coordinate 86,429,202 downwards.
TTCGACCGAGAGGACCGCGGAAGCCTACGGAACGGTACGGTCTAGGATACAGGTTTACAATTTATATCTTAATTTTATGAACATGATAATGTTTAATGTTCCATTTTACTCATGTTTGTGTTGTAAGGTGAATTTAAGAGCTTGGATTGAAAAGGGTGTTAAAAGCATGAATTTGATGCTCAAGAATCACCAAGGCAAGGATGGATCTTAAGAAACCAAGATTGAAGAATTCACATACAAAGATCCAAGAAAACCAAGTGAGGAATGAAGAGAATCAAAGATTTGAAGTGAAGAAAAGGAATCCTGAAAAAACATATTTTGACACTCTGGGTTATTTTGTAAATTACGCAGAGTGAGGTCTATTTTAAGAAACTGTGCAGAGTGAAGTTTATTTTACCAAACTGCATAAATTTGAGGCAGTTTCTAGACTTTTCCAACTAAGTGTGAAAGTTGGAGTTCAACAACTATAAATAGGACTCCCTAGAATGTTCCTAGGCATTTTCTAGGGTTTAAGGAGTGGAGCGAAAGGGTAGAGAAGCCGTTGCTAAGTGTTTTTCTTCTTCTTCCTTAGTTGTTTTTATGTCTTTCTTAAGAGACTTTGGTCCAATCATGTCTACGGTTGGCTAAACCTCTTAGCTATCGTTAAGAGGTGAAGCTTGTAGCATGATGGGATATTTCTATTGCTTTACTTCATGTTTATGTTGAACTCCATGGATTCTAATTTGATATTTAAGGAATACTTTTAGTTTTTAATGGTTTATTGTGACTCAAATTACAGTAGATCTGTAATAGCTTTGAGTATATTCTTTTCCTGATTTGAGATTGTAAAATTAGTAAGTCCTGTTGTTCACCATCGTCCCTTGGGCATGGTAGGGTGATGGAATCCTTCATAATCTTCATAATTCTCCTGCTTTGAGATTATGAGATTGGTAAATCCTGTTGTTTGCCATTGTTTCCTGGGCATGGTTTGGTGATGAAATCCCTGCCAATTATCATAGTTCTCCTTCATTGAGAATTGAGTCAATGGAAGTTCATATTTGGTTTTATTGATATATTTTTCAATTAGATAGGATAGGACTCCAATTCTAATTGTGTTACTTGAATCAAGCAAGATAACTCCCTGATCACTACAAGTGGATACTTGACACCTTAGTTCCCACTTATCTTATCGAGATTATTACTACATCGTGACCTTACACTTAGGGTTGTGAAAAACTACAAGGTTATACAATTGTAGACCATGATCTATGATACTACACCGTTGAATGTTGAAGTCAGATCCTTCCTTTTGGCATAAAAGGTGAAATTTAAGATTTAGACTTTTTCCACCATCGATCAACCACCAAAATTTATTTACTATTTGCCTATCCTGATTTCACATTTGTTCTAAAATTGAGCCTTGATCATTAAGTGTGGACCGTTAATTGAGATCAAGTTCGTTTTGACACCCGTTAGGAGAATTTTCGAGATAGTCCAATCTAAATTTCATATCACCAAGAAAATCATATACTCCGGCCCTATTTGATGACCTCGACACATTGAACGAATTATATTTAAAGAAAGATCGCTAAAAAAAGGTCAAATTGGAGAAACCCAATCCAAGTGGGATGTGAAATACACCTCGTCTCACATGTCCACTCCTTTATAAAAGGAGGAGTGTGTGCCATTCTCCACTCATAGGCCAACACTCCCAACGTCCAATGAGGAGAGTGACAAAGAGAAAGAGAATGAGAATGAGGAGCCTAGACGCTCATCATTCTCTTCCTTCTCCACCTGTGTAGTGTCTTCCTCTTGTTCAAGAGATGTCGTGATCCATGTAGAAGCTTTCTTACATAGATATCTACTTAGAGTTTAGATATAAGGCTAAGGTAAGGGATTCCTTTAAGCTTACACTAATTTGAGTTAATATGATTTATTTTATTTTTGCATACTTTCATATTACTGTAATTTTCTATGCAATTGATTGATTTACCATTATCAATTACTTATCTTTTTGAAAATTATGGTTAAGGTATGATTTTAATTATGCTTGATTTTTATGAATTTATGTGGGGTGATGGATATAAGCCTTGTCATTTCTCAATTTTGAGATCGACGCATGCTTCCACTCTATATTGAATTTACGTTTTGCTCATCTCTCCTTATTCTTATTGACTTAACTTATTTGTTACTCTTCTCTTTTATTGAGATATCTTAATGCTACTTTTCCTCCTTTATTAGGTTAGCCTTGTGCTACCTCCCTTTATGACTTAGGCACGTGTCTTGAAAATTCAAAACCGTCATGGTTCGACTTATTTCTCTATTGATGCAAGTGATATGTTATAAGCCTCATATATAGTGGTTCATATATATTATCATGGATGTATTGCATTTCAGGTAGTAGCCCTCTTGGTTGGCACGTAATTTCGTGGGTTAGTGAGTGGTGCACAATTGATATAAGTAAATCGCCATGCATGTTACATCACTTCTCGAGATTGGATGTCGTAAATAGTTGCTCCATGAACACATCGTGTTACGTAAATCCCACAATTCCGTTGTTGTGCCACCTTGAGATGTTTGCATAAATCCACGTTAACGTTGGACACGTCGGCGAATTTTCATAGTGTGAAAATGTGGGGTGAGCCGAATTTTCTATGAATTATATTCTATATTGTGATGATCACTATGTACGATGGACCGTGCACACTTTGCTAGGCATGCATTCATATATATATATATATATATATATATATATATATTGGTTACACATACTGATACCACTCGTAATGGTGGAGTACAAGAGTATCCAAAGCCACACATTATTCCTATGAATCTCTTGAATCATTGTTAATCTTAAAGGATAACCATCATTATGAGTAGGGCATTGACCATCTTAAACCATACAGATATTACAGGTGAATTACTGGTTGATGATATGACCGATAATCATTCTATGGAAGATTCTTTCGAAAAGAAAAGAAGAAGGATAACATCATGAATTGTTTTATTTATTTTTCACTGCAAAATTTGATAATGTAATAAGCCCCTATTGAGAAAGCATTAAAGAATTATATGTACACCTTTTATTCTAACGGAATGATAAATACAGTCGATTTTATTCTCATGAATGGTTACCTTCGTGAATGTAATGGGATGTGATTTATCTAAAAAAAAACAAGGTGAGATTTTGAAGCATCCAATTTCTACATTATTAACACCAGAAATTCTCGGGCACGATTATGTACTCGGGCCGCGAAAATTCGGAATGTTACAGTTAGTATCAGAGCATGAGAATGAGATTAATTGGGCCTGAGGGAATGGACCATCATAAGCTTTATGCAACTAGAATAAGATTATGAATTAGATACATATACTTAAGTGAATTTGCAAAGGAATTAGGAAGTTTAGGAATTAGAAACCTATATTCAGGTTCCCCATTGAAAACATTAAGTTAGACGTGGAATTTAAAGACTATGAATCTAGGTACCTTTAGAAAAAAATATTCTTCAAATCCTAAATAAACTTGCTATGAACTAAAGTTCATTCTTAAATGGAGTCATAATCATGAGAAACAAGTTTCCCAAACCGGAATTGGATATTTTCTAATTTTCCTAAATTTTGTTTGTCGTTTCGGTAAAAACTGACATGTTAGGAAACTTCCACTAGTCTCGGTAGGTAGACTTATCAGAAAAATTTAAAACTTTTTTGGTACATTAAGTAGGTCTCTAGAAACCTCCCTCTAAAATTTCGGCTTTATTGGATATGCAAAAAATTCTAGAAAAATTCACTGTCAAAATTTAGTGAAACATACTGTTAGACACCAAATCTTTTTTCAGCTTACAGGGATGAAGGACTCACCAAAATGTAGAATCTTACTTTGAAAAGTTTTCTAGGGTCTTGGGAATAAGTTAGGGACTTAGGTTTAAAATTTCAGATAATTCATTTATGTGGTTTAGAAATTAAAATTATGGGAGTGATAGGATGTCAATATAAAACGATTTTGGGAATTTACAACTATTTATATAAACGATAACACTAAAGCTTAGGTTCAACATGAGATGGACCATTGGGGCTTATCTTTTATGAAATATAGAGAACTTTTATGGTGAAAAAAAAGAAGTACATTATATTTCTCAAGGATTTAGAACAATCGGGACCACATATTTATGGAATCATATTCAAGCAAGTTATAAGCGGTTTGATGCGAGTACCAAATCCTCGGCGCTTACCAATAAAATCAATGCCCTGATCAAGCAGAAGTTGAAGAATCACCCAAAATAGATGATACCAAAGAACTCACTGCCCTGTTCAGGCAAGAGTTCAGTATATCAGGATTAGCCATACTATAACCATTTTTCCATGTTGCTCCGAAATACTAAGAGCAAAAATAATAATAAAAAATTACCCCTCAGATGTGGGGGAAAATAATATGTGAATTTTTATAAATTTTAATACTTAAATACATAAAATAAATACATGCATATAAATTTCAGGGTCGAGATTTTTATTTATATTAAGGGGGGTAGATTGTAGCGTCTTGAATTCATGTAGCCAATTATACGCGCACCTATGCATATATATTTACTTTGTAAGGAATAAATTGAAAACTCAAGCATAATAAATCAATGAGAATGATTGAAGTAATTAAATTTTGAGGACAAAATTTTGTTTAAGGGGAGTAGATTGTAACACCACGAACTTTTCAATACCCAAGTATTGAAAGTTCTTGAGTGTTACCATGAAGTTTAATTTAGTATGGACATGTGTATGATGCCAATTTTACTATCCTAACCTTACATCTATTCTCCAACATGAATTTGACTATTGAGAATGATCTTCATCCATAGATCAAGCTATCCAACCGTTGATTTTAAGACATGATCATCATATATCCAAGTACTCTCACTTGTCTATCTAGGGGAAAATAATATGTGAATTTCTATAAAATTTAATACTTAAATAGATAAAATAAATCTATGCATATAACTTTCAGGGTCGAGATTTTTATTTATATTAAGGGGGGTAGATTGTAGCGTCTTGACTTCATGTAGCCAATTATATGCGCACCTATGCATATATATTTACTTTGTGAGGAATTCATTGGAAACTCAAGCATAATGAATTAATGAGAATGATAGAAGTAATTAAATTTTGAGGACAAAATTTTGTTTAAGGGGGGTAGATTGTAACACCCCGAGCTTTTCAATACCCGAGTATTGAAAGTTCTCGAGTGTCACCATGAAGTTTAACTTAGTATGGACATGTGTATGATGCCAATTTTACTATCCTAACCTTATATCTATTCTCCAACATGAATTTGACTGTTGAGAATGATTTTCATCTATAGATCAAGCTATCCAACCGTTGATTTTAAGACAAGATCATCATATGTCCAAGTACTCTCACTTATCTATCATAACCAATCGTTCAACCGACTATCCACCGATAGGTAAAGATATCTTACCATCCACTTTGAGTTTTGATCACCCGATCATAATAAACTAACTACTTGATATCTATAACCGCTCGTACACATATCAAATTGAAATTCTGATCCATTCATCTTGTTCACCAGCTATAAATATATTTAACCCACCATCAAAACTATAATCTTATAAACTTACACATGTGAACAAGTCACTTGAATCTAATGGTATACATATTTTGTCTCTTGATTACTCTAAAAATCCACTTGCGATCTTCTGTTTATAAAACTAACTGTACACCCACTTACATACATGATCAGAGTACTAAGCATCAAGTTTTTCTATTTTTAACATGTCATCTGACCATCCATTATGTTGGTTGATATATGTACATTCCCTTTATTAATTTGGTGAATAATTCTTTATTCATAATGATTTAGATATAAGGTCTTTTGTAAGAATTACTTAGAAATGTACTTATAATCATGTAAAACCATTAGATTTTCCAAAACTCTCATATCAGCAATAATTATGAAAATGCCATTAACCTAGATCATTAAATTCTAGACCACATGGTTTTCACAATCTGGTTGATGTAAAATATTATACCATGCCTAGTATCATAAATTAACTATACATGTCAAATTTTGTCCCTTAGATCATTGTAAAAGTGACCCAATTGAAAAATTAGCCCCTTAACCGTTGATTTTGGTATCCATCGAGTGAAGAAACGTCGTGGGTAGTCATAGTAGGATATTTTCCTTCATATGAATGACTTGGATTGCCCATAATATGTTTCAAGTATAAAATATGAAGACCCCACTTTGGTAGGCTTTTCTTTAGGCGCGAAGTTATCCTTTTGAGGCTTACCAACTCTTTATAAATATGGATCTTCCGATTTAACTACTTCATGTTGTCTATCGTAACTCAAATTTAGACCATACTTTGGTCTCATATGACTACGAGGTTATACAAATTTAGACCCTGATCTATAATCTACACCGTTGAATGTTGAAGCCATTCCTTCCTTTTGGTACAAAAGGTGAAATTTTAGATTTAGGCTTTTTCGGTCAAATCGGAGAAACCCAATCCAAGTGGGATATGAAACACACCTCCCCTCACACACCCGATCCTTTATAAAAGGAGGAGTGCATGTCATTCTCCACTAAACACACCAACACTCCCAACGTCCAAGGAGGAGAGTGACAAAAAGAAAGAGAAAGAGAAAGAGAAGGAGAAGCCTAGATGGCCATCATCCTCTTCCTTCTCCACTTGTGTGGTGTCTCCCTCTTGCTCAAGCGATGTCGTGATTCATTTAGAAACTTTCCTACATAGATATCTACTTAAGGATTAGATCTAAGGCTAATGTGATGGATTCCTTTAAGCTTACACTAATTTGAGTTGCTCAAGTTTTTGTATACTTTCATATTACTGTGATTTTTCATGTAATTGATTGATTTACCATTATCAATTATTTATCCTTTTAGAAATTATGGTTAATGTATGATTTTAATTATGATTGATTTTTATAAATTTATGTGGGGTGATGGATACAAGCCTTGCCATTTGCCAATTTTGAGATCGACGCGTGCTTCCACTCTATATTGAATTTACCTTTTACTCCTCTCCCATTATTCTTGTTGAGTTAGCCTATTTGTTACTCTTCTCTTTTATTGAGATAGCTTAATGCTACTTTTTCTCCTTTATTAAGTTAACCTTGTGTTACCTCCCTTTATGACTTAAGCATGTGTCTTGGAATTTCAAAACCCTCATGGTTCAACTTATTTTTCTATTGATGCAAGTGATATGGTACAAGCCTCATATATAGTGGTTCATATATATTATTGTGGACGTAATGCGTTTTGGGTAACAGCCCTCTTAGTCGGCATGTAATCCCGTGGGTTGGTGAGTAGTGCACAATTGATATAAGTAAATCGTCATGCATGTTACATGACTTCTCGGGATTGGATGTCACAAATAATTGCTTCATGAATACATCGTGTCACTTAAATTCCCTAATTGCGTTGTTGTGTCTCCTTGAAATGTTCGTAAAAATTCATGTTACGTTGGCACGCCGACGAATCTCCGTAGTGTGAGAACGTAAGGCGAGCAGGTTTTCTATGAATTATTTTTATATTGTGATGATCACTAAGTATGATGGACCGCACAAACTTTGCTAAGAATGCATTCATATATATATATATATATATATATATATATATTGGTTACGCATACTTATACCACTCGTAATGGTGGTACACAAGACGTATCAGAACCCTTACATTATTCTTATAAATCTCTTGAATCATTGTTAATCTTAAAGGAAAAAATAAGGTGCGATTTTGAAGCATCTAAATTTTACATTATTATCACATAGAATTCTTGGGCACGGGTAAGTACTCGGGCCACGAAAATTCTGGATGTTAGAAATGCAGATAATGAACTCATGTCACCCAGGATCACTACTGGTAGGAGAATGTGCATTGATGACTGCAAATTGAATACTGTCATCAGGAAGAACTACTTTCCCTTTACTTTTGTTGATCAGATCTTAAAAAGTTTAGCGGGTCATTCTTATTACTACTTCTTTGATGGGTATTTGGGCTACAACTAGATAGAGATAGCCCTTAAGGACTAGGAAAAGACTACATTCATATGTCCACTTGACACTTTCATGTACCGAAGGAGGCTATTCGGATTATGTAATGCCCCCTCCACATTCAGATCAGATGAGGGACTCTACTCATGACATGGACGAGTCGGGGACCTGCCACTCTAGACCGGGTGGGGGACGCAATGACTGATGTGAATGAGGTGGGGGCCATTCTTGATGACATTCATGCACTGGGGGCCTATATCGAGGTAGTGTCATCACTTATGACACTTCACCAGGTTGCACATGGGGTGGTATATAAAGATGATGGGAAGGTCGTATGCAATAGACGTCCTTCAATGTGAGTGTTCAATCCATATACAAAACCTCACACATTAGAAGAAGACATTTTGGCTGACAAGTCGAGAATTATGAACCTATTATGAATGCTAAGCAATAAGGAATTCAAAACGGTTAAGGCGGCCTATGATGAGCATGTTCATTCTTGGGTGCAATGTCTATGAGATGATGTATGGATAGATGATCAGGTAAGATTTTTGTAAAAATATCTTTTAAGTATTTCATTTTATAAATGATTTTTAATAATTCATAGATTTCAAAGGGAATCGATCTGTACATGGAAAATTTGACCAATCGTCGTTTAGAAAATTCCAAAGCATATCCTCAAGAATGCATGTTTGTGTTGGTATTTTTTGGATAATTTCCATTTACTGATTTGCACACTTAACTTATATCATAATCATCTAACTTTTAATATTTTGATTCATTTTTAAACAAGTATGTTGAGGTTCTACAACATTATGGTGCCGATAGCCATAAAAATAGAGATGGAATTTTGAAGGATATTAGTGATAATGTCTTGAGTACTGTTAGATGAGATAACTTCCAAAAGTAGATGTGGAACTTCGAATGTGTATGTTTGTCATTATACTTATACGTGATGCACTTGATCCTGATGGTTATAATTCGTGTTTGTTGTAGATGCACTTATAGTACTTATGTATTTTGTAGGTATATTTTCTAATCAATGTTTGAAACCAACATTGGGCTTTGTTCGTCATATAACTGTATGGAAGATAGGTTTGGTTGCTTGATCGCATCCAAACTAAATGGAATGGTTATTACGACGAGGAATATATTGGCTTCACAAAGAGTTTGAGATGGTTGTTATATATGTGATTAGGGAAATGCTTACTAGGAAGTTGATTAGAGTTTCGAAATGGTAATTGGGATCCCAAAACAGGCTGGTGGGCACGAATGTGGGATCTATGTGATTAAATATAACAATTTCCTATGTAGCGTGCTGAAGATTGTATGAAGCCCGATAAGATTCTTACGAAATATTTATAAGTCCTAATCATCATTGTTTATTCATCATTTCATAAATAATAACTTGTATGCTAACCTGCAAGACCATATATCTAATTTTAGGAAGACCTTGTCTTTCAACTGCCTTCAGCAATTTAGAAAACTGAAGGACCGAAAGGTAAACTGGTTAATGTTGAAGAGGTGTAAGATGAGGTACAGGTGCTAGTTACAATACCACTCGTTAGGAAGCCAACCACACGAAGATTCTACTACCGACAGAGGGCACCAAAAACCAGACTTGTGAAACCAAAAATCCCATATGTGAAACTAAAACATAGACATGTGAAGAAAAAAAAAAAGAAGCAAAGTTAACAAGCCAAAACGCAGTAATGTATAGTTTTTTCTATCTGTTTTATTTTAATTTTTAGGATTTGAGTGACAAATGTATGTATGAATGTTGTAATAAAGGAATATGTAAATGATGATACATACGGTGGATCGCTGATACTGACTATGGCTTTTGAATACTGACTGTTGATTACCGATACACTCTATGTGGATCGCCGATACTAACTACGGTTCATCGATACACTTTGTAGATTGCCGATACTGATTGTGGTTTACCTATATACTCTATGGATCGTTGATACTGACTGTGGTTTGTCGATACACATTGTGGATCACTGATAGTGACTGTGGATCGCCGATACACTTTGTAGATTGTCGATATTGACTGTGGTTCACTGATACACTCTGTGGATCGCTGATACTGACTGTGGTTTGCGTATACACTTCGTGGATCGTCGATACTGACTGTGGTTTGCGTATACACTCCGTGGATCGCCAGTAGTGACTGTGGATTGCCGATTCATACTGTGGATCGTTGATAGTGACAGTCGATTGCAGATAGTATCGCGATTAGCAGTGCGTATCAGCGATCCACAATGTTAATATCGGCAATCCACGGTGAACATTTCTGATCCTTATAGTTTGTATCCATGTTCCACATTCATATTCATTCGATTCAAATTCAACATTCACATTCACCGACACATTTTCATTCATTCAATTCATCTTTTACATTTTAAAAATTAATAAAATAGAACATGCATATACAAAAAAATATACAAGTGATTAGCATTACTTTACAAAAAATAGAATTAACATATGCATGAAAATCAATTTTCACTAATGACAGAAATGAAGGAGTATGTCATCCGATTGTAACTCGTTCACTTGCACTAAAGCATTTTACGGTTGGCATGTCTTCTCCTTGGCTTGTAATTGTAATTTTTTTTTTCACCTTCTCATTTTTCTCTTTTTATACAACGAACAATTTTTATCACATATTACCATAATATCAGCTGGTGTGTCCCATTGACTAACCTCAGGGACTGGATACATGGATTCTAATTATATACATTGGCAAACTACTATTGAGTAGAATGGGAATAATAATTGTAATGATTTTTTTTTTTTTTTACTTATCACAGGCTACAATTGTGTGCACATAAGGCAACATCATCACGCTGAACTCACCACATCTACATTTCACTTCACTCAATTTCACAACATCAGTATATTCCTTTGTTATTACTTGATATTCGGATGTTCGCTGTCATTGTAATGACCCTGAAAATTTTGTGCCAAGACCCAAGTACTACCTCTATTTTCCTTAGAAGCTTATTGGGGTAATTAGCGCTTAACTCGATTGCTTGTGAAATTTGCATCAATCACTTTAAATTTGATCTCCATGACTTAAAATCCGTAGAATAGTTAGCGCTAGGTTACTCAAATTTGGGATTCATCGCTAAAGCCAGTTGCTCTTGGAAATTTTGGAAGTTCGGATCGGACGGACCGCGCGCGAAAGTCCGATAGCGATGTTCTTAGCATTGCGGTCACCATGTTGGACTTGGCCATCACCTCAAAATCAAGTCCAGGATGATGTCCTGGGTCGATTTGATTGAGTCCTGAGTGAAGAGTGTGAGAACGGTGAGAAATTAATGAGATTTTATGAAATTGAGTCGTGTCGCTGCGCAACGATTTTAAGCAATCGACTATTGGATTTTGACCCAATTTCACCCTCCGATCAGGAAAGATGGCCTGGCATGTCCTAGTGCTTGTGGTCCTGATTGAGATTCGGTGATCGTTAAATTGAGTGTGGTCCGCCATGGCGGATCTGAAGATCGGGACGAAAACTCAGCTTGACCTAGATCCATGGTCAGTGAGTTTAAGTCCGACCTTTCGTGGTAATAGGCCCACCGGAAGTGCTCCGTTGGATCGAGAGAGGCTTGTTTTGGTTATACCCTAAGTATACCTTGGCCCTGGGGTTATTTTCATCAATGTTAGGCCTATTTATAGACCTTAAAACCCTAGCTCTCTTTTCCATACGAATTTCCTAACCCTAGCTAAGAAAGAGAAAGGAAAAGAGAGAGAGAAAGTGAGAGAGAAGTTGGTGAATCATCTTAGATTCTTTCCTGTTCTTCTTCATCCTTAAACCTTCACTTTTGAATCGTTATTCCGGCGATTCTGAGTTCATCTTTGGGTAAGTTAACCTAACCCTAATCTGTGTTAGAGCTTAAAATAGTCTTTGTGTTGTTGTAGCTCATTTCTATTCTTGCTTTAGGTTATCTTGTCGCCGTTGACGAAGACATATCGTCTGAAATCAGTTCGGTGTTCTTTTCTGGTTTAAGGTGCGGACTTTAATCATATAGATTATGGTTTTCAAGGCTTTCAATGCCAGCGAATTGTTTATTCTTGTTATGGATGAGATTTCACATGCTAAATGTTATGTTTATTTTGTGTTCCTGATATGCATGTGTTATATTGAGATTTGTGTATTCTATGTGTATGTATAAAGTACCGTATGCGTATAAAATATGAACATGTGATTGCCATGATTATTTGTCGTGTACTTATGCTAATTGTATGTGCGGCAACTCCTTGGTAAAAGGAATTGTCCAAATGTGTGTATTTCAACATACGTCATGTATGTTGAACTATGTATTCTAAGTGTTTGTAGAAATGCTGTATGATTTAAAGTGTGATATATTAACCTATTTGCGGGCGTTGAGAAGCGATTCTCAACTCTCCCACTAGTGTATGTGATTTCCTTCATGCAAGTTACATTCTTTGTTGTTTAATTTCAAGTCTTACTTATGCTTAAATCCATGTTGAGTTGATATTCTTCAAATGCTTACATACCATATGATTTGAGTTGTTGTTCCATTACTATTCTAAATTGTTGATATGAATATCTGTTGTAGTGGAATGTGTTTGGGACTATGGAATAGTCCAGGAAATTGGTAATCGGCCTTGAGATCGTGGCTGAGGTTGCTTTCGCCATGTAGGACGTGATTAGACGAACCCGAATCGTATTAGAGTTGTCGGCAGTGGTTTGGCCACACGGAGTGTTTGTGCACTCTATGTCGTTTAACCCAACGTGCGCTCGTGCTAGTCGAGTTCGTCAAGTAACCCGATTGTCCGATGTATGTTCCCCATGTATGGACGCTACTGTATGAATCTAGGGTACCGAACTTACCAACGAAATCCTATTAACCATGGTACCTTAATCCGCTAAGACTCATGAGCCAGACATGGTGGTATGGGACACCGTGGTCGAGCTGTCGGCCTACGCTGGGGTGACGAGCCTCCCCGTAGTGACCAGTGAGCAACCAAACTCGTGAGCCGATTATGGTGGTATGGGACACTATATTCGTGTTGTCGGCCTACATTGATTGGTGACGAGCCCTTTGTAGTGACCTCGAGCATGCCTGGATACCGCATTGAGGTGACGAGCCTTAGTGTAGTAACGAAGGTATGATAGGTGTGCATTGATTGGTGACGAGCCCTTTGCAACGACCTAAAACCATATGATCGTATGAGATGTCTAGGACTGACGACCCTAGAATGGATCACTGTTTGGATGGTGATATGAGGAAGGTACCTTAGCTTCCCAATCCTGCTATATGAAAAGGACTAATAATAACTTAGTAATCATGTTCATGCACCGCATTTGCATGTGCTTTGAAGACGTGGCGCACTTTGAGGCGATGTCATGCGTAACGTAAGATGAAGACGCTGAGGGTGTACGCGTGAGGGCACGCATCATTCTGCATACATCCTTGCATTAACAAGAGTACTTAGGACATGTTTGATTATTCTGCTTTATCATTACTGCTTGATTGAATTGATAACATGTTAACCTTTACTTTATTATTCCACTGAGTTGATCACTCACTCCCACATTCAGGGACGGTGTTCTGAACACCCATAGACTCTGTCTTAGTTGCAGATGACGATGCGACTTAGGTGGTAGAGCGGGAGATCGAGGATGATGAGGCTGCTTTCTCTTTCATGCAGTTTTCAGACGAGTTCTAGTGAGCCTTGTTCTGATGCGCGGGATTCTGGGATTACTTTTGGGTTTAAATGATGTAATTTGATACTTGTAATTTTGATAGCAACACTTGTATTACGACCTGGTATGTATATGTATTTCAGGGATTTGCACATGTACACATATATTTCTTTAAGTCTTCCGCTTGCTTTCTTCACTTATCCCTGAATTATATTTGCTATTTGGCTTAATCTATTCCATGTTTTATGCACTAATACAGACAACATACATCCATCATTAAATATGTTGCATAAGTGATGTTTTGGAACTCGGGAGCTGAGTTATGCTCGACCCCCGAATTTCAGGGCGTTACAAGTTGGTATCAGAGCATGATTTGGATTAAACCGGACCTGGGTTATGGTCACACACCGCACGCTGTCGCCACTTTAGTGTATTTGGGTGCGAGTTTATCGTAGATTGTGTGTTTGTGTTCCGTTGCTTCTATCGGCGAAAGTTTACTGAAAACGATCGCCGAGATCGAGTCTGTGCTCTCTCCTGATCAGACACAGAGACCCAAAATTTCTCCTACACCATCTATTAATGAGTCTAGATGGTTTATCATCCCATTTCAACCCTTTAATCTTCAAGAAATCTTTGTTTGTATCAGATTTCTGCCTGAATGGCCCGATAGGCGTCGAATCGTGCAAAGGGGCCGATCGGGGCATTTCCAGGGGGACCCAGGGGGGTACCCACCTCATTTAGTGCTAAGGGACTAGGAGGACCTCGCTCAAACGGTGAGGCATCGCCGGACGGTCCAGAGACCGGTGATGTCCTCGCCGATCAGCGGGCCGGCTCAGGCCGACGAATGTATGGCCTAGTGTGGCCCACCCTTCCACGGTTTGCTGGTTTAAACATCTTCTAAACCCTACTTCCTTCACAATCCTCCCTCCCAAGCTCTCTTTTCCTTCAAGTTCTTCTCCAAACTTCTCCAAATCCTCCCCAAATCTTCTTCTTCTTCCATTTTCATGCTCACCCAATCCACCCATCTCAAAATCCTCACCCCCCTTTGCTGTTTACCTCTCCTTTCCTTCTCATTTGGGCTCTCAAATCCTCTTTTGAGATCTCAAGTGTGTGGAAGCTTCACCATTCTTCCTATTTCTCTCTTTCTCTCATTTCTCATGGCCCTCTTTGAGTTTATCACGGCCATATTTTCCATCTCTACTCTTCTTTCTTTGATGGGGAAGAAGAGAGCGCCCGTGGATGAAGCCGGGCCTAGCCGCCCAACCCGTGCACGGAGGCCGAGAGATGCCGCCGAGAGCACGACTGCCGCTCGTGAATTTCAGACCAAGCGGGACCTTGATCCTCGAGCTCCCATTGGTAGAACCTTGTTGGCGGAGTTATCGCATGAAGTCTATAAAGGCCGTAGGGTCCTTTTTGAGGCTCATGTTGATCCGCGGCTGTTTGGCGAGTTTCAGTTGTTGGAGCGCCTGGAAGAAGCTGGTTGGTGTCCCTTGTTTGAGGGTGAGTATCGCGCGAATGCAAGTACTGTTCGAGCTTTTTATGCCAATATTCGTGATCCTTCGCTGGAGCCTCTGCAGTTCAAGATTCCTTGTGGTAGCGGTCGGGAGGCCACGGTCAACGTCGCTTTGATATCCCGACTCCTGAATGTGCCACTTGGTGAGGTGCATGCCAGTGAGAAGAATTTGAACAGTATGCGCGAGAGGGATCGTCGCACCCGATTCTTGTGTGGTTATCTGGTCGAATGGCAGCCTAATAGAAGTCTTTTGGCTACCAACATGACGGACGACTTCCGCTTGCTTCACCACATGTGTACGTTCAATGTATATCCAAGGTGGAGCAATCGCAGCGAGTGTACGCGCCTGATGGTAGATTTTCTGTATCAGGTGGGGCAAGGAGCGAAGTTATGTGTGCCGACGTACATCTTGCGTCAGATTATCCTTATCGCTCGTTCGACTAGGAGGACCGAATCGCTTCCTTTTGGCCGACTCATTTGTAAGCTTGCACATGAGTTTGGCTATAGGCTTGGAGCAGAGAAGCCGGTTCCTGTTCGTCATCTTAATCTGACGACCCTTAAGCAGATGGAGATTGGTCCTCGTCGACAGGCCTCAGAGAGTGAGGATGAGTCAGAGAGTGATGAGGATGAGAGTTATGCTGAAGGTGGTGCTGAGATTGAAGAAGAAACAGAGCAGGACGAGGAAGAGGTTGAGGCACAGGATACGAGTGAGAGCTCTCCTCCTGTGGCACCAGAGCAGAGCGCAGATCAGGCTGCCAGGGATGCCCGTATTGCTCGGCTTGAAGAAGGGCAGGCTGTTCTACGCCAGGATATTATGGATCTTCGAGGCCTTGTGAAGCATAAGTTTAAGAAGGTGACTCGAACTCTGAAGTCTATCCTGTGTTGCTTGCAGGATAAGGGTGCCCCGCCTCCATCTCCTGATTCCGACGAGTAGTTGTCATTGTAGTCATCCTTTGCTTTGTTTGTTGTTTCTTTCTGTGTGTAGCCGTTGTTGGCTTTGTAGTTGGAGTTGTTTGTAGTTGTTTGTTGTTGTTTGAAGTGTTAGATGTTGTAGTTCACATGCTTTCCTGTCGTGATTCATGTAATGCTGCACTACTTGTATTGCGACAAATTTTGTTAAATGGAATGCATGTTGTTTATCTTTGAAGTTGTGCTGTGAATGCTGTGTGGATGGATTATGTGGACGTAGAATCTTACAGGTTGCATCCTTTGTTGAATGTAGGGTATGCCTCCTAAGGGTTCGAAGACTTCGGCCCATCTCTCCTTGGTTGAGTCGCTTGCTGGGGTTCCTCCCCTGAGCGATAGCCAGACGGATCCACAGACGGGCCCGTCTCATGCCGGTGTTGGGCCGACACCTATGGCTCCTCCAGTCACGCCTTCGGTTCCTGAGCCGAACTGTGCATCTTCGTCTGCTCCGCCTTCTGATAGGTTTGAGCAGATGATGTTGTTGATGCAGCAGCAGCAGCAGCAGTTTCTGTCTTCCATGACTCGACTCCACCTGCTTCACCTATGCCCCCATCTGGGAGCGCCAGTGCGAGTGGCACTTTTGAGCGATTCCAGCGCTTATGACCTCTCACATTTGCTGGTTCTCATAGACTCGAGGAGGCCGAGTATTGAATTGATCACATCTTTAAGATGCTGAGACCGCTGCACTACTCTGAGGTTGAACAGGTTGAGCTTGCCTCCTTCATGTTTGAGAAGGAGGCCAGTCTATGGTGGGACAACATGTTCGCACCGTCGAGGAAGGATTTGAGTGGTCGTGGCAGCGTTTGAGGCACGCTTTCACGAGAAGTATTTCCGGTTACGTACGGACATGAGAAGGAGAGTGAGTTCTTCGCCTCCACCAGGGAGGGCTGTTGGTGACGGAGTATGAGAACCGGTTCACCGAGCTAGGTTGGTATGTTCCTTTGATTCTGGACGATCAACCGATGAGGATGCGGCACTTTTTCGAGGGATTGAGGCCTGAGCTGCACTAAGATATGTTGTGCTAGCATTTCTTCTTATGCGGAGTTGGTGAGCATGTCCTTGCGAGCGAAGCAGGAGGGGACAAGTCGTCCCGTATGCGAGCACCTATGGTTCCCGGACCTCACCTTTTCTCGACAAGAGGCCGCTAGTAGATTCTCCTCCTAGGCGTTCATCGCTGCCTGCTCAAATGCGAGCTGATCTTCGTTGTTCGTATTGTGGAAAGATGGGGCATTTGGATCATTTTTACTTTTCGCATATGCGGGCGTGGTTTTACTCCACCGCAGAGGATTAGCCGTCCGATGCCTCGGTTATTTCTCCTCCACCTCTTCGTCGGCCACTCATCCATCCTTCGCACTGCAGCCTAGCTTCGTGCCACCTCGCGCCCATGGTTCCTCCGTCGAATCATCGCAGCAGGCTCGATGTTCATGCGCTTCATGAAGCGCCTATGTCTGACTTGGTGCCCAGATCCTTCGAGGTTACAGCACATATTGAAGGTATTCCCCTTTCTATGTTGGTGGATACATGGTCCACTACCTCTCTTATATCATATGCGCAATTAGGCGTTTGGGTTTGAGCACTGTTTCTATGAAGGAGTGACGCTTACTACCGCTACGGGGATTTCCTCCGCTATGAACAAGCGTTGTATGGATTGTTTAGTCGATCTAGGAAGTGGATCGATTCGTGTTGATTTCTTTGTCGCACCTCTTTATCATTACGATGTTATTATGGGTATGGATTGGCTCACGAGGATGCGAGCGAGATCGATTGTGAAGCAAGGTCGGTGACAATCCATGGACCGAGGGCGAGACAGTTACTTTCCCGGTTAGGTCAATTACCCTCTTCGTCTTGATTATTATACTTCTCTGTTGGAGAGTATGGTGAATCGGCGTTTGATAGCACGCCGTAGTTCGGAAGTTTGAAGATGTGTTTGAGTCGATTCTGGATTACCTCCTCGGTCGAGATTGATTTTACTATCGATCTCATGCCAGTGCGGCGCCCATTTCATTGCCCACCTATCGTATGCCTCCGAGTGAAATGGAGGAGTTGAGGAAGCAGATAGATGGTTTATTGAATTTGGGTTTTATTTGGCCTAGTGTGTCTCCTTGGGGAGCACTGTCTTGTTTGTAGAAGAAGAAAGATGGTTCCTTGCGATTATGTATTGATTATCGCAGTTGAACTTGGTAATCGTGAAGAATAAGTACCCTTTGCCCAAGATAGATGATCTGTTTGATCAATTGAAGGGGGCACGGTACTTTTGAAGGTTGATCTGCAATCGGGGTATCAGCTGTGCGTCAAGGATGAGGACGTGCAGAAGACCGCTTTTCTGGACTAGCTTCAGTCACTATGAGTTCCTTGTGATGTCGTTCGGTCTTATGAACGCACCGGCCGTGTTCATGGATCTGATGAACAGGGTGTTTCGGCCATTCTTGTTCCGATTCGTCATTGTCTTTATTGATGATATCTTGATATATTCGGCGAGTCGGGAAGAGCACGAGGAGCACTTAAGAGCGGTTTTGGATACTCTTAGGAAGAATCAGCTTTTTGCGCAGTTCCAGAAGTGTGATTTGTGACATGTGGTGTCCAAGGAAGGGATAGCTGTCGTTCTTGCCAAGGTAGCTGCAGTGCAGGACTGGAAGCAGCCTGGTTCAGTTACTGAGGTAAGGAGTTTTCTGGGTCTTACATGTTATTATCGACGCTTCATTCAAGATTTCTCGAAGATTGCCAGACCGTTGTCGCAGTTGACACGGAAAGATTTAAGTTTGCTTGGAATGAGATGGCGAAGTTGGCTTTTCAAGAGTTGAAGGACAAGTTGACGTTCGCCCCTGTGCTAGTATTGCTAGAGCAAGGGGTTAAGTATATTATTTATACTGACTCCTCTCACGTTGGTCTGGGTTGTGTCCTTATGCAGAAGAACAGGGTGATTGCTTATGCTTCGCGTCAGTTGAGGAAATACGAAGAGAATTACCTTACGCACGACCTGGAGTTGGCAGCTGTCATTTTCGCGTTAAAGATCTGGAGACATTACCTCTATAGTGAGGAGTTCGAGCTCTTTTGCAACTACAAGAGCCTTAAGTATATTTTCACGCAGCGTGACTTGAATATGAGGCAACGTCGATGGATGGAAACATTGAAAGACTTTAAGTTCGATGATTCTTACCATCCGGGCAAGGCGAACCTTGTGGCAGATGCGTTAAGTCGCAAGAAGGCTATTGAGTTTGCAGCTCCGCTGATGATGGCAGAGTGGGATATGTTGGAGTTTGTGCGGGACTTTGAGCAGAAGCTTACGGTGGAAGAGCCGTATGAGGTTATCGCACACGTTTGTGTACAGCATCTTATCGACGAGAAGATCGTTGCAGCTCAGGCAGATGATGAGCTTTTGGCAAAGATGAGGAAGCGGGTTGGTATAGATGAGAACTCCGACTAGAGTGTTAGTTCTGATGGGGGCCTATGATTTCATGGCCGGTTATGTGTTCCTGACATCTCTGACTTGAGACGGGAGGTTCTCGAGTTAGCCCATACTTCTAAGCTTGCGATGCATCCAGGTAGCACGAAGATGTATCAGGATATGAGAAGATCTTATTGGTGGGACAACATGGTTCACATTGCTGAGTTCGTATCTCGTTGTCTCATATGCCAGCAGGTCAAGGCAGAGCATCGCCGACCTCCTTGACTGCTTCAACCCATGCCCATAGTAGAATGGAAGTGGGACTTCATCTCTATGGATTTTATTTCAGAGGTTGCCGAGAACGAGGAAGGGATATGACTCTATTTGGGTGATCGTCGATCGATTGACGAAGTCGGCTCATTTCTTACCGATCGAGTCACAAACTCTGCAGACGAGTTGGCTAGGTTGTATATCAAGGAGATTGAACGTCCGCATGGAGTTCCCTTGGAGATTATGTCCGAAGAGACATGCGTTTCACATCTATCTTCCGGACTCGTATCCCAGGAAGTGATGAGTGTGAAATTGAAGTTCAACACCGCGTTTCATAGACTGACGGATAGACGGAACGGGTGAATCAGAGTCTGGAAGACATGTTGCGAACTTGTGTTTTGAATTTCAAGGACAGTTGGGATGATTGTCTCAGTATGAAGAGTTCGCGTATAATAAAGTTTCGGTGAGTATTGGCATGGTTCCCTATGAGGCGTTGTATGGTCTCCCGTGCAGAGCACCGCAAGTGGAGGTTGGCGAGCGTAGTTTGCTTGGCCCGGAGTTGGTGCAGTTACTTTAGAGAAAGTTGACGTTATTCGACGTCGACTTCTAGAGCAGACCGAAGAGTTACGCCGATACGAGGCGCGACCGCTTGAGTTTGAGGTTGGAGACCATGTATTTCAAGGTCTCTCCTATGAAGGGAGTTCTGCGGTTCGATAGAAAGGAAAGCTTACGCCGAGATTTATTGGTCCATTTCAAGTTCTAGATCGAGTGGGAGCGGTAGCATACCGCCTTGCTTTGCCCACACCTCTTGCGGGCGTGCATAACGTATTTCATGTTTCTATGTCGAAGAAGTACGTTCCGATCCTTCGCATATTATCAGTTGGAGCAGGTGCGGTTGAGCGAGGATGCCACATATGTACGGCCGACGCGTATTCTGACGGAAGGAGCAGGTATTACGTAGCAAGGTAATCCCTCTTGTGAAGGTGCTATGGACGCATCATAGTGAGGAAGAGGCTACTTGGGAATCAGCTGAGATTAGAAAGAGCTACCCTCGGATCCTTGAGAAATATGAGAAGATATGAATTTCGAGGACGAAATTTTCTTTAAGGGGGTAGATTGTAATGACCCGAAAATTTTATGCCAAGACCCGAGTACTACCTCTATTTTCCTTAAAAGCTTATTGGGGCAATTAGCGCTTAACTCGATTACTTGTGAAATTTGCATCAATCACTTTAAATTTGATCCGCATGACTCAAAACCCGTAGAATAGTTAGCACTAAGTTACTCTGAAATCTGGGATCATCACTAAATCCAATTGCTCTTGGGAATTTTTGAAAGTTCGGATAGGACTTGGACGACGTCGAAAGTCCGATAGGCGATGATCTTAGGCTATTGTGGTCACCATGTTGGACTTGGCTATCACCTCAAAAATCAAGTCCAAATGATGTCCTGGGTCGATTTGATTGAGTCGGAGTGAAGAGTGTGAGAACGGTGATAAATTAATGAGATTTTATGAAATCTTAGTCGTGGCGTTGCGCGACGATTTTAAGCAATCGACCGTTGGATTCTAACCCAATTTCACCCTCTGATCAGGGAAGGTGGCCCAGGCATGTCCTAGTGTTTGTGGTCCTGATTGAGATTCGATGACCGTTGATTTGAGTGTGGTTCGCCACGGCTGATCTGAAGGTCCGGTCGGTACGAAAACTCAGCTTGACCTAGATCCATGGTTAGTGAGCTTAAGTCCGACCTTTCGTGGTAATAGGCCCACCGAAAGTGCTCCGTTGGATCGAGAGAGGCTTGTTTTGGTTATACCCTAAGTATACCTTGACCCTGGGGTTATTTTCATCAATGTTAGGCCTATTTATAGACCTTAAAACCCTAGCTCTCTTTTTCATACGAATTTCCTAACCCTAGCTAAGAAAGAGAGAGGAAAAGAGAGAGAAAGTGAGAGAGTACTTGGTGAATCATCTTAGATTCTTTCCTGTTCTTCTTTATCCTTAAACCTTCACTTTTGAATCGTTGTTCCGGCAATTCTGAGTTCATCTTTGGGTAAGTTAACCTAACCCTAATCTGTTTTAGAGCTTCGAAGAGTCTATGTGTTGTTATAGCTTATTTCTATTCTTGCTTTAGGTTATCTTGTCGCCGTTGACGAAGACATATCGTCCAAATCAGTTCGGTGTTTTTTTCGGTTTAAGGTGCGGACTTTAATCGTGTAGGTTATGGTTTTCAAGGCTTTCAATGCCGTGAATGGTTTATTCTTGCTATGGATGAGATTTCACATGCCAAATGTTATGTTTATTTTGCGTTCTTGATATGCATGTGTTACATTGAGATTTATGTATTCTATGTGTATGTATAAAGTACCGTATACGTATAAAATATGAACATGTGGTTGCCATGATTATCTATCGTGTACTTATGCTAATTGTATGTGCGACAACTCCTTGGTAAAAGGGATTGTCCAAATGTGTGTATTTCAACATACGTCATGTATGTTGACACTTGTATTCTGAATGGACTGATTATTTGAAAGGTTCATTTTGTTACTAAGAATTAGCTGACTATTTGAAAGGCTCATCCCCATGCTTGAATGAGCCAACTGTTTAAAAGGCTCATTCTTGTTTTAGTGAGCTGACTGTTCGAAAGTCTCACTATCTTACTTGAGCGGGTTGACTATTTGAATGACCCGTTCCCCTGCAAGTTGAATGAGCCAACTGTTTGAAAGGTACATTCTCTTGCTTAATGAACTGACTGTTTGAAAGGTCTATTTTCTTATTAAAAAGGGGTTAACTGTTTGAAAGACTCATTCTCTTGCCTGAATGGACTAACTGTTTGAAAGGTCCATTCCCATATTAGGGATGAGCTAACTGTTTGAAAGGCCCATCCTTAGGCATGAATGAGCTGATTATTTTAAAGGCCCATTCATGTCTAAGTGAGTAGACTATTTGAAAAGCCTACTACCTTACAAGTTGAATGAGTTGACTGTTTGAAAGGCCCATTCATGTCTAAGTGAGTCAACTGTTTGAAAGGCTCACTACCTTGTAAGTTGAATGAGCTGACTGTTTGAAAGGCTCATTCTCTTGCATGAATGGACTAACTGTTTGAAAGGTCCATTCACTTGGTCAACTGGATGTGCATCCCCAATTGATGTACATTCACGTATTCATGCACTTAAATAAGATTGCATCATGAAATATTTTGTATGTCTTATTGTTTAAAAACTATGCTTAACTAATATGGCGGTGTATAATCTTGAGGGAAATTTATACTGAGTTAACCACTCATTCATCGAATATATAATCGCATAGGTAGCACAGGTGGTTTAAATAATATCCATGTCCAGATTGATAAAGAGCAGGGTATAATTATCAGAGATACATAGTTGTATTTGCCAAGAGAAGTTGCGCGATCTTACGGCTCAAGTTTATATGCATTTTATTACTTCTCATGTGTTAAAATATGTATTTCTTGTAATTGTTAACGTAGAGACATTGGTTTGTATAAGTCATTTGGGCAGCCGCTCGTATATTCTTAATATAAATGCAAAATTTTCTTTATGTTTGATATGTCCATCTTCCACTAAACTGTTAACTCTAAGAAAATTAAAATAAAATAAAATAAATTATATATATTTAAAATTTGGCTATTTTTAAAGATTAACACTTGGGTTTTTGAAAAATGAGTCATATACTCGGGTTTCGAAAATCCTTGGCATTGCACAAGTTATTACATTAAGGACGAAGAAAGAGAGAAGAAAATGCAAAAGGGCTTTCCTGCATGAGGGACTCACCGATTGGACCCATTCCACATTTTATGTAGGGCCCACTGGATAGTCTTATAGTAAATTCAAGTTGTCCACATGAAATGAATTTTTTTTTAGGTCATCAGATGAAGTTTAAAGGCAAAACTCATCATGTATGGACCACACCAGCAGAAACAATTTAGATTTAACTACAATGCTCATGCACTTGTGGGCCACAAACAACTCCAATTGTTTTTTGAAATAATTTTATTGTTGGTTCGTAGTTGACAAATTAAAATGAATGGATCAAATTTGCCTATGGGTAACCCTAATCATTGATTTGGTAGGGCCTATACCTCATTTTCTAAGGTCACTCTTGACTTTGGGGACAAACAACCACCGTAAAGGAAATGGGTGGCAAGGAGCATTTTAGTCATTCCAAAAGCTAAAAACGTGTGTGTGGGCCAAAAAAGATAATTTAAAATCGAATGTTAGGGTAATAATTAAGGATTATTTTAGTTAATAATCGAAAACACATGGGAAGTCTCTTTCACGGCTTAAAACACGATCCAACCTTGCGTACGTGTCGCGGTTTGTTGCAACTACACTGTCTATGCGATTGCATGGTTGGTGAATCTGAACCGCCACATCTGGTGGAACTACTGTGAATGAACCAAAGAACCAAAAAGTCATTAAAGAAAAAAGAAATAAGCCTACGTGTCCATCTGGATCCTTCAAATTGACGGCTAAAATGAAAAAGAAAAAATGTCAACGGTATGAATCCAAAAAGATAGAAGCCAACTCCTAATTGGATGCTGCTATAATTCAAAAAAAATAAAAAAAATAAAATTGGTAAGTAGCTTAGACCATCCACAGGTGGCCTACCAGTGGATGGTATGGATTCAATGAACGTATGCTACAGACACTTGTACAGTAGAGTGGAACTGGGATGATTTGGGAGCCGAGTAGGTGCGGCCCAGCCTCACCCAAAAAGGTGACCAAGGGCCCACCTTGATGTATTTATTGTATATCCACTCCATCCATCCGTTGTTCTGGATCATTTTATGGCATGATCCCAAAAATGAAGCGGATCCAAATCTCAGGTGGACCACAAGATTGGAAACAATGGTAATTGAACGTGCACCGTAGAAAAATTCCTAGGGCCCACCGTATTGTTCAATTGCCATCAAACCTGTTGATAGTCTCATAATATCAGCTTATCCAAAACTTTTGTTGCCTGCGAGAACTTTTTAATGGTCAATCAGGACTGTTTCATGTGGTATGGCCCACCTGAGATTGGATCCTGCTTCATTTATGGGATCATGCACTGAAATTAGCTGACAAAACGGCGTGGATATACAATGCATGCATCAAGGTAGGCCCTACGATCAGGGACGCGTCTAATCGGCTCCCAGGTGGTCCCATGAGGTTCGCCCCTTTAGACGCACCAAGAGATGATCCAGGCCGTTGATCTAGAGGTTTCTAATGTAGATGGTCCATGGTGACAAGGTCTAACCGATCTGACTCCACCTGGATTTCTTTCCCTTTCCATTTGAACCGCTTCTTGATTGGGTCCAAGATAAACATAGAGCTAGGTACGGGATGACTCGACTCGTTCAGACCCAACCCAGTGGGTGAGTCGATCCGAATGGAGTAGACATGTCCAATCCAAACTCAAATGGAGCCGAGTTCAGGTCACCAAGTAACTGGACTTGACCCAATATCTGACTTTGTACTTGCTCGACTCGATTTGAAACGTAACTCGTGTGTGTGTGTGTGTGTGTGTGTGTGTATATATATATATATTTATATATTTATATCAAATTTGACATTTCAGATCTGAGATGCCATGTAGTGTAGCTGATGAAAAGGCTGCAATTCCAGCAGGTGCACCTAAGTTCTGAGCTATGACTTCAGCCCGCGGATACCTGCAGCACCTTACCCGACTTGGTGCTGACTCGACCCAACTTGGTACCTGCGACTCGGTCGGACTCGGTCCAGGTTAGTCCGGGCCAGACTTGGGCTCGGATTAGGTCAGGCATGCTGGACTCGGTACCGAGTCGGGTCGAGTTCGGGTCAGGTCTATTTCAAAACTGGGTCGAGTCAGGTCATCACTAATTCGGTCCGACTCAACTCCATCTCCAGCTGTACATGCACACATGCTGAAATGTCGCACTTGGGTTTGTAAATGGGTGCTAACCCAACTAACGTGCACTTGGGCCTGTAAATGAGTGCTGACCCAACTGATGTGCCGGTTCATATAAGAAGATATGGGTCCGATGACACATACGGGTCTAAGATTTATTTATGGACTAGGCCCTTGGCAGAAATTGCGAGCCCATTTTAGGCAAAGTGGTCATGCTCGGGCTAGGTTTTTTTTTTTTTAAAAGGAAGTGGTTCTAGCGCAAGCTAACCCGACATGCAGGATTTCATATATGTCAGACCATGGTTGGTATCCAAACGTCTGATCATATGGGCCCAATACATTTACATTGGGAAAGTGGGTGCTCTTACATCTCTACGATTAGAAGATCCTAATCTTTTGATCTATGGCCTAAAGATAGATAATAGAGTCACAGCCAAAACTCAACAGGAAATAATCTAACAATTACAGGGGTTAATATTACAAATTCAGGAGATCTCGACCATCTAATGGGACATCTTCGCTGTACTTTCCTTCCTGACTATCTCTTCTTGTTGCTATCGTGGAGGATCTAATGGGACATCATCGCAGTACTTTCCTTCCTGACAAACCATCTAATGGGACACCAGAATGGACGGTTCTGATTGAATATCATAGAGGATTAACTAAATGAATCTTCTGATTGCTGTTTACTAAAAAACACATGATTATTCACCTTATTCTGGTTTTTTGACAATCTAAGTGAATTGCAATAATCAGTTCAATGAAGATGAAGGGACCAAAATTATGTTTCTTGCCAATTTGGACTTGGGGCCCACCTGATGACTGGCCATGACTCGTACAACTGCAAGTAGAGGTCCATATGAGTTTCTTATTTAGAAAAGAAAAAGAGGTTCTCCTGAATGCATACTCAGCTACAAAATACAATCTTCAAAACATCCATTTTCTACCATATATTCAAAAATCTAGCCAACAAAAAAAACAGCAGCATATCTGCATTAAGCTGAACTGTGCTAACTCAGTAGAAAATGGAGAGAAACTGAAATTATTCAAACAAGCTACAAACCCAGTGATTTACATGGAATGAGATATACAACAATGGAGTGGAAGTATGGAAACTCTGATAATTGCTACCGTGGACACTCCAAACCATATCTCGCAAGAAGCCGAACCAGCTCCGCTCTTGACAGTGGCTGCATGCAAGATAGAAGTCGTTAGGAATCATTATCATTCTACAAAACTAATCCATCAACTTCGTATGGATTCTCGTTGGACAGGTGCAGGATGATTCAATGGAGGGAAGGGATTACACAAATTCAGGCCAGACGGGCCCAAATTGGACAAAAGCTGTCTAAAAGAGTGCTATAGCTACCGACAGTCATAACTTTGCAACTGGTTATCCGTTTCGTCCATAAAATATATTGTTGGAAAGCTATCAATGAGATCCATGCCTTTGGCCAATCACCCAAAGGTTCACTGGTCGTCCCTAAAAGGTTTCGTAAAATTCAATCATTTTAGGGGTCTAAGTAAAGTTTTAAGTCAAAACTTACTATTCTTTTTACAAGTATTGCTTTTTCTATTTTTAGGGTTTAACAAGTATAGTTATAGTCCAGAGTCTTTGTTTTAGTCATTTAAGGATTGTTTATGACTTTTTGGCAGGATTAAACATCTTTTTTTAATATATTTTTTTGTGATTTTTACTATTTCAAAAAAGTTTCCTATTTTGAGTAAAATTAGGGTCTAGGGTTTCTATTTCCTATACAAGCACATTAAATACGTTGTAAGCAGCACTTTCATCAATAATATCAATTTTATTCTCTCTTCTTTTCTTTTTCTTTTTTTTAATTATCTTTACATGTAGATTCAAGGGCTACACTTTGAAAAGAAGACGGTGAAAAGAAGACGGTGAGCTCTTCTCTCCCCATGCCCGGCTACATTAATTCTCAAGCAATGGCTTTGGAAACTGTACTCAAGTTTATAGTTGTGACCAGTGAAACCTATCTAAAAGTCATCCTTTGTGTGGACAAGATATGGATGTACGATGCGGGGCCCACTTTGTTGTTACCCCACGAAAATGGTTGAGCTGGTGGACCTAATCATGTTTTGTTGGTCCAACTAGTATTTGTGATTACCATTGAGCTGGTGGATCTAACCACAGTTTATCATGTTTTTTCAAATTCCTACAATACTTTCCCAGCAAATTCATCAAATAATATTATGGCAAGAATTTCAAAATCCCAACAGTTTTGATTTTATCATGAAACTATCACTTTTTTTATAAAATAAATATTTAAATGTTTAAATTAATTCAAGTTAACCATATTTTAAAATTTTGAAGTTATTTCTTAATTTATAATAAATATGTTTAATATTTAACTCTCTGCGAAATTTTCCCAATGATATCAAGAGAAAAACGACACTTCTGAAAATCTCCTGATACATTGCCAAGAACGATATTCGTCACTGTAAGCAGGAGTGCTTGATGGGTTAAGAGTTCTTCAGACCTCTATGCCTAGGAGATTATTGGTACCTATTCGTCTATTCCTACTCTAATCTAGCAAAGAGGTTTGCTCCAATATATTACAGTGAGTGGGGACTCTAGCCATCAGATTTGGGCCTTTTTCAATGACAAAAATGGATTAATTGGTTGGCTCCGCTTGGATTGGGGACCCCCAAAAAGTCACTCAGATCGAATATTTCCACCCATTGATTATACAAAGGTTATGTTGACTGTTCATGTCTAAAGCAAAAGAACTAAATTACCATGGGGTTGAAATAATCTAATTGAGATATTTTATTTGTTGTCTTTCCACCATACAAAGTGAGACTTGTCATGTAAATAGCTTCCCATCTGCTGTTGTTTAAGGAGAGTGGAGGGTTGTTTTTTGACAATAGACCAGTTGAGAATGCATGTATTGGCCAATCTTGGATTGACCAATATAAGGATCCAAAAGGGCCCTAACTGAAATATCACTAAAAATACCCTAGATTTACATAACAATGGTGATAAAAACTACAATAGCAATAGCTGCAACAATAATGCCATTGACAACACTGCCTAAGAACATGAAGCAAAATGGAATCATGCATGGAAATCTCAACCGTGATTAGATTATTAGATAATGCCTTGAATTTATAGGCCTTTTGCATGCAAGCAAAATACACAAGCTGTCTTGAATAAGCTATACAAGTCCCGCCATCTTGGACTAGTTGTTCCATTCCCTGTTTGTCAAACACCTCAAACCGTGAATAAAGATACTCTGACGTGTGAGAAGCTCAAGATGGTGACACATGTGGCATGTTTGGCATGTTTGAATTTGGTTGCCCATGTGATGCATGTGGATGGAACATTGAGTGGCACGTGCACCGAATCGAGAATAAATCCCACCATTTTAGTGATCCGTGTTTTCCTCAATTGCCCTGCATAAATGGGCTTGACAAACAACGTACAAGCTGTCTACCCAAGACAGCTTATGTGGAACACAACTTTGCTCCCGGAAATAACGTGAAGTCAAACCAGACAGTTTCTACCAACTTTCAGTTTTTAAATAGTTGTAGCAATAGCAGCAGCAGTAACAATAAAAAATACCTTGGTCTGAAACTCATCAGCTCCTGCTTGAAAGAACATATCTTTATCGGATTGTAAGCTATTTCCCGTCAACGCAACGATTGGTGTCTTCACTCCCAGCAACCGCAGCTGCCGTGTTGCCTATCACAAGAATATTTGAAAAAAAGGAAAAAGGTAAGAAACTGTAACTTTAGCATAGCTATATGAGCTGTAGCTAAGATACAAGTCATAGTACCACCATCACATATGTGGCACTTACCTCAAATACAAACCACCCAAATAGTGGGACCGACAGCAGCTAGATTGTAACAAAAAATTAGACTGAAAATATCATCTCAAAAGTCAATAGGTTGATGTCTAATGAACTGTGAAAGCGAAGTGTAGCAAGTAATCCAAACCGTATAAAACACTAACCATTAATCACAATTGTTTACTCAATCCAATTTTCAAGTATGTGACCGATCGGAAATGGGATGTTCTAAATAGGGCTGCTCACGAGTCGAGCTAGCTCAACTCGGCTCGAGTCAGCTCAGACTGACTTGGCTTGAATGGCCCACTCGGGCCGAGTCAAGCTAAGTTTTTGTAGCTCGAGTTGAGTTTGAGCCGAGTTCGACCATGGGGCATTTCAACTCAACTCAAAGCTCGAACTCGAGTTCGACCATGGATTTCTGATGTGTTCTGCTCTGTTTCTTTTTTAGTACTTGGATTTCTGCTGGTGGAAGAAGATCAAGAACAGATCGGTTCTTACAGGTTTCCTCATCCGATTCGAAGCTTTGTTTGGTTTTTTCATCGGGTTTTGCTTTGATTCTCCTAAGATTTTTGAATTTTTCATTAATGGAGGATCAAGAACAGAATCCATTACTCCCTCACCCAACAAGCTCGAGCTCGACTCGAGGTAAACTTGACTCGACTCGAACCACTAGCTCGACTCGAACTCGACTCGACAGCTTTGGCAAACAAGCCAAGCTTCAATGTTGAGCTCGAACTCGAGTACAGCATGGACAAGCCGAGCCGAGCTTGGCCCACCTCGACTCGACTCGGCTCGATGCCCACCTCTAGTTCTAAATCAAAACTGAGAATGTAAACCATATTCATTGGTTGCAATTGCATTCATTTCTGAACCTTAATTTCGGTCCAAATATAATGAAATGGCATCATATTTAATGAAATCGATGCACCCAAACAAAACCTTTCTGATAAGAGTACAACATCCCCTGCAAATTAATCAAGGTAAAAGACCAAAATGCCCTGGTAACTGCAAAAGGGCTCAGAGTACACCCCAAATGAATTGCAATATCACCGGGCCGCTGCTGGAGAACTTATTGGGCTAGACCTAGGGTTGAATCTGCCTCAAGATGCAAAATGCATACCCAACCAACTTAAAATTAGTGGGGCCCTATTGAACTCTGCAGCTCTCCCGCTGACCTGGGCTAGGCCAGGACTCAGGTGTCCAAAACCAACTGGGACAGGGCCGGTGATAGAGGAGTGCGACTCGATTGGAGACTGTAACCATTTCGATATGGTGACTCATCCTGGTTGATATAAACCACTACGACTCAGGCGGTGAAACCCAGTTGTATCAGGAAATATCTCAAACCATATCTCAAAAACTCTGGCTCGATATTCAGCCGGGTCAGGTCAACCTGAAGACTTGAATCAACTACTTAATATTTAAATACAGAAGTTGTTAGGTAAAGAATTAGATGTTTGGAACAGTTACATGTAAACAAATTTGATTTATTTTTAATAAATATGGTGCAAGGCCAAGTGGTAACGACACATGCATCTCACGATGAGGTTGTGCATCCGAATCTCATCTTGCTTATTACATGTTTTCTAGTTAAAAGCTCATCCTTCAGTGAGTGACTCAGTTCAAGTCACATCGAGTCAACTGAGCTTGCAAGCTGCAAGTTCCCGAGTGATTTGGCTCAAAATCTCACTGAGTTGAGTTGAATTGAGTCACCGAGTTTTGTCAGCTCAAACACCCAGCTGCAATATTGAATTGAAATGGCAAACACAACCTGTTTGGATGCAGTCCTTCAAAAGCATGTTTCTGGAAAAAAAAAGGTTTCAGCAGGCTTGCCAATCGACTCAGCAAAAACCAATCAGATTGGTTTTTGTCAAGCTAGGAAATGAGACGGGGTTTTTCAAAAGTGCAACCCAACCCCACACTGTTTGGTTCAAAAAGGCGCATTTAGGCCTCAAACAACCTTTCAGAGGATACATCCAAACGGGTTCCCTTCACATTGATCAAAATCGAGATGCTTCCCTGGATGACATGCACATCCTTTATATTTACTTAAATATCCAAGTTTCATAGCAGCTAAGCAGACCAAACAACACAAATCAAACCATAAGTAGTTATGCCAGAAGCATACACTCACCTCGTGGCCGTCCATCACTGGCATTTCCTTGTCCATGAGAACGAGGTCGTAATTCTTTCCTTGCTTGAAGTAATCAACGGCGATTTGCCCATTCTCTGCTTCCTCCAACAGCAAATTAAGGTCCTGGAATAATTTCCTCAACAATATCTGCACGTATTCGGACACCGTATTTTCATAACATAAAAGACGCTTATTTGGTAATTTCGGATTGTACATACGTATATACAAGCAAGCAATTTCACCCACAGCATAGTTTCCACAACTTCTGGTACTGTACAATCTTTCCCGCCAACATCCTACTTGTGCAGGTCCCACCATGAAGATCACCCGGCGAAAAAATCAGGTGGGGTTTCACTCATCAAGGGGGCCACACTGTTCATGTCAGCTGGCAATTGACAATGTGACTCAACATATAGGAGTGGCCCACCTACCAAATGGATCATTTCGATTAGAACGGTGTTCTTAGCGGGGCCAACTGATTTCATAAGCCATTGTTAGGTTGGGAAAAATGTTAGTACAGTATAAGATGTGTGCTCCTAGTTGCATTCATTCACTTGGACAATCCAATCAATTGATCTCAACTGGCTATTCATATGTGAATGGAACTTTCATGAGATTCACTCCGTCCATCAGATACACTGCCTCTTGTTTACCCTGGAATTCAAAAATCATGATGATCCAAAACTCAGGTAAGCTGCACCATAGATAAAGCTGGCATGGGGCATCCTCCATTAGTTTTTTTCTAAGGGCCCCCGGTGTTTAAATGCCATCCAAACCATTCATCTCATGTGCCTTATCAGGATGAAAGAATTGCCCAAAAATTCGACTCTTTCAAAACTCAAGCGACCAGTGGGCCATATTACATGAATTCAGAGGTTGCATGGGGTGGCACACCTGTGTTGAATTAGCTTGAGCTTTTTTACGATCAAGTCCAAAAAAGGGTGATGTACCTGATGGACGGGGTGGATTTCATGAACATTATGTCATTTCTCCCATCAGCAAGCATTTTTCTTTTACGATAATGAATAGCCCACCAACCTGACAGAATGTAGATTTGATTGAATTTACCCTATGGGTTCATGGGTCCAGGAAAAAACCCGACGGGTCTATTCTTGCCGCGGGACCAAGAACCATGTGAATTTGTAAATACATACAGCACACGTGTGAATGCCTACCGATAATCTGAACCGTCCAAATACTGCACCCCATAGCAGATGAAGCATAGCTCCAAAACCCACACTGATCAGACAATCGTAATCACGTCCATGGACCATTCCCTTTTGAACAGCCATCAAACAGACACGTCATCGTTGTCTGACCAGAATGATCGTCTGGCCATGTTCAATCCAAACTGACGAAAGGGCATTTCCGTAATTTCAACACAACCGTCCAAAAAATTTAAAAAAAAAAAACCTGCAAAACCTACCCGATTGATCTCCGTATCTTCGACAAGCAAGATCTTCCCGGCCGAGGAAGGCCCACCACCACCGGCCGAAAGGACAAAATCCCGGCCACCGGAATCCATAACAACCTCGCCGGAATCCTCCTGCGGCACCGTAGACAACAATCTGGAGAGCCAGAAACCCCGATTTAAAGAGGTGGTGGCCATTAAATCGGGATTCTTTTCCGGCAATGGAATTCCTGAAGAGAGGAAAAGGAACTGCAACCGTCAGTTTCCGAAAGAGGAGAGGAGCGATGCCGACAAGATTCCCGTAAACATTGCTGGCCCTCACCGTAAAAAAGCTTATCTACCGAGGGTAAAATCGACATAAATTCCTGGATGGGAAGGAAACATGATGCTTCGCGCCGGATGTCGGTCAGGTCCGCTTGAATTGTGGGGCCCACCGTGCCACTCAGCAAGCCTCCTGTAGATAAATTTTCGCTTCAGTACCTTAGAAATCGCGTGGGTCCCACTAAAGGCATGTGGGGACACTCAGAAGGTAAAATGCTGGACGCGGTGGGACCCACAGTGATGTATGCCTTATATCCACGCCGTTCATCCGTTTCGTGAGATCATTTTAGATAATGGGTTCAAAAAATGGAGAAGATCCAAATCTCAAGTGGACCACACCACGGGAAACAGTGTGTGATTGATCTCCCACCATTAAAAACTTCCTGGGAGTCACAGGAATGTTTATTTGCCATCCAACTTGATCCAAAACTTTTGTAGCCGCTGAGAAGTTTTTACTGGTCAATTACCAATGTTCCCTGTGGTGTGGCCTACCTGAGATTTCGATCAGCCGTATTCATATACTGAAATGATTCGATGAAACGGATGGACGGCGTGGATATAAGGTAAATACATCAAGGTAGGCCCAGAATCAAGGGATCCACCGAAGAAGCCGAGTCCGTAAAAGGTGGGACAGGGAGCATCTACAGCAGGGATGTTGTCGCCAGCTGCTGCTGCATCCAAGCTCCGTGGGCCCCAGCCCTCTTAAAATGATATCCAGTCCGTCCACTAGGCGTGCCGCATGATGTTACACCGTTGGGATCAAAATTCAGCTCGATCCACAGCTGAGGAGGGCCACGCCTAAGGGAACCGTGGGGATGGGATTATACACCGTCCAAGTTTTCCAAATTTGAGTAGGCACATGGTAAAGTTTACACGCCATCCAAGCCGTTCATCAGGTGCGCATCACCAGGATGAAGATGAATAAAAAATCATCCAGATCAACTCAGGTGGGCCATACCGCATGAATTTAGAGGGTTTTAGGCCTAATTTTTATGTGTTTACCTGAGCTACGAACCTAGCTGATTTTTTTGGATGTATGGTCAAAAATAATCATCAGGTGGACCAGATGAACGGAGTAGATGTGACCCATAAAACACGGTGGGACCCACAGGCTCGGGTGATGTATTCCGGTCCATTAAATTCTTGTTAATATACTCGGGGGCACGCCATGGACATGTGTTGGGCCCAACGTAAATGTATGTGATTTATCCACGCCGTCCATCTGTTTTTCCAGCTCATTTTATGGGTTAAACCCAAAATTGAAGCATATCCAAATCTCAAGTGGACCACACTACAGGAAAGCTGGGAATAATGATTTCCACCGTTGACACCTTCCCAGGCCTCAAAATGATGTTTATTTGTAATCCAACCAATTCATAAGATCACTCAGACATGTATGAAGGGAAAAAACAAATATCAGCTTGATACAAAACTTCTGTAGTCCCCAAGAGTTTTTCAAAGGCAGACGTTCAATGCAAACTCTTTGTTGTGGTGTGGTCCACTTGAGCTTTGGATATGTCTCATTTTTGGACTTAAGCCCTAAAATTATCTGATAAAATGGATGGACAGAGTGGATAAAATACATACATCACTGGACCCCACAGAGTTTACTCAGTATGCTTAGGTTACTGGGTTACTCAGTACTCAAGTCCACTCCGCTTCCGGTCAGGTGAACCTTACGTGGGACCCATCGTTGGTGGCCAACAGAAGATTTCATCCAGTGATGCATGATGAATCATTCAGATGAGACATTAAAACAGGCCGATTTTTACATTGCAGTCATCCACACAAATGGGCCCCCCAGATAACAACGGGCCCACGCATCATCCATCACAGCGGCAGAGTATCAAAGTTCTTCTCCTTCCAAAATAGACCACATCATTTTTCCCACAAAAACTTTTAAAAAGGTTTAGTAAACAAAAGGAGAGAACTTGATATGTTTTGTCACTTTCGTAACTCCTTTTTCCATGGGTGGCAAACATGAAAGAGATCTCAACCGATCATTCCCACGGATTCGGTAATCCAACCCCTGAATTGGAAGAAAAGATAAGGCATAATAAGAAGTTGGTCAAAACAACTTCGAAATGGAGTCCTTATAACCATTCATTTCATTTCCTTCTAAAATTAACGGTCAGGA
Organism: Magnolia sinica; assembly: GCF_029962835.1. Classification (NCBI taxonomy): domain Eukaryota; kingdom Viridiplantae; phylum Streptophyta; class Magnoliopsida; order Magnoliales; family Magnoliaceae; genus Magnolia; species Magnolia sinica. The sequence goes on along the minus strand of NC_080575.1, from coordinate 86,393,678 downwards.
TTGTCTGATTTGAGTCATCTTTGGGGTATCACCAATCCAAAGTGGAGCCCACCATACAATCGGTTCAGATCTCGTAGATATTTGTGATATGAGACAAAATAATCACTTAAAACTATCAAAGGGTGGTAGGGGCATTACATTGTCTAATGAAAAGTCACAACCGTTTAACTGTCCAATGCTGTGGAATGGAGAAAAATGACATTTTGGTAAAAAATGATTTTTGGAAAATTCGATTCTTAGAGATACATTGTGCTGAGGATGGAAGTAGTAAAAATAACGAGTTCGGGAAAATGAAATAAATACGCATTAGGTGAAAAGTTACCTAAAAAAATTAATTGGGGATGAGTTTTGTCATTGCACTGGCACACATTCAAGTGGGGCCCACCAGATGAACCGCCGCGATCTCTCAAACCCTTGTGCGATGAGGTGGGCATGACCATTTGTAGGGGAAATCTTCGATGGGCTGGGGCCCACCTCCAAATGGTCCATGATGTGACCGTTACTATGGTGGGTCCCACCATGGATGGACAAAACCCAATTGTATTGGTGTCCAAGTACTAGTGTGTGGACCCACAAAAGGCCTGGGCCCAGTTACTTGTTTTATTGGAATGGGCTCGGCCTTGAATCAGCTCCTCAGATTCATGGACCGACACGTTCTTGTGCTAAGCCCGCTAATCTGTTGAATCTGGACCGTTGCTTCTATTTTCGAAGGCCTCAAATTGAATGAGACGAGATTTCTGGCACAAAGTCAATATGCAATGAACCCAAACAGCCAACCGATCAACGGAACATGGCCCAACTTGTACACCTTCGTGATGCAGGGTCTTGATCAACCAACTCATTCACCGAGAAAAAGATCGGTGAGCCCAAAACATATCAATGGTTTGGATCTTTTGAATTATGGACACTTCCTGTACCATACAATCTTCCAGCCATCTTGGGCTTTAGTTTTTTGAAAAATCAGACTCTAAGAGCAAACTTCACTAGTTAACCCGTACAAGAAATGACAGTCCATACAGAACTTGGTTTACATGATAGGATAGGTATCCCACCACGTGTATAAAGGCGACTTTTGGCCCTCTCCGTATAAGCTCGAAAGGTGAGAACCAGGAACCAGGATCCTCTGCTTGCAACAAACAGGCAACTCCTGTTTTCCTATATTGTGGTTGGGCCACATTATCACAGGCTACACTGTATTTAATGCAGCAGTGCTGACAACATCAGTGACGGTGTGGACATGTTTTGGATACAAGTGAGAGAGAATTGACAAGAAGGCGTCAAGGTGAGTCAAGGGTCTTGGCATGTTCGTGTTGTACCATATCCATGACCTGATTGTGTCATCATCAAATCTACCCTGGAGGAAGTTATCAAGGACAGGTGGCAAGGTGGCAAGTTTAGAAGAAAGTCTGCTAACAGCTATGTAGTACTCAAACGGGAAGCATACAATAGAAAAACAAGTACGGCTAAAATAGTTATCGCGGCCGTCAAAATGTGGGAAGCATCCAAATCGTCACATAGAGGCTATAAATAGTGAAGGAATTCAGAAGAAAAATTGTCTTTATCAACCTAATTGAACTAAATATATTTTTCAATTATCTATCATTTACATTCCTCAGTGTAACCACTCCATATTTCTGCAAGTTAATTACATTCCTTAAGTGTAATCGTATAATCTTTTACTTTTTGCTTGTTGTTTACATTTCATAGTATAATCTGCAGTGTTAATCAAGTAGCTGGTACTTTTAGCTGTAATTTAAGTTTATGCTCATAAGTTGGATTCAGTTATCTATAAGTGTTTCGTAGTTGCTCTTCATGACAGACTATAAGAATTCGAATTCATTTCTTGATGATCTTTTATTTGTACAGAAAAGTCTTTTCATACTGAAGTCAAAGTTATGACACATCTTTAGAGAATGAAGACTACTCTATGAATATCACCTAATCTTATTTAGGTATCAAGCCAGTGGCTAAATAGGCGGCCGATCTCATTAGATCTTAGTCATATATTGTGTATCTACTTATCTCAGTGCTTGGGGTCATATTTGTTAAGTTTGGATTGAGTTGCAAATTTAATTCTAGCATGCCCCCACACTAATCACATGACCAAATTTGAAAAAACAACCATAATACATTGCATTGTGTGCTCAGCATAAGGCAAGGTATGTAGCCTATTTCTTTTTTTAGTTGGTGGTTTTCTGGTTGATATCACCGCGTACGTATGTGTTTCACCATCCTAGTTTATGAAATCATGAACGTTGATTCAATGCCAGAAAAGTTAACAACCATTAAAATTTATCATTTCTCGACTGTTCCAGTTTATGTGCGGTCCACCATAGATTTATAAATGGCCACAAAATAACCACAATTGTATGATAACCACCATACAAGTACGAGCCGCAAAATTGACGGTGTGAATAAAACTGGAATTTCTGGTCCATTTCGAAGACCCTAATATTAATATCAAAATGGACGGTCGATAATTGAGAGTAATCCATTGGTATAGCCCTTTTTTTTTTTTTTTTTTTGCCCCAAACGCCCAGATATAGAACATAAAAAAATTGTCCAATCGGAAGTTAGGATTATCTGGCTAGTGTGGTATTTTGTATTTTGTAGGCGCCCGCAGCACGCCAGGGCCAAACAAATGAACGGTGAGGATTTCATATATGCCGAGATTGTCAGTTTGTGCATGTGGACCCGATGGTTCAGTAATCCAGACCGTTAAGTCATGATGGTTCAGTAACCAAGCCCCCAAACTGAAGCCCTGATGGGAAATCCACTCCACAAGTACTCTGCCGCTCTATAGGTTAAATCTGGACCGTTGGTTCATTTATATTCCTAATCTTCTATAAATTAGGTCACAAATCAAAAGATTTTAGGGTGTTCGTATTAAGGAGATCTTCAATTAATGGCCCATTCAAATTGGGTTCCAGGAAATCAATGGTCTAGATCATAAACCAAGGACCGTTATTATTCCATATATTAATTTTTAAAAAATCGAATATAAAAATAGAAAATATTACCTCCTCTGCTATGAGAAAAGAAAGTCATGAGATGTTCTGCTCCAATCTTCCAATCCGATCCTTTTCTCCAAACGCTCGCCATCTTTCCCCAAACTCTCTCCAAAACCGCCCTACCCCAAAACCACCCAACCAAAACCAAAACCACCCAAACAAAACTAGAAACCACCTCCCCACGAAAAGAAGACAGCAGGGAAACCACCAAAAGCTCAGATCTCAGAAAACTCTTCCCATCTTCCTTCATCACACCACCCAAATCCAAAAAAAAAAAACAAAACAAAAAAATCTCTATCTACTGGAATCTAAGACTCCCCAGAAAAACATATTCATAGAGAGAAAGAATGCTGTGATTTGTTTGTTTTTGTTGTTGGATCGTTTTTGTCATGGCGTTTGCTTCAAGACATGGACATCAAATCCCAGGCAAATCAAATCCTAGATCTTCTGATATGAAAAGAGAGATAGAGACAGAGAGAGGGGGCAGTCTCATTTCTTTTGGGACTTATTGCCTACTCCGACGACCTATGACACTTCATACGCATGCATTCAGAATTTCTACACGTGGTTTAAAATATCTTAAATTAAACCGTCTAAAATCTTCTATTTACTTCCTCTAAGTCAATTTCCCAAAATTGTATTATTCGAACAATCCCAACCTTGGTTTAGTCGACCCATGTTTGTTAAAATCTGACCGTTCGAAATTATTTCTTTTTAACTGTCCTATTACTAGTTTTTTTTTTTTTTTGGCTCATCGTTCTTTTAAATGCGGCCCACCGTTTAAACAGTTTTATTTGAGTTATTTGTATTATAAATAAGTGCCTGCCTATCATCCATTACGCTCCGCCAGAGTATCAAAATTTCCCGTTACTTTCGGGGAATAACTTGGTTAATTTGGGAGAGTATGAATATTCGTACGCATGCATGCAACTTATTTAGATTTGTAATAAATGTATCTCCATCAAGGCCGTTAAAATCGCGTGATGTTTTCTCATTGAGTTATGTTTCAAAATCTAAAATGAACGGATGAAATTAATGTCTATCTGAAGATTGAAAGCTTTGCATAAAAAAAATTTTAATTGTCTTTGGTCGGAGGCTTTTATCGTTAAATGATTATTATTTTGTACTGTACCAAATCTAAGTTGGGATTCACTATTTTGACGGTTGGATTTGAGGGGACAACGTTCCACGTGTACTGTGAGGGAGAATACGTATGATGATTGCTGTCTGTCAGAGTATCGATGTTCTTCTCTTTCTTTTGAAAAATAAAGAGAGAGAAAAGAAATAAAGACGGCTCTATCCTTTTGAGTTTAGCTGAGCTGAGTACAGATGCTTCGCTTGGCTGGGCCAAGACTTTCATTGATCGCCCCGATCACGCTACTCGGGCGAAAGTGACACCTTGGCACACGTGTGTTAGATCAAGGCCGTTCATTAGCTAGTCGCTGCTGGGTTTGTGCTTGACAAAGGTAAGTCGGGTCCACACGTCTGATGTCGTGAACTGAAAAAAATGAACGCTCAGAACCAAGTTTGATCAACCGTCCATTCTCAGCATACAAATGCGGCCTCAAGGATGAGTACGCCAGCAATTGGACGGTCCAGATTGAAATGCATGTGCCCAAGTCCATTTGGATGGTAGGGACTAGTGATATGCGGCCAATGTACCTCGGCGTCGGACTGACGGAACGAGACGGACCAGACGGTGGAAAAGGAAGAAGTGATACCGTAGAGCCATCTCTCCCGGACACGTGGTAGAGCAATCTAAAAATGAGGTCCGTCCATTTTCTGGGCCACCATGGATGGCTAGTGTATCAAAATATATTTTTTATTAGAGAATCTACTCATCTAATCTACGGCCACTAATGTGACGGTGCAAAACGAAAGCATAAAAAAGTAACGGAAAGGATAGCTTCATTGGTTTTTAGTTTAAAACAAAAGCCATCCATCCTGTGCCAGCACGTGAGTGGAACCGATCTATATATCACCATCCCACGTGTCCTATGGAGCGAGGGGAGCAGATGTAAATGGATTGGCTACTCCCCCAGTGGTCGGTGCTCTTTAGGCCTAACCATGACGTATGTCTCACATCCAATCTGTTGATTAGGTCCTACGGACCGAGACGAAGGGAAAAACTAAAGATGAGCTTGATCCAAAAATTTTATCGCCCCAAAAAGTTTTTAATGGTTGACGTTCAATCAACACTGCTTCCTGTAATGTGGTCCACTTGAGATTGAGATATACCTCATTTTTTGGATTCGAACCATAAAATTATCTAGAAAAATAGATAGACAGTATGGATGAAACAAATACATCATGGTGGGGCCCACAGAGCACTGACCAATAGCCATTGGCCAGTGGCAGGGGAGTGGCTAATCCGTTCCCGAAGCGGATTAGGCGTGACCTGGTAAGCACCTTAGAGGGCGTTTCGCGCGTGGTATTATATGGGACTAGGTGGGATGGAATTGCATTTGGTCCGTGCCAATTCTACTCAATGTTTGAGAAGAATGGAAAAACTTGAAATTAGATTAGATGGATTTGCGTTGTGTCCTGCCAATTCCACTCTATGTTAGTAAGTTGTATAGGTCTCACCATGATATGTGGGTTATATTCACACTGTCCACCCATTTTTCAAGATCATTTTAGAGCATGGGCCAAAAAATCAGGTAGATCTAAAGCTCAAATGGACCCCACCATAGAAAGTAGCGGGGATTGAATACCTACAATTGAAAACTTCTTTGGGGCCATATAAGTTTTGGATCTACCTCATTTTTAGGCCCATGCCATAAAATGAGGTTACAAAACTGATAAACGATTTTGATATAACACGTGTTATTCTCAATAGTTTCAAATGATAGTGGGTATATCCATTCAATGTACCACTGTATTACAAACATAGCACGGAATTAAGCTTATCCCATGATAAGGGGACAATCCCTCCCGCATGTAAAGATTACATTTTTTGAATCCCATCCCACCTAATCCTTCCCAGCGCATGGTATTAGATGAGCTTAGGTGGGATGGAATTGCATCTGGTCCCATGCCAATTCCACTCCACGTATGGGAAGAATGGAAAAGCTTGGAAGTAGATTAGATGGAATTGCATTGGGTCCATGCCAATTTTACTCAATGTTAGCAAGTTGTGTAGGTCCTACTATGATGTGTGGGCTATATCCACACCGTCCACTCATTTTTCGAGATCATTTTAAAGCATGTACCAAAAAATCAGGTAGATCTAAAGCTCAAGTGAACCCCACCATTAAAATAGGGTTATAAAACAAATGAACGGTTTATATATAACACCTGTGTGTTATTCTCAATAGTTTTAAATAATGATGAGTATATCCATTCAATGTACCACTGTATTACAAACAAAGCATGGAATTAAACTTATCCCACGCTAACAGGGAACAATCCCTGCCATGGGTAATAATTATGTTTTTTGAATACCATCTCACATAATCCTTCCCAATGCCATGCCCCAAACACCCCCTTAATCCCTTCCTACATTTTAATGATGTGTTGTATATCCATAATGTTTCTTAGTTTTTCTAGGCCAATTTTATATGTTTTCCCAAAAAATAACTTAATCCAAATTCCGGCAGACCACACCATAGGAAACAATGGTGACTGAATGCCCACCACTAAAAACTTCGTAAGGCTTACAATAATGCCCACTGTATTGTTTCATTTCCATTCAACCCGTTGATAAGATCAACAAGAATTGGACGAAGGAAACGTATAAATATTAGATTATTAGAACTTTTGTGTCCCACGTAAATCTTTTAATGTTCATTCACCTTTGTTGGAATACTGTGGTCCGCCTGAGATTTGGATATAATTGATTTTTGGTAACACTTTGTAAAATGAGGTAGGAAAACGGATGGACGGCACATGGATAAATAAATATATCATCAAGGTAGGCCGCACACGGTGTTATCCGGGAGGACAGATGGCTCTACCCTACTACAGTTCTTCCCGCGGTAGCGTATCATCTTCCTGACACCGTTGTTGCTGTGAACGAGGAAGATTGACTTGGGAGTCGGACCGAAGACTCGCAGAAAAATACGGATAACTGTAAAGATACAGTTAGCTGATGCGTAGGATATCATGCTGGTGGGACTTGTGATTAGTTAATCTAAACCGATGATCTGGTAGACCACCACTTGGATGAGGGACCCTTGAAATAAATCTCGTGAATAACGATCAAAGTCCTCTGATTGGTATCTAACTAACGGACGGCTAATAGATGAATCCAGGAGCGGTCCACATTCAATTGAAAAAGTGAAAATATCAGACGGTTGTAATGTTTCAACCAATGCAAGTTGTGTTGAATATGAACAATCGTTGATTCCTTTTTAGCTTTTCATTTCATGGCCACTCACTGGGTGGCTAGGACCGCACGAGTTCACACACACACACACACACACACACACATATATATATATATATATATATATATATATATATATATATATATATATATATATATATATATATATATATATATATATATATATATATATATATGTTATTTATTCACTGGACATAGTGCGATCTACGAAGATGATATGTAGCTGTAGCTTCCGACACATGCACCTACACGCACATGGAAAAAGCGGGCAAGATCTAATACTCCACACGTGCCATGTATTGTGCGTGCAAGACCCAGTCTGTTCATTGGGCTGACAAGGTCAATGTAACTGATGCCATTAAAAAAAGGGCCCCGCAAAATCTGGTTCACTCATCATACGTACAACACGTGCGTTGAAGATGGCCCATTCGTAAATTCTCCCATCTCTACTCACTTGATCCAACCTGGTGCGAGGAGTGGAGTAGGATTGTTGTCTAATACCTTAAATTTGTTCATAGCAGGTATGTATATATGAATTAATAGACCATATGATCACATTGAGAAAATTTGATAAACTTTCAATCTCGATTACTTGATAATTTTGAAACTTGCTACTTAATGGCATTGAAGGAACTTCAATGTGATCGATAGGTCTTAATGTCTGTCGATGCCATCAAATGATCCATGGAAGGTGCGCATAGTTTTACGTGAGTACACAATTTGATTCGTTTACCAATTAAGTATTATCTATACCGGGTGTAATCAGTATTAAGATAAAGATTAGAGCTGATTGCAGCTTTTTAAGGTGTTCTAAAGGGTTCGAGGGCATGACTAGGGATTCAAGGACATTCGAGGGTAGATTGAATTGGTAAGATCTACTATCTCTTATAATATTACTTTTCATGGTGCGTTACTCGTCGCTATATGCTGTGGTTTTTTTTCCTGCAAAGATTTTTTTTTGTGTAAAATTTGGATTGTCTTCTTGTTGAGTTTGTTTGTGCGATTGTAATTACTTTACTTGATCCTACTCTGTGTGCTTCCACGGGTTCAAGCAAGTAGTATCAGAGCGAACATTAGAAAGCAAATCGAATATGAAAGTAAGGTACCAATTGCGGCTAACATGAAGTTCAATGTTGAGAAGTATTTTGGTAAAAACAACTTTGAACCATAAAAAGTTAAGATGAATGGAATCCTAGTTTAATAAGGATTGTAAGATGCACTCCTTGGAAAGCGACTAGAAACCATAGAAGAAGAATGTAACGAGTTAGATAAGAAAGTCAATATCTCAATCCAATTATGTCGAACGGATGAGATCATTTATAATGTTATGAGAGAAAAAATTGCAACAGATACATGGACGAAACTAGAGAACATTTATGCGAAAAATCCTCTTAAGAATTGCTTGTATCTGAAGCTATATTTGTTCAATCTGAAATTGACAAAAGGGATTAACGTTAAGGCCCACATTAGTAACTTCAATAGGCTCATTCGTAAAATGTTGAATGTGAATGAGACGATGAAAGATGAAGATCAAGCACGTATTTTGTTAAATTCTTTTTCAGAATTGTATGAATCGTTTACAAACCTTTTGTACACTGTTAGAACGACCATTAGCATTGAGAGCGTTATCTTAACACTTCAATTGAATGTAATGTGAAAGAAAAGTGATGACGTAGGTGCTTCTACGGATGCATCAGTTACGAGGGGGAGGAATTCTGAGTAGAATAATGGATCTTCACGATCGATATCCAAATCCAAGGGCATAGATAAAGGTAAGATGAAGTGCTGGAATTGTGGCATGACATGACACATGAAGAAGGATTGTCAGAATCTTATGTCGAGGAAGAAGAAATCAGAGAGTTCTTCTAGAAAGGCCGATATTGGGGAATCTAGTGAGGAGGCGAGTGGAAGTGACATGATGACCGCATCAAAATTCAGTTATTTCAGTGATGAATGGGTTTTGAATATGAGAGCTTTGTATCACATAATTCATTATACGAGTTGGTTCACCAGTTACAGTGAGTGCGATGATAGCTAGGTATTTATGGGCAATGACAATGCCCGTAATATGGTTAGTGTTGGATTTGTGCGTATTAAGATGTTTGATGTCATGGAGCATATCTTGACCAATATGAGATATGTTCCTAATTTGAGGAAGAGTCGAATATCTCTAAGAGCACTCTACGCACTTGGGTGCAAATTCACCAGATTTGATAATGTCCTTAAAGTTTCAAATGGGGCACTCATAGTCATGAAAGTATAGAAGAATAGTAGCATTTACAGGTTGATCAGAAGCACTTCATTGGGTGGTGCCAACTATAGCAGATTCCACATTTGCATGTATATGGCATGCCCGCTTAAGCCGCAAGAGTGAGCGGGGCATAAAGGTACTTTTAACCGCTGTTTGATTTTAGCTTTTAAAAGCATTGATCTTAGTATACGCGAGTATTATATATATGGTAAACAATCAATGTTGTTTTTTAAGTATGGGAAATATGTTTGTAAGGGGGTTTTAAATTGTGTGCATTCTGATGTATGAGGGCCGTAATGGTTTGTTACGTTCATTGACGACTATTCCATAAAGGTATGAGTTTATTTTATGAAAAATTAATTCGATGTTTACACCAATTTTAAGCAGTGGAAGATAATTATGTAAAAACAATCAGTGCGACAAGTGAAAGTGTTGAGGACATATAATGGTGATGATTTTACTTTTGAGGAATTCAATCAATTTTGTATGGATGAATGGATCGTGAGGCATAACATAGTACGCCACACACTAGAGCAAAATGGTGTGGCTAAGCAGATAAATCAGACTCTCTTGGAGATGACTCGATGCATGATGAGCAATGCTTGGTTGGGTAAGGAAATGTGAACCGATATCGTTAACATGACTTGTTACTTGGTGAATCATTCTCTTTATACGGCTATTGATTATAAAATTCTAGAGAAATGTGAAGTAGTCAGCAAGTAGATTATTCGGGGCTATGAGTATTTGATTGCAATGCTTACTCTACGTATTATCAGTTAAGAGGTAAGCTGGATCAACGGGCTAAAAAGTATATCTTTATCGACTACGAAAATGGTGTAAAAGGGTACAGACTATATGACTAGGTCACACAGAAAATCATCCGTAGTTGTAATGTCAGATTCAACAAATGATCTTTGTTCCTTAAGGATGAGCACAAGCAGGACGAAAATTCGGTTGTGGATGTTCACATAAACATAAATGAGACATAGGTTAATACTGAGATGCAGATAAAGGTATATGGGTGGGTGGAGTAACCACCTGTGAGAAGGAATCCACTAAGGGATTGTAAGTTACTGACGAGATACAGGGATGCCTCGAATGTTACATTTACCCTCATTATGAATAAGTGAGATCGATCAACTTTTTAAGAAGCTCTTAACAATATATATGCTAAAAAGTGGAAAGTGGTGATACAAGACGAGATGGACTCCCTGTACGAGAATGAGATGTGAGAGTTGGTGGACCTTCTTATCAGTCGTAAAGCGATCACGCGCAAGTGGATCTTCAAGAAGAAACATGATAGGTACAAGGCAAGTTTGATAGCGAAGGGATACGATCAAAGAGAATGTGTTGACTTCATTGAGATATTTATGTATGTGGTGAAGTAAGTGTTTGTCAGATTCGTATTGGCGTTGGTTGCCTAATACAATCTCGAGCTAGAATAGATGAATGTGAAGATTGGTTTTTTGCATGGGAAATTGGAACAATAGATTTATATAAAGCAACTAGAAGGTTTTGAAATACAATGGGCAAATAACAGGGTTTGCAGGTTGAAGAGATCATTGTACAACCTTAAATAGTCGCATAGGCAGTGATACAAGAAATTTGATTCTTTTATGATGAGTTAGATGTAACGCCCTGAAAATTGAGGGTCGTGCATACGCTCGACTCCCAAGTTCCCGGGTATGACTTAAATCCAATTTTATTAATTTATGTTTAATCAGGGTAATGCGCAATAGGGAATTACTTGAAACATGAATCACAATTCACAACTAGTCTACTAAAGTGGGGATGACTAAAGATATACAAGTCAAAAAATACAACTATGGGTCGCATAAGGCGTTGCCCAACAAAATTATAAAAATAACATGTCCAAAAAGAATGATGTGTTGAGTCCCCCACTCAGTGATCCAATCCGTCTACTAGGCCGATGGAGAACCGCCCATCAGCTGGAAGTAGGATAGCTCGTCCTCCTCCTCAAGACTCGCATCGCCAGGCTCCTCGTACTCTGCGTCACCTGCAACTACTGGAGAGTCTGGTTGGTGTTTTAAAATACCATCCCAGAGTGGGAGTGAGTGATCAACTCAGTGGGTGCTATTAGTCTTAAGTTGTAACAAACATCAATTATATTATGAATTTAATAAAATGCAAACATTCATAAACACCTAACTAATCTTGTTAATACAGGTGCATGATAAATGATATGATGCATGCTCTCGCAACAACACTCCCTCAAGTAACTCCATCTAACGATCGCGTATGGCCAACCACCCTCATTGCGACCTCAACTGCCAAGTCGCCAACCTAACTTATGCGATGCGGTTATGATCGTGTTAGCTGGGTTTTTAATTAAGTCCATTCAAACATCAAATTGGGAAAACTAGTACACCCAGCGATGTCAATGCCTTAAACTGGTTGCAAGGCCAAGGCCCCCTACGTATGAGGCCAAGACCTCGCGATCCTTGATCCCGTTGAGTTCCCCATCCTCGACTTCAAGCACATGGGGAGTGCTAAGTAGAGGGATCGCTCGCTGTCACTACGAGGAGGCTTATCACTCCAGCGTAGGCCGACAACTCGGACACAGTGTCCCATTCCACCATGCCCGGCTCTCGAGTCAGTGGATCGGTTTCAATTGATTATCATGGGCTTCAATAGTTGAAGGGTGTTCCAGGTTCCATACAGGCGTGAGCAGACAGGGTTAACAAACATGGTTGGTCAGTGAGTAGACTAGACCGCACGAGTTCAGGCGAGTACGTGACAGATGACATCGGGTACAAGCGACCCATGTAGTCCAACTACTGTCGCCCATACGTACTCGCCCAATTCCACGGGTTTAGCCTCAGGATAATCCTACCAACGGGACCACCATCTCTCACCTCAGGTTCCTGACCAACCCAGGGGTTTGATGATATTCAATAATACTTCAACAATCAGGGTTTATCTACTAACACAAACAATATCTTGCATTCATATTTCAAACATAAAAATTCAGATTTTTTCTATACATGCAAATACTAACCATATTATGAGGTAAACGTGCATGTGTGTTGTGTGGGTTAGTGAGGAAGTTAAGCATTTCATATATTGCATAGTACAAAAAAAATACACAAGGTTTAGTGCATCCAACATGTTATGAGAAAATATCATATAAAAATCGAGCAAAGAATGTATAAGCAATTATCAAAAGCATATCCAATCATGTTGAGAAACATCAAACATTCCATAATCATTACATATTGATTTGGAGAGGACCTAAAGTATAAAGTCTTGTCTAGGTTTATCTAGATTACCCAAATACATCACCCAACAAGGAAAATCATTAGATTCATATTAAACTTGGTGCTAGGCCACCTAAGAATAATAGTCCACACCTAATTACGATCGGAGAGTGAAGAGGTGATCCTAAAGCGCCAAGTCCGTTGGTTTGAAGTGTCAGGGCCCTACATTATATAGAATGCACAAGGATTAAAGATAAAGCTGAAATTTATGGAAATTAAAGGGAGAATCACCACATTACCTTAATTAGGGTCAGATCCCTCTTCTAATAACAAGAAATTTGAGAATTTTGTGGGAGAATAGGGAAAAAGAGGTCAGAATAGACGAGATTCGGCGGCCGGGGGTGCATGCAAGGTGGTGGCTCCCACTTTCTCTCTCACTTTCTCTCTTTTTCTTCTCTTTCTCTCTTTTTCTTTTTCCTTTCTCTAGGGTAAATTCGTTTGGGGAGAGGGGTGCCCCAAAGAAGCCCTTATATAGGGCCAGATTTGGTGTAAATGGCCCCAAGGGTTAGGTTTTTACCATACTAGCCCTATGGGAGGGTCTTTCTAAACTCTAGGGCCCACTATGGGGCATACATATTGATATATACCATAGGATAGTTAACCCTAATGATGATCTACGTATGGATATGATCGGCCCGCCATTTGGATGCGCCGATCGACAGATATGATTAGCAGTTTGTTTAACGGTCACCGATGGTCGATCGGGGCCGCGGTTATACGGATATGAGCAGGGAAATATCCTTACTCCACGTGTGAAGTTTGGTCGTAAACCGACGGTCTGAAATCCTCAACTTTGCATAAGAGTGGATGACCCAATTCACTTAAGTTTTAGCTTCTTCCTTTAGGGTATTTGTACTTCTCATGCACTCATCCTTTAGCTCAAGTTGAGCGGTTCTGGATAGTACCCAGGTCCGACTCCCCCGATGGATGTCAAGCCCAGTAAGACGGACATTATTCTATAGTTTTGGAACTAGTGGCCCACCAACGAGTAGTCTAGAGCTTATTCGAGAAATCGGGGCATTTTTGGGATGAATTAGGTATTGAGTTTCTCGTGGGCAATGGCTTGGGTTTGGATTAATTATGTTTATAGTGTAGCCTATTTATAACTAGTGAAAGTGGAGATTTGGTCATGTTTACTCTAAACCGTCGATTTTAGGCTAAAAGAGTAATTGGGTTGATTTGGTCTACTAGTCAAGACTTGGGCCTTATCTGACTCGGCTTTAGTTAAATCTTTAATTTAGTTATGATTGTCTTGATTAGTTAGCGATGGGTTAGTTAGATTTGGGCCCTACGTGAGCAAATCATGATGCTAAACTTGATGTTCAAGTGATCGGGCGGATTCGTTGGCTTCCTACGGTTGATTAATCAGACTTGTGCGGTTCTTTATTGGTTCCACCCGTGCATAAACTAACATTGAGTGCTAATGGCCAGTAAGTGATAATATAAGTTAATTACATAAAAAAAATATATACGGATTTTTGGAGATTCAAAACAGTGAAAATCCAGGACATTACACAGAGGTTTATCCAAAGTGAGTATGATCATTGTGTCTATTACAAGACATCGAGTGATGGGAAGTTCATTATCATGGTATTGTATGTTAATGTTATGCTTATCACCGGTCATAACATGTCCAAGATCGACATATTGAAGACTCAACTATCAGGGACATTTGAAATGAAAAATCTAGGAGCGATAAAGATGGTTCTCAACATTGACATACATAGAGATGAGAAGAGGAGCAGGCGATGGTTATCTCAGGCAGAATATATTGAGAAGGTGTAACATCCCCTTTTTTTAACGGTAGGTATCCCAAACCCCACTTTTTTCCATGGTGTGGTCCACTTGAGTTTCGCATTAACCTAATTTTTTGGCACATGCCCTAATATGGATGAATAAGACTGATGGGCAGATTAGATTTGTTACAACATCTCTGTGGGGCCCACCGTTGTTTTTTAAAAAGAAAAGAAAAGAAATTTCTCACGAAACGCTCGATTTTCTCTCTTCTATCATCCTTCTTCGCCGCGCCAACTATCCACACAACTCAACCTAGTCTTGCATGCCATCTTGCAAATGTGTAATATCCCAAAAAATTCCGTGCAAAGACCTGAGCACCACCTCAACCAGAATTCTCTTAGGACTCAATCCTTTAGAAATCAAATGTAAATTAACTAACATTAAACTCGATTTCTTGTGAAATTAGCACCAATCACTTTAAATACGATCTGTAAGACCCAAAACCTGTAGAATCGTTAGTGCTACCCTACCCTGAAATATAGGATTCAACGCTAAACCCAGTTGCTCTCGGGAGTACTTTGAAACTTTGTATCGGACCTGGACCACACGTCGAAAGTCCGATAGCGATGAACTTAGACAATTATGACCACCTTGTTGGGCTTGACAATCACCTCGAAAATCAAGTCCAGATGATGTCCTGAGACGATTTGCTTGAGTCCGGAGTGAAGAGTGTGAGAAATATGAATTTATTTAGAAATTAAATATAAATTTAAGAAATCTGAGTCGTCTCTCTTGCGCGCCGATTTTAAGCATTCTGACCCAAATTCACCCTCGGATCAGGGAAGATGGCCCACACATGTCAAAGTGCTTGTGGCCCTGATCGAGTTTCGGTGACCGTTGAACTAAAATTGGTCCGCCATGAGCGATCTGGAAACTCGATCAGATTGAAAACTTAACTCGCTTAAGATCCAATATTAGTGAGCTTAAGTCCGACCGCACTCAGAAAAAAGGACTTCCAGAAACGCTCCATTGGATCGAAATAGACCCGATTTGGTTATAACCTAAGTATACCTTGGCCCTGGGGCTAATTCCATCAATTTTAGGTCTATATAAAGACCTTAAACCCTCACTCTCAAATTCCATAAGAATTTTCCAAACCCTAGCTAAGAGAGAGAGAGTGAAAAAGAGAGAGAAAGTGAGAGAGAAGTTGGTGAATCATTTTAGAATTCTTTCCAGTTATCCTGCGTACCTAATCCATCACATCCGAATCGTTATTCCGGCGATTCTAATCTCATTTTTGGGTAAGTCAATCAAACCCTAACCTGTTTTGGAGCTTAGAATAGTCTAAGTGTTGATGTAACTAATCTACTTCATGCCTTAGGTTATCTAATCGCCATTGACGAAGACTTATCGTCTAAATCAGATCTGTTGTGCAATTTCTGGTTTAAGGTGCGGACTATATTCGTATAGGTTATGGTTTTCAAAGCTTTCAATGTCAGTTAATGATTTATTACTTACGTGGGTGCCATTTCACATGCCAAATGCGATATCTGTTTCGTTTTACGTATATATATAATCTTTGTTGTAAGTAGTGTGATTCATGTGTTTGTTGAAATGTTTGTATGCATTTGGAATTTGGCGTTGTAATTGCCATGATTAATTGTCGTAGGAATATGATTGTTATTTATGCGACAACTCCTTGTCAAAAGGATTTGCCCTAATATGTACTATGGCCGACATATGTGATGTATGTTGCCAAGTGTAGTCTAAGTGTTTATGAAAATGTCTGAATGAGTTCGTATTTAGTAAGGTGTGAATTATGAGGCAGTTGAGATATAAAATCCCAATTACCTAACTTATATGTACTATTTCCTTCATAAATTTCTTAGTCTAACTATCCATGTTGACTATGTATATGATTTCCTCCATGCAAGTTGTTAATCTTACCGCCTTACTTATGAATGGATTCTCGTTATCTTGCATTTTATAACATGTTTGTTATTATGGTTGAATGTGTATGGGGCCACGTTATGGTCCAGGCAATCGGTAACAAGCTTTGAGTTCGTGGCTGAGGTCACTTTCATCACGTAGGACGTGTTTGATGAACCCGAGTCGTATTAGGGTTGTCGGCAGTGGTTTGGTCACACGGAGTATTTGTGCACTTCATGTCGTTCAACTCAATGTGCGCTCGTGCTAGTCGAGCTCATCAAATAACCCGATTTGTCCGATGGATGTTCACCATGTATGGACGCTACTGTTTGAATCTAGGTTACCAAACTTATTAGTGCAATCCCGTTAACAATGGTACCTCGATCTGCTAAGACTCATGAGCCGGGCATGGTGGTATGAGACAACGTGGTCGAGCTGTCGGCCTACGTTGGGGTGACGAGCCTTCTCGTAGTGACCAGTGAGCAATCCAGACTCGTGAGCTGATTATGGTGGTATAGGATACTATATTCGTGGTGTCGGCTTACATTGATTGGTGACGAGCCCTTTGTAGTGACCTCGAGCATACCTTGATACTATATTAAGGCAATAAGGCTTAGTGTAACAACTAAGGTATGACTAGGTATGCATTGATTGGTGATGAGTCGTTTGCAGTAACCTAGAACCATAATATCGTATGAGATTGTCTAGGACTGATGACCCTAGAATGGATCCTTGTTTGGGAATTGATATAGGGAAGGTACCTTAGCTTCCCAATCCTGCTGTATGAAAAGGACTAATAACAACTTGGTAATCATGTTCATGCACCGCATTACTTTTGCCTCGGCGTTGTGGAGCACTGCGGGAGGTTGTCATGCGTACCGTAAGATGAAGACGCTGAGGGAGTGCAGGTGAGGGCATGCATCATTTCTACATATATCCTTACATTAACAAGAGTAATTAGGACATGTTTGATTGTATTGCCTTATCATTACTGCTTGATTGAATTGATAACATGTTAACTTTTACTATATAGTTCCATTGAGTTGATCACTCACTCCCATGTTCTGGGACAGTGTTTAAACACCAACCAGACTCTGTTTTAGATGCAGATGATGATGCGACCCACAAGGCAGAGCAGGAGTATGAGGATGATGAGGAGGCGTTCTCCTCTATGCAGTTCTTAGGCGAGTTCATGTGAGTTGTGTCCTGAGCTACGGGGATTCAGGGTTATTGTTGCAGTGGTTTATTTCATTTTAATACTTATATTTTGAAACAAACACTTGAATTATGACCTGACAGAGCATACATATCTCAGGGACTTTTATATATATATATATATATATATCTATATATTTCTTCAGTCTTCCGCTTGCATATTTCACCTGTCCTTGGATTATGTTTGCAGTTTTGGCTTAATCTACTTCATGTTTTATGCACTAATACAGACAACATATATTTATCATTACATATATTGCATAAGTGATGTTTTGAAACTCGGGAGCTGAGTTGTGCTCGACCCCTAAATTTCAGGGCATTACAAGTTGGTATCAGAGCATGATTTGGATTAAACCGGACCTGATTTATGGTCACACAACGCACGCTGAAGCTGCCTTAGCGTAGGAGGGTGCGAGATAAATCTAAAAACAATGTAGGATTTTCAGTTGCACCTAGCGGCGAAAGTTTACTGAAAATGATCGCCGAGATCGAGTCCGTGCACACTCTTGATCACACACAGCGACCCCAAATCTCTTCTAGACCGTCCATCGATGAGTTTAGACCGTGTATCATCCCATCCCAGCTGTTAAAAACCTGGTAAACTTGAAGCTGTATTAGGTTCTATTCAAAGTGACCCGAAATGAGTTGAAATGGACTGGGGGCCCAATTGGGGCATTTTCAGGGGGACCCAGGGTGGGACCCACATCATTTTCTGACCCAGGGGCAAGAGGACCTCGCCCAATCGGCGAGCCCTCGCCAAACACTCCAGAAACCGGCGAGCCCTCGCCGCCCAGTGGGCCCAGACCGGTTGGGCCGGTCGGACCGACGCTCCTAGGGCCTAGTGTGGCCCACTCCTCCATGGTTGGTCATTTAAAACCCCTCCCAAGTCATCTTCCCTTCACAAATCACCCCTCCAAGCTTCCCTTTTTTAGAAATTTCTCTCAAAACCCCACAAAAATCCCTCTCCAAACCCTTTCTTCTTCCATTTTCATGCACCCTCAATCTACCCATCTTAAAACCCACCTCCATTGCTGATTTTCCTTTCTTTTCTTTCCATTTGAGCACTCAAATCCTTACTTTGAGTCTCAAATTCGTGGAAGCCCTATCATTCCTTCCATTTTCCTCTTTTCTTTCATTTTTCATGGCCCTATTCAAGCTTGTTATGGCCATATTTTTCATTTCCTCCATTCTCTCTTTCATGGGGAAAAAGAGAGCTCCCGTTGATGAAGCCGGGCTTAGCCGCCCAACCCGTTCATGGAGGCCGAGAGGTGCCGCCGCGAGCACGATCGCCACTTGAGAGTTTCAGACAAAGCGGGATCTCGATCCTCAGTCTCCAGTTGGAAGGACTTTGTTGACGGAGCTATCTCATGGAGTTTATGAGGGCCGTAGGGTCCTTTTTGAAGCTCATGTAGATGCGCGGCTATTTGGAGAATATCTCTTATTTGAGCGCCTGGAAGAGGCTAGGTGGGGTCCGCTATTTGAGGGCGTATACCGCGTAAATGTGGGTACTGTCCAAGCTTTCTATGCCCACATTCGAGAACCTTCGCTGGAGCCATTGCAGTTTAAGATCCCTTGCGGAAGAGATCAGGAGGCTACAATCAACGTTGCTTTAATATCCCAACTTCTGAATGTGCCGCTTAGCGAGGTTCATGCAAGTGAGAAGAATCTGAGTAGTGCGCGTGAAAGGGATCGCCTCAACTGTTTCCTTTGTGGCTGTCTGGTTAAATGGCAGCCTAACAGAAGCCTTTTAGCGACCAACATGACGGACGACTTTCGCTTGCTTCACCACATCTGCACATTCAATGTCTATCCTAGGTGGAGTAACCGCAGTGAGTGCACGTGCCTGATGGTGGATTTCTTGTATCTGGTGGGGCAAGGAGAGAAGCTGTGTGTGCCTACGTACATCTTGCGACAGATAGTCCTTATTGCACGTTCGAATAGAAGGACTGAATCGCTCCCATTTGGCCGACTCATATGTAAGATTGCACATGAGTTTGGCTACAGACTTGGGGCAGAAAAGCCGGTACCTGTCCGTTACATCAATGAGATGACTCTTAATTAGATGGACATCGGGCCACGACGACGGCAAGCCTTACTTGAAGAAAGTGAGGATGAGACTGAGAGCGAAGAGGAAGAGAGTAATGAAGAAGGTGGAGCTGAAATAGAAGAAGAAGAAGAGCAGGATGAGGAAGAAGTGGAGGCCCAGGACACGAGTGAGAGTTCTCCTCCTACGGCACCGGAGCAAGGCACGGATCAGGCCGCTAGGGATGCCCGTATAGCTCGACTTAAGGAGGGTCAGGCTATCCTACAACAGGACATTATGGATCTTCGGGGCCTCATAAACATAAGTTTAAGAAGGTGACTCGCACTCTGAAATTTATCCTGTGTTGCCTGTAGGATAAGGGTGCCCCTCCTCCAACACCAGATTCCGACGAGTAGTTGCATATGTAGTCATCCTTTGCCCTATTTTATTACTTGTTATTGTGTGTAGCCATTATAAGCGTAGTAGTTTGGAAGTTATTTTGTTGTTTGAAGCTGAAGTTGTATTAGCTTGCATGCTTTCTCTGTCGCGATCCATGTAATGCTGCACCTCTTGTATTGTGACAATTTTGTTGAATGAAATGCATGTTGTTTTCCTTAAGTTGTGATGTGAATGTTGTGTGGGTGGATTATATGGATGTTAAATCTCACAAGTTGCACGCTCTGTTGAATGTAGGGTATGCCTCCTAAGGGTTCGAGGACTTCGGCCCATCTCTCTTTGGGCGAGTCGCTTGACGGGGTCTCCCCCCTAGGTGACAGCCAGATAGATCCACAGTCGGGCCCGTCTCATTTTGGTGCTGAGCCGGACTCTCAGCCAGCTACTAGCCCCACTGCTGAGCCGACTCTTGTGACACCATTTATGGTTCCTCCAGTCATGCCTTCGGTTCCTGAGCAGAATCGTGCATCTGTGTCGACACCTTATGCATCTCTGTCCGCTCCACCTCCTTATAGGCTAGAGCAGATGATGCTGTTGATGCAGCAGCAGCAGATCCAGCAGCAGCAGCAGTTTTTATCTTCTATGGCAGGTATCTTTGCTCAGTTGATGGGGGTGACTCCACCTGATTCACCTATGTACCCATCTGGGAACGCTACTGCTAGCAGCACATTTGAGCGATTCCAACGCTTACGACCTCCGACATTCGCGGGTACTCATAGACCCGAGGAGGCCGAGTACTGGATTGACCGCATCTCTAAGATGCTGAGGTCGCTTTACTGTTCTGAGGTGGAGCAGGTCGAGCTTGCCTCCTTCATGTTTGAGAAGGAGGCCAGTTTATGGTGGTACAGTGTTCTCCGCACAATTGCGGAGGGTTTCGTATGGACGTGAGAGGCGTTTGAGGCTCGCTTCCACGAGAAGTATTTCCCGGTCACTTACCGACACGAGAAGGAGAGTGAGTTCCTTCGCCTCCGTCAGGGAGGGATGTTGGTGATAGAGTATGAGAACCAGTTTACTGAGATGGGTAGGTATGCTCCTTTGCTTCTGGGTGATCAGCCGATGCGGATGCGGCATTTTTCTGAGGGGTTGAGGCCTGAGATTCGATCGAAGATGTGCTGTGCTAGCATCTCTTCTTATGCTGAGTTGGTGAGCATGTCCTTGCGAGCTGAGCAGGACGAGGACAAGTTGTCCTGTATGCGAGCACCTATGGTTCCCAGACCGCGACCTGACTTTCTAAGTACACCATTTCTCAGCAAGAGGCCACGGGTAGATTCTCCTCTGAGACGTGCAATGTCGCCGGCTCAGCTGATGCGTTCAGATTTGCGCTGTACATACTGTGGGAAAGTCGGGCATTTGGATCGTAATTGCTTCACGTGAATGCGGGACGGTGGATTTACGCCGCCACAGAGGATCAGCCGTTCGATGCCTCAGGTCATATCAACTCCACCCCTTCATTCAGCACCAGCTCACCCATCTTTCAGACCTCCCGTACCTTGCTTCAGGCCACCTCAACGGCCTATGGTACCACCGCTGAATCGCCCACAGCAGGCTCGAGTTCACACGCTTACAGCTGAAGCGCCTGGGGCTGACTTAGCACTGAGATCTTTTGAGGTTTCAGCTCACATCTAAGGTATTCTCATTTTTTTTGGTGGATACAGGGTCCACTACCTCTATCATATCGTATGCGGCAGTTAAACGCCTGAGTTTGGGCACTATTACTATGAAGGGAGTGACACTCACTACTGCTACAAGGACCTCCTCTGATATTACCAGGGTTTGTATGGGTTGTTTGATAGATCTAAGGAGTAGATAGATTCTAGTTGACCTGTTTGTCACACCTCCATATCATTACGACGTCATTTTGGGCATGGATTGGCTCACGAAGATGCGAGCAGAGATTGATTATAAGGCTAGACTGGTGACAGCCCATGGACCTGAGAGCGAGACATTTACTTTCCCTGTTCAGGTCAGTTACCCTTCCCGATTTGGTTGTTATATTTCTCTGTTGGAAAGTATTGCTGGTTTGGCGCTTGAAAACACGCCAGTGGTTCAGGATTTTGAGGATGTATTCGAGACGATTCCTAGATTACCCCCTCGACGCGAGATTGATTTTACTATCGATCTCATGCCTGGTGCAACACCTATTTCATTACCCACCTATCACATGCCTCCTAGTGAAATGGAGGAACTGAGGAAGCAGATTGATGGCTTGTTTAATTTGGGCTTTATTCGACCTAGTGTGTCCCCTTGGGGAGCACCTGTTCTGTTTGCCAAGAAGAAGGATGGTTCCTTGTGATTATGTATAGATCATTGCAGGTTGAATCAGGTGACAGTGAAGAACAAGTATCCCTTGCCCAGGATCAATGATCTGTTTGATCAGTTGAAGGGGGCACGACACTTTTCGAAGATAGATTTGCAGTCAGGGTATCATCAGTTACGCGTCAAGGATGAGGACGTACAAAAGACCGCATTCAGAACTAGCTCCGGCCATTACGAGTTCCTTGTGATGTTGTTCGGTCTTACGAATGCACCGGCCGTGTTCATGGATCTGATGAACAGGGTATTTCGGTCGTTTTTGTTCCGATTCATCATTGTCTTTATCGATAACATTTTGATATACTCTACGAGTCGGGGAGAGCACGAGGAGCACCTAAGAGCGGTCTTGGATGCTCTTAGGAAGAATCAGCTTTTTGCGCAGTACAAGAAATGTGATTTCTGGAAAGAGGAAGTCAAGTTCCTAGGACATGTGGTGTCCAAGGAAGGGATAGCTGTCGACCTCGCTAAGGTAGCTGCAGTTCAGGATTAGAAGCAGCCTGGTTCGGTTACTGAGGTGAGAAGCTTTCTGGGCCTAGCAAGCTATTATCGACGCTTTATACGAGATTTCTCGAAGATAGCCAGACCATTGTCTCAGTTGACACGAAAAGACTTGAAGTTTTCCTGGAATGAGAAGGCCGAAACAGCTTTTCAGGAGGTGAAGGACAAGTTGACGTCCGCCCCTGTGTTAGTATTGCCAGAGCAAGGGGTTAAGTATACGATATATACTGACGCCTCTCGCATTGGTCTGGGTTGTGTCCTTATGCAGAAGGACAGGGTGATTGCATATGCCTCGAGACAGTTGAGGAAACACGAAGAGAATTACCCTACACACGACCTGGAGTTGACAGTTGTCATTTTCGCACTAAAGCTTCGGAGACATTACCTCTGCGGAGAGGAGTTCGAGCTCTTTTGTGACCACAAGAGCCTTAAGTATATATTCACTCAACGTGACTTGAATATGAGGCAACGTTGATGGATGGAAACCTTGAAGGACTTTAAGTTCGATGTCTCTTACCATCCGGGCAAGGTAAACCTTGTGGCGACACGTTGAGTCGCAAGAAGACTATAGAGTTTGCAGCTCCGCTAATGATAGCAGAATGGGACATGATGGAGTTTGTGCGAGACTTTGAGCAGAAACTCACGGTGGAAGAGCCGTATGAGGTTATCGCACACATTTGAGTACAACCCCTCATTGATGATAGGATCATTGCAGCTCAGTCAGATGATGAGCTATTGGTGAAGATGAGAGAGCGGGTTCGTACAGATGAGGACTACGAGTGGAGTGTTGGTTCAGATGGGGGCCTACGATATCGTGACCGCCTATGTGTCACAGACGTTCCTGACTTGATTCGGGAGGTTCTCGAGTCAGCCCATAATTTGAAACTTGCGATGCATCCAGGTAGTACGAAGATGTATCAAGACATGAGGAGATCTTACTGGTGAGACAACATGAAGGTTCACATTGCTGAGTTCGTATCTCGTTGTCTCACGTGCCAACAGGTCAAGGCAGAGCATCGCCGACCTCCTGGACTGCTTCAGCCCATGCCCATAGCTGAATGGAAGTGGGATTTTATCTCTATGGATTTTATTTCAGGGCTACCGAAGATGAGGAAGGGACATGAATCCATTTGGGTGATCGTCGACCGATTGATAAAATTGGCTCATTTCTTACCGATCAGAGTTACGAACTCTACAGATGAGTTGGCTAGGTTGTACATCAAGGAGATTGTACGTCTGCATAGAATTCCCTTGGAGATTGTGTCTGATAGAGACTTGCGATTCACATCTATCTTCTGGACTCGTATCCAGGAAGCGATGGGTGTGAAGTTGAAGTTCAGTACCGCGTTTTATCCGCAGACAGACGGGCAGACGGAACGTGTAAATCAGATTTTGGAGGACATGTTGCTAGCTTGTGTTTTGGATTTCAAGGACAGTTGGGATGACTGTCTCCCATATGTAGAGTTTATGTATAACAACAGCTTCTAGGCGAATATCGGCATGGCTCCTTACGAGGCATTGTATGGTCACCCGTGTAGAGCACCGCATTGTTGGGCAAAAGTTGGCGAGCATAGTTTGATTGGCCCAGAGTTGGTTTAGGCGACTTCAAAGAAAATCGACATTATTAGAAGTCGATTTCTGACAACCCAGAGCTGAAAAAAGAGTTACGCTGATACCAGGCGGTGACTGCTTGAGTTCGAAGTTGGAGACCATGTATTTCTTAAGGTTTTCCCCATGAAGGGAGTCCTGCGGTTTGTTAAGAAGGGGAAGCTCACGCCGAGATTTATTGGTTCATTTCAAATGCTGGATCGAGTGGGGGCAGTAGCCTATCGCCTTGCTTTGCCCACACCACTCGCGGGCGTGCATAACGTATTTCATGTATCCATGTTGAAGAAGTACGTTCCTGATCCTTCGCATATTATCAGTTGGGAGCAGGTGCAGTTGAGCGAGGATGCCACCTATGTACTGAACCGGCATCTATCGGAAGGAGCAGTTACTGCGTAGCAAGGTCATCCCACTTGTGAAAGTACTGTGGACGCATCATAATGAAGAAGAGGCTACTTGGGAGACTGAAGCTAAGGTCAGAAAGAACTACCCTCAAATCCTTGAGGAGTATGAAAATGTACAAATTTCGAGGAGAAAATTTTTTCTTTAAGGGGGGTAGATTGTAATATCTCAGAAAATTCCGTGCAAAGACCTGAGCACCACCTCAACCAGAATTCTCTTAGGACTCAATCCTTTATAAATTAAACGTGAATTAACTAGCGTTAAACTCGATTTCTTGTGAAATTAGCACCAATCACTTTAAATACGATCTGTAAGACCCAAAACCTGTAAAATCGTTAGCGCTACGTTACCCTGAAATCTAGGATTCAACGCTAAACCCTGTTGCTCTTGGGAGTACTTTAAAACTTTGTATCGGACCTGGACAGCACGTCGAAAGTCCGATAGCGATGAACTTAGATAATTATGACCATCTTGTTGGGCTTGACAATCACCTCGAAAATCAAGTCCAGATGATGTCCTCAGACGATTTGCTTGAGTCCGGAGTGAAGAGTGTGAGAAAGGTAAATTTATTTAGAAATTAAATATAAATTTAAGAAATCTGAGTCGTGTCGCTTGTGCGCCGATTTTAAGCATTTTGACCGTTGGATTCTGACCCAAATTCACCCTCTGATCAGGGAAGATGGCCCACACATGTCAAAGTGCTTGTGGCCCTGATCGAGTTTCGGTGACCATTGAACTGAAATTGGTCCTCCATGAGCGATCTGGAAACCCGATTGGACTGAAAACTTAACTCGCTTAAGATCCAATATTAGTGAGCTTAAGTTCGACCATACTCAGAAAAAGCACCTCCAGAAACGCTCCATTAGATCGAAATAGACCCGATTTGGTTATAACCTAAGTATACCTTGGCCCTGGGGCTAATTCCATCAATTTTAGGCCTATATAAAGACCTTAAAACCTCACTCTCAAATTCCATACGTATTTTTCAAACCCTAACTAAGAGAGAGAGAGCGAAAAAGAGAGAGAAAGTGAGAGAGAAGTTAGTGAATCATCTTGGAATTCTTTCCAGTTACCCTACGTACCTAATCCATCGCATCTGAATCATTATTCTGGCGATTCTAATCTCATCTTTGGGTAAGTCAATCAAACCCTAACCTGTTTTGGAGCTTAGAATAGTCTAAGTGTTGATGTAACTAATCTACTTCATGCCTTAGGTTATCTAGTCGCCGTTGACGAAGACTTATCGTCTAAATCAGATCTGTTGTGCAATTTCTGGTTTAATGTGCGGACTATATTCGTATAGGTTATGGTTTTCAAACCTTTCAATGTCAGTTAATGATTTATTACTGATATGGGTGCCATTTCACATGCCAAATGTGATATCTGTTTCGTTTTACGTATATATATAATCTTTGTTGTAAGTAGTGTGATTCATATTTTTGTTGAAATGTTTGTAAGCATTTGGAATTTGGCGTTGTGATTGCCATGATTAATTGTCGTAGGAATATGATTATTATTTATGCGACAACTCCTTGTCAAAAGGATTTGCCCTAATATGTACTATGGTCGACATATGTGATGTATGTTGCCAAGTGTAGTCTAAGTGTTTGTGAAAATGTCTGAATGAGTTCGTATTTAGTAAGGTGTGAATTATGAGGCAGGTAAGATATGAAATCCCAATTACCTTACTTATATGTACTATTTCCTTCATAAATTTCTTAGTCTAACTATCCATGTTGACTATGTGTATGATTTCCTCCATGCAAGTTGTTAATCTTACCGCCTTACTTATGAATGGATTCTCGTTATCTTGTATTTTATAACATGTTTGTTATTATGGTTGAATGTGTATGGGGCCACATTATGGTCCAGGCAATCGGTAATAAGCTTTGAGTTCGTGGCTGAGGTCACTTTCGTCACGTAGGACGTATTTGACGAATCCGAGTCGTATTAGGGTTGTCGGCAGTGGTTTGGCCACACAGATTGTTTGTGCACTTCATGTCGTTCAACTCAACGTGCGCTCGTACTAGTCGAGCTCGTCAAATAACCTAATTTGCCCGATGGATGTTCACCATGTATGGACGCTACTGTTTGAATCTAGGGTACCAAACTTACTAGTGCAATCCCGTTAACCATGGTACCTCGATCCTCTAAGACTCATGAGCTGGGCATGGTGGTATGGGACACCGTGGTCGAGCTGTCGGCCTACGCTGGGTTGACGAGCCTCCCCGTAGTGACCAGTGAGCAATCCAGACTCGTGAGCCGATTATGGTGGTATGGGACATTATATTCGTGCTATCGGTTTACATTGATTGGTGACGAGCCCTTTGTAGTGACCTCGAGCATACCTTGACTGTATTGAGGCGATGAGCCTTAGTGTAACAACTAAGGTATGACTAAGTATGCATTGATTGGTGACGAGCCGTTTGCAGCAACCTAGAACCATAATATCATATGAGATTGTCTAGTACTGATGACCCTAGAATGGATCCTTGTTTGGGAATTGATATAGGGAAGGTACCTTAGCTTCCCAATCCTGCTGTATGAAAAGGACTAATAACAACTTGGTAATCATGTTCATGCACCGCATTGCATGTGCCTTGGCGTTGTGAAGCACTACGGGAGGTTGTCATGCGTACCGTAAGATGAAGATGCTGAGGGAGTGCAGGAGAGGGCATGCATCATTTCTACATACATCCTTGTATTAACAAGAATAATTAGGACATGTTTGATGTTATTGCCTTATCATTACTGCTTGATTGAATTGATAACATGTTAACTTTTACTGTATAGTTCCACTGAGTTGATCACTCACTCCCACGTTCTGGGACGGTGTTTAAACACCAACCAGACTCTATCTTAGATACAGATGATGATGCGACCCATGAGGTAGAGCAGGAGTATGAGGATGATGAGGAGGCGTTTCCTCTATGTAGTTCTCAGGCGGGTTCATGTGAGCCGTGTCCTGAGCTACGGGGATTCGGAGTTATTATTGCAATGGTTTATTTCATTTTGATACTTATATTTTGAAACAAACACTTGTAATTATGACCTGGCAGAGCATACATATCTTAGGGACTTATATATATATATATATATATATATATATATATATATATATATATATATATATATATATCTATATATTTCTTCAGTCTTCCGCTTGCATATTTCACCTGTCCTTAGATTATGTTTGCAGTTTTAGCTTAATCTACTTCATGTTTTATGCACTAATACAAACAACATACATTTATCATTACATATGTTGCATAAGTGATGTTTTGAAACTTGGGAGCTGAGTTGTGCTCGACCCCCGAATTTCAGGGCGTTACAAAATGGGACCCACCTCACCGATCTGAACCGTCCATTAGATTTAGACTCCAAAGAAACTTTGCCAACTAAAGTTACCTCCATCGTTATTGCTAGCTATACGGCCACTAAAGATCATGATCCTTTCTGTTTTCAAGGTCTTGACCCAACATGAATCTACAAAACTGGTGGACAAGTTTGATTTCTCATCCCACACCTCAGTGGGCCCCACTTACAGTCACAAATCTGAGCTTCCCAACTTATAACAGAAAGCCCGTTCTGAGTTGCGCTAGCGACAAAATCACACATGACCTTCTTCTCAACAATTCTCATGAAATCCTCCCCCCAATCCCAGTCATTTAAAACCTTTGAATCCTATAGTCCTCCTCACCTCAATGGTCTCTGTATGAGCAACCAATCAAATAGAAACATATCTTACCATTCTTTCATGTTTTTGTGTACAATAGTTGCATTACCAACCATTCGAACCCATCGGCCAATCACATCCCAAGCTTCGACTTTTTGCTACAGAAAGCTCCTTTAGAGCAGTCTGGACCATCCATCAGCCTCTGAATGAAAAAAGAACTCCGGGGTGCAAAACTACCATTAATGTAGCTCATCTCCCCCATCAAACAATGGAAAACGTGGATCTAAGTGGCGTTCATGATTTAAGATTTAAGTTGTTGTTGCAAAGCTTTTATGATCCTCATCAAATCACTATACTTCTGCCAAGCACTTCAGATCTTTGCTAATTGGGTAGGTGATCTTCCCCATTGAAAACATTACGTTAGGTTGAGTTTAGTCGATGATCAATATATACATTAAATTTATTTGAGCATCATTGTTTAAATTGAAATTATTTGAATCTCATTATACAGATTAATTAGATTTATTTGAGCATCACATCGTAGCATGAATTTTATTTTATTTATGTTTCATATTGTAGAATGTATTTAATTAATTGGTGTTGTGGGTGCTCTACCCTAGAAAGGATCATGTTGTTATGGGTGCTCTGCTCAGGTCATTCCCGAAAATGTATTTGACTCATTTATTAGAATTTTAGTTGTTATTATTAAAATGTTAATGTTCTCTATATTCGGGTTGTGAATGCCTAAATAAATTTTTGGTGCACACGTTCGTGGGCCATGATGCCCAATAGGTATGGGACTATTCGGGATTGGGAGTCTATCATCATGGAATCACTTCGCATGTTAGGTATGGGACTGACGTCAGTTGTGGTCCTCGGTGCTAGGCCCCTACTAGCCCGTGATACCACACATTACGACTCGACCTTTCGATATTTTCTCTTTTGTAACATGTCTATTTATGATAAGTCGTGTTGACTTTATTTATTTTATCTAACTATATTTAATGTCAACGTAGTATTTCCCTACGAGCCGTAGCGCTCACACCTTCGCAGATTGTTTTACAGGTACAAAGATGGAATAATGCCAGCAAGATAGACAAGACATTAGTTTTATTTTTTATTTTAGGATTAGTTTGTGTTTTGGATGATGATTTATTATTTAGTTTATTTTTATTCCAATGTAATTGTAATGTCCTGGAAAAATCTGTAGAAAGACCCGAGTACAACCTTAGGCGGAACAACCCAAGGACCATACCTGGTTGTATAATTTAGGCAAGAGTTAATTAAATGCTAAGCATTTGGTGGGTTAAGCTTGGGCTACCATTTTTCACAAGTGGGAAGGCCTAGAATCAAGAGTACAACTGGCCCAATGTCACCTGAAGATTTAGGAGAAATCCCAAGGGCTTGTCACTCTCGAGAGTACACAAAAACTTCGTAAGGGACTTAGACTGCATGTCGAGGGTACGATGACCTTGAAATTATAGGACAATGTTTGTCCTGCTGGGCTTGACAACCATCGCGGGAACTAAGCCCAAATAGTGTTTAGAAATGCCCAACTTGAACCGTGAGTTAAGACCTTGAGAAACGCAAATATCCTAAGAAAATGAACTAAAACTTAAGTGAATTGCGCCGTCCACTCTTACACAAAGTTGAGAATTTTAGACCGTTGGTTTGTGACCAAACTTCACACTAGGAGAAAGGAAATTTTTCTACACATATCCATATAACCATGGCCCCGATTGGACACATATGACCGTTGATCTGACACAGGCTTTCCACAGTCGATCGGCTTATTCGATCGCACCGAAATCGTGTCTTAGAGTGGACCCCTTGTCAGGGAGTGTACCCCATGACGTAGATGAGTCGTGGGCCTCCCTAAGAGCCCTGTTCGTCAGAAATGGCCGCCCACAGGGTATAAACATAGTGCAAAGTGGCCCTGAGGCAATTTGCACCTTGTCTGGGGCTATAAATAGCTCCCAACACCCCCCTTCTCTCCCAAATACGAATTTGCTAAACCCTAAGGAGAAAAGGAATAGAAAAGAGAAAATAGAGAAGAGGAAGTTTGGGAGATCGTTGCAACTGTGAAAAATCTTCTCCCATGGATCCACGTGCCTAATCATCGCCACGTTTTGCTACCAAAACTCTTCCAGCTGCGACTTGGAGTAAGAAATACTAAACCTTATAGTGATGTAAGTCTCCTAGATGGTTTTTCTCCAACCTAGTTAACCTGTTTACTCGATTAGGCGACCGACGTTCTTTCCTTGGAAATATAGTCTTAGGACTGAGTCCGAGTCGAGCGTACTACCGAAAGGTGCGGACTATAAACACTTAGGTTACGGTTTGTCAATGCTTTCATTACAGCTAATGATTTATGTTTGCCATGATTGCTACCGTATTGTCTTAAACACGTCGATTTTTATATGTGATACACCTATGAATTGTAATAAGTAAATTACGCAACTTATGTGTTTGATGAAACGTCTAAATGGGGAATAGAAAATGATTAGTGCTTGCCATGATTGTTAATGTAGGATTCATTGTTGTCATATGTACATGTATTTCTCTGTGTAATGAATTGATAAAATGTAAGTTGTAGCTAACATAGTTCATGTGTTTGATAAATTGTATAAATGAGAAATAGTTGATGATTTGTACTTATTATGATTATTAAGGTAGGATTCTTTGTGGCCTTATACATATGTATATTTTTCTCTATGTAACCAATTGATAAAATGCAAGTTGTATTTAACATGGTCTATGTGTTTGACGAAATGCCCAAATGAGAAATTCACTAGGATTACTTATCGAATGATATATATATATATATATATATTACCAGTGGGTGTTAGCAGCATTTGGATAGGAATGGGGCTACAATCGTAGTCTAGGCAATCGGTAAACGTCCATGTTTGGGTGGCCGCATTAGTCTGGCCACCTTGGGTAAACCTGAAAGATACGGGTCATACGACGAATGCCAACAGTAGCTAGGCCACGATGGGCGTTTATGCGCTCCATGTCAATTAAGTTAGCGTGCGCCCGTACCAATCGAGCTTGCCTAATGAACCGGTTAACGTATTGTGTGTTTACCATGTATGGACGCGACTGTTTGAATCTAAGGTACCCCTCACCAATGTAAAGATCTACCTTTAACCATGGTACCACGATTCTCAAGACTCGTGAGCCAGGCATGGTGGTATGGGACACCGTGTTCGGGTTGTCGGCCTATGCTAGTGTGAGGAGCGTTCTCATAGTGACCGCGAGCACCACTTCTTGTAACTTGCCTATCATATGTATTTATCTAGGAGTGATGAACCTAGATGGATCCAGAACACAGGAATAGTACCGCTGCAGTTGTCCGATGCCTAATGTTTAATTTGGGTCAATATTAAAAAGGGAGGTACCCTAGCTTCCTAAACTTTTTGGATGAATGAACATAATTAATCATTTGGCTAACATGACCATGCATCGCACCGCACTAGTTAGAATGTGGCGAAAAGGCATTGGAGTCATACCTTTGAGGAAGTGTTGTCATATACGAAACAGGAGGTCGGAGTCGCGTGTTGAGGGAGTGTTGATGGACGAGGGTACGCATCATTACCTACACTCCATTCTCGCATTAAAAAGAATAGCTAGGAAGTGATTGTTTATGATTACCTTATCATTACTGCATTGATTGACTTGATAACATGTGTAACTTTTGCATTATAGAACCACTGAGTTGATCACTCACTCCCACTCTGGGACAGTATTTTAAAACACCAACAAGACGCTGATGTAGATGCAGGTATGGATGACGTTTATGCATTGGAGCAGGACTTCTTTGATGAGGAGTAATTCTCCTACTTCCAACTCTCTGGCGAGCCGATGTAGGCCATGTACCGTTACGCAGGGAACGCTGGGCATCGGGGCTTAGTTGGATACTACATTTATACTACCACATTTTGTTCATTCTGAAATTGTATATGTATATATTGAACGCAGT
Source organism: Magnolia sinica (assembly GCF_029962835.1). NCBI lineage: Eukaryota > Viridiplantae > Streptophyta > Magnoliopsida > Magnoliales > Magnoliaceae > Magnolia > Magnolia sinica. The sequence goes on along the minus strand of NC_080575.1, from coordinate 86,360,957 downwards.
CGCGGACTCATTCTCTAGAAGAAATTTTGCGAGACATGTACCTATTTATACAGATATGTTTTGGATTTACGTATTTACTTAACTTCATTAAATCTGGAGTATGATACGCCGTTTAGTAAAATTCTATACATGCTTAATCAATCAATATGGAAGAAATCATAACATTATCTTCTACAGGACATAAGTGATGTTCGAAATCTCGGGATTCGAGCTTTGCTCAACCCTCGAAATTCAGGGTGTTACAGTAATAAAGATTTGATGATGGTTAGTAAACTTCCAACTAATGAGAATGGGTTATTATTTATTTTCTTTTTTAGTTTGACTCTGGTTACCTTGAAAATGCATGAAAACTATGTGTGTTACGTCATATATTTTGTTTAAGTACAACTCACAGTCTTAGAATTTGGGTTCAGGCCTGGCCAACTTGGGTACTAAATTTTGGGGTGTGACAGATTGGTATTAGAGCCTAGGTTGTAGATTCCAACTGGGGACCTAGGTTATCTTTCAAATTAGTGACCCAAACATAAAGCCCTTTGCTTTTATGATAGGAAAACTAGAAATATATACTTAGGAACCATTTGTATCTATGTTGACATAAAATATGATCCTATTTAGGCTTGACATTGAACTAACAACCCAAATCTAGACCCTAAGGAAATTTTAAGAAATTTTATCCTACTATGGTAAGTTGGACAACAATAGTAGGTGGAAATCATCTTATTTTAAAAATCATAATTATTTAAATACAACTCTGATTGAGGTGATTCAAAAACTACATCGTAGATATGTAAGTCCAGTATCATAAAAAATAATTAAAAATTATTAGTCCATACTTTTATTATACCGATTTTGTGTTGTTGTCAAATTGTATAGAAATCGTCTAATTCTAGACAACCTTCACTGTCTAAATTTTAGGATTTTATGTAAACCTAAAATTTTAATGAAATTTTACATATTGAAATTACACTCATATATGTATCTCAAAAAAAAAAAAAAAGATCGATCTGATACCTATAAATATCATAAAAAAGTATGGGAAAAAAAACCTTAAACTCTAAATTTTCTGCACTTGAACCTTAACACATATCTCAACTAAATTTCTCTTGAACCTTCATGTATAATCCCTTTTGTCCATCTGATCTTCTTATAACTTAGTGCCTCATCTAGTGTACTTAGATTTCTCCTTCCTCAATTGTAGGTCATGTTGAACCCAGGTGCGAACAACGAAGCCGCATCGAGACTTTTGTACCCGATATAGTTAAGCAGAGCGAGGTTATTGATAAAATCCTCAAGGTGATGGAAGGATTTACGGCCATCATTGGTACCCAGATGCTTAGGCCCAATACTCAGGATCTAGCCCAACCTATGCATGTGGCCCATGAAGGGAGGAGATCGTTGCTCGAGAAGTTTAAGAAACAAAGGCTGCCTATATTTAGGGGCGGGCCTGACCTAACCGAAGCTGAAGGATGGAAGAATCAGATGGAGAAAATATTTAAGGCAATGAAATGCGACGAACACCAGAAGGCTAAATTAGTCATATACATGCTCGAGGGAGAAGCTGACTATTGGTGGGAATCGACTGTCTGGGAGAACACCGAGATTGATGCTTGGACATGGACACAATTTTGTGCAAAGTTCGACAATAGATATTTTTTCGCATTTGCACTGATCAGAAAGTGTTGGAATTCACAAAGCTAGAGCAAGGCAACATGACGGTACATCAATATGACGCGAAGTTCACTAAGTTGTCTCATTTTGTGACATTTTTGATACCTGATGAACTCCGTAAAGCATAGAAGTTTGTTGATTGGGATCAAACCCTCCACCCGTAGCCGATTAGCAATGTTTCTCATGAAGACTTATGCTGAAGTACTGGAACACGTCATTGTGATAGAGAATGACTTGGATGAGCACAGGAAGAACTAATAGCCTAAAAATGAGGTGAAGAGTGGAGTAAGGACCACACCTTATGCACACCATTCGCTACATAAACCTGCCAAGAAACAGAAAATAATGCCCATGTTAGAAACCGAGTATGCCATTACAAAGTCTCCGCCGGTCTTCACCAGAAATTGTCATAACTGTGGACGCATAGGTCACCCCGTTCGCCTCTGTCAACGACCCTCTCATTTCCCATATTCGCATAATCAAGGGCCTCCGCACCAACATTACCGACCACCTCCATCGTTTATGCAGCCAATTTCGTATTGGCCACCTCCACTGCCTTCTCAGGTATGCAACTGAATCTAACACCATCACAACCATATCCGTAAAGATCTCACTGCCTTAGTAAACACAACAACAAGTTAGGCATCCCCCGCTTCAGTAACTGAGACTGAAAATGCAGACACTACGACTGCCAGCTCCAGGTCACGTATATGCCTTAACATCATTCATAGGTGATCCAACTGTTCACAACCCTAAGTGTAGGGTTGAGATGTAGTAATAATCTCGGTGAGGCTGAGGTCGAATCCACAGGGACTAATCTCATGAATATTCTAAAAGCAACTAGAAGTAGAACTGTACGAAGATGTAAACTTAAATCTGAAAGTGTAGAGAAAGTAATTGTGAATTATTAACTAAAACTTGTAAATTTAAAGGTGGGAAATATGGTTTCCAAGGATCCACTTATAGCAATCCGGGAGATTTATTACTTGATTCAAGGACAACCGGAATCGAAGTCCTATCCTATCCAGTTGGAAGATATTTCAATAAAACCAAATCTAAACTTCCCTTGACATAATTCTCAATGGATGAGAGTTGTGAGAACTGGAAGTGATTCCATCACCTAGCCATGTCCAGGAGACTATGACAAACAATAGGATATACCACTTCACAACCAACATAAGAGAATTGTGAAGATTATAAGGTATTCCATCACCCAACCATGCCCAAGGGAAGATGGTGAACAACAGGATTTCCTAACTTCACAATCTCAATACAAGAAAAAAAGATACTCAAAGCTAATGGAGATCTATTATAATTTGAGTCACAACAAATCATTAAGAATTGAAAGTATTCATTAAATATCAAACTAAAATAAAAGGGAATTCAACATAAACATGAATCAAAGTAATAGAAACATCCCATCATACTACAAGCTTCACTTCTTAGCCCTAACTAAGAGGTTTAGCCAACCATAGACATGATTGGATCTAAAACCCTAAAAGAAAACATGAAAAACTAAGGAAAAAAGAAGAAAAACGCTTGGCGGTGGCTCTCCACCCTTGTGCTTAGCACCTCCAAGTCCTAGATAAATGCCCAGGGATGCCCTGGGGGCTCTTATTTATAGTTGTGCAACACCTCCTTTAGCACTTCCTTAGAAAAATCTAGAAACTGCCTCAAATTTACACACTCTGCGTAACTTTGTGCAATTCGTTCGATGACACCGAGCTGACTTCGATCTCATTGAAGGTGTCTTTTATACATGCTTTTTCCGCACTTTTGTAGCTTCTTCTGGACTCTATATCCTTCTATGTCATCGAACCTACCTTTAATGTCATCGAGCGTTGTTTGAGGAATCGATAATGTGTCCATAACAGTCCAGAGAGTTAATCCAATTTCTTCAATAAAGTTAATGCCATCGAAGAGGCCTTCGATGTCATCGAGCAGTTCTTTGATATCATCGAGGGGTCCTTTGAGTAATCGAACATGGTGCCCAATGTGTCCAGTGAGTTTTACAGAAAATCCATAGAAAATTCGATGTCATCAAACTGGCTTCGATGTCATCGAGCAAGGCTTCGAGTCATCGAACAAGTCCTCCAGTCATCGAAAGGTATCTTTAATTTGTCCAGGAACTAACTTGATTTTTTTTCATAAATTCGATATCATCGACCCATGTTCGATGTCATCGAATGTATCCTCGATGTCATCGAACGGTGATCGATGACATAATCAATGTAACTTCTGCACTTGTTCTTTCGACTTCGTTCCTTCTCCACTTAGTTTTCTTGAATCTTGGGACCTTAAAATCTTCAATATTTATCTCCTAAGATCCATTCTTTGCCTTGGTGATATTTGAGTATTAAATTCATGCTTTTAGCACCTTTTCTAATCCAAGCTCTTAAATTCACTTTGTAACATAAACATGTGTAAAATAGGACATTAAGCAATATTATGTTCATAAAATCAAGATATTAATAGGGGATAATATGCAATATTTGACCCTCAACACAATCCCCAACTAGCATTTTGCTAGTCCCGAGCAAAGTATGCATGAAATAAATCTCAATGCTTAATGTTCAATCCTCCTTAGGAAAACAATCTTTTATTCGCTCAAGTAAGAATGGGTAGAAATAGAATACGAAAGTGAAATTTTAAAAACTTAGAACCGAATCACATAAGCAATCAATCAAGTAAATTCTTTATCCATTAGATTGAAGCATAATTTGCACATCAAGTTTCTCAATGTGCTTAGTGAAAATCAACTTACCTCCCATACGAATACTATCAATTCACCATGTTAGCCATGGTTACCCCTTTAAGATTGATTTGAAACTCAAGTACTAATTCCGAACTTCATCCCCTTTTCCTTATTTTTTCAGTTTTTGATTTTATATTGTCGGTCAAATTTATTTATTTTTACTCATTTTTTATTTTTGCATTCTTTTCTAGATTTTTCATTCTTTTTCATAACCTCTTTGTCGATCACCTGTTTTTTAACTGGTTCCTTTCTTCTTTTAAGATGGAGAGAATTCTCTAGATTTGATCCTTACCATCTATCAATGATTCACATACTAACAATCGGAACTTTTAGCATGTCTTACAGAAGACAAATTGAATATGTTTTGTGATTTAGATTAACATGACATTCAAACTACCTCTCAATCATTTGAGCGTAAGAACTTAGGTGATAAACTACTTAGATGATTAAACTACATTCCAAAATTCAATCTCTATTTTATCATACCCAAAGCATTCTTAAGTATACAATTTATCGCTTCCTGAACAAATTTCAACTTAAAACAATGAAAATTTTAAAAAAATTTGCTTGCTCAAAACTGAGAAAACACTGATTAGTTTACCTAATCCCCCATCCCTAACTGAAAAATCTACATTGTCCTCAATGTAAAAGAAATAAGCATGTAATGTAAAAAAGGCAATGAAAAGAAAAAGGGAGTGCTAGAAAGGTTGTAAGGCCTGTATCCTAGCACGTACTGTTCTGTCGACTTCCGCGATCCTTCTCGTCGAAGTCCGGCAATCCGCGACTTATAATCGATGTTTACGCACGACCTTAAGTCATATTCTATAAATTTGAGTCGGCTTAATCCGAGACTTGTACCATTGCGACCGCGCCGTCGCCGCGGTTCTGACGCCGCGTTTTACGAGCTGAGGCGATACCCTGATCAAGAGATGTGGACCCGCGTTCAGTTCGAAGAAAACGCCACTCGTGCGAAACTCAAGAGAATCTCTACAACATGTCAAATCAATCCCATCAATCACCTCTCATGTCAAGTACAAAACCCTATCCCCAAGCAACCCCAAAGTCAACTCTTTCTCACCCTCTCTCTTACACACCCATACTAGTCAAGTACACCATCACCTCACATCCATCAACCATCACTCCTTTTACAACAACCCTCTCTCTCTCTCTCTCACTTCTCCAACACATTTTCCAAGCACCAAAATGAGCTCACATCCAAGCTTCCCATGGAGAGAAAAGTGATTTTGTGTGGCCCACCTTCCCATCCCAAAACCTCCATCCTAACCATTCATTTCTCATCTTCCACATCAAAGAGGAACACAAGGGGACCGGCATTTCAACGGACCAAGAAGATCGAAGGTGGGTGCTAATTAGGCTAGGTTTTCATATTTTGATGATGGGCCAAGTGAGGCATACCGATTGATGGTATGGATCTCACTTGGGACCCTAGATATGGCCGATGGCCCACCTTGATTTTATTATCATTCCATGATGGGGCCATTCTCCATGGACCCCATCATGATATTTACTTTCTAGCCTAAAAAGGGGTCATTTAGACCTTACATCTTGGTGGAGAAGGGATCTCCACCGTTAATCTTTGATTTAATGGGCCCACATGCAATGGAACCCACTTGATGTATGATTGGATGCTTGAAACGGAGGGCCCATAGTGCTGGAGTCCCTCCATCACGCATGTCCCTCTATCTCTCTCTCTCTCTCTTCCTCTCTTTTTATTTATTTATGTTTTTGTGTGTGATGAGGTGACCATGTGGCCCACTTGGATAGACCCCACCATGGAACATGTATTCTATCCAAGCCATTTATAGGTGGGGGCCCACTTTATATATGTGATGTACCCCCACCATCCACCATGTGGTGGCCCACCTAAGTAGGGCCCATCTTAAATGTATGTGTTTTCCCTGTAATCGTCCAGCGTCTAGACGTGCACTAGAAAAAACAAGTATTGGCTTGTTTCATAAAGCTTTGGGAAGGGCCATTTGTATAGGCCTCACCTTAATGTATACATTCAATCCACACCGTCCATTCCATTCTTCAGATCATTTTAGGCGTTGAGCCGAAAAAAGACTCTGATCCGAATTTCTGGTGGGCCATAGCATAACAAACTGTGATTTTTACCGTTGAAAAATCACCTGATGATTCTATACGCCAAAACCCCTCAAATATTGGGCTTGTTTGGCTTGTCTTGAGATATGGAGAGCAATGGATGGTGTGGATTCCTCTGATGCGGGCCTCATATGGGAAAACCATGGGAAAACCAATTTCAAAAAATATATATAAAAAAAAGAGAGAGATTAGGCGGCAGCAGCTGCTCCTGCTGCTGATATAACGAACGCCAGCAGTGTCCTGCTGCGTACACGGGCTGGACCGTTGTCCCAGCCGTGGGCCCCACTGTAATGTGTGTAAACATCAACATTGTGCATTTGGTGGGCCACCCTCTAGCCGTGGGCCACCCCTGAAATCAGCCATATACATAGCTCAGGTGGCCCACATCACGGGGAACAGTGTGATTGAACGGCTACCATTGAAACCCTGTCTGGGTTCACTGAAGTTTTGGATTATTATAAAATTTATTTTTCCTTTTTTATCTAGGTCCGTGTGACCTTATCAACGGTTGGTTGTCAGATAAACGTTGCAGTGGGCCCCACGTGGGACCCACCTTCTATTTGGACGTGGATTGGGTGGACTACCACACCAGCTATATAGCTGTGTTGCAGCGTCAGTGGCTCTGTTAGTCCCACTGCTGCTGATGACGTCAGTATATGCAGTGGCCCACCACGTTGTATCTGCACATCCGTACTTATGAAGCCTAGTTATGTGTATGTTTTGGACCCACGTCATCCATCCAGCTAATGGGTGTGAGACCACGTGATATATGTGTTTTAATCTAAATCGTCTATCTTGAGAAGGTGTTGCACCATGACGTATGTGCCTTGCATCCTTACCGCCCACCTGTTTTACATTCACGCTGTTCATCTATTTTATATCTCAACCGCCCATCTATTCGACTAACAACCCAGTTAAGTGGGTTTGATCATGGAGTATGTGTTTTATCCATGCCGTTCATCTGTTTGGGACCCACATGCTGCAAGTGTTTTACCCACACGTGTGGGTCCTATTTCGATGTATTGCATATATCCACACCGTCCAGGTGTATGGGACGGTGGGCCCTAATGTGTGTGGCCTGCCATGGTGTATGTATTATGTCCACGCCATCCTTTGTAATTCACACAGTGCATCTGTTTTATATCCATGTCATCCATTTTATATTCATGTCGTCCATCTTACATAAGGCCCATTTAATGATGCCTAAGTGATGTATTTGTGGACCATTTGTGTGTAGCCCGTTGATGCAGCCCACTTGATGTATACAGAGGCTCATGTGCAGGGCCCACCTACTGTGTATTTATGGCCCATTAGTGAGGCCCATTATAATGTAATTCTGGCCCACATGCCATGGCCCATTTTGATATGTTTCCGGCCTATGCGATTAGGCCCATTGTGATGTATTCAAAGGCCCATGGGTTAAGGCCTATTGTGATATGTTTAAAGCCCATTTGTTAAGGCCCATTATGATATGATTGAGGCCTATGGGATATGACCCATTTGATGTATACATGAGGCCCATGTGATTAGGCCCATTTTGATGTATTCTAAGGCCCATGGGTCGAGGCCCAATGGGATGTATACAGGGTCTATTGTATTGTGCGATTCCGCCATGGGTTATGTAATGACATTTATGGCGGGTCATGCCTTAGAGTATTGATGGTTAGATGTCTACATTGATGGGCAATAATAGTTAGATGTCCTCATTGTGACCTTCCCTTAGGCCTTGTTAGGCCCATTCCAAATTCAATTGTCGATTTTTGATTGCCGATTCGATTGACATGACCGATTTACCGACTCTGATTATTGATCGATCCCGATTGTTGTGACCGATTTACCGATTCTGATTATCGATCGATCTGATTGTCGTGACTGATTTACCGACTTTAATTATCAATCGATCCCGATTGTCGTGATTGATTTGCCGATTCTGATTATCGATCGATCTGATTGACGTGACCGATTTGCCGACTCTAATTATCGATCGATCTCGATTGTTGTGACCGATTTGCCGACTCTGATTATCGATCGATCCCGATTGTCGTGACTGATTTGCCGACTCTGATTATCGATCGATCCCGATTGTCGTGACCGATTTGCCGATTCTGATTATCGCGATTCGATTGACGTGACCGATTTGCCGACTCTGATTATTGATCGATCCCGATTGTCGTGACCGATTTGCCGATTTTGATTATCGATCGATCCGATTGTCGTGACCGATTTGCCGATTCTGATTATTGATTGATCCGATTGTCGTGACCAATTTGCCGACTCTGATTATCGATCGATCCCGATTGTCGTGACCGATTTGCCGACTCTGATTATCGATCAATCCTGATTGTCGTGACCGAGTTGCCGACTTTGATTATCAATTGATCCCGATTGTCGTGATCGATTTACCGATTATGATTATCGATCGACCCGATTGTCGTGACCGATTTGTCGATTTTGATTATCGATCGATCCGATTGTCGTGACCGATTTGCCGATTCTGATTATCGATCGATCCGATTGTCATGACCGATTTTCCGACTTTAATTATCGATCGATCCTGATTGTTGTGATCTATTTACCGATTCTGATTATCGATCGACTCAATTGTCGTGACCGATTTACCAATTTTGATTATCGATCGATCCAATTGTCGTGACCGATTTATCGATTCTGATTATCGATCGATCCCGATTGTCGAGGCCGAGTATCGAAGCCGATTCCAATTGTCGAGGTCGATTGTATAGGTCGACTCCGATTGTTGAGGCCGATTCCGAGTGTCAATTCCGATTGTCGAGACCTATATGATATATATGCGAACCGTAGTTGAGGCCTACTGTGATGTATTCATGGCCCATGGGCAAGGCCCATTGTGGTGTATTCGTGGCCTATGGGCAAGGCCATTGTGATATTTATTAGGCCCATGATGTATGACACATTTGATGTATTCGTAACCATGTGTAGGGCCCACATGTCATGTATTCGAAGCCCACGAGCAGGGCCCACCTGTTGTGTATATGTGGCCCTTGAGTAAAGCCCATGGTGTTGTATATTAGGTCCTTGTGTGAGGCCATGAGTCTACTATATATTAGGCTTTATGTGGGTCATTCCTTGAGGGCAATACTTGTTAAATGTCCACATTGTCGAGATCAATTATCGATGTCGGTCATTGATACCGATTATGAGTATGTGACTACATAGCATCATGATACATGCCCATACGCATCATCTGTATGTTTTTTATGAGATGTGGTTGACCATTGCATATTTCATTAGGTAGATTATTAAGAGACTCCCTGATAGGCGGAGGTTGTCTTACATGAGCGCACGATATGCGTGGGGTTGATGCATGACCGGATTATATGACTCATGCATCTTGCATTGTGTGTCCTAGCGACATCAAGGCTGTAGCCTCCATAGGCATATTGTGGATGGCCAGATGGGGCACCGAAAATCTGTTCTACATGGGGTGCTATAGATATCTCTGGGTGAAAGTCTCTAAACCCTCTTGGTTCCAGAGGTTGCTCCAACGTCTAGACTGAGTGGATGCATGAGCGCATGAGGGCCGTATACCATTAGGCCGCGTCTCTCACTGTGTCGTGGTCGGTTGGAAGGGGGTACGGCCTTACCTGCCCGAGAGGAGGGGGCAATACTAGGCTGAGTCTGACTAGCTTGAGGAATGGGTCTGCTATCGACGAGCCGGGCCCGATATTGGCAGGTGGATAGTGAGGTCTCTTCCACTCACCTTGTTGCGCGCGATGGGCGACAATCTGGTTTGGAGTGTAATAGACCTCGGTGATTTCTCCAGAGAGGAACCGTACTGATATGTGGACTTATTGAGCAGGAATTGCATACTCATTTATTCATTCATTCACTATCCACTTGGGCTGGTAGTACGTAACTATTTGTTACGTGTACCATCGCATGACCAGGATTTCGGTTGGGCGCGTGACTAACCTGAGATCAGGAGTTTACCACATTGAGTCTGACTATCCAAATTTAGGTATGGGACTGGTTTGGATAGAAGTCCCTTGTAGTGGACCCCATAGCCTGCGATACTACGCACTATCATCCCGACTTCACATTCCAGCATGGTCATTTCATTCGCACCACATACTACATTGCATCTGCAGTACTTAGCATTTTTGGTTACTATGTTTTTGCGCTTATATGGCTTAGATGAGATTGATTGTATTCGTAGTTCGTCAGGATTTGCATATTACATTACATCCTCAGCATCTGTTTTTGTCTTGTTATGTGTTGCATCGCATAGCCTTGGTACGGCTGATAGCACTTATGGACTTCTAGTATATTTCCGTTTACGCTGATATCATATGATTCATGATCTTGTCAGTATTTCTACTTATTCCGATGATGTATGATTTATGAGTTTTATGGTATACTTGACACTTATCTTGTACACACACTTTCACCACCCTCTAAGCTTTTGTAAGCTTATGCACGATAGATGCGTGCAGGTGGCGTTAGATTACAGCAGCGTTGAGCTTGGAGCATACAGCTGTCTTCTGGAGTTTTGAATTTTGACATATGTATTTCCCTTTCAGCATTGTATTCAAATATTTATATTAGTGGATATGTGATGATGATGTTGCCTTTGTGATTTGGGTAAACTTGTGGTTATGCTCCATACAAAAAAAATCATACTAAAAATCCCCCTTGTAGTATCCCAGGATCGGAATCTAGCGCATGCACGCTGGGAGCTGAGAATGGGGTACTATGGAGGCTGTCAACACCGGATTCGGTGATCGAAAATTTTGTGAGCCCGGTTTCCGAGTTTAGGGCGTGACAAAGGTAATACCTGAAGAAGAAATTCTGAGTCTTTTCCAATGATCTCAGTGTGAAGATGGGTTAACATAAGAATTAAACCAACAGAAAGTAAACTATCCTAAACAGTGAAAAGCAAACTATTCTAAAAAGAGGAAAATAAACTACCCTAATCTTATGAAAGCGATAAATCTACCTTTACCTTCATCAGACTAGGAGATTAATCCTGGTAAACAGGATCACTTAGAGGTATGGACATGTCCTCTGAATCAAATTTCTCAACAAATGGCTTTAATCGATGTCCATTCATTTTGAAAATATTGTCATTGTTTGGATTCTAAATACCGACGGCCCCATGAGGATAAACATTAGTAATAGTGAAAGGGCCGGTCCAATGAGATCAGAGTTTTTTCGGAAAAAGATGTAGCCGAGAATTGTACTAAAGGACCTTCTGACCTGGTGTAAATGATTTTTGAAGAATGTATTAGTTATGAAACATCTCCATCCCGTCCTTATAAATTCTCGAATTCTCATATGTATCATTCCGGATCTCTTCAAGTTCATTCAACTGAAGTTTACGTAGCGAGCCAGTATTGTCCAAATTGAAGTTCAAATTCTTGATAGCCCTATAGGATCTATGTTCCAACTCTATAGGTAAGTGGCAAGCCTTTCTGTAGACAAGTCTAAAATGAGACATTCTAATAAGGGTCTTAAATGCAGTACGGTAAGCCCACAAAGCATCGATCAATCGGATTGACCAATCCTTACGGTCAGGGTTAACCATTTTTTCTAAATATGTTTAATTTTCCTATTGAAAATCTCAGCTTGCCTACTTGTTTGTGTGTGGTGTGGAGTGCTCACTTTGTGGGAGATGCTGTATTTCTTCATTAAGTTTGCAAATAGCCTATTATAAAAATGTGAACCTCCATCACTAATGATGGCTCAAGGCGTTCCAAACTGAGAAATGATATTCTCTTTTAAGAATTTAATGACCGTTTGATGATCATTGTTCTGGCACGAGATTGCTTCAACCCATTTAGTGACATAGTTTACCGCTAGCAAAATATACAAATTTCCAAAAGATTGGGGGAATGATCCCATGAAATCGATGCCCCAGCAATCAAATGCTTCAATGATCAGAATAGGGTTTAAGGGCATCATATTTCGATGGGATAATGCTCCTAATTTCTGACAACGCTCACAAGCTTTGTAGAACTCATGAGTATTCTTAAACATAGTAGGCCAGTAAAAGCCATACTGTAGAATTTTGGCCGTGATCTTTTTGGCAGAAAAGTGACCACCACAGGCTTGAGAATGACAGAAGGAGATGACACTTTGGTGTTCATTGTCTGGCACACATCTCCTTAAAATTTGGTCTGGGTAATATTTAAACAAATATGGATCATCTCAGAAGAATTTGCGTACCTCGGTAAAGAGTTTTTTCTTATCTTGCGTAGTCCAATATGTTTGCGTGAAACCTATGGCAAGATAATTAGCAATATCTGCAAACTAAGGTGAATGTGAGACTTTAAATAGTTGTTCGTCAGGGACCATGTCATTTATATGCATCGTCTCAAGGGAATCAGAGAGATCAAGGCAGGAAAGATGGTCAACCACCACATTCTCTACTCCCTTTTAATCTTTTATTTCCAAATCAAATTCTTGGAGTAGGAGGATCCAACTTATCAAGCGGAGCTTAACATCATTCTTAGAAAGAAGATACCTGAGCATCGCATGATCTGTGTAGATGATGATCTTGGATCCGATCAAGTAGGACTTAAATTTGTCCAAAACGAATGCTACGGCTAAGAGTTCCTTTTCCGTAGTTGAGTAATTCACTTGGGTAGGATTTAGAGTTCTACTTACGTAGTGTATAACATAGGGCTTCTTCTCTTTTCTCTGGCCTAAGACTGCCCCAAGAGCATAGTCAGACGTATCACACATAATCTCAAAAGGAAGGTTCCAGTCAGGTGGCTGCATGATAGGTGTAGTGGTTAACATGCCCTTGAGCTTAGAAAAAGCTTTCTAGCATTGCTCAGTTCACTCGTATGGTACATCCTTTTGAAGTAGATTACATAAAGGACGAGAGAGGTGACTAAAATCTTTTATGAATCTCCTATAAAATTCGGTGTGTCCTAAGAAGGATCGCACATCTCGTATGTTTTTGGGTCAAGTAAGTTAGAGATAAAATAAATCTTAGCCTTATCTACCTCAATTCCTTTGAATGAGATGATATGTCCAAGGACACTCCCCTTATGAACCATGAAGTGACACTTTTCCTAATTTAGTACCAAATTCTTTTTCTTACACCACTTCAACACACATTTAAGATTCTCCAAACAATCGTTGAAGGATAGACCAAAGACAGAGAAGTCATCCATGAAGACCTCTAAATATTACCCCACTATGTCAGAAAAAATACTCGTCATGCATTGCTGAAAAGTGGTGGGGGCATTATATAGTCCGAATGACATCATTCGCTAAGTAAAAGTGCGAAAAGGATATGTGAATGTGGTCTTTACCTAATCTTTAGGGGCTATCTCTATCTGGTTGTAGCCCGAATACCCGTCAAGAAAACAGTAATAGGAGTGACCAGCTAGCCTTTCCAAGATTTGATCAATGAAGGGCAAAGGAAAGTGGTCCTTATGACGATATTCAACTTTCTGTAGTTAATGCACATTCTCCAACTAGTAGTGACTCTAGTTAGCACGAGTTCATTGTCAGCATTGGCTACGATGGTGATTTCGAACTTCTTAGGAACCACCTAAGTTGGACTGACCCATTGGCTATTGGATATAGGGTATAGAATACCCACATCCAATAATTTAAGTACCTCCGCCTTGACCACTTCCTTCACGTTTGGATTTAACCTACATTGTGGTTGCCAGGAGGTCTTCGCATTATCCTCTAGATAAATGCAGTGAGTACAAATTAAAGGTTCAATTCCCTTGAGAACCACAATCAACCATCTAATGGCTCCTTTGTGCTAAATGAGAGTAGAGATAAGCATACTCTCCTATTCTGGCTCATGGTGGGAAGAAATCACCACCGGGTATGTCTCATCTTTATCTAAATAAATATATTTCAATTCAGAGGGTAAAAGTTTTAGGTCAAGCTTCGATGCCTTGAGGTTACACGGTAGAGGCACTACATCAGTTTGGGGCAATTTTTCAAATTGTAGCCTCCACCGATTAGCTTCAAGTACTGGCGCAGTATCAAGCATGGTTCCTATCTCCTTAATCATATCATCATCTAAATCATGGGAGTGTGCCAGACACGTCTTTAGAGGGTCAGAGGATAATGTCAGAAGTGTTCTATCTTTCACAAAAGAATCAATCAATTTAACATCGTGGGCATCGTCATCTTTCTATGACTGTTTGCCCGTATGGAAAAATATATTTAACTCCAATTTCATATTTCCAAAAGATAAACTCATGACTCCATTCTTGCAATTAATGATTACATTTGATGTAGCAAGGAATGGGCGACCAAGGATGACGGGAATTTAAGTGCTTATATCCACGATTGGTTGAGTATCCAAGATGATAAAATCTACTGGGTAGTAGAATTTGCCAATCTGGACCAACACATCCTCAATTATCTCTCTCGGTACATGAACTGAACGATCGACAAGTTGTAACGTAGTCCAGGTAAGTTTTAATTCACCTAGACCCAATTGTTCGTAGACCAAGTATGGGATTAGATTTACGCTCGCTCTTAAGTCGAGAAGTGCATGCTCAATTCGATAATTCCCAATTATATAAGCGATGGTTGGGCTAGCGGGATCTTTGTACTTTTGTGGCATATCTTGCTTTAGGATGACACTCACTTTCTCTGTTAAAAAGATTTTCTTTTGAATACTTTGTCATCTTTTTATCGTACATAAGTTTTTCAGAAATTTTGCATATAAAGGTATTTGTTTTACGACATCAAGTAGAGGAATATTGACCTTCACTTCTTTTAACACCTCTAGAATGTCTTGAGAGTTGGAGAGAGATTTTAGTGCAATCGGCTTGTCTTGAATTTTCGGTTCTAATTCTTGTGGAGCAATGCTAGGTCTATCAGTTTCGTCTATTTCCGGGTCCTTAAACTTTTCAGCCCTTACCAGAATAGATTTGTCAATTGTTTTCCCACTCCTAAGGGTGGTGATAGACTTAACTTGCTCCATTTGATTTGAGGAGCTTGGATCACTTATTTTGTATTACGGTTTAGGATTGGGGAAAGGTTGAGCTGGAAGAATCCCTTTCTCCCCAATTGTTAAGTATGACTCTATCCTTTGAATTGACGACGCAAGCGTTCCCAATGCTGATCTGATATCCTAGAATGCTTGTGCTGAATTCTAATTAAGTAGCTCTTGGTCTTGAATATATTTTTGAACTGGGTCCTCCTAAGGTTTTCCTTGATTTGGAATTTGATTAGGGAATCGTTGAGGAGTACCAGTTTGTCCATTCCTCCAACTAAAGTTTGGATGATTTCTCCAACTAGGATTGTATGTATTGGAGATGGGTCCATTGAAAGGCCTTTAGTAATTATTCACGGCATTAGATTGCTCATTCAGTACCTCTTGAAAAGCAGGTATTGTTTGGCAATTTTCAGTTGTGTGAATGTTGCAAGCACAAATACCGCAAACAGTTTCCTTAGCCTTATCCTTCTTTAATTTCTTGGCCTCGAATTTTCTTATGAGATTACCCACTTTAGCATTGATATCATCATCCTCTTTCAGAAGCTATATTCTGCCCCTCCTTTGATTAAGCGGGCCAGAGGTGGTGCTCGATTTTGGGGAGACGTCCCATGGTTGTGCGTTTTCAGCAAGTCTGTACAAATAATCTCACACATCATCGACATTTTTGTTCATGAATTCCCCATTGCACATTGTCTCAACCAGTTAGCGTATGGAGGATGTTAGTCCATCATATAAAAAGTGTGTAATGCACCACGTTTTACAACCATGTTGTGGGCATGAACTGACAAGATCCTTGAACCGCTCCCAACATTGGAAGAATGTTTCATCTTCCTTTTAGGTGAAGTTCATGATTGTCTTTCTGAGGGTGTTCATTTTATGGTGTGGAAAATTTTTCTTTATGAACTCTATTGTCATATCGTTCCATCTACCAATAGATCGAGGACGTAGTGAATGCAACCATGTCTTAACTTTCTCATTCAAAGAAAAAGGAAAGAGTTTCAGCTTGACTGTGTCCTCAGTCATGTTAGGAAAATATAAAGTGGCTATAATCTCATCAAACTCTTTCATGTGCAAATATGAATTTTCATATTCAAGTCCATGAAATTTTGGAAGGAGTTGGATCACCCTTAGCTTGATATCCTTATGTCCTGTATTTTCTGAAAAATCTATGCATGAGGGCGTGCTCACCCTCGCTGGTTGTAAATAATCTCATAAAGTACAAGGTGAGGGTGCTTGATGCACCTTATTCTCATCCTGGATTTCCTCAACCCTAGGTTGAAGTTGATTTTGAGGTTGATTGGTCGGTTGATTGGCATCCATAACTTTAGTTAACTCTGTGGATTTCGAGTGGTGTCTAATCCTGTGATGGATAGATAACCCCTCAACCAATCCTCCTTCACTTAAGAGACGTCGAGTGTTGTCACGGACTCACTTGGGCATGAAACACTCTCAGCCCTCAATTTCAAAATCTAACCTAAACCTTAAAAAAATAAAAAGAAATAGAAAGAGAGAGAATTAGAAAGAAGTTACCAAATTAGAAGGTTTTATGTTAGGATCCTGTAAAAGAAAAAAGGAAAGTGAATTAGTTTCTAAAAAGGAAATAAGGAAAGTAACCTAGTTTTTAAAAACAAATTAGGAAAGTTTCTAAAAATGAAAAATGAAAGTTTTTAAACCTAGAAATATAAAGCTAAGTTAGTTTCTAAAATTATTTAGAAAAATTTTTAACCTAAAAATAGAAAGTAGAAAAACCTTAATCTTAAACTAATTCTAAAACTAGTTAATCTCAGAAAAAAGCAACCATTAATCCCCGGCAACGGTGCTAAAAACTTGTTCACAACCCCAAGTGTAGGATCGCGATGTAGTAATAATCTCGGTGAGACCGAGGTCGAATCCACAGGGACTAATCTCGTGAGTATTCTGAAAGCAACTAGAAGTAGAACTAGAAGAAGATGTAAGCCTAAATCTCAAAGTGTAGTGAGAGTAATTGTGAATTATTAACTAAAACTTGTAAATTTAAAAGTGGGAACTAGGGTTTCCAAGGATCCACTTATAGCAATCAGGGAGATCTATTACTTGATTTAAGGACATAACTGGAATCAGAGTCATATCCTATCCAGTTGGAAAATATCTCAATAAAACCAAATCTGAACTTCCCTTAACGTAATTCTCAATGGATGAGAGTTGTGAGAACTGGAAGTGATTCCATCACCTAGCCATGTCTAGGAGATTATGATAAATAATAGGATATACCACTTCACAACCAACATATGAGAATTGTGAATATTAGAAGGGATTCCATCACCCAACCATGCCAAAGGGATGATGGTGAACAACAGAATTTCCTAACTTCACAATCTCAATACATGAAAAGAAGATACTCAAAGCTATTGCAAATCTATTGTAATTTAAGTCACAACAAATCATTAAGAACTAAAAGTATTCCTTAAATATCAAACTAAAATCAAAGAGAATTCAACATGAACATGAATCAAAGCAATAGAAACATCCCATCACACTATAAGCTTCACCTCTTAGCCCTAGTTAAGAGGTTTATCCAATCATAGACATGATTGGATCTAAAATCCTAGAAGAAAACATGAAAAACTAAGGAAAAATGAAGAAAAATGCTTGGCGATGGCTCTCCACCCTCGTGCTTAGCTCCTCCAAATCCAAGATAGATGCCTAGGGATGCCTTGGGGACTCCTATTTATAGTTGTGCAACACCTCCTTTTGCACCTCCTTGGAAAAATTCAGAAATTGCCTCAAATTTATGCACTCCACGTAACTCTGCATAACTTTGAGTGATTCGTTCGATGACATCGAACTGACTTCAATGTCATCGAAGGTGTCTTTTATTCGTGCTTTTTCTGTGCTTTTGTAGCTTCATCCGGACTCTGTATCCTTCTATGTCATCGAACCTACTTTCGATGTCATCGAGCATTGTTCGAGGAATCAATAAAACGTCCAAAATAGTCTAAAGAGTTATAATCAAATTTCTTCAATAAATTTGATGTCATCGAAGAGGCCTTCGATGTTATCGAGCAAGTCTTCGATATCATCTAGAAAAAAAAAGAAGAAGAAGCAAGCTTCACACATGAATACGCAAGCCACTACCTGATGGAACATCGTAATTAAAGGAAAATGTCAGCACAATGTCATGCCATCACCGATACATCACGCGACTTTAGTATAGTCAATAGTGCAGTAAGTTTTAAGGATGAAATTTTATTAAGGGGAGTAGAATGTAACATCCCATTTTTTTAATGGTAGGTATCCTAAACCCCACTGTTTTCCATAATGTGGTCCACCTGAGTTCTGAATCAACCTAATTTTTTGGCACATGCCTTAATATGGATGAACAAGACCAATGGGCGGATTAGATTTGTTACAACATCTTTGTGAGGCCCACAATCATTTTTTTGAAGAAAAGAACGCACGTTACCATGAAACGCTCGATTTTCTCTCTCCTATCCATCCTTCTTTGCCGCTCCAACCGTCCGCACTACTCGATCCAGTCTTGTATGCCCTCTTGCAAATGGGACCTACCTCACCAATCCGACCCGTCCATCAGATTCAGAATCCAGAGAAACTTTGCCATGTAAAGTTACCTCCATCGTTGTTGCTAGCTATACGACCACTATAGATCATGATCCTTTCCATTTTCAAGTTCTTGACCCAACAAGAATCTACAAAACTGGTGGATAAGTTTGATTTCTCATCCTACACCTCAGTGGGCCCCACTTACAATCACAAATTTGAGCTTCCCAACCTATAACAGAAAGACCGTTCCGCATTGTGCTAGTGGCAAAATCACACATGACCTTCTTTCTCAACGATTCTCAAGAAATCCTCCCCCTAATCCCAATCATTTGAAACCTTTGAATCCAATAGTTGTCCTCACCTCAATGGTCTCTGTATGAACAACCAATCAAATAGAAACCTATCTTACCATTCTTTCATGTTTTCGTGTACAATAGTTGCATAACCAACCATTCGAACCCATTGGCCAATCACATCCTAAGCTTCGACTTTTGGCTATGGAAAACTCCTTTAGAGCAATTTGGACCGTCTATTAGCCTCTGAATGAAGAACCACTGACTGCAAAACTGCTATTAATGTGGCCCATCTTCCCCGTCAAGCAATGCAAAACGTGGATCTAAGTGGGGTTCATGATTCAGGATTTAAGTTGTTGTTGCAAAGCTTTTATGATCCCCAACAAATCACTAGACTTCTGTCAAACACTTCAGATCTTCTCTAATTACGTAAGTAATCTTCCTCGTTGAAAACATTATGTTAGGTTGAGTTTGTAAGTGTTATGGTCTCATGCTCCTTAGATTGTCAAATTTTGTTGTGCCAAAACCTCTATCTGTGTCTTGTGTTTGTATATTGATATATATATGATCAAGACACTGCATCACAATGGTTCAAGACATCTACGGTGCTCTGTTTCAAGAAATGTAAAGTCATGTGCTTTAAGCATCAATGTTCAGAACTACATCGATAAGAAGAGTACATTTCAAGACTCAAGTACAACTCAAGATGAAGTTTAAGTTCAAGCTTTCGAAGATCTCAAGATCAAGCTACATCAAGATAGAGATCTCAAGCTTCATAAGGTTCAAAGGTCAACCTACATCTGAAAGGATGAAGTTCAATGTTCATACTTCATGTCCCAGGTATGATTGACCTTAGATTGACCTTAAGGTAGGTCATTTTGTATACATAATTCAAAATAAATTTATTTATATGAATTGGTCTGTTCTAAGACTAGTCCTGGACCTTGTTCGACTAGTCCTAGCATTGGTTCGACCAGTCCAAGAAATTCCACGACCAGTCCTAAGTTGTTGAAGATTTTTAAAAATTTTTGGTTACTCTACGACCAGTCCTAGAGACTTTTCAACTGGTCGTAGGGAGGTCACGACTCGACCTTCGACCAGTCCTAGAACTATGACTCAAACTCTAACAACCAAACCTGGTTGTTTACGACCAGTCCTGGGTCAGCTACGACCGGTCATAGGTGGTCCACGACCAGTTGTAGACTCCCTAAGACCAGTCGTAGAACGGTTTTCAAAGATCGCGCTTAAAAATTCAAAATGTCGTTGAAGCTACCACCAGTCGAAGTTTCCCTCAGACCAGTCATAGACGTAATTTTTGCTTCTATAAATTGAGCACGAATCTCAGAATTTCATAACTCAATTTAAAGAAATTCAAGGCTTCACTCTGAGATAAGTTAGTGTCCATTTTAAGCTACTTTGTGCATAATTAATATTTTCTTTTGTTAGCTTATTTTTATTTGATTTTGATCTACATTCCAATATAATTTGAAAAGGAAAAATTCTGTAATTCCTTCTTATTGGAATCAAAATCAAATAGAGCTAGCCCATTTGATTTAATTTAAAATCAATTAGAACTTAGAACCATTTTAAGTGAGTATTGGACATTGAACGTTGATTCGAACTTCTACTTCGATTGGTTCTTCTGGGCTGCTACGAAAGGAGAAATCCAGGTATTTTACGTTTATGTAAAATTTCTATTCTTTTGGTTTGTGTTTGAGATTCGCCAGAAAAATCTCATTATGTGGTTATCTGAGAAGAGCTAGAAAACTCAGGTAGTGTAGGTTTTTGGATTGTGTAAGCCCAAGTTAAAAAGACAATTGTGAAGGTTTTAAGTGAACCTGTGAAACTTATTTTGTTAGTGAACGCTAATATCCCCTGTGTGAGGATATTAGGAGTGGAGTAGTATTCTGTGTGGCTGTTGTGAAACAGTTGGTGTACACACAGGCGAACCACTATAATTCTTTATCTTGTGGTTTGAATGCTTATTTAAGTTTTATATCTTTTATCATTCAAGTTTGTGGGATGTATGTGTGGATGTGAATGTTGTAAAATTTACATTTCAAGCAAGTGTGAGTAATGTTGTAATAATTTAGATTTAAATTCTTGCAATTTATTTCAATTCCTTGCTATTTATTTATTTCTCTTTAGATTGAGTTTTTGATACAAATGACGTTCTAGAAATAAGGTTGTCTTGCCATAAACCCTTGGTTTTTATGGTGTAAGGTTGTCCTTAGAACTGAATTCGTATCAACCTCTCAATACTTATTTATTGAGGTTGATTTTATTTCAGCATTGTGAATTGATTTATTTTATTTAGCTATCTCTTTCTTTTATTCCGCTGTTATAATTATAATTTGGCATCATCCTATTCACCCCCCCTCTAGGACGTATAGCTAGGCAATTTCAAGTGGTATCAAAGCCTAATAGCTCACTCTTATTGCTTTTTATTTAGATTTATTTCCTGAGCTAACGATCTAAGCTATATAAAAGATGTTAAATTTTGATAGCCTATTAGTCACTAGGCCTCCACCTTTTGATGGCTCCAACTATGCCTATTGGAAAGCCAAGATGAGGATCTTCCTTAAATCAATGGATGAGAGTGCATGGTAAGTCACAGTGACTGAATGGAATTCTCCTACCACTGAAGTGACTGAAATCGATGGTTCAAAATCAATAAGAGTAACTCCTTATTTCTCTTAGACCACACTTCAGAAAAATGAGAGTAATGCCAATGCAAAAGCACTGAATGCAATCACTTGCGCACTATCACCGGATGAGTTTAAAAGAATCATATCTTGTGATACTGCAAAGCAAACCTGGGATATATTAGAAATGACACACGAGGGTACTACAATTGTAAAAAAATCTAAAGTCCAACTCTTCATAACCAAATTTGAAGAAATTCATATGGAGGAAAATAAAATGTTTATGGACTTTTACACAAGATTAAATAACATTGTAAACTCAATGTGGGGTCTTGGCGATAAAATCCCAGAAAGTAAAGTGTCTGCAAAGATACTACGCCCTCTTCTTAAACGGTTCAACTCTAAAGTAACCGCGATCTAGGAACTTCATGATATGGACAATATGAGGGTAGAAGAACTAGTTGGTTCTTTATAAACCTATGAGTTAAACTTTAAAGCTCCTAAAAGTAAATCCATCGCTCTTAAATCTTCTAAAGGTATCTCTTAAGAAAACTCGGATTTAGAAGATTCTGAAGACGATATGGCTCTTTTAGCGAAAAAGTTTTACAAGATTTTCAAAAGCAAAAAAAGGATAGATTTTCAAAAATCAAATGATAAGAAGATATCTAAATCTAAATCTAAAAATTGGAAGTCTTTGAAAGATAGTCAATGTTACAACTGCCAAGAGTATGGACACTTAGCAAATAAATGTCCTAAAAAGGATAAAACAAAAAGGAAGGGTATGTTGGCTACTTGGGATGAATTGTCTGATCCTGAACCTTCTTCTGAATCAGAAGATTCTGAAACTGAGTTGAGCAATGAAATTAAAGCCCTTATGACTCTAGCTAAGTTCACTTTTTCAGATCATGATGATTCAACTAGTGAGGAAAATCTGAACAGTGAATGTGAAAATGAAGAGGATCTTCAAGATGCTTATAATGCCCTATACAAGGAAAGTTGTAAAATTGCTATCAAACTTAAACTTCAAAAAGAAAAGTTTTTTAAACTCAAAGAATGTTTTGAATCTCTTATTTTAGAAAAATCTCAAATTTCAGATTGTTTTGAAAAATCAAAATGCGATTTAGAATTCAAAACCTCCCTGATTGAAAATCTGAATTCTGAAAATGAGAAATTTAAAAATGAAGTATCTTCTCTTCTGAGTTTAAAGGACACATGGAGATATGCCCAAGGTGATCCAAAGTTAGAAAAACTATTATCCGGATCAAGAAAATGTGGTGATAGATCCGAGTTGGGCTATGATAAGAATATATCTCTTAAACAAAAGAATACTCCTCCTAAGTTTATCAAAGGAGAGACCTCAAACTCAAAAGGAAAAAGTACTTATCAAGGTTTTTCTAAAAATACAAAAACTTTTTAAAAACCTAAAAGCAGCTATGTCAATCAGAACTGAAACCCACTAGCTGAAAAAATAGTTGATTTACTCAAGGAGCTCTTAAAATCTAACTCAGCAGGTCATTCTTACAACAACAGACAAAAGAATACCAACTATACTCCTAAACCCAAAATAGTTCTGAAATGGGTTCCTAAAGTTGCCTGCTTAGTTGCCCACACTGCTTTCAAAGCAACAAACCATTCAAAGTGGTACCTAGATAGTGGATGCTCCAAGCATATGACAGGCGACAAGGTTTTATTCACCGATCCAAAAGATATGATTAATGGGTCTGTCACATTTGGTGATGGTAGCAATTGCAAGATTATTGGCAAAGGTACGGTCCAACTCTATAACCTCCCTTTATTTAAAGACGTTTTATATGTTGACGGGCTAAAACATAACCTGTTAAGCATATCTCAAATATGCGATAACAACCATAGTGTGAAAATTTTCAATCAAGGTTGTGAAATAATAAACAAAAAGGGTTCTGTTATATTAACTGGTCTTAGAACTTCTGAAAACTGCTATATTGTAAGCGATGGTAGCTCATCTAATCAATCGTGCTACATGGTCCATACTGAGGAGACAAATTTATTGCATAAACATCTTGGACATGTACACTATCGGAATTTATACAGATTGAGCAAAGGAGAACTAATTAAAGGTCTACCAAAGTTGCAAAAAGTAAGCAAAATATGTGGTGAATGCCAGTATGGTAAACAAACTAGGAGCTCTCACAAAAAGGTGAACTTCAATGCCACATCAAGACCACTCGAGCTGCTCTACATGGATCTTATAGGACCAACCAGAACGGAGAGTCGAGGTGGTAAAAAATACATCTTGGTTATCATAGATGATTATACCAAATTCACTTAGGTTACATTTTTAAGGGATAAATCAGAAACCCTTAATGAAGTGAAAAAGATCATCAAACGAATCCAAATTAAAAAAGGTTCTCATGTCAGTAAGTTCCGTAGTGATCATGTATCTGAATTCGAGAATAGTAGTTTTGAGAAATTCTGTAGCGATTAGGGAATATCATATGAATTCTCTGCGCCCAAAACACCACAACAAAATGGAATTGTGGAAAGAAAAAATAGAGTGCTTCAAGAGATGTGAAACGTAATGTTAAATAGTATGAAGCTCCCTAGAAATCTTTGGGCTAAAGCAGTGAATACCGCCTGCTATATTATTAACTGGGTTTATACTTATAAATCTAAAAATAAAACAGCTTACGAACTTTGGTTTGATAAGAAGCCTACTGTCAAATACTTTTGAGTTTTTGGCAACAAGTGCTATATTTTACGTGACCGTGAAAATTTTGAAAAGTTTGACACTAAGAGTGATGATGGAATCTTTTTAGGATACTCTTTAAACAATCGTGCATATCGTGTACTGAACAACAGGACCGGTGTAATTCAAGAGTCCATTAATGAGGTCATTGATGATTAATTGAATACACCTGCCCCTAGTCCAGATTATGATGAAGTTCTTTTAATTAAGAAACTAGATAATTCATCAAATCAAGTTAATTCTAAATTAAGGATTGTTAAAGATCATCCAACTACTCAGATTCTTGGAAACCCTCTCACTAGTGTGCGCACTCGTAAGCAATTAGAAGACATATGTAATTATGTATGCTTTACATCCCAAATTGAACCGGCTAATGTAAAAGAAGCTCTTTCTGACGAAAACTGGATAGTTGCCATGCAGGAAGAACTTAATTAATTTGTTCGTAATGATGTCTGGTATCTCGTTCCTAGACCTAAAGATAAACACATTATCGGAACAAAATGGATTTTTAAAAATAAGTCTGATGAACTTGAAAATATAATTTGAAACAAGGCAAGATTGGTTGTACAAGGGTATACTCAAATTAAAGGCATCGATTACGATAAAACCTTTGCCCCAGCTGCTCGCCTTGAATCAATCAGACTTTTTATATCCATTACATGCTATAGAAAATTTAAGATTTATCAAATGGATGTAAAGAGTGCCTTTTTGAATGGCGATTTACATGAAGAGGTATATGTTGAATAACCTACAGGGTTTAAAGACCCTATGTTAACTGATCATGTATACCGTCTTAAAAAGGCTCTCTATGGTCTAAAACAAGCTCCCAAGGCATGGTATGAGAAATTGACTAAGTTTTCACTCAGTCATAATTTTCAAATGGGTAGTGTCGATAAGACGCTTTTTGTTAAGAAACACAACAATGATGTTTTAATGGTTCAGATCTATGTTGATGATATTATTTATGGATCAACTTGTACTAACATGACTATTGAGTTTACAGATTTAATGAAATCTAAGTTCGAGATGAGCATGGTTGGAGAATTAAATTATTTCTTAGGTTTGCAAGTAAAACAATAACCTGATGAAATTTTTATTTTTCAAACCAAGTATGCTTTGAACTTGATTAAAAGGTTCGGATTTGAGAATGGTAAGAATTTTGATACTCCCATGAGTACAACTTTAAGACTCTCAAAAGACTCTACAGGTAAAGATGTAGATCCTAAATTGTATCGTAGCATGATTAACAGTTTACTTTATTTAACTGCTAGTAGACCTGATATTGCTTTTAATGTTGGTATTTGTGCTAGATATCAGTCTAATCCTAAAGAATCTCATTTAACTGCTGTCAAGTGAATTATGCGATACATCGCAAGTTCTGCTAATTTAGGTCTTTGGTATCCATATGTTACTAGTGCTCAGTTGGCTGGGTACTCAGATGCTGATTGAGTTGGTAATATAGATGACAGAAAATCAACCAGTGGTGGTTGTTTTTATATTAGAAATTACTTGGTTTCTTGGTTTAGCAAGAAGCAAAGTCCTATATCGCTTTCCACTGCTGAGGCTGAATACACCGCAGTAGGAAATGCATGCACTCAGCTTGTTTGGATGAAACATATGTTAAGCGATTATTAAATTGCACAGGACTCAATGGTTTTATATTGCGATAATTTCAATGCAATAAATATTTCTACAAATCTAATCCAGCATTCACGTACCAAGCATATTGACACTATGTATCATTACATTTGTGAATTAGTGAAAGAAAAAATAATATATGTAGAATACATTCCAACCGAGGCTTAACTTACTGACATTTTCATGAAACTGCTCGACAAAAGTAGGTTCAATAAATTAAAGTTTGACCTTGGTATGTGCAATTTATATTGAATATTCTTGCATAATTGTAACATATTGTCTATATGTTTATGTATTTTTGTGGTTAAAATTTTAAATTAGCTGAAAATTGTAATTTTTTGGCCAGTACTCGACCAGTCGTGGTCATACACGATCAGTTGTGGTACGACCGATGATCCTCCTTCTGATGATGTGAATATGGATGATATTTTCGATGAACTTGATTCAGATTCTGGAAATGATCCTGACTATGAGCCATCTGAGTTTGTTGCTCGTCTTCGTGCTCTAGAGGAGAAGGTAGAGAATATGAATGTTGCCCATGATCTTCAGTTTAAATATATGCGCAAGTATCTTAGGCGCTTGAACAAGGGGATCCATAAACTTGATCCTACCATTCCTGCTCCATCTTTAGGATCTGATTGAGTAATTTTAATTCTTGGTCTATATTAACTTTTATACTTATGTTGGATTGTGCACTTTAGTTAGTTTGCTGACTTTTTAGTTAAACTGGTAAATGGATTGGGAACTTTTACTTGCTTATATATTGTCGATTAAATCCATCTATTACTCCATCTTTTAATCCTTTACATTGTTTCTTCCTTTGTCATTTTGTGACAAAAAGGGGGAGAAGGCTTTTGGAAGCTCTTTTGGAAGCTTTTGGTTTGATTGCTTATGGATATGAGTAGTTCTATAATATGTGTAAAAATCATTATATTTTTAATATGTGTGCTGCTACTCAGGGGGAGTAAGTATAGATGAATGTTGTGTGCTTACTAGTTTATGACAACTGGTGCATGATTCTTTATTATGCATGTGGTGCTTCTCTTATTTTTATATGAGTGTCTTTGGTCACAAATTTGACAAAGGGGGAGATTGTAAGTGCTATCATCTCATGCTCCTTTGATTGTCAAATATTATTGTGCCAAAACCTCTATCTGTGTCTTGTGTTTGTATGTTGATATATATATGATCAAGACACTGCATCACAATGGTTCAAGACATGTATGGTGCTCTGCTTCAAGAAATGTAAAGTCATGTACTTTAAGCATCAATGTTCAGAACTACATCGATAAGAAGAGTACATTTCAAGACTTAAGTACAACTCAAGATGAAGTTTAAGTTCAAGCTTTCGAAGATCTCAAGATCAAGCTACATCAAGATAGAGATCTCAAGCTTTATAAGGTTCAAAGGTCAACCTACATCTGAAAGGATGAAGTTCAATGTTCATACTTCATGTCCCAGGTATGATTGACCTTAGATTGACCTTAGGATAGGTCATTTTTTTATACATAATTCAAAATGAATCTATTTATATGAATTGGTCTGTTCTAAGACTAGTCCTGGACCTTGTTCGACTAGTCCTAGCACTGGTTCAACCAGTCTAAGAAATTCCACGACCAGTCCTAAGTTGTTGAAGATTTTTGAAATTTTTTGGTTACTCTACGACCAGTCCTGGAGACTTTTCGACCGGTCATAGGGAGGTCACGACTTGACCTTCAACCAGTCCTAGAACTACGACTCAAACTCTAGCAACCAAACCTGGTTGTCTACGACCAGTCTTGGGTCACTTACGACTGGTCGTAAGTGGTCCACGACTAGTCGTAGACTCCCTAAGACTAGTCGTAGAACGGTTTTCAAAGATCGCGCTTAAAAATTCAAAATGCCGTTAAAGCTACCACCAGTCAAAGTTTTCCTAAGACCAGTTGTAGACGTGATTTCTGCTTCTATAAATTGAGCACGAATTTCAGAATTTCATAACTCAATTCAAAGAAATTCAAGGCTCCACTCTAAGATAAGTTAGTGTTCATTTTAAGTTACTTTGTACATAATTAATATTTCCTTTTGTTAGCTTATTTTTATTTGATTTTGATCTACATTCCAATCTGATTTGAAAAGGAAAAATTCTGTAATTCCTTCTTCTTGGAATCAAAATCAAATAGAGCTAGCCCATTTGATTTAATTTAAAATCAATTAGAACTTAGAACCATTTTAAGTGAGTATTAGACATTGAACGTTGATTCGAACTTCTACTCTGATTGGTTCTTCCAGGCTGGTACGAAAGAAGAAATCCAGGTATTTTATGTTTATGTAAAATTTCTATTCTTTTGGTTTGTGTTTGAGATTTGCCAGAAAAATCTCATTGTGTGGTTATCTGAGGAGAGCCAGAAAACTCAGACAATGTGGGTTTTTGGATTGTGTAAGCCCAAGTTAAAAAGACACAATTGTGAAGGTTTTAGGTGAACCTGTGAAACCTTTTTGTTAGTGAACGCTAATATCACCTGTGTGAGGATATTAGGAGTGGAGTAGCATTCTGTGTGGCTGTTGTGAAACAGTTGGTGTACACACAGGCGAACCACTATAATTCTTTATCTTGTGGTTTGAATGCTTGTTTAAGTTTTATATCTTTTATCATTCAAGTTTGTGGGATGTATGTGTGAATGTGAATGCTATAAAATTTACATTTCAAGCAAGTGTGTGGAATGTTGTAATAATTTAGATTTAAATTCCTGCAATTTATTTCAATTCCTTGCTATTTATTTATTTCTCTTCAGATTGAGTTTTTGATACGAAGGACGTTCTAGAAATAAGGTTGTCCTGCCATAAAACCTTGGTTTTTATGGTGTAAGGTTGTCCTTAGAACTGAATTCGTATCAACCTCTATATACTTGTTTATTGAGGTTGATTTTATTTCAGCATTGTGAATTGATTTATTTTATTTGGCTATCTCTTTATTTTATTCCGCTGTTATAATTATAATTTGGCATCGTCCTATTCACCCCCCCCCCCCTCTGGGACGTATAGCTAGGTAGTTTCAGAGTTAGTTGATGATCAATATGTATGTTAAATTTATTTGAGCATCATTGTTTAAATTGAAATTATTTGAATTTATTTGATTCTCATTATATAGATTAGTTAGAATTGTTTGAGCATCGCACCATAACATGAATTTTATTTAATTTATGTTTCATATTGTAGAGCGTATTTAATTGACTAGTGTTGTGGATGCTCTGCCCTAGAAAGGATCATGTTGTTATGGGTGCTCTGCCCGGGTCATTCCCGAAAAGGATGTTTATTTTGTGTCGTATTTTAAAATTTAATAATTGTGGACATTCGATCCCTGGCCTGTGTTTCATGATGTATGTCATATGCGAATATTCAATCCATGGCCCATGTTCTAGGATATAAGTTATTTTTTTTAT
Source organism: Magnolia sinica (assembly GCF_029962835.1). Taxonomy (NCBI): domain Eukaryota; kingdom Viridiplantae; phylum Streptophyta; class Magnoliopsida; order Magnoliales; family Magnoliaceae; genus Magnolia; species Magnolia sinica. The sequence continues at coordinate 86,331,188 of NC_080575.1, read as the reverse complement.
GTAAGGTTAAGTGAATCTATATACGGGTGCTCTGCCCTGGCCAAGTCAAAAAATGGATCAGAAGTCATTTTGTTTTATTTGATTCCTTTATTAGAATTTCAGTTGTTATTATTAAAATGTTAATGCTCTCTATATTCGGGTTATGGATGCCTAAATAAAATTTTGGTGCACACATTCGTGGGCCATGATCCCCAATAGGTACGAGACCATTCGGGATCGAGAGTCTATCATCATGAAATCACTTCGCATGTTAGGTATGGGATTGACGTTCGTTGTGGTCCTTGGTGCTAAGCTCCTACCTACCCATGATACCACGCACTACGACTCGACCTTTTAGTATTTTCTCTTTTGTAACATGTCTACTTATGATACGTCGTGTTTTGACTTTATTCATTTTCTAGCTATACTTAATGTCAATGTAATATTTCCAACTTTGAGAATGATTTGACCCTATGAGCCGTACTGCTTACACCTCTGTAGATTGTTTTACAGGTATAAAGATGAAATAATGCGAGCAAGCTAGACAAGACATTAGTTTTATTTTTTATTTTAGGATTAGTTTGCATTTTGGATGATGATTTATTATTTAGTTTATTTTTATTCCAATGTAATAAAGATTTGATGATGGTTTAATAAGCTTCCAATTAATAAGAATGGATTATTATTTATTTTCTCTTTTAGTTTGACTCTGGTTACCTTGAAAATGCATGAAAACTATGTGGGTTGCATCGTATGTTTTGTTCAAGTACAACTCATAGTCCTGGAATTTGGGTTCAAGCCTGGCCAACTCGGGTTCCGAATTTTGAGGCGTGACAAAAGGTATGGGTGAAGTATGGTATGAACAAGGCAAAGCCGGTCAGCGTTCTCCACGCAGTTCATTTTAATCTTTCTTCAGAACAGTGTCGTAAAATAGATGAAGAAAAGAAGGTTATGTCTTGTATGCCTTATTCGAGTGCAATTGGCAGCTAGATGTACGCCATGGTCTATACAATACCAGATATTTCACATGCGATGGGTGTTGTTAGCATATATATGTTTAACCCCGGTAAGCAATACTGAAAGACAATTAAATGACTACTTTGATATATTTGAGGTACACAAGATTACATTTTGACATTTGAAAATTCATGGGACAAGTTAGTATGCTATGTGGATTCAGATTAAGTGGGTAGTGTGGATAATAAAAGGTCTACTTTCGGTTACTCATTTGTGTTAGTGAGTGGAGCGATCAGTTGAATGTCGAAGCTTCGGTCTGTGGTGAATTTTTCCACAACGAAAGATGGGTATATGGCAGTGACGAAAGTATTCAACGGAACACTTTGGTTGAGGGGGATGATAAATTAGTTGTGGCTTTAGCATGAGGTCGTACCAGTTAATTGTGACAACGAAAGTGTAATTAATTTGGAATTGTGTTTATCACTCACGTACTAACATATTAATGTGTGTCATTATTTTATACAACAGGTACTTGAGGAAGGAGGTGTGACTCTTGAAAAGATATAAACAGGTGTGAATCCGGCTAACATGCTTATGAAGATGGTTCCCACAAAGAAGTTTAAATTGTGTGCATCTTCTTTGGGGTTGGCAAAGCTGTAATGAGGATGAAGTGTGCATGAGAAGCGATGGTGAAGTTATGATGGAAGGCAATTAGAGATGATGATAACAAAGAAACAATGGAGAATGAAGATTGAAGACATGTTGGAGATTGTTGTCTAATGTCTTAAATATATTTATAATAAGGTCTATTGATGCTAGACAGTTTTGGAAGTCGCTATTTGTCACGCCCCAAACTCAGAAACTGGGCTCACAAAATTTTCGATCACCAAATCTGGTACCGACAACCTCTATAGTACCCATTCTCAGCTCCCAACGTGCATATGCCAGATTTTGATCCTGGGATCCTATAAGGAGAATTTTTCAACATACATTTATCTCGTAAGAAGCATAACCACAAATTTACCTAAATCACAAAGGCATCATCATCATCACATATCTACTAATATAAACAATTGAATACAGTGTTGAAAGTGAAATACATATGTTAAAAATCAAAGCTCCAAAAGTTTGTTGCATGCTCCAAGCTCGCAGTAAGCGAAAATACTGAAAGATCATGAATCATATGATATCAAAGTAAGTGAAAATATACTGGTAAGTCTATGAGTGTCATCAGCCGTACCAACGCTATGCGATGCAAGGCATGAATGCTAACGGCCATATCAATGCAGAAACATGGCAACCCAAAATGTTAAATGCTGCGGATGAAATGCAATATGCGGTGCGAATGAAATGACCAAGCTGGAGTGAATTCGGGATGATAGTATGTAGTATCACAGGCTATGGGGTCCATCACAAGGGACTTCTATCCAAACCAGTCTCATACCTAAATTTGGATAGTTAGACTCAATGTAGTAGACTCCTGATCTCAGGTTAGTCGCGCGCCCCAACCGAAATCCTTGTCATTACGAAGGTACACAATAATTAGTTCCGTACCACCAGCCTGAGTGAATAGTGAATGAATAAATAAATGAGTATGCAACTCCTACTCAATAAGTCCACATATCAATACTGTTCCTCTCTGGGAAATCACCGAGGTCTAGTACACTCCGAACCAGATTGCCGCCCCATCGCACTCAACAAGGTGAGCAGAAGAGACCTCACTATCCGCTACCAATATTGGGTCTGGCTCATTGATAGTGGACTCATTCCTTAAGCTGGTCAAACTTAGCCTAGCTTTGCCCCCTCCTCTCGGGTAGGTAAGGTCGCACCCCCTTCCAACTGACCACGACACAATGGGAGACACGACTTAATGGTATACAGCCTATGCGCTCATGCATCCACTCGATCTAGGCGTTGGAGCAACCTCTGGAACCAAGAAGGTTTAGAAAATTTCACCCAGGGCTATCTATAGGACCCCATATAGAACAGATTTCAGGTATCCCATCTGGCCATCCACGATATGCCTGTAGAGGCTACGACCCTAATGTCTCTAGGGCATACGGTGGTCATATCACAAAATGCGAGATGCATGAGTCACACAGTATAATCATACATCAATCCCGCGCATACCGTGTGCTCATGCGGGGCAACTCCACCTATCAGGGAGCCCTATGAACAACCTACCCTATGGCATATGCAATGGCCAATCACATCTCATAACAAACATGCAGATGATGCGTATGGTCATGTATCATGATGTTATGCTGTCACATACTCATAATCAGTATCGATAACCGGTATCAGTAATCGGCCTCGATGAGAATGGGCCTAACAAGGCCTAAGGGAAGGTCATAAGGTGGACATTCAACCATCCTTGCCCATCAATGTAGACATTTAACTAACATTGCTCTCAAGGAGTGGTCCACATAGAGCCAAACATATAGTGGGCCCATGGCCTCACATAAAGGTCTAATATACATCACATTAGGCCATAAATACATTACATTGGGCCTCATCAATGGCCACAATTACATCACAATGGGCCCATTACAATCACAATGGGCCACATACAAGTCTCAATAGGCCACCTACAATCACAATGGGTGACATACAATCATAATGGGCCACATATAATCACAATGGGCCACATACAAGTCTCAATGGGCTACCTATGATCACAATGGGCCACGACATATGAGCCAAAAGTACATCTCATTGGGCCTTACCAAATGGGCCAGAAATACATCACAATGGGCCTTATCATATGGGCCATAAATACACAACAGGTGGGCCCTGCACATGGGCCTAATACACATCACTATGGGCCGCATCACATGGCCTAACACACACCACCATAGGCCGCATCACATGGGCCTAATACATATCACTATAGGCCACTCACATGGGCCTAATACACGTCACTATGTATGAGGCCCGTACCGTTCCGTATACCTCCGTGGTTGTCCCGATCAAATTCCGGTGACCCGCGATCTGTTATTAAATTCCGGTGTTTGCGCGCGATCCTGAGTCATGTCCTGTATATCAGTGTGGCTCGACTTGAAACTTGTACCCTTGCAACCGTACTGTCGCCATGGTTCCTACGCCGCGTATTACGCACCGAGGTGATACCTGGGCTAGAAGATGTGGGCCCGCGTTTAGTATAGGAAAACGCTGCACGTTGTAAATACCAAGGGAATCTCTACGACACATCACATCAATCCCTCAATCAAATGTCAAGTACAACACGCATCCCCAAGTACAACTACCCCTCCCCTAAAGTCAACTATCTCTTACAACCAAGTACACCCATCCATCACTCACCATCCCTCTCTCCCATCACTTCTCTCCCATCACCTCTCTCTCTCTCATTCTCTCTCCATTTCAAGCAACCCCATGAGAGCAATTGTCCATGGCTTCCATGAGAGAAGCTAGGTGTGGCCCACTCCCTACAACCCAATCTCACCCTCTAAAATCAATCTTAACCATTGAATCTTATTTCCTTGGAGCTCTAGAACCCGTTGGTGGAAGAAGGAAGAAGAGATCTTGAGGTGGGTGACTCTATTATTTGATTTTATGATTTAAGGGCCACATATGTGGGACTCATCTCTATGTATGCGTTGTATAGGGAGGGCCCATAGTGGCGAGGTCCCTCCCCTTCTCACGTCTCTCTCTCTCTCTCTTTCTTTTATTATTATTTATTTATTTTTCCTTGTGTGATGGTCCACCTTGATGGATGGTGCCGTGGACCCCACCTGATTTATGTGTTCATCCAGGCTATTCTGCCATGCACCCCACCTTATGTGTGTGTTGTCCACACACGTGGGTCCCACATGATGCATGTGAGGTATCCACACCATCCAAACTCTGGGCGTGTGGACAACACCATGATGTATGTATTTCAACCATCGTTCAGACCCCTGGACGGTGGGACCCTATGTGATGTTGGTGTTTTATATACACACCGTCCATTTACGTAGGGCCTGGACAAAGGGAAGACATAAATATCAACTTGACCTATAGGCCCCATCATGATCTATGTGTGGTGTCCAAACCGTCTAGTGGTTGGACTAGGACCCACATGGTACAGATGTTTTACCCAGGCTGTCCGTCCATTTGGACGTAAACCACCTGAGATGTGGATTTCATCCACGCCGTGCATCTATTTTGCTGCTGCAGCAGCTGCTGCTAATGTTAGCAGTTTGTGGGACCCACCTCTCTAGTGTATGAGATCCACATTGTCCACTACTGTGGGTGTAAGCCTCCATGATGTACGTGTCACCTGCACCGTCCATTGCTGGACGGTGTTGTGCAAGGACCACCTTAATGTATTTTATCCCACCGTCCGGTGGACTAGATGGTGGGACCCTACTTAATGTATGTATTCTATATACCGTCCATCCATTCCAATGGACGCGTGGGACCCACCCTCACATGCCACACGTGTGGGGTGGGACCCACCTTGATGTAAGTGTTTTCTATGCTGCCCTGGAGCGTGGGCCCCACACGTGGAAACCACATGATGTATGTGTTTTAATCATCACTGTCCATCTGTGGGCTGACGGACATCAATAAGTTCCGTGGAAACTACATGATTTATGTGGTGTATTTCACACCGTCCACCTATTTCACATCCATGCCGCTCATCTGTTTTACATCCACATTGCCCATCTTATGTGAGGCCCACCGCTAATGTATATGTTTTAAATCCAGGTCGTCTATCTACTAGTGGGCCAGCAATGGCCTGACCATGGGTCATGTGTTACATCAAAACTGTTCATCCAATCGGTGAGCTCGTCTTAAGGCTTAAGACAAGAAAAATGAGGCAGATCTGTCTATCTGATGGACCACGCTGTAAATACCAGTGAGGAGTTAACGACTACCATTGAAACCCTTTTTGGTATTCCAGACGTTCTTGATCAATGTGAAATTTGTTTTTCCTCATAGTTCAGGTCTTTGTGACCTTATGAGCAGGTCAAATGGAAGATAAACATTATGGTAGGCCCTGGAAATTTTAAACGGTAGAAAATCATTATCTCCATTGTTATTTGTGGTATGGTCCCGATGATCTTTTGATATGATTCATTGTTTGGATAATGCTTTAAAATGATCTCTATAGATGGATGGATGGTGTAGTTGTTGTGGCCCATTCGATATGGCTCGTTGAATGTATTTTGGGCCCACTTGGAAGGGCTCGATGTAATGTATATGAGGCCCTTGTATAAGGCCCAATATGATGTATTCGAGGCCCATGGGTTGAGGTCCATTGTGATATATTTGGGGTCCATGGGTCGAGGCCCATTGAGATGTATTTGGGGCCCATAGGTTGAGACCCATTGAGATATATTGGAGGCCCAGGTATGAGGCCCACTTGATTGTATTAGGCCCATGTGTAGGGCCCACCTATTGTGTGTTTGAAGCCCATGGGTTGTGGCCCATTGTGATGTATTCGGGGCCCATGGGAAGTGGCTCATCCGATGTATATAGGCCCATGTGATGCGGCCCAATGTGATGTATTCGAGGCCCATGAGTGAGGTCCATTGTTATGTATTCGAAGGCCATGTGATGCGGCCCTTGTATGAGGCCCATTGCGATGTGTATTAGGCCTTCGTGTAAGGCCATGGGCCCACTATATGTTTAACCCTATGTGGTCACTCCCTGGGAGCAATGTTGGTTGAATGTCCACATTGATGGACAATAATGGTTGGATGTCCACATTGTGACCTTTCCTTAGGCCTTATTAGGCCGATTCTGATTGTCAAGGCTAAGTCCGATTGACGAAGCCGATTCCGTTAGTTGAGGCCGATTGTCGAGGTTGATTACCGATTTCGATTATCGAGGCCGAGTCCAATTGACAAGGCCAATTCCGTTTGACGAGGTCGATTCCGATTGTCGAGGCCGATTCTGATTGTCGAGACTGATTCTGATTGTTGAGGCCGATTAATGAGGTCGATTTCGATTGTTGAGGCCAATTATCAAGGCCAATTTCGATTGCTGAGGGCGATTGTCGAGACCCATATGATGTATATGCGACCCATAGTTGAGACCCATTGTGATGTATATTCGTCCTGTGTTTGAGGCCCAATGTGATGTATATATGGCCCGTGTTTGAGGCCCAATGTTATGTATATGCGGCCCATATTTGAGGCCCATTGGGATGTGTATTCAGCCCGTGTTTAAGGCCTACTGTGATGAATTGAAGTCTATGTGAGGAGGCCCATTGTGATGCATTTGAGGCCTAGGCAATGAAGCCTATTATGATGTATGCTAGGCCCATGTGAAAGGCTCATTGTATAAGACCCGTATCCTAGCCTGTACTGTTCTGTGAGCTTCCACGATCCTCCCGGTCAAATTTCAGGGACCCGCGATGCATAGACAGTAACTGCGTGCAATCCCGAGTCGTATCTCGCATTCTTGAGTCAGCTCGACCCGAAACCTATACCTTGGCGACCACGCCGTCGCCGTGGTTCCAACGTCGTGACTTGCGCACCGAACCGATAGCCAGGCCAAGAGATGTGGGCCCGCGTTCATTCCAAAGAAAATGCCGTGTGTTACAAATTTCAAAGGAATCTCTACAACATGTCCCATCAATCAATCAAGTCAAGTACACTCCATACCACAAGTACAAACAACCCATTCCTTCCCATTCCCAAAGTCAACTCTCTCTCTCTCCACCCATCCCTTTCTTACAACCCCATCACTCCACCCATCACCCATCACCCATCACCCATCACTCTATCTCTTATCAACCTATCACCTCTCCCTCTCTCATTTCTAAAATTCATTTTCCAAGCAACAAAACATCCCACTTCCAAGCCTCCCCAAGCTCTCAAAAATAACAAGTGTGACCCACCCTCTCATCTCTCATCCCCACCATCAAAACTCCATCAACCACCATCAAAAGTGAAGGCAAGGAGCATAGGAGTCCAAGGGATTAAGGAGGAGTGCAATAGGTGGGTGATTCATCATCGATTTCAATTCCTTAGGGCCCATTTATTGTGGGATCCACTTGATGTATGCATTGTATTTGGGAGGGCCCAATAACGGCGGGGTCCCTCCCCTTCACGTGTCATCTTCTCTCTCTCTCTCTATCTCTCTCTCTCTCTATCCTCCTGTAGAATGAAGTAGGCCCCATCGATTCGTGTTAAATCTACTCCATTCATCAAACGGTATGGCCCACCACATTTTAGGCGAAATCCACTGTCCACTATTAGGATGGTGGGAAGTCCCACATGCTGGGCTAGATGATATATAATATATTATATTTATATTATATTAATATTGTATATATATACATGCATGGTGGGCCACGTCGCTGTGGGACCCACCATGATGTCTGTGTTGTAACCACTATCCAGCGTCCAAGGACACTGGACGTGGCTCCACAATGAAGTGTGAACTGATGTGGTGTGTGTGGGTAGTAGTGAAGTGTGAGCTGACGTGGGTGGGTGGCTAACAGTGAAGTGTGGACTACTTATGCAGGCCCCACCATGATGTATGGATATAATCCACACTGTCCATCCTATTTCTCAGCCCATTTTAGGCGTTGAACCAAAAGACAAAGCTAATCCAATTTTTTTGGCGGGCTATAGCTTAAAAACAGGGATTCTACCATTCAAATCACCTTGATGTTTCTACCTGCCAAAATATACTGCATGTTGGGCTCGTTTGGTCCATCATGAGCCATAGAACCCAACCAGTGGGTTAGATCTGCCGGATGCGGACCCCACCTAAGAAAAACCATCCAAAAATAATATATATACATATATATATATATATATATATATATATATATATATATAACAAGTGCACTTGCTCGCATTAGATGGAGTGGGGGCTTCACGGTCCCAGCCGTGGGCCCCACCATGATGTGTGTTAACATCAACACCTTGCATTTGGTGGGCCCCTTAGGGCAGTGGGCCACCCCAAAAATCAGCGTGTACGTGACTCAGGTGGCCCACGTCACAAGAAATAGTGGATTGAACATCTGCCATTGAAACCCTTTTGGGTCAAAAGTTTTGGATCATTATGAAGTTTGTTTTTCCTCTTTATCCAGGTCCTTGTGACCTTATCAACTAGTGGATGGAAAATAAACATTATGGTGGGCCCCACGTGGGACCCAATGATATATGTGTTCTATCCACTCCGTCCACATCACTGGACGGTGGGACCCACCATGATGCATGTGTTGCATCCAAGCCGTCCAACCACTTTGAAAGCTCATTTTAAGGCTTGAGTTAAAAAATGAGATAGATCTAGGATCAGGTGGATCGCATTACAGAAAACAGTGGGTCTGAATGTCCAACATTTAAACCCTTGGGCTACAGGGTTTGGACCAAAATGATGTTTGTTTTTCCTCTAGATCTAGGCCCTTGTGACCTTGTGAATAGGCTGGATGGGAAATAAACCCTATGATGGGGCCCACTAGAATTTAACCGTGGAAAATCATTATCTCTACTGCTAGTTATTGTATGGTTCAATTGATCCTTTGGATATGATTCATTTTTGTATGCTCCATAATGATCATGGATGAATGGTGTATTGCACTTAGCCTATTCAACTTAGCCCAATTTATTCGGCCCATTTGAATAGGCCCGATGTGATATATGAGGCCCGATGTTGAGGCCCACCTGGATATATATATGAGGCTCATATGATGCGGCCCATTAGATGTATTTAGAGCCCTTGGGTCGAGGCCCAACGGGATGAAAATAAGGCCCACCTTGATGTTTATGAGGCTCATTGGTGTGGCCTGTCGATGCAGCCAACTTGATGTATATGAGGCCCATTGGTGCGGCCCGTTGATGCAGCCCACTTGACGTTTATAAGGCCCATTGGTGCGGCCCATTGATGCTGCCCACTTGACGTTTATGAGGCCCATTGGTGCGGCCCATCGATGCGGCCGACTTGATGTATATGAGGACCATTGGTGCGGCCCATCCATGAGGTCCATCATGATGTATTTTGGCGCATGGGCGGGCGCACCTGTTTGTATTGTTAGGCCCATGTAATGAGGCCCACTTGATATATGAGGCCTGGTATTGAGGCCCATTGCGATGTATTAGAGGCTTATGGGCGTGGCCCATGGTGATACATGTGAGGCCCTTGTATGAGGTTCATTGCGATGTATATTAGACCTTTTATGAGGCCATAGGCCCACTATATGTTTGGCTTTATGTGGGCCACTCCGTGGGAGTGATGTTAGTTAAATGACCATGTTGATGGGCAATGATGGTTGAATGTCCATATTGTGACATTCTCTTAGGCCTTGATAGTCTCATTCTTATCATTCTCTTGTGGGTTAATCCTAATCAGTGGGCCCCATTTGCCATAGACAAATGGCTCTATGCTATTGGATTTGATATGACCATGGCCGAGGGCCGATCTTTATATTATGGTTGAACGACTGTTCATTTATGGACCCCGCCTTGTTTACAGTCTGATTGTCGTGGCCGATTGCCAATTAGTGATCAAGGCCGATTATCATGACCGATTTGTTGATCGATCGATTTCGATTGTCGTGGCTGATTGCCAGTTAGTGATCAAGGCCGATTATCTTGACCAATTGTCGATTCCGATTGACGTGGCCGATTTGCTGATTCCGATTGTCGAGGCCGATTCCAATTTCGATTGTCGAGGTCAATTATCAAGGTTGATTCCAATTGTCGAGGCCAGATATTGAGGTCGATTGATGAGGCCCAATGTGATGTATATGTGACCCATATTTAAGGCCCATTGTGATGTGCATTCGGCCCGTGTTTGAGGCCCAATTTGATGTATATGCGGCCCGTATTTAAGGCCCATTGTGATGTGCATTCAGCCCGTGTTTGAGGCCCAATGTGATGTATATGCGGCCCGTATTTGGGGCCCGTTGTGATGTGTATTTAGCTCGTGTTTGAGGCCCAATGTAATGTATATGCGGCCCGTTGTGATGTATATTCAGCCCATGTTTAAGGCCCAATGTGATATATATGAGGCCTATGTGATGAGGCCCATCGTGATGTATTTGAGGGCCAGGTGATGTAGCCCATTGTGATGTATGTTAGGCCCATGTGAAAGGCCCATCATGATGTGTTAAGCTCTTGAGCGAGGCTCATAGTGTTGTATATTTAGCTATTGTGTGAGGTCATAGGTCCACTATATGTTAGGCTCTATGTGGGTCATTCCTTGGGGGTAATGTTGGTTAAATGTCCACATTGTCAAGGTCGATTATTGGTGCCGGTTATCGATACCAATTATGAGTATGTGACAGCATAACACCATGATACATGCCCATACGCATCATCTACATGTTTGTTATGAGATGTGATTGACCATTACATATGTTATTGGGCAGGTTGATATAAGACTCCCTGATAGGCGAAGGTTATCTCATATGAGCGCACGGCATGCGCAGGATTGATGTATGACTGGATTGTATGACTCATGCATTTTGCATTATGTGTTGTGATTACTATATGTCTTAGCGACATCAGGGTCGTAGCCTCCATAGGCATGTCGTGGATAGCTAAATGGGACACCAAAAATGTTTGGTTTGAGCATCTGGGCACTTTGGAAAGTCCTTAAACCTCCATAGCCAGGAGACGCCCCAACGTCGAGACTGGGTGGATACATGAGCACCCGAGTGCCGCATACTAGTAGGCCGCGTCTCCCACTGTATCGTGGTCGGTTGGGAGGGGGTGTGACCTTACCCGCCTAAGTGAGAGGGTAATATTTAGGTTGAGTCTGACCAGCTTGAGGAATAGGTCTGCTATTGATGAGCCGGGCCCGATATTGGTAGGTGGATAGTGAGGTCTCTTCCACTTACCTAGTTGTGCGCTCAGATAGGGGCGACAAGCTGGCACAGAGTGTAATAGACCCCGGTGATGATCCCAGAGATGAACCGTACTGATATGTGGACTTATTGAGCATGAGTTGCATACTCATTCATTCATTCATTCACTATCCACTCGGGCTGGTGGTACGTAACTATTTGTTACGTGTACCTTCGTAATGGTCAAGAGTTTGGTTGGGGCACGCAACTAACCTGAGATCAAGAGTTTACCACGTTGAGTCTGACTATCTAAATTTAGGTATGGGACTGGTTTGGATAAAAGTCTTTTATAGTGGATCCCATAGCCTGCGATACTACGTATTATCATCCCGACTTCACACTCCAACTTGGTCATTTCATTCACATTGTATATTGTATTACATCCTCAGCATATAGTATTTGGCTTACTATCTCCGCATTGCAAAGCTGATTTATATTGCTTCCTCAGTATATGATATTGGTTTATTATATTTTTGCATCGCATAGCCTAGATAAGGCTGATGGTATTTATGGGCCTATCAGCATATTTTCGTATTATTCTGATATTGTATGATTATATGGGTTGTCAATATTTCCGCTTATTCTGATTACTCTAATATTGCTTACTTGACACTTACCTTGTACACACACTTTCACTACCCACTAAGCTTTCTATAAGCTTATGCATGATAGATGCGTGCAGGTGGCGTTAGGTTGTAGCAGCGTTGAGCTTGGAGCATGCAGCGGACTTCTGGAGCTTTGATTTTGACATATTTATTTTCCTTTCAACATTGTATTTAAATGTTTATATTAGTGGATATGTGATGATGATGTTAACTTTGTGATTTGGGTAAACTTGTGGTTATGCTTCTTACGAGATAAATGTACGTTGAAAAATCCTCCTTGTAGGATCCCAGGATCGAAACCTGGCGTATGGACACTGGGAGCCAAGAATGGTGTACTGCGGAGGCTGTCGGCACCGGATTCGGCGATCAGGAATTTTGTAAGCCCGGTTACCGAGTTTGGGGCATGACACATTGTGATGTGTATTAAGCTCTTGAGTGAGGCCCATGGTGTTGTATATTTGGCCCTCGTATGAGGCCATGGGTCCACTATATGTTAGGCTCTATATGGGTCATTCCTTGGGGGCAATGTTGGTTGAATGTCCACATTGTCGAGGTCGATTATCGATGCCGGTTATTGATATCAATTATGAGTATGTGACAGCATAACATCATGATACATGCTTATACGCATCATCTGCATGTTTGTTATGAGATATGATTGACCATTGCATATTTCATAGTGTCGGTTGTTATGAAACTCCCCGATAGGCGGAGGTTATCTCACATAAGAGCGCGGTATGCGCAGGATTGATACATGACTGGATTGTATGACTCATGCATCTTGCATTATGTGTTGTGATTACTGTACGCCCTAGTGACATCAGGGCCGTAGCCTCCATAAGCATATCGTGGATAGCCAGATGGGACACCGAAAATCTGTTCTAGCATCGGGCTACCATAGATGGCCCTGGGTGAAAATTCCTAAACCCTTTTGGTACCAGAAGACGCCCCAACGTCGAGACCGAGTGGATACATGAGCGCTCGAGTGCCGAATACCAAGAGGTCACGTCTTCCACTGTGTCGTGGTCGGTTGGGAGGGGGTGTGGCCTTATCTGCTCGAGTGAGGGGGCTATAAGCTAGGCTGAGATTGACCAGCTCTCAAATGGGTCCACTATCGATGAGCCGGATAGGCATTGGTATACTGCTGGCAGGTGGGTAGTAAGGTCTTTTCCACTCGCTGGGCTGCGCGGCCTGCAAGGGCGGTAGCAAGTTGGAGTGTACTAGACCCCGGTAATGATCCCAAAGATATACAGTATTATTATGAGGGCTTATTGAGTAGGAGTTGGATACTCATTCATTCATTCATTCACTACCCACTCGAGCTGGTGGTGCGCAACTATTTGTTACGTATACCTTCACAATGGTCAGGATTTCGGTTGGGATGCGCGACTAACCTGAGATCAGGAGTTTACCACATTGAGTCTGACTATCTAAATTTAGGTATGAGACTGGTTTGCATAGAAGTCCCTTGTGGTGAACCCTATAGCCCGCGATACTACGTACTATCATCCAGACTTCACACTCCAGCATGGTCATTCCATTCACACCGCATATTACATTACATCCGCGACATATGACATTTTGGGTTACTGTATTTCTGCATTTATATGGTCTAGATACGGCTGATGGTATTTGTGAACTCCTCAGGAATCATATATTACATTGCATCCTCGGCATCTGAGATTTGGCTCTTTATGACTCCTTATTTGCATAACTGATCTGTATTACGTATTCTGATATTGTTTGACTCATAGACTTATCAGTATTTTCACTTACTCTGATATCATATGATTCATGATCTTACCAGTATTTTCGATATTGTATGATTATGACATTATATTGAATACTTGGCACTTATATTTTGCACACACTTACACTACCCTCTAAGCTTTTTATAAGCTTATGCATGATAGATGCGTGCAGGTAATGTTAGGTTGCAGCAGTGTGAGGCTTGGAGCATGTAGCTGACTTCTGGAACTTTAATTTTATCATATGTATTTCCCTTTCAACACTGTATTCAAATGATTATATTAGTGGATATGTGATGATGATGTTGCCTTTGTGATTTGGGTAAACTTATGGTTATGCTTATTACGAGTTAAATATACGTTGAAAAATTCTCCTTGTAGGATCCCAGGATCGAAATCTGGTGTATGAGTGTTGGGAACCAAGAATGGGGTACTACGGAGGCTGTCGGCACCAGATTCAATGATCGGGAATTTTGTGAGCCCAGTTTCCGAGTTTGGGGCGTGACACTATGGGCCTTGTGTACATCAAGTCGGGCCTCATCATGTGGGCTTCAAATACAAAACAGGTGGGCCCCATCACATGGGCCAAAAATACAAACAGGTGGGCCCTGCACATGGGCAAAAAATACAACATGATGGGCCTCATGGATGGGCCGCACCAATGGGCCTCAAATGGGCTTGGACCACATCAAAAATCATTTCAATAGTTGTAAGTGTAACATGTGTACCACTGCACACTATCATCCATAGGGCACCTGGCCCACTAATGATGATCAGCACTGTTCAAACATTGCCTAAGCAAATCAGCACCATCCAAACATTTCCTAAGTGGAAATGTAAATCAGCACCATCCAAACATTTTCTAAGTAAATCAGCACCATCCAAACATAATCCATGTAAATCAGCACTGTCCAAACATTGTCCAGCACCGTCCAGCACAATCTGGATGGTGTGGATGAAATAAATAGATAAATCAAGGTGGACCACGCTGTACTGCCTGGATGTAACGTGTATACAAGCAAGGTGGGCCCCACCCCTCACACATGCAATACGTGTGGGGTGGGCTCACAACTGCCAAATAGATGGACAATGAGGATAATAAATACATTTGCTGAGGGTCCCACCGTCCAACAGTTGCTGGATGGTGTAAGATAAGACTCATACATCAAGGTGGTGTCCACCGTCAGATGGATGGACAGATGAAACACGTACATCAAAGGTGGGGTCCATGACCGTGTCTAGGGATGGACGATGTGGATACAATAAATACATTAAGGTGGTCACCACCGTCCAGACCACTGGACGGTGTAGATATATAATACATACATTGAGTGTGGGGTCCACAGCACCGTCCAAAGGTGGTCCAGCACCATCCAAACATTCTGGATGGTGTGGATCAAAATATACATCATGGCTGGTGTCCACAGCGCCATCCAACCTGTCCAGCACTGTCCAAACATTGGACGGTGTGGATCAAAACACATACGTCAATACAGGGCCCCACAGCACCGTGTACGGTGCAGATAAATCACATAGATTATGGTGGGTTCGCATGGTGGCCTACCAGAGATTTGAATCTACACATCCAGGGCCAGGCCTGGATGGACGGCATGGAGAAATACATACATCATGGATAGGCTCCACCTACCACTGTCCAAGTACGAACGGTGGATATAAAACACTTACATCTAGGTGGGTCCCACCCCACACGTGTGGCATGTGAGGGTGGGACCCACGCATCCACTGAAATAGATGGATGGTGAATAGAATACATACATTAAGTAGGTCCCACCCTCCAGTCCACTGGACGGTGGATGGACGGTGTTGATATCACACATACCTCGTGATGGTCCACACAATGGACGGTGTGTATCAAACATTTGATGGGTCCCACCGATCTGGGTAGATGGACGGAGAGGATATAAAATAAATACAGCAAGGTGGCCCCACAGATGCCCAGCAGCCCAACAGATGGACGGCTTGGAGGTAAGGGACCCACAGATCTTGCTACATCCATACTGGTGTACAGTTTAATTACAATACATACCTCATGATCGACCCATAGAACTTGCTAGCGTCCTACAATAGCTGGTTGCTGCTGGCCCACCGTCCAGATGATGGACAGTTGGGATCAACAAATACATCACGGTGGTCCCAAATGCTGCGCTTAACGCGTCATCAAAGTGGGCCCCACGTCCCATGCATGGACGGGGTGGATAACATATAAACATCAAGGTGCGACCCACATAGATGGGTCCACCGTTAGATGGACAGTGTTGATAAAACCCATACATCAAGGTTGGCCTTACCCATCACGTCCAGATGGACGGCTGGATGGCATGGGTTTGCGGATCAGGTGGGCCACATCATCTCAAAAAAAAGGAAAGAAAGAGAGAGATAGAGAGAGAGAGAGAAATAGGAGTAACGGAGGGACCCCGCCACTATGGGCCCCTCCTTAATACCAATCATACATCAAGATGGGTCCCATCATAGGTGGGCCCTCAAATCATCAAAACCGAACAAAATCACCCACCGTTAGATCTCCTCTTTCTTCTTCCACCAATGCATGCTAAAGCTCCAATGAATGAATTTCAACGGTTGAGATGGATCATGGACGGTGGGATTGGGTGGTAGGGAGTGGGCCACACTTGCTTTTCTCATGGAGAGCCATGGACGGTTGCTTGAAAATGGAGGATGGGTAGAGAAGAGAGAGAGAGAGAGGGTTGTAAGGAGGGAGAGGGATGGGTGAGTGAGTGATGGAGTGATGGGGAGTGAGTGATGTGTACTTGACATGTAAGGGTGTGTAAGAGAGAGAGAGAGAGAGAAAGAGAGTTGACTTGAGGGAGTGTACTTGATTGATGGGATTGATGTGATGTTCTCTTAGGTTTGCAAATGCGCGGCGTTTTTCTCAAACTGAACGCGGGTCCACATCTTCTAGCCTGGGTATCGCCTCGGCGCGCGAGACGTGGCATCGGAACCACGTGATGACGCAGTCGCTAAGGTACAAGTTTTAAGTCGAGCCGACTCTGATATACGGGACACGATTCAGGATCACGCGCAAACGTCGATAATAGATTGTGGGTCGCAGGAATTCGACCGGGAGAACCGCGGAAGCCTACGGAACAATACAGTCTAGGATATGGATCTTATACTACTCGTAACATCAAAGGATATTCGATGTCATCGCTGGTTTTCGATGTTTGTCAATACCATCAAAGGACCCATTGAAGATGCGCGTAGTTTTGCGTAAGTGCACGATTTGTTTCATATTCCAGTTAGGTAGTATATATACCAGGTGTAATTAGGATTAGAGCAAGGATTATAAGTAATTATGGCTTTTTAAGGTATTCTAACTAGTTCAAGGGCATAGCTAGGAATTCAAGAAAATTTGATGACAAATTATATTGAAAAGATCTACTATTTCTTATAATATTATTTGTGTAATGCATTACTTGTCACTTTATACCGTGATTTTTTTCCATAAGAATTTTTCCACGTAAAATTTAAATTATCTCCTTATTAAATTTGTTTGTGCCATCATAATTACTTTACTTATTTTGCTCCATGTGGTTCTACAAGTCTTAACAAAGATACCTTCATGTGAGCAAATTAGCATTCGGATTTTGTACTCATTATGCCATCTGCACGTGAGTGGCGTTCGCACGCGTTCGTCTAGGTGCAGCCAACTTCTTGTGCTCCGGACTGTTGATCTAGTGGGCCAGCGTACGGATGGACCACAGACCAAAAATCAAATGACCGGACACTTCTCTGCACCAAATTGTTGCAAGTTGTACAGACTGAATGTGTATGGCTTTTCTCTAATCGCTCCTTTTCCTGGCCAGGTATTGGATGGTTAATGAAGTATAATCTCGTTCCTTCTCAGGATACCGCCATATGATTGTCACTGTTTCTTTGCCACTTGTAACGCAGGGAAATGCACACCACACGGAGTCCCCGCAGTGGAGGGGATTAGGTGGGATGGAATTGCATTTGCCTCGGAGCATGGCATTGGGAAGGCTTAGGTAGGATTGGATTTTTAAAAAAAAAAACATAAATATTACACATGCCAGGGATTGTCCTTGGTACCGTGGGATGAGCGTAATTTCATGTTATGTTTTTAATACGGTGGTACATTGAATGGATATACCCACCATCATTTGAAACTATTGAAAATAACACATGTATTATATCCAAACCGTTTATTTGTTTTGCAACCTCATTTCATGGCATGGGCCAAAAAATGAGGCAGACCCAAAACTTATGCGACCCCAAAGAAGTTTTCAACGGTAGGTATTTAATCCCCGCTGCTTTCTATGGTAGGGTCCACTTGACCTTTAGATCTACCTAATTTTTTGGCCCATGCTCTAAAATGATCTCGAAAAATGGGTGGATGGTGTGGATATAGCCCACACATCATGGTAGGACCTACACAACTTGCTAACATTGAGTGGAATTGGCATGGGACCCAATGCCTTTCCATTTAATCTAATTCCAAGCTTTTTCTTCCCAAACATTGACTGGAGTTGGAGTTGGGACCAAATGCAATTCCATCCCACCTAATCCCATCAGATACCATGCCCCAAACGCCCTTATTGAATTGCATTTGTTGCCTCCAAGAATTCCGTAGACTTTGAAATCCACTGTACATGTCAGCCCACATGATGCATGCTTTTATTTATATTATCCATCCGTATATACCTTTTGCACGTGACTTTCCGGTTATATATATATATATATATATATATATATATATATATATATGTGTGTGTGTGTGTGTGTGTGTGTGTGTGTGTGTGTGTGTGTGAATAAGCGAGCAACATCAGTTGTGAATTTGGTCCATTGATTACAATTCCATAGCCCAACAAACATGATTTTGCTTAATCCTGTGTTTTCCTTAGAAAAATTTTATCCCAAACATGGGATTGGAAGGCTATGATACCATGTTATTTCCAGATATGCAATTATTATTATGCAATGATAATGTTAATTGCATCTAATAAAATTCAGTACCATTCAATTTCATTACTAGAGTTGGGCAAAACAGACCCGATCCGGTGGATCCGACCCGATCAGACCCGATTAGAACCGAACCGACAGTTTGGATCGGTGCGAATCAGGTAGCTCCATCCAGATTCGAAATATTTTTAGGTCGAGTTCAAATTGGCCCAGATCCGACCCGACCCGACCCGACCCGAAAACCTGATCCGAATGGATTCGGACCGATTCGATCCTACCCGATCCGAAGTAACTCTCTTATCGATACTTCTCCTTTTCCCTGTGGAATGGTCCGCTTGAACTTTGAATATGCATCGTCGCGAGGGAGAGACCCTTCCAGCAACGCCTCCCGAAAATGTCGAAGCGAGGTCGCAGAGGATCCGTTGGAAACAAGTTCTAGATGTCGCTGGGTCTTCCAGTGGCAGCGATGATAAATTACGCAGATAACACTAGTGCAAGAACCTGTACATCATTCCGTGAAGGGGATAAAGGGCAGGCTCAATCGTCTGCCGTCCGCTTGCGTTGGGGACATGGTCATGGCCACTGTCAAGAAAGGGAAGCCCGATCTCCATAAAAAGGTCATGCTTGCTGTCATCGTTCGCCAGCGCAAGCCATGGCGCTGAAAGGAACGTGTATACATGTATTTTGAAGACAATGCTGGTGTGATGATGAATCCAAGGCAGAAATGAAAGGTTCCGCAATCACAGGGGATATTGGAAAGGAGTGTGCAGAATTGTGGCCTCGAATTGCAAGTGTCGCGAATGCCATTGTGTAGGAGTGGTTAATCTTTATTTGGTTGAGGATTGGTTTGTTAAAGTCTTGGTTTTTGCTTGCTGCCATCAGATTTTTGGTGGTAGATGTAGCCAGCTTTCATGGTCGATTAGTGTTTGGCACTAGTAAAATCGCGATTATTTTGGATCTCAGCCTTGTATGATGTTTTGTTCTCATAGGATGCATTTAGGTACGCCTTGAATGTGAGTTTTGTGATTGTTGGTGTAAAAAAAAAAAAAAAAAAAGGGCTTTGAATATGCATCGATTTTGTATTTAACCACTAAAATGATTTGCAAAAACGAACGGACGGCGTGGACAAACCACATGCATTCAAGGTGGGCCCCAACAGTGTTTACTGTGTACACTAAGGAAATATTTATTAGTGTACCGCACACAGTTATGTGCAGCTAGCTGTGCATACGTGTTGTGCCAAGACGACTCATCTTCAGTGCACTAACGCTCCTCAAGCTGCGAGTTGTACAGACGGTTCAAAGGAGATTAAAGTTATATGGCCCTACAGTGATGTATTTATTATATCTACACCGTTGATATATATTTAGAGATCATTTTAGAGCATTATCCAAAAAAATGGATCATATCCAAAGATCATCTAGACCACACCACTAATAACAACAGAGAATGATTTTCAGTGTGGTCCTACTGCTTTTTCCAGTGTGATCCACTTGATAGCCGGATCTATCTTAATTTTTTGTCTCAAGCCTTAAAATTAGCTCGCCAAATGGATGGACAGTTTGGATATAACACATATCCCATGATCAGACCTAAACATCAAACTCATCATCTCGTGCGTAATACATTACAGCAGCTGCAGCGCCTCGACCTCCAAGTTGTATGAACGGCTCAAATATATCAACCTTGGATGGGCCCCACAATGATGTTTTTATTATATCCATACCGTTTATTCATTTTTCATGATCATTTTAGATCATTTGGAAAAAAAGTAAATCATATCTAAAGCTCAAATGGACCACACCGAAAATAGCAATGAGATAATGATTTTCACCGTTTTTAACGATCCAAATCGCACCCAACTTGATCCGACTCGGTTTCCCTGACCGAGTCGGACTCGGTTCGAGCCAGGGCAACCGCACGTCGGGTCAGATCGAGTACTATGTTCCGGACTCGGTCCCAAATCAAATCAGATTCTAGTTAGTTCAGTTACATTTCGGACCGAAACGGGTTAGCCCCAATCCGATCCGACTTAGTCCGATGCCCACCTGACCAAACATGCCCCGAAGAAAATGCCAACCGTTGAAACCTTCTCAGGTCTACGGTGATGTTCATGTCATCCAAGCCATTCATAAACTCATTCCCACTTGAATGACTGGAATATATGGAAAACATAATAAAAATTAGCTTCATCCAGAACTTCTGTGGCCCAACGAATATTTCAACGGTGAGGCGTTGAATTCCCACTGTTTCCTGTTGTGTGGTCCACTCGAGTATTGGATCTGCCTAATTTACCCAATCATGCCCTGAAATGGGCTGGAAAAAACGGATGGACGAGTTGGATTTCACAAAGATCACGGTGGGCCCCACCTAGCTTAGGAGGGCTCGCAGGCAGTCCGCGTCCAACTGCGTGGAACTTTCATGCAGCGACCTGCGCATGACCCCGTTAAAAGCCAGCCAAGCCGAACCAATTATAGACTTGACGGCGTTATGTACGGCCAGAAGCTCATGCAAGAAACTTTCACCAGAAAGCGATGGTTTAACAGACCTGCCGCCGTTTTCGGGCAAGGCAAAAACAAAAACGTTAAAATCACCCGTCCATTCTTCGACACGTGGTACATTCGATCGCAATCCACCAGAATTTTCTACAACACCTGTTTTACGTGCTGCGTAAAACACCCAAGTTTTGTGAGGTCCACCAGTTTTCTAAGAAGAATCCATCCGGTCCATCAGATTTTCCCCACCGTTATAGGCCTGTAGTTAAAACTAAGCCATATAAACCACACAGGACGACCACAATGAAGAGAACAATGGAGATACGATGCTAACCATTGGTTTGTGTGTGGGCCGACCATGGTGTCTATCCTTCATCAAGCCCGTTCATCCGGTGTGAGTCACTAGGATTAAGGGTAGATGCTAAAAATAGCATGATCAAATACTCATTGTTACCATTAGTATGGCCCATTAATGTGAAGCAATTTTACATTGTTACCGTTAATACGGCGCATATAAGTTTTTTATTCAGTTGATATTTTTTATGTACAGTGAAAATAATGTCTATAAACTAATGGACGGATTAGATTTAAACATGAAAATTTGTGGGACCCACATAGGCGTTTTACGCTACGCCGGGAACAGGTGTTGTAGATCATTCGGGTTCGAAGGATAGAAGCTTCTTTGTTTCTCCTTCGGCGTGTACCGGATCGAGCTCGCGAGCGTATCGGTGTTAACCGAGAAATTTAAGACCTCCAGATGTTTTTATGAAAGAATACAAACCTTGTTTTACAGCTTAGACCTCCACGTGCGGAGACCGAAATTCAAGACAAAAATACCCCTCCTTTTTTACGTACTCCTTTCACCGCATTACTTTCCACCATTAAAAACTCTTTGGGGCCACAAATGCTAGCTGATAGTTGTGTTTTCACTTCATTCATGCCTGTGTGACCTTATCAACAGATTAGATGGCAAATAAATTACGGTGGGCCCTAGTAATTTTTTAATGGTGGGCGTTCAATCACTACTCTTTCCTTTGGTGTGGCCCACTTGAGATTTAGCTCTCTTTTATTTTTGGGAAGATGCTCTAAGAATGAGCAGAAAAGCTACAGCACATACATTAATATGGACGCAGTGGATATATGACACATTCATTAAAATGGACTCTACGGTTAGGACAACACCTGCTACGAAGTGGATTGCGTCCGACACAGTGTCGGACTCCGACCAGATCTGCGTGGGGCCGCTGTGATGTATCTGGTTATCCACGCAGTTCATCTAGAGGATCTCGTTAGCATATGGGCCAAAAATAAGGCAGATCCAATGTTATAGTGGAACATACCAGAGATTACTCTTGCATTTAATGGGTTGCACATTTAATGAAACCTGTTGATGCAGATTTTTAGTCAACCCTCACTGGACCTTTGACACTGACTGTAGCAAGACCCTTCTATACCTAAATCAGAATCACGCGGAATTGTGTCCACTAGAGATGAGGGTTCATAGGTGCATGGAGTTGAGCATGCGTACCTTTCACCATTGAAGGAGTTTTTATTTACAGACCCGCAAAGTTGATTACGTGGACAAAAATGCCCCTTAATTATAGGCATACATTCAGCATCCGTTTCTCAACTGTTTCGCGAGATCTCTGGTGAAAATAAGATCAAGTAGTCGAGATCTGAAATCACCTATTGGAAGATTGAGACCGAAGCTGAACATCCGAGCGAACCTATACAGTCGTTCTGAGGAGGAGTTTTCTGACCTAGACCCTCTGGTGGGCCGTGGTCAAGCTCTGAAAATATATGGTAGGAGGTTGAGGCCAACCAGCCCAGTTGATCTTCACGGTCATCCTGAGGAAGAGTTCCCTAAGCTGGGTCCTTTGGTCGACTATGGTTGACTGTCCTGATCAGATTACTGACTTGCCCGCGTCCGAGCATTGAGACCCAGCTCCCTTCATTGGTGAAACAAGCGACATCTCAGATGACCATCCTCTTCATCTTATCATACGGGGTAGGACTTCGGAAATAGTTGTGGGAGAGCTCAATGTTCATCCTCTTCCAAAGAAGGTGGAGGCACTTCATTTCCTAGCGAACAGGGCCGTCGGGGGGACAGATCTCATACAATAAATTACCATTTTCTGGCTGTTGAGGAGTTCCTTAGTCATGGTTGGCACTAATAGACCACGCGACATGCTTAGATATCCAAGTCAACCTCATTCTTCTGACCAGTTCATTTTTTTCCATAACAGTAGCCCCCTACTTCTGAGCTAACTACAGAGGGCTCAGGAAGTCAGTGTAGTAAGGTCGGATCAATGACATTTATACATGGGAGGTCGGGTCAGTTCGCCATAAATGCAAAGAGAAGCGACAAACGTGAAAATTGATGAGGATCTGTAATGATGGTACGGTATGCTCGAGGGGACGTGCGTTGGCAAGGCACCTTTTCGCTTCCCGACCTATGGGGCACGGGCGCATGACATCGCACGGGAAGTCAGGTCGTCTAGTGAGTGGGAGATCTCCACATGGCAGCATGTACGTGCCGAGGAGCCTATTCGGTTGCCGCATTAAATGCGAGCAATCAATGCATGCGACCAAGCTCCAATTAAAAAGGGGAAAATCCTATGTTGAGGCATAAAAAATGATAAATGAAGATATAGAAGATCAAAAGACAGAGAAATACAAAAAGAAGAAAAAGAATACATAAATGGTAGTAGTTGCTCGGGGCCGCGCAAGCTACATCAGTTGCGCTGGACCGCGTAACCCATATTGGTTGTGCAAGACTGCGCAAACGATGATATTCGTTGTGCGGGTTCACGTAAAGGATTTCAGAAGGGTTGTTCATAATTTGAGGAATCTTGTGGAAAGTGGGGCCCATGGCACATAAATCGATGGTTCGCACGTGTGAAGGGCTATATATACCCCATCTCTATCTCATTTTTGGGTAATTGAAGATTTTAGAAAGGAGAGTAGAGCACGAGAGAAGACTGAAGGTATGAAGTGGAAGGAAGATAGGGTTTGCGCAGGTCCGCACAACCCATATTGGTTGCGCGGGTCCGCGCAATCAAACTGTCATATAGACAGTAATGATAAAGGGGCCGAGATGCTGTCCAATTATTCAAGCTCCAATTCTCTTTATGTACAAGCATCAAAGAGGGAGATCAAATGATCGAATCCATACAATATTCCTCTTAAAGAGATGACCGAAATACAAGACGAAACGCTGCCGGATTTGATATTCTGATCAATTATGATTTTTCTCTCTCGATAACCGAATTGCTGATTGATAATACGACTCAGTATGCTATCATGTCCTTCATGGACGGTTATGCAGGTTATAATCAAATTAGGATAGCACCTAAAGATGAAGAAGCAACAACATTTAGAACTTCACTGAGGATTTACTGTTATAAAGTTATGTCATTTGGTCTTAAAAATGCTGGGGCGACGTATTAGAGGGCAATGCAGAATATCTTCCAAGACATGATGCATAAACATGTTAAGTGTTATGTTGATGATTTGGTAGTCAGGTCAGGTAATCATCAGGAACATCGCGAACATTTGGCAGCATCGATCTTCCATCGACTCAGGAAGAAGCAGCTAAAAATGAATCCAGCTAAATATGCATTTGGGGCATTATCAGGAAAATTTCTCGATTTTTTTATCAGGCATAGGAGCATTGAGATCGATCCAAGGAAAGTTAAAGCCATTCAAAATATACCGCCTCTGAAGACATTGAAAGAATTTAAAAAGTTTGTAAGGAAAGCTGGTGTACATTCGCCGTTTCATTTCAAACCTGGCAGGGAGGTGTTAGCCGATTTCTCATTTAATGAAGGAAGGCACAGAATTTGTATGGGACAAAGCCTGTCAGAATCCATTCGATTCGATAAAGGAATTGCTGAAACAGCCGCCGGTATTAACAGCCCCGATAAAAGGGAAGTTGCTCATTTTATACATATCCGCAGTCGAGAATTCTTTAGGAGCTTTGTTGGCACAGGTGAATGAACTCTAATGGGCGCAGAATGCAATTATTCCCTGATCGAAAAGGAATGTTTGGCGTTAATATTTGCGGTGTAGAAGTTGAGATATTATTGTTTCTCCCATGACATAACTTTGATCTCAAGAGCAGATCTGATAAAGTTCTTGATGACAAGACCGATGCTATTTAGGAAACTAGCCAAATGGATGCTGTTACTTTCAGAATATACTATTACGTATGAGCTGGTAAAAGTGGTAAAGGGGCAAGCAATGGCAGATTTTTGTGCAGCACACCCCGTAGCAGAGTGCGAGACCATTAGTGATGATTTTCCCGATGAACAGGTTATGTTGGCCAAATCGCAAAGCACATGGTAGATGTATTTTGACGGTGCTTCTCGAGCATCAGGGGTAGGGGCCAGGGTGATATTCATTACTCCTCAAGGTGACTTGTTACCTTACTCTTTTACGTTGGGTGTTGTGTGTACCAACAATGAAGCCGAATATAGATCTCTCATCATTGGAATGGAAATTGCTCAAAAAATAAAGATAAAAACACTGCATATCTTTGGCAATTCTAAATTGATCATAAATCAATTGACGACTGAATTCGATATAAGAAAGCAAGAGCTCTTGTCATATTGTCGAAAAGCACAATAGTTATTAGAGAAGTTCTATCATATCGAAATCAATCATGTACCGTGGTCTAAAAATGCAAAAGCAGATACTTTGGCTAGCCTGGCAACGGCTCTGTCCTACCTAAATAGAAGTCCTCTCCATGTGACTATAGAAGAAAGAAGATTTTTACCCTCTTCAAAGGTTATGGATGAAATTTTTGGGACGCTTCCTATATCGTGTTTGGAGGTGATGACAAATGATTGGCGTCAGCCTTTCATAAATTACCTCAAATATGATATCTTGCCAGAAGACTCAGCACAGAGACAACAAATCAAGCAAAGGTCGAGCAGATTCATCATATGTAGCGAAATAGAAAATCTTATAATGGGATGGTACTATGTTGCTTAGATGAATAAGAAGCAGGGCAGATGTTGCGAGAAGCACACTCTGGAGAATGTGGGGCACATCAAGCTGGCCGAAATTTATTTCATCGAATACATTGAATGAGGTATTATTAAAAGATGCGATAGATTATGCGAAGCGGTGTCACAAATGTCAGATTCACGGAGATGTTATACACATTCCTCCAGAAGACCTGCATCAGTCGGTCACCTCTTGGCCTTTCTCTGCCTGGGGACTTGACGTTATTGGCCCTATAAATCCGCTGTCGTCCAAAAGGAAACAATATATTTTGGCAGCAACAGATTACTTCTCCAAATGGAGAGAAGCGATTACACTGCGTAGTGTCAAGGAGAAAGATGTGGTCAATTTCATCTGACACGCAATAATATACCACCATGGTATCTCGAAGAAAATTGTCACAGATAATGGCATTCCTTTCAAAAAAAGAGGCATGGAAAAGTTATGTCAGAAATTTAGCATTCATCATTCATTTTCAACACCTTACTATTCACCGGCCAATGGATTAGCAGAAGTGTTTAATAAAATAATAGTCAAGACACTGAAGAAAATAGTGACAGGAAACAGATTGGGACGAAAGGTTGCATGAAGCATTATGGGCAGCAATAAGAGCAATACCGTATTCACTGGTTTATGGTGTAGAAGCGGTCATCTTGATTGAAATGCAAGTTGCATCACTTAGAGTGGTAGTATATCAGTCAATTACAAATGATGAAAATGCAAAAATAAGGTTGGAAGAACTAAATTTTCTTGATGAGAAATGCTTGGCAGCTCAGTAGCAGTTGCAGTCATATCAGGCAAGGACATCGGCCACCTTTGATAAACGAGTCAAGTATCGCTCTTTCGAAAAAGGGGATATGGTGCTAATGCTAAAAAGACTGATAGTAGTCACCCACAGAACATGGGGCAAATTCGAGCCCAAATGGGACGGGCCATACATAATAAAAGAAGTATACTCCAATGGAGCGTATAGAGTCATAAACCAAGATGGACAAGGTATCAGTATACTGGTCAATGCTCGCTTCATCAAATGATATCGTCCCTGAAGATACTACTGATTTTGATCCAGAATATTATCCGAATAATGCTTCTGTATCGAAAGGGGGCAAGAATAAGCAATGCCATGGCCATGTACTGTCAGATGAATGAATAAAGAAGAAATTTGCAAGCGCATCAAGACTACGTATCAACAAGTGTTACAAAAGGAAAGTGACCATCGTTATCATCATCAAGCGAGCTCTACAGAATTTTATTAAAATTGGTATCGTCATCGAGCTGATATATTATGAACAACACATATGTATATTATTAAAGATATTAGCAGAAGTGGTGATGTATCAATCTCAATCAGAGATATCTATCATTCTCACGACAACGATGGCCAGCTACCGTTATCTTTTAAGGCAGCCTAGCCAAGTCCTAAAAATGGCCAGCTATGTATAAGACCTATCATTTTCGCCATTCGGGCAGCAGTGAGAAGCCAGTGGCCCTAAAAAACCCTTGAAGGCCATCATATGCATACCCATGCAGGCTGCGGACGAAGCAAGCAACTGAAAGTCTTAAAAGGGCCAAAAGTCTTCAACGGCTAGTCACGCGTAACACCCATGCCGTTTATATAGCTTTCCGACAGCATCACAAGGAACAGATGAAAATGCCCTCCCATGAATGGGTCCGACCTTGCAGGGAAAGAAAACACGGGCTGCAGTGTGAGCTCTTTGGCATTATCCATAGATAGGCCAACCATGCATAAGATGTAAGGCCCGTATCCTAGTTCGTACCATTTCGTAGACTCCCGTGATCCTTCTCGTCGAATTTCAATAATCTGTGACCTATAATTGACATTTGCACGCGACCCTAAGTCGTATCCTGTAGATCTGAGTCGGCTCAATCAGAGACTTGTACCATTGCGATCACACCGTCGCTGTGGTTCCAACGCCGCGTCTTGCATACCAATTTGATACCATGGCCAGGAGATGTGGGCCCGCGTTTAGTTCAAGAAAAACACCACGCGTTTGCAATCCCAAGAGAATCTCTTTGACATGTCCCATCAATCAATCAATCAATCATCTCATGTCAAGTACAAGAGCAACTCCAAAGTTAACTCTCTTCCTCTCTCTCTCTCTTACACACCCATACATGTCAAGTATAACTATCACCTCACATCCATCACTTCTCTTACAACCACCCTCTCTCTCTCTCTCTCTTTCTCTTCACATTCTCTAAGCAAGCAAAGTGGTGGATGTCTAAGCTCTTCCAAAGAGAGAAAAGAGAGTGTGTTGTGTGGCCCACTTCCTATCCTAAGATCCACCATCCTAGCCCTTCATTTCTCATCATCTTCCATCAAAGAGGGACACATGGAGATAAGTGTTCCATCGAACCAAGAAGATCGAACAATGGGTATTTCTATAGGCCTAGATTTCATTTTTTATGATGGGCCAAGTGAGGCCTACCGATTGATGGTATGGATCTCACTTTGGACCCTAGGTGTGGCCGATGGCCCACCTTGATTCTCATGATCATCCATGATGGAGCCATTCTCTATGCACCCCATCATGATGTTTATTTTTCTTGCATGGGTAGGGTCATCTAGACCATTGCATTTTGGTGGAGAAAGGATCTCCACCGTTGATTTTGATCGGTGGGCCCTCATGTAATGACACCCACTTGATGTATGTTGTAAATCATAGGAGGGCCCATAATACCGAGGTCCCTCCATCACACATGTCCCTTTCTCTCTCTCTCTCTCTCTCCCTTTTTCATTTGTTT
Source organism: Magnolia sinica (assembly GCF_029962835.1). Classification (NCBI taxonomy): domain Eukaryota; kingdom Viridiplantae; phylum Streptophyta; class Magnoliopsida; order Magnoliales; family Magnoliaceae; genus Magnolia; species Magnolia sinica. Next base: position 86,301,865 of record NC_080575.1, on the reverse strand, counting down.
TTGTGTATGATGATGTGGCTGTGGCCCACTCGGATGGACCCCACCTTGATGTGTGTATTATCCACACCATCCAACCATTTGGTGGCCCACCTAGGCAACACGCCTGTAGGTGGGGCCCACCTTAAATAATGTGTTGTATTCAAACTGTCTAGCATCTAGGGACACTGGACATGGTTGTGAAGTGTGAACAAACAGTGGGATGTGCTGACAAAAAAATATCATTTTTATTAAAAAATTGGGTGGACCGCTTATGTAAGCCCCACCTTGAAGTATGGGTCTAATCCACGTCATCCATTCCATTCCCCAGCTCATTTTAGATGTTGAGCTAAAAAATAAACCCAATCCGATTTTCTGGCGGGCCATAACATAGAAAATATTGATTTTTACCTTTAAAATCGACTAGGACCCACCTTGAGCCAAAACATACTGAATATTGGGCTTGTTTGGTCGGTCTTGGGCTATGAAATACAATGGCTGGAATGGATTCACCGATGCGGCCCTACCTAGGAAAAACCATGGAAAAATAAATTTTCCAAAAAAAACATGAAGCATGCAGCAGTGTTCTGCGCTGCTGCATGGACGGTGGGCAGGGACTATGGGTCCCAACCGTGGGCCTCACCATGATTTGTGTGGAACATCAACACCGTGCATTTGGTAGGCCCCTTAGGGCAGCCGGGCCCCACCCAAGATCAGCTGTGTACACGGCTCAGGTGGCCCACATTACAGGAAATAGTGGGATTGAACGTCTACTATTGAAACCCTGTTTGGGGTTCACAGAAGTTTTGAATCGTTATGAAATTTGTTTTTCCTCTTTACCTGTGTTTGTGGGACCTTATTAACAGATTGGATGGAAGGTAAAAGTTACGGTGGGCCCCACATGGGACCCACTGATGTTGTGTTTAAACCACACCTCCCCACGCATGGGGAGGTGGGACGACTGGTGTACCCTCACTCCAGCTACATAGCTGCTGAAGTGGCGTCACCAAGTTCTGTGGGTCCCATTTGTTTGATCTATGCCATCCATCCCTATGGGACCCACCACGATGCATGTGTTGCATCCAAACCGTCCAACCTTTTGGCAAGCTCATTTTAAGGCTTGAAGTAAAAATAAGGAAGATCTATTTATCAAGTGTACCACACTGCACAGTGAGGATTGAGCATCTACCATTGAAATCCTTTGGGAGTGCAGAAGTTTTGGATCAGTAGGGAATTTGTTTTTCCCCTTAATTCAGGTCTGTGTGACTTTATGATCAGATTGGATGGGAAATAAATGTTATGGTGGGCCTTGAGGATTTTAATGGTGAAAATCATTATTACCACTTATATTTGGGTGTGGCCCATTTGATATACATGGGGCCCATTGGCGGGGCCCATTTGATATACATATGGCCCATGTGATGTGGCCCACTATCCATATGAGGGCCCATTGTGATGTATTCAAGGCCCATGGGTTATGGCCCATTTCAATGTACATGAGGCCCATTGGTGCGGCCCATTGATGCGGCCCACTTAATGAATATAAGGCCCATGTGATGCGGCCCATTTGATGTATTTAAGGCCTAATGGGATGTACTTAAGGTCCATTGCAATATGTGATTCCACCATGGTTTATGTAATCATATTTATGGCAAGCTATGCCTTGGGAGCAATGATAGTTTGATGTCCACATTGTAAGAATAATGTTGGTTAAATGTTCGCATTATAACTCTCTTTAGGGCCCATTGATAGGTCGATACTTGTTTTGTGTAGGCCGTCTAGGCCCATCTTTGTTATGAGGATAGTTTATCACCATATAACATGCTTAGTATAACTCCATGATTCATGTCCATACACATCATATGTATGCTTGATATGAGGAATATTTGATCATAGCATAAGCCGTTGGGCTGAGACATTTAGAATACTCCATATGAGACGAAGTGCCCCACATGATCGCGCAGTACGCGCAGGATTACTACATGACTGGTCGGTGTGACTCATGCATCTCGCATATGTGTGACATGATCATTGTACGCCCTAACGACATCAAGGTCGTGGCCTCCACAGGCACATCATGGATGGTCGGATTGGATACCGAAAATATTTGCTCTAGCACTTGGGCACGTAGGATGTCCTTGGGTGAAAGTCTCAGAACCTTTTTGGTACCAGTAGATGCTCCAACGTTTAGACCGAGTGGATACACGAGCGCTCGAGTGTCGAATACCAGTAGGCCGCATCTCCCACAGTGTCGTAGTCGGTTGGAAGGAGGTGTGGCCTTATCCACCCGAGTGAGGGTGTTATAAGTTAGGCTAAGTTTGACCAGCTCACAAATGAGTCCGCTATTGACGAGCCGGGTAGGTATTGACAAACTACTGGTCAGGCAAAAAGTGTAGTCTATTCCGCTCGTTGGGCTGTGCGGCTAGGGAGGCGGCAGTCAATGTGGAATGTACTAGACCCCGGTGATATCCCAGAGAGGAACTGTACTGATAGATGTTCTTGGTGAGGACTGGCATACTTGTATTGCATCTCGTATATGACATTTGACTACGTAGGCCTCGCATCGCATGGCCTTGGTATGGCTGGTAGCATTCATGTCTCGCATTGCATGGCCTTGGTATGGCCAATAGCATTCATGTCTTGTATCGCATAGCCTTGGTATAACTGATAGAATTCATGGACTTACCAGCATTCTTCCGCATTACTCTGATACTACATACTTGGCACTTGTCTTGTGCACACACTTACACCACCCTCTAAGCTTTTGTAAGCTTATGCACGACTATTGTGTGTAGGTGGCGTTGGGTCATAGCAGCGCTGAGGCAGGAGCACGCATCAGATTATTTTGAGCCTTTTGATCACCTTGTATTTCCTTTTTCGCATTGTACTTAAAGATTTTGATATAGTAGATATGTGGTGATGTTTTTTGTGACTTCACTATGCTTGTGGTTATGCTCCATTACAAAAAAAATCATACTAAAAATTCTCCTTATAGGATCCCATGATCAGAATCTGGCATATGATGCCGGGAGCCGAGAATGGGGCACTACGGAGGTTGTCGGCGCCGGATTCGGCGATCAAAAATTTTGTGAGCCCATTTTTTGAATTTAGGACATGACATAAGACCTTCCAGATTCTTGGTTTGATTTCAGTAGTAACTCATGAGGAATGGCTTAAACCTACTCATTGATGGACTGACGGAAGCAAAGATAATACTGGATATTACAACTATGGTCGGCCTAATGTATGAGCGTAGGCGAACGGATTCCTAATCTAAGGTCTTCCTTCAAATCTAACATGCATGCACAGATGGAAGGGAATTACAATTACTGGCTATAGCTACGAGTCGGTCTGACATTTTCATAAGGATAGATTGAAACTAGATCTACACTAAGGATCCGCTGCTGCTGAGCAATGGGGAACTAAACTTAGATACATAGTGTTGTGCTGGATTTGTAGTTTGATTTTTGGGTTTTGGAGGGTGGAAGCTTGCTTTGGAATTTCTTATGCTATTTATAACTTTTTAAGAGAGATGAGGGAGCAACAACCCGTCTAAGTGGTGCCTTCACGTACAACCAATTGGGAAAGAGCAGTTACATTCATAAACCATAATCTTATCTTCTCTGGACACTCAGAACGTGCTCTAAGGCTGATGTGGTTGGAATGGCTGCTTACTCTTATTTGAAGATAATGTACATACCGAAAGCAACCCTGAAGAGATGACATGTCCTTTAAATCTCTACGCATGCTTCTCAAATATCTTTTATGCTATGTGGCTCAATCTGCACCATTTATTTGGACCGGATGAATTTGGTACAAACACTATCCCCTCACATTTCTAGCTATTTAACAAAAAAAAAAGCTAGAAATGTGGTAAAGCATTAATGAGGTGGCCACGCATGCTCTTTGCTTCCTCGATAACAAATAATGTTTCTATCTTTTTATTCTTTCCGTCGTACACTTGCCATGTGTCACATGGAGAATATATTTATGTATCTCTAACACAATTTTTGTCTCGAAATTTGTTTGGATCATCATGCAGCAATTAATGTTATGCATGCGGTGTCTTTATATATGCTATCTTGTCTTTTTTGCTAATTTCCTCTTCGTTTATGCTTTCAAAACCTCTCATTCTTCATCTATTACTTATTGTCATTGCTATGAAGAAATCGAAGCTTTCCGACCTTCCAACATCTCTGACCTATTCTTTTACTACTTTTTTAGAGCATCTTTTCCCCCTCGTTTTCACAAAGGTAATTTTCTCATCCAAATTTGACGATTCTAACCCTACTTTGTATCTTGGGCTTATTTTTCATCCTACATCTTCTCCCGATCTTTCCGGTATCACTCCATTATTCCCGACTAATAAAGAAGAAAACTTTCTGATTACCCATGAATCTTTCGATTAGAAATATTGGGAGTTGGGGAATACTCTTTGATTGTGGCAAAACATCCTAGGGAATGGGTCGAATGGTATCAACACGTTAAAAACTGATTCTTTATTCTTTTGACTAATATTAGGATTGTTGAATGCATTCATCTATCAGCCTGCGAAATAGAGCCTAACTCAGCTCTCAAGATATGGATGTTTGCGCTTTGACGTCTCTTCTTCCATTAAGATATCAATTCTATCTAGGGTGCATTTTCGACGATCCTTCATTCAATATTTCTGGGGTTCAAATATCATATGGTGCATTCATGGAACAAGAATGCAAGATTGAGGGAGAAGTTACCCATGAGGAGCATTGTGCTTTCCTCCTGATGTGGATTTGTTGGTTTCTACTTTATGTCAATGAAGAGAATATAACTAAGGAGTATGTCAGTCTGGTTGATCTTCTCGCATTTGGTGAACAAATAGCACTTGCTCCTTTCCTTCTTTCTCACTTGTACAGTGGTCTCTATGCCCTTTCTTCCGAGGGTCGTAGTCTAATATCTTCTTATAGATACCGCCAAATCAAGGCTTTTGTAAAATCTACCCCTTTAGGTGAATGTATGAACTATTTCTTCTCTCTTCTGCTTAATCGACCCGATTACTTGTTTTGTTCGTATTTGAACAAAGAAATTGACCCCAATTGGTTTACTGACAAACAATTCAACCCAGCCGACGAAGATCTAGTTAATGCTCGAAATGACATTTGGGCTAGCTACCTATTAGCTTGGGACATCTCAATAGACGATGCTAAAACAAATAGAGGAAATTATGCCCAAAATGGTGTATAATTTTATTCACCTAATCTTTTAGCCTGACAATTCAGTTGAGGTCAGTCCATTTTGTTCCCATGCTGTTCACTTTCTCTTAACTAACCCATACGTAAGCAGCATCACATTAAAAGAACTACAACAATCATTGCCATGCTTTTGAATTATGCCGGGATCGCAAATTTATACTCATTGGATTCACTCCCTCAAGGTCCTTCATTAATTAGTTTTTTCAAATCCTGGTGGGCCACGTATTATGGCCTTCTATGGGAACAACAAATTCAATCTGTCTCTAATAAGCTTTCCCTTCCTCCTTCTGCTAAGGGTCCATCGGTTCAAGCTTCATCAACCATTGTTTGATGAAAATGATCTACACCCAAAGAGATTGTTCCTTCCGCCAGTGGCTCAAAATTGCCTCGACCACAAGATCAACCAATAAAGAAAAAGCAAAAGTGCACTACTTCCGACCCGACCAATCCAGGTAACCTTGAACACATTTCGGTTGTACAACACTTCAAGCATTTTTCTTTATGAAATTTGATCCCCAACATTCTATACCGAACACTAGCCACACATGCAACAAGTTTTACAGCTTTAAGAGTACCTTTATAAAAAGCAATGTGATAAAAAATAGAACAAAACCAATGTCTTTGAATTTTTACGAAGCTAAAAGATGCAAGGCTTTGTATTATCCCCCTTAAATGAGAAACCACCACCATCCCCTAGGGTTCAACGTGCATTGGCCAAAATTATCTTAAAGCTTTGACGACAAACGTATGTTAGCTTTAGTCGCTTTACAAGGTGAGCACCAACCAAGCTTCCAAATATTCATTATTTTCTTACCAACGATCTTCTCTTATTCTTTATATAACGAGTGCAATGATAATAACTCCTCCCAAGATTACAATCAGAACCACCAAGCCCATTTTTATATAGGAGAAAATGCTCTAGCTCTGGCTGAAGAACCATCATAAGAGACAGGATTGGCCGAAGAAGGATTTGTCGTAGAAATGACAGAAAGATCAACACATTCCGAAGAGGTTACACTAGCCTTCAATTCAATAACAGAAGAAGTTGAAGCTTCACCCGACTCATCTCCATTAGTTTTCCGTTTGCGGTTGCGGCCTTTGTCTATGACACTTGCGGCCAACCCTTCTCCAATCTTTGAATTTTCTGTTTGTGATGTTGAAGAAGACCAACATAATTCCATAGTTGATGCTAAGAATCCAGCCGTTGCTCCTAAATAGTTAGATCATATCATCAATTATCTGACTATTTTGGATGATTCTACTGAGAGGGATGATATTCTGACCAATATCATTGAGACTACAGTTTCTTCAAACGTGCCAACGTTGACTTCCTGTCAATTCCCTGAGACAGTGATCATTGAAGAACCCTTCATTGATCCTTCTCCTACCGTAGCTGAATCTCCACGATTTGGTGAGTCATCTAGCCCATCTCCAATAAAGATTCAATCTTTGGCTGATCATGATGCATTGTTCGACATATTCTCACAACTTCTTGAATTTGAACCCATAATTGTCCACCTAACTTGCCTCTACCTTCTGTCATTGAACTACAACCAGAAGTCTAGTTCTTAAAGAAGGAGATTGAGGAATTGTTGGCCCTTCACCTAATCAATTTGGTAGTTGATAATCGATTGAAAGCCTTGGCTGCTCATATTGACAGGTTGGCCTCTTTGAGTCAAGACGTCTCCATTGACTTAGAATTGTTGAAGTGAGCTCTAGTTATTATTAATGGCTATAAGTTAGCTCAAGAGGAAATTTGCTAGCTCGATGTTTCACTAAAGCTGCACAAGTAATTGTTTTCACAAGTGACAGTCTTCTTGGCAATTGTCAGCTTTGAAGTAACAAACCCAGAACTTAACTACCGATTGAGATTATATCATCTCCAGAAGGAACGCTGTCACGCCCCAAACCCGAAAATCGGGCTCACAAAATTCCCCATTACCGAATCCGGTGCTGACAACCTCCGTAGTGCGCCATTCTCGGCTCCCAGCGCCCATACACCAAGTTCCGATCTTGGGATCCTACAAGGAGAATTTTCCAATGTACATTTATCTCATAAGAAGCATTACTACAAGTTTACCCAAATCACAAAGGCAACATCATCATCACATATCCACTAATATAAACATTTGAATACAGTGCTGAAAGGAAAATACATATATCAAAAATTAAATCTCTAGAAAACTGTTGCACGCTCCAAGCTCAATGCTGCTGCGACCTAACGCCACCTACACACATCTATCGTGCATAAGCTTATAGAAAGCTTAGAGGGTAGTGAAAGTGTGCGCAATGCACTTGCCAAGCATATAGATATCAGAGTAAGTGAAAATACTGGCATTCCATAAATTGTACAATATCAGAGTAACGCGAAAACATACTGGTAAGTTCATAAATATCATTAGCCTTATCTAGGCTATGTGATGTAAGAACATAATAGGCTAATATCATATGCTAAGGAAATAATGTAAATCAGCTAGGTAATGCAGAGAGATAGAAGCCAAATATCAGATACCAAGTCCACGAATACCGTTAACCTTAATCAGATTATGTAATACAGCAGCATAGTAAACCAAATGCTATCTGCTAAGGATGCAATGCAATATGCGATGCGAATGTAATGACCAAGCTGGAGTGAAGTCGGGATGATAGTACGTAGTATCGCAGGCTATGGGGTCCATCATAAGGGAGTTCTATCCAAACCAGTCCCATACCTAAATTTGGATAGTCAAACACAATGTCGTAAACTCCTGATCTTAGGTTAGTTGCACACCCCAACCAAAATCCTGGCCATTACGAAGGTACACGTAACAAATAGTTGCGCACCACCAACCCGAGTGGATAGTGAATGAATGAATGAATGAGTATATAACTCCTGCTCAATAAGTCCACATAATAATACCGTACATCTCTGGGATCATCACCAGGGTCTAGTACACTCTACATGCAATCGCCGCCCACTGGACGAGTAACCATGTAAGTGGAAGTGACCTCACTATCCGCCTGACCGGTAATCAGCCAATATCTACCCATCACGTTGATAGTGGACCCATTTACGAGCTGGTCAAACTCAGCCTAGCTATGCCCACTACCCTTGGGTGGGTAAGGCCACAACCCCTTCCCAACCGACCACGAACTAGTGGGAGATGCGGCCTACTGGTATTCGACACTCGGGCGCTCATGTATCCACTTGGTCTAGACGTTGGGGCTTCTCTTGGCCACGGAGGTTTAGAGATTTTCACCCAGGGACATCTATGGCACCCCGATGCTAGTAACAGATTTCCTGTGTCCCATCTTGTCATCCACGACATGCCTGTAGAGGCTATGGCCTTGATGTCGCTAGGGCGTATAGTAATCGCAACACATAATGTAAGATGCATGAGTCATACAATCCAGTCATGTATCAATCCTATGCATACCGTGCGCTCATGTGGCCAACTCCGTCTCTTAGGGAGTCCCATAATAATTTGTCCAATGGTTGTGCTATGATCAATTACTCCTCATATCAAGCATACATATGATGTGCATGGGCATAGATTGTGAACCTATACTAAGCATGCTATAAGATAATGGTATACTCTCCTTATATTAAGGATGGGCCTAGATAGCCTATTCATAACAAGAATGGGCCTCACAATGGGCCCAAGGGAGGGTCACAATGTGGACATCTAACCATCAATGTGGACATTTAACCAAAATCGCTCCCAAGCAGTGGTTCACATAAACATCATTACATACATTATAGTGAAATCACACATTACATCGGTCCGCACATTCATCGCATTGGGACTCACTAGAGGCCACACATACATCATATTGGGCCTCGCCATACGAGCCACAAGTACATCATAATGAGCCTTATCAGACTGCCACAAATACATTACAACGGGCCACATACCCGAGCCTTAAATACATCACAACGGCCCACATGCCTGGGCCTCAAATACATCACAACGGGCCGCATCCTATGGGCCTAATACACATAACAATATGCCACTTAATGGGCCGCACAAATATCATCTTGGGCCATATATATTGGCCAGAAATACATCACAATGGGCCTTACCAAATGATACATCGAGTCAGCCGCATCCACGGGCCGCATAAGTGGACGGCATAAATGAAACACGCATGCATCATTGGCGGGCCACGCATCAAGAGAGAGATAGATAGAGAGAGATGTGAGTAGCAGAGGGACCCCACCACTATGGGTCCCTCTTTAAACAATGCATACATTAAGATGGGTCCCAGCATATGTGGGCCCTCTAATCATCAAAATCACACAAAAATCACCCACCATTTGCTTCTTCTTGGACTTCTCATCTTTAGCTCCAATGGAACATGATTCAACGGTTGGGATTGATCATAGAGGGTGGGATTGGATGGTAGGAAGGTGGGCCACACTAGCTCTTCTCATGGAGAGCTTGGACAATTCTCTCCTTTGGGGTTGCTTGGGAGAATGAGAGAGAGATAGAGAGAGAGGTGTAAGAGAGAGTGAGATATGGGTGAGTGATGAATGGGAGAGAGGGATGGGTGAAGTGATGAAAAGTTAACTTTTAGGGTTGCTTTTGTACTTGGGGATAGGATAGAGTAATGGGTTGAGTGATGGGTGTACTTTGACAAGTGAGGTGATTGATGTAATGTTTTCTCTTGGGATTACAAAGCGCTGTGTTTTTCTCAAACTGAACGCGGGCCCACATCTCCTGGCCTGGGTATCGCCTCAGCACGCGAGACGTGGCATCAGAACTGCGGCGACAGCGCGGTCATAATGATACAAGTCTCGAGCCGAGCCAACTCAGATCGACAGGATGCAACTCCGGGTAGCGCACAAATGCCAATTACAGGTCGCAGGTTGCCGAAATTCGACTGGGAGGACCGTGGAAGCCTACGGAACGGTACAGACTAGGATGTGGGTCTCACAAATGCTGCCCATATGCGGATGGAAGAGCTAAGGAGACAATTGGCCGCAACCATAGAAGAGTTCCAGACTTTGAAAGAAGAAGACAATGATCATGGCTATAGATTGTGGGATACTTTCAAGACTTGCGAAGCATTGGTCGCAAATGTCTTTTCATTGTCGATCCAAATCATCACTTTTAAACAAGAAATATAGAGGCTATGAGAGGCAAAGAGAGTAGCAATTGGCCAATTGGACGTATTGGCTGAAAGCTACATGGACTTCAAATATTTTAAAATTGGGATAATGTAAACTTTTTTATCTTTATATTTTGGCTAGACATGAGATGGTCTTATAAACTGTATTTTTTTTTGTTTCTTTTGTCGAATACGCGTCAACAACTAAACTTTATCATCTTTTTACTCAATTATTATATTCAACCAAGCAAGACTTTTATTGTTTTCTTGGCCCATCTGACTTGACAGGCAATCATCAGTCTGACTTGATAGACATCCACTGCCATTGTACGATAAACAAGAAATGGAATACGAAATCTAAGAAAGATCCTCTTATTGATCTTTCTTCCTCCACGTGTCCTCTCGCATTAATTATAATGATACATCTCCTAACACATGCCTTTATAAGAACAAAATAGAGACTTCCACACAACTCCGACCATTGCAATTCTTGATATAGCAGTAATCTTCATTAATACACCCAAAACCTTCCAATGGCGCAGATGGATTCATCTGAGACGATCATCTTATCACCTAGCCGCATGACTTTTCTTCAACATCGCCTTCGATGCTACCCGGCTAACCTGGTTTAGCCAAGAAATTGAGAGGAAGAGTGAAAACCATATTACAATTCACTTTTAACAGCGAAAGTGTTCTGAATGTGATAATTGTTGGCATCTGTTTGTCAGATTTTTCATCATTCTTTGAATATGTCATTTTTTTAAAATCGACATCTTTTTCTAAAATCTTTGCATTTCTCAGTATTTCTTCAATTAACAAATCCTCTTCTAAGGAGTTATAGTTACTTACATCTTTTTCCAATTAGTTGTTTTACCAGGTTTTGACGGTAGGTTTTTGCTCATCTTGTTCGGTTTGCATACTTGGACTTGGAGCGACTACTTTGGCTTTCTGTTTCTTGTTCAAGTTAGTCCAAGTCCAATTCCGACCAAAGACTTGTCAACCATACATAGTCAGTCTCATTGATCTATTATGGGTATGATTTTGCATTTCAGTGAACCTTTTCCCCACCCTTTGTCGATGCTAGCAGGATTTTTTAGTCACTATCATTTCCTGCGGATATTGTGAAAATTTTGGATGGATGACCTTGACCCATTAGTCGACCTTAGGCATGATTGGTTTAACCATCCTTGGTCATTTTTCGTCATAAGTTTTGGAATTGTTCCACTACTTCACATTTGAGATGGTCTTCTTTGGGCGACTAGTTTGATATTCTCCAATAGTGTTACGACCATGTATGTTACCTTGTCTTTTTAGCGAATGAAATACTTTTGTCGAATGTTGCCATTGAATATTGCCATGGCATATTTTGCAAAGTCTATTTTCCTTGACCATTGACTCATTACCAGAATAACCCTGCCCCTAGTGTTTTTATCGGGCTTAGCTCTCTTACCGACATAATTAGGTTGATGACCATGTTACTTCTTTGCCGATGCAAGATCTAGTTTTTTTATCTTGGGGCATTTATGTTTTTTAGATTCATAGTGACCATGTTGATTTCCATGGTCAGAGGAAATGGGTTGGCGTCAACCAACATAGCCTCATTCTCTCACTTTAAAAACTTGAGCATTCTAGAATCTATGTTGTCCCACATCACGTTCCTGAAAGTAATACAATTTCTAGTTGAGTGAGATCACGAGCCATGCCAATTATAGTACTATATTTTCTTCAATTCTTCCGCCAAATGAATTCTTTACTTTGGCAAAAGTTTTATGAGTTTGGCAGCTAATAAATTATCAAATATTTCATCTTCTTTAGTAATATCAAAGGAATATCGCCTATTTTGTTTTACAATTCCTTTGATAGAATTAGAGCATTGATGAGATGATTCATCATTTGCCTTCGTTGAGACTATACAAACGAATGGTTTGTTTAGGTTTACTTCAGCCAAAGCTATCTCATAGTTTGGATCACGGTAATAAGTTCTTGATGATGAATTTTTCTTTTGGTTCTCTTCTCGTAGAAGCCATTTATATGTGGTCGCTCTATCTAATAAATCAACCAAATCTTCAAAGTCCATTTCTTCGAACTATTTTCGAAGTTCAATATTTAGTCATTCAACAGTAGTTTAATGAACTGAGCTTCTGAAAGAAAGACTTGGCATTTGTTCTTTTCCTTTTTTAATCGAGTTATGTATTTCTCACCCGATTCATTGGGTAGCTACTTAAGGCGAGATAAATCGGCCAAAGAAAAATCAGGTTTAGTCTAATAAAACCGAGTATGGAACATTTCTACAATATTTTGCAAAGATTGAACTAAATTCACTGGCAAATTAATATACCATGTAAATGTTGTGTCAGTTAACAAATTTGTGAACCATTTCAATTTTACATATCATTGGTAAAAAATTCACCACATTGTGCAATGAAACGAACAATGTGTTCTACTGTGGACTAACTCTAGAGAATAATGAAAACTTCAATTTTTTTTTGTACAGCTTGATACCTTAGCAAGTCGATCAACCTAATCTGGGTACAACTTGTGATAAATAGGATGGTTAGTGTGACGACCATGGTGTTGGTCGGTTACCTCATTTATCAAATTGATCAATTCTTCCTGGCCTACCATAAGGAGTCTAAGATTAATCATTGGAGGCAATTATATGCCTTGGGTAAGTTACACCACTAGAACCTATAACCAAGTGCTTCATTGTTTGGCATGATCGTCCCCACAGTGGGTATGCCATGATTTATGTCATTTTCATTTGGGCCGTTGAATCAACTATTTTTTTCATTCCTCTTGATGCCTACCTGAGGTGGCATATTTTGGCCTACTAAATTTGGATCTGGCTGAATATTACATGGAGGTATATTTGATAGTTCTGGGAGAACATTACCAAATCTAAGTATTTCCTGATTATATTGACGGTGATCGAGAAACCTGTCATTGAGGAATATTATAAGCCTATTTATAGCTTCAGCCTGAGCACTAGAATATTCATCTTACACCCTTCCTTGTTCAGCTAGTTCTCATAAGTTAACATTACAACTTCCTAAACTCCATTAAAAATCTATGGAGTTGTTTTTGGATGATGATCCTACTTTCACAATAGTTGGAATTGAAGGGTTAGGGATCTCTTGTTCAACATGCATTGTAAATGCTTTAGGGGCCTAGTTAAGATCATGTTCTTTGTACTTTCACTAACTCGAGTAGATCGCCTACTCATGTTGTTAAAAAATTCAATTAAAAATTGCACGCCTGTCTCATTGGGCGTGCAAAAATGGTGTTGATCTCGATTTCAGCCATGCGGAACACGTGTGTGGATTGCGAATGTGCCAAAACCGATTGAGACCAATTCAAACCATGACCACTAACCCATGATGTCGAGATAAAGCGAGGTTCGATCGTATTCTTGACTATTCATCTACTCGGCCAACCGTCGCGCACTCGTTACTTAGGCGATTGGCAAAGGTTGGGGCTTTTCCCCTAGTGAGCTCTTTTTTTCCTTAAAAATTTAAGGACTTTCGAAGGTATAACATTTGTATGGTTGAAATGAAAAAGATTAGAGAGAGATGATGCTAACAAAGAAGTGTGATTTACCACTATATTAGGATTACCGGCCTAGCTGAGAGTGCTTCTGGGAGCGGTATGCTAATCAACGAGGTAAAGACAATGCTGGAGCTTACAATTACAGTTGGCCCAACGTCTGAGCATAGACGAAAGGATCCCTAAGCTAAGGTCTTTCTTCAGATCCGACATGTAAGCGTATATAGAAGGGACTTACAGATACTAGCTACAGCTAAGAGTCGGTCTGGCGTATTCACAGGGACATACATAAACTAGATATACACTAAGAGTCTGTTGTTGCTGAGTAGTGGGGATCTAAATGTAGATACACAGCTTTGTGCTAGATTTGTAGTTTGATTTTTGGTTTTTTGAGAGAGGGGGGTTGCTTGGATCTACTTCTACTATTTATAGATTTTCAAAAGAGATGAGGGAACAACAGCTCATTTACGTGATGCTTTCACTTGTTACCAGCTGGGAAAGAGAAAATACATTCATCACCGGCCCTGATCTTATAATCGTTGGACGCGTAGAATGTCCTCTAGGGTTGACATGGCTGGAACAATTACTTAATCTAATCCAAAAATAATTTTGAATACTAAAAACAATCCTGAAGAGATGATATGTCCTTCAAATCTCTGCGCACGCTTCTCAAATATCTTATATACCATGTGACTTGATTTGCACCATTTATTTGGTATAGATAAATTTTGATACAAACACCATCCTTAGGCTTAGGTGATTAGTTTTTCTATTGAAATTTGGTCTACCCACAGTAGGAAGTGATAGATCAATGGTGAGAATCATTGAACTATGCCATGCTTACATATTTTCATCCATAGGGACACCATTTCTGTGATCATAGGAATTTTCATAATCATAGGCTTTGTGAGTCTTACCATGATGCCTAGTCATGTCCATTCTGTAAGACCCGTATCCTAATTCGTACTATTCCATCGATTCCCGCGATCCTTCCCGTCAAATTTCAGCAACCTGCGACCTATGATTGATGTTTATGCACGACCCTAAGTCGTATCTCGTAGATTTGAGTCAGATTAATCTAAGATGTGTACCATTATGACCGCGCCATCACCACGGTTCCGACGCCGTGTATTACGCACCGATCCGATACCATGGCAGGGAGATGTGGACCTGCGTTCCGTCCAAGAAAATACCGAACGTTTGCAATCCCAAGAGAATCTCTACAACATATCCTATCAATCAATCAATCAATCATTTCATGTCAAGTACAAGAGCAACCCATGCTTTCCTTCTCCACAAGTCAAGCAACCTACCCCAAAAGTCAACAATCTCTCACCTCACATCCATCACCCATCACTCTCCCTCTCTTATAACCACCTATTCTCTCTCCTTCTCTTTACATTTTCCAAGCAACAAAGACCAAAGAGAGTGGTGGACGTCCATGCATTCTAAGAAGAGAAAGTGAGTGTGTGAGGCCCACTTTCCATCCCAAAAATCCTTCATCTTAGCCATTCATTTCTCATCATCCTCTATCAAAGTGAAGCACAAGGAGATCGACGTTCCATCGGACGAAGAAGATCGAACGGTGGGTGCTTCTATAGGCTAGTTTTCATATTTTTTTATGATGGGCCAAGTGAGGCCTACCGATCGATGGTACAGATCTCACTTTGGACCGTACATGTGGCCGATGACCCACCTTGATCCTCATAATCATTCCATGATGGGGCCATTCTCCATGGACCCCATCATGATGTTTATCTTCATTGCATAAATAGGGTCATCTAGACCGTACATTTTGGTGGAGAAAGGATCTCCACCGTTGATTTTGATCGATGGGCCTATATGTATTGGGACCCACCTTAATGTATGTTTTATATTATGGAAAGGAGGGCCCATAGTGTCGGGGTCCCTCCATCACTCGATCTCTTTCTTTTTCTCTCCATTTTCTTTTGATTTTGGCCCCTTGATGTATGCATTTTATCCAAGTCATCCACCTTTGTGGGACCCACTTGATGGACATGTAGGATCTACACCGTCCAAACCATGTGGGCCCTACCTTAGGGTGATGGGTAGACACGAATATCAAATGGATCCTATCAGGTGGGCCACGTTCATGTGGGACCCACCTTGAAGAATTTGTATATTCACGTTGTTCGTCCAGCGTCCAGGGATGTTGGACGTGGGTTCACACAACAAAAAAAAAGATTTTTAAGTCTTTTGGGTGGGCCACTCACACAGGCCCCACCCGGATGCGTTGATCCAATCCACACCGTCTATTCCGTTCCCCAGCTCATTTTAGGTGTTGAGCTGAAAAATGAAGCTAATCCAATTTTCTGGTGGGCCATAGTATAGCAAACAGTGTCTTCTACCGTTGAAATTCACCTGATGTTTCTACATGCCAAAACACCTCAAATATTGGGCTTGTTTGGCTTGTCTTGAGCCATAGGGGCCATTGGGCGAGGTGGATTCACCTAATGCGGGCCCCACATATGAAAAACCATGGAAAAATCCCCCTTTTCAAATATATATATAAGCAGTCAGCACCTGCTGCTGCGTTTTAGCAGACGGACAGCAGGGACCCACGGTCCCAATCATGGGCCCCACCATGATGTGTGTTGCATATCCACACAGTGAATCTGCTAGGCCCCTTTGGGGAAATGGGCCACCCCAAATATCAGCCATATACTTCGTGCCAAGACTCGAGTACCACCTCTATTTTTCTTAGAAGTTATGTGTGGGTTAATTAGCGTTAAACTCAATTGCTTGTGAAATTTGCATCAATCACTTTAAATTTGATCTACAGGACTTAAAACCTATAGAATCATTAACTCTATGTTACCCTGTAATCTAGGTTTCTACGCTTAGTCCAGTTGATCTTGTAAATTTTTAATAACTTTGGATCGGACTTGGACCGCGCGTCGAAAGTCCGATAGCGTCGATCTTAGATAATTTTCGTCATCTTGTTGGGCTTGACCATCACCTCAAAAATCAAGTCCAGATGATGTCCTAGGTCGATTTGATTGAGTCCGGAGTGAAGAGGGTGAGAACAATGAGAAATTAAATATGATTTTATGAAATTTGAGTCTCGCTTTTGCGACGATTTTAAGCAATCCGACCGTTGGATTTCGACCCAATTTCACCCTCGGATCGGGAAGATGGCCCAAGCATGTCATAGTGCTTGTGGACGATCGAGTTTCGATGACCGTTGAATTGAGAGTGATCCGCCACGGCCGATTTGTAAATCCGATCGGTACGAAAACTCAGTCTGACCTAGATCCATGGTCAGTGAGCTTAAGTCCGACCGCACGTGGAAAGAGGACTACCGGAAGTGCTCCGTTAGATCGAGAGAGGCCTGATTTGGTTATAACCTAAGTATACCTTGCCCCTGGGGCTATTTTCATCAATGTTAGGCCTATATAAAGACCTTAAAACCCTCACTCTCTATGCCATACGAATTTTCTAAACCCTAAAAAAGAGAGAGAGAGGAAAAGAGAGAGAAAGTGAGAGAGAAGTTGGTGAATCATTTGAGATTCTTTCTTGTCGCTCTGCATCCCTAAACCGTCACTTCTGAATCGTTATTCTGGCGATTCAAAATTCATTCTTGGGTAAGTTAATCAAACCCTAACCTGTTTTAGAGTTTAGAATAGTCTATGTGTTGATGTAGCTCGTTTCTATTCTTGCCTTAGGTTATCTAGTTACCATTGACGAAGACTTATCGTCTGAATCAGTTCTGTGCGTTCTTTCTGGTTTAAGGTGCGGATTATATTCGTATAAGTTATGGTTTTCAAGGCTTTCAACGTCAGATAATGATTTATTATTGTTGTGAGTGTGATTTCACATGCCAAATGCGATGTTTATATTGCGTTCCTGATATAAATGAGTTATGTTGAGATTTGTGTATTCTATGTGTATATAGAAAGTATTGTATACGTATCAAATACGAACCTGTGTTTGCCATGATTATTTATCGTGCATTTGTGCTAGTTGTATGTGTGTCAACTCCTTGGCAAAACGAAATGTCCAAATGCATGTATCACCAACGTTCATCATATATGTTGGAATATGTAGTCTAAGTGTTTGTAGAAATGTCTGAATGATCAAGTGTAATATATTATCCTATTTACGGGCGTTGAGAAGAGATTCTCAACTCTCCTATTGGTATGTATGATTTCTTACATTCAATTTACATTCTTTGTTATCTACGTTCAAGCTCTACTTATTATTGTTCCATTACAATTCTAAATTGATCCTAAATTGTTGATATGAATATCTGTTATAGTGGAATATGTTTGGGACTATGGAATAGTCCAAAAAATCGATAATCGGCCTTGAGCTCGTGGCTGAGGTTGCTTTCGCCACGTAGGACGTGTTTGACGAACCCGAGTCGTATTAGGGTTGTCGGCAGTGGTTTGGCTACACAGAGTGTTTGCGCACTCTATGTCGTTCAACTCAATGTACGCTCATGCTAGTCGAGTTCGTCCAGTAACTCGATTGACCGATGTTGTTCACCATGTATGGACACTATTGTTTGAATCTAAGGTACCAAACTTACCAATGAAATTCCGTAACCGTTGTACCTTGATCCGCTAAGACTCATGAGCCAAGCATGGTAATATGGGACACCGTGGTCGAGCTGTCAGCTTACGCTGGGGTGATGAGCCTTCCCGTAGTGATTAGTGAGTAACTCAGACTCGTGAGCCGGGAATGGTGGTATGGGACACTATATTCGTGTCGTCGACCTACATTGATTGGTGACGAGCCCTTTGTAGTGACCTCGAGCATACCTTGATACTGCAGTAAGGTGACGAGCCTTAGAGTCACTTTGATATATATGAGACCCATGTTATGAGGCCCATTGTGATGTATTCAAGGCCCATGGGTTATAGCCCATTGCAATGTACATAAGGCCCATTGGTGCGGCCCATTGATGTGACCCACTTGATGAATATAAGGCCCATGTGATGTGGCCCATTTGATGTATCTAAGGCCCATGGGTCGAGGCCCAATGGGATGTAGTCCATTGCAATGTGCAATTCCACCATAGTTTGTGTAATGATATTTATGGTGGGCCATGCCTTGGGAGCAATGTTGGTATGACATCCACATTATAAGAATAATGTTGGTTAAATGTCTGCATTATAACTCTCCCTAGGGCCCATTGATAGGCCCGTACTTGTTGTGTGTAGGCCACCTAAGCCCATCTTCATTGTAAGGACAGTTCATCACCTTATAACATACTTCGTATGGCTTCATGATTCATGCCTATACACATCATATGTATGGTTGATATGAGGAATGTTTGATCATAGTATACGCCATTGGGCAGACTATTTACGAGACTCCTTATGAGACGGAGTACCCACATTATCGTGCCATACGGCAGGATTACTGCATGACTAGATAGTGTGACTCATGCATCTCGCATATATGTGACTTGATCATTGTATGCCCTAGCAACATCAGGGTCGTGGCCTCCACTGGTACATTGTGGATGGCTAAATGGGACACCAAAAATACTTGGTTCTAGCACTATGGGCACTTAGGATGTCCTTGGGTGAAAATTTCAGAATCTTCGAGACCAAGAGGTGCCCTAACATCTAGACCGAGTGGAACATGAGCGCCTGAGTGCCGAATACCAGTAGGCCGCGTCTCCCACTATGTTGTGGTCGATTGGAAGGGGGTGTGGCCTTATTCGCCCGAGTGAGGGGCTATAAGCTAGGCTGAGTATGACCAGCTCGTAAATAGGTCCGCTATCGATGAGCCGAGTAGGTATTGGCAGACTGCTGGCTAGGCGGATAGTAAGCTCTCTTCCACTCGATGGGTTGTGCGGCTAGGGAGGCAGCAGTCGGTGTGGAGTGTAATAGACCCTGTTGATTTCCCTAGAGAGCAACTGTACTAATATGTGGACTTATTGAGCAGGAATTGCATATCCATTCCTTCATTCATTCACTATCCACTCGGGCTGGTGGTGCGTAACTATTTGTTACGTGTACCATCGCATGGCCAGGATTTCGGTTGGGCACGCGACTAATCTGAGATCAGGAGTTTACCACATTGAGTCTGACTATCCAACTTTAGGTATAGGACTGGTTTGGATAAAAGTCCCTTGTGGTGGAACCTATAGCCTGCGATACTACGTACTAGCATCCCAACTTCACATTCCAGCATGGTCATTTCATTCGCACCACATATTACATTGCATCCGCAGTACTTAGGATTTTGGGTTACTATGTTTTTGCACTTATATGGCCTAGACGGACTTAGCAGGATTTGCATATTGCATTGCATCATCGGCATATGATATTTGGCTTCTACATTTGCATAGCCAATCTACATTGCGTATTCTGTTATTGTATGATTCATGGACCTACCAGTATATTTTCGCTTACTCTGATTTCGTATGATTCCTGATCTTGTCAGTATTTCTGCTTATCCCGATGATGTATGACTTATGGGCTTTATCGTATACTTAGCACTTACCTTACACACTTTCACCACCCTCTAAGCTTTCTATAAGCTTATGCACAATAAATGCGTGCAGGTGGCGTTAGGTTGCAGCAGCGTTGAGCTTGGAGTGTGCAACTGTCTTCTAAAGCTTTGATATATGTATTTCCCTTTCAGCATTGTATTCAATTGATTATATTAGTAGATATGTGATGATGATGTTGCCTTTGTGAATTGGGTATACTTGTGGTTATGCTCCATTACAAAAAAAATAAAAAAATTATCCTGAAAATGCTCCTTGTAGGATCCCAAGATTAGAATCTGGCGTATGAACGCTGGGAGCCGAGAATGGGGTACTACGGAGGCTGTTGGCACTAGACTCGGTGATCGGGATTCCTGTGAATCCGATTTCCGGGTTTAGGGTGTGACATATTCCAACTCTCTTTGCACAATCCATGTTAATAAAAGTCACATAGATTCAAAATTCAAGTGGGCCACACTATAAGAAAGAATGGCGATTAAATGCTTATCCTTGAAACCTTCTTTAAAGACAACTTTTGAAACGCATGCGTACTTGTTTTTCTCTTCAACCCAATAGCAATTACATTATAAATGGATTGGAGGACATATAAGCATTGGAAGTGGATTGCTTACTAAGTAACTTAATACCCTATAGCATACTAAGTAAATTCCGTGGGGCCCATCGTGATGTGTGTCTTATCCATGCTATTCATTCATTTTACTAGTTAATTTTAGGGCATGATCCCTATAGACATCCCACTCTAAACAAGATTATAACTATTCATTGACTTCAATTAAGCTTCAATCAAAAGTATTCATATGGCTCGACACTCGCCATACGATTGTACGGGCTGGACATGGTACGACTTAGGGCAAGTTTTGGAAAGCAGCCAATGGGTCAAATCAACTGATTGGGTAGCTAATCGACCTATTTCCTCGCACAATCGTCTAGGACTCTAGGGCATTCAAATGTGCAACATTATGATAAAAGTTACTCCTAGGCTGACCTTAGGACCCTAAAAAGCCTAAAAGGGAAGCTCAGGAAGGCAAAATACGTGAGCCAAAATCGATTAATGGCACGGATTATGGAATTATAACCCGTTTGGCCCAATTTCAACCATTTCGGGTAAAGTGCTAATGAGTCACAGACCAATCAAACCACATTTTCCTTACTCGAACGACATTAATATCATAGGAAAATCTAGCTGAGGGATCCTTGAGGTACTTTAGAAACAACCATCGGATTCGATCGGCCATCGTTAGAGCAGACAATTGGTCGGGTGGAAGAGAAGCACCACAACCCCAAAACACTCGTAAAACACCGCATGTGCATGGAATTTTAGATACCTTGAAAAGGGCTTTCCCCGGCCGCAATTACGGCTCCACCCTGTAAAAGGGTTGCAGGCCGTAGCATCTGCAGTGTATTGGAAAAAAGATGGATACCTAAAAACAACCCATGAAGGGCTGTTATTAGGTTTTTTCAACCCTATTTAAGGGCTTGCTGCAAATAGGCAAAGGGGATAGAGGGTGAGAAAAGGTAGAGGCTGTGGGAAGGCTCGATCTCTACTGAAGCATTGTTCGAGAGCCGGTCCTCGAGCCTAGTTGTGGTTGCAACATGCTATTACTTAAAGATATATGTGTCTAAACCTATCTCAATCCTCTACCGTTTCAAAAAAATAAAATAAAATAAAATAAAATTACCTCCTGCAAAGCCACTCTTTCTAACTGATGTATGAATCATCTAAAGTCGAAGAAGATACTGAAGTTAAAAGAGTATGGTTAGAACGGGGACATCTGGCCATCCCATTTGCAGAGAAAAGAGTATTGAATTTTTCATTTTCTTTCTCACATTTCAAATCAATTTGTATTCCAATCAACACATTCCAAATTCATCAGCAATTAGTAAGGTTAAATCTTGTAAAGTAGAAACCACATATCATGCGAGCGGAAAATGGTGCCTAACCCCTTCTTATTCCATAACTGAAACTCTTAATCAAAATCTAAGGTCACAAACCAACTGTATGAATCACTTGAGTTAGATATCTTACAATTTGCCAACTTTTAAGCAATTCTACTATTACCAACCGGTGGTAGATTCTAAGCTTTAATAGGCTAATGGCAACTCCAAATCAAATACAATTTTACAAGTGAGTTCCGCATTTAAATCAAACCACACCATGGCAACAAAGAGAAAGCAGAGGAAGCAAGAGCATTTTGCATTTTGGCGTGGGCAGTGCAATTAAAAGCCCAAAATTAAAGCATATCCGGAGCTGAGGTAGAGCACATCGTAGATATGGTGTGAATTGAAAGCCCTGGGTTGAAAACTTCTTAGGGCGGATGGAAGTTTTGGATCACACGTAGAAATGGTGTGATTTGAAAGCCCTACGTTGAAAACTTCTTACGGTCCATAGAAGTTTTGAATAAGGCTGATATTTTTATTTTCCTTTGTTAATGTGGGTGTGACCGTACAAGTAGGTTGTATTACAACTAAACATCACTTTGGCCTTACAGAAGGTTTGGAGGTTTTCCATTGGTGTAGTTCACTCAGGTGTTGGATATGCTACAATTCTGAGCTCATTTCCTTAAAATGAGATGGGAAAATGGATGGACGGCGTGGATAAGATGCATACATCGTAATGCCCCCCATAAAGTTACTTAGTATGCAATCAGCTTCACAAACGTTACTTTAGACGCAGTAATGTTTTAAGGTTGGAGGTCTCATCCCCACCGTTCCTCTGGTGTTGGCCACTGGAGTTTTGTATACAAATGACGGAGTGGATTAGGTGATACCTTGCCTCACCGAAGATGGTGTGGCCCTTACCTGGAGTCCACCTTGATGTATGTGTTCTGCATCCACGCCGTTCATCGGTTTTTCCATATTATTTTAGGAGATGATCCTAACAACCAAGATGATCCAAACCTCAGGGGGACCATACTCTGAGACACAGTGGTGATTGAACGTTCGTACCATTAAAAACTTATTTGAGCTTATCTTAATGTTTCAGTAGTGTTTGTTTGTCATCCAATCTGTAAATAAGGTCACATATGCCTTAATGAAGGGAAAAAAAAAAAAAATTTAAAAAAATCAGCTTGATCCAAAACTTTCGTGGCTCATTAATGGTCAATATCTATTGTTTCCCATGTTATGGTCCACATGATTATTGAATCTACTTCATTTTCAGAAAAAATATCCTAAAATAATCTAAAAAAACGGATGGACGGCGTGGATACGGAATACATACATCAAGGATACAGGATACATACATCAAGGTGGGCACAATTGTAAGGGCCGCACCGTCACTTGATCCGCTCCCGATGTAGAGATTACGGTCTACGGAGATGACATGAAGGGGATTCCGGTATACTGAGTTACAGGACACTGGCGTCCGGGCCTGAGCATTGACGGTCATGCTACGGCGTCGTATCACAGTCACGAGGGGTTTGCTGAGCCAAGCCGAGGAGACATTTGGGACCGCGCCAAGCCGCGCCGCTGAGAATCCAATGCGGGCCCACGAGATCTTCTTGCGCAGCGACCAACTATGGTATTTTGACTATTTTCTGCCGGATTTAAGCACGGACGGAGGGATGCTGCTCGCACACGCGAATCTGCAAACGCCAAACACGTGTGGTTGTCTCGTAGCCGCGCGTAGTCCTGCCCATTCATTCAGTTAGGCTCTTCTTTTAATCCATCCTTACTGAATAAATAGGAAGGTCCAATCATCCGGTGGGCCACGGACGGTTATCCTTTGAAACTATCACAATATCTAATCATATGGCCCACCACCTGATAGTTCCCCAATATAAGATTTGTACAAAAGAACTTCCATCATGGGACCTGCCTAACGAACGGTTCTGATCATCTAATCGTATGTCATTTTTACACGTGTGGTGAGCTTGTGTTTGGCATGTGCAGATTCGCGTCAGCTAATAGCATTCTCAGTGTCAAAATTGGAAATTTGGAAGCTTCTGACGCTCCAATGGTATCGGAGAAAGGGACAGGATTGGTAATTGTTCACCCACATGTTTTAAGAAATTCTTAGATCACGGTACATATGGCATACATTCAATCCTAGACCGTTGAAATGGTAGGGCCCTCTATGGATGGGTGACAACTTTAAATTGACGCTGAGAGAGTAAAACCAACCATTCGATCTTTATTTATGATTCGAACCGTTAATAATAAGATATCTGGAAATTCAAATTCAAGAAGCTAATTAGATGTATATAATTACTCGATCAGCATGAATTTCGGTACATGATTCATTCATAATGGGCTCAGAACTTGGACGGTTCGGATTGAGTCAGATCTGCCACATGACGGTGGATGAGACAAGATACGTTGATAAACTATATACTAGTGTAGTAGACGTGGCAAGTTGATGAATCAATCTGGACCATCTATCTAGTTCCTCCCAATCTCGATGGAGAATAACTCAAATTAGACATAGATCAGATCATCCTATCCATCTGATCAACGGCCTTAAAAAATGTGGCATGATGCAAAGATGGCTGGACGAAACTGAGGTGATGTCTAGGATAATCTGATAGAAAAGATTTTTAAAATAAAGTCCATCCATGATAGTGTACACAAGATGGACGGTCCTGATTGATAAAAAAGACTTTCTAGTTGTACTTCCGAGAGATCGATCTACCATATTACAGTCCTACCAGATCTACTAAACCATAGGTAGCTTTTCTTTGAAAACTAGGAAAGAAATGAAGAAAGGAGGAGCCCATCATAGTCATGGTGTCGTATGATGTGCGGCTAAGAAGATCTTCTTCTTTTGGATAATCTTCTTTTAGAAAAAGGAGAGAAAGGTATTTGACAAAGTCATGTAGGAAATATTCGCAATCTTACCCGTTTTACATGCGGATTTGATTTTCGGAATCGTACTTCTATTTGAGAAATGTGAGATATTTGAAGATTTGTTGGTTGCACACGTACCAATGTGGAATGGTGGTGTGTGATCTGGACCACTCATCAGCGGCCACTAATTTCCATGACCCAAAATCAGGTGGATCCGTTCATCAAGTGGACGGTCCATATTCAGCATGCATGTGTGATGGTCCTCATGAGTGGACTAGATTGGTTTTCGGTGCGTGGATGTGTGGGATGTTGAACAGATTGGTGGAGCAGATTCATGCAAGCTTTGGAATTTTGTATCAAATTCCAATTGCACACATGGCAAACGTGTGGACGAAATGTTATTTTGAGATTTATTTATTTTTCACTCCTTTCAGTGGAAGCGGATTGCCTATGTGGGGTCCACAAAGATGTCCCTGACAAATCCACTCCGTCCATCTGTTTTGAAAGGCCACAATAGTATAACTTTTGAAAATGAGGAAGATCCAATGCTCAGGTGGGGTACACCAACAAAACAGTGGGAACAACAATGTTTACCGTTGAAACCTTCCCGGAGCTGACAATGATGTTTATATGCCATCCAAACCGTTCATAAAACTATTACCATTCAGATAAACTATAGGAACAAAATCATACTGATACAAAACTTCTGTCATCACTAGGCGTTCAATCTCCAATTTTTCTTTTTGATATGGTCCACATGAGTTTTGGATCTGCCTGATTTTTAGAAATCTATCGTATTGTGGTCTTTAAAAACAGATGGACGGAGTAGATTTGTCACTGACATCTCTACGAGCCCCACACTGCTCCGGGCACGGGTCACAGGCAATCCACTACCCTTTTCAGCAAGGCACTGGAAACACTCAGTCCAGCGCCACTTGCGTGAGCGGATTAGGTGTTACCCTTGCTGTGGGGCCCACCTTAATGATGTGTTATATATCCATGCCGTTCATCCGTTTCTCCATAGCAGTTTAGGACGTGTTTCCAAACATTAAACAGATCCAAACACCAGGTGCACCACAACATAGGAAACAGTGGTGATTGTATGTCCACCATTAAAAGCTTCCTAGGGTAAATATCAGATTGATCGAAGATTTGTGGCTCACAGCAAGCTTTTAATGGTCATTCACCACTGTTTCCAGTTGTGTGTTACAAATGAGATCTGGATCTACTTAAGATTTTTATTAAGTTCTAAAATGATAAAAGAAAACGAATGGAAGGCGTGGATATAAAAGCAAAAACAAAACAAAAAAATTGGGCCCCACAGTGTACCCGTTAGGGTATTACCCCGGTAAAATCTAACCCGCTACCGGAATCCACGGACGTGGATTGAGTACCACCCCCAGCCTCTTCCCAGCTCGGAATAGGTGGCGTTAAGGAGCCCACCATACACGTATGGGTTTTTTCACACCATCTATCCATTTTGCCATATAAAATCCCAAAATTGAGATAGATCCAAGGCTCAAGTGGACCACACCACTGGAAGCAACGGTCATGATGATGCTGCCATGGAAACCTTTCTAAGTCCATCATGATGCGTATTTTCCATCTAACCTATTCACAAGGTCACATAGATATGATTGAAGGCAAAACACAAATATTAATTTGAACCAAAACTTCCTATGATTGCAGGCAAAACACAAATATTAGTTTGAACCAAAACTTCCAAACGAAGTTTTTAATAATGGGCATTTAATCGGTCCAACTGAGCCATGGATCTTTCTTATTTTTTGGGCTTATATTATAAAATGACATGAAAAAAATTGATGGATGGTGTGGATAAACATATACATCATGGTAGGCCCAGCATGTTCCAAGCTCTGGATAGGTCGGGTAATACCCAATCAGCGTTACACCCGGAGTAGAAAACAAATCACACAATTACGTAAAATTGTGCACACTGTCAATTTAAGAATCGATCGATCAAGCCCTTGCATATTTGATCAATTGAATATGTTTTAAAAAGTTTGGAGAATTTATATAAATTTTTTGAATTTTATTGATCGCTCGAACTTCTTAGGTAGATTAACCGAACTATCAAGAGATCGATCCATCTAATTTGTGGTTTACTCGATTGATCGAGCAGTTTGTTCAATCGATTGAACTCTCATGTTTCTATATAGATTGAAGACATCTAGATAATATTCCCCTCATCCAAATCTGTATTACCTCATCAACAAGTTAAATGACAAATAAGCATTATTGTAGGCCCTAGGGAGTTTTTAATGATGAGCATTCAATCATCATTGTTTCCTATGGTGTGATCCATTGGAAATTTGAATCTTTATATGTTTTATGCAAGATAATACATGGCATGGCCCACCTGATTTTTGAATTGAAAGAGTTTTGGGAGCAAGAAGAATAGGAAGGGGCACACATGATAGACTAATTAAGTATTATTAAAACATAAAAAAAGAGCCCTACACTTTGTACATTAACCTTAATATAGAAATGCTTGTATTGTGTCCGGTAAGAATCTTGCCTAAAACCCTTCTTTTCCTTTGTATGCTTGTGGGTAATAAAGAATGCAAATTAGAGGGAATAAGATTCAATGAGAAATGATTTCACTTGGAAATTTAATTTTTAAAATTTGCCCTTTTATGATACAAATTTATAAGATGTGTTATAAGATTTTATTTTAAAAAAAATAAATTTTCATTTAATATCATTTTTTATAAAGATAGGAAGGACTTTCCTCTCAATCACTCTTTCCCCATAATACAAACATAAAGTTGGAAAATCCTTAAAATAGTTTTGTCAGTACAAAAGCATAATAAACTGGATATTTTTCATGGGAATTTGCTTTTCCAAAGTAGATTCATAACACCTTTTAGAATTTCAAGGAGCCAAAGGATCCCTTAATTTGTATACTTGTCCCCACTAGCTGGACAATTATGATTCCAATCAATCATATTTGTTATAGAACCAAATGATTATGGGCTCCATTAGTTCTTGAGCTTTTGGAGTATTGGTTAGATTCTTAGCAATTGCTATTAATATCTATTAATGCAGAAAATTGCTTAGCATTCCTTAGACATTTGAATGCCTGATCAAGGAACAGCTAAAGGAGATCCTGGCCAGAGCACGAGACCCTCCGATGCCAAAGTGAGGCCAAGGAATTTAAGTCTAGTCGAGAGTAGGGTTTTAGGCTTGAGTCGTGTATACCTTTCTCTGTGGAAGGGGCATGTATATATAGGTCCCTCGGAGGCGATGCCGGGTATAGCAATGAATCCGCCATCAAATACCGTATTATACTAGGAAGCTCTGTTGGAAGAAGTGCAGTTGTTCCTATGAGATCCATGGAGGAAATCTAGAGGAGGATTTTCTGGTAGGTTTCATGCAGTGGGCGACCAACTAAGCCAAGGTCTGAGACTGAGCTCAACCTTAAACTTAGGCGGACGGAAGTTGAGGTTGAGCTCGAGGTCGGACAGACTAACCTCGAGGTCGGAATCGGTCTTAAATCAAGGATGTAGTTGATGCTGGTTGGATCCAACTCGACCTTTGAGGTCAAGTGAGCTGTGACTTAACAAGCCTTTTAATGGGAGTCGTCCTCCTATCTTGGGTCATCCTAGTCAGTCCATTTTTACCCACAACAATATCAATGGCCAGCATTTTGTATTTTAGTCACAAAAAGAGTGACCTATGAAAAGGGGCAACCTAGATCAGAGTGAAAGCTACAACAATGTCAGCTAAAGGATTACTCAGACAATCTTAGAGTGGAAAAAGGCTAATTGAATAGCTATAATGTAATCACAAGACCTACAAGTAAAAAAGGTCTAGTAGAAAGGGCTACTTGAAAAACTGGTCAAACATTTGAACCCTACGTTACATGCATGCCAAGCATATACAAGGTCATAATTCACCATGCTACGGTGGGATCCTTGCAATTTTTTCAGAGGTACTACATCCACAACTATCCAACTACTAAATTGATGATAGTCACAAGTGGAAACGTCACCCGCTAGGTAGAGGGCCCCACACTTGATTAGCCTACTCAGCATGCTGCGAATATGGATGGAAAAAAACTCTAGGCTTTTAAGTTGAAATTGGACCAAAGGTATTACAATAGAATCGATACCACATTTAGGGCCCGTTTGGATATCACCAAATAAGTTACTTTAAAAAAAAAAAAAAAAAACAAAACTTACAACAATAGAAGTAACTTATTTTAAATAAATTTGGTTATGATTAGTTATAAGTAATTTTTTACTTAAAAGTACTTAACCAATCGAGTTATTTCTTTTAGCTTTTCTACTTTTCATAAGTTGTTGAAGAGATGCAACAAGAAAGACGAAAGAGAGGAGTTAATAAGTATGTTGTTTCCCAAACATACTTCTTTTCTTAATAAGTAAAAAACTAAGATAAGCTACTTGTCACATGAGTAACTTATCTTAAGCAACTTATAATCCAAACGCCCCCTTAGGGATAGTTGATTGAAAACCATCTACTCTAAGGGGATACATAATGAGATACTTCTAGGCTTCACAAGCAACTTTTGATATTTGAACGGTATAAAAAGGATGTGGATTGCCTTCAAATCGAGGGCGGTCAAAATCCTCTTGCAGGCATGATGTGTGTAATTTCAAGCATTGTATATGCACTACATGTGCCAAATAATTCTTATTCTAAATGATAGAAAAAAAAAGCATGAATAGTTGAGAATACTAGCCAAGTATAACTCAACCAAACAAGATCCCAAAAATCCTTATCCAGAAAGATTGCCCATAAGCTTTCATTACTACCGAACAATCCATGGTTAATTAAACATCTATAGTGAAGTATCATAGGAGTAAGACATCCTGTTGAGAAAAAAGTATCGATGGCGGGAATCGAAATAGAAGAAAATGGAGAAGATCAAACCATGCTTGAAGCATGCATCAGATACACTTTCCTTGAAGCATTATTCACCTCCTCTCGTCAGTATGTGATCGTTGATGGGTTACCAGTGAACTACTTCTAGGATACGACAAGCCTTGGTGGTTTTGCGTACAACAATTATGAAGATATCAAGAAATTTGATATTCATTTTACTATTTTAGTAGACTCTGTGTATTGTGAAAACAGAAAACCGACTTCACATACTTATAGATAGAGAACAGTTAAATTTCTGATGGAGAATTTTTGTATCTAGAAAGAGCAATGCAAGATATGTTTAATACTCAATTTACATTGAATTTTATATAGAATGAAGAGTCATGCCTTTTTACAAAGAGGCGTTTTTGAAAGACACATTTGGAGCCATTCACAACGGTCATATCTCATCCGAAACCATTCACAACGGTCATGTCTTTTATGTAGAGACGCAACTTAACTAAAAAATGAATTTTATGAAGAAACACGATTAAACTTAAAAACAATTTTTATGAATAAATGCGACTTAACTCATATTGACTAAACTAACTATTCTCATGACTAAAAGGCACAATAGCAAGATTCGGCTAGCCGAAACTTAATAACAGTAGAAATCCGTTGGCCAATCAGTGGTCTATGTTGGTCGATTATTGAAACAGACAACCTTGGAATGAACTTACTCATTATGGCCATTTTAGCAACGACTTAGCCTAATCGCATCGGATCCTATCGGTCCACATTAGGTCAACCAGGAGTGCCACTAGCGAAGTGCAAAGTGCACATTTACAGTTATATCGCCTTACTGTTGACATGCATGTGTTCCAATGCGAAACGCAAGCTAGCTTTTTTCTTTCTCCATCTTCCAAGTAAGAATACTAAAAAACTTAAAGCTTATAAACCCAACCCCTTTAACACTTTCGCTCTGAGCAATATGAGATTAAAACATTTTCAATATAAAGCATGCTGAATTTAAGTAAATGTGAAAGTCTTTAGCATTTCTATTATTTTAATTAATCAAAATATTTAAACTAAAATCTGAAAAGTCCTAGAAAGTATGGCCCTGCAATGAATATCAGTAGGCGCAAAAATCAAGATGATAGAGAATCAACCGACGACCAATGGATGGACAATGGAATCACTCAGTGTAATGTGTGGCCTGCCATGGAACTGATTCTTGAGGCCAAGGATCTTCAAGGAACTGCCTACCTTTTTCAGTGGATGGGACGTCGACACCTACAATGGTTTGATGTATGATCTAAATGGAATGTAATCTGGTGGGCCATTGAGAATCAGAGACGGATGGATGTGAACGTTCCTCGACGAAAAGAAGTCCCAAACTCCGCTTTGCAGATGTGTTTAGAGCCAAACGGTCTACATCAGTGTCCCAGATAACGTTATCCACCGCAAAAAGCATTAGCTACGCTTTCGTCTCATTCGCCTACTAAGATTAAGGCCTTCAAAATCCCAATTGCGTGCAAGTAGGTACATTTCTCTTGGTGCTATCAAATGACACGTGGCACTCTTCTAGAAACCACATGAAAACAATGGAGCTTGGACCAGATGCCGTGTGTCGGCATGTGATTGCACAGATGACTCAGGATCTAGCCGTGGTACACTAGGCCCTACATGCTGAGTGGTCAGATGATCTGAACCGTTTATCATATGGACCATCTTCTACACGGCCCACTAGGGCTCAGAAGCTTCCTACTTTACGGAGTTAGTTAATACTCTGGTAGAGTATTACAGTTCATATACAGGTACCTGAAATAATACTTTGGCATGCAAAAACTCAAATTAAAGGGTCCAAATTGAGTGACTTACTGTATTTGGATATCGAAATGGTTTAACAATCCTAACCTCTAAACATTTATTTTTTTACTGCATCTGTATCTTTGGATCCCTTTCATTTCAACCGTCCATTAAATGTCTACCAATATGGTATAATAGTGGTTAAACTGATAAAAATGTGGTCCATGGTCCATCTAAATTGTGGTCCACAAGTTGGGAAGTTTAATTAGAGATACATGTATGCCACGTGTACCACCAGCAGAGCACTATCACTGCAAGTGCTGTGGATGGACCACAGCCGTCCATCACATTTTGCTAGAGTATTGAAGTTTTTGTACCCTGGATCATCTACAGTTTGATTAGGTGGGGGCATGGTTCATTGATCCAAAGAGCTGATACAATAGGCCTTCATCAAGGACGCTCCATGCACCAAAGATCTCCTACTAGAATATCCTAGCCATTGAATCTCTGGGAAGCCACCAAATGAAGGGTTTGGATTTTCTCATCTTTACAAATGGACCATCTTCCTCAGGCTCATGTGGCCCACCTGATCTATGTGCCATCCATTACATATCATACATGGTGCATGTGCTAGATTCAATTCACTCATATGGGTGGGGCCTACTGCAAAAATTCGAGAATTCATCTTTACAAATCGACCAACTTCATTTGAGCAGGACCACTGAAAGCTGGGACCCACTAAATGGGCCCAAGACCCAAACATAAGAAAATGAGGCCGTGAGAGGTAACCAGCCAAACAATTTCTGGCCCTGACCATTGGGTTATCTTAAAACCAATACAAAAAGTTTGCAACTATCTAAAAGCTTGTTTGGATTCATCTCATAGCATTAGATCTGCTCTTACATGTGGGAATTGGGGTTGGACGGTGTTTTGCATGAACCATGCAATAATACATGTTTGACAAAATGGAAAATGAGGATTGAGATCCATCCATGCTACTCTTGCTGGTGGGTCCCACCCTAGACCACATCTGGATCTGAGGCCCAAGCTCGAATCCGGCCGCAATTTTCGGCAAGATCTGGCTGTTCATTAGATGTGCTACATTGTGAAATCGGATTGCCTACTGAGTAAACCTGTTGGCCCCACCATGAATGTATGTGGTTTATCCACGGTCCCTCCATTTTTCCAGCTTATTTTAGGGGTTGAGCCCAAAACCTCAAGTGGACCACACCACAGGAAACAATGGGAGTAATGATTTCCACCGTTGAAACCTTCCTAGGGCCCACAGTGATGGTTATTTGTCATCTAAACTGTTCATACGATCACACAAACATGGAGGAATAGAAAATACAAATATCAGCTTGATCCAAAACTTATGTGGCCCCCGAGAATTTTTCAACGGCAGACATTGAATTCACATTGTTTCCTGTGGTGTGTTCCACTTGAGCTTTGGATATGCTTCAGTTTTGGGCTCAAGCCCTAAAATTATCTAGTAAAATAAATGAGCACAGTGGATAAAAAACAAAAATCACGGTGAGACCTACAGAGTTTACTTATGCATGATACATGACAAAAAATGCCCTTCAAACTCTAAATGGGCCAGCTCAGCTTAGGCCGATGGGTTCTTAGACAGCCCAAGGCCAGACCCTCTAATAGGAGGCCTTAAATTTTTAAGTGCTGCTCCAGCCCAATCTGGCAGGCCATGCACAAAAGATGTCACGCCCCGTAATTCAGGTACCCGAGTAAGGCTACCTAATACCCAAATTTCAAACACATGAACTAAAATTAATATATTATTATTAGTGTACAAGTACTTAATTTCACAAGACTATGTACATTCAAAATAAATGAGAGTAACTATTGATTCCAAACTTAATTAAATGACATTATACCAAACCATATACAACTTAAGCAGCTAATTAAACTAAATCACTTGTTACATTAACATTTGAAATTTCAAAATATGCCTAATAACAATTCAAATTAATAATAAATATCCGCTTACTCGAAATATTTTAATTCGGCACCTGTATGGTTTAAATTAACATGAGTATAACAACTCGGTAGGATTGTCTCATACACAAATCTTAGTTCTAGATTTCACATGTCTTTAACTAATATATTTGAAACAAACATAACAACGTAACTTATGATAACATCGAGTAAAGTGAATGCGAATATAATATGCATGCGATACTATTCATAAATTCACATAAATAATCAAATAAATATCTATCATTAATTACAACACCGTACTCAGTGTATGACCACATTGCATTAATGTCCACGCATTAGTACCTCATGGTGAGGGACCCATTTATACGCTAACTAGTCACATTACTGCTCCAGTTGTACTTCTGACGTATATCCACAAACACGATTGTACTCATATGTCGTACACAAAGAAGACTCCGAATGATCCAACGGGTTCTAAAGTCTTTCACCCAATGGACATAATTGCCATACTTGTTAGCTTTAGGATCTCTTATCCAAGGGACACGATTGTCCTACTTGCTAATATCATTCTCTTTTTCTTTCTTTTCTTTTTCTTTTTCCATAATTTCATAATAAATAGAGATGCACATATATCATTAATGAGTCAAAAATCAGCAATGAAACGATATAATAAATTAGATTTTCCTACAATAATGTATGTTTTATACAAAATTTACAAAAATCCAATATTATTAAAATTGAATCCCAAAAATTGTCTAAAAATTTAGGCGGTTTACTATGACAGACTGTAAATTTGGATTTCATGAAGGATACATATTGTATTTCGTAACAGGCTTCATATGTTTTTATATATTGATAAAACTAATTATTTTCTAAATTTTGAATTAATATAAAAAAATTTATAATATTAAAATTCTAACTTAAATAATTAGTTAATCATATATATTAAAGTTTAGATTAATCGCTAAACATCAAATTCTATAATTCTCAACAATTTCATAAATCTTCTTAATTTCGTTTAATTAATTTTAAATAGATTTAGTTCTTAATATTTGAATTAAATTCATTTTCTATGTGAGCTTAATTACTATTAATCTCATAAATAGTAACTACAAATTAAATTATAATATAAACTTATAACTTAATTAAACATCTTAAAATAATTCTTGATTTAAGTTAATTAATTAGCTACCCACAAACAAATTTATATTTTAAATATGTTAAATTTATTTAATTAATTATTCTTATATTTTAAACAATACGTCAAATTAAAAAGTTAAAATTTTCAAGAGGATTTATGCTACTAATTTAATTTATATACATAGAATTTTCTTACAATTTATATTTAAGTTAATTAATTTATATCATTAAGTTTTTTTCTCCAAAAATTTGTTGATTAATTCGAAATTAAATATAAATGAATTTCAATTAATTAACAAATCTAAAAATTTAATATGGGTTTTATACTATTGATGGTAAAACATTTCAATTCAAAAGAGTTTATAATTTCCAACCACTTGAAACTATATAATTACATAAGAAATTTCAACAATAATTTAAAATTAATAATTCTTAGAAATTTGTTATTCTAAATTAATTATATATTGAATTTTTATAACAAAATTTAAATTAACAAAAACATCTACTAATAAAACTCTAAAGATAATAATATTAATATTTATGTTTCAAATAAAATTCTAGAATATATATATACACACACACACGGAAACGCTCACCTGTGAACCAGTTCGTACGTACTACATACGAACTTCAAATTTTAATCAATTTAATATATAACTTATTAATTAATATATACTAACTCAAAAATTATATCTAACATTGAAATTCTATTACTTTAAATTTTAAATCAATTTTAACATTCAACAATAATTTCAAAATAAATTAAACATATTAACAAATAATTCAATAATTTAAGAATAAATCCGTTAAATTAATTTAATTCACAACTAAATGAATCCCAAGTTGCCCAATTATTATAAACTAATAATTTACAGTATATGATTAACTTATATTTAATTATTATAACAATCTATTTTCAATTTATTTCATTAATAAATTTAATTTAATTTAACCACTTGTAAGAAACTTAACTTAATTTTAGATTAAATCATCTAAAATGGATTAATTATCCTCATATTTAGAATCTAAGTTAGAAGAATTTATTATTCAATATATACACACATATTCAAATTTACAAAATTCAAAATTTTAATTTCCAAGTTTGACCAAGAATCGACCCACTAAATCTTAACCATTAAGATTAAAGTTTTAAGTGTTAAATCACATAATTCTAAATAATAAACATATATTAAAATTTAAATTTTCATAAAGTAATTTAGTTTAATTAATTCTAAAGTCCTTAAATTAATTCAAAAAAAAAAAAAGAAAAGAAAGAAAAAGAAACTAAACCAAGTGAAGCTAACTTTTACTAAATTTCATAAATAAAATCTCATTAATATTTATTCTAAACGAAATTTATTTAATTTAATTAATCTAACAAAGTTTATTTAAATCGATTAATCTAACCTATAGTGAAGGTCAAAATTTAGTGAATTAAATTTAATTCCAATAATACCTAATTTTAAATAATTAGGGTCACGTTATAATTAAACTATACAAATTGATCTAATTCAATTAATATTAAAATTCGAAAGTAAAATGAAAATATAAACAAAATTTTCAACAATGTTAATTTAAAGCATTAAAAAGATTCGTAAGATAAATAAATCTATCCAAGTCAATGACACGGAATAATCTAATTAAAATAAAAAGATCAACTAATATATTATATGAAATTTAATTAATTAATTTAAATAAAATGCATAAAAATCCGAATTTAAAAACATAAAATAAAATAAAATAAAATCTAAAAATTTCATATCCGCATAAGATTACCTACCTTTGAAAAATAATCTATTAATCTAATTTGACACGGCCTTAGTTCAATCTCGATTTCTCTCACTCTCTTGTTATCTTTGGAGTTCTTCTTTTTCTCTCTTTTTTTTTTTAAAAAAAAAAAATTATAAATCTGATTGTTTTTTTTTTTTTAGGGAATGAGAAATGAAATAGAAGAGTGGGGTGGTTATGATTAGACAATCTCATTGATTAGATGGTTCAGATTGGTGGGAGGGTTCCAGCATGATGGAGATTGCGAGATGATGCTGGGTCCAGTACGCATTACTGCTCAAAGAAGAAGGGAAAAGGGAGAGAGTCTCGAGGGGTGTGGGTTTGGACGGTGACATGCTTTCACACGTCACTGCGGATTTTTTATTTTTTATTTTTTGTTTTTTATTTTTTGTTTTTAAGTGGTAAGCTTCACAGTGATATCATGATAAATCCATTTTGTCCATCATCTTGGCCTGGCCATGAGAGGACATAAGGTTAAAAATAAGGCCGATCCAAAACTTAGGTGGGCCACACGAAAGAGGACGGTGGGGTTGGTTCCCACCATTATTTTTTTTTAAAAAAAAAGTTATTACATTCTACCCCCTTAACAAAAATTGTCCTTGAAATTTAACATACCTAACAAATGAAGAGATGAGGATACTTCTCTCGGATTTCATCCTCTCGCTCCCACGAAACTTCATCATCACCATGATGCACCCACTAAACATTCACAAGCGGTATTGTTCTTATTCGAAGTACTTGCTCCTTTCTGTCGATGATGTGGATTGGTTGCTTTATATATGAGATATCCTCCCATATTTCTAGCGGCTCTCAGTTAATGATATGCGATGCATTTCTCATACTTTCAAAGCATGGATACATGAAATACATTGTAGACGCCAACAAGCTATGGAGGTAAGGCTAATCTGTAGGCTACAAGGCTTACTCTCTGCAAGATATCGAATAGTCCAATGTAGTGTGGTGCTAATTTTCCATTATTCCCGAATCGCATAACTCTTTTCATCGTTCAGGAATATATGGCCTCCTATGGTGAACTCCAAGTCCCTTCGACGATTGTCGTCGTAGCTCTTCTGGCGACTCTTAAACGCTACATAGACGTTCCTTGATGACGGCAATCTTCTCAGATGTCTATTGCACTAGTTCCGATTTCAACAATGTTCTTTCGCCTACCTCAGTCCAACAACTTGGTGATCTGCAGGGTCTTCCGTATAAAGCTTTGAATGGTGTCATGCTAATACTGGACTGAAAACTATTATTGTAGGCGAATTCTACTAACTAGGTCATCCCAATTGCCCTTGAAGTCAAGAATGCAGGTGTGAAGCATGTCTTCTAAGATTTGATTTACCCGCTCCATTTGTCCATCAGTCTGCAGATGGAAAGTCATGTTATAGTCTAACGTCGTTCCCAAGGCCTTCTGAAAACTCTTCCAAAAGCGTAATGTAAACCTAATGTGTTGATCGGATGCAATGTACACAAGGATGCCGTGAAGCCTAACGATCTCCTTGATATACTGTTTGCTCAACTCATCTAGGAATGAAGAAATACGTATCAGAAGGAAGTGTGCTGACTTTATTAGCCTATCAACAATCACTTACATCGCATCATGATGATGGCTTATTTTCGGAAGTCTGACAATGAAATCCATCGATATGTGATCTCCCTTCCACTCTGTGACATGTAATGGTTGTAAAATCCTAACGGCTTCTGATGCTCCAATTTAACTTGTTAGCAGGTAAGGCACCTTGCAACTTAGTTGGCTATCTCCCTCTTCATATTGCTCTACCAATATTGACATCGCACATCACGATACATCTTGGTTCCTCCTGGGTGGATGGTAGATTTTGTACGGTGCGCCTCATCTAAGACTTCTTGTTTCAATTCATATATGTCCAAAACACATAACCTCCCTCGAAATCTAATCCGACCATCATAACCTACTCGCCACTCTGAGTTGTCCTTTCCTGCTTCTTTTATTATTCTTTCTTGTAGCCTTGCATCATCCTTCTGCGCTTCCATTATTCGTCGCACCTAGTAAAAAGAAAATTCTGAATAACCACATCCTAATATAAGAATTAAATGACTAATTAAATGGATAATTAAGAAATTAGCTACTAGAGTGGGCTGCACCACTAAGTTACCGATATAAGCCCGAGGTTCCTCGATACGGAGTCTGACGTCAAAATCTTTAACTATATCAAGCATCTCCCATTCTTTAATCATTAAACTTGCCACCATCTTACGCGTCTTCCTGCTTAACTCGTCGGCTACGACATTTGTCTTGCTTGGATGATAGCAGATGTTAAAATAATAATCCTTCAAGAATTTCATCAATCTCCTTTGCCGCATACTTAGATCATTTTCATAAAGAAGATACTTTAAACTCTTGTGATCCTAGTACAATTTAAACTGCTCACCATAAATGTAGTACCTCCAAAATTTTAAGGCAAACACTACAGCTATAGGCTATAAGTCGTAAGTGGGATAATTGTGCTCATGAGGTTTTAACTGCCTTGATGCGAATGCTATTGCTTTACCACTTGCATCAGCACGCATCCCAACCCTTGATAAGATACATCAGTATATACCACAAATCGTTCCCCTTCGGCCGGTAATGAAAATATTGGGGCTTACATTAATCGCTTCTTCAATTCAAAAAAAGCTTGCTTAAAATTTTCATTCAATTTAAAAGAAGTGCCCTTCTTAGTCAAGTTAGTTAATGATCTTGCTATCTTAAAGAATCCTTCAATGAACCTTCTATAACAACCAGCTAATCCGAAAAAATTGCGCACTTCTGTCACATTGGTGGGTTGTTCCTAGTTTAACACTACCTCGACTTTCGATGAGGTCTACCGACACTCCCTTTTCTAACACCACGTGTCGTAAAAACTTTACTTCTTCCAAAAGTCACATTTCGCAGTTTTAGCATACAACTCAGTGTCCTTTAAAATCTGTAAAGCTATTCCAAGGTGTTTTGCATGATCTTCTTGCGTCTTGGAGTAGATTAAAATGTCATCTATGAACACTATCATGAATCGATCCAAATATGGTTTGAAGACCCTATTCATGAAGTCTATGAATACTGTTGGTGCGTTCATTAGTCCGAAGGGCATCACTAGAAATTTATAATGGTCGTACCAAGTTCTAAAAGCAATTTTGAGAACACTTTCTTCTTTAATCCTCAATTGATGATATCTAGACCGTAAGTCTATCTTTGAAAAGTATTTAACTCCCTTCAACTGATCAAATAAATCATTTATCCTCGGTAGTGGGTACTTGTTCTTAATAGTTACCTTATTAAGTTGACAGTAATTGATGCATAGCCTCAAAGATCCATCCTTTTTTCTTACAAATAATATTGACGTACACCACGACGAGATCCTAACTCTAATGAAGCCTTGGTCTTGGAACTGCTGATGTTGCTCCTTTAATTCTCTTAACTCAATAGGAGTCATACGGTATTATGCTCTAGAGATTGGTGCAGTCCCAGTTACCAGATTTATTATGAAATCAACATCTCTCTATAGAAGTAATCTAGGGATATCTTAAAATACTTTTGAAAATTCATTAACAATCGAAATTTTCTGCCTTGGGGTTCAACTTCTGAGATGGCTAACAAAGTAATTGGTACTCCCTTCCTTCGCATTTCATGGAATTGTAATAATGGTCAGCCATCGATATTCAATATGATTATCTTTCTAAAACAATCAATTTTGGCCCGATATAGAAATAACCAATCCATCCCCAATATAATGTTGTATTCTCGCATCGGCATAACTATAAGATTAGCTGGTAAATTTACGTTCTCGATCATGATTGGACGGGATTTACAAATCTAACTTAGGTCCACTGAATTACCCGGGGGGTTTGCTACAGTTAACTTTTTATCAAGTGGAGTATGTGATAACCCAAGCGAGCATAAAAAGCAGTAAGAAATAAATGAATGCGATGCTCTAGAGTCAAATAATGCTCTACCTAAGGATGAATAAATGACGATGGTACCTTTGACTATATCGCTAGTAGCCTCGATGTCAGGATGTATAATGTCATCTGTTGGCGATGCTAGATCCTTATAGAGGGGTGCGGCATCATCATTAAGTCTGGGTCGTTTCATCCTCGAACTATACTGGAACATCATAATTTTGAATTGAGCCCTCGTATTGTTGCGCCAAATTCTTATATGGCTGCACTGTGTTGTCCCCTAATTGTACTAGGGCGTAGACTCGGCGTTGGGCTTGTGGTCGTGGCGTCTGACCTCCCTGCCTCGACTGCTGGTACTGCTGAGGTCTAACTTGTGGCCACGACTGCTGAGGTGGTCTATACCGACAAAGGTCCTTACTGTGCCTCGGGTACAACTATAACGACCTCTGTGGATATGGTTAAAGTGATCTCGAGGACGACTATGATGCGAAAGGATGTAATGGAGGTCGCTTGGACATAGGCAGCGGTGCATGTTGCTGGAGAGGCCTAAAAGACTGATGTGATGGTCTCTACCTTTGTGGATACTAAGTGCGTTGTGATCTGGGACAGAAATGAGAGGTGTGGCCCTCGTGTCCACAATCATAGCAGAATCTCGAAAATCGTAGTGCAGGAAGTCTTGTCATCAATCTAGTCATCGATGTCGGTGTTGTTCTCTACCTCTTAGTTGCATCATGCTTGGTTGGCGATATGTGCATGGCAGTTCTAGCACCACTCTTTCGTTGATGTCTTTCTCTACTGTTAAGGCACACTCCAACACTTTTGCTTAAGTCTTTCGTACGAAAAGGGTCAATCGACTACGAATGGAAGCTCTCAAACCTTCATCAAATTTATGTGCCTTATGGGTTTCATCGGACACCAGGAAAGTTGCAAATCGCGATAGCTGCATGAACTTAACATCATACCGGCGCACTGTCATGTCACGCTGCTCTAATTTCATAAATTCTCCCGCATTTTGATTTTACACATATAAAGGAAAGTATTTCTCATCGAACTTCTCGCGAAAATGGGCCTAGGTCTAGGCTTCAACTCTCAAGTTCACCCTAACAACTGAATCTCATCAATGATTTACCTCCCCTTCTAGCATGTAAATAGTTAATTCTGTTTTCCGGTATTCATCGCACCTCATAACTATAAAGATCTTCTCAATCTGTTTCTTCCACCCTTCGACCTCAGATAGGTCAGACCTACCCTTAAATACAGTTGACCTCTGTCTTTTAAAACTTTCCAATAAAGTTCATATCCATTCGTTAGATACGTGAACGGTTTGGGTTTGACATTATGCTTGAGTTTGTCTTATCTGATAACCCATAAGAGTCCTAAGATCTCTTATGACTCTAATAATTCCAACCATAAGTGACCCGTTTTCGGTGACATCGGGACTGGGAGCTCTTGATGAGGCTTCGACATCAGTGTTGTGATCCGTCATAACCTACTATTAATTAAACATGTAAGCTTTAGTGTGTGATAACCCAGGTAGATTGTAATAACTAAAATTGAATTCTAAATATCATTAATGGAGTGCATACTATTTAATGTCTCTAAGTTAAATCCCACCCTAGGTTCATAGTTTTCATCTAAACTTCTCTTTGATACCAAACAAAATATGCCACGTCACTGCATAAACCCATGCCCCCGACTCTCCCTTCCTTTTTCCTTCTTCTTCGAGCAGTAATGGGTACCGAACCCATCACCATCTCGCAACCTCCATCATAGTGGGACTCTCCCGTCAATCTGAACCGTCCAACCAATGGGACTGTCCAGTCAAATCCACCTCACTCCTCTTTCATTATGTTTCTCATTCCCTTACAAAAAAGAAACAAACAATCAGATTTTTAAAAAACAAAAAACAAAAAAAAAACAAAAAACAAAAAACAAAATAGAAAAATGAAAACTCTTGAGAGAGAGAGAGAGAGAGAGAGAGAGAGAGAGAGAGAGAGATTAAATCAAGGCCGTATTAAGTTGGATTAACAGATTATTTTTTAAAGGTAAGTGATCTTATGTGGATCTAAACTTTTTATATTTTTTTTATGTTTTTAAATATGAATTTTTATGCATTTTATTTAAATTAATTAATTAATTTTCATATAATAGATTAGTTGATCTTTTCATTTTAATTAGATTATTTTGTGTCATTGGCTTGGATAGATTTATTTGCCTTGTGAATCTTTTTAATGCTTTAAATTAACCTTGTCAAATTTTTTATTTATATTTTCATTTACTTTCGAATTTTAATATTAATTGAATCGATCAATTTATATAGTTTAATTATAATGTGGCCCTAATTTTTTAAAATTATGTATTATTGTAATTAAATTTAATTCACTAAATTTTGACATTCACTATAGGTTATATTAATTGATTTAAATAAATTTGTTAGATTAATTGAATTAAATAAATTTTGTTTAGAATAAATATTAATAAAGTTTTATTTATGAAATTTACTAAAAGTCAGCTTCACTTGGTTTAATTTCATTTTCTTTCTTTTTTGAATTAATTTAAGAACTTTAAAATTAATTCAACTAAATGACTTCATTAAAATTTAAATTTTAACATATGTTTATTATTTAAAATTATATGATTTAATACTTAAAAATTTAATCTTAATGGTTATGATTAATTGAGTCGATTTTTTGTCAAACTTGGAAATTAAAATTTTGATTTTTGTAAATTTGAATATGTATATATATATATTAGATAATAAATTCTTCCAACTTATATTCTAAATATTAGGACAACTAATCCATATTGAATGATTTAATCTAAAATTAAGTCAAGTAACTTACAAGGGGTTAAATTAAACTTAGATTTATTATTGAAATAAATTGAAAATATATTGTTATAATTATTAAATATAAGTTAATCATATACTATAAATTATTAGTTCATAATAATCGGATAACTTAGGATTCATTTAATTGTGAATTAAATCAATTTAATGGATTTATTCTTAAAATATTTAATTATTTGTTAATATATTTAATTTATTTTAAAATTATTATTAAATGTTAAAATTAATTTAAATTTTAAAGTAATAGAATTGC
This sequence comes from Magnolia sinica, assembly GCF_029962835.1. NCBI lineage: Eukaryota > Viridiplantae > Streptophyta > Magnoliopsida > Magnoliales > Magnoliaceae > Magnolia > Magnolia sinica. The sequence continues at coordinate 86,258,195 of NC_080575.1, read as the reverse complement.
AAGGTTAGATATAATTTTAAAGTGAGTAGATATAAATTAATAAGTTATATATTAAATTGATTAAAAGTTGGAGTATTATATGTGTGTGTGTGTGTGTGTGTGTATATATATATATATATATATATAACAAAAGGAAATAAAATTAATTATTCTAGAAATTTATTTGAAATATAAATATTAATATTATTATCTTTAGAGTTTTATTAGTAGATGTTTTTTGTTAATTTAAATTTTATTACAAAATTTTAATATATAATTAATTTTAAATAGCAAATTTCTAATAATTATTAATTTTAAATTATTGCTGAATTTTCTTATGTAAATTCATAATTTCAAGTTGCAAGAAATTATAGACTCTTTTGAATTGAAATGCTTTACCATTAATAGTATAAAACTCACATTAAGTTTCTATATTTGTTAATTAATTGAAATTCATTTATATTTAACTTCGAATTAATTAACAAATTTTTGGAGGAAAAAACCTTAATGTTATAAATTAATTAACTTGAATATAAATTGTAAAAATAAAAATAAAAATTTCATGTATATAAATTAAATTAGTAGCATAAATCCTCTTGAAAATTTTTAATTTGCTATATTGTTTAAAATCTCATAATAATTAATTCAATAAATTTAACATATACAAAATATAAATCCGGGACTTTATATTAACTGATTAATTAACTTAAATCAAAAATTATTTTAACATGTTTAATTAAATTATAAGTTTATATTATAATTTAATTTGTAGTTACTATTTATGAGATTAATAGTAATTACGATTATTTGGAATATAAATGTAATTCAAATATTAAGAACTAAATCTATTTAAAATTAATTAAACAAAATTAAGATGATTTTTGAAATTATTGAGAATTATAGAATTTGGTGTTTAGCGATTAATCTAAACTTTAGTATATATGGTTAACTAATTATTTAAGTTAGAATTTTAATATTATATATATAAAAAAATATTATTTCAAAATTTGAAAAATAATTAGTTTTATTAATATATAAAAATATAAAAAGCCTTTTTATGAAATACAACCTTTAATCCCTCAAGAAATCCAAATTTATAGTATGTTATAGTAAACAGCCTAACTTTTCAGACAATTTCAGGGACTAAAATTTAACAATATTTAATTTCTGTAAATTTTGTATATAACATGCATTATTGTAGGAAAATCTAATTTATTATATTGTTTTATTGCTGATTTTTTAATCATTAATGACATACATGCATCTATATTTATTATGAAATTGTGGAAAAAGAAAAAGAAAAGAAAGAAAAAGAGAATGGTATCAACAAATAGGGCAATCGTGTCTCTTGGGTAAGAGACCCTAAAGCCAGCAAGTAGGGCAATCGTGTCCTTTGGGTGAAAGACCCTAAAATCAATTGGATCCTTCGAAGTTTCTTTTGTGTATGGCGTATGAGTACAATCGTATGCGTAGACATACGTTAAAAGTACAACTGAAACAGTAGTCTAACTAGCTAACGTATAAATGGATCCCTCACAACGAGGTATTGGTGCGTAGGCGTTAATGCAACGTGGTCATACACTGAATACGGTGTTGTAATTAACGATGGATGTTTATTTAATTATTTATGTGAATTCGTGAAATAGTATTGCATGCATATCATTTTTACATTCCTTTTACTCGAGGTTATCATAAGTTATGTTATTATATTTATTTTAAATATATTATTTTACTTAAAGACATGTGAAATATAGAACTTCATATTTGTGTATAAAACAATCATATTATGTTGTTATACTCATGTTAATTTAAACCATACAGGTACAGAGTTGGAATATTTCGAGCAGGCGGGCATTTATTATTACTTTGCATTGTTATTAAGCTTAGTTTGAAATTTCAAATGTTAATGTAATAAGTTAAGTGATTTAGTTTAATTGACCACTTAAATTGTAAATGGTATGGTACATTGTCATTTAATTAAGTTTGGAATCAATAGTTATCCTTCTTTATTTTGAATGTACATAACCTTGTAGAATTGAGTATTTACTTGTGTATTAATGATAATATATTAATTTTAGCTCACGTGCTTAGAATTTGGGTATTGGGTAGCCCTACTTAGGTACCCGAATTCTGAGGTGTGACAAAAGACCCTTATCCATCTCTACCCATGGCTGAGCCACTACTGAATCCAAATATATAGAGGAATTTGTGGGGTCCACCCTGGTGACTGTGTAATCTATGGATATCTTGAACTAAGAAGAAGCATATATAATTCATAGACCATGATTTAGAAACATGCTTGAAAACATTTGTGCACCTCTACATGTGTTAAGACAACCTCGAAAGTTCCGGGGTATTCAGTTCATCAGGTGGACTACAAATGCATGTTCAATGCAGAGGGTCAGCAGTGCTTCTAAACTGTTCATTGTATGCGTGGCCCACCTGATGCACTGCTCAGATGTCTGCCACCACATGTGGGGGCACATGCAGGCTCTGGGAAGCTCTATTATCACAACCTACACTAGGGAAAAAATATGGGAGAGAAGCAGCGGCTCAGCCATGGGTAGAGATGGATAAGAAGGGGATTTGAAACCAAGTGGGCCGTAGTTCAATCAGATTAAAAACATGAAATCCATTGAGTTTTATTGGGGGGCATCTCAGATTCCATGTTACAAGGAAATCTTTAAAATGCATGAGATTTAGAAAGGATGTTTTCAAGTGAATGTATGTGTAACGTCACTAAGGGAGTGAAGAAGGAATGGAATTTAGCAACCAGGAGTTGCTAAGAAACTAGGTGTATTGCAAGCAAGGTATTCAAAAATGGTTACATAACAGCCCTAATTGCAAGTATATAATACAAGTGGTCTCTCTCAAGCATTGTATATAATACAAACAAAAAAAAACAAAAAACACAACACACACACACACACACACACACACAGAGGAATGCTCACCTGCGCACCTTCTTACATGAGCACCCGTGTGCACCTTTGCACATGTTTCTTAGGCACAGAATCTGAACAGACCACGGGATGCGGCACCCCTTGAAACCTGACAAGCCCAACTTTCAGCCAGAATCTCTTTGCTCCCTTGATTTCCTCCCTTGAAACCTGACAAGCCCAACAATTTCCTCCCTTGATTTGCATCTCTTTGCTATGGCCCGCCAAAGTTTTGTATCGGGCTGAAGGTTGGGCTGGTGAGGTTTCAATGGGTGCCGCATCACGTGGACCATTTAGATTTTGTGCCCATGACACACATGCAAAGGAGCGCAAGTGAGCATTCCTCTCTCTCTCTCTCTCTCTCTCTCTCTCTCTCTCTCTCTCTCTATATATATATATATATATATATATATATATATATATATATTGTTATTTTTGTTCCTTTGTTGGGGTTTTGAGAAAAAAAAAAAGAAGCTATTTGTTTAGATGATTATGCATGATTTTTTTATGTTTTGTTAGTCAAACATTTCTTAGTTTATATTGTATTTTATTGGAACTATGTGAATCTTATCTCCTAATTTCTATTGTTCTTAATGTTTTCATGGTTATATTTTTTCTATTCTAATATTGATTTAAATAAAACATTATTTATTTTGGCACTTGAGTTTCCCATGTCAAGATTTTTGGAGTTTACCTTGCCACACAATTCAGGACACTTCGACACATGGCATCCGTGCCCCGTTTCCAGCTAATACTGCATCCAATGATCCAGAAAAGTTGTATAGGGAAATTGAAATTTGCTTCCATCATTGCAAGGATGGGGCTTATTGTTGCAGAAGACACTATTCCGAGGCCATAGAAACACCCACATTCTTTTTTGCTTTTCAGCTATATGGAATCTTTCTAATACTCTCATGCCTTTTCTTGTAAGATTTTGGGTGCTCATTTTGATTTAAAAAGAAAAGGAAAAAATGCTCTTTTTCAAGAAAAGAAGGAAAGAACAAGAAGGAAAATATGTTATGTCATCGATGTTGTTTGTTGTTGTTGTTGTTGTTTTTTTTTTTCATATACAGTGATGAGGAAATATAGGTCTTGATGCATCATGCATGAATGATGTGCCAAAGATCTGATTCAGTAGGAGCAGCAGCCTGTGGTTCTATTATCCAGACCATTGATTTGATGGGCGGCACAACCCAAAAGTTTTCCAGAACAGAATATACTAACCAATCCTTGGATTTCTTCTCCACACTTTCATGCATTATTTTGTTAACTGTCTAGTTGCAGGACACTGCTAGAAACATTAGTAACTTCCAATGGATGTATTGTAGGGTGTGTTTGGTGCAATATATCATGATATTTGGCGCAACCAAATGCACCCCCTCAATCATCCCTCATCCACAGTGAGGCCCATCAGATCAACCGTCCGGATCACTGAACCATGGGCTCCATCTGTACTTGCTTGGTGCATCAGGATCCAATAATTCCTCCACAGTGACAGACAACCTCCCACCTTAGCGGCGATAATCAGATGAAAACAAAATTAATATTTTGAATTCCTAAATCAGTTACCCTGGAAACTTTCAGAACTCCAACCACTTTGCACTGGGCGCACCACCGAGGCTGAGCATGCAGGTATACTAGAGGCATTTTCTTCATCCTCGTAATATAATTCAGCTTCCAAAGCATCTTCACTGTCAGAATCAAATTCAGTTCCGGACAAGTCTTCAACTTCAGAATCAGCTTCTGTCTGTGACTCATCCGCCGAGAAACCATCGCTTGCTGAGTTGAGGTTTCCTCCCTCCATCGATTCTGCTTTGTCAGAATTAAATTCAAATCCAGACAAGTCTTCAACTTCACAATCAGCTTCCATCTCTGATTCATCTGCCGAGAAAGCGTTGCTTGCCGAGTCGACATTTCCTCCCTCCGTCAATTCTGCCTTGTCCATGTGCCTGGAGCCTTTTCTCTGGTTGACAAAGTCCAGATTGGAATTCCGACAATTTGGGTCACCATAAAGTGCAACATGCCGATAATAGATTTCCAGTTCCTTCTCGGCTATGGCAATGAACCGCCTTACTGACTCAAGTGATTGCTCGTATTTTGATTTTTCAAGTGCCTAGAAATATGCAAAAGCAAAGTCAGGAACACTGGAAAATGATTGTCATTGAACTATCTCCTTCGACGGGACAGTAAAGATTACGATGCATATTTCATGAACAAATCTGGAGAATCTTCGGCTGAATCCTTTAGGGCATGTTTGGAAGTAATGAATTAAATTAATGCAATCATGGCAAGAGCTTGAATCATTCGATGTATTTGAGCTTCAAGTCCCACGGACTTGGATTGTGGCCCCACCATGATGTATGTGTTATAGCCACACTATCCATCCACTTTTTTCCATATCATTTTAGGGCATGAGCCGAAAAATGAGGCAGATCCAAAGCTCAAGTGGACCACACCATAGAAAGCAGCGGGGAGAATGGCACCCTCCATTGAAACCTTCCTAAGGCCCACAATGATGTTTATTTGTCATCCAACCTGTGCATAAGGTCACAAAGACCTGGATGAAGGGAAAATACAGATATCAGCTTGATCCAAAACTTCTGTGGCCCCTAAGAAGTTTTCAATGGTAGGTATTCAATCCCCACTACTTTCTGTGGTGTGGTCCACTTGAGCTTCAGACCTGCCTCATTTTTGGGTTCAGGCCCTAAAATGATCTGGAAAAACAAATGGAAGGTGTGGATATAACACATACATCATTATGCTACAATACATGCGTCTACGAGACATATGTTTGACGCAATACAAGGTTTAGTGAAAATGAAGTTTTTGCATTCCAAATGCTGAATTTGCTGGTCGATATTCCTAAGTATTAGCCGACATGTAATGCAGAAGGTAATCATTGCGTTAATGCAATGCAATGCACTACATCATTCCAAACATACCCATAGCTTTCTTTGATGCCGAGTCAAGGAATCAGCAGATGCATTACAGTTGATGCAACTTAAACAAAGTATTAGATTCAGGTAATGGAAAACTTGGAAAAACCAGCAGATTGACTAGTCCAGAGAATTACATGATAGTGTAGTTGGTATATTTGTTAGATGGAAATCTGATTTGAGCACAGCACACCCAATCCAGATCTAATGTGCTGCACTCAAATTGGACATGTGGAGCTTTCATAAAGTGGGTCCCACTATTGATGAACCGCTGCCAGCAAATGGCGTGGATTAGAATATCCTATCATCCAAATTATGAAAAGCAATTGTGCACCAATCACGACCCCTTGACTTCAATTTTAAGGTGCAATCTCACAACCAATTGGGTAGGCTTGAGACTGGCAATTTACCCATCCAATTGGTGGACCTTTCCACGTTCAAAGCCAATCATTTAATTTTCACCCCTGCCTCCATTCCTAGGTCACCAAATGGATGATGGGACTGATGAATTGTCGATCATGCACCGTCTCCCTACATGTCCAATTTGAGTGTAATACACCAGAAAAGGAAATTGATGCGAAGTGGAGAAGTTGGGAAAACCTTGGAAATGAAATTGATTTCAACAGATGTGACGTTTTCCCTTGTTTGTGAAAACAAAGATAGGTGTGGAAATCAATTTCCATTTCCAGGATTTTCCTCATAAAACAAGTAAAATGATTTCCAAAAAAAAAAAACTGCTAAATATAGATTTTTTATGGCTACGAGAGAACTCTCACTGTTTGACCTTTTAACATTTCAATAGAAATCAAATGTGCTCAAACAAACAGGTTATCATGGTTGCTTTTCCACACATTTCCTTTTCCTCAGATGTGATATCTGGTTTTCCATATCCACCTTTTGGTTTCCATCAATCCAAATAAAACTTGGTTAAATGCGAAGTATATAGAAAATCGTTCGTGGATAAACACAATTACAATAAAAGCCTAAGTGTCTGTTTGGATTGGTGGAATCCAAAAAGTAGGTACGGAAAGGAAAATGTCACATTTGAAGAAATCCATAGACAATGTCACCGGTGGAAAAGAATCCTAAAAAAGGTTGTTTGTTTTAGTTTTGGTGATTTCCAGGGAAAAATACAATAGTCAATGGTCCAAAGTGAAATCTGTTTCTCAAATAGCATGGAAATAAGGAGACTAACAAGTTTCAAAATGGAAAAGGAAAATGCCTTTTTTTTCTGAGGAAAACCATGGAAATGAAAATAGTTTTCCACATGTTACATTGTTGTTGCAATTGGCAGAAAACGTCACATCAGTGGAAAATGTTTTCTTTTCCCCAGTTACTTTTTGGATTCCACCAATCCAAACAGTCCCTAAATCTAAATAAATGGCATATGAAGAATACCAAACCAAGAAAAATGGTAAATTAACGGTTCTTCGTAACAGCCGGGTTGAAGTCCACCCAACAAGCAAATTTTTAGAAAATAGTATCCTCATTGAACATATATAGCACACAGCAGTAAAAGAGGAAACAATCAAAACAAATAACGAAAAGAGAGATATTGGGAAACTTTTAAACAAAGGGAGGTTTAGAACATACCCTTTTCTTGGATAGCGTATCTATAGGTGACATGACTTCTGGCTGAACATAATTCTTCCCACGGTAAAATATAATAGTATCATTTCCAATTATCTGAATAGGTGTCCCACCACTCAACCTCGCTATTTCTTTTGCATATTCGTGTACCTGACCAGGTTTACAAGGCTTGCAGATGACCTTAACAGTTTCATGTTTTTTCCAGTGCAAATGCATATTGAGAATAACACCTCCAAAGACCCCTCGCCTGCCAACAGGCACGTAATTAGATTGTTTTTGGGCCATCTTTTTCATGTAGAAGCGTTCCTCGCCTGTCAGGTTTTCTGGTTCACTTATTGGACCTTGAAGCTTGGAAACTTCATATCTTTTGAGCCTTTCAATCAATAATGCTTCTTTGATTTTGGCCTGCAATGGAAACACACTCCATGATTGATAAAACTGAACATTAATTAACTTCTTTTGGAATATGCTTTCATTAGTCTTATTGACATGCCAGCAGTCTAGAAATACTTAGGGTCTAGTGTTCAAAAACCAAGAGTAATGCTCCCCTGCAAACTGCAGCGCAGGGGAGTTTACACGAGAACTTATTGGGAGTTGTTGGGGTGGCCCACGCTGTGATGCTTAGGAGACATCTTCTCTGACCATCAGATGTCTCCTCATAAGCGGGGTGCAAAAATCAGGCCAATCAGAGATTTAGGTGGGCCACACCATAGGGAACATTGTATAGGGGAATGCCCACCCTTCCAACTGTTTCCTGTGGTGTGGCCTACCTGGATCACAGATGGACATGGTTTTTTGGCTCTGGGCCTAATATATGGTGATGTCTCTGATGGACATGGTTTTTGAGCTCTGGGCCTAATATATGGTGATGTCCTTGATGGACATGGTTTTTAGGCTCCGGGCCTAATATATGGGGACGTCTCTGATCATCAGAGGGGAAAGTGGATGTCGCATGCCCAGCACGGTGGGCCCCACGCAAAATCAAGGGTGAGTGTCCCCCTCCAACTATTTCCCTTGGTGTGGCTCACCTAAATCATGAAGAGGCCTGACTTTTGGGCTCCCAGGCCTAACATAGGGTGACCATTGATGGTCAGACTGGATGTTATCTGCACAGCACTAAACCCTGAACATCAAGGGTGGGTGTCCCCCAACCAACTGTTTTCCATGGTGTTGCCCACCCAAATCATGGATGGAGCTGACATTTGGGCCCTGGGCAAACATGGGCTGACACATCTGATGGTCAGAGAGGATGTTGCATGCACATCATGGTGTGGGCCACAACAACCATGCCCAAAAGCTCTCACGTAAGCGTCCCTGCGACTGCGACTGCGACTGCTTGCAGGGTAGCATTACTCTAGATTGCAGACTGGTCTTTAGATCTCCGAATGTCACTCAAACCAAGTCACCAGAAAGCATCTTTTACATAAAGGACAATCGAATTGGGTTTTCATAAAATTGAGTTTGAACAAGCAATATCAACTCAGCCAAGACCAAGGAGATGAGTGAGTTAATTTTGGTTGATACATTATGATGTGTTTGGTTGCACCAAATTTCATGAAATCTGGAGAGCTAAGTTAGATGAGAAACAAATAAACTAGTTGAGTTTCACCGTGCGACTGGACTGACTATAGCATAGCTAGCATCATCCCAATAAAGCAGACTGAACCACGTTGTGATTTCCTTAGCATTCATATGAGCAGCCGGGCTCCAAATTGCTGTTATGTTACATCCAAGTAGGATTTGAAATGAACATAATGGCAATTTGGGGTAAAATTCCTCAATGCAAATATGAGGAAACACCATCGTCATTTCTCATTCCCTCTTGGTTACACTGAGTGTTTACAACTCTATCAACTTGTGCATCCAAATGTGCACATCACATATTTACTCTCTTGATGGGAAGAAAATCTATGTCAAAGGGCAAAAACAACATATACACATCTGTCAAGAATGAGAACCCATTATGGTATTTATGATGTTTCAAATAACTAAGTTGATATGGAATATAGCAGCAAAGTTTCACTCCAATCAACCCTTCAGATTTTATTTTATTTTATTAAACTCACACAGCATATGCTATCCACAAGGAAATGCTCTGATCCACCGGCTCGGAAGTCTCTGAAAGATCGTGAAATGCAAATGGAAAAACCTCTTTCTCATGTGAACCAAAGTCCCTCTCAATCCATATGTTATAGGGGAAGAAAGGAATCAGAGTATGAAAACTCATGAGTATAATGTTTGGTGATCCATAAAGGAAAGGTAGAACTTGATGCAACGTTCTGAGTTCAACCTTTCAGACTTCCAAATGCTCTTCCTCTTACAGATTGCCTCTATGGCTATATCTTTTATTGATTAGGCCTAGGACTGCCTAAAGGCACACAAGACAGACCAACCTGCCTCAAGAAACACTATAAGGCCTGACTACAAGGCATGAATATGAATATCCATATCGTATTGGCCAATACGGCTGTATCGTATCCGTATCAGCACAAGCCGATACGCGATATGGGGTTGTATCGGCCCGATATGACAAAACTGACCCGTATGGGCCGATACAAGACAATATGCCCATAAAAGCCTATTTTTGTTTTTTTTTTTTTCACTCATGTTTCCTCTTTTTTTTTTTCATTTAAATCATGGAATAAGTTTAAAACTCATTTTAGGCTAGATCTATACCTATTTTGCGATCAAAACGACTATTATGCGAAAATTAGAAAGAAGGGTAAACCTTCACTTTCTTTTTTATATTTTCATTTTTTTTGTTGTTGTTGTATTTTAATGTAATGGGCCCTAGTTCACCAAATCATGCTTGATTCACGTTCAATTAGGGCCCATTTAGTTGACCTTCAACAGGTCAAACTGATAGGTAACATTCTCATCAAAGAATGGTTTGGTACACAGTCCGAAACATGGTCAAAACACACACACACACAAAAAAGGATAGATTCTTGGATATCTCTTCTTTTTTTTTCTTTTCTTTTTCTATTTTTTTCTATTTTTTTCTATTTTTCCTTTTTTTAAAAATCATGACTAATGCAAGCCAATACGGGCTGATAGTACGGCCCTGATACTGATACATGACGTCATATCGTATCATTTTTCCGCCGGACCGATACGCTGACCGATACCATCATTCAGAACCATGCTACATGGATAGCAGGCTGGCCAAGGCTAGGGCTTGGGTCCTAGTCAAACCTCACCAGCCGCAGCCTAGCATAGATTGCAGCCTGAGGTCTAAGGAGTGACAAATTTTAGCAAGCGGTGTGGCTATGGTTGGCGGTGAACTTGCTTTGGGAAAAAAAAAACATATTAGTAGCTTATAGCCATGGGAAAGCTACAATTCTAAAGACACGGTACTCATTAGCAAACGTCTACTATAAGGAGATATTTGTACTTTTTTCACATCCGGCTTAAATCGGAACAACCAATTGCAACAGATAAATAAACTAGTTAGGGAGCCCTTGTTTCTTCACCCACTCAAGCACCCAAATACATTCACATATCTTCTATCTACCCATCTCAATATTTCTTTCTTGATAAATAACTCTTAAGTTCTTTTAAAGCAAAAAAAGAAAATGAAATAAGATCCATCAATGCAATGAATGTGTCCCTACACAAAGATTAGCTTTATGGATTCCTTCCTTAGCCAGAGAATTTGCAATACAATTGGCTTCTCCATGGACCTGACTAAAGGTAATAATAGATGAACTGATGAAGAAAAACAACGCATTTGCGTTAGTGTCCATGGGTTGAGGCCTTCTATAAGGCCGAGATGGTTGCTCTTGAGGAGTCTCCTTCTGTGATAGGCAGGCTTTCAAAGCGATCTAAAAATAATTCGATCCTGACTTTAATCGTTGTTTCAGCCATACTAGAAATGCTGCTCCCCCCAGCGACCCAACAAAGCAAAGGACAATGATGCCACTCTCATCTCTAATCACCCCTCCAATAGCTGGCTCCCTAGGGTTTCCCAATGAAATACATTAACATTAAGTTGCTAGCCAATCACCATCTTCTTCGCTTATCCACAAGTTGTATGAAACTGATTTCCATACTGTCATTGCTTTAAGACTACTAGATTGGCCATCATAGAGAATGTTCCTCAACTAGAGAGAGTGGTCTGAGGAGAACTCATGAAAAATGGTTAAGAACTATCAAAGAGCATTGGAGGATGTTACTTGTCATAAAACCAAAGTCGTGAGGAAACCTAAAACCTCTTATATATAAATAAGGTTCTTCATCATCATCATCAAAGCCTTATCCCAACTCTTTGATTTTAATCAACTATGTAATTGACTATTACATAACGTCTGCAAGAGTTTTGTGCTCTCATTGCCAATCCTGAGCCCAAATAAAGGAGGGTTGCACTAGATTGGCAGCCAGAATGAAATTTTGCCACAACATTCACCATGAAACAAGGTTCAGGCCTATATATATTTTCCTTTAGAACAACTAGAAGTCGCTGGTATGCAATTGTATGCCAAAGAGCAAAGAAATATACAGGTGTTTTTTTTTCCCCCAGCATATTTTGAAGTGTAGAGCTGTACACGAACCAAGTTAGCTTGGTTAACTCACTCGACTCGACTCGAAAAAGCTTGATTCAATTCAGTTCAGAACCAAGTTCGAGCTTGTCCGAGCTCGAATTGACTCGGATCGAACCTCAACTCAGATCGAATCAGTTCAGTGACTCAGTTATTTTGATATTGACAGTGCTCACCAAGTGTTTGATGAAATGACTCAACAAAGTGTTGTTTCGGATGCATACATTCTCCGAGGAATCGGCTGGTGGTGAGGAAGGTATGAATACGAAACAAATCACTATTTAAAATTAAATTATTTTTTTTTTAAAGAACTTTACATGATAAAACTACCCCGGTATCTTGATTTTGTTGCTGCCTACCGAGTGTTTGGTAAAATACCTGTCAATTGCTGCTGTTGTTTTGCATACTGTGAGAAATTGAAGGTGCACTTCATGTGTTTGAGAAAATGTCACACAGACTCGAACTCGGTTCGAACTGGCCTGAACTGCTAACCGAACTGAGACGAGCTGGCCAGTCAGGCTCAAGGACCGAGCCGAGTTCGAGCTGGGGTCAGCTACTGGCCGAGCCGAGTCGAGCTGTGCCGAGCTCAACTCAGCTCGACACTTGTACAGCTCTAGTGAAGTGTAAAGAGGTATTGAGGTTGGGTCTTGAGCCTCAGCAAATGTACTGTTAGCTCCAGCAGCCAGTTCTGTACAGTGTTCACATGGGGCCCATGGTTTGTTGATCCAGACCATTGATGTGATGGGGCTCACCGTGGACAGTGGATGACCCTAACCCTTCAAGTATTCAATCATTTTCCACTGAATGTGGACTGTTATTGTATATATATATTTTTTAACCATCAACTCTCGCGTCAGGATTTTGGGGCATTCCCCATCGACGGTGGGGCCACACATCAGACCAAAGAGCTGGATCACCAAAACAATGGGCCCCACTAGTACAAAATAACGACCCTCTGGAAAAACTTACATTTGCTGAAGCTCACGAGCTTGTCAATCCTATTACATAACAACATAGACTCATTTCATATAAATCAATCTTCAACTAGAACAGAAAAACATGGACATTCCTATGATGCATCTCGCATTTCTCAGACATGACCTCCAACTGTTTTTCATATCAGTCCTTTTTTCTTTTTTTTTCTTTCTTATTTTTAGTTTTCCACCAAAATGAGATCGTTTCGCCATAGTGGGTTAATGACAAACGGTTCATAGATGCAACCCAGTTGAATTACAAACCTTCAACAAAGCCATTTCTCCAATGAAAACCTGACCATTGAATTACAGTAAAAATAGTTCTAAAACAAAAACCATTATCAACGGATCGGATTCCACTCACCTTTTCAATCTTGTACTTAATACGGGCCTCTGCATTGGGGAACTTCTGCTTCTTCTTCTTGCCCTTCACGCCGAGCCGCCGTGGGTCCCGCTTATTCGCCATCTTTCTTTTCGTCTTCTCTCTCTTCCTCTGCATCTTCAACCGCTTCTTTGATTTCCACTTCACCCGCTTCGACGGCTCGATTTTCCGCGTTTCGAACTTGGGTTTTCCTTGGGAGATGACGAGATCTACAGCACCATGGCTCAAATGCCTGAAAACCCACGAATTTCTCCATGGGTTGATTGGATTGGACGGCTGAGATGGGCAGAAAATTGATGGATGGTAGTGGAAATTCGACCTGAGGAGAGGAGAAGATTCAAGAGGGGGGAAAAAAGGAGACGAAGAAGGGTGTTGATTTCAGGGGTAAAAAGCGAATTCAGAGAAAGTGAGAGATGGGAATGGAATTACCTGAAAGGAGGGGCAGGAGAGGGAAAACGGAGAAGACGAGAAGAGAGAGAAGATCTTCTGAAGCTGTGAAGGAAGCGGTTTGCCATGGCGAGAGCAACGGAAGGTTGTCTTTTATATAAAAGTGAAGTTACGATTACGACCGTGAGCTCGGACATAATTGCTAAAATGCCACTTACAAAATCACTTCGGAAGGATTAAACCGAGGTAAATGGTTGGATCGATGGGTACAAATGGAGATAAATAGTATTCGAAGCCATTGAATCAAATAATGCAAATGAAATTAAATAGGCGTGAACGTGTATGTAAATGAAATCTTCTCTGCAGCAAATGATTAGGAAGTAAATACGGTGAAATGCCTTTTTGAACTCCCTCTAAAAGTTGCAAGTGTAAACAAAGGTGTCACTAGGCATATGTCCATCATACACGAGTCATGATAATGATTCTCCGTGATAAATCAAATATTGACTACGTCACTAAAATCAAACAAAGAATAATTCAAACTGTCGAAGAGATGATCATTTAAATAAACGACTAAAAAATGTTGGCAAGTTGCATATTTGTGATCCTTACATTTGTGGCCTACCTAAGGCTTAAGTTTTTTTTATTTTCATTTTTTACTAAAGTATATATTTCATTTGACTTATTAAGATTATTCTATTAAATATTGCATATGTAAACTATGCTTAGATATTAAAGCTGATTTGAGAAATCACATATATTCTTGTGAATATATTGAAAAATTCAAATACATTCAAATTCCCCTCATCTACTCCCATCCAAATAGAATATTTTGATTCTAAAAATATTTAATTTACTCTCATCAAATGCGACTATGTAAGTTCCTCCAAATCCATTTTCCATTTATTTTCATTTATAAGCTCCTAAATGAGCGCTCACGTGGTGGGAAAGAGAGATGGACATGGAATTGGATTTGGACGTTCTCTAGATTCCAAGCTGATAAATGGCATGGATCTTGTTGGTATATTTTTTTTCAAAGTAAAGAAATGAAAAGGTGAAAATTTTCAAATATATAAATATATATAGTGAAATGCTCACTTGTGCACTAATTCTCACAAGAATTCGTGAGAATTTTTTAAGAACTCATCTCACGTTATATGAGCTCAAAATTTGAATAGTCCACATGATGCAACACCCCATAAAACCCTCAAGGCCCAACTTTTATCCTAATTCAAAACTTTGGTAGGTCATGGCAAAATGAAACAATTTCCTCCCTTAATTTGCCTCTCTTTGCTACAACCCACCAGAGTTTTGGATGTAGGTGAAAGTTAAGCCTTGGGGGATTCAAGGGGTGTTGCATCACGTGGATGGTTCAGATTTTGGACCCATGACACGTGTGCAAAGGTGCAAAGGTGTGCATGTGAGCATGACTCTCTCTCTCTCTCAACACACACACACACACACACACACACACACATATGGAGAAATGGTTGTAGCTTTTGGTATTTGTTAGTCCCATTCTATTATGACTTGTGATCTCTTGTTAGCTTTTGGTGTTTGTTGGTGCCCATTTTATTTTGAATTGTGGTCTCTTGCTCAATAGAGCATCCATTGGTTTTGACATAATGGTGGAATGATGCCATTAATAAAGAGACAACACCTTAAAAGGAAGAGGATTGAGCCCTACCGCCATGGACAAAAATTAGTTCAAGCAAGGGCTTTGTGGGTTTTATCCAAGCCTTTCATCCATTTTTCTAGATGTTTTTAGGATCCCAAAAATGATACTACCTGTTGGGACTTATGTGTGTGGTTTTGGAATGGGAATCGCTTGTTTCTGAGCATGACGAGTCTAAAGTGCATATGCTTGGCTCCCTCGTAGGCTCTGTGACCGCTCACCACACCCGCACATGCACACTAATGTGCGAGCCTAAGAGGGTGTGCACGCAAACTTTTCATACAACTCACATGTAGAAGATTTATTAAGGAGATGAAGATCACCATTGAGTGTTGACTTTACACATCTTCCACCATATGTGCACCTACTTTACACCTCACATGCCACCTCACCCCACTCGCTCTCTCTCATCCCTCACACGGACACAAAACTCTACTCATTCTCTTTTTTATCTCATTCATCCATCATCCTCCACTAACTCCTCCACTCATTCTCTCTCCTTCCATCACCTCTTCATCCACCAATGCATGTGGCCCAACACATGCCATTGCCAATGCATGCTAGCCACTAAGGCTTTCTCTCCCTTCATATGTCACTCATGCTAACCATGAGAGATCTCTCTCTACAAAAGGGAGAAGTTCTCCCATTTCCCCATTTTTCTTAAAAAAGGAAGGAGTTATAGAAAATTTCTAAGATAGAGAAAGAGAAGGGGGAGTGAGGGACATCCTAGCACGGGGAGAAGGGGAGGGTTGGGATCCCTGATCTTAATGGGCCCAAGCCATCTAACGATCTGAATTAAGGACTCATCGTCATCACCCTTAAAAGGCAATAGATCACCTTGCACCTCCATGTTCCTTGTTTTTCTTACATTATTGTGTTTGAGTTGGCCCACTCGATGCATGTGCCGATCGGGTCATCCATCCACTGGTGGACCACATTTGGATCAACCATTTAATGTATGAGAGGATCCAACCATCCATGTACATGGTGGACCACCATTGGATCAACAGGTTTGATGCATGCATCCTCTTTAGCTTAGGCACCTCATTTTTTAGATTGTGGGGCCTACTAAAATGTTTATGTCTTTCCTACACCTTCCCATCGGGTGTGAATAGCCCCTTGGGAACTAAAATTCTGGCCCATACATGAAGTAGACCTAAACTCGAGTGGGCCTCCTTCGTAGAAAGAAATAACATATTTAAAGTCATTGTTGTGTCTTCTAGGGCCCACAAGGGGTGGGACCCACTGGTGACACATGACAGGGGGTGACCCACCTGCTATGGGACCCACCACCCATTTGTTTGAGGACCACAATGGGGCCACACCATCCAGCAGCATGTCCCCACACATGTGGGACCCACCTTGATGTATTTGTTGTATAGCCACTTTGTCCAACCCTGTGAGGGGCCACCTTGCTAATGTGTGAGGCACCCAAACTTTACATCCACATTGTCTAACCGGTGCGCACCTTTTTTGTGATGTTATGATTTAAAAGTGTGTATTAATGACTTTTTAACAATCCCTCAACTTTTATTGAAAAATTGACCAATTTCTCAATGTTTTCCCATGTTCCTCCAAAAAATGTGATACATTACCCAATAAAAATGATATATCCGCATGGGCGCTAGAGGAAGAATTTTTTAGGGGATGGGAGATCAACTCTGTTTTCCAGTGGTTGCCTCGCTTGAGGGCTTTTGTTTAGGGGTAAGAAGGTGTTACATTTGATTAGAGTCACTGCTAACTAATTATTTCTATCCTACAGTCAGTTAGACCCTATAGAAGTGCCTAGAATTGAGAACCCAAAGATCATTAACCCTAAAATGATTCATGAGTTTGTGTTCTAGAGATTCTGAGTAAGGGACCGCGGTTACAGAGAAGGAAGGTGTTAGGCACCCACTCTACTTATACAAATGTATGGTTTTTACTTTATAATATCTGACTAATTTTTTAGGAATATGATTAGTTTTCGTGTGCAGAAGATGTAATGCAATACAATGATAGTTATGATTAGTCGATCCGAATTTCTGATGGGTAGGATTTGATTATATCGGTAAGTCGTAGCGCATATGTTCAAAATGATGTAATGTAGGGGTGCAAAGTATGTATAAATGTGATGCATGTGATGCTTGGTATTGTGTTGATGCTTATGATAAAACCACGGCTAACTAGCTAAGGTTTCTGGTGGGCAGGATCCAATTATATCGGCAAGTCACAAAGCATATGCCCCGCCAGTTAAATACAAGAAAATGATAGAATGCAATGTATATGACAAAATGACTGCTAATTGGCTAAGGTTTTTGGTAGAATTGCTCCAGTTATATCGGCAAGCCTCAGAGCATATGCCCGCCAGTTAAATGTGAGAAAACGATGGAATGCAATATGATGATGATGTAAATAAGGAGCAGGGGTTGAGAAGGGAATGAGTGTTGCACGATGTCAATGCTTTGATTTGATGAAACTAATTAAAGATTGAATAGTTGGATGAACAATAGTATCACAAGGCTAGATCGAGGGGCTTAGTTTTGAACTTAGGTAACTCAGGAGGCTTAGACTCTGGCTAGGCTAGGCTAGAGCAGGGCTGGACTCTCTCTCTCTCTCTCTCTCTCTCTCTCTCTCACACGCGCACGCACGCAAGTGTAAGGAAGGAAGGGGACTCCTTGAGTGAGAAGGGATGGTTAACAATGGGAGTGGATCCTTGAAATAATAAGGAGAGGGGGCTATTTATAGCCTCCAAACTCGATTTTCTGGTCATTGTTGGTAATCCTAAGGAAAAGGTTGTTAAATGGTTATGATTGGAAATTATCACACTGCATCATCTGATGGGTTGGATGTAGAGCTGCACATACGTCGAACAGACTCAATGGACTTAACCCGTCCAACTCGATCAAACTTGACTTGAATGGCTGAGTTGGGTTTGAATCGAGTAGCCTTAGCCTAATCCGAAACCCGACCGAGTCAAGTTCGAGTTACACAGTAACTCGACCCGAACTCAATTCGATCAGAATCGACCCAATTCGAAACCCGACTTGATCTGGGTTGTCAAGTGGTATATAAATAATAATAAAAATATTTCCCTCTACCCTAACCCTACCTGCTACTCCTGATCGGAAGCAACCCGATCTAAAACCCATTCCGACACAGTAGCACCTGTCTAACCGTCCCTCCTCCTCCTCCTACTCCCCTTCTTCTTCTTCTTCTCTCTCTCTCTCTCTCTCTCTCTCTCTCTCTCTCTCTCTCTCTCTCTCTCTCTCTCTCTCTCTCTCTCCGCTTCCTTCCTCCCTCATATTTCAAGCTCCGACAGCAATCCAACTCGATTAATAGGTAATTTCTATTTTTTAAAAAAAATTAACAATTCATAATTTGTCCAGGATGGCTCAGGTAAGCCCGAGCTGGCTTTAGAGAGGCCTGGGCTCACTATGGTGCATCTGGGTTGATTTGGGAGCAGCTTGGGCTCATTGTGGACCTATGGTGCATTTAGGCTAGATCGGGTGCGGTGTGGGCGTGCGGCCGGGCTTGATGTGGACCTATGGTGCATCCCGCCTGGTCTAGCTCGGGTGCAGTGAGGTCAGGCTCACTGTGAACCTATGGTGCATCCCACCTGGCCTAGCTCAGGTACGGTGCGGCTGGGTTTGTTGTGGTGCGTCCGGCCTATCTAGGGTGCGGTTAAGCTAAAACCTAATCCTAAACCCTAATCCCTAAACCTAAAACCTAACTCTAACCGTAAACCCTAATCCCTAATCTCTAAACCTAAACCCTATACACTACCTAACCCTAACCCTAACCCTAAACTCTAAACCCTTATTCACAATCCCTAATCCTTAAACCTAAACCTAAACCCTAAAAAATAAAACATAACCTTAAACCCTAAAACCTAATCCATAAAATCTAAACCCTACCTAACCCCAAACCCTAATCCCTAAACCTAAAACCTAAATCCTAACTTTAAACCCTAAACCTTAAACCTTAAATGCTAAATCCTAAGACTTAAACAACTAAACCTAATCCCTGAACCCTAAATCTTAAATTGCTAATGTGTTTTATTTATTTAAATTAAACAATTAGTGGTTAATTTTGAGAATTATGGTTTACATTGCTTATTGCTTAGCTTATTATTGTGCATTAGATAATTAGCTTAATATGTATGGGTTACATTGTTTTTTTTTTTTTTGCTTAACTTATTATTATGCATTAGATAGTTAGCTTAATATGTATGGATTACATTTCTTTTTTCTTAGCTTATTATTGTGACTGGTGAGTTAGATAATTAGTTGCCCATTTGAGGATTTTTGTGTGGCCAAACATACATACATACATACATATATATATATATGGCCACACAGAAGTCCTCAAATGGGCAATTAATTATCTAACTCACAAGTCACTATATATATAGTGTGTTTTTGGTGATATAGAAATCGCTTAAATTGTCCCATTTTGGACTGTTCAAGGTTAGATAGATAGTATGCTTTCATATAACTTATTTAAATGTTCATGCCTGATTTGCATTCCATCTCTTTGTTTCTCTCTAGATATGTTTCTTCATTTTCATTTCTCATGTCAAATATCTTCACGTTGCTTAGATATGGGGAGATGAGGATTTTCGGCATGGGCGTTTAAATGAGAATATGAAAGTATTACAATATATCCAACCTTGAATGATTAACTAATTTAGGATTTAGTGAAAACTTTTAAGGCATTAGAGTGATAATACTAATCTGATTTAGTATCTTTCAATTAACAGATGGTTGGTGAGAAATTTTTCAATACCCCTGTGGTTTATCAGTCACATCGCCGATGATCTTGGATAATAAAGGATTATGTCTAAAAGATGAAGAGGTGCTCATTGATATTAATACCTCATAGTCATATATTGCAGGAAAAGCATAGTCACAGATTTCGAAAAAAGTAAAAAAAAAAAGATGGTAGTGTGGGAAGATTTTAAAGAAGAAACCATGAAAAATGGCACAGTGAAGATACAATGCAAGTACTGTAAGACTTAATATGCTAAACAAGTAGATGGGTCGACCACAACTCTGAATAAACACATTTTGAAGTGTCATAAAAAAGTGAAAAGTCAGACCTCAGGATAACAAATACTTTCATTTACCCAATCTTTAGTGGGTCCGTCGCAAAGTACATTGTCCATCTATAAGTATAACAAAGACTATGTGACTGAGTTGATGGACAAATTTATTATTGCCAACGAAAGACTGTAAGTGCTATGGTTTTCTAGCTCATATGATTGTCAAATTTTGAAGTGCCAAAACCTCTCAGTTTGTAGTTCCAAAATCTCTCTTGGAATCTATGTCTTATGCAACTCATAATGAAGTCTATGTATCTCTCAAGAACAAGGGTCTTTTGTACAAGAACTTCAAGGGCAAGTGTACTTATTCATATTCATGTACAACATCAATTGTGAATTTAAAAGCTTTCAAGAAGAATTCAAGAATTTCAAAGCTTCGTACAAGTCAAGACAATGTTCCTACACTTTGAAAGTTCAAGATACTCAAGCTTTATTGTTAGTCGTTCTCAAGCTTTAAGAGTCTCAAGTTCAAGCTTTATCCTTTGATAAGATCTCAAGCTTTGCGAACTTCAAAGAACATCTATCATCTGAAGAAAAGAAGGTTCAATGTTCATACATCATGTTCAAGGTATGAATGAACTTAGATTAACCTTAGGGTAGGTCATTTTGAATACATAATTCAATTAGCTCATTTTATAGGTGAATGGTCTGTTTCTAGACTAGTCCTTGACTTTGTTCGACTAGTCCTAGCACTAGCTCGACCAGTCCAAGAAATTTCACGATCAGTCCTAAGTTTGTTGCAAATTTTTGAAATTTTTTGTTAAGCCACGACCAGTCCTGGAGACTGCTCGACTGATCGTGTGAACAGTGCTCGACTCGTTCACGACTAGTCTTGCAGCTACAACTCAAAGTCCAGCAACTGTTTCTGGTCCCACACGACCAGTCGTGGAGGTCACACGACCAGTCGTGAAGGTCCTACGACCAGTCGTGGAACGGCTTTATCCGATCGTGCTCAAAATTTCAAAAATCAGTTGATCTTATGACCAGTCGTAGTGTCCACAAGACCAGTTGTAAATGCAATTTCTTCACTTATAAATAGAGCACGAATTTCAAAGTTTAAAATTCAATTCAAGTATAATCAAGACATCACTTTGAGAGATAAGTTTGTAAACTTCTTAAGCTATATTGTGTATATTTAATATTCTCTTTTATTAGCTTTTTATATTTGATTTTGTATTCTGCATTCCAATCTGATTTGAAAGAGGGATTGAAGAATTCCCACTTCTTGGAATCAAAATCAAATAGAGCTAGCCTAACTTGATTTAATTTAAAATCAATTTAGAACCTAAAACCATTTCATAAGTGAGTATTGGACATTGAACTTCTATATTCGAACTTCTACTCGGACTTGGTTCTTCCAGGCTACAACAAAAGGAGAATATCCAGGATTATTTTACAGTTTTGTATTTTCTTGAGTTTTGGTTTCTTTGAGATTAAGCCAGAAAAATCTCTCAGTGTTGGTTATCTGAGGTGATCCAGAAAACTCAGATTGTGGGGTTTTTTGAATTGTGTAAGCACATTTGAAAGACACAATTGTGAAGGTTTTAGGTGAACCTGGAAAAACCTATTTTCATAGTAACGCTAATATCTACTATGTGAGGATATTAGGAGTGGAGTAGTTATGTGGCTGTTGTTTAACAGTTGGTGTACACACAGGCGAACTACTATAATTCTCTGTGTTTTGTGGTTTTGTGGTTTTCTTTCTTTTTGGTTTAAGATTGTGGGATATATTTGTGGATGTGAATGTTGTAATCTTTACATTTCAGCATTGTCGGGAATGTTGTAATCTTTACATTTCAGCATTGTGGGGAATGTTGTAATAGCTTAGATTTCCATTCTTGCTATTTCCTTTTTATTCCTCTTCAGTTTGAGTTTTTGATACACAAATCGTTCTAGTAAGGTTGCCCTGCCATAAACCCTTAGTTTTTATGGTGTAAGGTTGTCCTTAGAACAACATTTGTATCAACCTCTCAATACTAGAATTTTGAGGTTGTTACTTCCTTTGATTATTTGCAATTCATTTTGCTATCTTATTGTTTAATTCCGCTGTTATTTTTTAATTTGGCATTGTCCTATTCACTCCCCCCCCCCCTAGGACATATAGCTTGGCCTTTTCAAGTGGTATCAGAGCCTAATAGCTCGTTTTTTAATTATTCTATTTAGATTTATTTTCTGAGCTAATCGATCTTAGCTATTTAAGATGTCAAATTTTGATAGTCTATCAGTCACTAGGCCTCCACCATTTGATGGCTCCAATTATACCTATTGGAAAGTCAGAATGAGGATTTTCTTAAAATTCATGGATGAAAGCGTGTGGTAAACTACGGTGATTGAATGGACCCCTCCTACCACTGAAGTAACTGGTATCGATGGATCCAAATCTATGAGAGTTACACCTTACTTTTCTTAAACCACTCTTTAGAAAAATGAAAGTAGTGCTAATGCAAAAGCTTTAAATGTCATAACTTGCGCACTATCACCGGATAAATTCAAAAGAATTATATCCTATGATACTGCAAAGCAAACCTGAGATATTTTAGAAATGACACACGAGGGAACAACAATTGTCAAGAAATCTAAAGTCCAAATCCTTACAACCAAATTTGAGGAAATACGTATAGAGGAAAGTGAAACATTCATGGACTTTTATACTAGATTAAATGACATTGTTAACTCTATGTAAGGTCTTGGTAATAAAATCTCAAAAAGTAAAGTCTGTGCAAAGATACTACACTCACTACCTGAACGGTTCAATTCAAAGGTGACCGCAATCCAGGAACTTCGTGATACGGATAATATAAGGGTAGAAGAGTTAGTTGGTTCTTTACAAACCTATGAGTTAAACTTTAAAGCTCCTAAAGGTAAATCCATCGCCCTTAAATCTTCTAAATGTATTTCTCAAGAAAATAGTAATTCCGATTTAGAAAATTCTGAAGATAATATGGCCCTTTTAGCTAAAAAGTTTTACAAAATTTTTAAAAGTAAAAAGAGGGTTGATTTTCAAAAATCTAATGATAAGAAAAGATCTAAATCTAAAACTTGAAAATCATTAAAAGATAACAAATGTTACAATTGACCTAAATATGGGCATTTAGCAAACAAGTGTCCTAAAAAGGACAAACCTAAAAGGAAAGGTATGTTGGCTACTTTGGATGAATCTTCTGGCTCTGAAGCCTCTTCTGAATCAGAAGATTCTGAAACCGAGTTGGGTAATGAAGTTAAAACCCTAATGACTCTAGCCAAGTTCACTTTTTTAGATCATGATGATTCAACTAGTGAAGAAAATCTAAATAGTGATCATGAAAATGAATAAGATCTTCAAGATGCTTACAATGCCTTATACAAGGAAAGTTGTAAAATTGCAGTAAAACTAAAACTTCAAAAAGAAAAGTTTTTGAAACTTAAAGAAAATTTTGATACGCTTGTTTTAGAAAAATTCCACATTTCAGATTCTTTTAAAAAATCTAAGTGCGATTTAGATTTCAAAACCTTCCTTATTAAAACTCTTAAATCTGAAAATGAAAAACTAAAACTTGAAGTCTCTTCACTTTTGAGTTTAAAGGATGCATGGAAGTATGCCTAAGGTGATCCTAAGTTAGGAAAACTATTATCCAGATCCCAAAAATGAGGCGATCGATCCGGTTTGGGCTACGATAAAAATATTCCTCCCAAATATAAGAATACTTCTCCTAAGTTTGTAAAAGGATAGTCTTCAAACTCAAAAGAGAAAAATTCAAATCAAAATTATTCTAAAAATGCTAAAACTTTTCAATCCTTAAAACCTAAAAGCAATCATATCAACTATAAAAATCAGAATGATAATCTTTTAGCTGAGAAAATTATTGATTTACTTAAGGAGCTCTTAAGATCTAACTCAATGGGTTGGTCTTATAACAACTACAATCATAAGAAGACCAATTATACTCCTAAACCCAAAACAGTTATGAAATGGGTTCCTAAGGTTACTTACTTGGTTTTCCATACGGCTTTCAAAGCTTCAAGCCATTCAAAGTGGTACCTAGACAGTGGATGCTCCAGGCACATGACTGGTGACAAAGGTTTGTTTACCACTCTTAAAGACATGACTGATGGATCAGTCACATTTGGTGATAGTAGCAACTACAAGATTGTTGACAAAGGTACGGTTCAACTCTTTAACCTCCCCTTATTTGAGAATGTTTTATACGTTGAAGGGTTAAAACACAACTTGTTAAGCATATCTCAAATATCCAATAACAATCATAGTGTAAAATTTACTAACCAAGGTTGTGAAATTTTCAACAAGAAGGGTTCTGTAATATTAACTAGCGCAAAACTTCTGAAAACTGCTACATTGTGAGTGACTCTAGTTCGTCTAATCAATCATGCTACATGGTCCATACCAATGAGACTGTGTTATGGCATAAATGCCTTGGACATGTACATACCGCAATTTGTATAGATTGAGCAAAAGATAGTAAGAGGCCTACCCAAAATACCAAAAATAGATAAAATATGTGGTGAATGCTAGATTGGCAAGCAAATTAGGAGTACTCACAAAAAAGTGGACTCCAATGCCACATTCAAATCGCTCGAACTTCTCCACATGGATTTTATAGGACCAACCAGGACAGAGAGTCGAGGTGACAAAAAATACATACTGGTAATCGTGGATGATTTTACCAGATTCACTTGGGTAGCCTTCTTAAAGGATAAATCAGAAATCCTTAATGAAGTAAAAAGGATTTTCAAACGGATCTAAACAGAAAAAGGTTCTCAAGTCTGTAAGATCCATAGTGATCATGGATTAGAATTTGAGAATAACAGTTTTGAGAAATTCTGTTGTGATCAGGGAATATCACATAAATTTTTTACGCCTAAAACACCACAACAAAATAGTATAGTAGAAAGAAAAAATAGAATGCTTGAAGAAATGACGAATGTAATGTTAAATAGTATGAAACTCCCTAAAAATCTTTGGGCCGAAGCCGTAAATATTATATGTTATATAATTAATCATGTTTATATAAGAAAATCAAACAGTAAAATGGCTTATGAAATGTGATTTGATAAGAAGCCTTCTGTCAAATACTTTCGAGTTTTTTGCAGCAAGTGCTACATTTTACATGACCGAGAAAATCTGGGTAAGTTCGACACCAAAAGTGATAAAGGGATATTCTTAGGATATGCTTTGAACAGTCGAGCATATCAAGTACTGAATACGAGAACCGATGTTATTCAAGAGTCCATTAATGTGGTCATTCACGATCACTTGAATACACCTACCTCAAGTTCAGATAATGATGAAGTTCTTCTAATTGACAAACCTAATATTTCATCAAGTCAAAATAACTCTGAACTAAGGACTATTAAAGATCATCCAACTACTCAGATTCTTGGCAACCCTCTCACTGGTGTGCACACTCGTAGACAACTAAAAGACATATGTAATTACGTGTGCTTTACATTTCAAATAGAACCAACTAATGTAAAAGAAGCTCTTACTGACAAAAACTGGATAGTTGCGATGCAAGAAGAGCTTAATCAATTTGTAAGAAATGATGTTTGGTACTTAGTTCATAGGCCAAAAGATAAACATATTATCGAAACTAAGTAGATTTTCAAAAATAAGTTTGATGAACTTGGTAATATAATTCGAAATAAGGCTAGACTGGTTGTACAAGGGTACACTCAAATTGAAGGCATCGATTATGATGAAACTTTTGCCCTAGTAGCTCGTCTTGAATCAATCAGACTATTTATATCCATTGCTTGCTTTAGAAAGTTCAAAATTTATCAAATGGATTAAATAATATTTTTTAAAATGACAATTTGCAAGAAAAAGTGTACGTTGAACAACCAATGGATTTTGAAGACCCTAAAAATACTGATCTTGTCTATCGTATAAAAAAGGCTCTCTACAGTTGACTAAGTTTTTACTAAGTCATAAGTTTATAATGGGAAGTGTTGATAAAACTTTATTTATAAAGAAACATAATGATCACATTTTAATTGTACAGATTTATGTTGATGATATTATTTATGGATCTACCTGTGCTAACATGACTATTGAGTTTGCCGATCTTATGAAATCTAAATGAGCATGGTTAGAGAATTAAATTATTTCCTAGGGTTGCAAGTTAAACAGCATCATGATGGTTTCTTTATCTCTTAAACCAAATATGCTCTGAACTTAGTCAAAAAGTTTAGATTTGAGAATGAGAAAAATTTTGATACTCTTATGAGTATGACTTTAAAACTCTCAAAGGACACTATAGGTAAAAAAGTAGATCCTAAAATATATCGCAGTATGATAGGTAGTTTGTTGTATCTAACTGCAAGTTGTCTTGATATTGCATTTAGCATAAGAATTTGCGCCGGATATCAATCTGACCCTAAAGAGTTTCATTTAATTGCTGTTAAGCAAATTATGCGATATGTCACAAGTTTAGCAAATTTGGGTCTTTGGTATCCACATGATACTAGTGGTTAATTAGCTGGTTACACTGATGTTGATTGGGCTGGTAATGTTGATGATAGGAAATCAACCAGTGGTGGTTATTTCTATGTCGAGAACTGTTTAGTTTCTTGGCAAAGTAAGAAACAAAGTTACGTGTCGCTCTCTATCGCTGAGGCTGAATACATTGCAGTAGGAAATGCATGCACTCAGCTGGTGTGGATGAAAAGAATGTTAAGCGATTACAGAATTGCACAGGACTCTATGGTTTAATATTGTGATAATTCTAGTGCAATTAATATATCTAAAAATTCAATCCAGCATTCACGAACCAAGTACATTGATATTAGATATCACTATATTCGTGAATTAGTGGAAGAAAAGATAATTTCTTTGGAATATATTCTGACCGAAGCTCAACTTGCTGACATTTTTACTAAACCGCTCGACAAAAACAGATTTAATAAATTGAAATTTGATCTTGACATGTGCAATTTTAATTGATTATTTATACATCTCTGTATCATATTGTATATATTTGTTATTTTAAATGATTAGAATTTCAAATTTCAAGAAAAATACACATTTTTAGCTGTGCATGACCAGTCGAGTACATGCTCGACCAGTCATGGCACGACTAGTCGAGCACATACTCGACCAGTCATGGAATCTTGGATTTCACTTTAATTTGGGGGGAAAAACCCTTTTCTTCCTAATTTGTGCTTTCTCTTCAATGGGTCTAAGCACGACAGGTCGTACCCACCTTTCTAGATCTTCAAGGTTAATGCATTAATTCCATTTTTCTTGTAGATTCAAGTCAATATCACTTCATTTTTATAGTTGAAGTGATTTATTTCTTGTTTTCTTGAAGTTTTTGGAGTTTTCTTCTCCAAAATCTGATTTTGAAGAAACCCACTCTTCATCTTTTGCAACCTCTTAATTGCTTGTATTCCTATTTATAAACGGATGCTAGAGGTAGAAAAAAAATATACTCGTGGTCCTTCAACATCTAGATCGACACCAAGAACAAAGCGCCGCCTTTGATCACCTGAAGATAATCCTCCATGTGTGTAGGATTTGAGGTTGCGCAATGTTATTGTTAAGCGACCTGTGCATGTTAAACATCTTGCTCCTTTTGATCTCCTTCCACTTCTCCAATCTATAGGATGGACTAACATTCTACATTGGGGTGGGCCGGCATACCGGTCTATTGCACAGGCTATGTTTGCATGTATTTCTAATTTTTCAATTAAGAATTTAACTTTTGTTATAGCTACTAGAGAAGGTCTATTTGAAGTTGACCGACATCTGATTTTTGGCTTAATGGACATACCTGTCAATGATGAAGATATTCCAATTAGCTTTTTAGTTGTTAAACCTTCTGAATCCAAAAAATGTATGCTTACTAGAGCATTGTATAATATAGATGCGCAATGGAGTCAAAATGGGAATGCGCACGCTTCAAAGTACTTGTTACCCAGATACAGGGTCCTTCATAGGATATTTATTTCAAATTTGTATCCTCGTTCTAGGAACAAAATCGAACTCACCGCTTTCATGGTTCGAATTTTGCATTCCATCATCTTTAGTACAAATGTCTGTCTTCCTTCTTTAATATGTCATTTCATCATACAATTTCGTCTCCATCTTGGTCACAATGATATCCCCTTTGCATATCTTATAACTATGTTGGTCATCATATGTTAATGGCTATGCCTGTTGGAAAGACTCCTATTCATCACTTTATTTTCAACAATTCCAACATAAACAAGATGAATTTGAGGTTGACTGATGGCCAAGTGAATGTGGGTGGTGGTGGAGCTGAAGCAGTGAATGAAGAAGAAGGCGATTTACCTTCAGATGATATAAACATGGATGATATCTTTAATGAGATTGAATCAGATTCTGAGGCTAACCTTGACTATCAGTCTTCTGATTTTGCTGAGAGGTTACATTCTCTTGAGGAACAGGTGGCTCAGATTCGTGTAACCCAGGATTTTCAATTTGATTATATGCGTAAATATATGAGGCGCATTAACAAGGGTTTACACTAAATTGATCCATCTATTCCTGCTCCCTCTTCAGGATCTGATTAGTATTTTCTTATCTTGGTTTGTAATAACTTTAATGATACTTGCTTTAATTTTGTCTTTTGTGACAGTACTTGGACTTGATTTACCTTAGTTGTCCTTAATGGACTCTGGTTAATTATTGTTGCGCTTGACTTGCTTATGGATTTGATATTTTGTCTATCTTGTGGTATCATTTATTCCTCAATACTTTTCTTTTTCTTCCTTCTTTATTTACTTCCATTTCTACCTTTTAATTCCTTCCTTTGTCATATTGTGACAAAAAGGGAGAGAATTTTGGCATGCTTATATGGTGATTGTGGTGTGTATGTGTGTGTATTGATATATTGGCATGTGGATTATATATGGATTGTGGATATGTAGCTTTTCTTTGTGAATGGGGGAGGAGTTAAGTAAGGGGCAGTATTGTTGATGTACGTTGATGATATAACTGGTGCATGATTCTTTAACCAGGCTATAATTGGTTACTGTGAAGTTGGAGTGTGTTTTGTCACAAATTTGACAAAGGGGGAGATTAAAAGTGCTATGGTTTTCTAGCTCCTATGATTGTCAAATTTTGGAGTGTCAAAACCTCTCAGTTTGTAGTGCTAAAATCTCTCTTGGAATCTGTCTTATCTAGCTCATAATGAAGTCTATGCATCTCTCAAGAACAGGAGTCTTTTGTACAAGAACTTCAAGGGCAAGTGTACTTGTTCATATTCATGTACAACATCAATTGTGAATTTAAAAGCTTTCAAGAAGAATTCAAGAATTTCAAAGCTTCGTACAAGTCAAGACAACGTTCCTACACTTTCAAAGTTCAAGATACTCAAATTTTATTGTTAGTCATTCTCAAGCTTCAAGAGTCTCAAGTTCAAGCTTTATCCTTTGACAAGATCTCAAGCTTTGCGAACTTCAAAGAACGTCTATCATTTGGAGAAAAGAAGGTTCAATGTTCATACATCATGTTTAAGGTATGAATGACCTTAGATTGACCTTATGGTAGGTCATTTTGAATACATAATTCAATTAGCTCATTTTATAGGTGAATGGTCTGTTTCTAGACTAGTCCTGGACTCTGTTCGACTAGTCCTAGCACTGGCTCGACCAGTCCAAGAAATTTCACGACCAGTCCTAAGTTTGTTGCAAATTTTTGAAATTTTTTGTTAAGCCACAACCAATCCTGGAGACTGCTTGACCAGTCGTGTGAACAGTGCTCGACTCGTTCACGACCAGTCCTACAGCTACGATTCAATGTCCAACAACTGTTTCTGGTCCCACACGACCAGTCGTGGACAGGTCACAACCAATTATGGAGGTCACACGACCAGTCGTGAAGGTCCTATGACCAGTCGTGGAATGACTTTATCCGATCGCGCTCAAAATTTCAAAAACCAATTGGTCCTATGACCAGTCGTAGTGTTCACAGGACCAGTCGTAAACGCAATTTCTTCACCTATAAGTAGAGCATGAATTTCAGAGTTTGGAATCCAGAAAACTCTCAGTGTTGGTTATCTGAGGTGATCCAGAAAACTCAGATTGTGGGGTTTTTTGAATTGTGTAAGCTCATTTGAAAGATACAATTGTGAAGGTTTTAGGTGAACCTAGAAAAACCTATTTTCATAGTGAACACTAATATCCACTGTGTGAGGATATTAAGAGTGGAGTAGTTATGTGGCTGTTGTTTAATAGTTGGTGTACACACAGGCGAACCACTATAATTCTTTGTGTTTTGTGGTTTCCTTTCTTTTTTGTTTTTGGTTCAAGATTGTGGGATTTATTTGTGGATGTGAATATTGTAATATTTATATTTCAGCATTGTGGGGAATGTTATAATAGCTTAGATTTCCATTCTT
Source organism: Magnolia sinica (assembly GCF_029962835.1). NCBI lineage: Eukaryota > Viridiplantae > Streptophyta > Magnoliopsida > Magnoliales > Magnoliaceae > Magnolia > Magnolia sinica. The sequence continues at coordinate 86,227,351 of NC_080575.1, read as the reverse complement.
ACTATTTCCTTTTTATTCTTCTTCAGTTTGAGTTTTTGATACACAAATCGTTCTAGTAAGGTTGTCCTGCCATAAACCCTTGGTTTTTATAGTGTAAGGTTGTCCTTAAAACAGCATTTGTATCAACCTCTCAATACTAGAATTTTGAGGTTTTTACTTCCTTTGATTATTTGCAATTCATTTTGCTATCTTATTATTTAATTCTACGGTTATTTTTTAATTTGGTATTGTCCTATTCAACCCCCTCCCCCCGGACATATAGCTCGGCCTTTTTACAATCAATGAATATGGGTATCCAGTTAAAGTTTGATAAGTATTAATCTAAGTGCAGTTTGGTAATAGTTGTTGCAGTCGTTCTTGATCCTCGATAGAAGATATTCATAGTTATATTCATCTTTAATAAGTTGTATGGTGAGAAGAGTGTCATTGAGGTCGATAAAATTCGTGATACAGTTGAAGATTTGTACAATTTCTATGTACAAACTTTGGACGCCGTAAAAGACAATACTGCAGTCACAATCATGACTCTTGAAGTGAGTTCTAGTTCTACTGTTGATGAACAACGAAACACGATCAATGATTTCATGTCGTTCATGGCACAAGTTGAGACTCAAGCGCAAATAACCCAAACAAAACTTGACCACTATCTCAATGAGCCACTTATAAAGAATAAAAGCGAAGAATTTGATGTTTTAGAATGATGGAAGTCATTAATGGCAGAGACATTATCAATTTCAATTTCAACAATAACGCCAGAATCTACTTTTAATATGGAAAGTAAGGTCATAAACGAGTATCGAAGCTCATTTACATTAAAATTAGTTGAAGCACCCATTTCTAAACATGACTGGCTGCGTCCATAAAATAGACTCTAGAATGAAAGAAAATTCCAAATAGCTGACTCTAGAATGAAAGAAAATTCCAAATAGCAACTCGATAGGTAGGTGTCACCATCACCACTTTTCCCTACTTCAGTTTTGGAGCGGTCCTGCGGGGCATCACAGGCCTTTTTGTTGCACTAGCTCCCTGAAACATTTTGTTCGTGGGAAATTGTCCCTCATGATTGGATGCATGGCCCACCAGTTTTCCTTGTTTTTTTGTGGGCTCTATCACAACGTCAATCAAGAGGAATCATACCATAAATGATAGTATGATACATTGGACTCTCCACGTGATAACGGCACAACTAGCATCCCCGATCCGGCCACTAAAGAAAGGAAACTCCAAAGGATCTCTTATAATTACGGGTAGAGAGCCTGCTTAATGACAGTTTTACTGGAATGCTCCAAGGACCAACTACTGTTGATTTTGATTTTGGCCTTCTCAAGAACCAACTATTGTGATGTAAGCCAATCTCATGTTTGATTCGCACAGCACCTACCTTTTGCTGCTACCTAAAGACTAAATCAAAGTTCCAATCAGAAGATTGAAGTAAATCTAAACCATATTATGGCTTGTCCATAGCCAACAATTTGAAATCTCATTCAGAAATAACCCAACAGCCAAGAAAAATTTTAGTATGACAATGGCAGGGGCCGCGCGAACGCGTACCCCCTCAACCACAAATTATGACGTGCACTCTCCTACTTGAGGAGATGCTAAACCAACGCCCCTCCTAAGTGCGATGGAGGCCGTTAACCTAGGCCATGGGCCTTCCTGATCACCCAAAGACCCCGTCCAGGTAAGTATGGATCAACGTCCGTATTCCACTTCCTTTTATATATTACTTTTCCAATGCCTCCTTCACTCTCTTCCGATGTGGGATTAATCGCGCTACAAGTTTCTTTCTCATCCCTCTTCTTAGAAGAACATAACAGATCTCATACTCTTCCACTCTCTGATGATTCATACGCATGCATGCGAAAATTGCTCATATGGCACACGTGCCACCTAAATGAATCCGTCCAGATCATATATATCCAGGGTCGTTAGCCATTTTCACACTGGAATTTTGACCTGGCTCGATAATTGATGATGAATATATAACCAACGGCGAGGATGAACATAGTCCACGGTCCGAGTTCAAAAAACAGATGTTAAGGTCATTCAGTCAATCTATTATTGTCTTATGCCATCACAAAAGTTAGTCCCACCATTTGGACGGTTTGATTTGAGTATTGTGAATGCCACGTGCAATCATCGAGCGCATGAGCGCTTTTTTGCATTCACCTCAATTTTCATTGTTAGATTTTTCAAGTCTCGGTTAGAGCGAGAACACTATTAAATTGTAGCCACTCATCAACCTTATTCGTCACAGGTTTGATCCAGAGCGTCCATTCGTGGCTGCCAGTATGGATGATGGAGAATCAGCCATAAATCACAGTGTTGGGAAAATGTTAACCATCTGATTTGGCTTGTGGAATTCGCAACAGTAACCTTGCTCGTTAGTATTACCTGATCAGGTGTGATTTTCGATCATGCTCCATCCTCAATAGCCATGAAATCGGATGGTCTGTATGCAATGTATGGTGGATGAATTTCCACCCTCTAAACAATGGGCCCCTAATCACCTGATCGGGTCGAGGAGTCACATCCTGCGACGTTATCATCTGCGGCCGGTTCCTACACAACAATTGTAGAATGAGCTTATCTGAGAACATTGTGGGCCCCACCCTGATGCGTAGATGACATCCCATCCATCCATCCATCCATCCATCATGTGTGTCCAACAATCAGGCTCGTCAAAAATTCAGGTGGCCGCACCATGTAAATTAATGCCTAAAATCATGTAAAATAACATCTTGTGTGAGATATTCACCTTTTTTTCTTTAATGAAAACAAATGTTAATTAATCAGAGGTCAGGATCACCTGATCAATCTAGTAACAGGGCTGCACCACGTCTAAAGTTGGCCCCACTACTTGTCTTGCATGGATCAGTTGAATGTATGGCACGTATGCAATGACCAAGTGAGTGAACATAGTTCAGGCATTTGATATAAAATATCCACTCTTTGTATTTTTATTTTTATTTTTATTTATTATTATTATTATTATTATTTGTAATTCGTGATTAGTGGATCATGCAATCCAACTGTTGGCATTTCAACACATGGCCTCATGCAATTGTCCCACTATTTCCAAAAATTTTCTTATACTGTTTTCTTAGCATGTGTTTGGTTGCACGAAATATCATGAAAATTTCCAGCTGATTGGACTGACCACTCACGGAATTTTGTAATATCTGGTGGACCTAAATGTCACGAAAAACCACTATAATATTGTCGAGAATAGTTGCACACTATAGAAAAAGGAGCCCAAACAAAACCCAAAAGAAAAAGGGGAAAATAAGAGAACGAGGTATATATGAAAAATACACCCAGATCCATAGCTAAGTGGTAGACTAAGTGAAAAGATACCTCGTTTCAACACTGAGGTCTTGGTATCCATTCCCTAGAGGGGGTGGCTAACAGTGAAGTGGGAACTGAAAATGGGTGTACTAACAAGCTTTAAAAAAAAAGGATACATATGAAAAATGGTACTATGAGGTCAACTTTATGGGTGGGCTCCACCGGAATGTGTGAAGGACATCCATTCCATTAATCAGATGCACCCTTCCATGGTTAGCCATGGGCCAAAAAATCAGGCCGATATATGATTTGGCTGGGCCACACCATAAACAACAGTTGAGAGTGAATGCCTGCCTATTAGAACCTTTCTGATTGCACATAAAGCCCACCGAGATGTGGTTGTGACATTTGGCCCATCCATTGTGTGTTCCCCACTTGCATGAGGAGCCACATTAGATTTCAGGTCATTTCAAAACTCAAGTGGGCATTACAAGTGCTTTTAGATGTTTTAGGCAAGATTTTCAAGGCTTTAGATGATACGGCTGATTTTTGGCACATCCCCCAACCTAAAGGGTACCTACCAAAATGGACGGCATGGATGTCCATCACATAGCATGGTGAGGCTCACCCCCAACCTAAAGGATACCTACCAAAATGGACGGCATGGATGTCCATCACAAAGCATGGTGAGGCCCACAGAGCTCGACCTCATGGGATCCACCCATTGGATTACTCTCATTTTGCATGCCCTAGCTGTATTCTAAGGGAAGTGTGGTAACTCTCAACTTTTTCTTTATTTAAGAGAGATTGAGGACGGACCTACATTGGAGGTTTGTTATCAGCATTGCTGTCTACATCGGTCAAGGGATGAAAATTAAGGTAGTAATATGTTTTTGTTTATAGAGTTTTGATTAGAGCTGTACACGAGTCGAACCGAGTCAAGCTAGCACAACTCGCTTGACCAGTAGCTAACCCTAGCTCGAAATTGGCTCAAAATTTTTCGAACTCCAACATCCAGCTCGACTTGGTCCGAATCCAATTTTGAGCCGAGGTGAGTCAAGTGGGCCGACCAAGCTAACTCGTCTCGTGTATAGCTCAAGTTTTGATTGTATTGTACATGGAGATTCGAGGGCAATTAAAAATTCAATTAGAAATCCTAACACAATGAAAAAAGCATTGATAAAGAAAATTTATATAATTCATTGGACTAAAAAGGCATACATTCCAATAATCTCCATTTTACACTTTATAAATCTAGTTTGATATAATTCTAAATTCCATTGTATCAACATCCCACCTAAAGAACTCTTTGTTCATAAGTGCCGATCTTCTTGACTGATATCTCTTAATCATGCATAAAATGCCCAACTACATGATATTTCTTCAATATATGCTTTATCTGCTTTATCCCCTTACTGTTTTTGGGGTTCCTTAGCCTGCTTTATAACAATAGTAGTATCATAATCAATGAAGGAAACAACACAGTTCTATGATGGAGTTTGTGGTACACTTGTGTAATTCACTCATGGTGGGACCCAATAGATTCATTGTCAGCATTATACTATTAAAATCTTCAGGCCACATCATGTAATTCACCTAACAGATACTCCCCCCAGTGGCACCACCTGGGGTAACAGCCCCACCTCATTCATGAACAATGCCAGGGGTGGAAAAATGATAAGGACCGTTGATCTGGTGGCCACCCCCAAGTACATTTCATAACCAAAATTAGCAAACTATGAAACTATTTTAGCACAACAATATCATTCAAATGGACAGAATCAAGGACAAGCACAACCTTTCTCGAGTCCTGAGCTAGGACAAGTTGGGCAATGCCTCTGTTATCCAAATTGTGACTTAATGGGTCCCACCAAAGATGAAAAATTCCGGTGGTTGAACAATCTTAGCCCTTCTAAGTTTCTAACCTTGGACCACAGACGTTTATGAGGAATTACAACACTAGAGATTGGACCATACAACCTCACAATATTGGAATTTTTTGTGATGATGCCCGTTCATTGTGAGAGAAAATCAGATATACAGTCTGGATCATCAAGTTATTGGGCCCACTTGCAAGAGGATCACATAATTCCTCTTGGTGAAATAGGATGGATCTGTTCAATCAGTGCATGTTCTTGGCCATGAGCAGTGTGCGCTGTGACCCGCCATATCCCCTACGTAAAATAGGATGGCTAGGATTCTCCACTTGCCCTGTCTTGACTACAAGCTGTGTATATGGTTATTAGCACACCATATCAACAGTTCCAATCACCATCTATGACTCCTCCATGTACAATGGCTGTCATCTTCCCCCTGTAATTAGATCACCATCATACATTGTAGCAGGATTAGAACATAATCTTGGGTTGGAATCACTTCATAATTTTGAATTAACATGGCTAAAGATTTATTTATTTATTTTAAATTGCTCAGTGACATCTGAAAATGTATTGTCATGGCAGCACCATCATTTTAATCTAAGCGAATTCTGTGTTTCATGGATGCATCAAGCATATAATGATGAACTTCGATCTTTATTAGGAATGTGGCATTCAAGGAAATATGCAATCCTTTTGTGAAATATAGAGATCAAGTACCTAATATCTTTTCACTAAGGCTGTTGGGAGGATTGATGTGTATTAGGAATCGTTTGGCTTGAAGTAACACTAGCATTTTATACAGAAGGAGCATTTAAGGCTGACTTAGTAAACAACCAAGAAAGTAAGTATTGCATTATTCACCAATAAACAAGCCAACAATTACATCATCATCTTATCAGGTCAGGTCGAGGAGAGGCCCAAACCCAACCCATTAAGAATCAGGTCAGGATATTGGACCCAGACGGAACCATTGAAATTCAGGTTGGGTCCAAGTCAAAGCTGGTCAACCCATTTATTTAATAAGTTGGATCTGGGTATAGGAGTATACAGACCTTACCCATTTATCACATGCGTCCCATTTGGGTTGGGTCTAGGTCAGGTATAGAAATTACAATTGAATTTTCATAGAAATATTGTTCCAGACCATCTAATTGGTGATGGGTATCAATTTTGATGGTAAAGAGTGACATGGCCAGCAGTCCAAATTCAGTGAGTAAAATAAGAAGGTAGTCCAATTAGGGTGACTTTCGGTATTTTCTCCATCAATAATGGAACATGATTTGCAATGTCCACATTGTCACAAGTAATGGATTGGTAACAGCACTTTAGAAGTGGCTACTTTTTCTTGGGTCTGGATCGGGTCCAATTTAGTATGCCCCGAATTAGGTCAAAGTCAGGTCTGATCAGGTTGATTTTTAGAGGACCCAAACATGCTCCATGGGTCTAAAATTTGAAAAATGGAAAACATGGTTAATTGAGTTGGTTCTGCTTATAAATAGTGCATTTAAAAATTCACTTAATGTAGTTGAGTACAGTGTTCAAAATATCGGTATCGCGTTACGTATCACACCCTTGGGATATATATAAGTATCGGTTATCGCATGAGATATATCGGTTGTATTGCGTAATGTATTGCCGTTGTTGGAAACATGGGGAAACATTGAAAATTCAAAATTTTCAATGAAATTTTAGTGATTGTTAAAAAAGACATCAATACACACTTACAAATCAAAACATTACAAAAAACAAGTGCACATAATAGGTTTTTGTATGGGGTCATAATCTATGCGCTATCTAACTGAATTGATGCAAGTATATTTAAAGTTTATTCATATAATTTATAAATGTAAGAAGACGCGTGGAAACACAAGGAATGCATCATTCAAAAGTAAACGAAGAATCACTAGATCAGGTTACATGCATGTTTGATTTTATGTTTGGTCACGGATTGCAACCGATTTGCGAGAATTTGGGAAATTTTTGATTTTTTTTCAATTTTCCACAACTCGGTCCTCCAAATCTTGAAATCGAAGCTCCCAATCCATGATTTTTCATGCAAAACATGAAAAATCATGGATTTGTAACAATTTGACATTGATTTAACATAATTACAGAAAAAGAGATTGAAAATAAATAATGCTCACCGGATCAAACATGCGGGATATATCCCACTACTTCTGTGTTTCGTATCGCACAGGTGGGATAGAAGATATATCGTGGGATATATCGGCCAATATCTTCAATATTTAAAACGCTAGTATACATTTTCAAATTTCCTTATTACAAAACCATTTTTCACCGTGTTGGAAATGCCTTAAAATCCCTTTATCAAGATGCCTTGATTAGACGGCAATGGATGCTTGGATAGATGGATCGAGCAAAGTAAACATTAAGCTTATCCACAATTAAGATTCTCTGGTATGAAAGAACATGACTGTTGTCTAATGAATTTAGGATTTCCACTTGCTATCCAAACCCCTTAGATTAGGAATCCTACTTTCTACAGTAAACATGGAAATAATCATGCATGATCATTGCAATTTCTATATCCACACCATGGATTCCGTGCAATCCAAACATAATGGAATTATAATCATTTCAATTTTGATTTCTTTTACCAAGGATCTAATCCAAACTGGCATTTAGTTTTCTTGTCTTCTTGATATTGGATCTTATATTTTGTAACTTCACGTTGAAAACATGAGGTTTGCTAGACCCACACACACAGCCACATGCAGCCATACTTTCCAACCTGGCACTTGTGCAGAATATCTGAACCGTGTATTAGGGGACCCCACTAGGTAGATGATCTGGCCAAAACATGGCTCGGTCAACAATCAGGCTTATGAAAATAATAAACAGTCAAAAAATTTCAAGTTTTTGACACAGTACTATCTGTCGTCTTCGAACATTGGCCCAAGTGATGGTTAACCAGCCTGATTTTTTGGCTGGATCACATGGTGGGTCCAACCTGATATACAGATGTCGTATAATGTGTGGCTATGTGTGGAGCGATGCATGTGGGCTAGCAAACTTTCTAAAAACATTCCACACTATGTTAACAATAGAAGTGGAACTTACTCCCGAGGAGCTCCACTACTGAATCTGTGCTCCCTTGGTCTTATGGATGGAATGAGCGAGTAATAGGGGAACTGGCAAGCAGTATGCAGCAGAATGAAGAAATGGATTCATTTCATATGCCTTTGTCAGAGCCCAGCAATGCTGTAGAAAAATGCAACAGAATCAAACAATTGATGAGGGTAAAAGACAGAATGGAAGCAATGCACAATTAAACTTGTCACATTTATGGCTTCTAGAGTAAAAATAGTTAGTAAGCAACCATAAATAAGCATTCACATGCTAAAGTAGAGAAGAGGCCGCCTTTCACTGCAAAATCACAAATAAATGAGAAATCATTGAGGTAAATTTTTAGGAAATAAATAATAAATTACCCACCATCTTTTGGTGATAGCTAATGGCCCTTGAGTTTCAAAGAAAGGTATTGAAACAATATCATCAAGGACCTGCTTGGACGCACCCTCCAAAAAGGCGTTTGAGACCCTAAATGCCGTTTTGATCAAAACTGATGTTGATCTTGTGTGTTTGGATGCACTTGGCAAAAACCCTTCTCAGCTCCCGCTTGACAAGGCACTAAAATGCTGACAATAGCAAAAAAAACAAACCAATTGGTTTTTGCTGAGTCGACCAAAAAAGCAGGCTTGAAACCTCCTTTTCTCAGAAAAGCCTGCTTTGAGGAAGTGTGTCCAAACAGGTTTGGCAAAGGACGAAGAAACCCGCATTAAAAAACTTGAACAGTCCATCAAATTCCAGAGAAATGAACAAAGGACTCCACAAGTTACTATTTCATGGCAAGGAGGCATGAGCAAACAGGTACCAAAGAGAATGGAGCAGAAAGGGCTAACATCTAACCTTCCAATGTTTCCACAAAATTGGTAGGCAAACCATCAAGAGAAGTTTCCTCATCCAACGGTTCCTACAGCAAAAGGCATCTTGTGTTTTTGGATAATTCTCTAGGTGGATAACAGAAAAACGATTTGATATTTCATGAGAAATGAAAAGTCCACCTGTATGATTGAATTTTCCGGATAGTTCTTTAGGTGGATAACAGATAGCAGATTTGATATTTCATGAGAAATGCAAAATCCACCTGTATGATTGAACTTTCCGGATAATTCTCTAGGTGGATAACAGAAAGCAGATTAGATATTTCATGAGAAATGCAAAGTCCACGTGTATGATTGCACTTTCTGGACACTTGCACGCATATCTAAATTGGCACATGTATATGTGAGATCCAAGCCACTCATCAGGTGGGCCCACCAAATAGACTCTGGGCCAAGAAACAGGCTGTTATATTCCTATGGCGGGCCCCACATGTACATTGAATCCAGACTGTTGTTCAATTGCGTTTTTTAATACATAATTTTGTTTTCATGCTCGTAGCTACCTGATGTAGCCTGATTTTTGGGTCAGCGTCCACAATGTGCAGCACTGCCAGCTGAACATCTTAGATCTCACATGCGCATGCCATATTGGTGACATGAGCCACAAGTACGTGGAAAGTGCACTGGCATACGTGCACTCAGCGGGACACCTATTTATCACCTCAGTGATCAATACCTCACATGTGTCTTAATCTGTCTTTCATAGTCATCTTCCTTTTTTCCTGATTGTGATAGATAATGCACTCGGTAGGCAGCTTTTTCTGCAGCAAGTCCCGCAGAAACTAAGAAAGCCGGCAACACCACAAAGCAAAGGTGAGGCAGAACAATCACCATTACATCTGGAACTCCAATGTGCGATTGTTTCCCACTATTGTTGGGAATCTTAACAGTCCAACCCCCATGGGTCATGTAACCCATGCTTCCGCTTTCAGTAAAAACTTGCCCGAAGAACCAAGGAAAGAATGTCAAGTATAGCAAGTAAATCAACATACCAGACCATATTGATGTGATCTTTGAAATCTCTACTAAAACCCCACATAAACCGCTTACTAAGCATTTCGTGACACTTCCTACTTTGAAATCAGAACTGAGGTCCTTATATGAGTAATGCTTCTTTGAAACCAAGAGAAAAGCTTTCGGGATAAGAAGCAAGGAGAAAAGAAATAGAAGAATAGACCACAAAATTGGATGGTACAAGGCATCCCAGTGACAACCCATAACTAGAAACTCCTTCCATCTCCAATTGATTTTCATAGTAAGGCCATTGATGGAAAATGGCCTTAATTCGCTAAAACTGGATCCGCCTGAGAAGTCAATTGCTTCTATTTGCAGCCAAAAGCGATCTGGAGATGGGTCCACAAATGCTCTCCAATTCCATGGGATGGTGTACAAATCTCCTCGAGTTCGATTGCCCTCATGCTTCTTCATTGATGCCTCCAGTACCAAGTTGAGAGTTCCAGGTCTGGAATCATATATTTTAACCACGACTGATACAATCTCTGGTTCTGAGAATACCAATGCTCTTACTGTCTCATAAGATGCCACATTCATTGTCAGACAATTGTACTCATTACGGAATGAAATTCGTTGCATGAACCGTGAATCCAATGGAAACGTCGGCAATACAATTGTCTTCTTAGCACCTGATTTGAAATCAACATCGACAAATGAGACATGGCCCGCGTCAATGGCCAATATCCGCATAATCCTACTCATTCTCCAGTCACCCATCTCCCACTCCCAAAATTCTTTGATGGGTGTAGCTTTATTAGAACAATTATTCCCACCTGCAGTACTCTCTAAAGTTTCTTGGTGAATGTTTAGCTGAAAATACTCCTCTGAAGATAAGAAGCGGTGGCCCATCACATGATGCCGCTTCAAATTCTTGCCGAACTTTGTATGTAAATGCCCAAAGATGTATGCTGATAAGGAATGCTTGAAGAAAACATCTTTTAGACTCTTCCCAGAATCTGAAGCAGTTGAGAAGGACAGTGGAAAGTGGCCAAAGGAAATCTTTGTAATTGGTTGGGAATCCCATTGTGAAAGCTCTGAATCTAGATCTGCTAGTAATTGGTCAGTTGGATGCCCAAAAAGATTTGTTGGGCCACGCAGACCAACTCCCATCGTGCTATCAAACCCAACAAATAGATGCTTCCATCCGCTGCCCTGCACATTGCACAAACCCCTCAAGATCAACAGTGTTAAAAATAAACTAGTTCTAAAATAAATAAGCATCAAAGGAAGAAACTCCCAAATCTTTGAAACCAATTCAAAAAATTTTGAAACCTGACTTGGACTTCATGAGAGCCAGAACCCAAGCCGATCTCAAGTTCTGTCAACTGCTCGATTAAGTTTTTAAAGTTTAGAAAGCCATTGTAGCCTGTTTTCTTGGATACTGAATATAGTAAGGGGCACACTCCAGTGGTACTGATACAACCATAAGCTTATAGTGGTACTGGGTAGATGTGGGGCCCAGTGCTGTGTTCGCAGAATCCAACCCATCCATAAGATGCATCACCTCAGAAAACCCACAGGCCCACAAATCGCCACAGCACAGGTAGCATATTGGGAGCGAACACCCACCACTCATTAGCATTGGGGGCCCTCAGTGTTGTGCACATAATGAAGGCCGTTCAGACTTCAGACCCTTCATCTAGTCCAGATGAAAGGTCAAGCCAAAATTCAGGCTGTTTTGCGACTCATGTGGACCCCTGTGAAATTCAAGGGTGGGAGAGTTCCCTCCCAGCTTGTTTCCTTTGTCATGGCCGACCTTAGTTTTGGATTGGGCCGAGTTTTGGTTCCTAGAGGTTTTCTGAGGGGATGCATATTATAGACAGTTTGGATGGTGTGAATACATCATATGGGCCCCACATCTTCCCAGTACTTCCGTAAGCCTACAGTGGTACTGGTACCACTGGAATGCGCGCCATATAACAATATAATTTCTTTTTTATGAATAATAGTATAATTTCTTTTTGAGTACTGGGATTTCGTAATGAGTGATCACTTTTTCTTTAATTAAAAAGGAAGCCCATGAACCCCTTGAACTAAACTAGAAGGTTGACTGAGATAAGTTGACTTCTTTCAAGCACTTGAAGTTTTACGATGTTCAGTAAAGCAGGAAGGATCTTCAAAAAGTCACCTCATAAGTTAAATTTCTGAATTTAATTAGGTTAAATGGAGAAAACTTTGCCCTTGCATTCATCATGCCATGCGATATGATGGGGATGAAGGTTTGACAAATCACACATAAAACTCATTCAGTGTAGTCAGGAGGAAGTCGTTGATTTAGTGGGGAAGGCCTTTTATGTATATGGGTTGATGATATGTCATCATCAATCCCTTTTGCTTTCTCTCCTGTTTGCCTTTTTGTACCTTTTTAATAAAATTCTAGTTGCCTTTAGAAATAAAATAAAAAATAAAAATTCACCAGAAGCTATGGATGGAATCTCTTCAATGATAATGGTGTTTAGTACACCCTTTCGGCAATGAAATGCTTTTACAGAAACACAGAAAGCCCCAAAAAGAAGAGAACCTCTTACCTGTAGAGTGACACTATGGACATTTCCAGATCGTCTTAAATCTGCATTGATACTATACTTTTGAAAGAAATCAAACATGCCACCTACTGTAGATACACCAAAATTATCATGGTTCCCTCTCAGATCATAGAAGATTTTCTTGTCAAGCCCACTCCTTTCAATAACATCCTCCATCACACTGCGGTACTCCACCCACTCATTCTCATCTTGTTTCATTGTCAACAAATCTGCGCTTTTCCCATCTGGTCAGAGACAAGAACAAAGTAGAGAAGATGAAAATTTATCTAAGATGGACGATCTACAGCTATGTACTCTATCCAGTCCTCATCTTTTTCCTTTTCATTTTCATTTTTTTTTCCTTCTATCTATCTTTCTTTCTTTCTTTTCTTTTTAATTTTTTTTGCTTTATTTTCTTTAATTTTTTTCTTTTTTGAAAAAGTGGAGAATTTTATTAAAAAAGGAAAGAGAAAAAAGAAATGGGAATGGAATTTATTGACTCATCTTGTTTCAAGATTAACAAGCCTTTTTGCCTTTTCCATCTGATGGGGGCAAGAAAAGGACCACAAGATATGAAAACAGATTTCAGATGGAACATCTATAAACAATATATGCATGTTAGACAAATATGAACTGAATTTTATAAATTCTAGTGATTTTTCTGCTTGCTTTTTTATGGATAATGTAAAATTTTAATGATGAAAAAAAGAAGAGAAAAAGATATAATAAATCAAGGCAATGGATAAGTCCCCCATACAATGATTAGTTCTATGGACTCCATTTGCAAGTGAATCAGCAATATGCCTCTTGGGACCTGATTGAAGGTAATAGATGAAGAGTGACAATGCATTTTAATGTCATTTATGATGAACGCTGGCATCCGTCAACTTTAATCGCCATTAATTTCAGCTCTATTAGAACTGGTGCTTCCCACAGGCCCTGCAATGCAGAAAGCAATAGCACCACTCTCGTCTCTGACTACCCCTCCAATACCCGATTCCCAACAAACTACCATCAATGCCGAGTTTCCAGCTACAGGGAAGAAGGAGAACTCGAAATGCTTATAGGTTCTCACCTATACTTGTCAATACACCATCTGCATTCGGGAAGGAGCTTGTATAAATGAACCCCGCTGAAGATATCCAAAGAGGTGCCCCAAAATGCTAGGGATGCCTTAATGTTAGTGACCAAGGATGACAGATAATTCCTTATCTTTAAAGTTTATCCTATTTCTTTCATTACAAATTCCCCAAATTACAGTATAGAGCAGCATCTTCCAAACAGCTCACATTGAGGCTTGAAGGGGCCATTAGTCCACCCACCCATAACTCCCAAAGATGGGCAACAGAGAGACCCAAATAACTTCAAAGAAATTAAAAAAGCTAGACCAAATCTTCCAAGCTACTTCACACACAATAAATAGATGATCCACTGACTCCACAGTCCTCTTGCATATCATACAGATATTAGGCCCATGCGAATTTCATTTTCGAACATTTGTCTGCCGTAAGAATTGTGTTAGCAACCACCTTCCAAATAAATGCCTCCACCTTGGCAGGGCTCCTGTCCTCCAAACTTTTGACCAAATCAGATTAGTAAGAGCACAAGGGCACAAGGCCTTAAGAAACATTTTGGCTGAAAATGAATTGTGGGGAGACAAAGACCAAACCATCTCATCTTCATCAAAAGGAAACCACAAGGGTGCTGTTTTTGAGTGCTCATTTAAATAGTTAGTTTTAATCAGTTAGATGGCTCACGTAGGAACTTCTATTTTCTTCTTCTTCTTCTTCTTCTTTTTAATAAACTAGAACATTTCTGCAAATGAAATGGGTAACAAAGACAATCAGGACTGACCCTTATGATGGGTCCCACTTACAGAAATACGGAAGATTGACATTCTACTTCTTAAACAATTGCTTCTTTGGAATATGAACTACTCTTAACTATCTCTAAATCATTCAAACGAGTCAATGATCTAGGAAATGTTCAATCCTACTAAGCCAAGTGACGTTGGGAGAATCCCCTCAATAATACACATGCGAGTCCCTCATTAGAAAGCATGGCTGAAATGTGCAAGACATCTCTAGTGCCTTAATCTTGGAGCTGATCAAGCTGTTCTTCCAATGCAGACCCTTCCTAGGCTTGTAAATGGACCAAGGTGGGCAAAGCTGAAGCATGTCCAGGACGTTGTTCCTTGGCATCTTAGCCCAGGTCAAGCCGGTAGAAAGTGGAAAAATTGAGCTTGAGGGGAAGAGAAGGAAGAATGAAGGATGAGAGAGAGAGAGAGAGAGAGAGAGAGAGAGAGAGAGAGAGAGAGAGAGAGAGAGTGTGTGTGTGTGTGTGTGTGTGTGTGTGTGTGTGAGGGCAACAAGTTGTGTTATCCCAAAAGACTAACACACACATATATTAACTTGAGAGAAATATATAGTGCTCTACACGCGCGCGCGCGCACAAAAGTCAGGCCTGAGTTGAGGCACGGATCCCATTGAAACCATCACGTAGAATTGACAAAAGTTTCCATCTTTATTTTTCCAAGAGGTAACTACAGTTTTATTAAAAAAGAGGCTAGGGGAGTTCGATAAGATGGTCTGGATGAAAGATAAGGCAGTGCGCTTCTTGGTTCGCTTATTCTGCCACATGCTTCTAGCCCCGTGAAGGGGTGATGCGAATGGGCAAATGTAGCACATTTGGTTTATGGTGCAGCCATGGAGATCGCGGCTTTTGGGTGTCTAGTTGAGAGGGAAAGGATCTTGACCGTTGATAATCTTCAAAAGCGGTCCATGGTGCTCTCTAATGTTTGTCTTATGTGCATGCCAATTGCCAAATAGGTCGATGATCTTTATTCATTGCCCGTTCACACGACAGGCATGGGGTAGTTTTCTTTAGGTTGTTTAACGTGTCCTGGGCGTTGCCAAGTACAGTTGGCCATCTTTTTATGGCTAGCCATAGAGTTGGGCTAGGGAAGCAAGTGAACACAATATGGAGATTGTTCTTGCTGGATACTCTTTGGGTAATATGGGGGGAAAGGAATGGAAGATGCTGTTAGAATGAGAGCAACATGGTGCAGGTCTTTGGTAGGGCAAAAATCTAATGTAGTAGAATGGGTTATGAAAAAGTCTTGAAGGATTGTAATTTTTCGGTCTTTGGGTTGTAGCTTTCGTGCCACCTCTGGGCTTCTTTTTTAAAATTTTCCGTTAACTTTCAAAAAAAAACTGTGGTAACGCGGGGGCATTTTCACACCGGGCTCGAGTGGGGTGGCATGTGAGATGTAAGGGGCACACTCGGGGTGGGCGGCCCGCAGAACCCATGGATTTGGGGCCTATGAGGAGGGTTCGGCCGATGACCAAACCCATGGAATTGGGGCCTAGGTTATGAGATAAAAGGATTAATTCGTCATGTTATACAAGTTCAAGCTTTGAGCAAGTGGTTAATTGTCTTGCATCAAATTGGTATTAGAGTGGGATGTCTCGTATTCGAGACTCTTCACTGGGGATGATTAATACAGGGGGCATTTTCACATTGGGCTTGAGTAGGGTGGCCATGGTTCACCTGCAGTATACCATCCTTTTGTGGCTTAGGTTATCATATAAATATTATCATATAAATAAAATGCTTTACAGAGAGGACTCCAAGGACTCTCTCCTATCCTTTCATCCTTTTTACTCTTGTCTCTCTTTACCTCAAATTAAAACAGGGTTACAGGGTTTCATAGAATTGATCTAAATAAAATCATCATCCCCTTTTAATTTCCTTTCTCTTCCTTCCTTTCCTTTTCATTTTCCATTCCTTTTTTTTTATTTACTTTTCCATCAATCAGCAGCCCCCATTGGGCCTACAATCATCACTGTCAGGCCTTGTAAGGCCCTCCTACAGTGCTAGCAGGCTTCATAGGGCCCCTCAGCTTCGCCAGTAACATTTTCTGGGTCCAACATCAATACTAACAGTCTAATCGGGCCATTCTACATGCACTGATAGGCATTTTTGAGCCCATCAGGCCCACTGGAAGACCCATCAAGGATTCCAAGCAGTGGTAATGGGACTCTTTGGGGTATGGCTTTTAGGCTTTGCTTCTTTGGCTTTATTTAGGGCTTCGTAATATGTATGGGTTCTTAGTTTTTCTTTTTTTGAAGGGTAACAAAAATTTATCAAAGAGAAGCAGAGGATGACAAGGCATCATCCAAATACAAAGGGTGGGGAACTCCCCTAAAACCTTCCAAAAGATCCCCTGATTAACCCCAACAACATTTGATGCTATGGCCCAATGAATTACATAAACCTTAGTTGAAAAAAGACTGAATCAGCCTAGCTGGATTTGGCCATAAGTATGAATTCTAGGAGATGATTTGAATTGAATTTTTTAGATTGATTGAAAATTCTCTTTCTGTTTTCTTGAGACTACAAACATGGTTTTGGAAGTAAGACTCTTCCAAGTTCTTTTTGTGCTGAGACTCAACATACTCATCCCTATTTTCCTCCTTTTTAAAAAAATTATTATTTACTGCTGCTATTGGAGTATTTGCAGAGTGGATGAAAGTTTTGAGGCATCTAAGGTGAAATTTGTACTTCAAATTGGTACTACCCAATTATGTTTGAAGTAGAATCAATTCCGTCTTGCTTGTTCCATCATGTAGTTTACAGGGAAATCATTACCGTGGATCGACGAACGTATACATTTTACCACGAAAATATCAAAACCCATGCCGAATATCTTGGATTGATCATACACTTGAGAAAGGTACTTCAAATTGGTACTACTCAATTATGTTTGAAGTAGAATCAATTCCGTCTTGCTTGTTACATCATGTAGTTTACAGGGAAATCATTCCCGTGGATCAACGAACATATACATTTTACCACGAAAATATCAAACCCCATGCCGAATATCTTGGATTGATCACACACTCGAGAAAGGTTCATATTGTCCGACCTTAAATCGAGGTCAATTCCCTTGTTGATAAATAGACTATCAGGGCTTTGAGCTACGCCATATCAGTATTTGAGAGCCGAATCTTCCTCAAGCAGGCGCTCAAACTCCCATGCATTCTCCTTTTAAATCAACGATCTTTGTAATCATAAAAAGTCAGGTACACATACGAGAATTGAAGTAACATGATAACAGGTGTGGAACAAAATCAGTCGGGCAAAATCAACTCATAATTTAGGTGTTTTCTTGGTTTCTAACATAAGCAGCTTCCACCAGAAAGGGTAATAATAAGACAAAAGGCATATTTCGAATAAAGCTTTCATGAAAAATGATTTGGAAGTTGTCACCTAGCAGGAATTTCTCAGTGAAATCCTTCTATAAGCTAATTAGTGAATACTCAAATGATAGAAGACAAGCTTTTTTTCATGCCTTTTGGTTCTATGGGTGTCCCCTAAGGTTGCATCTTTTGCTTGGTTGGGTGGAATCGAAAATTGACGATTGATAACCTGCAGAAGAGGGCAATGATCCTCCCCAACATATGCTCTCCATGCATGAGCGACTCAGTGTCGATCAACCACAATTTCATTCATTGCCTCTATATGCAGCACATATGGCACATGTTCCTAAGGGTATTTAATGTTCAGTGGGTTATGCCACAGTCAGTAGTGGAGCTGTTCTCGGCATGGCATGGGTGTCCTCTTCCTTGGCCGTGGCCACCAGTCTGGTGCCTAGTCCTGCTAGCTGTTATATGAAATATCTGGAGGGAGAGTAATGATCAGTGCTTCTGCCACAAACATCTTCCTTGGGAGGAGATTGCGTGGCAATCTAAGCGGGATCTGTAAGAATGGTCTTCTGGGTTAAGGGGGGCAGATGGGAATGTAAATTTTTACTATGTTGCATCTATTTTTGGTTTGTGATTTTGGGTTGTAATTCGAATTGTGGTTATAGGCTGTATTTTTCACTTCTTGGACTCTTTTCTTTGCAGTTTGTTGAATAAGATACCTACGGGCTACCATTATCCTTCCAAAAAAAAAAGGACCAAAGGTATCAAGGAGGTTAACACAGAGGAAGATTAATTTCAACAAGTCAAGATTACCAGCTAAAGGAACAGATGCATGCTCGACACTTCCCCCCTCTTCTTCTTTATTTATTTATTTATTCATTTATTTTCAAGATTCAAGAGTATGAAGTAAACTGCACTTTCTCAAGAGAAAGCGAGAAACTACACTACTAAGCAAAGTGGAAGATTATGCATTAGTGATCTACTCAAAGACTTCTGTGATGATTTGGGAGAGATGAAGCATGACAAATAAATGTACAGAAAAAGATGTAATAAAAAAAATGACAATCAAACCCACCGTCATCATGGATTTTAGCCATCCTATATATATATATATATATATATATATATATATATATATATATATATATATATATATTACCAAGAATCTCATATTTCCTCTTAACCTTCCTAAAATTGTACTGAAAAGTCCTCTAACCAGCGGTCACATTATATGTTGTAAACAGCATACTATCATGAGGAATTGCTCGCGAAAACTGGCATTCAATGTCTAAATCAATCACAAATCGAACATTTGTTTTTCTTCCAACCAGTGAAAGAGAGAATTTGTAGCATTTTAATTCCCAAATGGAAAAATAAAGAAAATCAATCAGGGTGGGTGTTAGATGTAAATAGTAGCCCTCTACATTAGCAGAAAAACCAACAAAACACATGAAATTTAGAGGAACCCAGAAAGAGCAAAAAAGAAAAGACAAGCAAAAAAAAAGAAAAAAAAAACGAAAAAAAAAGAAAAGAAAAGAAAGAAAGAAAGAAAGAAAGAAAAGAACCTGTCAGATCACCAGTGATCAAGACCAGAGATGGATTGATCATGGAAAGTGTGGGGCCCACCAACCTTCTGAAATCAAGGGCTCTTTCTGGATGGAAAACGCTGAAGTGGAGATCAGAGAGCTGGACTACCCACGCCACAGAATCTGGCCCCCCTTCCACATCAATGACAGTCCTCGAATTGGGTTTGTTCTCATTGGATTGGTGGTGGACATGAGTGAAGGCTGCACAGGGCGTTGAAAGGAACGAGAAGTAGAAGAAGAAGAAGAAGAAGAAGAAGGTGATGATGAAGAAAAGGCCCATGTCTCTGCAGGCGTTGATCGTTTTCATGTCAATGTGGTTTTTTGTTTCTGAAAGCAGAACGAAAGAGAAGTAAAAAAAAGACAATGTCTTCCAAGGAAGAGGGATGTCATGACATCTGTCATTTGTAGAGGCCCCAACGTGTGAGATCCTGGATTTTCATCAGACGGTCCACCAAATAACGTACTATATATCAAATATCAGGCATGCCCACTCATCGGGGGGACGCGGATTGGTCACTTTATCCACACCGTCCATATATTTTTCCATATCATTTTAAGGGTATAAGCCCATAACGAAGCAGATCCAAGGCTCAAGTGGACCACACAGTTGTGATTAAATGCTTTCCGTTGGAAAATTAGTGGTGTCCACTGCAGTTTTGGATCAAACTAATATCTGTGTTTTCCCTCCATCCAGGTCTACAATCATCCAGGTCTAAGGTTCCAAGGGTGGGCATTATATAACCGTTGTTTCATGCCGTGTAGTTTACTTTTGATCTTTGGATCTGACACATATTTTAGGTTTGTACCCTGAAATGCATGAGACACGGTCCCAAGGCATAAGTTAGGTGGGCTCACTGTAATATTTGCAGGAAATTTACCCAGTTCATCCAGTTTACCGGAACATGATAGGCCAGGAGCTAAAAATAAAGCAAATTTAGAACTCAAATGGGCCATAGTGCAGGAAAACATGAGCAGGTAAATATCTCTCATCGAAACCTTATTAAGGTCCAGCTTGATGTTTATATACCATTCATACTGGTCATAAGGTCATTTTACTAAGATGAATGAAAACATAAAAGTTATCCTAATCCAAAACTTTTGTGCCCCACATGTTTCAACGGTGGAATTTCAATCATTTGTTGCGCAGCCCTCTTGAAATTTGGATTTGAGTCATTTTTAGGGCCATGACCTAACATAACCTGAAAAAACAGACCGACGGGATGAATTTTCCACAAACATCAAAGTGGGTCCCACCTAACGATGGGAAGTTAGTGTGAAAGGCTATAATAGGCAATCCACGTCCCCTAGAATGATAGGGCAAAATGGAGGATAAGGTGGATAATACGTTGGGCCCTTAGAGACAAACAACGGTAGTACCTAATCCATCCCCCATGGGGAGCGGATTAAGTGCATCCTGGCCTCACCCGAGATGATGTGGCCCTTAGTGTGGAGCCCACCTAGATGTATGTATTCTACATCCACATTGTTTTTTTTTGATGATTTTAGTGCATGAGTCCAAAATTGAAGCCAGTAAAAATCTTAGGTGGACCATGACGTAGGAAACAATGGTGATTGGCTATATATAAAAAAACACTTATTGTGATCACGAAAATTTGGATCAAGTTGATATTTGGTTTTTCCCTTCAACCAAGTTTGTGTGGAATTATCAGTAGGTTAGATGGAAAAATAAACATGACGATGGAACTTTGGAAGTTCTTAATGGTGAGGCGTTGGATTACCATTGTTTCCTATAGTATGGTCCACCTAGGTTTTGGATATGCTTCACTTTTTAGCTTATACCCTAAAATGACCTGGAAAACATATGAACTGTCTGGATGTAGAATACATACCTCAAGGTGGGCCCTATAGTAACGGTCACACCATCATGGGTTGGTCGAAGTCGCACCTAATCTGCTCCCGTCATCGTATGGGTAACTTGTACGTAGAGTGCAGATAATTAGCCATCATTTTTCTAATAGTTTGTATCTTCCTACAAGGGTGGCTCACTTGATGATGAGTGGAGCTAAATTTTGAGATGCCAACTATATATCCACCATCAAATGGGAGGCGAATTAGGTACTTGCCCGGCCAAATAAAGCTTCCTCCACCCTTGGCATGGTGGGATTTGATTGGATTGCATGTTGCTATCAAAGATAGGTCGATTGAGTAAGTAGCATACAACTTTAAAATATGCTTTGCATGTCCCCATCTCTACCAGAGATTTGCCATCCAATCAAATTCTACCCCACCAGGGGTGGAAGGAGCTCGATCCAAGCGAGGGAAATACCCAATCCGCTTCCCATGGAATGGCCCGACTATCTAGCACATATGTGTGAGGTAAATTAATACTTACATTGGCAATTCTCTAACATAAGATATTCATTTTCTATACAAATGACATCATTTTCTTGTAATCCAATCCATTGGATTATGTTGTTGGAAAATGTAATCATCATAGTTATTCATGTACACACAATGAATCCTCTTATTCAATGAGGTTAAGGGCTTGTTTGATTTTTATCGTTTCACCACGGTAAATACCCTGGAAATGGGTGATTATTACCGTTTCACTGGTTTGAATATTCATGGGAATTTCATTTATTGAAAACTGGTTCAAAAGTAGTAGTGGCCATTTTAGGACCTCATCTTGATAAATATGATATATCTGTTCCGCCCATCCATTTCATCACAACATTTTCAGATATGAGAAAAAAAATGAGTTAGATCCAACATTCAACCGGCCCATACCAAAAGAAACAATGGCCCCAGGAAGTTTTTAACGATAAGTATTTAATTCACATTTTTCTATGGCGTGGTCCACTTGAGCTTTGGATATGCCTCATTTTTTGGCTTATATCATAAATTCATCTGACATAATGGGTGAACGGTGTAGATATATGATATGCATCATGGTGAGACCCACAAATACTTCACAATATTTGCCAAATCAATTACGGTGAAGAGTGCGGCAATTAAGGAGAGAAATATTTATTACATTCACGGGGTATTTCCCTGGGAATCGGAAAATCAAACACGCCCTAAGGGTGCAATTTGGTAAAATGGGATCCATGAGAACTAAGGGGTTGTTTGGCACCATGGATTTGGGTGGATGAAATCCCTTGTTTGTTTGGCACCATAAAGTAACCGGGGGATTTCAATCCCCTCAAAGAAGGTTTGAAATCCAACGTGAAAGCTAGGATTTCATCTAAAATCCCCACATGAGTCGCATGTGTAACATGTGTCACTAGGCTACTAGTATATTGGGCACGTGACCCAATGATGATATCCCAAAACACTCATATTATCAACTACATCACTAAAATTACTTCAATAGAATGATTTGCATAGTCCAAGCCTTGTCAATGTAAATTAACGGTTAAAAATTGTTGGTTAGTCACTTGGTTGTGATCCTATGCTTGTGGCCCATTCTAGACTTGAAACTTCATCATTTTCAGCTAAAGTATATATTTCAACAAGCTTATTACAATCATTGTGTGAAACATTACATACGTACGCTGATCAGGGATATTAAAGTTAATTTAGTAATTAAATTCAAAGTCTTCTAAATATACTATGCATAACTACTTTCAGATTACATGGGATTTTAAATCAAGTGCCAAATACAACATAGGATTCCAAATCCAGGTATTTCAAATTCACAAGATTTCTAATCTAGGGTATTTCAGAGAGACTTAGGTGCATATAGGAGCATATATTTGAGGAGATTTAGGTTCTATCATAATCCAAATCTTTCAAAATGTTAGGGTTTGAAAACACAGCCTAAAGAGAAGAATCCGAATGTAATTTGTAAGGATTCTTCTCCAATGGCTCAAAATCGGACCATTGTAAGCCTTTTCATTAAAAGGTGATTCTCGTCTCTTCTACCAGCCATAATAGCTCTCTCTCTCACTCTCTGAAATCATTAAAGGTAATAATGGTGTTTGAGTCTGGAAGGCAAAACTTTTTGGGGTAGATGAAACTATTGCAATGAGCCTCCGAATAGGACTTGAAAATGCATGCTTTGGCCTTTTTGTTTATGGGCTAAATTTGCAAAGCTTCAGCTTAGTTTAACAATCTAATTTTGGCTTAAGCTATTAACCAATCATAAGCCGTCCACAAACAACAATAGTCATTGCTCACCATCATGCAAAGGCTGTAAAAGGCAAAGAGTCCCATATTTGGACTTCCTCGCATACACTTCTCACCCCTTCTTTTAAGTCCACTAGGTTTCCAAAGCCATCCTTTTTGACCACATGTGTGCCAACAAATAGATGTTTCTGATTATTAGTATGCCTGGCCTAAAGGTTGTTTTGGAGTGGGGCCCATATTGTAAACATCATTAGCCTTTGGCACATGGTTGTATTGTACATGCATCATTGTGTGAGTGCAACTTTCCCTTAGCCTTTGTGTGATGTGCATGAAGCTACCCCAGTGGGCTCTTGTGCGGCCCATCATGTTGATCATAAGTTATAACACACATCTTCTTTATGAATGCGATGTTGATCATAAGTTATAACACACTCCTTTATGAATGTGGAAAACTACAGGTGATGGAAAATTTTATGGAGTTTTGGTACCATATTGATGTAGAGCGGGTCGCGGATAATTTCATGGCAAGATGGACCAGAAAAGGCCCAATCGAAGACAGAGATGATTTGGACCGTCATAACTTCAAATAAATGTATCCCACAAACCAGAATGAGCTATCGGAAGTACCATAAATGATTTTGGGGTAGGGTGAGATACTTTAGTCACCCAACCTTGGTACGTCGGGTTACACACACTGAATTTGCGAAATACCACAGACAAATGGTCGAATTCCGGTTTTAATTCGTTTTTACTATTTATAGTAAGTTTTAGTTTGAGTATAACTCTTCATCCATTAGGCTTTAGGAGTTGAGTCTAACATGAAAAGTGCTTAGAATAATTAGTAGAATAGCATGGTTGAGCCAAATAGGACACTTATTATTTTTGGCAAAAAACGATGCACACTAGTAGGGTCCCCTCCACTTTGAAAGAACTTGTTCTTGAGTTCTCGTCCTGCTTCGGTTCATGATACTCGGTCAGGTCCGTGACGTTGAAGGCACGCGAGATCTCCATGTCATCTGGAAGATCAACAACGTATATGTTGTCATTGATCTTTCAGATGATTGGTACCATCCCAATCTTCTTGGTATTCAATTTGTTGTACATCCCAGTCGAAAATCTTTCCTTAAATATATAGACCATAACCTGGTCGCTTACCTTGAACACATTTTGTCACTGATGCTTGTCAGCTTACTCGTTGTACTTGTCGTTCGAGGCGTGTAACTTAGCTTCGACCTTTGCATGAATGCCTATTATCTTGTCTGCCATGTGTTCCGCTGCAACGCTCATGCTTGGGAGCTTGGGAAAAGGGACCAAGTCAAGTGTATGGTGAGACACTCGACAGTAAATAACCTTGAATGGAGACTTCCCTGTTAAGCGGTTCACCATATTGTTGAATGCAAACTCCACTTAAGACAAGGCTAAATCCCTCTGCTTTGGCTTTTCTCCTAAAATACATTAAAGGAGGTTCCCCAATGTGCGATTCATAACTTCAGTTTGGTCATCAGTCTGTGGGTGGTAGGCACTGTTGAACAAAAGTTGTGTACCGAACCGGTTCCACAAGGTCCACCAGAAGTGGCTAATGAACTTCGTATTGCGGTCAGAAGTGATAGTCTTAGGGACCTCATGTAGCCGCACAACCTCTTTGAAGAATAAATTTACCACGTGCGTTGCGTCGAGGGTCTTCTTGCATGGGATGAAGTGTGCCATCTTCGAGAAACGATCTACCACCACGAACACTGAATCTATGTCATGCTGTGTTCGTGGGAGACCCAGTATGAAGCCCATAGATAGGTCATCCCAAGGGCCATTGAGTACAGGTAATAGGGTGTAAATACCCATGTTCTGAGACTGCCCATTGGAGACCTGGTAGACATGATAGCGCTTCACCGCTCTACCTACGTCACGTACTAACTGCGGCTAGTAGTACCATTCTTCCATAAGAGCTCGCATCATGTCCCGTCCAATGTGTTCATTAAGGCTACCTCTATGTAGCTCTTGGATGATCTACTCCCTCAACGAGCTTTTGGGAATGCGTACAGTCGATTCCCTTTGAAAAGAAAATCGCCTTGCATATGTAGGTCACTGGGGTGATCTTCTTGGCATCTAACCCATGCATCCTTGAAGTCATTATCATCGGCATATATATATCCTTGAGGTGCTCGAACCCGACAACCTCATTACTTATAGTGACTAACAAAGTTGCACGACGGCTCAATGTATCAGCCAATTTGTTCTACTGCCTAGACTTATGATTCAGCATAAATGTGAATTCCTTCAAAAATAAAATTCATCTAGCATGTACACGATTCACGTTAGCTTGACTATTAATAAATTTGAGAGCTTGATGGTCTGTGTAAAGAATAAACTTCCTTTGCATTAAGTAATGTCGCCAATGTTGCAATGCGTGGACCACTGCATATAATTCGATCTCATATGTAGACCACTTTTTACATGCATCGCTAAGCTTTTCACTGTAGAAGGCTACCGGCCAACCTTCCTAAGACAAGACTCTCCCAATCCCGACGTATAAAACATCACATTCAACTTCGAATAGTTTGTCGAAGTTGAGAAGTACTAGAACCGGGGTTGTGGACAACTTGTGTTTAATTTCTGCAAAGCTCCTGTCAGCTTCGTCAGTCCACTAAAAGTGTCCCTTCTTCATACAGTTTGTAATTAGAGATACAATGGGGCTAAAAAAATTTATGAACCGATGATAGAATGTCGTTAATCTGTGAAAACTTCGTACCTCATAGATGTTTGTTAGGACCGGCCATTCCCTGATGGCTTTCACATTTTCCTCATTTACTCAAATGGCCGTGGATGTCACGACAAAGCCCAAAAATAATAGGTTGTCGGTCAAGAAGCTACACTTTTTAAAATTGAGATACAATTTATTTTCAATGAGCAGTTGAAGGACCTTCTTGAGGTATTCCATATGGCTTACTTCATCCTGACTATATATATCGAAATATTATCGAAATAAACCACAACGAACTACCCAATGAATGGTTTCTGAACTTGGTTCATCAATCTCATAAATGTATTAGGTGCGTTCGAAAGACCGAAAAGCATGACCATCCATTCATACAACCCTTCTTTGGTCTTAAAAGTCGTCTTCTATTCATCACTCGATCATATTTGAATCTGATGGTAGCCGCTCCTTAGGTCCAATTTAGAGAATAACTTTGGGCCCTCAAGCATGTCCAACATATCGTCTAGTTATGGTATGAAAAACCTGTATTTTATGGTGATTTTGTTGATGGCCTGGTTGTCGACACACATGCACCAACTCCTATCTTTTTTAGGAGTTAATAGAGCCGGTACAGTGCATGGGCTCATGTTTTCTCGAATAAGACCCTTACGAATTAGGTCCTCTACTTGTCCCTGCAGAATTTCGTACTCCTCCAGACTTATCTGATAGTGAGGATGATTGGGTAAGCTGGACCCATGGACAAGGTTGATATGGTACTGAATATCTCACATGTGAAGCAATCCATTGGGAAGGTCATTGGGTCAAATTTATTTAAACTCATACAATAAGGGTTTTAGTTTCTCAGGGATGATGGTGGGATAAAGTTTTTTTTCCCTTTACAATTACTGCATAAACATATCCTATTTTTTTGGATTTTTCACAAAGTCACATGTGGTTAAGAGAAAACGGCCCTCCACTTTAGAAGTTGCGGGTGGTCTCTTTAGATCCATGGGGGCTAATATGATTTTTTGGTCGTCTTTGATGAAAACATACACATTATCTCGCCCCTTTATGAGTAGCGTCATGGTCGGATTGCTAGGGTCAACCGAGTAGTATGTGACATGCCTCCGTGTCAACTACATTGCATACTACTTCGTCTTTATAATGTCTGCCAATTGAAAATGATATTGTGCACTGTTCAGTAACCTTTGTTTCGTTGACCTTCTTGATCCAACCAATTGTATATGGGGAGGAATGATGCTTCATTTTCAATTGTAAATTTTCTACCATTACCTTGGAGATGATGTTCTAGCTATTCCCACTGTCAATGATCACATCGCAGACTTTTCAATTCATTGTACACCTAATTCATAAAATGTTATGTCGTTATGAGTGTACCTCTTTCCTTGGTGCATAAAATAGTCGCCTCACGACAAGCGACTTGCTATGATCCTGTTAAACCTAACCTATCTCATTTACCTCGTCTTCTGCGGCCTGCTCCGGTTCCTCAACATCTACGTCCTCATCGGCGTTTTGAGTACTATCATCATTGATGGAGAGGTTCACCACTTGTCGTTGGGGACATGTATTTGATAGGTGACTTGGTTGGCTACAACGAAAGCAATTGTTGGGTCTTGGTTGAGCATAGGGGTTCTGGATCCTGCTCAGACAAAAAGTAATTGATACCCCTCGTTGGGGCTTAGCTTGGTCACTTCCTTGATCTTGGTTCATGGGTGTAGGAGGTTGAGTACGTGCTCCCATGGGCTCTTTTCCTCTGGGTTGTGGAGCTCTTTGAGACGGACCTGTCGCGGTGACCCTAGCGGTAGGATAGGTCCATATGTTAGGGCATTCAAGCATGCTTCCGCTTGAGTAGCTAATTTGATTGCATCATTCATCGTCCAAATGGGCTGCATCTGGACCCGATCCTAGATCATTATACGTAATCCACCATTGAATAGTGCGACTTGCTGCGATTCATTCTTGATCAAATTGTTACGCGCTGCCAAGCAGTAGAATTCTTTTGCGTAATCTCTCACCGACTACTCTATTGACAATTTTGGTATTGTTGGAATAGTACTTGATCATAGTTGCTAGGGAGAAATCATGCGCATAGTAACTGCTTCATCCGATGCCATGTGCGAATTGGTGCATTCATCTGTCTCATCAGTGTGAGTTGTAGTTTCTCCCACCAAGCTGAAGCTCCGCCCTTCAACTTGTAGGTCACAAGTTTGACCTTCTTCATATCAGAGACTACCATATAGTCAAAAAATCATTCAACTTCATAAAGCAAATTGAGAAAATCATCGATGTGAAGTTGGCCATTGAAGCTAGGAAGATCGCCCCACATCTTGAATTCCTAATCTATCCGATCTACCCAATCGCCACCTTGCCTGGAATTTTGGAGGATCAGGTCATCGACCTACTTGTCAGTAGATCCCCCTTCCCCAAGGATGATCCTTTGATTCACTGCTGGAATTATCATGTGATCAGGGAGATTACGAGTTCTAGCAGCAAGTGCTGGTGGATTACCGTAATTACCATGGTGTTACCCTACAGCCTCCGTCAAGCATTCGATGGCATCCTAGAACCCTTGTATGACTTGTCGATTCTTTTGCATGAATTGACGATTCTCTCGCTGTGTTGCTTCGAAAGCTGCCACGGTTAAAGGATGATTTCATGGAGCATCATCCATGGGATTATTGCCTAACCCGTCGTTAGAAGCCATAGATCCAAGGAAAAGCCTCGCTCTAATACCGAACTGACGCAGGGAAGGACATGAGGTCGAGCACCGTCTTCCTCAGGGGGATAACTGTTCCGAATCCACGAAACTTCTCTAGACTCCTCACAGAGAAACCTCGAATCCATGAGGAAAAGAAGATAGAAATAATTCTAAAATATTTGAAATAATTAATTCTAAAATATTTGAAATAATTTTATTGATAATGAAAAATGAGATCAAAACTCTTTAAATAAGGTTATGAACCCTAGGGAGAAGTTTCAGAATTAAACTATAACTAAAACTTGTAGAAATCGCGGCTTACTATAAATAGTAAACTTATTATTTATAGACAACTGTGATTCCTACTAGTGTGCATGGTTTTTGGCCAAAAATAGTAAGGGTCCTATTTGGCTTAACCATGCTATTCTACTAATTATTCTACACACTTTTCATGTTGGACGCAACTCCTAAAGCCCAACTGACGAAGAGTTATACTCAAACTAAAACTAACTATAAATAGTAAAAATGAAATTAAAACAGGAATTCGACCGTCGATCTGATGATATTTCGGAAATTCGGCATGCGCAACCCGGCGTACCAGGGTTGGGTGGCTAAAGTAGCTCGTCCTACCCCGAAATCATATCTGGTATGTCTGATAGCTTATTCCAGTTTGCGAGAAACGTCTGTAGTCACTATCGGAGAATTTTAGTGAGCATTGAAGGCATGCCTCTAACGAGAACTGTATTTAAGGTTACTGGACCTTTGGTGAGAGGCTAAAGCAGACCTCTCTACTAGTGTAGGGCTTGCAATTGAGATCTCAAAACCACAAGCCACCTCGACCTAATTCATGATGAGCCCACCAACTTCCTGACGAGATGCCTACAGTGGTTTATGGTTCCTGGTCTTGGTTATAGACCACTGTGTTCACACTGGCAAGCGAGAGTGCATGTTGATGTAGACCGTCAATGGCCAAATTCCCTGCCCTAATCGTGTATGGGTCGGGATGGGTACGAAAGGATTTTTGCAAAAGAGACTAACTCTATGAGAACATTCCGAAAGACTGATCCGGTTTACCGAGTAGTTGATTTGATTTGATTGATCCAGTTCCCCTGACAGTTTGATAGCACTCTATTTTTGCAAAAGAGACTGACTCTATGAGAACATTCCGAAAGACTGATCCGATTTACCAAGTAGTTGATTTGATTTGATTGATCCAGTCCCCTCGACAGTTTGATAGCCTCTTTTGCTTCAAGCCTCGTAACCTATTTCATAATGATCGTCCATAGGCATCGTCTTTCTTAGAGCAAAAGCAAGATAGTTACTTAGTGATTAGTCCGCTAGTTCACACGAACATGCATAATCTCATCTCTTAAGATGACTAAAGTGGTATGTGTTCTAGGCGGTGTCAATCTAACGCTCAGAAGAGATAGATAGGTACAGAATAGACTAACGGATCACTTAAGTGACGATAAGTAGAAGATGAAAATCACGCTATTATTGTTATTCTAGTTTTGATTTATTTGACTATTCCATGGTGATTCTCATAAGCCACAACAAACCACAGGCCCAATAAATAACTCAATATAAAAAGAATCTACTTTCTCATGTGGGACACATATATGCCATTTTGAGATATTAAAGATGATTTATTTTTCATAAACATAATATTTCTATAAATATATTACAGAATTTTTCTCTAGCCAAAATCTAATTTTCCAAACGCAAATTAGTTACCAAGCAAGACTAAAGAGTCCAAATCACATCGATTTCAGTTAATTGTGGTTTATATTCTAATGTTTTCTAAAGCTACAAAATGAGCCCTAACGGATTTTAGTCAATTTCTAGACAGACATCTCACAACCGTGGTTCAGGCCCGGTTAAGTCAGCGCAAGCCCAACCCACTTACTAAAAAGGCCAATAATTTCAACATGAACCCAACCCATGACCCATTACATTACGGCCCTTGGCCCACTTAAAATTCACACAGCCCAAACCTGATCTGACCCAACCCATTTTACTGTAATCGGGTTGGGCTCGATGTCAAGTCCAACCTGGCATGTCCACACTTGATTTAAGAATAATATCAGGCTGAAGGTATGATGATCCAATTCAATTACCAACATTCATAAGCCACATGCATTATCTACTTATTGTTATTAATTTGTTTTGGGTTTTAGGTTAGGTCAGGTCAGGCCGGGTCATTTAGCCCAGCCCATTATTAAACACACGGGCAGGTCGGTTGGGTAAGGTTCAACCCAAACCCGTTTACTTAACTGGCCACATTGTAAACCCGAAACCAACAAACTACCCATTTAGCTTGGCCCAAACACAACTGAGACGCCGACCGGGTCAGTCAAGAGTCCTTTTTAACTCCGAAATGAAGTTGAGGGAGGTGAACTATGCAAGCGGAGAACATGGTCTAATTGATCCAGGTCATTGGTCTGTTGGGACCAACCGTAAATGGGCCACACCTAAAATTTTTAGGATTGGATGATTGGATTACATGAGTGATCTTAGGCTCATTGTAAATCAATTTAACAAGCTTCCTAATGAGATATAAATCAGTTTATTTAAACACCATTTGATTTATCCCAATCTTGCCCAAAGTCTCAGGTGATAGTCACCATGACTTAGCTACCAGTAATGTTATAGCTGTAGAGAGCTAAGGTGATAGTCACCATGCAACTTTGGAAGATTTAGAGCTCATTTGGTGTGTACTATTGATTAGAATGCAAACAAATGTATGTTCCACTGTAAGTTTGAAATACATATACAACACTAGGGATGATGGAACACGTCAAGCTAGGCTTTCAAAACAATGGAGGATCATAACACCACCTCAACATCCACAGCTGCCCACTCTGTGGTAGCACTTTAAGCTATGTCCAGGTAGCTCTTTCCACCCATAGCGGCTCTTAAGAAAGAGACCAAGAGAGATCAATCAAGAAACATTAAACTATAGAGAAATCCAAAGTGCTGGGACTGCAAAGAAACCCAAGTGAACAAACCCATCATAGAAGATGGTATTTCACAACCTTTGTCAATGTTGAAAGAATGTCCACCTTCACCTTCCCCCCATCAGTGACTGGGCTCAATGATTTTTGGCATAGGAACATTAGAACAAACCGTCTCTTGAATGGATCCCTCCCTACAACTAATCTACGTCCATTAAGTAGACTGTCATTATAATTCTAGCCTATCTGTACAACTTTGGCAAAAATGTATTCACTATCCAATTAGTGGACATTGTAGGCTACTTTTTGCATGGTTTAGACGGTCCAATTAATCTGGGTTTTGGATGATGATCTATCCAACAGGTGGACATTTAGTAGGCGACCCAGATATAACTAAGCCCATTCACCAATGATGGTTGATAAAGGCCACTTGAAGATTACTATTCTTAATCAATGGGGTGAAGGTTACCAAACCCAAAAGAGACCTGAGATGCACAAAGACCCTTAAAAAGATGGTTTTAAAGGGAGACTAGTGACCCAAATCATATAGGAAACTGAAGAACAATTACTCAAGGCTTAATGAAAAGGCCTAAAACCACAAAAACATTCTGAGGATAATCCAAAGAAGACTGTTGTGGGTGTTCGGCCGTGGTTGGTTTATCCAAGCCATCGATTTGACGGCCCCCATCATGAGAAAAATCTCCTCAATTAGCCTACTCTAACCTTTCCATTGTTGGCTTGCAATGGTTAAGAAAAAATCACCAACAAGCCTCATTTAACCAAGGAAAGCCCAAAGATTGGATGGCTAGGATCTTCCAACTGGGAGATTTTGGGAATGAGGACTACTGACGTCAGATCAATGGCTTGGATAAACCAAGCATAAACCGCATGTACAGGGAATTTACCTGTTCCTCATCAAAACCAACAACAATCAGTAGAAAATTTACATCACCACGGTTGATCTCCTAGCCCATCATGCCTATGGGGCATGGCCCACAATTTAAGACCGTTGGTATGTGGAAATACACCAATCACCGGCTGAAATTTGCCACAGTACACTTGATTTTCAGGCTATTACAAAAAATTATTAAAAAAAAAGAAGAAGAAGAGAGAGATCAAGAACCCGGGCAAAACTCACCAGACGATCCCAATTCTCCAATCAGCATTGCTTTGGGGCTTTGGCCTACCAGGTCAACGGCCCGATCAACATACATGATTCCCACGTGGGTGTGCCTCTAAGAGAGAGCGAGGGATGACTTACAAAAGACTCCATGCAAAAAACATGGAAAGCTACCCAAAAATCACCACAAATCAATATATAAGGGGAAGAAAAAAAAAACAATGAAAACATTGATGAAATCCCACAGATATTGAATATCTTGATGAGATCAAAGGTCCCAATTGCAAATGGTCCACCCCCACCAAAATCTATTTACAACCCTACAAATCCTTCAACTACTATTTACCACTCAAGGTTGCAAATCCACCCCCTCTCATCATCTTCTTAAACTCCTTGAAATTCACCATCCCATCACCATCACCATCCACATTCATTATCATCTTCTTGCAATCCTCCACCGTCTGTCCTTGCTTGATGCCCAGCGATCCTAGCACCGACCGCAGTTCCTCGACGTTGATGAACCCATCCCCGTTCTGATCAAACACGTTGAATGCCTCCCTCATGTCTTCGTCCTCATCCTTCTCGTTCATGATCGTACGATACAACGCTCCGAACTCCGTTATATCCACGCACCCGTCCCCGTTCTCGTCGATCTTTTCAATCATCGCCATCAGGTCCTTGTCGGGTATGTAGATCCCCAGGTTCTCGAGAGAGTCATTTAACTCATGTTGCGTGATCCGACCGTCCCCGTTCCGGTCAAACATCTGGAAGACCCGCCGAAGTTCGGCAGGATCCATTCGTGGAGCGATCGAGATGGACGGTGATGATTGAGTTTCCTTCATCTGATGGAGATTTCCTTGGTGGGTCTTCGTGATCCAAGAGAATGGAATAAGGGATGCAATTCTCTTAGGGAAGAAGTAGAGGAGGATGGAATTTAGCAAGTTGTAAAGATGGAAAATCCTCATTAAAACGGTTGGCATTGCTGCAACTGCTGTTGTGGGGTGGTTTACGTTGAGAGAAATGTGGATGGCCTTAAAAAGAGTAAGGTGGATCACTTACAAATGCGCTGGTGATCAATGGCCCACATTCATTCTGGAAATATATGATAGCAGAAGGTGGGCTTTTATGTATATTCGAGAGCTGTCCTTTTGCAACTTGTCTCCGGCGAGACGCGTTGTTAGGAAGAAGTTGGTGTCGAAGACGCGTTTTTGAGTTGATGGGGGTGGGGCCTACGACATGGAGTCTGAGGGGTGGATTTATTAAAGTTTGCTGGAGTATGGTTGATTGTATACATGCAGGCGTACATAGTCAAGTGGCCCAGTTTTATGAGGATGGGATGTATGCTACACCGATCATCCCATCGTAGTGGGTTAATCAACGTATATATCTGTTGTTTGAATTGGACAGTGGTCCTTTTATCCTAATCGGTGGATTTTCATGATTGAATGGATAGATTGTTATATTGATACATGGATTTTGGTATGGGCCAATTGACTGCGAAGTTCACAATTTGGACGGTATGGATTGGTAGACGTGCGGTATTTGTACGGTGGATGCATGCATGATTATGATATACGTTGTTCCTGCTAGAGTACCATGTAATTCCTCTGTTAGATTTAAAAGGGCGGAAAGAGAGAGCCGTTGATTACGGATCTGAGGTAGAGAGACGTTGGGCAAGGGAACGCGCCAAGTAACGGACGGTTGGAGAGAGAACCGTTGGATCTTCTTCTCAACGGGTTAGTTTGGATTCTTACGTGGATGCCGCGTGATTGGTGAGATATGACATATGGCGGGACATGATTGGTTCGGTCAGTGCGCGTGACCGTTGGGTTGGGGACACGTGTTGACTGGGCATTGGGTGTTGCGGACGGCATTAAAGTACGCGGATTTCCAGCAAGTTACTTTCCTGCGCTGGTAACCTATGTGGGGCACACCGTGATTTTTTTAGAAATCCATACCGTCCATTCGTTTTTTGAGATTATCTTAGAACATGAGACGAAAAATGAACCGGATCCAATAATCAAGTGGACCGAAAACGTGAGTATTGAAATTACACAGTTGAAATATTCGTGGGGCCAAATAAGTTTTGAATCAGGATAATATTCGTTTTTTTAGTAGTAGGAATGACGTTATGAACGGTATGGATGGCATGTAAAAAATCACTGTTGACCCAGAAAGGTTTCAACGGTAGAAAGTTTCCTACACACCTTTTCCTTTAATGCGGCCCACTTAATTCTTAGATCCTCCTTACTTTTGGTTTCATTACAAAAATTATCTTAAAAAAACGGATGGACGGGGTGGATTTATTAAAAAAATTACGTGGGTCCCGTCTAGGTTTACAGGCAGGAACTTCCTGCGAAAATGTCTTTCGCTGTAAATACGCGTCCGGCATTAAAGAGTGCCGAAGTCACTGAAGTTTGCTAAGTCCGTGCAGTTACACTCACACGCAATGTGTCATCATGTGACACATGTCATACCACGTGAGATACAATGTTATTTTAGTCATAAAAATCAGGCGACTGACGCGTTAGCAACTCAGATGGGCCACAGCGTACCAAGACAAAAACGAAGGACGCGGATTGCCCACTGAAGCTCCCGGCAGCGAGGTGGCTAATGGATGGTGGTCCGTGGGTCCCACCATAATGTATGTGTTTTTATCCAGACGGTCCAACTATTTATTATTATTATTTTACGGCGTGAACCCACAAGTCAGGCAGATCCTGGGGTACGGGGATTGGGTACGGGCCGGTTGAATAGCCAGACTCGCTACTGAAGCGAGGCCACCAAGTTCCGTAAGACCCATCGTGATGTATGTGTTTTATATATACCGTCCATCCATTTGGAGATATTATTAAGGCATGAGACAAAGAATGAATCCGATTCAAAGCTTGAGTGGACCCAACGACGTATAAGAGTCGAGAGTGTGACGCCCACCGGTAAAAATTTCTAAGGGTGCTGAAATTTGTTTTTTCCCTCTTTCATGTCTGTCTCAACTTATAAACAGATTGGATCTCGGATAAACAACGTAGTGAACCTAAGGAAGATTTCAACGGTGGGCATCACTCTCCCACTGTTCTATGTGGTAGGGTCCACTCCAGATTTGGATCTGACGCATTCTTTGTCTAATACCCTAAAATGCTCTCTCCAAATGGATGGCCAGTATAGATACAACACATACATCGTGGTACACATACATCATGGCCAGAACTTGGTGACATCACTTCAGTGGCCAGTCTGGCTTACTCAAACGGTCAATATCTAATCCACGGCCTACGTCCACGGATTATATACTGACCAGGTAAGTAGCCAAATCCCTACTAAAGTGACGTCACCAAGCTCCATGGACCCTACCATGATGCATGTGTTGTATACGTTTCGTCCAACCATTTATAAAGACCATTTCATGACAAAAGAAAAAAAATGAGATAGATCTAAAGTTAAAGTGGACCACCATAGAAAACTGTGAGAGCAATCAACCCCACTGTTTAAACATTTATAGGGTCCACCATGATGTATTTTTAAGATCCAACCTATTTAAGTTAACATGGACATAAATGAAGTGACAAAAAAAATACATATATATCAGCCTGATCAGAAACTTCTGTGGCCCTTAAGAAGTTTTGAACAACGGATGTCACTGTCCCCACTGTTTTCTATGGTGGGGTCCAGTTGAATATTAGATCTATCTCATTCTTTTTCTCGTGCCATAAAATTGTCTCTCCAAATTAATGTACGGCATGGATATATCACATGCATCATGGTGGTGTCCACAAAGCTTGGTGACGTCACTTCACTGGGATTTGGCTAATGACCTTGTCAATCCGCGCCCATTCCTAAGTGGACTAGGATTACAAGAAAATAGTGGTGATTGAACAACCACCGTTGAAAACTTCCTAAAGCCAATGTTTATTTTCAAACGGCAAGATGATAGTTGTGTTTTCTATTCAATCATGTCTTTATGATCTTATGAATACGTTGGATGTCAAATAAATAATACTGTGGGCCCTAAGGAAGGTTCCCATAGTCGACATCATTTTCCCAATTTTCATGTGGTGGGGTCCACTTAGCCTTTGGATATGCTTTAATTTTGGGCTCAACCGTTAAAATGAGATGCAAAAACGGATGTACGGCATGGATAAACTTCTTACATTCATGGATAAGCTACGTACATTAACGATAGGCCTAACAGACTTTACTCCTTCAATGGAGCGTGCCGGGTTGCCCAGTACCCAATGGAAATGGATTGGATACTGACCCTGCCACTAGCCAATGGCTACTGGTATGTGCTTCGTGGGCCACCATGATGTATATGTTTCATCCATGCCGTCCACCCATTCTTTCATCATTTTATGGTACGAGGCTAAAAATTAGGTTGATACAAATCTCAAGTGGACCGCACGGTATTGATTGAACACCCACCATTAAAAACTTATCGGGGGACACAAAAGTTTTGTATCAAGCTTATATATATTTTTCCCTTCATCCAAGTCTGCATGGCCTAATCAACATGTTAGATGTCAAATAACCATTATGGTGGACCCTAGGTGGTTTTTAATGGTGGACATTCAATCACAACTGTCTTCCCACGACGTGGTCCACATGAGATTTAGATCTACCTCACTTTTGGGATGAAGCCCTAAAATTATCTTTTAAGATGGATGGACGGCGTGGATAAAACAGATACATCATGATGGGTCCATCAGCCAGTTGGCTAATGGTTGGTGCTATGTGGACCCCACCATGATGGGGGAGCCATCATTTGAAAGGTCTTGCCGTGGGTGCCCTTTGCATGTCCAAAGAGGTTTTCTACCCATATGACCTAATCACGGGAGGCAAAAATATTCAAAATCTGCTTGTAATGTAGGTTACAGTATCTTGGAGCCGCAAATTCATACATAATACTCGGTTTTTTTGTTTGGTGATCCGGACCATGCATCGGTTGAAACCCACCGTCGGATCCCAAAACTCTACTAGATTAAAACATCATATCCACCAATATAGTGCCATTTTTTAGTCGAACGTGAAAATTTGGAGAGTTGATTAGGTTTTACTCGGGCAACACCTTTTGGCTGTTACCCATACCATGTGGGTCCCACCTTAATGAATGTATTGCATATCCATGCTGTCCATCTATTTTTTCATTTCATTTTAGTATGGTATCTCAAATATTAATTAGATCCAAATCTCCGGTGGACCACGCCACTGGAAAAGATGGTGAATTACCGTTAAAAGCATTATGATGGACCTGGGAAGTTTTTAATGGTGGGCGTTCAATCACCACTGTTTCCTGTTGCTTGGTCCTCATGAGATTTAGATCTATTTGGCTTTTGGAAGCACTTCCTAAATTGGGATGAAAAAATAGATGAACGGCATGGATATACAACAGAGTCATATATGGACCTAGATACCTCGTTTCAACACCCAGGTCGATCTTGGTTTCAATTCCTAGCGGGGATGGCTAACGGTGAAACGTGATCTGACAGTGGGTGTACTAACAAGGTGTGTGTGTGTATATATATATATATATATATATATATATATATATATATATATATATGAGAGAGAGAGAGAGGCATACTCACCTATGCACTTATGCATGTGCTCACCTTTGCACACGTGTTATAGGTGTCGAATTCGAACGGTCCATAAGATGCAGAATCCCATGAAACCTTAGGAAGTAAATTTTCGCCATGATCTAAGATTCTAGTGGGCCATAGCAAAGAGAAATTCAAATCAAGAGAAGAAACTGTTTACATTTTTCATGGACCACCAAAGTTTTGGATCAAAGTAAAAATTAATACCAGAGGGTTTCATGAGGTTATGCTTCATGTTGACCGTTCAGATTTTCGAGACTCATTAGATACGATGAGTTCTCAAAAAAGTCTGTATATAGTCCGTACGAACTGGTTCGCGTGAGCGCGCGCGCACACTAATATATATAGGGAACGCTCACCTGCAAACTAGTCCGTAAGTACTACCTACAAACTTATCTGATGAGTTCTCAAAAAAGTTTGTAGGTAGTACTTACGGACTGGTTTGTAGGTGAGCGTTCCCTATATATATTAGTGTGCGCGCATGCGCGCGCTCACGCGAACCAGTTCGTACGAACTATATACAGACTTTTTTGAGAACTCATCGTATCTAATGAGTCTCGAAAATCTGAACGGTCCACATGAAGCAAAACCTCGTGAAACCTCTGGTACCAATTTTTACTTTGAACCAAAACTACAGTGGGCCATGAAAATTTCAAACAGTTTCTTCCCTTAATTTGAATTTCATGGGATTCCGCATCTTATGGACCGTTCAGATTCGACACCCATAACACATGTGCAAAGGTGCGCATGTGCATAAGTGAGCACGCCTATATATATATATATATAGACACACACACGTGGGTTACGGTAACACCTGAATCCACCCCCGAATTTCTATT
Source organism: Magnolia sinica (assembly GCF_029962835.1). NCBI lineage: Eukaryota > Viridiplantae > Streptophyta > Magnoliopsida > Magnoliales > Magnoliaceae > Magnolia > Magnolia sinica. Next base: position 86,187,879 of record NC_080575.1, on the reverse strand, counting down.
TCCCTTGTTGACCGTCTATTTAGAAAGCGGATTTGCCTGGGACCCCGTCACAACAGATATGTATAGCTGCCTGGGGCTCATAGAGATGTCCTTGACAAATCCACTCCGTCTAACTTCTTTGAAAGACCACAATACGACATGATACAAAAAATCAGAAAGATCCAAAGCTCATGTGTGGCCATACACCATGAAACAATGGGGATTGAATGCCTTGCAGTGACAGAAGTTTTCTTTGAGGATGATACTTGTTACTACAGTTAATCTGAATGGTAATAATTCTATGAACGGTTTGGATGGCATATAAATATCATGGTCAACTTTAAGAAGGTTTCAACGGTGGACCTTGTTGTTTCTGCTGTTTTGTTGGTTCCGTTCACCTTAGTTCTTTATTTGCCCGATTTTTAAAATCCTATCTGTTTTTGTCTTTCAAAATAAATCGGACGGAGTGGGTTTGTGACGGACATCTTTATGACCCAACACAGCCCCGGGCACAAACATATCCATGTGTCCCTTCGTCACGGGCAATCCGCTCCGATACTTGGGGACTTTTTGTGACCGACGGATTCGGTAGTGAAAATTTCCCATGGGCCACATAACTCTAGGATCAAGCTAATATTTATATTTTCTCCTTATCTATGTTTTGTGACTTTATGAATAGGTTGGATGGAAAATAAACATCACCGTGGGTCTTGCGAAGTTTTCATCCCCACTTATTCCTATGGTGCGGTCCACTTGAGTTTTTGATCTATCTCAGTTTTGAGATCATGTACTAAAATAATCTCACAATATAAATTGACGGTGTGGACGAAACATATTCACTACACTGAGGTCCATGAATCTTTTCAAGTACCAGGCTCGGTATCGGACGGGTCACTACCGAAATCCTAAGTCGACTTTTGACTTTTGAGATGATGTTCATCTCACGCGGTGCCCAACATACAGGCGCCGCTTCGGTGGATCCCTGACTGTGGGGCCCACCATGATGTATGTGACATACATCTACGCCGTCCATCCGTTTTGACAGATAAAAAATGAAGCAGATTCAAATCTTAAGTGGACCACCCCATAGGAAGCAGTGGTGATTGAATACCTACCATTAAAAACTTATTGTGGACCACGGGAATGTTTATTTTCCATCTAGCTTGTTTGTAGTGTCACAAAGTCTTTAACGAAAGTACCACACAAATATCAACTTTATTCAAAACTTTTGTGACCCACGGGGAGTTTTTAATGCCCAATCAGCACCTTTTCCTGTGGTATGGTCCACATGATATTTGGATCTAGTTTATTTTTGGAACTATGCCTTAAATTGAACTATCAAAAAGGATCGACCGCATTGATTTAAGAAAGATTTATCAAGGTGGCCCCATTGTTAGGGATCCACCTACCTTGGTGGAAACGGGGATCCACCAAAGCTGCGCCCCCATCATTCGAACTAACTGGGATTGCGTCCGACCCCGCCCATCTCCATATGGGAAGTGCACGAGCTTTGAGTGGGCACTATGACGTATGGGTTTTATCTATACTGTTCATCCATTATTTCATGTCATTTTAATATAGAAAATCAAAACTTGGGTAGATCTAAGGCTCAAATAGACCACACCATATGAAGAAGCGGTGATGATAATTCTCACCATTGAAACTTTCTTAGAGCCCATGGTAATGATTATTTTCCATCCAATTTATTCATAAAGTTATGTGAACCTCGTGAGGAGAAAGCATAAATATTAGCTCATTTCAAAACTTTTGTGACCTCCAAAAAGTTTTACCATATGATCCACCGTATTCTTGGATCCTTCTTAGTTTTGTTTTATATCCTAAAATGCCGTGGAAAAATGGATGTACGGTGTGGATAAAACTAACACATCACGGTGGCCACTAAAGCTCTATCCTAGATTGGAACCGGCGGGAGCTTTGAGTGGCCACTGAGATGTATGGGTTTTATCTACACCGTCTATCCATTATTCTGTGGCATTTTATGAGAGCTGGCCAAAAATTAAGTAAATCGAAGGCTCAAGTAGACCACACCAAGGAAGAAGCGGTGATAATGATTACCACTGTTGAAACTTTTCTGTTGCCAACTGTGATTCTTATTTTCCATTCGGCATATTTATAAAGTTACGTGGACTTGGATGAAGAGAAAACACTAGTACTCGTTTGTTCCAAAACTTCAGTGGCCTCTAAAAAGTTTTCAACTATAGGTGTTTAATAAAATGATTATATATATATATATATATATATATATATATATATATATATATATATATATATATAGTTGGACAGTGTAAATAAAACTCATACGGTAGGGTAGCCATTCAAAGCTCCTCTCGTTCGGAGAGCTTTGAGTGGCTACCATGATGCATGGGTTTGTCCATCCTTTATGTCGAGCATAACAAAAGTCAAGTAGACCCAAGGTTCTAATAGACCACATCACACTAATTAGATTCTCACCCTTAAAACGATCATAGGACCACTGCTATGCTTATTTTCCATCAAATCTATTCATAAAATTATATAAACTTCGATGAAGAGAAAAAAAATAGATAATAGCTTGTTCCAAAGTTTCTATTGCCTCCAAGAAGTTTTCAACAGTAAAAGTTTTATTCCCATTGTGTGGTCTACTTATTTCTTGGATCTTCTTCAATTTTGATCTTATATTCCAAAATGCCACTGAAAAATGAGTGGTTGGTATGGATAAAACCCACTCATCATAGTGGCCATTCAAAGTTGCTGCCCTTTCGCAGCGCTAGACAAGTAGGGTAGGACGGACACAATCCGTTTTCCATCTGAAATGGAAGCCGATTAGGTGTACCCCATACCACCAACCTTATTGGCGTGCAACGCGCCTAGATCTTCAAGTTGTACTAGCGGTTCAGAGGAGATCGAAGTTACATGGGCACTACAATGATGTATTTATTATATCTATCCCGATTCATCCATTTGGCCGTATCATTCTATAGCAGGAGCCTAAAAATAAGCCACATCCAAAGCTCAAGTGGACCCCACCACATATAACAGTGGGACAATAATTCTCAAAGTTAAAACATTCATATGGCCCACTATAATGTTTATTTTCCATCCCATTTGCTCATAAGATCACATGTACGTGGATGAGGAGGAAAAACAAATATCATAATGATCCAAAACTTTTGTGACTCTCGAAAAGATTTCAATGGTAGACGTTCAATCCCCATTGCTTTTTACAGTGTGGTTCACTCAATCTTTGGATTTGTTTTATTTTTCAATCAAGCCTTAAGATGAGCTCGCCAAATGGATGGACGGTTGGGATATAATACATACCTCATGATGAAAGGCCCACGAAACTTGGTGACATCAACACACCATTTAGGTTCGTGGCGTGCGGTACACTAGCCAATTGGCTTCCTAAATCACATGGCCACTTAACTGCTGAAATGGAGCTGGGCATCGAGTCGAGTCGGACCAAGTTAGGACTGACCCGACTCGATTCGGTTTTGAAATAAGCCTGACCCGAACTCGACTCGGTACCAAGTTTAGTATGCCTGAACCAATCTGAATTCGGGTCTGGCCTGGATTAATCCGGACCAAGTCCGACCTGGTAAAATGTACCGAGTTGGTTCAAGTTGGCACCGATTCATATTGAGAGATGAGGGAGTGGAGAGGAGAGAGGGAGGAGGGTGGTGATGGTTGTGGGTGGCTGGTAGACTTGGGAGGGAGAGAGAGAGAGAGAGAGAGAGAGAGAGAGAGAGAGAGAGAGAGAGAAGTGATGGTGACGATGGTAGGTGATTGTAGGGCTTGGAAGAGGAGGAGGATGAAAGAGGAAGAAAGAGTTTAGGATTGGGTGTGGCGTATAGGGTTAGAGATATTTAAAAATTATAATTTTTTTTTTAATTATACACACACACGTAAATTCGGGTCGAGTCAATTTTAGATCAAGCCAAGTTTGATTGGATTTAATTACTAAGTAGCTCGAACTCAACTCAATTTAAGTTTGGATCACGCGAACTTCATTTTGAAAGACTCACCCATTCAATTCAGAGTTGAGTCGTCCCCCGTTAAGCCGAAATGTGAAAAATGAACTCCGCTCTAGGAGCACATTGCCCTTTTCGGGTCCACATGCCAGATGCTCTAGTAATCAGAACCCTCCATATGATTAGTTTACCATGGACTGAAACAACCCAAATTTAGCACGGAAATGCTGATCCTGACCAATGATTGTTGGAGCCGAATGTGGGCCGCTGAAAGCTTTTGTTATCAACCATTCACATCCAATTCCACCAATCGCAGGTCACAAACACCCTTTAAAAATGAATCTGGCCATTAACAGTAGAAAATATCAGATGGACGGCTGATTATTTGACTCTCTTCACATGTGGGTGCCGCTGGACGATGCGTGAGCACAGACCGATAATAGAGACTCCGGAATGGACTCATCATGCTCATTTTACTTTTCTTTTTCCTCTGTACCCGTGCTCTGTGCATTGCAGGCATGCTGTATGCATGATTCAGCCAACTCATGTGCGGCCGAAAGAAGTATATAACACCTGGACGCAGTTAGGCTAGTGAAATACGGCGGATTAGGTGGTACCAACCCCGCCCGTTCGGGAAACAGACGGTGGTGGTCTGTGCTCTGTGGGCCCAACATGATGTATGTGTTTCATCCATGCCGTTCATCCATTTTTATAGATAATTTTATGGCTTTTTTTTTCACAAAAATGAGAGGGATATAAATCTCAGGTGGACCACACCACATGAAAACAATAGTGATTGGACATCTACCATTAAAATCCTCCTAAGGCCCACTGTATTGTTTATTTGACATCCAATCTTTTTATTAGGTCATAAAGACCTAGATGAAGGGAAAAAACAAATATCAGCCTGATCCAAAACTTTTATGGCTTACCAAAAGTTTTTAATGGTCCACGTTTATTCAAAATTGTTTCCTGTAATGTAGTCCACTTGAGATTGGGTATACCTTATTTTTTATCTCATACCTTAAAATGATCTATAAAAATAAATGGACGGCATGGATGAAACACATACATCATGATGGCCCACAGAGCACCGACCATCAGCCATTGCCGGTGGCAGGGGAGCAGCCAATCCGTTTCCGCCCGTTCGAGCTCGGGACGGGCAAGGCTCCAAGGGCCACTGAGGGGCCACCGTGCTGTTTTAATTTTATCCACACCATCCATCCATTTTTCTATATCATTTTAAACTATGTTCCAAAAATAGATAAGATTAAATGCTCAAATGGGCCACATGTGGGGATTAAATTCATGCCACTGGAAAATTCTTAGGGACTACGGAAGTTTTGGATCAAGATGATATTTGTTTTTTTAATTCATCATCCCGGCGTATATGACCATATCAACAGGTTGGATGGCAAATAAAAAATATTACAAAGCCTAATAAAGTTTCAATGGTGGGCATCCTTAGCACTGCTGCTTCCTGTGGTGTGGTCCACTGGAGCCTTTTATCTAATTTATTTTTCTCCCACCACTCTAAAACGATGTAGAAAAATTGATGAGCGGTTTGGATAAAATTCATACATAACGGTGTCCCTCAATGCCTCTGCTGTACCGAGCTCGGAACAGGTGGGGGCAGTACCTAATCCCCGCACACGAAGACTAGTAAAGTGACGTCACTATATTTTATATTTTTGTGGGCCTCGCTACCATGTATATGTTGTACCCCACTGTACATACATTTGGAGAAATTATTTTTGGACATGAGACAGAATGACGCAGATCTAAATCTTAACTGAGCCCCACCAAGAAAACAGTAGGGATTGAACGATTACCCTTAAAACTTTCTTAGGACTATAGAAGTTTTCGATCAAGTTGATATGTGTGTTTTTCCTTCTTCGATATAGCACAAAGGTTGGATGTCAAATAAACATCATGACCAGTCTCAAGAAGGTTTCAACGGTGGGCGTCAGTCTCTAATATTTTCTACGCCGGGTTCACTTGAGCGTAGATCTGTCTTTTGGGTCATGCACTAAATTAATATCTCTCAATTAGACCATCGACAGCTCATGGTGGGGCCATAGAACTCGGTGACGTCACCTTAGTAGTGAGTTCACTACTGTGGGGTTCAGTAGCTAATCTGTGGGGGCACCCATTTCCGATCCTAAGTAGGGCCCACCATGGTATTTGTGAGAAATCTAATTCGTCCTTCTGTTTTTAAAGATCATTCCAAGATAGTTAACAAAAAAATAGCCATATTCAAGCCTCAAGTGAGCCACATGATAGGGAAATTTAAGAAAGAAATGATTATCATTGAAACCTTCCGAGGCTCCACCTTATTGTTTATATGACATCCAAACTATTTATTTACCATTGGGATGAACTGAAAAAACTAAAAACTTAATATAATACCAAACTTTTGAGGGCGTATGAATGTTCCACAGTGGTTGCTCAATCCACACTGTTTTAGCTTGCGAACCTATGGCTCAGTGGTAGACTCACATGAGTTTCAACCTGAGGTCATGGGTTCGAGCACCCATTGTGATGTGAGCGCACGAGCGTATGTGAAAAAGAAATCCCCACTGTTTTATCTTGTGTGGCCCATTTGACTCTTGGATCTAGTTCATTTTTGGTATCACATCTTAAAATAGATAGACATAGTTAATTTCTTAGGAACATCAAGATGGGCCCATCTAAGTCCCCAATGCAATAACTTGCTGTGAAAGGCTTTCATAGGAAATCTATGTCCCTTCATTTTAGAATTTCCCGTGGGCCACATAACTCTAGGATCAAGCTAATATTTATATTTTCTCCTTATCTATGTTTTGTGACTTTATGAATAGGTTGGATGGAAAATAAACATCACCGTGGGTCTTGCGAAATTTTCATCCCCACTTATTCCTATGGTGCGGTCCACTTGAGTTTTTGATCTATCTCAGTTTTGAGATGATGTACTAAAATAATCTCACAATATGAATTGACGGTGTGGACGAAACATATTCACTACACTGAGGTGGACGAAACATATTCACTACACTGAGGTCCATGAATCTTTTCAAGTACTAGGCTCGGTATCGGACGGGTTACTACCGAAATCCTAAGTCGACTTTTGACTTTTGAGATGATGTTCATCTCACGCGGTGCCCAACATACAGGCGCCGCTTCGGTGGATCCCTGACTGTGGGGCCCACCATGATGTATGTGACATACATCTACGCCGTCCATCCATTTTGACAGATAAAAAATGAAGCAGATTCAAATCTTAAGTGGACCACCCCATAGGAAGCAGTGGTGATTGAATACCTGCCATTAAAAACTTATTGTGGGCCACGGGAATGTTTATTTTCCATCTAGCTTGTTTGTAGTGTCACAAAAACTTTAACGAAAGTACCACACAAATATCAACTTTATTCAAAACTTTTGTGACCCACGGGGAGTTTTTAATGCCCAATCAGCACCTTTTCCTGTGGTATGGTCCACATGATATTTGGATCTAGTTTATTTTTGGAACTATGCCCTAAATTGAACTATCAATAAGGATCGACCGCATTGATTTAAGAAAGATTTATCAAGGTGGCCCCCATTGTTAGGGATCCACCTACCTTGGTGGAAACGGGGATCCACCAAAGCTGCGCCCCCATCATTCGAACTAATTGGGATTGCATCCGACCTCGCCCATCTCCATATGGGAAGTGCACGAGCTTTGAGTGGGCACTATGACGTATGGGTTTTATCTATACTGTTCATCCATTATTTCATGGCATTTTAATATAGAAAATCAAAACTTGGGTAGATCTAAGGCTCAAATAGACACACCATATGAAGAAGCGGTGATGATAATTCTCACCATTGAAACTTTCTTAGAGCCCATGGTAATGATTATTTTCCATCCAATTTATTCATAAAGTTACGTGAACCTCGTGAGGAGAAAGCATAGATATTAGCTCATTTCAAAACTTTTGTGGCCTCCAAAAAGTTTTAATATATGATCCACCTTATTCTTGGATCCTTCTTAGTTTTGTTTTATATCCTAAAATGCCGTGGAAAAATGGATGTACGGTGTGGATAAAACTAACATGTCATGGTGGCCACTAAAGCTCTATCCTAGATTGGAACCGGCAGGAGCTTTGAGTGGCCACTGAGATGTATGGGTTTTATCTACACTGTCTATCCATTATTCTGTGGCATTTTATGAGAGCTGGCCAAAAGTTAAGTAGATCCAAGGCTCAAGTAGACCACACCAAGGAAGAAGCGGTGATAATGATTACCACCGTTGAAACTTTTCTGTTGCCAACTGTGATTCTTATTTTCCATTCGGCATATTTATAAAGTTACGTGGACTTGGATGAAGAGAAAACACTAGTACTCGTTTGTTCCAAAACTTCTGTGGCCTCTAAAAAGTTTTCAACTATAAGTGTTTAATAAAATGATTATATATATATATATATATATATATAGTTGGACAGTGTAAATAAAACTCATACGATAGGGTAGCCATTCAAAGCTCCTCTCGTTCGGAGAGCTTTGAGTGGCTACCATGATGCATGGGTTTGTCCATCCTTTATGTCGAGCATAACAAAAGTCAGGTAGACCCAAGGTTCTAGTAGACCACATTACACTAATTAGATTCTCACCCTTAAAACGATCATAGGACCACTGCTATGCTTATTTTCCATCAAATCTATTCATAAAATTATATAAACTTCGATGAAGAGAAAAAAAATAGATAATAGCTTGTTCCAAAGTTTCTATTGCCTCCAAGAAGTTTTCAACAGTAAAAGTTTTATTCCCATTGTGTGGTCTACTTATTTCTTGGATCTTCTTCAATTTTGCTCTTATATTCCAAAATGCCACTGAAAAATGAGTGGTTGGTATGGATAAAACCCACTCATCATAGTGGCCATTCAAAGTTGCTGCCCTTTCGCAGCCCTAGACAAGTAGGGTAGGACGGACACAATCCGTGTTCCATCTGAAATGGAAGCCGATTAGGTGTACCCCATACCACCAACCTTATTGGCATGCAACGCGCCTAGATCTTCAAGTTGTACTAGCAGTTCAGAGGAGATCGAAGTTACATGGGCACTACAATGATGTATTTATTATATCTATCCCGATTCATCCATTTGGCCATATCATTCTATAGCAGGAGCCTAAAAATAAGCCACATCCAAAGCTCAAGTGGACCCCACCACATATAACAGTGGGACAATAATTCTCAAAGTTAAAACATTCATATGGCCCACTATAATGTTTATTTTCCATCCCATTTGCTCATGAGATCACATGTACGTGGATGAGGAGGAAAAACAAATATCATAATGATCCAAAACTTTTGTGACTCTCGAAAAGATTTCAATGGTAGACGTTCAATCCCCATTGCTTTTTACAGTGTGGTTCACTCAATCTTTGGATTTGTTTTATTTTTCAATCAAGCCTTAAGATGAGCTCGCCAAATGGATGGACGGTTGGGATATAATACATACCTCATGATGAAAGGCCCACGAAACTTGGTGACATCAACACACCATTTAGGTTGGTGGCGTGCGGTACACTAGCCAATTGGCTTCCTAAATCACATGGCCACTTAACTGCTGAAATAGAGCTGGGCATCGAGTCGAGTCGGACCAAGTTAGGACTGACCCGACTCGATTCGGTTTTGAAATAAGCCTGACCCGAACTCGACTCGGTACCAAGTTTAGTATGCCTGAACCAATCTGAATTCGGGTCTGGCCTGGATTAATCCGGACCAAGTCCGACCTGGTAAAATGTACCGAGTTGGTTCAAGTTGGCACCGATTCAGATTGAGAGATGAGAGAGTGGAGAGGAGAGAGGGAGGAGGGTGGTGATGGTTGTCACGCCCCAAATCCAGAAATCGGATTCACAGGAATCACGATCGCCGAGTCCGGTGCCGACAGCCTCCGTAGTACCCCATTCTCGGCTCCTAACGTTCATACGCCAGATTCCGATCTTAGGATCCTACAAGGAGGATTTTTTTTTTTTGTACATTTAACTCATAATAAGCATAACCACAAGATTACCCAATTCACAAAGGCAACATCATCATCATATATCCACTAATATAATTATTTGAGTACAATGCTGAAAGGGAAATACATAAATCAAAATCAAAGCTCCAGAAGACAACTGCATGCTCCAAGCTCAACGTTGCTACAACCTAATAACACCTGCACGCATCTATCATGCATAAGCTTATAGAAAGCTTAGAGGGTGGTGAAAGTGTGTGCACAAGGTAAGTGCCAAGTAAGCAATATCAGAGTAAGCGGAAATACTGATAAACCCATAATGATACAATATCAAAAACACTAGCAAAATCATAAATCATATGAAATCAGAATAAGCAGAATTATACTAGTATGCCCATGAGTCATACGATATCAGAGTACGCAATTCAGATTGGCCATATAAATGAGGAGTCAAAGAGAGCCAAATATCAGATACCGAGGGTACAAAGTAAGATGTAAATCCTGCTAAGTCCGTATAGGCCATATAAATGCAGAAACATAGTAACCCGAAATGCTAAGTACTACGGATGCAATGTAATATACGGTGCAAATGTAATGACCATGCTGGAGTGTGAAGTCGGGATGATGGTACGTAGTATCGCAGACTACGGGGTCCACCACAAAGGACTTCTATCCAAACCAGTCCCATATCTAAATTTGGATAGTCAGACTTAATGTGATAAACTCCTAATCTCAGGTTAGTCGCGCGCCCAACCGAAATCCTGGTCATGCGAAGGTACACGTAACAAATAGTTACGCACCACCAGCCCGAGTGGATAGTGAAGGAATGAATGAATGAATATGCAATTCCTGCTCAATAAGTCCACATATCAGTACGGTTACTCTCTGGGATCATCACCGGGGTCTATTACACTCCAAACCAGATTGCCGCCCCATCGCGCGCAATAAGATGAGTGGAAGAGACCTCACTATCAGCCTGCCAATATTGGGCCCGACTCGTCGATAGCGGACCCATTCCTCGAGCTAGTCAGACTCAGCCTAGCATTGCCCCCTCCTCTCGGGCAGGTAAGGCCGCACCCCCTTCCAACCGACCACGACACAGTGGGAGACGCGGCCTAATGGTATACGGCCCTCATGCGCTCATGCATCCACTCGGTCTAGATGTTGGAGCAACCTCTGGAACCAAGAGGGTTTAGGGACTTTCACCCAGGGATATCTATAGCACCCCATGTAGAATAAATTTTCGGTGTCCCATCTGGTCATCCACGATATGCCTGTGGAGGCTATGACCCTGATGTCGCTGGGGCGTATAGTAATCATAATGCAAGATGCATGAGTCATACAATCCAGTTATGCATCAATCTTGCGCATATTGTGCGCTCATGTGAGATAACATCCGCCAATCAGGGAGTCTCATAACAACATGCTCAATGACATATACAAAGATCAACCACACCTCATAACAAACATGCAGATGATGCGTATAGGTAGATATCATGATGCTATGCTGTCACATACTCATAAATCGGTATCAACAACCGGCATCGACAATTGACCTCGACAATGTGGACATTTAACCAACATTACCCCCAAGGAATGGCCCACATAGAGCCTAACATATAGTGGACTCATGGCCTCACACAAGGACCTAATATACAACACCATGGGCCTTACTCAAAGGCCATGTATATACAACAGGTGGGCCCTGCTCATGAGCCTCAAATACATGACATGTGGGCCCTACACATGGGTCATGAATACATCAAATACGTCATACATCATGGGCCTAATACATATCACAATAGCCTTGCCCATAGGCCACGAATACACCACAATGGGCCTTGCCCATGGGCCATGAATACATCACAGTAGGCCTCAACTACGGTTCGCATATACATCATATAGGTCTCGACAATCGGAATCGACACTCAGGATCGGCCTCAACAATCGGAGTTGACCTATACAATCGACCTCGACAATCGGAATCGGCTTCGATACTCGGCCTCGACAATCGGGATTGATCGATAATCAAAATCGGTAAATCGGTCACGATAATCTGCCTCGATCGCTAATCAGAATCAGCAAATCGGTCGCGACAATAGGATTGATTGATAATCAGAATCTGTAAATCGATCACGACAATCAAGATCGATCGATAATCAGAGTCGACAAATCGGTCATGACCATCGGATCGATCGATAATCAAAGTCGGCAAATCGGTCACGACAATCGGATCAATCGATAATCAGAATCGGCAAATCGGTCATGACCATCGGATCGATCGATAATCAGAATCGGCAAATCGATCATGACAATCGGGATCAATCGATAATCAAAGTCGGCAAATCGATCACGACAATCGGATCAATCGATAATCAGAATTGGTAAATCGGTCACGACAATCGGATCAATCGATAATCAGAATTGGCAAATCGGTCACGACAATAGGATCAATCGATAATCAGAATCGGCAAATCGGTCACGACAATCGGATCAATCGATAATTAGAATCGGCAAATCGGTCACGACAATAGGATCAATCAATAATCAGAATCGGCAAATCGGTCACGATAATTGGATCAATTGATAATCAGAATTGGTAAATCGGTCACGACAATCGAAATCGACTTATACAATCGGCCTCGACAATCAAAATCGACCGAACAAGACATAAGGGAAGGTCACATGTGGGCATTAAACCATCATTACCTAACAACGTGGCCATTTAACCATCATCGCTCCCAAGGAGTGGTCCATACAAGGGATTCATACACAACTTAACGGGCCATACAAACATTGCACTGGGCCTCAACCATGGGCCTTGAATACACAACAGGTGGGCCCTGCACCTGGGCCTCAAAACAAGCAACAGGTGGGCCCCGTTCATGGGTCAAAATGCATCATGATGGGCCACAAGTATATCAAAGTGGGCCTCTCGAATGGGCCACAAAATATATCAAGGTGTGCCTAACGGATGAGCCACAAAGCCCAGCAAGGTGGGCCTCAACAACGGGCCTCATACACATCAAGGTGGGCCGTATCAATGGGCCGCACTAATGGGCCTCTATACACAACAAGTGGGCCCTACGCGTGGGTCTCATATGCATCGAACGGACCACGCCAATAGGCCTAACATATATCACAATGGGCCTCATCACATGGGCCGGGTATACGTCACTTTGGGCCCATATCCAAAAAGGGACAGTTTGGGTATAAGACAAATACATCAATGGTGGGAATAGAACTCATATAACATGGTGGATCACACAAAAAAAAAAAAAAAATAATAATAATAAATCAGATAGATGGCGGGGATAAAATACGTACATCACGTGGGATCCACAGCCCTTGGGTGGCTTGAATTGAACCCGTACATCCTGGTGGTTCCCACCGTCCAGGAAGCTAGACGGTGTGAATATAAAATACATACACCATGTGGCCCCACATCCCATGTGTGGACAACACACATATGTGCAAGGTGGGTACCACCGTTCTCTGGATGGTGTGGATGTAAAGTACATGTGTCATGAGGGTCCCTCGGAGAGACGGTATGAATACAACGCATACAAGAAAAAAAATGGGCCGCATAAGTGGACAGTATAGATGAAACAAGTATAACATGGTGGGCCCTGGGATTACATAACGGGTGGGCCCACCCATCATGGCCGGACAGTGTGCATCATACAACACATATATCATCGGCGGTCCTGTTCCATGTGGACAGTATGGATGACCACACACGTGACTGGCCTTACGCCCGACCCTGGACAGATGGCGAGGATATAAAATACATCATGGTAGGTGTCGCAGCACCGTCCAGAGATCTCTGGATGGTGTGCATATAGAACACATTCATCAAAGTGGGTCCCACCACCTACACACGTGACATGTGCAGGGTTGGCCTCAAATGTGTGGACGGTGTGCATGAAATACATGCATCAGGATGGGGTCCACCTTCCTGGACAGTTTAGGATATAACGCCTACCCCATGTGGGCTCCACCAGCAGGAGATGGGTGGACGGTATAGATGGATCCCATGTCTCACATGGGGTCCATACAGATGGACGGCGTGGCCAAGGAATACATACATCAAGGTGGGGTCCCACCGTCAGGACAGATGGACGGTGAGGATGTAAGACGCATCCATTACAGTTGCATCCCACAGCAGCAATCTACTGCTGTAGTCCAACCAACCCATAACCCAAAAGGTGGATCCCACGTGGGGCCCACCATGACGTTTATTCTCCATCCGATCCGTTCATAAGGTCATAGAGACTGGAATTAAGGGGAAAAACAAATTTCAAATAGATCCAAAACTTCTGGGACACCCAGAAAGGATTGCAATGGCAGACATTCTATCTCACTATTTCCTGTGACGTGGGCCACCTGATCTTCACATAAGGTTGATTTTTGGCGGCCCCACTTTCCTAAAGGGGACCCACCAAATGCACCGAGTGGATGTCCTACACACATTATGGTGGGGCCCACGGCTGGGACCCAACAGTCCCTGTCCGTTCAGGCCTAATGCGGCAGGACGGTGCTGCCGTCCTCTGGACGTTAGCAGCTTCAGCTGTTGCATCCTATATTTATTTATTTTAAAAAATATCATTTTTCTAAGGTTTTTCCCATGTGAGGCCTGCATCAGGTGTATCCACTCTACCCATTGCATTCTACATCTCATAACAGATCTAGCAAGCCCAATATTGAGCATGTTTCGGTGTGTAAAAAATATCTGAGTAGTTTTCAACGGTAAAATCACTATCTTCTATGATATGGCCCGCCAGGTGATCGTATTGGCTTCATATTTTGGGTCAACACCTAAAATAATCCGAAGAATGAAATGTACGGCATAGATTGGACCCATACATCAAGGTGAGACCTGCATGAGCAGCTCAGCCCAAGGCCTTCAACTAAGCTGATTTTGAATTTTTTTTTTTTTTTTTTGCTTTGCTTCACGGCAACGTCCAGACATTGTTGGACGGTCTGGACAATGCCAACAGGTTCTGGACTGGCCATGTTGGGGTCCACCAAATGCATTCACTTTCCCATGATCTAGACCTTTCAAGTAACTTGGTAGCAAGGTGGGTTCATCCTACTGGATGAACGGTAAGGTTATTACATGCATTATCAGGTGAGCCACTTATCATAAAAGAAAGGGAAAAGAGAGAGAGAGAGAGAGATACCCACAAACAATGAAGATCCACCCACCTTTAATCTCTTCTTCCTTCTTCCGCCAACACGATCTAGAGCTCCAAGGAAACGGTTTCAACGGTCAAGATGATGATCCAAGGGTTGGATTGAGTGGTATGAAGGTGGGCCACACTTGGCTCCTCTCATGGAGAGCTAGGACGTTAGAATTTCATGGTTGCTTGAAAATGAAGAAAATGAGAGAGAGGTGTGAGTCATGTAAGATGGTGATGGGTGAAAAGGTGAGTGATGGGTGATGTGTACTTTGACATGTAAGGGATGGGTGGCTTTGACTTTGGGGTTGCTTGGGGATGGGGTGTGAAGTGATGTGTATTTGACCCTTGATTGATTGATTGATGTGACATTGGGTAGAGACTCTCTTGGAATTGCAAATGCGCGGCGTTTTCTCAAACTGAACGCGGGCCCACATCTCCTGGCCTGGGTATTGGGTCGGTGCACGAGTCGCGACGTTGGAACCGCGGCGACGACGCGGTCGCAATGCTACACGTCTCGAATTAAGCTGACTCAGATTTACAGGATATGACTTAAGGTTGCACGCAAACGTCGATCATAAGTCGCGGGTTGTCGGAATTCGTCGGGAAGGATCGCGGGAGTCTATGGAACGGTACGGATTGGGATACGGGTCTTACAATGGTTGTGGGTGGCTGGTAGACTTGGAAGAGAGAGAGAGAGAGAGAGAGAGAGAGAGAGAGAGAGAGAGAGAGAGAGAGAGAGAGAGAGAGAAGTGATGGTGACGATGGTAGGTGATTGTAGGGCTTGGAAGAGGAGGAGGATGAAAGAGGAAGAAAGAGTTTAGGATTGGGTGTGGCGTATAGGGTTAGAGATATTTAAAAATTATAATTTTTTTTTTAATTATATACACACACACACGTAAATTCGGGTCGAGTCAATTTTAGATCAAGCCAAGTTTGATTGGATTTAATTACTAAGTAGCTCGAACTCAACTCAATTTAAGTTTGGATCACGCGAACTTCATTTTGAAAGACTCACCCATTCAATTCAGATTGAATTTGGTCCAAACGAGTAGGACGAGTTGAGTCGTCCCCCGTTAAGCCGAAATGTGAAAAATGAACTCCGCCCTAGGAGCACATTGCCCTTTTCGGGTCCACATGCCAGATGCTCTAGTAATCAGAACCCTCCATATGATTAGTTTACCATGGACTGAAACAACCCAAATTTAGCACGGAAATGCTGATCCTGACCAATGATTGTTGGAGCCGAATGTGGGCCGCTGAAAGCTTTTGTTATCAACCATTCACATCCAATTCCACCAATCGCAGGTCACAAACACCCTTTAAAAATGAATCTGGCCATTAACAGTAGAAAACATCAGATGGACGGCTGATTATTTGACTCTCTTCACATGTGGGTGCCGCTGGACGATGCGTGAGCACAGACCGATAATAGAGACTCCGGAATGTACTCATCATGCTCATTTTACTTTTCTTTTTCCTCTGTACCCGTGCTCTGTGCATTGCAGGCACGCTGTATGCATGATTCAGCCAACTCATGTGCGGCCGAAAGAAGTATATAACACCTGGACGCAGTTAGGCTAGTGAAATACGGCGGATTAGGTGGTACCAACCCCGCCCGTTCGGGAAACAGACGGTGGTGGTCTGTGCTCTGTGGGCCCAACATGATGTATGTGTTTCATCCATGCCGTTCATCCATTTTTATAGATAATTTTATGGCTTTTTTTTTTTCACAAAAATGAGAGGGATATAAATCTCGGGTGAACCACACCACAGGAAAACAATAGTGATTGGACATCCACCATTAAAATCCTCCTAAGGCCCACTGTACTGTTTATTTGACATCCAATCTTTTTATTAGGTCATAAAGACCTAGACGAAGGGAAAAAACAAATACCAGCCTGATCCAAAACTTTTATGGCTTACCAAAAGTTTTTAATGGTCCACGTTTATTCAAAACTGTTTCCTGTAATGTAGTCCACTTGAGATTGGGTATACCTTATTTTTTATCTCCTACCTTAAAATGATCTATAAAAATAAATGGATGGCATGGATGAAACACATACATCATGATGGCCCACAGAGCACCGACCATCAGCCATCCGCCGGTGGCAGGGGAGCAGCCAATCCGTTTCCGCCTGTTCGAGCTCGGGACTGGCGAGGCTCCAAGGGCCACTGAGGGGCCACCGTGATGTTTTAATTTTATCCACACCATCCATCCATTTTTCTATATCATTTTAAACTATGATCCAAAAATAGATAAGATTAAATGCTCAAATGGGCCACACTGTGGGGATTAAATTCATGTCACCTGAAAATTCTTAGGGACTACGGAAGTTTTGGATCAAGATGATATTTGTTTTTTTAATTATCCCGGCGTATATGACCATATCAACAGGTTGGATGGCAAATAAAAAATATTACAAACCCTAAGAAGGTTTCAATGGTGGGCATCCTTAGCACAGCTGCTTCCTGTGGTGTGGTCCACTTGAGCCTTTTATTTACTTTATTTTTCTCCCAATACTCTAAAATGATGTAAAAATATTGATGAACGGTTTGGATACAATTCATACATAACGGTGTCCCTCAATGCCTCCACTGTACCGAGCTCCGAACAGGTGGGGGCAGTACCTAATCCTCGCACACGAAAGACTAGTAAAGTGACGTCACTATATTTTTGTGGGCTACGCTACCATGTATATGTTGTATCCCACCGTACATACATTTGGAGAAATTGTTTTGGAACATGAGACAGAATGACGCATATCTAAATCTTAACTGAGCCCCACCAAGAAAACAGTAGGGATTGAACGATTACCCTTAGAACTTTCTTAGGACTATAGAAGTTTTCGGTCAAGTTGATATTTGTGTTTTTCCTTATTCGATATAGCACAGAGGTTGGATGTCAAATAAACATCATGACCGGTCTCAAGAAGGTTTCAAAGGTGGGCGTCAGTCTCTAATATTTTCTACGCCGGGTTCACTTGAGCGTAGATCTGTCTTTTGGGTCATGCACTAAAATAATATCTCTCAATTAGACCATGGACAGCTCATGGTGGGGCCATAGAACTCGGTGACGTCACCTCAGTAGAGAGTTCACTACTGTGGGGTTCAGTAGCTAATCTGTGTGGGCACCCATTTCCGATCCTAAGTAGGGCCCACCATGGTATTCGTGAGAAATCTAATTCGTCCTTCTGTTTTTAAAGATCATTCCAAGACAGTACACAAAAAAAATAGCCATATTCAAGCCTCAAGTGAGCCACATGATAGGGAAATTTAAGAAAGAAATGATTACCTTATTACTTATATGACATCCAAACTATTTATTTACCATTGGGATGAACTGCAAAAAAACTAAAAACCTAATATAATACCAAACTTTTGAGGGCGTATGAATGTTCGACAGTGGTTGCTCAATCCCCACTGTTTTAGCTTGTGACCCTATGGCTCAGTGGTAGACTCACATGAGTTTCAACTTGAGGTCACGGGTTTGAGCACCCATTGTGATGTGAGCGCACGAGCGTATGTGAAAAAGAAATCCCCACTGTTTCCTCTTGTGTGGCCCATTTGACTCTTAGATCTGGTTCATTTTTGGTATCACATCTTAAAATAGATAGACATAGTTGATTTCTCAGGAACATTAAGATGGGCCCATCTAAGTCCCCAATGCAATAACTTGCTGTGAAAGGCTTTCATAGGAAATCTATGTCCCTTCATTAGTGGGTGTGGCTTCGTGGACCCCTGGACAGATTGCGGGGCTCACAATGACGCATGTATCCTAAATCTGTACCGTCCAACCATTTTGACAGCTCATTTTAGGGCACATCCCAAAAATGGAGCTGACCAAATCTTTTGTGGACCACATAATAGGAAATAGTCATGATTAAATCTCCACCATTAAAAACTTACTGGATTCCACTGGTATGTTTATTTTCCATCCAACCTCTTGATAAGGGCACAAAGACCTAAAAGAAGAGACTACATAAATATATTCTTCATCCAAAGATTCTGTGGCCTATAAAAAGTTTTTAATGGTAAATTACCACTGTTTCATGTACTATGGTCTGTTTGAGATTTTTATTTGCATCATTTTTAGGATCATACCCTAAAATGAGCTCTCAATATGTATTGGTCGGCATTGATGTAGTAGTCATATACATCATGGTGGGCCCCACAGTGGAGGTCCCACCCACCTCGGTGGATTTGAGGATCCACCGAAGCGGCTCCTCAATCGAGGTGTGTCACGATGTATGTGTTATATCTACACTGTCCATTAATTTTGTGAGATTATTTTAGAACATGGGCCAAAAAAATACTTAGGGCCCACCATGATGTTTATTTTCCATTGAACTTGCTCACACATACCTACCTAAAGAGAAAAAAAATTACCTTGATCTATTACTTTAATTTGTGGCCCTCCATAAGTTTTCAATGGTAGGTGTTCAATCTCCACGGGCTTTCAGGTGTGGTTCACTTTTTTTTTTTTTTTGGTTTACACACGCACCCACACCTCCAACACACACTCATACCAGATGGGCACTCATCCCTGCTATCAGTGTTGAAACAGAGCTTGGTTACCGCTGACCCATGGAGCTGGACTCCCTAGGTGTAGTTTACTTAGGTTTGGATCTACCACATATATAGGCTCATAATCTAAAATGATCTTGTAAAATGGATGGACGGTGTGGATAAAACAATATATTATGAAGAGGCCATAGAACTTTGCCATGTCAACGCAACTCAAGTGGTCCGCGCCACATCACACAATCTGCTTCCGGAAAGCACCTTATCTGTGTGGGGCCACCCCTGGTTAAGAAACTTAGATTGGCCCAAGCAACGGGAACAACATAAAATTATGCCTAAAAGCTCTAAGCTTATAGAGTGTGACCGGCCTTGGTTTTGACAAGCCCGATTTTTAATATATTCTTATGATTCTCACGTAATGAATGGCTTTAATGAACGAAATGTTGGTTTTTATTTTTATTTTTATTATTATTTTTAAAATTATTATTATTATTATTATTATTTTTTAAAAGCGAATGTAAAAGAAAAAAGAACACTTTTATGGAGGTATTTTTTGCAAGCGGTTGTGAATAGTTCTGTATTAAAACTTTAAAGGAAATTATACTTCTTTATATATACTTTCATATAATATGATTTTGCATTTGGGTCTTGGGTATGATATGCCAAAAACCACACATGTGAGCCCACCCCTTGCACCACATGCATGTTAGGCTCGGGCTTGTCTACGTTATTTATTTTATTTTTCCTTTTTGCCTCGTGAGAAGCTCGGACCCTCATCGCACATTACAACAACATTGTTATTACCGTTTGTAACATCTCGGATTTTTGCCAACGGGAACTTGGGCATCCTTGGGCATTACCTTTGATTTCTCGATTTGAGCGCATGCATTTATATGTGTTTGGAATAAAAAAGAGTGATGTGGGGTCCAACAAAACCATCCAAAATAGTGGAAGTTTAAAATTTTCAAAACGTTGGCTAACCTCGGTGGTACCATCGCAAAAAAAAAGTTTTTGTTTAGTCCCTGGTGGTGCCACCACATTAGCAGCATGCCACTGCCAAAAATTGGACATCAGGTGGCGGTGCCACCACCACCCCCTGTTCAACAATCTTCTGCATATTTGGATTTTGACAATTTTGGTATACTAACTTCAAAAATTTATATCTATTTTTCTATAATTCCGATTGAGGTGATTCAAAAGCCATATTGAATTTTGATGAGTCTAATTTTATATAAAAATAAATAAAAAATAAAAAAAAAACTAAAAGAAGGTTAAATTTATAGAAACTATACCAAAATCGTTGCTTTTAGGCAATTGGTACTCCAAAAATTTTTAGAAAATTTCTAAAACTGTAAATAGAATGAAATTTGGGAGAATAAATTAAACCATGATGAACTACCATAAAAATTTTTAAAATAATATAATAACCGAAAGTACCAAAAAATTATCGGTAATTAACCTATTGAAACTGAAAATTTTTACAACTTCGTGTTGCCAATGAACCACATATATCTTCTTCATCTTAGATATTTTGTATTCGGTGTCTTCTTAGAAATTACTTATAATCATACTAAGAATCATCTTATATGATAAAATTAATATTTTCTATTTTTAGTATATTTTACTAATTCGGATAGTTTCTAGTATAGTTGAGTTAGGATCCTTGATGAGGGTGCTTAGAACCGAATCATTGTTTTCGCTAATTGCAAATAGGCCACATTATGAATTTATCTAACCCAAACCCTAATCATTGTGCATGAGAAATTTCACTGCCCAATTCCTCTCGAAAAATGCCCAGATTCACCGGATTGGATATAGATCGCACGTTAGTGGTCCGCTAGACTCGAAACAATAGAATAACTGTCATCTTATCGAGCTTGACGTCCACCATGGATGTTGAACCCAGATAGTGTCTCAAATTGGTTAACTTGGACTCACAAGGTAAGTGCATGGGTTGGGTGAATATTCCTAAAATCAATTCATAACTTATGTTAGTTGCCTCTGTCCGATCTTGGCCAAAGTTGTGGCCTTTGGGCCGTTAGATTATGACCAAATTTAGGACAACAACTTAAATTAATGTCTTACATAAATCTGTATAGTCGCAGACCCGATTGACGCTTGCTGACCGTTGATCTAGGTCAGGGCCTTTCTGGTTAATTGACATGTCTGATCATCGGATAGTTGTGTTTAAACATAGATCGCCTAGTGGGATACTTATCCCATTGCTTAGATTGACTCATATACCTCCCGGTGGGTCCCATTGGTTGAAAACAACCCCCTCTAGGGTTAGTGTAATGAATAAAAGGCCATTGAGGCCATTTTCACCATTTTTGGCTCTATAAAAGAGCCTCATTTGCACTCCCCCTCTCCCCATACGAATTTTCTCTATGCCAAGGAGAGAAGGAGGAAGAGTGGAGGAGAGGGAAGGGAGAAATGGTGGAGCCCAGTGTCAGATCATGTTCACAACCCCAAGTGTAGGGTCGCAATGTAGTAATAACTCGGTAAGACTGAGGTCGAATCCACAGGGACTAAACTTGTACGTATTTTGAAAATAACTAGAACTAGAAAAAGATCTAAATTGGAATTTGAATAATTGAGAGTAATGGTGAATAATGTTGATTAAAAATTATGAATCTAAAGGTGGGAACTAGGGTGTCAAGGATCCACTTATACATATCAAGATGCTACCTTACTTGATTCAAGGAACACAATTGGAATTGGAGTATTATCCTATCCAATTAGAAGATACAATAATTTAAATTAAATCTGAACTTTTCATTGACCTAATTCTCAATGGAGGAGAATTGTGATGATTGGAAGGGAATCCATCACCCTACTATGCCCAGGAGACGATGGTGAACAACGGGATTTACCAATCTCACTATCTCAAAACAGGAAAAGAAGATATCCAAAGCTATATTTATTGTAATTTGAGTCACAATAAATCATAGAAAACTGAAAATATTTTCTTAATATCAAACTAGAAATCAATGAAGTTCAATAAGAACAAGAATCAAAACAAAATAAACATTCAAACACGCTACAAGCTTCACCTCTTAACCCTAGCTAAGAGGTTTAGCCAACCATAGAAGTGATTGAAACCAAATCTCTTAAACAAAGTATAAAAAATAAACTAGGGAAGAAGAAAAACTCTTTGGCGACTGCTTCACCTTTATGTATGCTTCTTGAGACCTTTCCAAACCCTAGAAAATGCTTTGGAGCATAAGGAGTCCTATTTATAGTTGTGAAACTCCAACTTTCGCACCGAGTTAGAAAAATTTAGAAACTACTTCAAATTTACGCACTCTGCGTAGTTTCCTAAAAATAAACTCAGAGTTTAAGAATATGCCTTTTGAAGATAATTTTAGGAATATGTTTGTTTTTAGGACAATTTCAGGATTCCTTTTCTTCACTTTAAATCTTTGATTCTTTTAATTCCTTACTTAATTTTCTTGGATCTTTGGTATGTGAATTCTTTATTAATGACTTCCAAATCTTCAAATATTCATTTAGTAATCTTTTGAGCATAAATCTTCCTTTTGGCATCGATTTCACCTTGAGCTCTCGAAATCGCTTTGCACATGAAAATATGCATAATTAAATTGATTAAGCACTATCATGTTTATGAAACCAAGTTATAAGTAGGAAAAAATATGCAATATTTCACACTCAACACACCCCCAACCAGTATTTTGCTAGTCTTGAGCAAAACATGCGTGAAGTGATCTTCAATCTTCAATGTTCAAATCACTTTTAGAAAATTATCTTTTATGCAATCAAGTATGAAGGAGTACAATCTTGAAAACCTAAAGCCGAATCACATGAGCAATCAAGCAAAAAGTTTCTTTATCAATCATTTAAGAGCATAAGTTCATATATCAAAATTTTTCAATGGGCTTAGTGAATTCTATTTACTTTCGATAGTATACTACTATTTCATAATGTTAGGCATGCTCATCACCTCAAGTTTTATTAAATAATCAAGTACTGATTCCGAACTTATCACATTTTCTTTTTCTTTTTTTCAGTTTTTGATTTTATATTGACGGTCCCTTTTATTTATTCATTCTTTTCATTCCTTTCCAGTCTTTTCATTATACATGATCTTTTTGTCAATTTCTCTGTTTTTTAACTGGTTCTTTTCATCTTTTTAAGGTGGATAAAATTTTCCAGACTTAATTCTCAATATTTATCAATGATATACATATTAACAATGAGAAATTCTAGTACAATTCATAAAAAGCAATTTGAATGTGGCTTGTGACTTAGATTAACATGATATTCAAACTTCCCCGTAATCAATTAAATGCAAGAATTTATACGATAGTCTACTCTGTTGATCAAACTCCAACAATTCAAAGTTCAATTTCCATCTTATCATTATACTCGAAGTATTCTTAATTCCACAAATTATCATTTCCCAAACATCTTTTTAACTTGAAAATTTGAAAATTTTCACAATTTTTGCTCAAAACTAAGAAAACACTGATTAGTTTACCTAATCCACACCCCCAACCTAAAACCCACATTGTCCTCAATGTAAAAGATATGAGCATGCAATGTACATGAGACAACGAAAAGAAATGGGAAGTGATGGGTAGATAATACCCGAAGAAGAAGAATTGAAGCTTTTTCAAAGTTCTTAACATGTAAATGGGTTAGCATGAAGACTAAACAAACTGAAATTAAATTATCCTAATCCTAAATCCTATGAAAGCAATAAACCTAATTACACCTCTATCAGACTAGAAGGTCAATCCTGGTACACTGGATCAGTAGAGGCATGAATATGTCCTTTAAATTAAACTTCTCAACAAATGGCTTCAGACGATGTCCATTCACTTTGAAAATATTGCCATTTGTCGAATTTTTTTATCTCGATGGCCCCATGAGGATAGACATTAGTAATAATGAAGGGACCAGTCCAATGATATCAAAGTTTACTCAGAAAAAGATGTAACTGAGAATTGTACAGAAGGACTTTTTAACCAGTTATGAATGATTTCTGAAGGATGTTCCTGTCATGGAACACCTTCATACTGTCCTCGTAAATTCTTGAGTTCTCATAAGCGTCGTTCCGGATTTATTTGAATTCATTCAATTGAAGTTTGCATAGCAAGCCCGCGTTGTCCAAATTAAAGTTTAAATTTTTTATAGTCCAGTAGGTTCTATGCTCCAGCGCCACAGGTAGGTGGCAAGCTTTCCCATAGATGAGTTTAAAGGGAGATATTTCAACGAGAGTATTAAAAGCTGTACGGTAAGCCTATAAGGCATCAGTCAAGCAAATCGACTAATCCTTACTGTCAGGGTTAACCTTTTTTCTAGAATTTGTTTAATTTTCCTGTTAAAAATCTTGGCTTTCTCGCTTGTCTGCGGGTGGTATGGAGTGTTCACTTTATGAGAGATGCTATATTTCTTGATTAAGTTCTCAAATGGCCTATTACAAAAGTGTGAACCTCCATCGCTAATGATGGCCCGAGGCTTTTCGAACCAAGAAATGATATTTTCTTTTAAGAATCGAATGACCGTTTTATGATAATTATTCCAGCACGGGATCACTTCAACCCACTTAGTGACATAGTCTAGTGCTAACAAAATGTAAATATTCCTAAAGGATTAGGGGAATGATCCTATAAAATTGATGTCCCAACAATCAAATGCTTCAATGATAAGAATGAGGTTCAGAGGCATCTTATTTTGATGAGACAATCCTCTTAATTTTTGACAATGCTCATAAGCTTTGCAAAACTCATGAGTATCTTTGAACATCATGGGCCAGTAAAATCTGCACTGCAGAATTTCGGCCATAGTCTTTTTAGCAGAAAAGTGACTACCATAGTCCTGAGAATGACAAAAGGAGATGACACTCTGATGTTTATTTTCTGGCACACATCTCCTTAGAATTTGGTCTGGGGTCTGGGCAATATTTAAACAAATAAGGATCATCTTAGAAAACTTATGTACCTCGGCGAAGAATTTTTTTTATCTTGCGCAGTCCAATATGTTGGCGTGAAACCCGTAATAAGATAATTTACAATGTCAGCAAACTAAGGTAGTTGGGAGAGTTTAAACAATTGTTCGTCAGGGAACATATCGTTTATCAGTGTCGGCTCAAGGGAATCAGGGAGGTCAAGTCGCGAAAGGTGGTCAGCCTCTACGTTTTCTACTCATTTTTTTGTCTCGTATTTCAATATCAAATTCTTGGAGTAAGAGGATCCATCTTATCAGGTGGGGCTTGACATTCGTCTTAGAAAAAAGATATTTAAGTGCCGCATGGTCCGTGTAGATGATGATCTTAGATCCGATCAGTTAGGACCTAAATTTGTCTAAAGTGAACATTACGTGTAACGCCCCGTGTTTTCAAGACCCGAGTATATGACCCGTTTCTCAAAAACCCGAGCGTTAACCTCGAAAATTCAGTGTAAATTTGAACCGCTTATCATTAATCAGAGTTAACAGTAACAAAGTTAGAGTAAACCATTCATTGAATAAAAACATTCTAATTATCATAAAATTCCAAATGTAACGCCTATACAGGACTTATACAATCTCAAATAGTAAAGTTCATTAAACGTAAGCAGGAATCTATCAACTAGTGGTGAAGCTCAATATGGGCCGCAGGGACCCCGTCTGACTCCTCAACTACCCGATCTGCTCTAACAACCCAGTGAACAGCATTAGATCGCTCCATACCTGCATCAACTGTTTCGGTTTGATAGCGTCAATAGCTATCGTAGTGAGGAGCACCCTCTAAGATTTCGCACTCAACATTCATAATCCAACATAAATCGCAATATATGAGAAATGGGCATTTTAAACAATACAATTCAAGAATCATGATCATGTATTTAGAATTAAGCTAGTTAACACAATTTTAACATTAAGGGAAAGTAATGAAAACCGTAATGCAAAGGAACGTATCAGATAGTTAAAACAGCCAATCTTACGACCTCCATAAAATGACTAGAAAATCAAGCTTCAAACGTCTGCTTCACCCGAAAATTATATCGTATGTGAACACCGCAAGATAGCTAGAAAATCGCTAAGCGAACACGTACTCCACCCAAAAATCATGGTACGACTGAACACCGCAAGATGAAGAGACAAGAAACATACAAACTCTAGACCACCTGAAAATCGTGTCGTATGTGAACATCGTAAGATGGCTAAAAAATCGTTAAGCGAATACCTGCTCCACCTGAAAATTACAGTACAACCGAACACCGCAAGATGGCTAGCAATCCGATATGCAAAACTCTACTTCACCCAAAAAATTATATCGTATGTGAACACCGCAAGATGGCTAGAAAATCACTAAACGAACACCCACTCCACTTGAAAATCATCATACGATTGAATGCCACAAAATGAAGAGAGAATCAACTAGCCACAAAAGGTACCAATGTTCCCTCACAGCCATCAAGGGCAAATTAACGGTCTAAGCCACATGGAGTATTATGCGGTCCAATTCATGTAAGGCAAAGTGTGGCCCAAGCTATAAGGCAGGTGTGTGATCAAGCCCTCATAAGTTAAATAGGGCCCGCAAGATGGTAAGTCTTTAACATGTTACATCCAATCCATAAGATAATCACAAACAATAACATTTGGTTAATTAGCAAACTCTACAACATGTGGCATCCGAATCATTCATGTTACTAGCATTAAGGAGACAACATTCATACGTTACATAAGCCAATCATGCACCATATTTGCATATTCATGTAATGAAATAAGTAAACTATATGATTTAGAGTTACTAACTACGTAGAGTTAAAGCATTGTTCATGTCCAGGTTGGTGAATTTAAGTGGGCAGTTCAAAGGGTAAGTCCTCACCTTGTGAATAAATCACCCGCACTCAATCTAGTGTAGAGTCGCGGTGAGATTAGAAGTGGAATTGGAGAGGATGAGCTCCTAAATTCGAACAAGGATATTAATGAAAATTATTAAATTCTAATTGGAATAACGATGGAAGTTTTGAGAGACATATACCCAAATGATTTGGTTCTAACTCGCCTTAACCAAATTCCAAAATCTAATTGAGATGTTGGAAAACTTCTAATTCCTTTTCCAGAGTAAATCTCGTCTTGCAAGCTCGATTTGTGCTTGACTCGGTTCTAAACTGAGTCAACTTAGAACTCTCCTTCCTTCCTTCCTTTCTTCCGTTTATTCTCTCTTTTACTCCCTCACACTCACCTTTTGCTGGAATATCCAGCTAGGCCTGGACCAGGTCCAAACTCAACCTGACTCGGCTGGACTCAGTTTCAATCGAGTCGACTCGACCTCCTCTTCCTTCTTCCTCTCTTTCTTTCTCTCACATTTACACATACACTCTCTCTCTCTCTCTCTCTCTCTCTCTCTCTCTCTCTCTCTCTCTCTTCTTCTTCTTCTTCTTCTTCTTCTTCTTCTTCTTCCTCCCTTCTCTCTCCCCCCCTTTATTTTAAAATGCTGGAATGTCCAGCAGCATCTGAGGCCCAAACCCAACTCGACTCGCTGGACTCGGTTTCGACCAGGTAACAGCCTTCCCTCTCTCTTTTCTTCCCTTTTTCTTCTTCCTTTCTTCCCTCTACCTTCTCTCCACTTTCTTCTTCTTCCTCTTTGGACAGGGAAAGAACCCCGACTCGACCCGCGACCTGACCCGACTCATAAAGGTGCGGCAGCACAGCCACACCACCCTCTCTCTCTCTCCCGTTCTCTTTCTCCCTGTCTTCCCTCTTTATCTCTAACTTCTTCTAGTTCTTTCTTGCCCTATTCTGACCACAACTTTGGAATCACTCAGCCTGACTGAGCCGATCCAACTCAGTGGCAAAGGGAAAAAACGACGGAGGAGAGGGCGGCCGTTAATGGTGGACTCTCTCCCATTGCTTCTCCCTTCAATATGACAGCGTGGGACAGTTCGTAGGGACCCTAGGGAGCTTATGGATAAGCTCTCTTGAAGCTCTAAGAAGGTTTGGGTGGTGGGTTCGGAAGTGGAAGAAAATGGCCGATTCTCAAGCCGCCGCAAGAGTGGAGGAGGATCTGCTGTTGCTGCTCGATATGGGGTCTTTTTATGGCTCAACCTAGCTCCTAGAGCCGTTGTATGAGGATTAAACGGCCTGGATTGGGTTTGTTTTACAACAGTACCCGAATATTGTTGGCAACAGAAAACTGACAGTGGTTTTCTCTTTCTGATATTGAGGGAGTGACGCCATAGGTTGGACGGTAGAGATTACCTTGCTTTGGATGGTCCAGATCCGCCCTTGTAGGCTCACGTGGATCGCCAAATCGCAGCGGAATGGAATTTCTATTTTTGGGAATCCTGTGTTTGCAGGACCTGTTTGCGTCGGCCCTCGTGTGTGTAGGTGCACTCCAGCAGGTGGATCGACCATGGTTTTGATAATCTTCGGACCCTTTACAATATAGACGGTTCAGATAGTGAGAATGACCTATGATGGTGGGCCACAGATCAATGCACGGTGCCAGCTGTTTCAAACAACGTTGGAGGGAACGCTGGAGAGAAATCTCCATTTCGGGAGATATCGGGTCAAACCCGATTTGACTGGGTTTCCAGTCCAGTGCACGGCGGTTGTGCATCTGCTTTGCACCTGCATCATGTGAAGTGGGGTCCGCCACGATGATTTCAGTAAATCCACTCCGTTCATCTGTTTTCTCAACCCCTATTAGCACCCAGCCCAAAGAACGAGGCAGATCCCATGCTTAAGTAGGCCATATCAACTGAAATATGGCCATTTAGTATCAATTATCATTGATCAGATGGAGATCCGGGATCCACACTCACAATCAGGGTCGTTCATCTAACTGGCGAGCCTATCAGGGCCACTATCTATTTTAGATTATATAATAAATAAATAAATATTTATTTAGTATAATAATTTAATAGTTATAGATAAGTATTTATTTACAATTATTAATATTTATGATATATTTTTGTAATTATATATGCATATATTAGTATAACAAAGTTAATATTAAGAGATATATATATATATATATATATATATATATATATATATATATATATATATATATATATATATATATTTTATATAGTATAATACGTTAGTATATAGTTAAAATTATAAAATGTAAATGTTAATTAATATACATTGATTATATAGTAATGTGTTGGTATATAATTTGTTTTATATATAGTTTAAATAATATACATAATTTAACTAATTTAAGTAACATACGTATTGTTACAAATAATTATAAAATTATTTTATATTATAATATACGCACACACGCACACACAATTATATCTCATTTAAAATGAATTATTTGGTCATCTTGGTAACACTCGAGTATTGAAAAGTACGGGATGTTACATTACGACTAAGAGTTCCTTCTCCGTAGTAGAGTAGTTCACTTGAGCAAAATTTAGAGTTATACTTGTATAGTGAATAATGTAGGGCTTCTTTTCTTTTCTCTGGCCTAACACTGCCCCAATAGCATAGTCAGATACATCGCACATAATCTTAGAAAAGATGCTCTAATCGGGTGGCTGCATGATAGGTGTGGTATTTACTATGCCCTTGAGCTTAGTGAAAGCTTCTTGGCATTGTTCAGTTCACTCGTATGGTACATCCTTTTGAAGTAGATTATATAAAGGATGAGAGAGATGACTAAAGTCATTTATGAATCGTATATAGAATTTGGCGTGTCTTAGGAAGGATTGCACGTCACGTACACTTTTCGGTGGAGGTAGGTTAAAGATAAGATTAATTTTTGCCTTGTCTACCTCAATCTCCTTGGACGAAATTATGTGTCCAAGCACAATTCCCTTACTAACCATAAAATGACATTTCTCTCAATTCAGAACCAAATTATTTTTCTCGCATCGCTTCAGCACATATTTAAGATTTTTCAAACACTTATTGAAGGATGGACCAAAGACAGAGAAGTTGTCCATGAAGACCTCTAAATATTGCCACGCCATGTCAGAAAAAATATTCAACATGCATCGCTGAAAAGCGGTGGGGGCATTACATAGTCCGAATGACATCATTTGTTAAGCAAAAGTGCCAAAGAGACATGTGAATGTTGTCTTCTTTTGATTTTCAAGGGTCATCTCTATCTGATTGTAGCCCGAATATTCGTCAAAGAAGCAATAGTAAGAGTGACTGGCTAGCCTTTCCAAAATTTTATCAATGAAAGACAAAGGAAAGTGGTCATTTCTTATGACTGTATTCAACTTCCTGTAGTCAATGCACATTCTCCAACCAGTAGTAACTCTAGTTGGCACGAGTTCATTGTCGGCATTGGCTACGATGGTGATTCTGGACTTCTTAGGAACTACCTGAGTTGGACTCATCCATTGACTGTCAGATATAGGGTATATGAAACCCATATCCAACAACTTAATTACCTCAGCCTCAACCACTTCTTTCATATTTGGATTAAGTCGACGTTGTGATTGTCGAGAAGTTTTCGCATTATCCTCAAGATGGATGCAGTGAGTAAAAGTTAAAGGGTCAATTCCCTTGAGGTCCACAATCGATCATCCAAGAGCTCCTTTATGTTTAGTGAGAGTGAAAATGAGCACACTCTCTTGTTCTTTCTCAAGATGGGAAGAGATCACCACGAGGTATGTCTTATCTTGACCTAAATAGACATATTTAAGATTTGTAGGTAAAGGTTTTAGGTTAAGCTTCGATGCTTTAAGGTTAAACGGTAGAGGCACTACATAGGTTTGGGGTAATTTTTCAAATTGTGGCATCCACCAGTTAACTTCAAGTACCGGCGTAGCATTAAACAAGGCATCCATCTCCTTAATCATATCATCATCTAAATCAGGGGAGTGGGCCAAGCACGTCTCTAAAGTGTCAGAGTATAGAGTCAAGAATGCTTTATCTTCCATGAAAGAATCGATCATGTTAATGTGGTGAGTATTGTCATCATCCTCTAGCTATTTGTTCATGTTGGAAAAGATGGTGAGCTCTAATATCATATTTCTGAAAGATAAATTCATAATTCCATTCCTACAATTAATGATAGCATTTGATGTAGCAAGGAATGAGCAACCAAGAATAACAGGTATTTGAGTACTCACATCTATGATGAGTTGAGTATCCAGGACAATAAAATCCACTGGATGGTAAAATTTATTAACTTGGAGTAACACATCCTCAGTCATCCCTCTTGGTACATGAACTAAGTGATCAACAAGTTGTAATGTGGTCCAAGTAAGTTTTAATTCACCTAGACCCAATTATTTGTAAACTAAGTAAGGGATCAGATTTACACTCGCCCTCAAGTCAAGAAGTGCGTGCTCAATCTGGTGGTTCCCAATTACACAAGTGATAGTTGGGCTACCGGAATCTTTGTATTTTTGTGTCATATCTTGTATGAGGATGTCACTTACCTTTTCTGTCAAAAAGATTTTCTTTTATATGTTTTTTCATCTTTTCGTTGTACATAAATCTTTAAAAAATTTAGCATATGAAGGGATTTGTTTAACGACATCCAGTAGAGGGATAATACTTGCTTAAGCACCTCTATAATATCCTGAGAGTTAGAGAGAGGTTTTAGTGCAATCAACCGTTGAGGGAATGACGTAATCGGCTTACTTTGAGGTTCTAGTTCTAACCCATGTGGAGCATTACTAGGTCTATCATTCTCATCTATTTTCGGGTCCTTAGGCTTTTCAGCCCTCACTGGAATAGATTTGTCAATTGTCTTCCCACTTCTAAGAGTGGTTATAGACTTAGACCGCTCCATCTATTTTGAAGAGCTTGGGTCACTGATTTCATATTATTGTTTTGTGTTAGGGAGAGGCTGAGCCAGAAGGATCCCTTTCTCCCCAATTAAAATTTTGTTTCAAGACCTTATATGGCCTTTGTAAGGTTTTGAAAGGCTTACAGCATACCCTGATTAAGCCCTTGGTTTTGTTTATGTTTTAAGACCAGATCCCCTCGAGGTTTCCTTTGATTTAGAAATTGGTTAAGGATCCCTTGAGGAGTAGCCGTTTGTCCATTCCTCCAACTGAAGTTTGGATGATTCCTCCAGCTTAAGTTATATATATTTGAGGTGGGTCCACTAAAAGGTTTTTGATAGTTGTTTACGACATTTGATTGCTCATTCGATATCTCTTGAAAAGCATGAATTTTTGGGTAATTCTTAGTTGTATGTATGTTACAAGAACAAATACCACAAATAACATCCGTAGTCTTTTCAGGTTCCATCTTCTTAAGTTCCATGGCTATGACTCTTCTTGTGAGTTTGACCACTCTTGCATTTATATCATCTTCCTCATTTAGAACATAAATTTCTCCCCATTTCCTTTGATTGAGTAAGCTTAGAAGTGGTAATTCTTGAAGAGGTATCCCATGATTACACGTTTTTAGCAAGTTTATCAAAATAATCCCACGCATCATTGGCTTCCTTATTCATAAATTCCCTATTACACATCATCTCCACAAATTGGTGCATAGGTGAGGTCAATCCCTCATAGAAAAAGGTTATTATACGCCATGTTTCATAGCCATGTTATGGACATGAATTTATGAGATCCTTAAATCGCTCCTAACATTGGAAGAAGGTCTTATCCTCTTTTTGCCCAAAATTCATGATTTCTTTCCTTAGAGCCTGTTTAATTTTCTAAGGTAAACGTACTTGCATTGTAAATAGGTAATAATTATTTCCATGGGTAATTACTGCATCATTTTCGAGGATTGATTTGACTCTTACTTTTTCAATGCTAAAATCAAGGATGCTGCCAAATATTTGTGGGGCCCACCGTGATTTATGTGGATTATCCACATTGTCCATCCGTTATGCCAACTGAATTTAGGGCATGACCCAAAAAATGAGCCGGATTTAAATTTCAATTGGACCACACCGTAGGAAAAAGGGAATCGAACACCCAACATTAAAAACTTCTTGGGGCCACTATTTACTTTGGTATGGGCCACTTCAATGTTGGATCTACCTCATTTTTTGGCTCATACCTCAAAATGTCACAGTAAAGCAGATGGACAACGCAGATATGTCATATACATCATGGCGGGGCCCATAAATTTTAGTTAATCCTTTTGGACCGTTTTCCCAAGCAGAAGTATCTACCTATTTCCAAACAGGGTGAAATTGTAATAAGCAGATATTTACAGGACATTTACAATGAATTTGAAAAATCAAACAGGCCCTTAAGGTATTAGTTTTATGATAGGGGAAGAACTTTTTAAGGAACTCTCTTGTCATCTCAGCCTACGTGCCAGTGGACCTTAGTCTTAAGGAATGTAACCACGACTTAGCCTTTTCTTTCAAAGAGAAAGGAAATAATTTCAGTCTAACTGTGTCCTTAGACACGTTTGAGAAGTTTAATGTAGATATTATCTCATCGAACTCTTTTATATGCAAGTATGGACTTTCAGATTCTATTCCATGAAACTTAGGGAGGAGTTGAATTATCCCTAATTTAATATCCACGGTTCCTGCATTCAATGGAAATATCATGCAGGAAGGTGTACTCACCCCCGCCAGTTGTAAATAATCTTGTAGAGTACGAGGTGGGGGTGTATTATGCACCTCATTTTCATCTTGAACTTACTCAACTGGTAGTTGAGGTTGAGTTGCAGCCATCACTTCAATTATTTGAGAGGATCTGAAATGGTGTCTAATCTTATGATGGATAGGCAACCTTTAGACTAATCCTCCTTCACTCAAAGGACGGAGGGTGTTGTCACGAACCCACTTGGGCATGAAACACTCTCATCCCTCAAGTAACTAAATAATTAAACCTAAAAAGAAAATTAGAAAAACTAAAAACAAATAAGAGATCTAAAAAAAAAGATAAGAGAGAGGGTTGGAACAAAATTACCAAATAAGAGTTGCTATGTTAGGATCCTACAAAACAGAAAACAATGTTAGTTTCTAAAAATAATTTCAGAAAAAATCCTAACCTAAAAACATAGCAGGAAAATAAATCCTAATCTTAACCTAATTCTAATACCAATTAATTCTAGAAAAACATAGTCGTAGTCCCCGACAACGACGCCAAAAACTTGTTCACAACCCCAAGTGTAGGGTCGCGAGTAGTAATAACTCCGTAAGACTGAGGTCGAATCCACAGGGACTAAACTTGTACGTATTCTGAAAATTCCTAGAACTAGAAATAGAAAAAAATCTAAATTGAAATCTTAATAATTGAGAGTAACAGTGAATAATGTTGATTAAAACTTATGAATCTAAAGGTAGGAACTAGGGTGCCAAGGATCCACTTGTAGCTATCATGATGCTACCTTACTTGATTCAAGGAACATAATTGGACTTGGAGTCCTATCCTATCTAATTGGAAGATAAAATAATTTAAATCAAATTTAAACTTTTCATTGACCTAATTCTTAATAGAGGAGAATTATGATAATTGGAAAGATTCCATCACCATACTATGCCCAGGCGACGATAATGAATAATGGGATTTATTAATTCCACTATCTCAAAATAGGAGAAGAAGATATCCAAAGCTATCATAACATCTATTGTAATTTGAGTCACAATAGATCATAGAAAACTGAAAATATTCCCTTAATATCAAATTAGAAATCAATGAAGTTCAATAAGAATAAGGATCAAAGCAAAATAAACATCTAAACATACTACAAGCTTCACCTCTTAGTCCTAGCTAAGAGGTTTAGCCAACTATAGAAATGATTGAAACTAAATCTCTTAAACAAAGCATGAAAAATAAGCTAGGGAAGAAGAAAAACTCTTTAGCGCCTACTCCACATTTGTGTATGCTCCTTGAGACCTTTTCAAACCCTAAAAAATGCTTTGGAGCATCATAGAGAGTTTTATTTATAGTTGTGAAATTCTGATTTTCGCACTGAGTTGGAAAAATTTAGAAACCGTATCAAATTTACGCACTCTGCGCAGTTTTCCAAAATAGATTCAGAGTTTAAACCACCTCAAATTTACGAACTTTACGCAGTTTCTCAAAAATAAACTAAGAGTTTCAGAATATACTTTTTGAGGACAATTTAAGGAATATGTTTGTTTTCAGGACATTTTCAAGATTCATTTTCTTCACTTCAAATTTTGATTCTCTTCATTCCTCACTTGGTTTTCTTAGATGTTTGGCATGTGAATTCTTCATTAATGACTTTCAAAACTCCAAATCTTTATTTAGTAATCTTTTGAGTATAAATCTTCCTTTTGGCATCAATTTCACCTTAAGCTCTCGAAATCGCCTCGCACATGAAAGCATGCATAATTAAATTGATTAAGCACTATCATGTTTATAAAACTAAGGTATAAATAGGGAAAATATGTAATATTTCACACTCAATAGATCACGCCGTCCAATCCCCATGCTCACCAAATTTTATAAGATCTTTCATTTATGCTCGATTTCACGTTTTTTTACGGCCGAAACCCGATGATTTTGGGTTGGATTCTTCATCCCCTGATAGGTAAGAGGCTTCCTAGTTATCCTTCTACCTCTTTCTTTCATTTCTTACATTTTTTGAGCCATTATGGTTATAAACCTCCTTTCGTTTCCATCGATTCTCTAAAACCCTAATGCTAGAGTTAAGTATGTTAAGATTTTCGGTCATAATTGTCGATTGGAGCGGCCCATACTCTTGCGGGATACGTAATCAGGCTCGACTCCGTCAGGGTTCCGGTTGTGTGTCGATTCCGGGTCTCGATTTGTCAATCGAGTTGATGGATCATTCCAATCGAGTTAGTAAGCTATAATTCATCATTTAATGTTTAATTAGGAATAAATCCACATCATTAATGATAGTCTTGTACTTTAATTTAGGTTTGGAGTGTTTTCCCTAAATTTTTGACATTAGGGCTACATCTAAGTCAAGGATTTCAATCTAAGGTGAAGATCTACCATCAAGTTTCTACTTAGCATTTTAGAACAAATAAATGTGTCTGTTTATTATTTAATTGGGAACATGTTTGATTATGCTTGAATGACATGAACCTCTTAATATTAAAATTCTTTAATGTTGAATGCTTAAAAATGCTAATATAATTGAATTGTATTGTTGTGGTGGATTGAGTCTCGCAAATTATTTAAATATGCGAATAACCCATTTTAGAGAGTCTATCCCAGGCTTATATGGGTGATCGAAGTTGAATACTGACGACCGATAATAGTTAGAGCTACAGGGATGCGTACGCAATATCGGTTTGCTCGGGGTCCTCTGTAGTCAACCGCATTAGTCTAATGCACACTCGATCATCCTTGTGCTTGATGATTGTATAACATTCAATAGAATCTAGGATACCACCATTACTATTGATTTGGTATATTAATAACCATTAGTGTGTTATGATCTCTAAAGACTTATGAGCCAAGCATGGTGGTATGAGACATCGTGTTCGAGTTGTTGGCTTATGCTGGGGTGACGAGCCTCCCCATAGTGACCATTGAGCATCAATAGAGGTAATAGGATATTGTTCAAACAGCCCCCGTCAAATTACTCGGTCAATGGTTCTGTGCTAGAGTACTGTTCGAAAGATTATGTGTGAATGGAATTAGGTGATGAGTCATTTCCTTTGTATTGGTTTAGTTTTGAGTGAAAAGCCCGCACCTCTGAATAAATTGTGTCATACTCGGTGTTGGGTGACGACCAGTACTGTGTTGATACCTTAATTTGGATCAAAGGACACTATGAGGAGCCATCACGTGCCACAACAAACCACGTGATTCGGATAATGACTCATGATATAACGACAGTATCCCAGCTTTGCCAACTTGTTATATGAACTGATACTAATAATCACTTGGGTAATCGTGTATTAGAATATGATGCTGTGATTTGACGTTGGAGTCACTTGTAGGGAGTGTTGGTATTTGTAAAATAGGCGTTAAAGTCGCTTGTGAGGGAGTGCTAGATTGTAAAGAATATGCATCATTACATCATAATATTAATATACTTATCAACTACATTAGTAAACTGTTTGTTTGTTATGTCATCATTACTTGTGCTTGGTTGTGTTGATAACATATGTAATTTCTTATTATCTGTGCGTTAAAGGTAACATGCTTGAGTATATTACATGTATGAATATGTATTTGTTGTGAACTTTCTAATCACTAAAATGTCCTAAGTAACAATCTTGGGGGTATTTCTTTACCAGAGTAGGAGGTCGTTGCGCACTATAAATAAATTGTTGGGATACTGTTTGGAAAACCTACGTTATCAAGTTCTCTATCATGTTCATGCTAGAAGCTAGACTAGCTATTGTAGGGTTCTATTGTAGGTGGGTAGGTTTGTTGTATGGGTGAATTGGGATTAGGATCTGACAAATCTCCCTGGATTGACAAGTTGGATTGTGTGCATGTTTGGATGATGCTTAGATAGGCAGGTTTTACAAGGTGTTAGACCCCTTGCTATCTTATGGGTGTAATGATTGCAGGATAGAAGATCTCTCTCTTGTTTGTTATCCCCCCCCCCCCCCCTCCTTTTTTTTTTTTCAAAAATGGGAGGAAAATTCAGTTAATTATAAATATGAATGTAAAGAGGGACCAATGCAAGACTAGAACGTTGGATGTAAAGACATGAATGTTAAAGGACTAGTACGAGATTGGAATGCTGAATGTAAAGAAAGGAATTTAAACTATGCTAGTAGATACAGAATAACATGATATTGGAAGTTCGGATGAATCCCCTATTTAATGTACAACTTGGTGGTTCAAGTCGGGCCTTTGGCTATGTGCTATTCCCAAGCAGAGTCACCATTCTGTGGACACTGGCAGGAGATTTTCCCCGAAGCTTGCCACTAGGAGTCCGATGTTGGACTGTCTGATAGATACATATGTGGTGATAGATATAAAACTAGAATTTATTTAGATTTCTTATGTGATAGGATATAGATACCCAACAAGCCACAGAGCATGCGTCTTACATAAACCTAAATAATACTGTATGCTTAGTTGATACAGGCAATAGCATGTGAAGGCCCATATCTGAAGTCTATCCAGATCAGGTGAAACTTATAACCAAGACCTCCATACTTGAACCTTGCGGAGGGGTTAAGAAGAGAGGATATAATTTCTTAGGTGCTTGGTTGATACGGGCAATAGCATATGAAGGCCTAGATCTGAAGTCTATTCAGATCCAGTGAAAGCCATAGCTAAGACCTCCATACCTGAATCTCGAGGAGGGGTTGAGAAGAGAAGCTTAATAATTATATGTATACTTTTTGTAATATCTCATGCAACCTAATCATCTCCATGTATTGATCAGAGTTGCCACTAGCTAAAATGAAGACTCTAGAATCCATAGTTGATTAAAATTCATGGAATCACCTAGAGATCGAAAAAATTGAAGAATTTCTGCTTCGAGTAACTCTTGGATAGATCTGCACCCTGGATTCCAGGTAAGGGCATCGAATATAGAAAATGAAGATGCTAGGCACCCTTTTAACACCCGTTTCAAATACAGGATTTACTTTGCTATGTTGTACACTTTCAAAGGAGATTCAAGTAACTAGTAAAATACTAAGATTTAAATGTCTAAACTACAAAAGATAGATGGAAAACGGAAATGAAATAGTAAAAAGTTTTTTCTGATGGAAATATGGAAAAGAAAAATAACACAGTTTTTGGTTACTCATTTAAGTCACATTTTTTGTATTTTCTAATACAGAAAACCTTCAAGAGAGGCAACCGTAGAGTATACTTCACGTGATGTAAGAGCATAATCTACTGCCCCAGGAATTTAAAGCAACGTGGTTCCAATAGACAAACTAGAAAAAAATAGACTGAAAATATGTATTTGGTTTGTAAAAATTCTCCCTTTTTTGCTTCTTTTTTTTTCCCCTCGGTTTAAAGGCAAGAAATACTTTTATAGACGTTTTAGGCAATCAGGTTCGGATCCTATAAACCACAGGCTCAGCTTCAAAATTAGGTTCATTTGAACTAGACCATCACATGGGTCATGGACGGGTGTAGATCACCAATTTGCATGAGGGCCGTACGAGCCAAGCCATCGTGTAAGCAAGCAATTGAATGCCCAAAACCCGCCGGCACATTTTTATGCCGAGACGGTGGTGCTCTCACTGCATCTGCACAAACGCGGTGGTGCTCCCACTGCAACACCGCATTCGCAAAAAAGTGGTGGCTTTGACGTGGGGGTGTCTACAGTGACTAGAGCTATTAAAAACTCCGGATCCCTGTACAGACAAGTTGAGGTTTTGCTGGTTACTTAACTTGTTAGCTACTAGAGAAAAAGCTCTGGTAATCCGGCGGACTGTGATGGTTGATGCCAGCCCTAAGAAATTCTACACGTGCTATAAATCAAACCATCCAAATACCAGTCCATAATTTTGGAGGATCATAGACTATAAGTTGCACTGATTGGATTTGACAATTGGTGGACATTTAATCAAAAGCTTAAATTAAAAACATCCATTCTGTCTGAACTTAACAGAAAAAAAATCCATCGATCAAAGTTCAGGATTGGCAAATTGATAGTATTTTGAGTCCATGGCATATATAGACGGTTTTATTTAAGTTAAAATATGCCAAGTTTACAAATTAGGAGTTCCTGAGTATCAATTACAAACTCCAGCAGAGTACCAGGTAAGTCCACTTCAGTTTTAACACAACATGCCAAAAACAAAGTACAATTTTGATTAGTAGTCAACTGATCACCAATTTTTCTACTTGCAAAAATCCAAAAATATAAAA
Source organism: Magnolia sinica (assembly GCF_029962835.1). Classification (NCBI taxonomy): domain Eukaryota; kingdom Viridiplantae; phylum Streptophyta; class Magnoliopsida; order Magnoliales; family Magnoliaceae; genus Magnolia; species Magnolia sinica. Next base: position 86,147,596 of record NC_080575.1, on the reverse strand, counting down.
ATAAAAAAAGAATAATAAAAAAAAGAAAAAAGAAAAAGAAAAACCATTTAACGAATTAACTGCACACATTATGTGTACTAAAAAAACCCATGCCCCAAAGTCCATGCCGGTCCACCCACGTCGTCGTGGCTTACGCGTATGTTGAATATGAAGTCTGGTCATTTCATTGTAATAATCTCCATGGGTGCAAATGACTCGAGTAATGGTAGCATGTCCATATATAAAGTAGCACCGGTTGGAATCACGGCTCTAAATATTAATTTAGATGGTTTTGTAACTTTTTAAAGTTGACCCGACAATGACCCTATCTAGACCGGACTTTTAAACAGGTGAACAGTTACTTTAGACCAGCCAACAAATGGAAGCTAAGATCGTGTCCAGGCCCCACCTAGACCGACCCCTGAGGTGCCCACTATGATGTATGAGTTTTATCCACACCATCCATCCATTTCGCCAAATCATTTTAGAGTATGAGCTCAAAAAAGAGGTGAATTGGACACGGATTCTTGCAAAAGCCTTTCGGAGGAAGTTCCTGCGCTGGAAACATAGGTGGGGCCCACCATGGTGTTTGTGAGAAATCAGTTCTGTTCATCTGTTTTTTGAGTTCATTTTAGAACTTGAGACCAAAGGTGAGAAGGATCAAAGACTCGGATGGGCCGCACTAAAGGAAAAGATGCGTAGAGAAATTCCTAACATTGAAACCTTCCCAGGTCGATAGTGATGTTTATATGCCAACCATACTGCTCATGACGTCATTCGTACTAGGATATACTGAAAACAAAAATATTATCCTGATTCTAAACTTCTGTGGCCCATGAATATTTCGACTATGGATGTTTAATACCCGTGTTTTCAGCCGACTTAAGTATTGGATCCTGCTCATTTTTTGCCTTAGGTCTTAAAATGAGGTTAAAAAATAGATGAACAGGCTGGATTTCTCACAAATATCACAGTGGCTCCACCTAAGTTCCTAAGGTAGGAGCTTCCTGCTAAGTCTACCACACCATAGGAAGCAGCGTACCCACAATTGAAACCTTCCCAGGGCCATCCAACCTGCTCAAAGGTCTGCATGATAAAGGAAAAATAAAAATATCCACTTGATCCGAACATCTGGTCCCAAGAAGTTTTTAATGATGGGTGATCAATCTCCACTGCGTGTGGTCCACTTGAGTCTTGAATCTGCCGCATTTTTGGGCTGACCCAAAGTCTATGCCGGTCCACCCACGTCAAAGCTCACGCGTACGTTGAATCTGAAGTCTGGTCACTTGGTTGTAATCATCTATGGGTGTGAATGATTCGGGTGATGATAACAAGTTTGCATGTGAACTAGCACTTGTTAGGGCCTATAAATTGAAAGGTTCTGCAACTTTTTGAGGTTGACCCGACAATGCGTCTTTCTAGACCAGACTTTTAAACGAGTCAACATGTACCTTAGACCAGCCAACAAGCGGAAGGGGATTGCGTGCTGCACCTGCTGGATGGACTTCGTCCACGGAAGGGCTCTGTGGTGCCCACCGTGATGTGTGGGTTTCATCCACTCTATCCATCCATTTTGCCAAATTTATTTTAGGTTATGAGCCCAATAAAAAGCTGGATCCAAAGCTCAAGTGGACGACACCACAGGAAGCAGCGCTGAATGACAGAAACCATCGAAACCTTCCTAAGACGCACCGTGATGTTTATTTGCCATCAAACCTGCTCATAAGGTAGACCTGGATAAAGGGAAAACAGAAATATTAACTTAAGCAAAACTCATGCAGTTCCCAAGAAGCTTTTAATAATGGGTGTTCAATCCTCAATGTGTGGCCCACTTAAGCCTTGTCTGTCTCATTTTTGGGCTCATACCCTTAAATGTGGATGTACAGTGTAGATAAAACCCTTACTCCACGGTTGGCCACACAGAGCCCTGGAAGAGTGGATGCAGGATGCAAATCGCTTCCCCAGCAAACGGACTCATTCGGATCCGACTGGTACTTTTTTTTTTTTATTTAAAATTTTTGTTATTTTATTGTTTTTTATTTTTTATTACACACGCACACACACCCCACACACTCACGCTGGTGGAATTTCACCACCTATAGGTACTCGAACCCGACTGGTACTTAAAAATAAGCTAATTTAATTAATTAAAAATTTAATTGAAAATATAAAAGCTGGAGTTGGTGATAGGTCGGGTTCAGGTTGGGCCGCGGTCAATCCAACCCAACCCATCCATTAATTCAGCTGAGAATTTTATCCTATACCAAACAGCTAAAAATTTGCTAGGCTGAGCCCAGGTCCGCCAGTCCATTGTAGGGGGTCCCCAGCCTAACCCTCACATTGCAGTGCTGTTACACAGAACTGCTTGTGGAGAGAAGAAGGAAAACAGAGACTAGACCTGGACAAAGGAGTGCAAGCGGCATTCCCCCATTTCAAAGCCTAGCTAGGGTCTTCACCACTGTTCTTGAAACCTGTGCAAGGGGAATAACTATTATTATACTTGGTCATCTCACCAATAACAGTAAACTCGGCCTTAATTGGGGAAGATGGGGGTGCTCAACGGCCTGTTTATTGTGTAAGCAGAGCAATAGTTGATGCCAAGATACACTACCCTGAGATTGAGAAGTTAGTCCTAGCTTTGGTCATGTCATCCAGACGTCTCAAGCCATAATTCTAAGCCCACATTATCATCGTCCCATCCAATCAACCCCTTCAATAATTGCTATAAAAGCCTGAAGCTTCAGGTCAGTTCACTAAGTATGCAATCGAGCTTGGTGAGTTCGACATAAGATATCAACCTCGGATGACCATCAAGGAATAGACTATCACCAATGTCATCGTAGAGTCCATCCATTCGCCGCGTATTCCCCCCTATATGAGGGGAAAGACCAAAGCCCGACAATACCAATGTGGACCCTCAATGTAGATGGGTCCTCATGTGCACAAGGGAGAAGAGCGAGGATAATTTTGACATCTCCTGACTAGATCAAGATTGAGTATCCGTTGTGATTTAGCTTCCAAGCTTCCAACTATGAGGCCGAGTACAAGACACTCTTAGCAAGCCTATGATTAGCCAAGGCAATGAGAGCACATAAGCTAAAAATCTACAGTGACTTGCAGTTATTGGTCAACCAAGTGACCAAGAAATACCAAGCCAAAGGCGAGAAGATGATCGCCTACTTGAGTAGAGTTTGTGGTTTGCTCGAGAAATTTGAAGGATACGAGATCGTATAAGTCCAGAGATTTGAGCATTCAAACACAGATTCCCCGGCCAAGTTGGCCTCGACCATCGATGTCGACCTCGCAAGAACCGTTTCGATAGAGTTCTTGTTGGAACCAAGCATTAGTCAACCCAAGCTGAAAAATCCCTCCTAGTTAGCAATGGGCTAAGCGAGATGGACCCGATCATCTGTTACCTGTAACAAGGCAAGCTGCCAGATGACAAGCTCGAAGTATAGAAAATCAAGTGCCGGTCTGTTCAATATACCATACTGGGAGGCGTCTTGTATAAGAAATAGTTCTCATTACCCTACTTGAGGTGCCTATGACTAGAAGAAGCCGAATACATCCTAAGAGAAATTCATGAAGGGGTTTGTGGAAATCAGTTAAAAGGGAGAATATTGACACATAAAGCAATCCGACAAGAATACTACTGGGCCACCATGCACAAGGATGCCAATCAATTCACAAGAAAATGCGACAAGTGTTAGTGGTTCATGGCGGTGCCATGAAAACCACCTGAGCAATTAACACCAAAGAGTAGTCTTTAGCCCTTCACTTGGTAGGGGTTGACACCATCAGTCCCTTGCCCAGAAGTAAGGGACAGACCAAGTTCGCCATTGTCTCTATCGACTACTTCACAGAGTGGGTTGAGACCAAGCCTTTAGCTCGAATCACTGACCAGAAGATGATTGACTTCATTTTGAAATCCATCATCTTGAGATTTGGTATACCCCACACCATCGTCGCTGACAATGACAAATAGTTCGACAATGCTAGATTCCAAGGTTTGTGCAAGTAGCTCGGTATTTGTAATGTCGTTGCCTCACCTTGGCACACTCAAGCCAATAGTCAAGTGTAAGTAGTCAACAAAATCATCAAGGGCCACTCTAAGACTTAACTCGAGAGGTTCAAGGGGACATGGACAGAAGAATTGCCGCACGTCTTATGAGCCTATTGAACTATAGCTCAGACAACTACCAGGGAAACACCCTTCTCACTAGTCTTAGGTGTCGAGTTAGTGATTCTAGTTGAGGTTGGAATGTCCTAGTGTCGAATCGAGCTGTTCATGCCAGTAGAAAATGAAGGTCAAATGTTGCTAAGTCTCGACCTACTCGAAGAACTTAGAGATAGTGCACAAGTGAAGGTCATTGCCTATCAACAGAGAGTTATTCGGTAATACCATCTAACAATGAAGCAAAGAAGCTTCAGAGAGGGGGATTGGTACTTCGATAAGTCTCCCTAAGCACAAAAGAGGGATCGAGTTGGGAATGACCCTATAACGTCACCCGTATAGTTAGACCAGGGACATACTGGTTAGAAGACTTAGAAGGATGAGCTCTGCTCCATCATTAAAATATAAAAAACCCAAAGATCTACTATTAATAAAGACTAATCGGGTCAAGCTTTACAAACGCTTCAGGCGTTCAATTTTTGACTAACACATTAGGTGTTAGCCATGTGTAATGATTTTTCATAAATCAAGTATCTTTTTTCCTACATTGTCGACCATTCTATTGTCTCTAAGTGACAAGTGCAGTTGTTAAAGAGACGAGGAAAGGGTAAGGCCAGAGCAGGCACCCTTCGACTACGAAAGACTTGGTAGTTATTATCCTGAGCGGACAAAAGAGCCGAGGTGAGGGAAAGGATAAAGAAGGCACCCTCTAGTTGAGCATGTTGTCCTGATTGGGTAACGATTAGAGGAAGATTAGGCTAGAAAAGGCACCTTCCATACTGACCTGAGTAGTTGGATAAAAACATCTAGGTGAGAAAAAGGCTGAAGAAGGCACCCTCCAGCTGAGCATGCTGCCCTGATTGGGTAACGATTAGAGGAAGATAGGCCATATAAGGCACATTTCATATCGACTTCAGTACTCAGAAATAGTCTAAGAGATGTCAAGAGGAGACTTATGCAGAATTCGATCTCTACCACCCTTTACCGAGCAATAAGCCTTGTTCAATAAAGTGGGCAGGGAAGAAATAATAAATATTGCTATAGGGAGTTAAAATCTTACCCGAAGATCTCACTTCTGAGCTCTAGGATACGAGTATACAAGACATACAACAAGAAGAAAGCACAAGAAAATTAAAAATAAATATATTTAATTATAGTGGAGAACCTTTATGAGGTACGACTAGCGAACTAGAAAGATAAAAAGAGGCTATAAAAATGAAGTGGCTAACATTGAGAATCTATAAAGGTGGGGCCCCTTTTGCTCGGTGGAAACCCAATGACGCCTTCCTCGCAACGGGTTGTCATTTCGGTTCATCAGCTTCCCTAGCCACATCTATGACAGGTCAAGCTTAGGGAACTACTTTTGTACTTCATCCTGACAGCTGTAATAGCCGAGACTGAAGAAATCATCTAGCTCAACTTTGTGGTCGGAGGCCTTGTAGGATTCTGCCGCAACCACCTCTTTCATTGGGATACCAGCCTTCAACTCAGTCACCCTGGCATTCATCTCGGTGTTTATATGCCACTCCACCTCCAACTGAGAAGCCATGTCTACAAGCCGAGAAAGGTCAGCCTCGTGCTCCTCCTTGGCTATCCTTAGGGCATCACGAATAGACTCCTCCTCCTTAGCCTTGGCTTGAAACACCTCCTAAACCTTGTGTAAGACCCCATACTTTTCAGTACTTGGGTGTTACCATGAAAATCTGAATCAGTTTACACATGTGTGGAAACACACGTAGCTTTCCTTACACATCAACATCTAGTGATCCTCAAATCATCAATCTCAACCGTCTAGTACAACATTCATTCATATAACAAGCCATCCATCTGATTGATTTTCAAAAAAAGTCCATCATAGCTTTAGAGATGTCTATTTTAAGATCTCAAGCACTTTAATAGACTAATTAAACTGTTCATCATCGATTGCAAGCTCGAGATCTTAAGATCCACCGTTCATCAAGTCTGTGGCACCTTATTCAACGATCCAACGCCAAATCATGTGAATCTGACTATTAGATGGTAATGCTGACTATTAGAGTGCACCTAGACTAACTTAAGACCCTTAATATCATTGAAAGAAATCTTCATCCTTAAATCAAGTAGTCTATATAGTAATTTTAAAGGTGGATTATATTTTGGAGACACATTAAACCATTCAATTTCAGGATTAACCCCTGTATCACACTTGAACATCCCTTAGGATCTCTGGAACCCTTTTAACTGTTGATGTCCAGATTTGAAACGATCTGATCGTTAGATCAATCGAAAATATATGATTAAAAGCTAATAATTTAAAATATGGTCCACCTAAACCTTAGATTTGCTTGATCTTTGGTCAAGGGACCCATTCGGACCCGAGGAGTCTGATGGATGGGTCAGATCTTGGAGGGCAACCTCATGGACCCCACTTTTGGGCAGCATGAGTGTACAATACATATGCACCAGAAGTGCACTGGACCATGAAACCTGGTCAAACTAGGTTTGACCGATGATTTTCAAAGGAGGAAATATTCTTTCTTCCTTTTTCCACCAATGTCCATTTCAGATGGACGGACGTTTTTGCTTGATCAATGGCCCACCACATGGCCTCTTTAGCATGATGTAAACCATCCATCACGGAGTCCATGAAGATTTGGTCAAAATCCAAGTGTTTAGCATGTTGGAAAGCCTATACGTACACACGGCGCCGATCGCAAGAAGGCTGGCGTGTAATGGGATTGTGCTTCCAGCCTTGTCAAAACCAAGCCACCGTCACCAATGTGGGCCACCTTTAGTTGATCCAAACCGTTCATCTGGTAGAGCATCCCCATCTGACCAAAACCACGCTGTCCGTACACACTCATGCACGCGTGTATGCACTCAAACCCGAGCACTTCTTGAAAATGGAAAATTTTCGTTTCTCCTTGCCATAATGGCAATCCACGTGAGCCTTGCTCCCAAAATCTCAGCCCTTTAATCTGAAAGATCTTGGCCATTTATCCCATTTACGAGGATTATGGTTTTTGTAGAAAACCAGCAACCGAAACAGCAGCCAGTTTCATGTTACTGGCTGTATTTAGAGCCATTGCAAACAGGGCTATCTAAACCATTCATTTCCTATCCTACGATCTAGGATTGTTTGAGGGACTCTACATAAGAGAGGAAGCGAGTGCATTAGGGTTCCCATCCTCTTCTTACGGCTACACTTGAGAATGATCGTTTCTTCTTCCCAAACTCGAACCCACCACCCAAATCTCCCCTAAGCTCTGAAAAACCTCTTCTGGAAGCTTCCTAGAGTCCATTAGGACTGTTTGCAAGAAGTAGAATGGAGGAAGGAGCGGTGATGTCTAGACGCCATTAATATAGTTGTCTTCTTCTCCATTGAGAAGCAGTCAAGTGCTGGTGGTTTCGGCCCTTATCTGGCCTCATCTAGGCCTTATTGAACATGTCTAAAAAGAAAAGGGAGAGAGAAAGATTAGAGGGGAAGGAAGAAAGGAGAGGAGAAGAAGAGAGAAAGGAAGAGGAATGAGAAAGAGAGAGAGGAAGCTTAGGCTTTAGGTTGTGTCAGGTCGAACATACTCGACACACCAAGTCGAGCTAGGCTGGTAAGGTGGTCTGGTTTAATCCAGTCACCTTGCTGGATGTGTTTGGCAGGAAAAACTCTTGAAAGAGGGAGATATCTAGCCGCCTTCCCACACTCCTGCTTGAACGTGAGTCAGGAGCTGTTGCACTAGGCCTCTGACCGAGTTAGGGAGTGGTCTGGTCGAGCCCAGATGTTGTCTGATCTAACAGGAAGAGAGGGAGAAGAATTGGAGAGTATCAGAAGAAAAATGAAAGGGAGAGGGAGAAACCATGAGAGGCTTGCTACTGTTCAGGCGAAACCGAGTCTGACTCGGTTGAGTCAGGGCCAGGGCTGGTCCAAGCATGGCTGGGGTTCTAGCAGAGAGAGGGAGAGTGAGAGAAAAGAAAGAGAAAGAAAGAGAAGAAGAAGAAGAAGAAGAAGAAGAAGAAGAGAGAGAGTACGAGCGTGGGCCGCACTACACTTACTGTCGAGTCAACTGGACTTGACTCGACTGAGTTATCAGGTTTGGTTCAGTCCAGATTCTTACTGGGCATTTCTAGCAGTGGAAGTAGAAGAAAAAAAAAGGAAGAAAATAAAGGAAAGAGAGGGAGTTTCGCTGTCACATTGTGTTGGGATGAGGGGTTGTTGTTGGGTCATGTAGACTCAACACATTGAGTTTGAGTTGGGTATGGGTCACTAGCTAGGTAGCTGGATGATTAGAGAAGAAGAGAGAAGAAGGGAAAGAAGAGTGTGGAGTTGAGTTGCTGTTGAGTTTGGATCGAGTCAAGAGGTAGGGTTCGTCTCCAAGCCACATTAAAGCACACTAACTTGAGCTATTGGATCGCCTAACGTAAGTCAACTTTCCTCATCAAAGTAGATTATTTTGGTTTATTATTATCATTTGTATTACCATGAGTATTGCAACTACTAAGGATGATTAACCATAAGCTGATTACTCAAACTGGTCTTACACATTAGTATTTTATTTACTATTCTTAAATATTATCATTGACAGTAGACTGTATTAGTTATCACCATCATAATGATTATGATTACCGTATTAACTAATATTAATTGTATCATTAATGTTAATAATTGCCTTGTAATTATTAAATTAACATTGTAATTAATTATACACCAACTAGAGTTCAAATCCTAAGATCTAAGCCTAGACTTAGACTCTAGGATGAAACCCTAAAACTTAGGTAATCCAAACCCTAAGTTAAGACCTTAACCCTAAATAGTGTGTAAAGCTTGGATCTAACTGTACAACTTTACGATTTATGGTAGGATTTGATTCTAAGGGAACACGCATTTCTTAGTGATGATGTAGGCAGTTTTTACGTAAGGTGATGATTTCTTCCCCTCGAGCTTTCTACTTTTCTATTAGTTTAAGTGATAGTTCTTATTTTAATTGCAGTTGATAATTGATATTTCTATTACTTGCGCTAGTTGTTAAATTTGATCTCTAACTTATATGCTCAACGTTTATCATGTATAAACATATGTACGTTGCACTTGTATACCTTCTCATGCTTGTGGATTACTTGTGGAGTGCTTATAAAACTTAAACTGGTACCTCTATCAGTGGGAAACCCCACTTATATATGTACACCCATCATCGGGATGTAACTTGACTGATTGTGGCTATAATGGGCCCCGACCTAGTGGCCATGTTACCTAGGTTTGTGTAGACTTACCATCTTATGGATCCTTGTCCCCTTTGTGGCTTTAATGTGATATCTGCCCTTTGTGCCTTTGATGTGATACCTTCCCTTTGTGGCTTTGATGTGATATCTACCATTTACGCATTTGATGTGATATCTGCCCTTTGCACCTTTGATGTGATAATTACCCTTTGTGGCTTTGATGTGATATTTGTCCTTAGCGTGTTTGATGTGATATCTGCCTTTTACCTTATGTGGCTTTCATTTGCCCTAAGTAGCTTGATGAATTACTTTTATATATCTATGTAATGGTAAGATCCACTTGTGGCACTATGATTGGCCACTAGTCATGGAGGTTACCCTTAAACATCCTAATGTTAGAGTCTCATGATTCGGGAATGGTGGAATGAGACACTATGCCCGAGCTGTTGGCCTATGCTGCGTGACGAGCCCCCCATAGTGACCTTTAAGCTTTCTTAAATTGGCTGGTTGTAATTGGAATAATAATGGATGGGTTAACCATGCATTCACAGCATTCTGGTAATAACGGATGACTAATTTTATATGTTGTAGATAGCACGTACCCTTAGGTTTAGCGGGGTATCGTTTCGTTAGCTCCCAGAGCATTGATTATCGACGTACATATGTGATGTACGATGGCTTGGTCATTATGCTATACGTGATGTACGCATGTGATGTACTGCACTGATGACCAGTCATATGCATGGGTGACAAGTGTAAGTCCGACAGGATGAGCATCCCCAGGTCAATGTGCATTCACGCATCCATGCATTTAAGCAAGATTACATTATGTATTGTTTTGGATGATTTATTCTTTAAAACTATGCTTGACTAATACGGCGGTGTGTAATCTTGAGGGAAATTCACATTGAGTTGTCCATTCATTTACCGTACAGGTAGTACAGGAGGCATAAATGATATGCATGTTCAGACTTGATAAGGAGCAGCGTACAAGTGCCAGGAATGCATGGCTGTATTTGACAAGAGAAGCTGCGCGATCTTGCGGCTTAAGATTATGTGCATTTTATTATTTCTCTTATGTAAATTACGTAATTCTTGTATTTATTATTACAGAGACATTGGTTTGTATAAGTCATTATGGGCGGCCGCTCGTATATTCTGAATGTAATACAAATTTTCCGTTACGTTTGATTTGTCCATCTTTCACTAAACTGCTAACTATGAAAGAAAAAGAAAAGAAAAGAAAAACCTGAATTTGACTATTTTTAAAGGTTAACACTCGGGTCTTTAGAGAACGAGTCATATACTTGGGTTCTGAAAATACAGGGCGTTACACCTTGGCTGCCTCTGAAAGCTCTTGGGCCTCTTGTGATAGAAAAATTTAAAAAGTTCGTAGAAAAATAGCAAAAGAAGAAATTGTGTGATATACCGATGACAGAAATACCTTGATAGTAGTGGATGCCATCATCCCAAGGAGACAGTCCGGATGTATCCCCAACAAGGTGTTCACCTCCTCTTTGGGTACTAAGCCTCAACCCCAGTTAAGGAGCACAACCAAGTGCCTCGGGATGGACAAGGATCCCTTGTAGCAGCGTTCTTAGGAGCTAAGCTTTGGTCTCATAAGCAAACAAATCCTCCTCGACTCAAGCCTGCTCGACCCTCTGGGAGGGCATATCAAGATTAACTACCTCTTGTGGCCGAGTAGGAGGAGCAAAAACAGCCTTAGCCACTATGGAATCAACTATGGATGCGGAAGCAACGCTTGAAGGAATATGAGGAGAAGGAGAAGGAACAACCTTCTTCGCGACAGTTCTCAACTTATCTAGCTTGGCGCCGATAAGAGCCATCTTCTTTAACCTAGGACGATCAAACATTTCTGTGAGAGATAAATAAAACTTAGTTAGGGAACCACCGATCAGTAAGAGTGACTTATCGAGCCGAGAAACTTAACAGTTGGGGTCAGGCCAAAACGATATAGAAGTTCGTCAATGACCAACTTCCTATAGTCTCGCTAGTCAATAGGTCGTGATCGAGCGTCCCTAAGTTGATGCTGAAGATAGTCAGGAAAGTTGTGCTGTGACCTAGGAAAAGATGCAGACAGAAACAACCTAATGACTGCACCGAAAGGAAGAGTGAATGAGATGAAGATACAACAGACCAGTGTGTGTTCTGACTTGACAGGGCATAGGAGGTCAGGACCCAAGATAGTAAACCCTCCAAATCGGCCACTGAAGCCTCGCATTCTACAAATGTAAAAAATCACTTATCCTTCTAGCCCTTGTTAGAGAATGGATTATTTGTAATAATGGCATTGCCCTTGCCTGACTAAGAAGAAAAATAATACTAGCTATGAGAGACAGGATTGCTCTTAGTCTAGTACAAGTAAAAGAGTTCATCCATTGTGAGCTTAGAGTTCCTGACCAGCTGAAAGAGGACACAACAACTAAAAATAATTCACCACATGTTGGGTTTTAGCTGACCTGGGGTGACTCCAAGACAGCAGAGTACCTCTCTTGCCATAGGGTAGAGAGGTAGACGAAGACCATAAGAAACTAAAGTAGGATACAACGCGACCTCCTCCTTAGGAGGTTGGCTTAGGACCTCCCTAGCTTAGGGAAGGTGAAGACCCACTAAGCTGGGAATACTATATACCGACCTGAGAGTTTATAAATTGGCTACCCTCAACCTCGACAAAAAGGTATCGACGATAAAGATTAGCTTGCCAGAGGACGAGGAGGCCGGTTCCTCAGCTTAAGGTTCCACCTCAGATGGGGGACAGTCCCTAGAGGACCAAATTTGGTGTAGCTAGAGTCAACAAATGGCAAAGATTTTTTTGTTACAGGCACTATCTACAGACTCATCTAGAAAACGGTCAGAGATGGTGGCCACACCAGAATCCTCCTTAGAAGACATTGGGGAGAATGAAATAGAAAAAAAAAGGGAAGAGAAGAGAGCAATAGAAACACAACATATCGGGAGAACCCTCCTGCACGAGGACTCTAAGGGAGAGGAGTTGTTGAAAATCAGGAATACGATGAAAACGGAAGCACCAATAGGTCGGTAGAGCTCAAACGTCTCACAAAAAAAAAATGAGGAAAGCTAGAAGAATACTCGGGGTATTTATAGACTTTCCCCATACAACAACTACTCCCATACAACACCACGTGTAAGTGCGGGACTCACTTACCTAATGAAGCGACGCGTCGACTGACGTGCCTCTCCACATGTTGCCATAGGGTTCGCCCGAGTAGAGACATATTGGCTTGGTTGACAGGCTGTCACATCCCGATTCGTTTAGAAGCTGAGGCGATAATTGCAAACATGCGAGCACTAATGGCGCATCTCTTCAATTTTCGTGCAATAATGATGCGATTTTGAGTTCCGTGCCTACCGCCGACTTTTCACTTTCCACCTCTTCTAGTTAGTGAAAATTCGATCTGAGTTCAGAATTTGAAATTTTTGCGTATTTAGGCCAGTTTAAGATCTCACTTCCGTGCTCGTGTAGGTTGAGCTCGGAAGTGGGGGGAGGGGGAGAATTGTTGTGGGGAAAATTTAATTGGTCCCTCACATGGGAAGAGCAACAATTATCTACAAGTGATATGCATTTGAGCTAAGGAGGAACCTCCAAGTTGGGGGTGACTGAGGTCCGAGCTGAAGAACCATTGGCACGGGATGAACAGTTGCTTGAGCTCAGAGACAAGCCGTCAAAGGATGGAGCTAGGTAGGAGAGGACTTACCCCATTAGGAATGTCTACAACATGGGTAAGGAACCCGTGGAGAATGAGCTTGGGCTCTAAGCCTCGAGTTCCCCAGCATCCCGGGCTGACCATGTCAACCACTATAGAGTGGTGGTATTTGAAATCCGGGACGAATCTCGCATTGATTCCGAAAGAGAATGATCCGACATGATCTCAATCGATGATCACTCCGACATATTCGGGAAAAGAATCCCCACCTGATCAGGGGCCCTCCAGCGTAGCATAGTGACATTCAAATGTCCGGATCTTTCTCCCATGCCCTATATATACGACCATAGACTCTAAACCAAGGGGAGGAAAAAAGATGACACATCTAAGTCCTAATCTACCTCTTGCAATCATCTTCTACAAGCCTGACTTAGGCATCAGAGGGTCCATAGCCGGCCATCGGCATTCTTCCACTGTTCATATTTTCTCTACTTTTATGTAAATCCACCGGAGGGCGATAACAAGGCCATAAGCCATCACAACTCTACATCAATCTCATCTGTTACCTAGATCCAACCAAGCGACGACAACAATATTAACCAAACCCCAACCCTGATCTTAACTTCTCATACCTCACACACTCTTAGCCAATTCTCCTAAACTAGGGTTAGAAGTCTTTTTCCATAGTCAAAAGTCAACTATAATGGCTACGTCACGCCAAAAGATGTTCACGATGGTAGTGCCATCAACGGCCTGCTTAGGCTAGGTAAATTCCATATTTTAAATGAGCCCAGCCCATCTAGTTGGGCCGAACATTTCAAAATCCATGCAAAGCCAACTTCAGGACCAACTCGTTAACAGCCCTAACCACACATGATTTTTTTATTTTATTTTATTTTATTTATAGTGAAAATAGAAAATGGAAAATGAAAAAGAGTTACTTAGAAATATGCTCATTTGTCTTTGAACCGAAAGGGAACCTCTTTTTCTAATAGTAAGTAAGTTGGGCTCCAACCTCAGATTTCATCTATGAAATCCTAAATCGAGCCATTTTCCAAACTCATCAGACCCTTTCAAAAAGAATGCATGTATATAAACACTCCTAGCCATCCAGTCTGCAAATAGTTAAAAATCATAGAATAACATTTTTTTTAAAATAGCTGAAAAAGAGATCGTTCTGTGGGCTGTCCAACGTGGGGCCACCTCTTGATCAAGTGGGTCCACACATCCAAATGGTCAACAACATAGTCAGCAGATCACCTAATTTTCCACTTGCAAAAATCCAAAATAATAATACAACCAATTAACTGCGCACATTATATATGTGTACCAAAAACAACCAATGGCCCAAAGTCCAGGTCGGTCCACCCCCATTAGGTCAAGGCTCACTCCTCCGTTGAATTCACCACTCCAGATATTGAATTGGATGGTTTTGCAACATTCCCGACAATACCCGTTTCTAGACTTGACTTTTAAATGAGTCATTCAGTACTTTAGACCAGCCAACAAACGGACCCATCCAGACCCGATTTCTAATTCATCTTTTAAGTTAATTTTAATTCAATTAATTAAAATTCTTATGTGAAACTAGAAAATCTAGAGTTGGTGATTAGTTGGGTTTGGGTTTGGGTTATGTCATGGTCAATCCAAACCAACCCACCTATTAATTTGGCTAAGAAATCTAGCTGATCCAATCGAACTTAAAATCACTAGGCCAAGGCCAAGCCACGGCTTAAAAAAATGTGCTCAATCTCATCTTTTAGCTCTAAATTAAATAAAGAAAGGGACACAATACAGTTGTACTGTAAACTAACGGTGGTATCAGGTAGATGAGAGGTCCACATAATGTATGCACAGCATCAAACCTGTTCATCAAATGCCTCACCGTGAAAAACCCTTGAGGCAAAGGAAATAAGCTGAAAGGAACGCCTACCCTTGAATTTATCAGGCACACCTGAGTTGTAAAACAGTCTGATTTTTTGTAATAAAGGGTAAGAACAAGCTTAATTCTACAAATACAACATGGTAGCCCCTTCCCTATCAACATGTACCACGTGATATGGCCCACCTAAGTGAGAAAATGAGCAATTTTGGGCTATCAATCAGTTTGATAATTTTTTGTGTAAATGATATTTTAAAGATAGTTAAAGGTATTTTTTATAGGACTAAGATGAGATTTTTAAGATTAAAATATTTATGGATTTTTAAAAAAGAGTCTGCATGCTTATAAACCAAAGGCTTAAATCTACTAAACAAGAAGCTTTGATTTTACCCCCTTCTTCCCTTCTCCCTTTTCCTCTTATAAACCAAAGGCTTAAGTCTACCACCTTATCAAGAGTAATGACCTTAGGGCCAACCATAATGTTTCTGTAATGTTTATTTGCCATCTAACGGGTAGATAAGGTAAACCTAGATAAAGAGAAAAAGACAAATATCAGCTTGATCCAAAACTTTTGTGGATCAATTGCCACTGTTTCCTATGGTATGGTCCATTTAAAATTTGGATCTGCTTCATTTTTGGGTTTTTGCCTTAAGATAATCTGGCAAAATGAATAGACAGTCTGTATATAGAATATATACATCAAGGTGGACCCCACCTAAGGGGTCCACCTAAGGGCTAGCTGCACCGTCTTGGGTGACGCCAAGGCTATTGTATTGGTTACGGAAGCGGATTGGCTGGTGTACCACACATCAGCTATATAGCTGTTGTAGGTACGGTCGTGCGAAGACGAGCACAGACGCTCCTCCAGCTCCGAGTAGTACGAACAGTTCAAAGGAGATCAAAGTTACATGTCCCCATAGTGATGTATTTATTATATCTATACCATTCATCTATTTTTAGATATCATTTTCGAGCACTATTCAAAAAATGAATCATATTCAAAGATCATCTGGACCACACCATAAATAGCAGAGGAGATAATGATTTTCACCGTTAAACAATTTGTATGGCCCACTATAACGTTTATTTTCCATCCAATCGGTTCATAAGGTCACAAAGACCTAAATGAAGAGGAAAAACAAATTTCATATTGATCCAAGACATCTGTGACCCTAAAAAGGGTTTCAATGGTAGACGTTCAATCCCCCATCGCTTTTTGCTGTGTGTTATAATTAGATCTGTCTTATTTTTCGTCTCAAGCTTAAGACATACCTCGTGATCAGACCCACGTAACTTGCTAACGTGAATACACCAGCTGTATAGCTGGTGTGAGGTACATCAGCCAATCCGCTTACGTTGGTTACATGGGTTCACTAGGATAGTACAATCGAACGATTGATCAGAAACGGATTGGCTACTCCCCCTGCCACCAGCCAATGGCTGGTGGCCCGTGATCTGTGGGCCCCACCATGATGTATGTGTTTCATCCATGCCATCCATCTATTTTTTCCAGATCATTTTATGATATTAGGCTAAAAATGAGGTATATCCTAATCTCAAGTGGACCACATTACAGGAAAAAGTGTAGAATGAGCGTCGACCATTAAAGACCTTTTGGGGGCTATACAAGTTTTGGATCAAGCTGATTTTTGTTTTTTCCCATCATCTAGTCCTATTTGACCTCATCAAACAGATTACATGTCAAATAAACAGTACAATGTGCCTTAGGAGGATTTTAATGGTGGATATCCAATCAATATTGTTTTCCTGTGGTGTGGTCAACCTGAGATTTATATCCCTCTCATTTTTGGGATCAAGCCTAAAATGATCTGTAAAAATGGATGAAACACATACATCATGGTGGAGCCCACAGAGAACCGACCACCAGCCATGGGGCTGGTGGCAGGGGGAGTAGCCAATCCGTTTCCCAATTGATCTGACCACATAAGTTAAGTCCTGAACAAATTCCATGGGATAAATGCAAAAATCACACTAACCAGATTATCTATCCTTGATTTGGCCTTATTTTGATGGCCATCCATTTTCCAACCATGGATGGGAGGGTTACAATTGCCTAACAAATAGATGGATCAAACCAATTTAGAATCATATAGCACTCAATAATGGGCCTAACAAATAGATGGATCAAATTGGTCGTTGAAAACTTTTTGGTTAGTAATCTTGACCATAATATTAAAGGCTATGATCAAATGTTTTTTAAAGGTAACACTATTAAAGATTAAACTCTAGATTACTCACACATGCTATGCAGACTCCACCAACTCTTTTCCATGGTAACTCATGAAATGTACTCTGGACCTAATGAACAAACCTGAACCACTGATAAGACCAAATGTCCCAATGCAAGTATGAGCACTATGTCCTCGTTAAAGTGCCACGTGCAACTGATAAAATCTAAGTTGTCCAAGCTGTTAGTTTATAAACTTTCATAAATACCATTAAGACAGTGAGCTAACCCATGATTCGAGTCCTTGCATTGGTAGTAAACTTTCGGGAGTTTCAACACAAGGTCTTGGGTCGACTACTTATAGGTGGTGAAGTCCTGCTATGGCGCGAGTACATGGTTGTGTGTAAAAAAAAAAAAAAGCCAACAACATTTTTGCCCATGCAAATATAGTTTTGAGAGTCTAGTAGTCATGAATAAGCTACCTTTATAAACAATAGAAAAGGACTTTTCCAACATGCTAGAGCTATGGGCCTGAGATATAAGCTCCATCTTTTCCAGACCGAACCATTAATAGGCCACTTTTACCGACTGACTCTGTTGATGCTGAAATCTGATTGTCCCCACTTTATCTTCACGTGCCTGTAAAAGCAAATGGTTACGGGGGCCTTGATTGTAGCTTGGGACCCTCTGGTGCCCAAGTTAGAATAAGCTCACTAGGTCTAGCCGAGTTAGGGTGAGTTAGGGTGACAGTACATACCCATTTTCGTAGGTTGAGTCCTTATTTATAACATCTTAGTACCTCTTATGTACATGGTAAGGCCTTTGCTAGCCGATACGTCTCATGGAAAGGATCTTCTCCCGGATATGTTGTGATTGTATGGGCGGGATCCTTGGCGAAAATCATGGGGAGGTAATCCTCATCATATACGAAAGGGTTCCCAGTGGTCAGTATTCGAGGAGGTCAAGGTCGGTCGAGGCCGACCTTCAAGTCACCTGTCAAGGTCTTCCCCAATGGGGCTGGCAATCAAAGTTGGTGCGTAAGGTTTGAACTCTAAGGTTGGGACCCTTGGTGGTTCTCTTTCGAGGTCGGCTTCTATAGTTGCTCTTTGGTTGTGATAGTGAGATGTCAGCTAGGTGGTCGAGGTCATCACTCGTGGCTAATGCCCGAATTGGTCGCGGGGGTTGTGCTTGATCATCTGTGACTGAGTCCGTTCATAATCCACCCCCGAGTTATTGGCCTTATGTTGCTTCAGTCCAATTTTACTCATAACAGTAGCCCCCTACTTCCGAGCGCTTTCTAGGAGCTTGGGAAGTAAGCGGACTTGGACTATTGTTCGAGCATGAGGACTTACGTGGGGAGGTCGGCTTGGATATGGTCGTTAGTCATTATAGTGGAAGCGGGAAGGGCAGCAAGCGCGGGAGTTGAGGAGGATTCAATGATGATAATGACGGTTTGTACGAGGAGGCGTGCGTAGGGCAGCGCCTCTTTGTCTCTTAGACAAGTAGAGTGATGACACATGTCCTTGCCTCGGTGGTCGGGCCTATCCGCGAACCAGTGTGTAATGCCCTGGTTTTCGAAACTCGAGTATACCACTCGTTTTTAAAAAACTCGAGTGTTAGCCTTTAAAATTTTAGTCTAAATTTGAGCCGCTTTATCATTAATCAGAGTTAGTAGCAAACGTAGGCGAAGTAAACTATGCATTGTAAAAAAAAAAACATTCCAACCAAGATAAAATTTTGAATGTAGTGCCCAAGACTTATACAATCTCAAATAATGAAGTTCGTTAAATAAAAACAGAAATCTATCATCTAATGATGGAACTCAATATGGGTCGAAGGGACCCCGTCTGGATCCTTAGCTACCCGATTTGCTTTAGCAATCCAGTGAACAACATCGGCTTACTCTACACCTGCATCAACTGATATGGTTTGATAGTGTCAATGACTATCGCAGTGAAGAGTATCCTCTAAAATTACACACTCATCATTCATAATCCAGTATAAATTGCAAGATATGAAAAGAGACATATTAAACAACACAATTTAAAACCATGATCATATATTCAAGAATAAGCCAATCAACATAATTTCAGCATTAAGAAAATGTAATAGTAATCGCAATACAAGTGAACGTTTCCAGATAATCAAATTATCAATCATACAACTTTCTATTGCACCCAGAAATCACATTGTACGTGAACTCTGTAAGATGGTCAGAAAATTGATAAGCGAACTCCCGCTCCACTCGAAAATTATAATACAAGTAAACTTCGCAAGATGAATAGAAAATCAACCTTTAAATCTCTACTTCACCCGGAAATCATATTGTACGTGAACTCCTCAAAATGGCAAAAAAATTGATAAGTGAACTTTTGCTTCACCTGGAAATCATGGTATGACTGAACTCCGCAAAATGAAGAAAGAATCAATATGGGCACTCCAACATTATCTGAAAATCGTATGAACTCTGCAAGATGGCTAGAAAATTGATAAACGAACTTCAACTTCAACCGAAAATCATAACGAACTCTGCATAATGAAAATCAATATTTAAACCTCTGCTTCACCTGGAAATCATATTGTATGTGAACTCCACAAGATGACTAGAAAATCAAAAATCGATACGCGAACTTCAACTCCATCTCGAAATCACAATATGATTGAACACCGCATGATGAAGAGAGAATCAACATAACAACTCTGACATCATTCATAAATCATATGAACTCTGCAAGATGGATATAAATTTGATAAGCGAACTTTAGCGCCACCTGAAAATCATACTGAACTTCGCATAATGACCTGAAAATCAACAAGTTATGCGAAGACAACCAATAAACCCATGAAAGGCCGCTAATAATCCATCAAACTCGTGAAGGAAAAAATATGTGATCCAAGCCGCGTAGCACAAATATGCTATTAAAGCCATGTAGGTCAAATATGCTGTCCAAGACATACAAGGTAGATGTGCGATCCAAGCCGCGTAACTCAAACATGCGGTCCAAGCCACGTAAGGCAAATGTGCAATCAAGGCCGCGTAAGTCAAATAGGGATTGTAAGATGGTGAGTTCACAACGAGTTCTATTTAATCCATCGAGTAATCGCAAGTGGCAATATATAACAAATTTTATAACTGGAGATAACATGTGATAATCAAATTATTCGTGCTTGCTAAAATTAAAGAAATATATTAATTATACGCTACATAAGTCAGTTGCGCAACAAATTGACATATTCACATAATGAGATAAACTATGAAATAACTTAGGAGCTACTAACTGTAAGAAATTAAAGCATCATCTATGACTAGATTGATGAATTTAAGTGGGAAGCTCAAAGGGTGAGTCCTCACCTCTAAGTAGAGGTTCCAAGAATATTCCAATTGTTCAGAGAAAAATTCCAATCTCTCAAACATTTTGATTCCCAACACAACTTAGCCCGATTATAAGATTCTAGAGTAGTGCTTGGAATCTACAATTCCTAAATCCCACCCGAAGATTCAAGAATATATTATTTTAGTTCAAAATAATATCCGAACCCTAAAATGAACTAGGCATACCTTGCTAAATTGAGTTAAGTCAACTCGGTTTGCCTCCCTCGATTTGAACCCGAACTGGGTTAACTCAACTCCACACACATAGATCTGCCGAGTTGGCCTGATAGCTCAACTGAGTTGACTCGGCAGGTGTAACAACCACTCGAAACTCTCTCTATCTTCCCTCTTTTTTCTTCCTCTCTCTCTCTCTCTCTCTCTCTCTCTCTCTCTCTCTCTCTTCCTGTTGGAATTCCAGCCAGTCCTTGACTAGGCCCAAGCCTAGCTCGACCAAGTCAAACTCAATTTTAGCCGAGTCAACTTGTTTCTCTCTCTCTCTCGCTCTCTCTCTCTCTCTTGTTTACTCTTCCTCTCTCTATTTCCTCTGCATCGACCAACACACCTGGGCCTTAGATAGAGTTCGACTTGGCACGCTGGGCAGCAACTCAGCCTAGCTCGAACTTCCTCTCACTCTCTTTTCTTTCACCTCTCCTTCCCTCTTCTTTTTTTTCCTCACTCCTTTTCTCCCCACCGGAATCTCTAGCTGGACCTTGAGTAGACCTAAACCCAACCTATCCCTGCCGGCTCAACTCGAACTCGAACTTGGCAGCAACCCCTGACCCAGCTTAGTGCAGCGGTAGTAACAACACCTCTCTACCTCTCTCTTTCTCCCTCGTTCCTCCTTCTCTCTCTCTCTCTCTCTTTTATCTTTCTCCACTGCACCGTCCAGCAACTCGCGACCTAGTGAGTTCGTGGGTCATGACTCAGGCAACGGCCTAGTGGGGCATTGTTCAGGTTGTAGTCTCTCCTTTCTTTTATCTCTTTCATTTTCTATCTTAGGGAAGGGAGCCCTAAAAGGGTGGCTTTTATAAGCTATACTAATCCCTTTAGAGGTTTCAAATGTTAATAATTGGATTAGCTAACCACCTCAAGAATTTTGATTGTGTGCGATCCTATGTGCATGGCTGGAAAGCATCCACACAAATGGATTTCTAGCATAATGGTCCATCTGTTGGACGTTTTAGATTATCAAATGGGGCCAACTGGAAGCTAGTAGGTTTTTCGACTACACGACTAAGATGACCAAACTGTTAATGACGGGTATCATCGGATGGATGATCTAATGATCAGCATCGAATGGGCAGTCTGGATAGGCCCTAGGACCATTGTGGACCCTCTAAATGAATGATTATTAACATCTTAGCTTAATAGGCTCGGTTTTATCTTGTGGCAGCGGCGGAAGAAAGACTCAAGTTGTAGATGGGAAAACCCTACCTTGGAGGGCTAAGATATCCTCTAATGGATGGCTGGAATGGTCAGGAGGCAATGCACGTGGATTGCCAGTGTGGAAGAAGGACAAGCGTGCTTTTCGATTTCAGAAAAGTACTACATGCACTACTGCATGTGCTTGTGTTGTGTGCATACACGTGTGAAGTTTTGCATGGAAAGACCTAGGGTTTGGTCAGGACCGTTGTCTGCATCTGATAGATGGTTCAGATCGTGTACGGGGGCTAAGATGATGGCCATGATCGGATGAAAATGAACTCTGTCTGTTTGTTGCTCGTAGGCGGGAGAAAGCCCTGCCTCTCTTTGCCATTTTCATTGGGTCAAACTCGATTGACTAGGTTTCCTAGTCCAGTGTGTGATGAGTGTACGTACTTCATGTGTACAGTCATCAAAGGTGGGGCCCACAGAGATGTCTTCAACAAATCTACTCCGTCCATCTATCTTGTTAGCTCAATTTAGGGTCTAACCCAAAGGACGAGGCAGATCTATGTCTTAGGTGTGCCACACCTTTAAATCTTAGCCTATACTTGAGAATTTTTGTTAATATGAGGGTCAAAGTCTTCCAAAATATGATAGACAACATATGTAACAGTTTATAATCATATTTATGGTAGATTCAATGATCATTTATACAATTAGTTGCCCCTACATCTCAATTGGACAAGTGATCATGAGTTTGAACAGTTGAATTATTTCGAGACGGTCATCGACGATCCAAAGGTCCCCTAGATAAGTCTAATGACTAGTTTTGATGTCCGGATCCATTATTGCATGATACGAGGCCTAAACACAATGATCTATCTTGAATTCCATAGTTGATCTTCAATTCCAACGGTCGGATCTTGTGATCCAGAAATACAAGTGTTTCAGACTCACTCCTCACTAGTTCTAGGTGTTTTAAAGTTAGTGTAAGTAGAGATCTAACCACTGATCCTATGCTTAAAGGGTCATATGGCTCTATCTATATATGAGGATCCTTCTAATGGTTGGATTTTAAGTTAGAACGAAGGTGCATGTCTATATGAATCGCCTTGTATTTATACTAATTTAAGTTCTCATGGTAACACCTGAGTACCGAAAAGTTTGGGGTGTTACACAGTGACTGCCATGTGGACAGGGGCGTGTGTTATGACACCTTTTCAGGTTCTAGCATTGAATGCGGGCAATCAATGCTGAAGTCGAAGAGGTTATAAATAGAGGGGAAAATGCCTTAAAGCCCTTCATTTCCTTCATTCGATCCTGCTGCTCTCTTTTACTGTCGGATTAGGTGATTTTCGATAAGTAATAAATCCCTCCATTTCTCTGCTTCTTCGGTCAGTCTTTCCTTCTCTAGCCATCTCTTTCCTTTCCTCTTTTTTTTTTTCTTTCTTTCCTATTTAGGATCAACATTCAATCTATGAAACATTACCTCTGGCTTGATGTCGGGCATGTCCTAGTAGGACCATGCGAAGACGTCGGCATGCTGCTTTAGCAGGCTAATGATCTCTTCCTGCCAATCCAGGGCTAACAACGAGCCGACGTGGATCGTACGGGTCAGGTCAGTCTCGCAGAGTGGGATGGTAACCAGGTCTTCTACGAGAGATCCTCTTTCGGCTGATTCTTCTTGAGGGTCCAGGGAAATGATGGCCATTGTTTGTTGTTGTGTTTTTGCCCTAAGTGCCGTTGAGTAACTGTAACACCCCGGGTTTTCAGGGGCCTTATAGGAACTTGACTCCCGAATTCCTAGGTGCCACGAGTGCCCTAATGGGCTTCAGATTTTAATTATATTTGGACGATCTCATAAACAATGAAGAGTTTAGCAAGGCATGAAGCATAAGTAAGTTATAAAGCAGTATCAAGTGCCACTAAATATAAAAATATCCAAACCACAAATTCAAAATCATCTAAATAGGGAACTAGTCCCACCCATACATGACCCAAAATGACTAGAGCCCTGGCCCATACACTACGGTAGCTTGAACACAGACTAGAAGGATCCGCTAAAAGTCTAGAAGCAGGAAAACTCCTCTCTCTCATCCATGCTCATGCCGCTCGGCTCGTCGAGCTCTACCTCACCTTCATCTAGTAAAGGGTCTGGTTGGTGTTTTAAAACACCATCCCAGAATGGGAGTGAGTAGCTAACTTAGTGGGTGCCATCAGCCCTAATTTACATCAAATAACAATTTCACGATGAATTTAATGAAAAACACACATTCATAAATCACTAATTAGTCTTTGTTAATGTGTATGCATGAGTTGTGTATGATGTATGACCTCACCCACAACACTCCCTTGAGCAACTTCGTCTCACGGTTGCGCATGACCAAAGCTCCCTCATTGCGGCCTCAACTACTGAATCGCCAAATCCCAGCTAATGCGATGCATGAATAATGTTAGCCGAGTATTTAGTTAATTTCGTTCATTCAATAGGTTGGGAAAATTGGTACACCCCGACGATATCAATGCCCTCATCCATTTGTGTGGCCTGGACCCCTCAACGGGTGAAGTCAGGACCCCGCGATCCTTGATCCCATCGGGGTCCCCACCCTCGATTGCAAGCACGTGGGGAGTGCTGGAAAGCGGGATCGGCTGCTTGAATCTAAAAAGGGCAGCCGTTAACCCTCTCTTCTAAATCCATTCTTTTTCCACGAGTAGTCCCCTCTCTAGGCTAATCTTTCAAATCTCATTTCCTTCTAGGCCCATTAACCTTTAGAACATCCCCTTCCAACTCATCTTCTTCACCACTTTATTCTTCTAATTTTTCTTTGTGCTTTCATTTTAGACACAAATCCTAAAGCTCAAGGATGAAGAACTATAATTAAACAAAAATTTACTATAAATAGTAAAAGTATAAGTAAAATGGACTTTTGACTATTAACCTGATGGAATCGTACGAAATAACTATGTTATTTGAATAGAGTAGCTTGTCCTACCCCAAATTCATATATGATACATTGAATAACTCATTCTGGTTTGTGAGATACGTGTGTCAAAAGATCTTGACAGTCCTGGATTCAGATTTCGGAGGGGACCCCGCCCAACCAGAGGGGCCCTCACCCGGGGAGCCAGTTTCGGAGGGGACCCCACCCAGGGAGCAAGAGTGGGGCGTGGCCCTTGCCCGGATGGCGTAGCCCCCACCCAGGCAACTAATGGGTGACCCTTTTTGTGTTTTAACCATGTGTGGGGTCACTTGAAGACCCCTCTCCTAGCCCTTCTCTTCCTCATTCCAAAAACCACAACCAATTTCTCTCAAATCCCTCTCCTCATCCATGAAACCCATCCCAACAACCCTTACTCAATCCTTCAATTCCTCTCAAATCTTCATTAAAGACCTCTTCTTCTTCTCAAATCTCTTTTCCAAAGCCCTCTTCCATTTCTAAATCTTCATAAAAAGAAAACCCATTACACTAGAACTCAAGAATGAGGTTTATGTGGTTAGTTGCAAATGAGGACCCATCTTCCTTATGTAGACCTAAGATCCTTTTAGCTACTTTATATGGATAGCTAAGATAAGGCTCACGATTAGGGGTGTATATGAACCGGGCTAGCCCGGTTAACTCGCTCGACTCAGCCCGAAAAAGCTCAACTCAGAACTGAGTTCAGTCCTGGACGGGCCATTTTATTCAGCTTGAAACTGAGTTCGGGCCGAGTTCGAACAGGTTCCAGTTCGGCCCAAGTCGGTCCGAAACCTGACTCGACTTGGCCTGACTCGGCCTTATAGTGTGTGTGTGTGTGTGTGTGTGTGTGTGTGTGTTTAAAAACCCCAAAATCCCCATTCCATATCCCCTTTTAAGAAATCACCCGACCCTAGTGCCCCACCCCACCAAACCCTCTCCCATGTCAGGTCCGAAACTGGCCTGAACTCGCCCAATTGCTGACCGGGCTGAGTTCAGGCTGAACATGTTGGCCCGGTGATCAGGCCGGGCTGAGTTCGGGCTGAGTTTGCTGGTGTCTGGGTCGGGTTGAGCCCAGTTCGACTCGGATCGACTTGTGTACACCCCTACTTACGATGGTCATCCTGCGGCTAAGAAAACTTTAAAAACCATCTAGATAATCCTACGTAGTCTCTACAATACATTCTTCTACCACTCTAGAATTTTCTATACATGTAGGAACCTCTTAACCTACAAAATGTGCCAAAATGCCTAGTTTCATGGAATAGCCTCCTTGAAATTTCTGGTATATCCATGACATCAGTTAAAAGATGAAGATTGATGCCTTGTGGGTTGCCAATATCAAAACTTTTGCCGATCTACCTTTTAAAAACTGAGCTCGAATTTTGGGCTGAAGCTAAAGAAAATTTTAATGATCAGTTTTGGCTAACACTCTAGTCTTCTAAGTTTTAGTCAAATAATAATCTTCCACATTTAAAGTGCAATGGAGAAAATAGTCTCCAAGCAAGTATTGACATGGCTCTTTACGAGGCCTTATATGGACGCTGATGCCAAGCCCCACATTGTTGGGCAGAGGTCGGCAAGAAAAGCTTAATCGGATCAGACTTGGTTCAGGTGACCTAAAAAAAAAAAGATAGATATTATCAAGCGTTGACTCCTAGCGGTCCATAGTAGACAAAAGAATTACGCTGATTCCAGACAGCGCTTAGCACGACTCTGCCGAAATTTTTCTGGGTCCTCCTTGGTGTTATTAGCACTTCAAACCTTTGAAATACCTTAGAACTTTCGATTCTTCCTTTCCTCTTAAAGTTAATGAAACCGAAGCACGGTTTACTTATAACTCACTAGCCATAGGATCGAAATGGTAACATTGAGAGAAAACCTAAGGCCCTTGGGAATCGTTCCAGGATAATCATTTTGATCATAAGCATCATGAGAGACTCATTACCCACTAAGTCAAATAAAAATTAAATCAGAACTCTCTTTGATAAAGACTCGAATGACAACCTAAAGATAGGAGATTTGAACTTTTATATTATGTGTGATACTCCCTAAGCATTTAGGTTGATCAGACTATGAAATTACGGGACTATATACGTGCGAAGTATTCACGGCTTGACCCAATTCTCAATCTTGAGTGACTACCAATGGACTCACTGCTTTGACCGAGCAGAAGACCAGGATTTACCAAGACGAAGAAGGGATACGATGAGCCTTCTACCCTGGTCAGGTAGATGATCGACGTATTGGGTTCAAGCCCACTACAACCGTCTCTCCGTGTTGGTCGAACATTGAAAATAAATATTTTTACTCTGGATGGAGGGAAATCGTCCTCATGAATCCAAATCTTTAAAAATAAATAGATAAATAAATAAATTGTAGTAAATCATCAGGGTAAAAAAGTTTTAAGGGGGATAGACTAAAATGAGCCATACTAGCATATATAGTATACACCCCACGTATACAAACTTGAAATTAATAAAACTTAGGCAAATGAAATAATAAAATCTTTACTTATTATCCTTAGGCAATTTTGGGGATGAAATTATTTTTAAGGGGGGTAGATTGTAACGTCTTGAATTTTCACTGTTTTGGATTTTCAAAAATCCTTGATTTTTTTATATAATTAACTTATATTATCACTTACTAACCATTAACACTCAATGTTAGTTTATACACGAGTGATACCAGTAAAGAACCGCACAAGTCCGATTAATCAACCGTAGGAAGCCAACGAATCTGCCCAATCACTTGAACATCAAGTTTAGCCCTATGATTTACTCACATAGGGCCCAAATCTAACCGACCCGTCGCTAACTAATTAAGACAATCATAACTAAATTAAAGATCTAGCTGAAGCTGAGTCAGATAAGGTCCGAATTTTGACTAATAGACCAAATCAACCCCGTTACTCTTTTAGCCTAAAACCGACGGTTTAGGGTAATCATGACTAAATCTCCACTTTCACTGGTTATAAATAGGCCACACTATGAACATAGTTAATCCAAAATCTAATCATTACTCACAAGAAATCTCAATACCTAATTCATTTTAGAAATGCCCCGATTTTCTGAACAAGCTCTAGACTGCTCATTAGTGGGTCACCAGTTCCAAAACTATAAAATAATGTTCATCTTACTGGGTCGACGTCTTTCACGGGAGTTAGACCTGGGTAGTGTCCAGAACTGCTCAACTTAAGCCAAAGGATAAGTGCATGAGAAGTGCAAATACCCTAAAGGAAGAAGCTGAAACTTAAGTGAATTGGGTCATTCACTCTTATGCAAAGTCGAGAATTTCAAACCGTTGGTTTACGATTGAACTTCATATTTAGAGTAAGGATATTTCCCTACTCATATCCGTATAGCCACGGCCCCGATCGAGGGATGATGACCATTGATCGCAAATCAGACCCGTGCGGTAAAACCCCACATTCATTTGCCGTCAAACTTTGTACAACCCTTCATCAGGCTATGGAACATTTATCCTACAGATTTCATGGCCAATGGGGCATCAGAGTGGCCCTAGCAACCAAAACTGGGCTCCACAGGGCCATTTGAAAATCGAACCCGTACGATAAAATCCCACATTCGTTTACCTTCAAAATTTGCACAGCCCTTCATCGGGCCATGGGACACCTACACTATAAATTTGGTGGCCAGGGGGTGATAGGGCAGCCCCAACAACCAAAGAGGAGTCCCATAGGGCCATTGGAGGGATATTATGAAACTTAGGGCCAATATATTTAATTCCCAAAGTATATATGACCCAACCCTCTCCCATTTGCTGATTTTTCAGAAAGAGAAAATCTAAGAGAGAAAGAGAGAGAGAGAGAAAGTGAGAGAGAGAGTGAGAGAGAGAGAGAGTGGGAGCCACCACCTTGTATGCACCCCCGGCGGCTGGATCTTGTCTATTCTGGCATCTTTCTCCCCTTCTCCCTCAAAATCTCCAAATTTCTTGTTGTTGGAAGAGGGATATCACCCTAATTAAGATAATGCGGTGATTCTCCTTTTAATTTCCATGAATTTCAACTTTATCTTTAATCCTTGTGCATCCTCCACAATGTAGGGCCCCAGTACTTCAAGCCTACGGACTCGGCGCCTTTAGGATCGCCTCTTCACTCTCCGATCATAATTAAGTGAGGACCATTACCTTTAGGTAGTCGATTATCGTGCCTAGTATAGGTTTAATGAACGTACTTGGTGTATGTGGTGCATGTAAGCTTGGAGCTTGGATGTTGAAATCCAGGCACTTTCACCTCTCCACGTCGACTACTATCGTTGTTATAGTGGGATTTCAACCAATCTAAGGTAAGATGAGGTCCTAAATTACATCTTTCCTCATTTTTACAACATAAAAGCATCCTACAGTCATTTTCTTACAACGTAGGGCCCCAGCACATCGAGTTTGCGGACCGGGTGATGTTAGGATGCTTGCAAAGGCTTCCAGTTGACAATAGGTGCGGACCATTATCCTTAGGTGGTCAAGTACCAACTCTAGGATAAATTTAATGATTATGGATGTTAGATTGATGTGCATGTCCAATTTAGAGGAAAACCTAATTAGGATCCTGTCTGATAAGTCTACCTAACATGCATGTGTTGATAACTTGATGTTAGATTAGTCTTCAATTTGTTTTGGACCTGGAAACTATGTTGTATGTCCGTTCTTGCATCTCATTTCCAGCATATTCTTCCTTGTTGCATGTATGATTATATTTTCCTACTGTATGGTTGACTTGTGATCTTCTTGTCTCTTAGGCAATCTAACACTGCATGTACAGACGTCTAATTTCTTCTGCTAAGCGTAGTTTGCATTCATTTAAACATCTTGAAATTATGCTTGATTTATTATATGTTTATTTCCATCTGTACTAGAAGATGAATCTCATCTGCTTAGAAGTGATATTGAATGTAGTCCATTCTCTTGGTTGGTCAGGAATCTACGATTTGTGAGGGCAGTCCCACTGGTTGGGCTGCCTTATGACCAGACTAACTGATTTGGGCAGATGCGAACAGGCAACGGTAGTGGGACTACATGGCTTGCTTACACCCGATGTCGTGCGTTATGTGCTTGCCTGAACTTGGATGGTATAGTTCACTGACTAACCAACTATGTTTGTTAACCATGTTTGCTCACGCCTATTTAGAACTTGGAACACCTCTCGCCCACTGACACCCACTGACAACAGCTGGAAACTGATCCATGATCTTATGAGCTAGGCATGGTAGAATAGGACACTGTGTCTGAGCTGTCGGCCTACATTGGGATGACGAGCCTCCCCATAGTGACCGCGAGTGATCCCACTTCCCAGCACTCCCCACGTGCTTGCAATCGGGGGTGGGGACTCCGATGGAATCTAGGATCGCGTGGTCTTGGCCTTGCACGTTGAGGGGTCTTGGCCTCACAAATGGATAAGGGCATTGATATTGTCTGGATGTATTAGTTTTTTCAACCTACTGCATGAATGGAATTAACTAAATACTTGGCTAACATTATCCATGTATCGTATTAGATAAGATTTGGCGACTCGACAGTTGAGGTCGCAATGAGGGAGTGTTGGTCATGCACGACCATGAGACGAAGTCGCTCGAGGGAGTGTTGTGGGTGAGGTCATGCATCATACCATAATTCAAGCATACGCATTTAACAAGATTAGTTAGAGATGTGTGAATTTATACTTTTCATTAAATTCATCATGGAATTGTTATTTGATGTAACTTATGGCTAATGGAACCCACTGAGTTAGCTACTAACTCTTACTCTGGGACGGTGTTTTAAAATACCAACCAGACCCTTTACTAGATGCAGGTGAGGAGGAGCTTGACCAGCCGAGCGAGGTGAGCATGGATAGGGAAGAGGAGCTTTTCTACTTCCAGCTTATGGGTAGATCACTGTAGATTGTATGGATTGTTAAGTAGGGATCTAGCGCACCATTTCTTTTGGGCATTTCTTATATAAATTTTGTCGGGCAACGCCTTGTGCGATCCGTTTGATGTTCCTGTAGATTTATATTCTTAGCTGCCTTTATTTTAGTAGATTAGTTGTGGTTGTGGTTTATGTTCCAGCTGATTTCTTTATTGCTCATTTAAACTGATTTATCTACAAATCACCATAAGTAGGATATAAGTGACACCCAGGAACTTGGAGGCCGAGTTCCTACACAGCCCCTGAAAACCCGGGGTGTTACAGTAACACTGTTGAGCCTCACGCTAGTCACCTCTAACTTGGTTGACCCCATGTTCGGTCGAAAATTTCATCGCAAGATGATAGGTAGGCACTTCTGCTCGCATGACGTTGAGGGATGGTCGTCCCAAAATAATATTATAGACAGAGGGACAGTCGACTACGAGGAAGTCAATCATAATAGTGGTATGGTTGTGACCCTCTCCTGCAATCATGGGTAGCAATATACTTCCTTCAAAGGTGACCTTCTCTCCTGCAAAACCCAAGTAAGGGAGTTCAGACGGGACATAGTTGGGATTTCCTGATCCCCGTCTTGTCGAAAGCGGCAATGAAGAGGATGTCGGTTGAGCTTCTAGTGTCCACCAATATACGGTGCACCTTATGGTTAGCCACTGTCATGGTCACCATCAAGGCATCGTTGTGTGGGTGGTGAATTACTTGGGCGTCCTCCTCGGTAAAGGTCAAGCTACAGGGAATTAACTTCTGCTCTTTCGTAGCTTTACTAATGAGATGATTGTGATGTTGTGTGCTACTGTTACTGATGCTCCAAGCATGAGCCCTGTGAGCTCTATTTGAGTCCCCACCTCCTGCGCGTCCTCCGAATATTGTGCGGATTTTTCCTATCACTTCATTGTTGTTTATGTTGCTTTGTTACTCCTCCCTTTTGTCTACTTGCTCACCCCTTCTCCTGTGAATTTACTCCCACAGATGTCCACACCAGATGAGGGATTCAATATCTTACATGAGATCGAAGTACTCGACAGTAGTGTGGCCATGGTCACGGTGGAAGCGACAATACTTTCACTTATCCCTCTTATCGGCGTCGGCTTTCATCTTGCACAATCGTTTTAGGATTCTTTTGTCACAGACCTCCACGAATACTTGTTTAGGAGTCATGTTTAGTAGAGTGTAAGAGCGGAACCTGTTCTCTAGTCGTCAGTTTGGGCACTGACCTCTGCTCAGGTCGTCGTCCTTTCTCTTTTTACTGCTGATAGTGGGTGGCTCATCATCCTTGCGTCTCCTGTCCTTAGCCAAGCTTCCCACACTTTGAGTAGCTTTCCGCGAGCTAAAGATTTCTTCCTCATTAGAATATTTCTGATCTTGGTTAAGGAGATTGACTAGAGTGGTCGGAGGATTCTTGCTGATTGAGAAGAGGAACCTCCCTTCTCTTAGGCCAAATATCATGGCAGCTAGAGATATTTGGTTTGAATAGCCATCCACTTGCACTCCCTCCTTGTTGAAATGAATAATGTAGTCTTTTAGTAGGTCGTCTTCTCTTTGGGTAACAGTGAGGAGATGGGTCACTGGCTTCCTTCTATCCTTCCCTCTGATGGACTGCATGGTAAAGTTCTTACTAAATTACGCAAAGGAACTAATGGACCTCGGCTTCAACTGCCTGTACTACTTTCGTGCCACCCTTGACAAGGTTAGGGAGAATGCTCGGCACATCACCAAACTAGAAGCATCGCGTAATTCCGTCCATGCCCTGAAGGACTCCAGATGCTCGGCCAGATCTCTGACTCTATAGTAGGGAGTTATTTATGGCATATGGAATCTCGGCGGCAGTGGAAATCTCATGATGTCGTCGGTAAACGGTGGTTCTGTTTCCTCAAACATAACCTCAACCGATGTTAGGGCTCGAGTGCGGTATGCTTGTTGGATGTCACCGATTTGTCCTCGGATTTACCTGAGCTCGGCCTCCCATGGGACCTCGTTCTCTACCATCACATAGGGAGCTTTTCCGTGCCTTCTTTTCTCTAGCATCTGGCGTAAGTCAGAGTCGACGAGCGTGGTGGTTACCGCAGTGTGTGTGGGTGCATGGCTATGCTACCCTGGTCGCTACTTAACTATGCACAAGCTGTTAAGCGCTTGAGGGGGTTAAGAGAGCTCGGTTGCCGCAGCTACTTCCGCCTCATGGTCGAGAGGTGGATTATGCATTTCCAGTATTTGATTATGTGGTTTATGTTGCTAGTTTGGGCCTCTACCTGGTTTTTCAAGGAGTTGAGCCGTCCTCCTCAACTGCGAGACCTCTATACAGCCATCACAGGGGGGGAGTTGATATGATGTTGTGAGGGTGGATCCTGGAGATTCACAAGATACTCTTCCAGTACAAGGGTTTGTGCAGTAATGATAGCAAAGGTCTTCTTCCTCCCTTTAGCCATTGTAGGGAAGATGGAGATATGACAAGTGAATTCAGAATGGCTTCATTGTCAATCCCACAGACGGCTCCAAACTGTTGATGCTAAAATTTGGTTGTCCCCACTAGACCGTCATGTACCTATAAAACTAAATGGCGATGAGGGCCCTGGTTGTAGCCAGGGACCCTCCTATGCCTAAGTTAGAATAAGCTCGCTGGGTCTAGTTAGTGCATACCCATTTTCATAGGTTAAGTCCTTATTTATAACATCTTGGTATCTCTTACGTATATGGTAATGCCTTTGCTAGGTAGATACGTCTCATAGAAGGAATCTTCTCCTGAATATGTCGTGATCGTATGGGTGGGATCCTCAGCGAAAATCATGGGGAGGTAAACCTTTCCGTATACGAAAGGGTTCCTACTAGTCGGTATCCGAGGAGGTCGAGGTCGAACGAGACCGACCACCAAGTCACTAGTCGAGGTCTTCCCCAACGGGGATGGCAATCGAAGTTGACGCCTGAGGTTCGAACTCTGAGGTCGGGATCTTTGGTAGTTCTCTTTCAAGGTCGGCTTTTATAGTTGCTCTTTAGTTGAGATAGTCAGATGCTAGCTAAGTGGCCAAGGTCACCACTCTTGGCTGATACCCAAATTGGTTGTAGGGGTCATGCTTGATCATCTGTGACCTAGTCCATTCATAATTCGTCCCCTAGCTATTAGCCTTGTGTTGCTTCAGTCTAGTTTTACCCATAATAGACTTTATGGCACTAAATGCAAGTTATGTAAGTCATAAAGCACATCTGTTGTACTGCCAAGAAATTAGCAACACATCACACTAAACTCGCATTGATTTTCACTAGAAAAAAATCAAAGAAACTTCAAAATACATGCAATTTTATTAACCTAAATTCCCTTCACCTTGCTGCAAGAACAACAATGGATAGAGCTAGATGTTGAATGTAATTTTCAACAGTGTGTATGCAACTGTGAATGCAAAGCTAAAATTTTTTGTATCAACAATTTCTCGTTCGCACTATCTCTAGAGTATGAAGACAAAAACTTTGGTACTCTTGCAAAGTGTGATGGTTGATTTGCTGGGGATATATAATCAATATGCATCTCAAACATCCATCGTAGTATACTTAAACACTACATAACAACAATTCAATCCGTCATTACACCCTTGCTTAAACACTTCCCTTGCCCTTCTTTCTTACTAAAAAGAGACCTCAACAAAAAATCTACAAAAGTAACTACATGTATGAACTTTAATTCAATATCTTTCGTGTTGTTTGGGGTTTTAACCCATGGCTCAATGGTAGATAGAATGTGTTTCAACGTTGAGCTTATGAGTTCAAATGCCCTTGCGGGGTATGTGTGTTAAAAAGAAAAAGAAAAATCTTTTATATTGTTTTAAGTTCATCCTTAGTAAAACACTAAAGATGATCTCTTCCATAATTGTTACAAGCATTCCTTACTGTAGTAGTTGTAAGACCCGTGTCCTAATCTGTACTGTTCCGTTAGCTTCCGCGGTCCTTTCAGTCAAATTCCGGCAACCTTCGCACCGTATTCGGTGTTTGCGCACGATCCTAAGCCAGGTCCCGCGCACCGACGTCG
The DNA here is from genome assembly GCF_029962835.1 of Magnolia sinica. Lineage (NCBI taxonomy): Eukaryota > Viridiplantae > Streptophyta > Magnoliopsida > Magnoliales > Magnoliaceae > Magnolia > Magnolia sinica. Next base: position 86,112,871 of record NC_080575.1, on the reverse strand, counting down.
GCTCGATCTGAAACTTATGTCTTGGCGATCGCACCGTCGCCACGGTTCCAACGCCGTGACTTGCGCACCGAACCGATACCCAGGTAAGAAGATGCCGATCAGCGTTTATTCCGAAGAAACACCGCGCGTTGCGGATTTCGAGGAAATCTCTACACAATTAGTCCCACTAATTAACCATAAATGCAACCATACCTCAAAGTACTTCACCCATTCCCTCTTTTTCCAAAAGTCCACCATCTTTCCACCTCACCATTCCTCTTTTTCTCATTTTCAACCTCAACCATCCCTCTTCTCCACCAATTTCAAACTAAACCATACCCCTCATCACTCCTTTCTTACAACCATCACTCCACCCATCCCTCCACCCATTATTTCTATCTCTCCCTCTCATTCTCTAGCAACTTTTCCAAATCCCATGAGAAATTTCACTCATCCAACACTCCCTCTCAACTTCAAGTGTGGCCCACCCTCTCATCTCTAATCTCAACCATTCATCTTTCATCAACCTCCATTAAAAGTGAAGGTAAGGAGCTAAGGAGTCCAAGGGAGCAAGGAGAAGGAAGATAAGGTGGGTGATTTTCCATTAATTTAAATTTTAGGGCCCACTTGTTGGTGGGACCCATTTGGATGTATGTGATTTAATCAAGAGGGCCCATAGTGGCGGGGTTCCTTTATCTCACCGTGTATCTCTCTCTTTATCTCTCTCTCATTCTTTCCTTGTAATGTTGTGGATCCCACCGATATGTGTTACATCTCCCCCGTCCATCTACATCAGACGGTGTGACCCACTCTATTATAGGTGATGATCCACACCCCCCCTACTGTTGGGATGGGTCCAATGCATCTTTTTATATGTATATATATATGTATGTATGTTATATATTATATAATATATGTATATAATATATAATATAATATGTACTTATATATATATACAATATAAGATAAATATTAAATGTATATGTATATATATATATTGGTGGGCCACATTCACGTGGGACCCACCACATTTCTGTGAATATATACAAATCGTCCAGCGTCCCTGGACGCTGGACGTTGCAACAATGGGCTTAAAAAAAATAAAAAGGGAAAGGGAGTGGTGGGCCACTCATGCAGGTCCCACCTTGATGTATATGTAAGATCCTAACCGTCCATATTGTTCCTCAACTCATTTTAGGCGTTGAGCCGAAAAATGAAGTTGATCCCATTTTCTGGCGGGCCGTACCATAGGAAACAGTGTTCCTACCTTCGGTTTACTCCCTAAGGCTCCTGCATATCAAAAATAGCCCGATATTGGACTCTATGGGCTTGTATCAAGCCATAGGGACCCATGGCTGGAGTGGATTTTGCGGATGTGGGCCCCGTCTATGAAAATCCGTAAAAAAATCAAATTTTCAAAAAAAAAAAAAAAACAAAAGAGAGGAGGCAGCAGCGCTGACGCTGCTGCTGCCATCACGCCAGCCGCGGGCGGACGGACGGACGGTCGGGCTGGGCTCACGGCCCAGCTGTGGGCCCCATCTTGATGTGTTTCGATGGTCAACACCGTGAGTTTGATGAGTACCCTCAGTCCACGCGTCCACGTCAAAAATCAGCCTTATACGGGACACAGGTGGGCCACACCATCTGAAATCATATGAAGACATGTCTAAACATATAAAAGCACTTGGTGGGGCCTACCTGAGTTTTGGATGTAAATGAAACTTGATTTGGACCCTTAAAATCGTGGGATACACCCAATGAATGGGCTGGATTGTGAATCACATCTCGGTGGGCCCCAAAACAAAAAAAAAACAAAAAAAATAAAATAAAATAAAATTTAAAGCAGCAGCGCTGCTGCTGCTGCACTGACGGGCGGGCGGCCAAGAGGCAGGGACCCACGGCTCCATCCGTGGGCCCCACCATGATGTATATTTTGTATCCACGCCGCCCATTTGGTGGGCCACTATTTGACATGGACCCCCCTCAAAGATCAGGCCAATCCAGCGCTCGGGCAGCCCACATCACAAGAAACAGTGTGAATTGAACTCTACCATTGAAACCCCTTTCTGGGTCCACAGAAGTTCCAGATCAAGCTGAAAATTGTTGTTCCCCTCCTCCCTGGCCCGTGTGACCTTATGAATAAGTTGGATTTCAAATGAACATTTCAGTGGGCCTTACCCAAGGTCCAAGTGACCTTATGAATAGGTTGGATTTCAAATAAATATTATGGTGGGCCCTAGGCCCATGTGATGGAGCCATATTGATGTATTTCTGGCCGTTGGGGAGGCCCACCTTGATATATATATAAGGCCCATGAGGTTAGGCCCATTCGAAGTATTGGTGGCCCGTTGTCGAGGCCCACTCTGATATATATAAGGGCCATGTTACGAGACCCATTGTGATGTTTTCAAAGGCTCATGGAGTATGACCCATTGCAATGTACATAAGGCCCACTAATGCGGCCCACTTGACTTATATAAGGCCCATATGAGATGGCCCATTTGATGTATCTGAGCACTATGGGTCGAGGCCCAATGAGATGTATATTAGTCCATTGCAATGTGTGATTTCCTATGGTTTGTGTAATGGTACTTTATGGCGGGCTATGCCTTGGGAACAATGTTGGTTTGACGTCCACATTGTAAGGACAATGTTGGTTAAATGTCCGCATTGTCACACTCCTTAAGGCCACTGATAGGTCCATACTTATACTCTTCAGGCCGTCTAGGCCCATTTCTGTGATACGCAGAGCCCATCCCTATATGCATGTTTAGTATAGATCCATGATTTATCATCATACGCATCATATGTATGACTGGTATGAGGAGTGATTGATCATAGCATATGCCTTCGAGCAGACTGTTACGAGCTCCCTGATAGGCGGAGTTGCCCAGTATGAGCGCATGGGTTACGCAGGACTATTGTATGACTGGTAGTGTGACTCATGCACTTGCATTGTGTGATTGTAGTTACTATATGCCCTAGTGACACCAGGGCCATAGCCTCCACGGACACATTGTGGGTGGTTGGATTGGATACCGGAAATGTTTGGTTCTAGTATACGGGCGTCATAGATGTCCCTGGGTGAAAATCCCTAAACCCGATGGTACCAGAGGATGACTCCAACGTCGAGACCGAGTGGATATACGAGCGCACGAGGGCCGAATACCAGGAGGCCGCGTCTCCCACTGTGTCGTGGTCGGTTGGAAAGGAGTGTGGCCTTACTCGCCCGAGGGTAGGGGGCAATACTAGGCTGAGTTTGACCAGCTCGCGAATGGGTCCGCTATCGACGTGCCGGATAGGTATTGGCAGACTATTGGTCAGGCGGATAGTGAGGTTTCTTACGCTCATTTGGACTGTGCGGCTAGGAGAGCGACAGTGCCATTTGGAGTGTATTGAACCCCGGTGATTATCCAGAATGAGAACTGTACTGATACATGTTGAGGATTGGCATGCTTGAGTTGCATCTTGCATCGCATGGCCGTGTTATGGCCGATAGCATTCATATCTTGCACCGCATAGCCTTGGTACGGCTGATTGCATTCATGTGCTCATCATCATGATTCCGCATCACTCTGACCTTACATTTTGAGCACATTTACATTGCGCACACACTTACACCACCCTCTAAGCTTTCCATAAGCTTATGCACGATTGATGCGTGCAGGTGACGTCAGGACGCAGTCGCAGCCATAGTCTCGTTGTAGTTGGAGCGTGCAGCCGAGCTTCTGGAGTTCTGTTTCTTTTGTTACATTGTATTTTATTTTATTTCAGTCGTATTGTACTTAAAAAGTTTTTGATCATAGTGGATTTTGTGGTGGTGTTCTTGTGGTTATTGTTTGTGGGTTATGCTTTTGTTATGCTCATTATGAATCAGACTGATGACTTAAAATCCTCCTTGTAGTATCCCAGGATCGGAACCTGGTGAATGGGTGCCGGGATCCGAAAATGGGGTTCTACGGAGGCTGTCGGCGCCGGATTCGGCGATCGGGAATTTTGTGAGCCCGGTTTCCGAGTTCGGGGCGTGACAGTAGTAATTGTCTCCTCCCCGGTAGAACCATTAGCTGGCTGCTTGCATTTCTTTTCGAGTTTTCTTTTTCTTAATTTTTTGTTCTTTTGACTGCTGAAGTTTGAATATATAATGAATTTATGAATTTTGGTTTCAGACTCCCAGCTTTTGTTGATGAAGATGAATTGGTTTCTCCATCCAATGATTTAGGCACCTGAGAAGTAAGTCTTGGAGGCCTGTCACTACTCTAAATTAAATCTCCTAATATATTGTAGCTTCTAAGGACTTCGTTTACAGGTTCTCCCGTAAGATCTCTATGAGGTGGGCCTCATTGATCAATGGTCCAGATTATCCTAAAGGTTGGATGATGTAAATGGGTATACCAGTGGACCCCACTACATTGTGATAATTCTAGAACTATATGCATAAGAGGTGGGAATGCTATAGTTGCGGAACGCACCAGCTATTTGTATAACACTAGGATTCTAATGTGTGGAGCTGTGGGAAGAGAGTTGTGATAGGTTTCAAACTCTCTTTACCACACCATCTATATAATATGGCTAGGTCCCCGATCCCACACCATTGTAGAAATACATGTCCCATCTATCCTTCTATATTGGGGTATAAGGAGAGGAAGATCCTGGTATTCGATTTCTGGTATTCTATTTCTTCAGTTATGGCCTCACAAATAGGCATGTCATCTTCCTTCTTTGATCTCCATGACCGACGCACAATAAGGTCTTTCGGTTGTTCTGCATTATGATAAATTAACAATTGGTATCAGAGCCACTGTGCCTCAGCCATGGAGGATCGATCAGAAATTGGGGTTTTCCAATTCAAAGCCCATATTAGAAATTAGGGTTTTCCAATTCGAATCCTATATCAGAAATTAGGGTTTTTGAATTCGAAGCCCATATCAGAAATTAGGGACTTCGAATCCCAAATCTAAAATTGAGGATTTCAGTTCTATAACCCCAAATCCAGTTAAAAATTAGGGATTTCGAATCCCAAATCAAAAATTGGGGATTTCAGTTCTATAACCCCAAATCTAGTTAAAATTAGGGATTTCGAATCCCAAATCACAAATTGAGAATTTCAAAAGAAAAACCCCAAATCTATTAATTGTAAATATAGTGAAAGGATTTCGCACCCTTACCATGTCAATCCATAGAGGCGACCATGCTTGATAGTAACGCCTGATAGATGCCAGAGATTTAGCCATGTTTGTAAGCATCAACCTCCTGGAACCATATCACCCAGGGTTAAGGAAGTCTCGCCCTATCTCTGGCAACTGAGCTACTAGCCACCCTCGATCGGCTATCTTCGAGGCCATCTAATTTAGATCCAGTGGCTGGATTTGATGGAAGGAGGGAGCAGTTACCATTCATTCTGACCACCTATTATCAAGGTTGTGATAAGGGGATCGAGCAGAAGCTTCATCTTTTGGATCTTCTCTCCTGCTCCAGCAGCAATAGGAATCTCGCCCATTGAGAAGCAAAACGCAGGGAGAAACCCTACCATTTTTTTCTCTCTCTCAGAGGCCTATACTTGTATTTCCCTTAATAGGAATCAAGTCCGCAAATCCATTTTGGATCCAGTTGGAATTGATTCAGGTCTGGTGACCCACTTTGATATATTCAGGTTGACTCGTTTTAGGTGTATGGAACCGATTTAGGCCCATTCTGATAGCTTAGTAATGCACTTTTTGGATATTCTCCTTGGGGCCTAAATTGGGATCCGTTTATTAGATCTGAGCTGTCTGTTTGGATTAAAATGAGAGTATAATCTAAAACATTTACTAGATGGACTATATTAGAATAAGGAACTTTCATCAAGTATTTGATCTGATATGTACATCTAATGAACACTAATGTATGGATCAAAGCAACCGTCTGATTCGTTCCATGCCATAGTCTACCGTGTGAATGATATAGACTAGACTTATAATGCTCATTTATGACAACCACATCACACAGATTCTTGATTCGACCTGATAGTAAGCCTATTACCCATCCTTTAGGTGTTGATATAGACCTTTTAAGATAAGGAAAGGTGAAATATAACTGTCTGTTTCTCTCTAAATTTCCTTTATTTTCAAATGATCAATACCGACCATCTAATAGGCAGTATCAAATTGATTTAGATATAATCCATTGAGGACAGGATTATAATCGTAATCCTAAGTCCAAATTCATCAGATTGGATTTGGTTGTGTTAGCCACCATAGTGACCTCAATCAGTGAAATTTTTTACGAATTCAGACTTGTAATATTGGGATTCAATTAAAGGATTCGTAACGCCCCGAATTTCGAGGGTCGAGCAAAGCTCTACTCCCGAGATTCGATACATCACTTATGCAACATGGATGATGATGTTCAGATTTTGTCCATATGAATGAGTTAAACATGAGTGGGATTAAACTAAAATGACACATCATACTCTAGAGATAATTTAATTTAAGTAAGCGGAAGACTGAAACATATATATTTGAACGGGTAAGTGTTTCACAACCTCCAGAGTATGAGTATGTTACCGGGTTGAATATATATACATATATTGTTCCAAAATTGACAAAATATCAAAATGTAAAGTGTCCAACTAATCCATATGTCCCTTTAATCCCGTCGAGACAGCACGAGGTCTACATAAACCCGCCTGAAAGCTGAACGTAGGAGAATTCTTCCTCCTCATCTATGAAGTCCAACTCCACTGCATAGGCTTCGTCATCACCTGCATCTAAACCAGAGTCTGGTTGGTGTTTTAAAACACCATCCCAGGGTGGGAGTGAGTGATCAACTTAGTGGTACTATAAGGCAAAGATTAACATGTTATCAAGTCAATCAAGAAGTAATGATAAAGCAATATAACAATCACTTCCTAACTACTCTTGTTAATGCAGGAGTGGAGTGCAGTAATGATGCATGCTCTCGCACAAAGCTCCCTCACAAGCGACTCCGACAACCAAGTTCACGCATGAAAAACTCCCTAAAGTGCAACTTCCTTGCCAAAGCACATGCAATGCGGTGCATGGTTATGTTAGCCAAGTACTTAATTAAGCTCATTCATACAGTAGATTCGGGAAGCTAAGGTACCTCCTTTTATATCATAAACCGAAACGAAGGATCCATCTAGGGTCATCAATCCTAGTTAACCACATATGATAGGCAAGTTGTAGGGCATCACCCCTAATGAAAAGCAGTCGATAGACAAATTTAAAAGTTTATACTCGCGGTCACTACGTGGTGGCTAATTAGCTCGGCGTAGGCCGACAGCTCGAACACGGTGTCCCATATACCACCATGCCTGGCTCATGAGTCTAGGTTGCTCACCGATCACTACGGGGAGGCTCGTCACCCCAGCATAGGCCGACAGCTCGAATACAGTGTCCCATACACCACCATGCCCAGCTCATGAGTCTTAGTGGATTGAAGTACCATGGTTGAAACAGGCTTTTACATTAGTAAGTGGTACCTTAGATTCAGGCAGTGGTGTCCATACATGGTAAACACAAAATAGGCCAATCAGTTTGTTAGGAAAATTTAATTGGTACGGGCACATGCTGATTTAATCGACATGGAGCATAAAAGCACCCCTTGTGGCTTAACCACTGCCGACAATCTCGTGTGACCCGGATTCATTGAATCTTCCCAATGTGGTGTGACTAATTTAGCCATCCGAACAGGGACCATTACCGATTGCCTGGGCTACGCTATAGCCCCAATCTTACTCAGATGTAGTAAGTAAACACATGATAATTATTTCAGAATTCATCAAACAATCCAAGTGAATCCTTCATTTGAGCATTTTATTAAACACATTGACCATGTTACCAAGCACTTGCATTTTATCCATATATTTGCATAAAGGCAAAGATGATTACATGAAAGAACTATACATATGTGTAAGGCAATACAAAATCCTAAGTTAATACTTGAGTACAAATCTTCAATAATTTCTCATTCATACAATTCAACAAACACTTAAACTACACCATACCAAATACATAGACTAGGTTAGTTACAACACATATATTAACAATTCCTTATACGGAGAGATCAACGTACATGTGACGATGATTAACCCTAGATCAGTAATCATGGCAGGCTTAAATCACATTCAAATGCTCATTCAAGCATTTCAACAAACACATGGAATGCATCTTTTACCTAACACAGTTCATACATGTATATTATGCAGAAATCCGCGTATCTACGACAACATGGCAGCAATCAAGTCAGACATAAATCATTAGCTGACATTGAAAGCATTGAAAACCATAACCTAAACGTTTATAGTCCACACCTTTCATCGAAATACTCGATTCGGACTCGGTTCAAATTCTACGTTCCCTAATACAGAACGTCGGGTACCTAAATAGTGAAATCAGTTAGCTAGCTTGTCCATTACTCTATTTGGATCTCTAAATCAAGATTAGAGTTAGGGTTTTTAACCCAAATCATAGCTGAAACCGATGGTATAGCGAAATGGGAAGGTGATTCTAGGCGTGGAGTAGTGGGAGAGAAACACTGCGGCAATCTCTCAAGATTTCTCCTCTCCTTACTCTTTTCTCTTCTTTTCTCTCTTCTCTCTCCTAAGGTTAGAGAAATTCGTATGGAATAGAAATGGGGTGGTTTAAGGGCTATATATAGGCCCATAAGTGATGTAAATGGCCCCAGGGCTATGGTATAATTAGTTCATAACCAAAGGGTGCCTGTTTCGGGCAACCGGGGCTCATATGGAAGTCCACTACTCGCTTACGTCATAGTGTAAGTTCCCTGATAATGGATCTATGCTAGGTTATGATTTCAGGGTGATTGAATAGGCTGATCGACCATGAAGGACCCATGTTAGATCAACGGTCAAACTTACTCGATCAGGGCCAAAATTATACGGATATGAGCAGTGAAATTTCCTTTTCTCATGGGTGAAGTTTGGTCAGAAACTGACGGTCTGAAATCTTCAATTTTGTGCATGAGCGAATGGCCCAATTTACTTAAGTTTCATTATGTTTTCTAAAGGTATTCGCGTTTCTGAACACTTTACTCAGGGCTTAAGTTGTGCGTTTCTGAATAGCATCTAGGCTCAATTCCTACGATGGTTGTCAAGCCTAGTAGGACGGATATAATCCTATAGCTTTGTGGTCATCGGACTTTTGACGTGCTGTCCAGGTCCGATACGGGGTTTCAATGTACTCTCGAGAGCAACAGGCTCATGGGATTTCTCCTAGATTTTTAAGTAGTGTGGAGTTAGCGATATAGACGGTTTTGGGTCTTGCTATATATGGAAATGGTGGCTTGAGCTTAATCCACTGATTATTCAGTTTAGTACTTAACTAAATTCTGCCTAAATTTCTATGGGATACGATCTTAGGTATTTCTGCCTGAGGTGGTACTCGAGTCTTTGTATGGATTTTCCTGAGACATTACAGGATTGTATATAGTTGCGTTCACATTTCATGCATATGGTGATGAAAACACAGATGATTACCGTTTGGCAGGAACACGAATGGGTGAAGTAAATGGTACTAGTGATGGAAAGATGAAGGACTCATCTTACCCATAGGTATTGAGTGTCTCATATTTACATAATTGATATCTCTTAACTTCATGTTCAGGAGGACCACTAACATATTATCATTACCTCCCATGGGAGGAATGATGATGATGTAACAGATCCTCACTAGGATGTGATGGTTGGGCGCATCTTCGTCCTGGATAATTCAGTTGATGCCCAACTCAGTAACTAATTGATTAAGCTTCGCCTGATATTTGTTTCAATTCATATATTATTTTATGAAATAATGCACTAATGTGAGTATATATATCTCTTTTATTTCAGTCTCAATTCCAACTCACACGGACCACGTTCCTGCCCTAAATGGATCTAATTATCTCATTGGAAGGAATCCATTGAAGTTGTACTGGGTTGCCTGCAATTAGACCTTGCCCTGGTAAAACCAGAACCACCAAAACCATCTTATGATGCCTCTGAATAAGAAATTAATCATTACAAGGTGTGGTTTAGATCAAATGAAACGTGCCTCAAAATCATAAAGTATTCGGTTTCTAAGTCTATGAGAGGTAACATGCCTAAAGTAGATAAGGCCAAAGCTTTCCTGACCAAAATGGGAAACCGATTCAAGAAATCGGATAAAGTCGAAGTGAGTTTTCTTTTGAATAAATTAACTCGCTCATCCTATGAAGGAAAATGAAATATCCATGAATACATTATAGAGCAGATTGAAGTTGTATCTAAGATCCGCTCTCTAGGCCTTGTACTTACTGATGACCAACTGATTCACTTGATCATGAACAACCTACCTCCTTAATACGATATGTTCCTGGTGAACTATAACACTCTAAAGGTCATGTGAATATTAGATGAACTGATCTCTCAGTGAGTTCAAGAGGAGGATAGGATTAGGCATTTAGGCAAAGTACAAAATATTAATATGGTGACCTCGGGACATGGGCATGGGCATGAGCATAAAGGAAAAAGAAAAATGAACCAAGGTTCTAATAATGGATCATCTGGTCCTCCAGCAGGAAACCAAGAGAATCAATCAGGAAATGGATCAAACTGCAAACAGGCTAAAGGCAATAATTGTTTCTTTTGCAAAAAGACATGCCATCAAAAGAAAGATTGCAAAAAGTATAAGAAATAGCTCGTAAAGAAAGGTAATAATTCTTTCTCGTCTATTTTGAATCTAATCTAACTGATGTGTCGATGGATTCCTGGTAGATAAATTCAGGAACTACTATTCACATATGCACTTCTATGCAAGAATTACTATGGGCTAGGCCACCAACTGATGCAGAGTACTCAGTATACGTAGGCAATAGTGTCAAGGTCAACGTAGAGGAAATTGGAGTCTATAGGCTTAAGTTAGAGTCAGGTTATCTTTTTGGATCTAGTAGTTCCATTTTGTGTGCCTTCTATAAGGCATAATTTAGTTTCTATTTCTTGTTTGGATAAATTGGGATTTTCATTTCAATTTGAAAATAAAGGATTCAGTATTTACTTTAATTCGATTAAAGTTCACATTGGCTCTATGGTGAATAACTTATACTGGTTAGACTTGATTGCCTCACAAGTCTATAATGTTAATGCCTTGAATGGAAATAAAGTAGGATCTAAGTGAAGGATAAACTATGAGAATTCCTCCATGTTGTGGCATAAGCAACTGTGTCATATATCTCGTGAGAGATTGGACAGGCTTGTACGAGAAGGAATTCTTCATTCTCTAGACTTCTCTGACTATAAAGTGTGCATTGATTGCATAAAAGGAAAATATACTAAAACTAGAAAGAAAGGTGCAACAAGGAGTGTAGGACTCTCAGAGGTGATATATATGTACATTTGTGGACCATTCCCTACAACTTCTTGAAGTGGACACAAATATTTTATTACTTTTATTTATAACTATTCTCGTTTAAGGTACCTCTACTCATCAGTGAGAAATCAGATGCCCTGGATGCTTTTAAAATCAATAAGGCCGAAGTTGAAAATCAACTCGATAAAAGGATTAAAGTTGTCAAATCTGACCGTGGTGGTGAATACTATGGCAGGTATGACAAATCAGGTCACAATCCAGGGCCATTTGCTAGATACTTATAAGATTGTGGTATTGTTACCCAGTACACTATACCTGGTACTCCAGAGCAGAATGGTATGGCTGAAAGGTACAATCGCACCCTTATAGATATGGTGCGAAGCATCGTTAGCAATTCGATATTGATAGAATCTCTATGGGGGCAATGTGAGCAAAATCGCAATTCATATCGTTAATAGGGTCCCCAACAAGGCAGTAAGCAAAACCCCTTTTGAGCTATGGAATGAGACAAAACCAAGTCTCCGATATCTACACGTTTGAGGATGTCCTGCTAAGGCTAAAATTTCTAACCTGCATGAAAGAAAGCTCGATTCTAGAACCATAAGTTGTTCCTTTATTGGATATCCAGAAAGGTTAAAAGGATTTCGATTCTACAGTCTTTCTCACTCTATCAGGATTGTTGAGACTGAGAATGTCAGATTCGTTGAGGACACTGAAAACAGTGGGAGCACAAACATTAGAAACTTTGTATTTGAGGAAGAAAGGACTGTAACTCCAGTCATAGTCACTTAAGATCATGTGGATATAAATGTTGTTGTCGACCTTGCAATTATTGTCGAACACCACGATGAGCCTCAGGTATAACCCATTTGTGAGGAAAACAAAAATTACACCCAAGAGGCTAAACCATGAAGAAGATCCGAAAGAGAGAGAAGACCTGTAAGTGAGACGATTACATCGTATACTTACAGGAGCACAATTTTGACAAACGGGTGAAAAAGGATCTTGAATCCTTTGCATAAGTTAAACAAAGTGCCGATCCTTCTCATTAGTTTGATGCTATGAAAGATGAGTTAAAATTCATGAGGGACAATAAAGTATAGGATTTTGTTGAGTTATCCTCTGGAATAAGACTAATTAGTTGTAAATGGATATTTAAAACCAAGAGGGACTCCAAGGGCAATGTCGAAAGATATAAAGCCAAACTTGTTGCCAAGGATTTTATCCAGCGTGAGGGCATTGAATTTAAGGAGACTTTCTCACCAGTATCTAAGAAAGACTCATTCAGAATTATAATGGTCGTTATAGCTCATATGGACTTAGAGTTACATCAAATGGATGTAAAGACAACATTTCTTAATGGGGATCTGAATGAGAATGTATACATGTTACAACCCCAAGATTTTGTAGCTAATGGGTCAGAACATTTAGTTTGCAAACTAAAGAAATCCATTTATGGGTTGAAACAGGCATCGCGACAATGGTACCTAAAGTTTTATGAAGTAATTTCCTCATATGGTTTTGTAGAAAACACTGCAGATGAATGTATCTACATTAAAATCAATGGAAGTAAGTTCATTATTATGATTTTATATGTCGATGACATTCTGTTGGCTAGCAGTGATATCAGGATGTTGTGTGACACTAATAAATTCTTAATTATCTTTGCAATACCCTGAACTTTTCTATACCCGAGTATTAAAAGTTCTTGAGTGTTACCATCAAATTTAACTTAATATATATGATGCTAATCCAACTACCCTAACCTTACATCTATTCCCTGACACGAATCTAACCATTGGGAATGATCTACATACATAAATCAAGCCATCTGACCGTTGATTTTAAAGACTAGACTATCCATCATGAGACTTGACTTGTGTACTTCCCTTAAGTAAATTAGCGAATGTAACCCTTGAGAATAATTGCCATCTGTAAATCAAGTTGTCCGACTGTTAATCACGTGGATTAATACATGTACATTCCCTTGAACTAAATTGATGTATGATCCTTCATCCATAAGGATTTAGACATAAGTTCTTTAATAAGAATTACTTAGAAGCATGGCCACAACCATGTAGAACTATTAGACTTTGCAAAACTCTTAGATTAACAATAATTATGAAAATGCCATTGACCTATACGATGAATTATCCTAAATTAACTGTTTAATGAGAAACGTTATACCGTGCCTAATTATCCTAAATTAACTATACATGTCGAATTTCAACCCTTAAATAATGGTAGAAATGACCCAATGGACAGATCAACCATTAACCGTCAATTTTGGGGCCACTTGATCGTTGGATATGCTTCAACTTGGAATTCAACTCCTCAAATTAGATGGGAAAATGAAGGAAAATGAATGGACGGTGTAAATTTCTCGGAAACCTCATGATGGACCCCACCTTGGATTGTGCAAGTGCATAGCAAGTGGTCACTAGCCGCGCATCGTGGTTTGACCCGACGAACCTATCCTCTCCCCTTACCTCTTCCCGCCTTCAGGCTTTTAAACGCAGACCGTCTATTTGAAGGTCTTATGGCCCACCATTTATGGCCCGTTGGGAGATCCAAACCGTCCATCATGTTCGGAATCCACTTCCGTCCTAACCCTAGTTGTCCTCACGTGTGACTACACATGTATGTGTATTTAAATTCCCAGCAAAGGAGAAACCTTTGCGTTATGACATAACAAACAACGTCTGTTTGAAGACGCTGGTGGGACCCACCATAAGGAAACTGTGAATGGATCTGGACCGTTCATCAGTGACCATCATCAGAGCCAACGATGAGGACGTCTCTGGAGATACTTAGGGTGTAGGTATTCTTACGCAACAACCTACATAACTAAACAAAGACTTTCATCCAATGTAATAAACCCCCAAACCTCGTCAGTTTTCACGGCATAATCATAGGCAATCACTCGTCTTGTGGAGGAAATCTCCACGCAATGGAGCCATGATCTTGATCTTCGCCTCAAACCAAAGGGCTAGGAGAAATTGGACAGCTAATCCGACCAACTTCTAGGCATCCAAACACGGCTAGGGACATCCAGATTGATCCACGGTCAAGATCAAAGTCATCTGGATGGGCCATCCGATCAGTTTTTTCCAAACACCTAATGCTGATGGGCCATCTTAATCCAATAGACGGATAAGATGGAGGAATCCTAGTGAAACGAGAACCAATCTTGTTACGATGCAGAGCATTCCTTATGCAGCCGACCTCTGCAAGAAAGTTCCAGAAAATGGCTACGTACAGAGATCTCCTCAATACGTAAGGAGTTCCTATGTAAGGATTACGCATTCGGACCGACTATAAATAGCTCGTCCGTTCCGCAAAGTGAGAAAATAGAAAGAGAGATTGATTGCGAAAGAGAGAGAGGAAGGAGGAGGATTTTTGTCCAATCAAGGAGGAGGGAATTGTGAAGGAGAGAGAAAAGAAAGGAAAGGAAAAGAAAAAGAAAGAAAGGGAAAGAGAAGGAGAAAAACAAAGAAAGAAAGAAAGGAAAGAAAAAGAAAGCGAAAGAAAGAGAAAGAGAAAGAAAAGAAAAAAGAAGAGAAAGGAAAGGTTATGTGCTGAGTTGACTCGCTGAGTCAGCCTCTAAGTTGCTACTCAACGTTAAGAAAATGGGTTCTAATCCTAAGATTACTCGAGGCCTTTAATCTTATTAGTAGATATCAAATAACTGAAGGTGAGGGTTTTATTCTTTAAGCTTACAGTAATTTAAGTTGATATGTTATTATCTCGCCTTTTACGTACCTTTTACCTTAATTGAGTTGATGCATTTTATTTTGTAATTTATATACCTTTTACCTTAATCGAGTTGATGCATCTTATCTCACCTTTTTACGTGCCGTTTTCATGCCTTTTACCTGTTCTCAAATTACCATGACTTTCTCTCTATTTTTGTTTAAATTGCCATCAGTAATTATTGGCCCTTTTGGAATTATGACAAGATGTCCACTGCAAGGAGTCTTCCTGAACTCATGTGGGGCTATGGATATGAGCCTTACTCTTGCCTTTAATCTTATTTGAGTTGGCCTTTGCCACTCGTCTCTTATTTGAGTTGACCTTCGTCACTCGCCTCTTATTTGAGCTGGTCATTGCCACTCGTGTCTTATTTACCTTAAAGGCTCGGGCAGGTGTCTTAATATTGCTAAACTCCCATAGTTTAAGGGTTTCTCTCTTGGTACAAGTACTATGTCGGGTATCCCTCTTCTAGCAATCGAATAAATATCGTGGACGTAATGCATTTTTGGTAGCGGCCCTGGGGCGACACGTAATTCCATGTTTCACAGGTGATGGTGCACCAGTTGGTGTATGTGTATCATTATATATATGTGTTACATTAATTTTTTTTAGAGGTGTTGTCGCAATTAGTCACTCCAATCGGGGTTGCGTGATTCACCTAGTCATGTGTTGTGTCCGTCTTGGGATAACCGCATAAATTCATGTTAAACATGGGACTTGCCGGCGAATCTCTGTACAATGGGATGCAGGGTGAGTTGGATAACTCTAATCATATTCCACATTGTGGTGATCGCTAAGGGTGATAAATTGTATATACTTTGCTAGGCATGCATCTCATATAGATTGCTTGTGCATTGATACCTCTTGTAGCTGTGGAGTACTGAACGTATCAGAACCTTTACGTTGCTTTTATGAATCTCTTGAATTACTGTTAATCATAAAGTATAACCATCACTATGAGTAGGGCATTGACCATCTCCCAACCGTACAGATTATGTAGGTGACGTACAGATTGAAGACCTAGTGAACATTCTCCCTAAGGAAGATTATGTTTAAAGAATAAGAAGACAATTTATGATTTAGTTTTATACTCTTGCTACGAACTCGATAAATGTAATAAACTTCCATTGAGAATACCATTGATTACTCTTTTTTACTTTAATGAAATATAATCAATATAGTTGATTTTATTCTTGTGGATGTTACCTTCATGAATGTATCTGGATGTGATAAAAAAAAAGGTGTGATTGTTAAAAGCATCCAGATTTATATATTATTAACACCCGGTTTTCTTGGGCATGAGTATAAATTCTGACCGTGAAAATTCGGGACGTCACAATAAAAAATGTCGAGCTAAGAGTCCTAGGAGGGGGAGGGGGTTGAATAGGACTATGCCAAATTAAAAAATTAAATACGAAATTAAATAATTATAAGTAAAGATGGCATTAAACAATCCTACAAAGCAGGAATGAATAACAACCTCAAATGTAGAAGTATTGAGAGGTTGATATAGATGTTATTCTAAGGACAACCTTACACCAAAAACCAATGGCTTATGGTAGGACAACCTGATTCTTAGAACGGTCTGTGTATCAAAATCTCAAACCGATACAGAAGAATAAAAAATAAAAATAGAAAAGAAAATAAACTAAGCTATTACAGCATTCCCACACTTGCATAAAAGAGATTACAACATTCTTCATAAAGGTTTAAATAGAATTTACAACATTCACACAAAGCCATAATCAATCATCCACCACAAGAACAGAAATTATAGTGGTTCGCTTGTGTGTACACCAACTGTTTAGAAAAACAGCAACACAACTACTCTACTCCTAATATCCTCACACAATGGATATTGGCATTCACTATGCAATAGGTTTTTCAAGGTTCACCTAAAACCTTCACAATTATGTCTTTCAAGTGGGCTTACACAATTCAAGAACCCCACACTTTGAGATTCTCTGGTTTAACTCAGACAAACCAAAACAAATATTTTCCTCGCACAACCTCAAAAACTAAAAAAAGATTTACTAAAATGTAAATATACTTATCTGGATATTCTCCTTTGATGAAGCCCGGTAGAACCAATTCGAAGTAGATGTTCAATGTCCACACTCACTTATGAAAGGGTTCTAGATAATTTTTAGATTAAATCACTTTGGGTTAGCTTGATTTGATTTTGATTCCAAGAAATCGGAAAAACTTAAATCCCTTCTTCAAGTAAGATTGGAATATAGAACTCAAAATCAAATACAAAAAGCTAATTAAAAGAAAATATTAAATGAATACTAAATAGCTTAAGAATATCGCAAACTTATTTCTCATAGTGATGTCTTGAATTTGCTTGAATGACTTATCAAACTTTGAAAATTATGCTATATTTATAAGTGAAAAAACTGTTCACTCGACTGGTCGAAGGACCAACAAGAATTCAAAATTTCAGGCGAGATAAGATAAGATAGGTCCACGACTGGTCGAGTGGCCTGCACGACTGGTCGAGCCATGCACTCGACTGGTCGAGTGGAACCCTGAAAGGTTACTAGACTTTGAATTTAGCCTGCTCGACTGGTCGAGCACTGTTCAATCGACTGGTCGAAAAGTATCCAGGACTGGTCGAGGGTCCAACAAAAAATCGTAAAAATTAGTAACAGGACTGGTCGAGCTAGTACTAGGATTAGTCAAACATATGCTAAGACTAGTCAAGAAACAACCTATACAATTATATACTGACCTAATTTAAGTATGCAAACAATATGACCTAACCTATGGTCAATCTAGGGTCATTCATACATTATAAGTGATATTTGAACATTGAATCATCATTTTCTTCGGTTGATAGTTGATCTTGAAGGACACAAAGCTTGATATCTACACTTACTTTGAATCTTGACTTTGAAGACTTTGAAACTTGAACTTGAAGTACTTGAATTGTATTTCACCTTGAGCTTTGAGTTCCAAAGCAAAGCACTTTGTCTTGACATAGATGAAGCTTTAAAACCTTGAACTATCACTTGATGTTGTACTTGAACTTGTAATTCTCTTGATCTTGCATTTGAAGTTCTCAAGGTAAAGACCTTTGTTCTTGTACATGAGTTGCATGATCTTGAATATGTAGATGACCTACACAAGACATAGATTCCAAGAGGTTTTGGCATTATGAAATTTGACAATCACAAGAGCTAGAAAACATAGCACTTACAATTTCCTCCTTTGTCAAATTTGTGACAAAACACACGACATTAAAAAAAATAAGCATAATACGCATAATAAAGAATCATGTACCAGTTATAACCTAGTCAAAGAATCATGCACCAATACTCATAAAAAACTCCCCCTTAATACCATACTTCATAGATCCACATTATCTCATTTAACAACATACTTCACAAATCCACATTCAGGCATATCAGAATAAATTCTCCCCCTTTGTGTCACAATATGACAAAGGAAGGAACCGAAAAATGAGGATGGAAACACAAGAGTAATGGAAGGGTAAGATAGCATAGAGATAAGTAGTAAAAACATATTCATATGTCTAAGCACAAGTATAAATTCATGTATTAAAAGTTAATACATCACAGATACTTAAAAATACTAATCCGATCCAGAAGAAGGAGGAGGTATGGATGGATCAATTTAATGAAGTCCCTTGTTAATGCGCCTAAGATATTTGCGCATGTATTTAAATTGCATTTCTTGAGACATATATATACCTTCAACCTTTTCCTCAAGAGAGCACAGTCGCGCATCAAAATCAGAAGGCTGATAATCAGGATCAGCTGCAGAGTCAGATTCAATCTCATCGCAAATGTCATCCATATTGATATCATCTGGAGGTAAAGCATCCTCCTCATCAGTTGCTTCTACTACTCCACCAACACCTACATCAACTTCGCCTGGAGCCAATCTCAAAGTCTTCTTGTTTATGGTTGAGTTGTTAAATGGTCGATGGTTAATGGGAGCCTCTCCAACAGGCATAGCTAGTAAACTATGTGTGGTTAAAACAGTTATAAGATAAGCAAAGGGTATGTCACTGTGACCTGGATGGAAACGGAACTGAATCATGATATAACAAATACGAGAAGGAAGACATACAAAGACTCCAGTAACAATAGAATGAAGAATACGAGCCATGAATGTAGTAAACTCAGTTTTGTTACCAGATCGAGGATAGACATTTGAAATGAAACTCCTATGAAGAATTCTGTATCTAGGTAACATAAACTTGGAGGCAAGCGCATTCCCAGTACTCCATTCCGCATCCATATTACATAAATCTCGAGTGAGCATTCTCTTCTTAGATTCAGAAGGTTTTGTAACAAGTATATGAATGGGAATACTGTCATCATTGACAGGTATATCCATTAACCCAGAAATAAAATGACGGTCCACATCAATTGGACCTTCTCTGGTCGTAATTGTAAATGTTAGATTCTCAGACAGAAGTCACTAATGCAAGCATACATAGCCTCCGCAATGGAGCAGTATGCCGGCCTGCCCCAATGTAATACGTTATCCCATCTTACAGACTGAAGGAGAGAAATAACGTCAAACGGTACCAAATGATCAGGGTTAACAGTCCATTCTATTATCACATTGCGCAAGTGAATGTCCCGCACATTATCGGGATCTTCCTCGGGTGACTGAAGATGGCGCACCGTGATAGGAACGGAACGAGAAGAAGAGGGACCATGATATCCTTTCTTCTTGTTTCTACCCTCCATTGCAATGAAGAAATCAAGGAATAAAGAGATTGCAAAAGAGGCAAGAAGGGTTTCTAGTAGATCAGATTTTTTGATAGAAAACTCCCAAAACAATCATAAAACATGAAATAAACCACACAAATGAAGAAAATGAAGTGCAAAGGACTTAAATCTATAAGAAAATCGAAAACAATGCACTAATCATGGAGGAATCGAAGATGGGTTCGATTGTCAAGGTAGGGCTCGTTGGAGAAGAAGACCCAAATGAAAAAAAAGTGATTTTTTTTCAAATAAATGGCCAAACCCGTGATTCACGACGGGTCGAGTACATACTCGACCGGTCGTGCCACGACTAGTCGAGTATGTACTCGACCCGTCGTGCACCACACAAAACATGTAATTTCGCATTAAATTTGAATTCTAAAAATTACAAAATAATAAATATATACATTATATTACAAAAATGCACAAATCATCAGTTCATATTAGTCATACCAAGATCAAATTTCAATTTTGCAAACCTATTTTTGTCGAGCGATTTTGTGAATATGTCTGCAAGTTGAGTCTCGGTAGGAATATATTCTAATGAAAGTATCTTGTCTTCTACCAGTTCACGAATATAATGATACCTAATGTCAATATGCTTGGTTCGTGAATACTGAATTTATTTTTTAGAGATATTAATTGTGCTTGAATTATCACAATATAAAACCATGGATTCTTGCACAAATCCATAATCGCTTAGCATTCTCTTCATCCACACAAGTTGAGTACACGCATTTCCCGTAGCAATATATTCAGCCTTAGCCGTGGAGAGCGATACAAAACTTTGTTTATTACTTAGCTAAGAAACCAAACAATTCCCAACATAGAAACAACCACCGCTGGTTGATTTACGATCATCAATGTTACCATCCCAATCAACATTCATGTAACCAGCTAATTACACACTAGTATCATGTGGATATCAGAGACTAAGATTTGCTGAACTAGCGACATATTGTAAAATATGCTTAACAACAATTAGATGTGACTCTTTAGGGTTAGATTGATATCTAGCACAAATTCCTACGCTAAATGAAATATCAGGTCGGGTCACTGTTAAATAAAGTAAACTTCCTATCAAACTGCGATAGAACTTATGATCCACACTCTTACCTATTGAATCCTTAGAGAGTATTAGAGTAGTACTCATTGGAGTATCAAAATTTTTCTCACTCTCAAATCCAAACTTTTTAACTAAGTTCAGAGCATATTTGGTTTGAGAGATAAAGAAACCATCAGGTAGCTGTTTGACTTGCAACCCTAAGAAATAATTTAGTTCTCCAACCATGCTCATTTCAAATTTAGATTTCATAAGATCTGCAAATTCAACAGTCATGTTAGTACAAGTAGATCCATAGATAATGTCATCAACATAGATTTGCACTATTAGTAAGTGATCATTATGTTTCTTTACAAATAATGTCTTATCAACACTTTCCATTATAAAGTTCTAACTTAGTAGAAACTTAGTCAACTTTTCGTACCAAGCCCTAGGAGCTTGTTTCAAACCGTAGAGTACCTTTTTCAAGCGGTAGACATGATTAGCATGCATAGGGTCTTCAAAACCCGTTGGTTGTTCAACATACACTTCTTCATGCAAATCGCCATTTAAGAATGCACTTTTTACATCCATTTGGTATATTTTGAATTTTTTAAAGCAATCAATGGATATAAATAATCTGATTGATTCAAGACGAGCTACTGGGGGCAAAGGTTTCATCATAATCAATGCCTTCTATTTGAGTGTACCCTTGTACAACCAGCCTAGCCTTGTTTCTAATAATATTTCCAAGTTCATCAGACTTATTTTTAAAAATCCATTTTGTTCCGATAATGTGTTTATATTTTAGTCGTGGAACTAAGTACCAAACATCATTTCTTACAAACTGATTGAGCTCTTCTTGCATTGCTACAATCCAGTTTTCGTCAGTAAGAGCTTCTTTTACGTTAGTCGGTTCTATCTAAGATGTAAAGCACACGTAGTTACGCATATCTTTAAGTTGTTTATGAGTGCGCACACCAGTAAGAGGGTTTTCAAGAATTTGATTAGAAGGATGGTCTTTAACAGTCCTCAGTTCAGTGTTATTTTGACCTGATGAAGAGTCTGGTTTATCAATTAAAAGAACTCATTTTCTGAACTTGAGACAGGTGTATTCAAGTGATCGTTTATAACCACATTAATGGACTCTTAAATTACACCAGTCCTCTTGTTAAGAACCCGATACGCTCGACTATTTAGAGCATACCCTAAAAATATCCCTCCATCACTTTTGGTGTCAAATTTACCCAGATTTTCTCGATCACGTAAGATGTAGCACTTACTGCAAAAAACTCGAAAGTATTTGACAGTGGGCTTCTTATCAAACCACATTTCATAAGCCATTTTACCATTTGATTTTTTAGTGTAAACGCGGTTAATTATATAACAAGCAGTATTTACTGCCTTAGCCCAAAGATTTTTAGGAAGCTTCATACTATTTAGCATTACATTCGTCATTTCTTGAAGCACTCTATTTTTCCTTTCCACTACCCCATTTTGTTGTGGTGTTTTGGGTGCAGAATATTCATGTGATATTCCTTGATCGCTGTAAAATTTCTTAAAACCACTATTTTCAAGTTCAGAACCATGATCACTACGAATCTTAGATACTTATAATTCTTTTTCTGTTTGGATACGTTTAAGTACCCTTTTTACTTCATCGAGAGTTTCTGATTTCTCTTTTAAGGAGACTACCCAAGTGTACCTGGTAAAGTCATCAACAATTATCAAAAAATATATTTTTCTACCCCAACTCTCCGTTCCAGTTGGTCCAATGAGATCCATGTGGAGAAGTTCGAGTGTTTTAGTTGTGGCATTGGAGTTCACCTTTTTGTAAGTACTCCTAGTTTGTTTACTAATGTGACACTCGCCACATATTTTTTCTACTTTCTGTTTTTTGGGTAGACCTCTTACCAACTCTCTTTTGCTCAATCTATTCAAATTGCGGTAGTGTACATGTCCGAGGCGCTTATGCCATAATTCGGTTTCATCAGTATGGACCATGTAACACAGTAAATTAGATGAGCTTGAATCACAAACAATGTAGCAATTTTTAGAAGTTCTGCGACCAGTTAATATTACAGAACCATTCTTATTTAAAATTTCACACCCTTGATTAGTAAATTTTACACTATAATTATTATCGCATATTTAAGATATGCTTAATAAATTATGTTTTGACCCTTCTACATATAAAACATTCTCAAATAGAGGGAGGTTAAAGAGTTGAACCGTACCTTGGCCAATAATTCTGCAGTTGTTACCATCACCGAATGTGACTGAATCATCAGTCATATTTTTAAGATTGGTGAACAGTCCTTTGTCACTTGTCATATGTCTGGAGCAACCACTATCTAGGTACCACTTTGAATAGCTCGAAGCTTTGAAAGCGGTGTAGACAACCAAACACGTAACCTTAGAGACCCATTTCATTACAGTTTTGGGTTTAGGAGTGTGATTGGTCTTCTTATGTTTGTAGTTGTTATAAGTTCGACCCACTGAGTTAGATTTTAAGAGCTCCTTAAGTAAGTCAACTATTTTCTCGGCTAAAGGATAATGATTTTGATTTTTATAGTTGATATGGTTGCTTTTATGTTTTAAAGTCTACAAAATTTTAGTACTTTTAGAATAATTTTGATTCAGACTCTTCTCTTTTGAGTTAGAAGACTCCCCTTTCACAAATTTGGGTGGAATATTCTTATATTTAGGAGGAATACTTTTATCGTAGCTTAATCCAGATTGATCGCCACATTTTCTAGATCTAGATAAAAGTTTTTCTAATTTAGGATCACCTTGGGCATACCTCTATGTGTCTTTCAAACTCAGAAGCGAAGAGACTTCTAGTTTTAGCTTTTTATTTTCAGATTTTAAGTTTTCAACTTATGAGGTTTTGAAATCTAAGTCGCACTTAGTTTCTTCAAAGCAATCTGAAATGTGTGATTTTTCTAAGACTAGATTATCAAAATTTTCTTTTAGTTTTGAAAACTTTTCTTTTTAAAGTTTTAACTTTACAACAATTTTGCAACTTTCCTTATATAGGGCATCATAAGCATCTTGAAGATCTTCTTCATTTTCATGGTCACCATTCATATTTTCTTCACTGGTTGAATCATCATTATCTAAAAAAGTGAACTTGGCTAGAGTCATTAGGGCTTTAACATCATTAGCCGACTCGGTTTCAGAATCTTCTGACTCAGAAGAGACTTCAGAGCCAGAAAATTCATCCCATGTAACCAACATACCTTTCTTTTTAGACTTGTCCTTCTTAGGATATTTATTTGCTAGATGCCCATATTCATGGCAGTTGTAGCATTGACTGTCTTTTAAAGATTTCCAAGTTTTAGATCTAGATCTTTTCTTTTCAGTAAGTTTTTACAAATCAACCCTCTTTTTACTTTTGAAAATCTTGTAAAACTTTTTGGCTAAAAAAGTCATATCATCTTCAGAAGTTTCTAAATCAGAATTACTATTTTCATGAGAAATAATTTTAGAAGACTTAAGGGCGATGGACTTACCTTTAGGAGCTTTAAAGTTTAACTCGTAGGTTTGTAAAGAACCAACCAGTTCTTTTACCCTCATATTATCCGTATCACGAAGTTCCTGGATCGCGGTCACATTTGAATTGAACCGTTCAGGCAATGAGCGTAGTATCTTTGCACAAACTTTACTTTCTGGGATTGTATCACCAAGACCCCATATAGAGTTGACAATGTCATTCAATCTTATATAGAAGTCCATCAAAGTTTCACTTT
This sequence comes from Magnolia sinica, assembly GCF_029962835.1. Taxonomy (NCBI): domain Eukaryota; kingdom Viridiplantae; phylum Streptophyta; class Magnoliopsida; order Magnoliales; family Magnoliaceae; genus Magnolia; species Magnolia sinica. The sequence continues at coordinate 86,088,255 of NC_080575.1, read as the reverse complement.
CTTCCATACGTATTTCCTCGAATTTGGTTGTGAGGATTTGGACTTTAGATTTCTTGACAATTGTTGTACCCTTGTGTCTTTCCAAAATATTCCAGGCTTGCTTTGTAGTATCACACAATATAATTCTCTTGAATTCATCTGATCATAGTGCGCAAGTAATTGCCTTTAAAGCCTTTGCATTGACACTACTCTCACTTTTCTGAAGAGCGGTCCAAGAAAAGTGAGGTGTGACTTTTACAGTTTTAGATCCATCAGTACCAGTCACTTCAGTGGTAGGAGGGGTCCAATTGGTCACTATGGCTTGCCACATGCTCTCATCCATGGATTTTAAGAAAATCCTCTGTAACACCCCGTACTTTCAGTACTCAGGTGTCACCACGTATATCTAAATTAGCTTACGTGTATGTAATGACCCACGTAATTTACCTTACACGTCACCATCCAACGACTCTCAATCTATCCATCTTAACTCTTAGATTTTAGATTATGACAACTCACAACATCATAATAAGATTTGAGATCAATCTGTCCGTTTGGTTGTCACAAGTTGACCCTGTATTTAAATAAATGAAAATCTTATTTTTAGAATCTTGAGCATGATAACATCTTATCATACGCCTATTTAGTATAATTGAATCATATCAAATAAATTTAGGGATCAAAATCATAAGATCCATCATTCATCGGTCTACAACGTCCCGTAGGAAGATCCATCCCATCCAACTCCCAAATTACACCTAAACATTTGTTAGGACCCCTAGAGCTATCAATAATTAAATAATAGGCAATCCAATCGTGGACTTTTAAACCATGAGATGATGGTCCTAATGACCTATAGAGTGGCCCACAACATGAATTATATATATATATATATATATATATATATATATATATATATATATTTGTGTGTGTGTGTGCATATAATAATAATAATAATAATACAAAATAATATAAATACATATATACAGATAATAAAATAAAATGAAATAAAATAAAATTATTATTATTATATGGGTAGTAGCAAGTCTTGAAGATGTAAACGACCCAGTAGGGCCACCGTTGATACTTGGTTTGGAATCAATCCAACCATCGGATCAACGCAATCGGCACTAAAGGACCCTAGTTTTGTTAGTATGGCCCACTAAAATCTTGGATATGATTGATCCTTGATCAGGGACCCTTTTAGGGACCTCCAGAGTGAAATGGATGGAGTGGATTTCTTGAGAACATCTCTGTGGGCCCCACATCTATTGCGTGCGTGCACCAGAGGGAGTGCACTCGAGGTGCACTGGACGACATCTCCGGTCAAATCGAGCTTGACCCGAAATCCCTCCAAAAAGGAGAGATTTTCTCTCTCTTCTGCAGTTTCACAGCGGACGGGCGTCATCCGTTTGGGACGTGCTGTGGCCCACCATGAGGGACCAACTTAGTGATTAGGACCGTTCATCATGACCAGATGATGACCCTAAACAAACCTTAGGTGGTCTCCCCTATTAAAGTGCATCCTCATGCACACAAGAACCGACCCAAATGAAGCCTAAAAACACAACGTTTCCATAAATGGAAACTGTCTCCATTGTTCCCGGCTCAGTGATCCGAGTGAGGAGGATTCCTCTTATCCCAGACGTCCATTTGAGGAGATCTCAACCGTCTAACTTAGGACGTCACTCCCTCAATACCAGAGAGAGAAACCACTGCTGGCTTTTCCCAACCACTGTATTTGAAGGTGGTTTCGAGCCGGCTAAATCCCCATCATTGGCTCTCATCCAATGGTTCTGGGATGTCAGGGTAGACTGTAAAAAGGGGAAAGGATAGAGCAAATGCATCTCCTCTCCCAGTTTTAAGAAAAATGGCCGTTCCTCCCAATGTCCCCCACAACCCAAATCTCTCCTAAGCTTCGAAAATCCTTGCCTAAAAACTTCTTAGGGCCTATATAAACCTTCCTAAAGGGTTGGATTGGGGGAAGGAGTCGTGTTCTGCAAGACGCCATTAATGGTCGTCTTCTTCTTCCCTGTTTGAGCTGCACCAGTTGCCTCGAATGGGGTAAGATTTGATCAGTTGGATGTCTACTGGTCACGGCCGAAAGAGAATGTGAGAGAGGGTTTGAGAGAGAGAGAGAGAGAGAGAGAGAGAGAGAGAGAGAGAGAGAGAGAGAGAGTGTGTGTGTGTGTGTTTGCGTGCGTGTTGCACCATTCTCGGCCCAACGGAGTCACTGGTGCACCCGCCTTGGTTGCTGGGACAAGCCAACCAAGTTAAGCTTGGTTTGGGTCTGCTCTAGTCCTTGCTGGAGTTCCAGCATATGAAAGGGAGGGAGAGAAGTAGGAAGGAGAAAGTGGAGAAGAAGGAGAAGGTGTGTAGCATTCCCTGCTACCGAGTTGACTCGTTTGAGTCCACTAGGACAACGAGAATCAGATCTAGGTTAGGTCCATTTCAGTCCAACAAATAGGATCCAAATTTCGTGGGGCTCAACATTTTGGTTATGGTAGCAATGGGGTTTAAGCAGTTGGTTTCGATCCATGATTTAGTAAAAAACGAGTTCGTCGAGTTGACTTGGTGGGATTCACTAAGTCCAAATCCAGTATATATCCGTAGGGTTGAGTCATATTCAGTTACCAACTCAAGTGTTGAGTTGTGCGAGTTCGAGTCCTTACTTGGATTGAGTCAATTGGGTCCAAAAGAAATCAGAGTTGAGTTTTGTTGGGTCGAGTCTCCGCTAGTTGTATTAACTCACTGTCAAGTTGACTCATTTTAAGCCTGTTGAAGCATCAGGGGAATTGGAATTAAGGGGTTGATTCGGTCCAACATTCAGTAACTACTCATGGAGATCGAGCCATGTCAAATCATTCGAGCTGAGTTGTGACTGAGTTTAAAATCATGCCGAGTCGGCATGGGTGAGTCAACACTTTCTTCCCATTCTAGACTCATTTCATTGTGTTAATATCATTGTTACACTCTTAGTATTAGGATTGTTAACATTAAATATGACTAACCATTAACAGATAATTTATGCTAGAACTAGTGATTGTAAATAAAATTACAATTAGTAGATAGTTGGATCTCACTTACCACTCTTAAATATTATCATTAACAAGATATCGTAACATTATTATCATAACAACTATTGGGGCCATGTCAGTTAATAATAATTATATATATCACTAATATCCATGATGATCTTGAGATTATTAATAATATAGGTATTGTACACCCATTTGAAATTCAATTCAAAAATTTGAACCTAGACCTAAAACCCTATGGTGAAATCCTAGAACTTATTAATCTAAACCTTAGGCCTACACTTAAAACATAAATAGTAAGTTAAGCATGGATTTAATTGAAGAATTTCATAACTCATGGTAGGTCATGGTACCTATTATCGCGACTAGATTCATTATTTAAAGTTACGACTATATTATCATTTTCCTTATGGGGTTAGTACAATTCTTGTTAATATGATTGTTAGTATTAGTTTTAATATCATTACTTGTATTACTTAATAGACTATTAGTCATTTTAGGAATAGTAGATAATGTTGGAATATTTAAATATGAATTTGAGAATCATGATTATCAATATTGATTGACTAATACTCCCATTTCGAATATTAATTGATCCATTATACAATAATAATAATAATCGTAATTTAGGGTTCAAATCCTAGGATCTAAGTTCAGGATTAAACTCAAGAATGAAAACCCTAATTCCACATTAAAACCCTAAGATAACTCAAACCGTAGGATATGATCTTAAACCTAGGTAGTGCATGGAACTTGGATCTAATGATATAAGCTCATGATCTGTGGTAGGATTCAATTCTAAGGGCGCAAGCATTTAGCGACAATGTGGGCGGTTCAAAGCATAAAGTGATGATTCTTTCCCTTGAGCTTTCTATTTTCCCATTAGCTTAAGTATAGTTTTATTTTAATTTGAATTGATAATTGATGGAATCAAATTGCTAGATTTCATGCTTAATGTTCATCCTGCATATTATCTCATGCTTGTGGATTATTTGCAGATTGCTTATGGAACTTAAATTGATATATTAGTGGAAAACCCCTACCTATAAATGTACACCCATACTTGGGATGTAACCTGACTGGTTGTGATTGTAATGGACCTTCGACTTAGTGGTTATTAAATAGTGGTTTAAATTGACCATTGATATGAGCTTACTATCCAGGGTTGTTGTGTCCAATGGTTTTCAAGAATGGTCTTTTATTGCATGGTTTTGATACTCGCCCTATGTGGCTTATTTTGATATTGGCCCTACGTGGTTTTGTTTTGATATCACCCTATGTGGCTTTGTTCTGGTATTTTTTCTATATGGGTTTGTGTTTTATACTGTGTAACCATGCAATGGTAAGCCCCATATACTGTAATATGATTGGCCACTTGTCGATGATTTTCCATTAAACATCCTAAGGTGGTAGTCTCATGAGTCGGGGATGGTAGTCATGGGATACTATGCCCGAGCTGTCGGCCTACGCTGGGTTCTGAGCTCTCTGTAACGACCTTTGAGCTTATTAAACCTGCTGGTTGTAAATGGATTAATAATGGTTTGACTAATCATGCATACATGGCACTGACTAACATCTATTACTATCGTACTTGATGTACATATTGTTGCGACTGGATGATTTTTTTCAGGTTCGATGATTACATGGGTGACAAGTCTACTGTCCGCACGGATGAGCATCCCTGGGGCAATGATTGCATACTTCACGCATCTATGCATCTAATAAGACCTGCATCATGTATTGTTTTGTATGCTTTGATTTATAACTATGCTTACCTAATGTAACGGTATGTAATCTTGGGGGGAATTCACACTGAGTTGTCCACTTATCCATCAAATATACAACTGTACAGATAGTACAGGTGGCTTAAGAGGTATGCAGGTTCAGACTTATGAGGAGCTATTATGATGGTCAAGGATGCGTGGTTATACTTGTCAAGGAAGCTGCGCGATCTTACGGCTTATGTTTATATATTTTCTTTTATATTTCTCATGTATGTAAATCTTGTAATTGTTAATGTCGAGGCATTGGTTTGTATAAGTTATTATGGGCAACCTCTTGTATATTCTAAATGAAATTTGAAATGTTTCCTTTATGCTTACTTGTCCATTCTACGCTTATTTGCTTACTCTGATGAAAGAAAAAAAAATCTATCTCAAAGTTGACCATCCTTTAAGGTTAACACTCGAGTTTTTGGGAAACGAGTCATATACTCGGGTCCTGAAAAGTCGGGGCGTTACATCCTCATTCTGGTCTTCCAATAGGCATAATCGGAGCCATCAAAAGGTGGAGGCCTAGTGACTGAAAGGCTATCAAAATTTGACATCTTAAAAAGCTCAGATCAATTAGCTCAGGAAATTAATTCAAAAAAAAAAGCGAGCTATTAGGCTCTGATACCACTTGAAAAGGCCGAGCTAAGAGTCCTAGAGCGGGGGGGTGAATAGGATTATGCCAAATTAAAAAATTAAATGCGAAATTAAACAAATATAAATAAAGATAGCATTAAACAATCCCATAAAGCAGAAATGAATAACAACCTCAAATGTAGAAGTATTGAGAGGTTGATACAGATATTGTTCTAAGGACAACCTTACACCAAAAATCAATGGCTTATGGTAGGACAACCTGATTCCTAGAACGGTCTGTGTATAAAAATCTCAAACCGATACAGAGGAATAAAGAATAAAAATAGCAAAGAAAATAAACTAAGCTATTACAACATTCCCACACTTGCATAAAAGAGATTACAACATTCTTCACAAAGGCTTAAAAAGAATTTACAACATTCACACAAAGCCACAATCAATCATCCACCACAAGACCAGAAATTATAGTGGTTCGCTTATGTGTGTACCAACTGTTTAAAAAAATAGCCACACAACTACTCCACTCCCAATATCCTCACACAGTGGATATTGGCATTCACTATGCAATAGGCTTGTTTCGACAAGAAAACAAATGCGTTTAATTTGGAGAATTTATTCAATGATAGCAAAGAATTTGATGAGAGAACATTGATCACATTTATTCTGAGTTCATTTACACCCTCGGATTCCCTTGATTCTGAAAACAAAGTACAATTAATGTAATGTAATGAATGAAAGAGAAGACAGTTCGATAGAAATTTCAGCAGCATTTTGACAGTTGCTTCAGTCATCTCCTAGGACTTAGGAGGAATGTTGAATTGATCAACCAATCTTCAAGGAGATGGGGGTTGTGCGGGCTTGAAGCCCTTAATCTGATCATTGAGATCAGTTTTGAGCATCCTTCCGGTCATTCTTCCTTGAAATATGGAGCAGTCCCTTGAAATGTGGCCAGGACCCGAGGAAATCAAGTCGCTAACTTTGAACGGGCCTAAACAATCACACAGAATGTAAGATCACGGGGTTTCCACCATCCGTTCGGCTCAAAACTTTGTATACAGCCTTAGGACCACAAATTATCCGTACATGTCAAATTTCAGCTCTTGGATCCCTGTGAAAATTGCTAAACTAACAGATCAGCCCCTAAAATCCTGATTTGGGGCTCACCTAATATCTGGATATGCTTCAAATTTTGTCTCAACCCCTTAAACACAGTTGCAAAATAGATGGACGGAGTAGATTTCTCATGAACATCACTATGGAGACCACATGTACATTGCGTGTACATGAAGTACATGTGCGCTCGACGTGCACCGCACGGGGCTCCCTGGTCAAACGTCGGCTGACCCGACCTTCTTCTCCAAGGAAATAACGTGCGGACGCTGTTTTGCTGATTTGAGTAGTGGGGTCCACTCTCTGCTCCATTGCATAATCCGAGCTGTCCATTCGCTCCAGAGGGTGGGTATTACCCTCGCCTAGGTGTCCTTTTGTCGCTATGCAAGCTCTTGCGAGATCTTAGCCATTAATCATAGGATGAACGGCGGAGTAGATAACCTAGTGGCCACATAGATTTCACTCCAAAAAGGATCCTTCATGGATGGTTTTTTCCCCTGAATCCAATGTACGGAGTGGATTTTCCACTTAACTTGCATAAGTGGGCCATCAGTCTTCACAGGGTTGACATGCGTCGACTCTGTTCATAACAGAGGCTCCGTTCATTCGTTGTAGGCCACCATCATGGAGTAATATGTGGATCTGAACTGCTCATCAGGTAGAGGGAGAAAAACCCATCAAAAACATGTTGATCTTTGGCAACCATGTTCATCACATGATCGTTACATCGATCGCAAAGAGACCGTTCAACTGCCATTGCAGCTTGATTATCTCAGTGGGCCACATCATCAGAGGACCAAAATTAGCCATTCACGGTCGAAATCCTGAGAGGAATCTGGTGGACGGTGTGGATTTCTCAAAAGACTGCTATACTGGGCATCACCAGCGACACAGTGGAAGGAAAATGTCTTTCTTCCTATGTTTACACACGACTGATGATCTGGCCGATTGCGCAGTTTACACAACAGAAATCTTCCCTCGGACAACATTTTGTTACATATGGCTTACGGGAATTATCCTGTTTCTATTGCGCAGGTCACGCAAGACTCCACGACACGCAACAGATAGTCTTCTTTCCTTGTGCGGTTGGTGCAACTGCAAACCTCCCTTGCGCGGTTGGCGCAACAGCAAATCTCCTTGCGCGGTCTGCACAACAACATCTCTCTCTCTCTCCTCACTTCTTCTTCTTCATTTCCTGGCCCCCCAACTGATCCAACCCTTCAGATGAAGCAGGGGAGGGGTATTTATAGGCCCTTGCTCTCTTACAAAGTGGTGATCACCGCCATTTATCCCTTCACATATGTACATCTTCCTCCCTTAAATGACGGTGTCTACCAAGCTCTCCCTTAAATGGTGGTGTACAACCTCTCTCCATTAAAGTGACACCTATGCACCATTTATTACCAGAACACCCTCTTTAATGCCTTTTACCAAAATACCTAAACTACCCCTGGACATGAATTTTTACTAAAATACCTAAAATACCCCCGGACATGGATTTTTACCAAAATACCTAAAATACCCCTGACATGGATTTTTACCAAAATACCTAAAATACCCCCGGACATGGATTTTTACCAAAATACCTAAAATACCCTCAGACATGGATTTTTACCAAAATACCTAAAATACCCCTGAACATGGATTTTTACCAAAATAAGGAGTGAACGACCTTGGGAAAGATCTGCCCCATGGAATTCTTTGACCAATGTAATTGAATATTTTTTATGCCTCAACAGATGCCCCCACGATCCTTCTTTAATTGATTCCTGAAATCAAATGGAGGATTGATCTTCCTCTGCTCGAAGAACTTGAATGAACTGCAACTAAAGTATGACTGAATGATCATGCTTACATGGAAGACTGGATGATCATACTTGACTAGAAGATCGAATGATCGCGTTCAATCAGAAGACTGGAATGCTCGTGCTCGAGTGAAAGATTTGAATGATCGCGGTCGATCAGAAGATTTGAATGATCACGCTCGAACGAAAGATTTAAATGATTGCTGCCAGCAACATCGAGCAGATGCTTCACTAGAGAGGATAAAATTCTCTTTCCATAGATGCCCCCTCGATCATTCTTTGATTGATTCTTGCATGAAAGACTGGATGATCGCGCTTGCATGGAAAACTGGATGATCATACTTGACCAGAAGATCGAATGATCGCGCTCAAATGGAAAACTTGAATGAATGTGCTCGAACGGAAGACTGGATGATTGCGTTTGAACGGAAGACTGGATGACCACGTTCGCATGGAAGACTTGAATGATTGCTATCGAATGGAAGACTTGATGATCACGCTCGAACGGAAGACTGGAATGCCCCCAGCCAGTAGTGTTGAGCGGATGTTTCACTAGAGAGGATAAAACTCTCTTTTCATCGAAACACGTCATTGTAATAGTTGTGGCGACTTCATCTTTAAGCAACTTAATCAGAAAACTTTCTTTCAACATCGCTGCTGCTGCAACGGTCTCTTTGATCAACTCTGGTGACTCTTTCCTCAACTTGGATCTAAGGGGTTGTTCTTTAATGTTGCTCCTGCTATTACAACTTTTTTGATTGTTTCCTTTATTCATGATCTACATAACTCGACCTTTCAAATGATGATCTTTCCTGCCAAATTAATCAGAATTAGTATCTTAAGACATTAGAATTTTTTTTTCAATTTAGCTTTATGAAGCATTGATAATTTTTGAAATATATTAAATGCTTCTTCTCTCTTTTAGGCTAATTGTGACATTCACTCTGTCATCGTGCTTCGCATTGTATTCTTTGCTCATTATATCGCCCTTTTTGAGATATCATTTCTAGCTCTAAAGGTTCAATCGCTGAGTCTTTCTGCTGAATTGTTTCTAGCTTGTACTCCTTAACATTTCTTTATAGACTTTTCCTTGGATCTTTGCTGATTCTGAAAAATAGACAAGACTTCTTTTCAATTTCCATTTAATAACTTTCTAAAGGACATAGAAGTTACTGATGATGATTCCGTTTGTTCTTTGTCTCCATCAGATCTGGTATTTGGAGTCTTGCAATATTATTATTCATAATATTCAGCATATGAATTCCTTCGTCGTGTATAAGAAATTATCAGAAAGACCAAGGCATAAATTACTTTGAAGACATAGACCCTGCCATTTTTCCCGGTCAATATCGCATAAAGATTTCTTCAGAAGATAATATTTTTGAAGTAAAGCTTGCTGATACTCCTGAAGGATGGATAATCTTTACTGCTCCTTTTAAAGAATTTTGATCCTTGTCAGAAGAATACGTATATTGCAATTGAAGGCTAGTAGTTGATCTTGAAGACTTGAACTTTTGAGTAGATAATTGCCAATATTTTTGAAGGCATTTGTTGTTGCTGTAATTTGAACCTGATTCAAGAGAAACGCATTTTTTGCATGTTGTTTACTCAATATTTACAATTTTCATTAGGCAATTGCATATTTGAGCACATCTAAAGTGAAATATGTATCTACAGCATTTTGAATGCTAAACTTAGTTTATGCTTTTTGAGTAGTGGTGCTAGTGTACTTTTGACTGACCATACTTTGACTGGACAGGACTTAACCTGAACTGAACTTGACTTGACCAAACTGGATGACCAGATTTGATGAACTGGACTTGACATTGGGCTCTAAGAGCAAGATAGTTTAACGCCAATTTCGGGCTAGGCTCAAGGAGCAATTATAGTTTACCGCCAATTTCGGGCTGAGCTCAAGGAGCAAGATAGTTTATCGCCAATTTCGGGTTGGCCAATTTCGGGCTTTTTAAATCGTTGAAGCTTTGTAGGTCTTATGCGTAGTTGGCCATATAGGCTTGGATAGGCTGCCTTAAATGATCATTTGCCATCGCTGTCATAAGATTTGTGTGGTTGGCCATATAGGCCTATTCCATTGCTTATTTCACTGCTATGAATGGTGAATCAATAATTGATACATCGCCACTATTGATATGTTCTGACAATGCTTATGGTTAGGATAGTGTATCAGCTTGGTGATGATAACAATTTCAATAAGGTGAGATACGGTAATTTTGTATCAGCAATTGATGACAATAGTGATAGTTAACAATTTTGGTGATAGTCATTGACGCTTTTCATTCGACTCTTTTCATTTGGCGATCATTATTGGCACTTCGCATTTGGTGATGACTTGATGTGCTTGAAAGCCTGCATTCTATTCATATATACAAAAGAAATACATCCTATGGTGAGAAATACATTTCACAATTTTTACTCACCTGTCTTACTTTGGCGATGACTTGATATGCTTGAAAGACTGCATTTTTTTCAAATACACAAAAGAAATACATTCTATGGTGAGAAATACATTTCACAATTTTTTACTCACCTTTTTACTCAGCTGTCTTGCCCCCTTTTGATTAAGAAGCATTGCGCTTGGAATCTTCGTAATCAAAATCACGATGTTGCAACCTTTAACAAATATACTGACGTCCCATCATCTCATACTTTTTGCCCAAGATTAGCTTTGCCCCCAGTCTCGAATTAATCAGGCCTGTGTACTCTTATCGCTTCTTTTATGTCGTACATCTTAACAATTTCGCTTTTATCAACCGCCTTCTGTAACTTGCTCTTCAACTTTTCTTTCTTCTTCAATTGTATCTCCTGAATTTGTCTTGAAATTCAAAGTCAATTGAAAATTTGCGCTTTTATTCATTCGCATAAGGGAGAATACATGACTTTGTCTTTCGCAATCCTTTTACTCCTTGAATTGTCGGTGACAATCGCCAATGCTTGATAGCAATCATCAATACTTGCTTTTGCCCTAATTTTAACCTATAAAAATTGATATAGACAATTATCATAAACAATTATCATCTCGGGGAATCAACGATTACCTCATTTGGGATTCTGAGATTTTGTCATTCTGAGACTTTGCTTATCTTGTCCCTTTTTGATTTGGAAGCATCAAAACTGTGGTTTATCTTCAAGGATAACGTATTTTGTATGCCTTTGTCTGCCCCCTGAATAATTGTGCTGTGAATCTTCTGGATCAAAACGTTCTGATACTTCTTGGTCAAAATGCTATAATTCTTCTTGGGTCAAAACACTGTAATTCTTCTATCAAGTGACTATTTTTCCATAGTGATCATATATCATTAGTTTCTCCTTTATTTCATATGTCTTCTTTTATGACAATTTTACTATTGTCAATCATCTCTTGTAGAATATTCTTTTCTCCTTTGCTTCATTTCCTTTAAATACTGTAACCATAGCAATTTGATTGCCTCTGCAGCTAGCGATTGATTCCTCATAAGCAGTATATCATCTTCTTCAACTATATGTGAAGTAAGCACTCTGACACTTTTTTGGTGGAAGTCTATTGGATGCAAAGTAAACAACTATTATTAGTCGGGAGAAAGATTGCTACGGTTTATCTGTCATTCAGAATAGAGTGTTAGTTAATTTATTAAATAAAATCGTACTTTATTTTCAGAGATGAAGGGGAGGATGTTCCCCAGTGGAGTCGCCATTTTGTTTCGACAAGAAAACAAATGCGTTTAATTTGGAGAATTTATTCAATGATAAAAAAGAATTTGATGAGAGAACATTGATCACATTTATTCTGAGTTCATTTAAACCCTCGGATTCCCTTTATTCTGAAAACAAAGTATAATTAATGTAATGCAATGAATGAAAGAGAAGACAGTTCAATAGAAATTTCGGCAGCATTTCGACAATTGCTTCAGTCATCTCCTAAGACTTAGGAGGAATGTTGAATTGATCAACCAATCTTCAAGGAGATGGGGGTTGTACGGGCTTTAAGCCCTTAATCTAATCGTTGAGATCAATTTTGAGCATCCTTCCGGTCATCTTCCTTGAAATATGGAGTAGTCCCTTGAAATGTGGCCAGGACCCGACGAAATCAGGTCGCTCACGTTAAACGGGCCTAAACAATCACACAAAATGTAAGATCACGGGGTTTCCACCATCTGTTCGACTCGAAACTTTGTATACAGCTTTGGGACCACAAATTAGCCGTACACATCAAATTTCAGCTACTAGATCCCTGTGAAAATTGCTAAACTAACAGATCAGCCCATAGATGGACGGAGCAGATTTCTCATGAACATCACTATGGAGACCACATGTACACTGCATGTACATGAAGTACACGTGCGCTCGACATGCACCGCATGGGGTTCCCTGGTCAAACGTCGGTTGACCCGACCTTCTTCTCCAAGGAAATAGCGTGCAGATGCTGTTTCGCTGATTTGAGTAGTGGGGCCCACTATCTGATCCATTGCATAATCCGAGCCATCCATTCGCTCTAGAGGGTGGGTATTACCCTCGCCTAGGTGTCCTTTTGTCGCCATGCAAGCTCTTGCGAGATCTTGCTCGTTAATCATAGGATGAACGACGAAGTAGATAACCTCTTGGCCACACCGATTTCACTCAAAAAAGGATCCTTCCTGGACGGTTTTTTCCCCTGAATCCAATTTACGGAGTGGATTTTCCACTTAACTTCCATAAGTGGGCCATCAGTCTTCACAGGGTCAACGTGCGTTGACTCTGTTCGTAACAGAGGCTCCGTTTATTCGTTATGGGCCACCATCATGGAGTGAAAGGTGGATTTGAGCCGTTCATCAGGTAGAGGGAGAAAAACCCATTAAAAACATGTTGATATTTGACAACCATGTTCATTCACGTGATCGTTACATCGATCACAAAGAGACCGTTCAACTGTCATTGCAGCTTGATTATCTCGGTGGGCCACATCATCAGAGGACCAAAATCCGCCATTCATAGTCGAAATCCCCAGAGGAATCTGGTGGACGGTGTGGATTTCTCAAAAGACTACTATACTGGGCATCACCAGTAACACAGTGGAAGGAAAATGTCTTTCTTCCTTTGTTTACGCATGACCGATGATTCAGTCGGTTGCGCGGTTGCGCAACAGAAATCTTCCCTCGGACAACATTTTGTGACATATGGCTTACGGGAATTATCCCGTTTCTGTTGCGCGGGTCGTGCAAGACTCCTCGACGCGCAACAGACAGTCTTCTTTACTTGCGCGGTTGGCGCAACTGCAAACCTCCCTTGTGCGGTTGGCGCAACAACAAATCTCCTTACGCGGTCCGCGCAACAACATCTCTCTCTCTCTCTCTCCTCACTTCTTCTTCTTCTTCATTTCCTGGTCAGCCAACTGATCCAACCCTTCAGATGAAGCAGGGGAGGGGTATTTATAGGCCCTTACTCTCTTACAAAGTGGTGATCACCACCATTTATCCCTTCACATGTGTACATCTTCCTCCCTTAAACAACGGTGTCCACCAAGCTCTCCCTTAAATGGTGGTGTACAACCTCTCTTTATTAAAATGACACTTATGCACCTTTTATTACCAAAACGCCCTCTTTAATGTCTTTTACCAAAATACCTAAAATACCCCTGGACATGGATTTTTACCAAAATACCTAAAATACCCCTGACATGGATTTTTACCAAAATACCTAAAATACCCCCAGACATGGATTTTTACCAAAATACCTAAAATACCCTGGACATGGATTTTTACCAAAATAAGGAGTGAATGACCCCGGGAAAGATTTGCACCATGGAATTCTCTGACCAATGCAATGGAATATTTTTTATGTCTCAACAAGGTTTTTCAAGGTTCACCTAAAACCTTCACAATTGTGTCTTTCAAGTGGGCTTACACAATTTAAAAACCCCACACTCTAAGATTTTCTAGTTTGCTTCAGACAAACCAAAACAGAGATTTTCCTCGCACAACCTCAAAAACCAAAAAAAGATTTACAAAAATATAAATATACTTATCTGAATATTCTCCTTTGATGAAGCTTAGTAGAACCAATTTGAAGTAGATGTTCAACGTAAATGTTTAACGTAGATGTTCGATGTCCACACTCACTTATGAAAGGGTTCTAGATGATTTTTAGATTAAATCACTTTGGGCTAGCTTGATTTGATTTTGATTCTAAGAAATGGGAAAAACTTAAATCCCTTTTTCAAGTAAGATTGGAATATAGAACTCAAAATCAAATACAAAAAGCTAATTAAAAGAGAATATTAAATGAGCACTAAATAGCTTAAGAATATCACAAACTTATCTCTTAGAGTGCTGTCTTGATTTTGCTTGAATGACTTATCAAACTCTGAAAATCATGCTATATTTGTAAGTGAAAAAATTGTTTACTCGACTGGCCCAGAGGACAGTTCGACTGGTCGAAGGACCAACAAGAATTCAAAATTTCAGGCGCGATAAGATAAGATAGGTCCATGACTGGTCGAGTGGCTGGCTCGACTGGTCGAGTGGCCTGCACGACCGGTCGAGCCATGCCCTCTACTGGTCGAGTGGAACCCTGAAAGGTTGTTGGACTTTGCGTTGAGCCTGCTCGATTGGTTGAGCACTGTTCACTCGACTGGTCGAGCAGTATCCAGGACTGGTCGAGGGTCTAATAAAAAATTCCAAAAATTAGTAACAAACCTTGGACTGGTCGAGGAATTTCTTAGACTGGTCGAGCCAGTACTAGGACTAGTCGAACATACGCTAAGACTAGTCGAGAAACGGCCTATACAATTATATAGTGACCCAATTTAAGTATGCAAACTATATGACCTAACCTATGGTCAATCTAGAGTCATTTATACCTTATAAGTGATATTTGAACATTGAATCATCATTTTCTTCAGTTGATAGTTGATCTTGAAGGACACAAAGCTTGATATCTACACTTACTTCGAATCTTAACTTTGAAGTACTTTGAAGCTTGAACTTGAAGTACTTGAATTGTATTTCACCTTGAGCTTTGAGTTCCAAAGCAAAGCACTTTGTATTGACATAGATGAAGCTTTAAAACCTTGAACTATCACTTGATGTTATACTTGAACTTGTAATTCTCTTGATCTTGCATTTGAAGTTCTTGAGGTAAAGACCTTTGTTCTTGTACATGAATTGCATGATCTTGAATATGTAGATGAGCTACACATGACATAGATTCCAAGAGGTTTTGGAACTAAAAAATTTGACAATCACAGGAGCTAGAAAACATAGCATTTAAAATAATCTCAAAGATTTGAAATGAAGGATCTTGGTGACGCCTCTTATGTCATCGGCATTGAGATTCATCGTGACAGATCACGTGAACTATTCAACTTGTCACAGAAGGCCTATATTACTAAGGTACTTGAAAGGTATGACATGCAAAATTGTGCTTCTAGACAGTCGCATATTCACAGCCCTAAGGGTAGGGTCGTCATGTAGTAATAATCTCGGTAAGACCGAGGTCGAATCCACGGGGACTGAACCTTGTACATAATCTGAAAGTAACTAGAATTAGAACTGGAAGAAGATGTAATCTAAATCAAAAGAATTTAAGATAATAATTATGAATTAATTAACTAAAACTTGTAAATTCAAAGGTAGGAACTAGGGTGCCAAGGATCCACTTGTAGCAATTGGGAACTACCTTGCATTGATTCAAGGACACAACTGGAATCAAAGTCCTATCTTATCCAATTAGTAAGAAGAAATTTGTCAGATCTCTGAACTTCTCATAGATCTAATCATCAAAGGATGAGAATGGTGAAGATTGGAAGTGATTCCGTCACCTAACCATGCCTAGGAGATGATGGCAACCAATAGCAATTTACCAATCTCATAGCCAATCATAAGAGAATTGTGAAAGTTAGGGAGGATTCTGTTACCCTACCATGCCCATGGGATGATAGTGGATAACAGGACTTACTAATTTCAAAATCTCAATTTTTTAAAAAAAGATATCTCAAGCCATTGCAGATCTATTATAATTTGAGTCATAATAAACCATTAAAAACTAAAAATATTCCTTCATAGTCAACTAGAATCCAAGAGAGTTCAATATACAATGAATCAAAACAAAGCAATCATTCCAATCTTGATACAAACTTCACCTCTTAGCCCTAGCTAAGAGGTTTAGCCAACCATAGACATGATTGAACTAAAGACTCTTAAAAACATAAACAAAACAAGTAAGGAAAAAAAGGAAGAAAAACTCTTATGCTGGCAACGCTCCACACTCTCCCTCTCTCTTTTGCTCCTCACATCTGATGCCTCCATGACTGCCTAGATGATGATTTTCTCTCTCTCTCCCTTCTCTCTTTCATAGCCCTCAGGAAGGTTGGCTGGGAGGCTGGAGTTGGTGAAAGCTTACGCAGCGAAAACGTAAAGCATCTTGCGTTTGACCTACTTTTCACGATGGTGAACAGCCTAATTTTTGCATCTATCTTCATGGCTAGGTTCAGCCCTAGCCTAGGCTTCACTAGGATAGTCCAGATCGTCGAAACGATCGATGATCGTGGGCCACAATCTTCCCAGAAATCTTGGTTTTTCAGACGTAGGCCATACGCACGGGAGCTACGCTGAACTCTCGGTGGGGCCTATGATTGAAGTCATTAGAGAAATTGTTGAGGGTCAAATATTGCATATTAGACCCTAGTTATCACATGGTTTTACAAACATAATAATGTTTAACATCCTATTTTAATCATGTTTTTGGTTGCGAGGTGAATTTAGGAGCTTCGACTTAAAAGAGTGCAAAAAGCCTGAATTTAAAGCTCAGAAATCACCAAGGCAAGGAACGAACCCCAAGAGACCGAGATCGAAGAATTTACACGCCAGAGATCCGCAAAAATCAAGCAAATCATGCTAAAGAGGCCTAAAAATCATCTAGAATGCAAGATCACAGGGTTCCCACCATCTATTTAGCTCAAAACTTTATATCTAGCCTGACGACCCTAAATTAACCATACACATCAAATTTCAGCTATGGGATCCTTATGAAAGTTGTCCAACAAACAGATCAGCCACTAAATCTCTGATTTGGGGCCCACCTAATATTTGGATATGCTTCAATTTTAGTCTCAACCCCTTAAATGAGGTGGAAAAATGGATGGATGAAGCGGATTTCTCATATACATTGTAGTGGACCCTACTCGGGATCGTGCAAGTGCACATTGTGGTGCACTCCCACCTTACTCCGGACGGTCAGCCCGGTCGAAGCCGGGCTGACTCGACTTCCTTAGCAAAACAATCTAGTGGGTGCACTGCGTCTGGCCGGATGTGTATTATGGGCCACCATCAGGGCCCATACGTTAGAACGGAATCGTCCATCTACTCTAGGGGGTGGCCACGACCCCAGCCATGTTGAGCTTTTGACCCCATGCACACGTACACACGTGGATCGCCAGAAAATGCAGGATGAACAACGAGTTGATTTGATATAGTAGACCACACCAAAACTCGACCAAAACCACTCGTTTTCAACTGAAATTTCTCCAGGAATCTAATGAACGGGGTGGATTTCGTCGAAAACATCACTGTGGGGCCACCTAGCATCACAGCGCAGAAATTTTCATAAGAAACGCACGTCCAATTTTTTCAGACATTGCGGGGTGTTGTGGGCCACCTTTTGTGGTCAGTTGGATGATCTGAACCGTCCAGAATCTTCAGAGGGAGGGAGGGTCTTTACCCCAACCATGGAGCCAAAATAAGTTTCTTGGACGTCCATCGGCCGAAAAATCTGTTCAAACGCAAGTGTGTTGCATTTTCACCGCTGTTATGCATGTAGCTGCATAAGAAACTACCGTCGACCTTCTCCACCGACTTCCAGCCCACTAAACTGCCCCTGGGACCTATAAAAGAGAGAGCTAGAGAGAGAGAGAGAGAGAGAGAGAGAGAGAGAGAGAGAGAGAAAGAAGTGGGAAGGCCATTCTTAGACTTGTAGGAGCGTGGGAAGGCAGAGAGAGAGATCACGTGGAGTGCGGCTAGGAAGTATTCTTCCCTTTCTTACTTTCTTTATTTCTTTCCTTTAAAGAGTCTTTAGCGTGATCATGGTGATGGTCGGCTAAACCTCTTAGCTAGGGCTAAGAGGTGAAGCTTGTAGCGTGATGGGTAGTTTTCTACGACTTTGATTCATATTTAATGACTTTTTTATTATAGTTTGATTATATGGAATATTCATAGTCTTTAATGGTTTATTGTGACTTAAATTACAATGGATCTGTCATAGCTTTGAGTATTTTTTATGCATGTATAGAGGTTATGGTCATAGGAGCCCTGTTGTTCACCATCGTCTCACGGGCATGGTTGGATGACGGAACCCTTCCTAATGTTCATAACTCCCTTAGATTGGATGTGGATTGGCTAAATTCTATTATTTGCTTTGTCTCATAGGCATAGTTTTGTGATGGAATCAATTCCAATCCTCATACATCTCATCTCTTGAAAACTAGATCAAAGGAAGTTCAGATTGGTTTTTAATGAAATATCTTCCAACTGGATGAAGATATGACTCTGATTCTAGTTGTGTTCGTGAATCAAGCATAGATTTTTCTGATCTCTACAAGTGGATCCTTGGCACCCTAGTTTCTCACCTTTGAATTTTACAAGTTTTATTTTCAAATCTCACCATTATTCTCTTAAATTTTCCTGATTTGGATTACATCTTCTTCTAGTTCTAGTTCTGGTTACTTTCAGATTACGTATACGGTTTAGTCCTTGTGGATTCGACCTCTGTCTTACCGAGATTATTACTACAATGCAACCCTACACTTGGGGTTGTGAACAAGTTTTTTACGCCATTGCCGGGGACTGATGGTTACGTTTTTCTGAGATTAACTAGTTTTAGAATTAAGTTAAGATTAGAGTTTTCTAACTTTAAGATTAGGTTTTATTTTTCTAATTTTAATTCTAGGATTTTTTTTTTTAATTTTAGAAACTAACATTACTTTCTAATTTTAGTTTAGAAACTTTCCTTTTTAGGAACTAGTTTATTTTTAAAAACTCTCTAATTTTAGGTTTTATTTTCTCTTTTTAGAAATTTTCTAATTCTTGGATTTTTTCTATTTTTAGAACTAACTTACTTTCTATTTTTAGGTAGTAGGAACTTTCTAACTTTAGAATTTCTATTTTTAGAAACTAATTTCCTTTGTTTTCTTTTGCATGATCTTAACATAGGAACTTCTAATTTGGTAACTACCTTCTAACTTCTCTTCCTCTTACTTTCCATACTGCTGTAGGATCTTTTCTTTTATTTTTCTTAAGATTAGATTCAGAGTTAGGGTTTCACCATGGAAGAGTGGGTACGTCAATATGCTGAGATGGATAAGAGATATTGGGGAGGGATTTATAATGGTTACGATGGAATTCAACTTATATCTCAAGATTTTTCTAAAACTATCATTGAGAACCGATTGAAATATTATGCTTCATCGGTTAAGAAGTCCTGACGTGATCATAATTATCGGAATGAGGACTATTATCAACCATCATATTCTCCCACATATGATCTGTATGACTATAACCAGTGGAAACATCAAAATTAGGAAGATGAACCAACAATATACTATGATGATTATTCTCTTGGATACCCTACCTTTGAGATCTAACTAGAAATGATCCAAGAGGATTCATTTCAGTGTAACATGGACTGTCTTGCGGAAATTCAAAAAATGTTGGAAGCACTTAAATCGCCCCTCGATAAGATAGTGGAGGCTCGTTCATCCCAACCACAACCCAATCCAGATATACAATGCGAGGAAAGTGATTCTAACTCGCTTTTGAAGAACTTTGGAATTTGGAATGAAGAGTTGGATTATGTTAATGAGCATATGGTTCAATTTCTAGAAGAGTCGATCACGATGATGGTTCAAAAGAATGATCAAGAGACATGAGTGTCTTTTAAATATAATGATGATGACACACTTCACTCACATGACACACTAGGTTTCAATGATGAGGGAGAGGTTAGTTTATTCGAACCTCAACCCAATTTAGAAAGAGAATGTGAGGAAAGCGATCCCATCCCAAGAGTGTATTACATTGAATTGGAAGATGATGCGTAGTAGGATGAAGATCATGAATGTGCAGCCCAAATTCCCCTGGAATCAATCTCAAGTTTGGTCCAGGTCAATGATGGTCATAATGAGCTACTCCACTCACCTGACATGTCTGATTTAAAAGTGGAAGATGAGCTCCTTACAACCGACCTTTCTAACTCTTGTGAGAAATGTTTTGATTACTCCCCTGAATTGAATAATCATATGATTCAGGAGAGGGACAAGTTGCTCGATATGACTTTAGAATTTGAAACCACCCACTTAAAGCCACTATCTGAGCTGTCAAGTTTTGACGATTCGATACCTCTCCTGAGTAGTATCAATGAACTGAGTCCTTACATCAATACTTCGTCTATTGACCCTCAATCTGTCTGTGTAGGGTTGAAGCAAGAGAGCCATTTTAAAGGAGAGAGGTTGGATGTGAGAAAGATCATCCAGGGGGAGCCATGGAGGCTAGAACGTGGGGGCAGCTGTGGAGGCTAGAATGTGGATGATCTTTCTCACGTCTAACCTCTCTCCTTTTATATAGCATGAAAGCGGTGGAGTGGAGAAGTCGGTGGAGAAGGCTTTTCGTAGTGCAATTCACAGCATGCGCAGCGAACCCACGCTCGACCCGCGTTCGGTACGTTTAGCCAATCCGTTTTGGCCATCTGATCCATTTGAGCTTCTTGGTGGTGGTCGGTTTCCCCAGGGGAAGGATTTGGTCGGCTAAGATCATCGATCCGATCCTCGCTAAGATCGCAGAATGCCCCGGATCATCCGACAGCATGCAGACTGCGTAATGAGTCATGCAGGTGGCTGTGTCGACCTCTCTAGGGCCCACTTGTAATAGTTTTTTAGTGGATCAGGGCCGCTAATTGGCCTCGTAGGGTTGATTTAGGTCATTGTTTAAGATTTGAGTTGGATCTGAGTTCTTGGTGGGCCACACTACTAACCGACGTAGTGTATATTTACATGGCTCTGTGAGTTCGTACGTGTGCATGGATCCACATGATTGGCATGGGTTTGGTCAGTTTCCCCTCCCAGACACAGTGGATGGTGTGGATCATCCATCCGAATGATAGAGGTGGCCCACAATGCATCACAGCGGACGCTCGTCCCCACGCCGCATAAGAAGAGAGAGAGAGAGAGAGAGAGAGAGAGAGAGAATCTCTCTTGGATTAGAATTCGGTCAGGTCAAAGGCTCTTTAACCGGGATTCACAATCCCATGCACTGCGCACGCACACTTACTATATACGCCAACGACATGAGGTGGGTCCCAAATAGATGCTTTGTGATAATCCACGCCGTCCACGTCTTCTTATCAAATTTAAGGGGTTGAGACAAAAATTGAAGCATATCCAGGTATCAGGTGGACCCCAAATTAGAGATTTATGAGTTGATCTATCTGTTGGGTCACTTCCATAAGGATCCAATGGCTAAAATTTGACGTGTATAGTTAATTTAGGGTCCTCAGCCCAGATATAAAGTTTCGAGCCAAACGGATGGTGAGAACCCTGTGATCTTGCATTCAAGGCGACTTTTAAGCCTCTATATCATTGATCTCTTGATTTTATCGGATCTCTGGTGTGTGAATTCTTCGATCTCAGTCCCCTAGGGTCCGTCCCTTACCTTGGTGATTTCTGAGTCTTAAATTCATGCTTTTAGTACCTTTTTTTAGTCCAGGCTCCTAAATGTACCTTGCAACACAAACACGATTAAAACAGATCATTAAGCATTATCATGTTCATAAAATCAAGCAATAACTGGGGTCTAATATGCAATATTTGACCCTCAACACAATCCTCAACCAACATTTTACTAGTCTCGAGCAAAGTATGTAAAAAATAATTTAAGAATTACGGGACAATTCCTATAAAATCGAGTGATTTTTGAAAAATAATCCAGTCAATAGAAATTTAAGATTCATGAATGCTGGGCACTACCTTCTCCTAGACTCAAGCGCACGGTAAACTTCATAGTCACGTTCAAAGTATTAATTCATCGA
Organism: Magnolia sinica; assembly: GCF_029962835.1. Taxonomy (NCBI): domain Eukaryota; kingdom Viridiplantae; phylum Streptophyta; class Magnoliopsida; order Magnoliales; family Magnoliaceae; genus Magnolia; species Magnolia sinica. The sequence continues at coordinate 86,065,911 of NC_080575.1, read as the reverse complement.
TTAGAACAATTCCAAATATTAAGTTCCATGAGTGTATAGTGAAACCTAACTTATCACAATCAAATGTTCAATTCTCTATTTTCATGATAACATTGATAATCAAAAGAGCATTCAGGATAACCATAACCTAAACTAAAACTTGCCTTACAGTTCAACTTTTCATTCTCCAGCTTTTGATTTTTCCATCGATGGCTTTCACACTATGTCAACCTTTTTAAAAATCTTTAATAGGTAGCCCTTTTTGACGACAACTGTTTTTTTGTGGGGTATTCTTTTTCCTTTTTTTTTCTTCAATTCTTCATATTGAACATGATGGAAAAATTCCCCAGGTTGGTTCCTTCCATACTTAATGATCATCAGGTTAACAATTCAATATCAAATTAAAACCTTAATGTGTAAGCGAGATATGACATGTGAAACCATGACTCAATCAATGTTTAAAACTTCGAATTATGAATTAATAATTTGAACTTAATTGTGAAATCTAACAGGTAGCTAAATCCAAGAGTCGTAAATCACCAACATTCGTATCTTATACTTCTTAAATTAAGACTATCCTTCAAAATCACTCGAATTCACAAAATTTCCAAAAAAAATTTAAAAATTTTCACTATTTTTGCTCAAGATTGAGAAAACACTGATTAGGTTGCCTAATCCAGAAATCCACCCTATCCATTTGTTTCCACTCAAAAAACCAGTTGGTAAGGGGTGGTTTTGATCAAGTTTTGGTGTAGCCCACTGTATTAAATCACATTGTCGTTCATCTTGCGTTTAATGGTGATCTGTGTATGCACACATGCATGGGTGCAGAAAGACTCCATGGCTAGGGTCGTGGCCACCCCCTAGATCGAATGTATGGTCCTGATCGTCCGTCGGGACGATGGTGATGGCCCACTACAAATCACAGCAGACGGACATCCACCCACTGTGCGAAAGAGATCGGGTCAACCCGATCATTGACCGGGGTTTCGGTCCAGTGCAGCTCGGTTGTGCTCCTGCTATGTACACGTATCACACGGGTAGGTCCCACAATGATGTTTTTGATAAATCTACTCCGTTCATCCTCTCCTCCATCCAATTTAAGGGGTTGAGACCAAAAATAAGCATATCTAGATATCAGGTGGGCCCCAAATCAGTGATTTAGTGGCTGATCTCTTTGTTGGGCTACTTCCACAAAGATTTAAGGGCTGAATTTCGACATGTACGGTTAATTTAGGGTCCTCAGGCCAGATATAAAGTTTCGAACCAAACGAATGGTGGGAACCCTATGATCTTGCATTTAGGACAATTTTTAGGCCTCTTTATCTTCAATCACTTGATTTTCTCGAATCTTTGGCATATGAATTCTTCGATCTCGGTCTCCTAGGATCCGTCCCTTGCCTTGGTGATTCTTCACTTCCAAAAAAATGACCAAAGGCTACGGACCATGCTAGTTTTTAGCTACGGATATACACCGTAGCTCTATTGCTACGGCTTAAAATTGTAGCTAAAAATAAGAAAACTGTAGCTAAAAGCTAATGCCACCACACATACCTACAACATGTGACAGCCCCATGAGGAACTCTACGAGGCCCATTAAAATGTGTGTGCTCCATCTAATACGTCTATCCATTTTAAAAGATCATTTTAGGGCAAGAGCCCAAAAAAGGAAGTAGATCAAAGGCTCAAGTGGACTAGAGGGTAGGAAATAGTGGAGATTATATATGTACCATTGATCGATGGTGCGGTTCAATTGGACCTTCGATTTGCCTAGATTTTTAGGCCATTCTCTATAAAAAAAATTACAAAATTAATGTATGGGGTGGATATATCAAATGGATCATGATGGACCCCACAAAGCCCCTGACTGGACCATCTGTTTAGAACCTGTCAGACCTGTGCAACGCGTAGGGGCTGTGAAGGATGGCACAACGGCTACGGCTAGAGTGATTTTAGCTATGGTCTAAAACCGTAGTAAGAAAGAATGCGAAAATTCAGCCTGCGCGCTGCCCTTTTTCTCCTTCCCCCTCATACGTACTTTCTAAAATTTCATCTCTCCTCCACTCCAGAGAAAAAAACCCAAATCCGCATCGCTTTCCCTTTCTCGATCTCCCGCGTATCCCTTTTCTTTCTCCCTATCTCTCAAACCCTCCCTCACAAATACTCCCCTCTCACGACCCCTCTTCTTTCCCTAAGCATCCCCTCTCTCTTAATCTCATGAACCCCTCTTCTCTCCCTCCCGGATGTTGATGATATTATCAATCTCCTCCATGTCTCTGACCCTGTCAGGGTCAAGCTCAATTGCCTTGAGAATGAGGTCTAAGGTCGAGATTTCCTCATCTTCTATTAATCTCAGCAATGGATTCATCGGTTTTTTTGCTCGATTTTGTTGGGTTTTGGGGGTTTAGGGCTTGATTGGGGCCTATTTAAGGTTTTTGAGGTGTTTTAGATGTTTCTGGGAATTGACATTTTCTTTTCTTTCTTATTTTTCCTCATTGTTGACCAACTCAAGAACAAAGAATCTCGAATTAGCTACAGATTTCTTAGAAAAATTCAATCTTTTCTAGATAAGAAGGAAAGAGTGGAAAACCTAAAAACCTGAGGTAAGCTTTGACAATCCAAACGGCTAATTTGGTCTCTAATTTCTTTCATTTTTTTATGTTTGGTGCCTTTCATCTGTCGATTCCAACTTATAAAAGTCACTGCTAGATTTCAATCTTCTTATCATTTCATCTCTTTTTTGCATGAAGGGAGAAAAACCCATAATTCATGTAAAAGTAAGGGGTTTTGCAAATGTTGCACTACTGTAGCTTGGATTTTTTAAAGGTTTGATTACTTCATCTTTTTAAAAGTATTTGATTGATAATATTCTATGGCATTGTGGTAAATAATGGGAAAAAATCGTTTCCTTGCTCAGTAAGTTGACATCTCCCCTAGTTTTTGTCAGTGATTAAAACATTCTGTAAATTGCTCTAGTTCTAATTTACTAGACCAGCACTGAGGCCAAAAAGGACATTCTGTAGGTTATTTGAGATTTCCAGTGAATTAAAAGATTTGGAGGGAAATTGTCAATTGTTAAACAATGGCATGTCTTAGTGGTCTGCCTCGTGTTGTGCTAATGCTGATTGTCTATTAGTTTATTTGTTTCTATGTAATCCAAGGTTGATGGTTTTTGTCTTTGATATTGATTGGATTTTTTATTCTAATATTTTTTTACAGATAAAGATAGAGAATTGGTAGATGCACAGGCAGAAATCAAGGCATTGAAGTACTCAGAACGCCTTAGAGAAAAAGCAGTCGAAGAGGTGATATGAATGACATGTGAAATAAGGCCTTTGTTGTTGCTTATGGTGAAAAAACTTTTAGATTTCAAATTGAGAGTTAACTGTGATATACCTGTACAACCAATGGATGAAATAGGTAGGTTTCTAGCTAGGTTTTATTGATAAAGCAAGATTTTCAGTATTTACGTGTTTTTGTAGATCGTGACATGTAATAAACTACTCATGAAATTCCTGCAAATCCATGTACTGAAAAAGAGTACAGGGAAGATTTTTTGTTTCTTTGCTTTACCTCTCTCTCTCTCTCTCTCTCTTTTCATTTTTTCTGTTTTTGATGGCAAGAGCTGCAAATGGATAAGATACTTAGAATGGTAATGTATATCTTCCTTTTCTCTCTCTTCCCATCTGAGCCCATGCGTGTAGAGCCACCTGCCAAGTTATAATATACAAAGAAGAAATGCATATGGGTCTCTGGGTTCTTTTAAAAGCTTTGAAAAAATGAGCTGGGAGATTTGCCTTCTCAAAGTCAGTTTGAAAAAACTGGATTCTTGCCCTGTTACTACATCTTTTTTGGTAGTTAAATTTATTTATCACTAATATATAGGATAAACATTTGTAAATTGCTCATAAGAGAAACATTTGTACTTTAGTTGAGTTTATTTATCACTAATGTGACTTTATTTATCACTAAGCACATCTTATTTAGATATTTGTTGGAGAGCTTGGCCCGAATACCAGCGATGGGGATCTCAGATAAGACTTTTCTCAATATGGTGAGATTATCTCTGTAAAGATACCAGTTGGGAAAGGATGTGGGTTCATTCAGTTTGCTCGGTGGTAAAATTTCTGACCATGGTTCAATAGTAAACATGATGGAATCCCCTTCACAATATCTCTACAATTCTTAATGTTATTTTGAATTTTGCATTTTATTATTCTTGATAGAAACCATGTTGAGGAGGCATTGCGGAGGTTGAATGGGACAGTCATTGGGAATCAGACGGTTCGTCTTTTATGGGGTCGTAATCCAGCCAACAACCAAGTAAAATAGATCTTTAGAAGTTCATCTTATGACGCACTTGTATTTTCACTCTTTTTTTTGTTGGAGGCTAAATTCCCTATTCATTCCAAACAGGGAACTTCCATCTTTGGAGCTTAGTTTGTAGATGTGGGGCTCATGGTACATCTGTCCAAGCCATTGATCTGACTGCCCCATCATGGATGGGCCATTCCCCTAAAATGTAAGATCCGTATCCTAGTCTGTACCGTTCCGTTAGCTTCCACAGTCCTTCCGGTTGAATTCCGACAACCTTTGCACCGTATCCAATGTTTGCCAACGATTCTAAGCCGAATCCCGCATACCAAAGTCGGCTCGACCCGAACTTGTATCTTAGCGACCGCGTCGTCACCGCGGTTCCAACAGCGTGACTCGCGCACCGAACCGATACCCAGGCTAGGAGATGTGGGCCTACATTCATTCCGAAGAAACGCCGTGCATTGCTATTATCGAGGGAATCTCTACAATATGTCCCATCAATCAATGTCAAGTACAAGCCTTACCCCAAGTACAACAACCCATCCCTACTTTTTTCAAAAATTCACTCTCTCTCTACCTCACCATTCCCCTTTACACAATTTCAACCACAACCATACCTCTTTTACAAATTTTCAACCCAACCCATACCCTTCCTTACATCACCCCATCCATATTATTCCCATCACCTCACTCCCTCTCTCTCATTTCTCAAATCTCTCAAGCAACCCAAAATTCTAACATCCAAATACTCTCTCAACTCCAAGTGTGGCCCACCCTCTCATCTCCCATCTCAACCATTCATCTTTCATCAACCACCATCAAAAGGCAAGGCAAGGAGCATAGAAGGTTAAGGGAGCAAGGAGGAGGCTTAAAGGTGGGTGATCTACCGTTAATTTCAAATTTTAGGGTCCACTTGTTGTGGGACCCACTTGATGTATGTGTTGTATCAATGGAGGGCCCATAGTGGCGGGGTCCCTCCTCTCCATTAGTCCCTGTTTCTCTCTCTCTCTCTCTCTCTCTCTCTCTCTTTCCATTGTGATGGTGTGGATCCCACCAAAATGTGTGATATCTACTCCGTTCATCAATATCAGACGATGTGGCCCACCCTATTGTAGGTGAAGATCCACACCATCCACTGTTAAAATGGACCCAATGCCCTTCTTGTTATATGTTATATTTTCAAAGGATCATTTTTAAGACTTGAGATAAAAATAAGACAGATTTATTTATCATGTGGACCACGATGCATGGTGAGAATTGAACGGCTACCATTGAAGTCCCTTGGGACCTTACGATCAGAATGAATGAGAAATAAATGTTATGACAGGCCTTGGGGATTTTAATGGTGAGAATCATTATCACCACTTAAATTTGGGCGTGGCCCATGAGATATGGCCCACTTACCTTAATTATGGCCCATGTTATGAGGCCCATTATAATGTATACAAGGCCCACTGATGTGGCCCACTTGACGACTATAAGGCCCATGTGACCAGGCCCATCTTGATGTAGTTATGGCCCATCCGTTGGGGCCCATCTTGGTATATACAATACCCATGTATATGAGGCCCATTATAACGTGATTCCACCATGGTTTATGTGTTGACCTTCATAGCGGCAGTGCCTTGGGGGCAATGTTGGTTTGATGTCCACATTGTAAGGATGATGTTGGTTAAATGTCCGCATTGTCACTCTCTCCCTAGGGCCCATTAATAGGCTCATACCTATAATGTATAGGCTGTCTAGGCCCATCTTCGTTTAGATCAAAACTCATCACCACATAACATGCTTAGTATAGATTCATGATCATACGCATCATATGTATGCCTGATGTGAGGATTGACTGATCATTACATATGCCTTTGGGTAGATGGTTTATGGACTCCCTGATAGGCGGAGTTGCCCTACATGAACGCACGGTATGCGCAGGATTGTTGCATGTTTGATGGTATGATTCATGCACTTGCATTCGTGTGATGGTACTCATTGTATGCACTAGTGACATCAGGGTCATAGCCTCTACAGACACATCGTGGGTGGCTGGATTGGATACCGAAAATGTTTGGTTCTAGCATACGGGTGCCATAGATGTCCTTAGGTGAAAATCCCTAAACCCGATGATACCAGAGGATGACTCCAACGTCGAGACTGAGTGGATATATGATCGCACGAGGGCCGAATACTAGGAGGCCGCGTCTCCCACTGTGTCATGGTCGGTTGGAAAGGGGTGTGGCCTTACTCGCCCGAGGGTAGGGGCAATACTAGGCTGAGTTTGACCAGCTTGTGAATGGGTCCACTATCGACGTGCCGGATAGGTATTGGCAGACTATTGGCTAGGCGGATAGTGAGGTTTCTTATGCTCACTTGGACTGTGCGGCTAGGAGAGCGGCAGTGCCATTTGGAGTGTACTGAACCCCGGTGATTATCCAGAATGAGAACTGTACTGATATATGATGAGGATTGGCATGCTTGAGTTGCATCTCGCATCGCATGGCCTTGTTATGGCCGATAGCATTCATATCTTGCACTACATAGCCTTGGTACGGCTGATTGCAATCATGTACTTATCACCATGATTCCGCATTACTCTGACCTTGCATTTTGAGCACACTTATATTGCGCACACACTTACACCACCCTCTAAGCTTTCTATAAGCTTATACACGATTGATGCATGCAGGTGACGCCAGGACACAGCTGTAGCCTTGTCAGAGTTGGAGCGTGCAGTCGAGCTTTTGGAGTTCCTATTATTATTATCACCTTATATTTTTCCTTTTACACGCATTGTACTCAAAAGTTTTTGATCATAGTAGATTTTGTGGTGGTGTTCTTGTGGTTATTATTCGTAGGTTATGCTTATGGTTATGCTCATTATGAATCAGACTGATGATTATAAATTCTCCTTGTAGTATCCAAGGATCAGAACCTGGTGTATGGGTGCCGGGAGCCGAGAATGGGGTACTATGGAGGTTGTCGGCGCCGGATTTGGCGATCGGAAATTTTGTGAGCCCGATTTCTGAGTTCAAGGCCTGACAGAAGTTGGTATCAGATCATAACTTGGGAATAACCGAGAACATCATCACATGTTTGCTATGCGTTTAAGGCAGTTAGGTTCCGAGTGCGAAACCTTCCGATTGAGTTCCCTAATGTGCGATTCTCAAGGTTGATTGGCGTCATTGTTCTTTCCTATAGGACATGCTGCCCAGGCGAGCGACCCGAGCGCACCCCGGTCCACCACCTGAGGCTCCAGCTTTACCACCTGCGCCTCCCGTTCCACCGCCAGAGATCCCTGCCCCCCTACCTGAGGATGTCGTTCCTCCACCCGAAGCCGGTGCAGATCCGACCGTGCCTGTGAGTGCCTCGTAACTACAACAGATGTTACAGGTTGTGACAACTGCACTTCAAGGGCAGGCGCCCAGTTGTTTCTCCAGCCCAGGCCGAGCAGGAGCGCGCGAGTGCCCTTCTTCGAGAGTTCCGATTGCTCGATCCTCTGCGTTTCTAGGGCGACCCAGATCCGACAGCAGCTAAGAGATGGCGCTCCGATGTGGAGAAGATTTTTGATACCATGTCATGTACGACCGAGCAGTGAGTCTGGTTGACAGTGTTTCTTTTCCAAGGAGAGGTCGAGCACTGGTGGACCTCCTTTACCCGCGTCATAGGACCTGATTATGTCTGGACGTGGGATGACTTTATTGACCGATTCGAGGAGCAGTACTTCCCTGACCACATATGACGTCAGAGAGCACTGGAGTTCGAGACTTTGGTGCTGGGGGACATGACCGTGGCGCAGTACGCGGCCCGTTTTGTGGTGCTGTCGAGGTTCGTGCCATATATGGTTAATGATGAGGGGCAGAAGGCCCGCCGTTTCGAGAACGGCTTACGTTACGGTCTTCAAGGCCGTGTGATCGAGCACGAGCTCCTGACTTTCCAGGCAGTAGTGCGGAGGGCCCAGATTTACGAGACTGAGTGGGCCGGCTCGTAGAGCGACTGAGATCAGAGGAGGGGTCAGAATCGAAAGAGGCAGGCCCCCTCCAGTAGCTCCTAGCAGCATCGACGACCAAAGAGGTACAAGAGCCATCCCCCGACGAATCGGCCATCAAAACCGACGTCATCGAGGTCGACAAGGAGACGATCGATATGCTCGCCGCACTCGGCATGGCTGATCTCCCCGGCGTCGTCAAGCAGGCCGATCCCCTGCCGATGGCCGGCCCACCTTACTCGAGGCCCATCGGCGGTGACCGCAGGAGGACTTAGATGCGCAGAGGGAGTAATTTCGCTTCTTTTTTTTATTTTATTTTTATTTTTAGTTGAATTGTGTTTCTTCCAGCCAGTTTAGGCTAGGTTTTATGCGGCTCAGTAGGACCCGCAGACCTCCTGAAGGGTTGTTGAGGGTATACTTCCAGTCTCTTCATGCATCGCCCAAGTATTGTTTGATTTCGGTGCTTCGCACTCATTCATGTCTGAGGATTTTTGCCGATCGACTGGATTGCTGATAGAGTCTGCTCACGAGGGGTTGACCGTGTTGACGCCCTTGGAGAAGACTATAGTGTTGGGCCGCTTCTATTCATCTTGCCCGGTTCTGGTCGGTAATATCTTTTTGCCCGCCGATCTATTTGTGCTACCAATGTCATACTTCGACGTTATCTTGGGCATGGATTTGCTTACCGAGTACTAGGCCATTTTGGACTGTTCCGCGAGGACGGTCACGTTCTGCATACCAGGCTTACCGAGTACCACGCCATTTGCATTGATTAGTGGCCGGTTGTTTGCGATTTTCTTAACGTGTTCCAGGAAATTCTGGGATTACCACCGCGCCGTCATATTGAGTTCCAGATAGACTTTGTGCCTGGTACCGCGCCTATTTCGAAGGCCGCGTATCGTATGGTACCGATGGAGTTACGTGAGCTGCAGAGGCAGTTGGACGAGTTGTGTGAGTTGGGATTCATTCGTCCGAGCAGTTCACCTTTGGGAGCGCCGGTACTCTTCGTCAGGAAGAAGGATGGTTGGTTGAGGCTCTGTGTGGATTACCGCGAGCTCAACTGGGTCACAATTAAGAACAAGTACCCGCTCCCGAGGATAGATGATTTGTTTGATCAGCTACAAGGTGCACAGTTCTTTTCGAAGAATGACCTGCGTTCCGGTTATCATCAGATTCGTGTCCGAGAGGAGGACATCCCGAAGACACTTTCAGGACGCGTTACGGTCATTTTGAGTTTCGGGTCATGTCCTTTGGACTGACTAATGCACCCGCAGTCTTCATGCAGTTGATGAATGGGGTCTTCCGTCCGTATCTTGATCAGTTTGTTGTGGTATTCATCAATGACATTCTGATCTATTCGAGGACCCGTGAGGAGCATTAGCAGCGTCTGGAGATCGCTTTGCAGACCCTCCGTGCCCACCAGCTATATGCGAAGCTGGAGAAGTGTGAGTTCTGGCAGGAGGAGGTGAGATTCCTCGGTCACGTGGTGACGAGGGAGGGTGTCGCAGTAAACTCCTCGAAGGTTGAGGCATTGCGTCAGTGGGGTTAGCCCACGACTGCATCTGAGATCCGTAGTTTCCTTGCTTTAGCGAGATACTATCGAGGTTTCATTGAGGGCTTCTCCCGTATTGCAGCCCCGTTGACCAGGTTGACTCGGAAGGGTGCAAATTTTGTTTAGACTGACGCATGTGAGCGGGCATTCATGGAGCTGATGGACCATCTGACGTCCGCTCCTGTCCTCACTCTTCCCTTTGGGAGTGATGGATTTGTTATATTTACTGATGCCTCACGTATTGGTTTAGGTGTTGTCCTGATGCAGCACGGCAGGCTATAGCCTTCGTGTCTTGTCAGCTTAAGGTCCATGAGTTGAACTACCCCATGCATGACTTAGAGCTAGCAGCAGTTGTCTTCGCACTGAAGGTGTGAAGGCACTATCTCTATGGGGTCAGGTTCGAGCTCTTCTCTGACCACAAGAGCTTAAAGTATTTATTCTCTCAGTCCGAGCTGAACATGAGGCAGAGACGCTGGATGGAGCTTCTAAAGGATTATGATTTTGACCTCCAGTACCACCCAGGCAAGGCAAACGGGGTGGCGGATGCCCTCAGCCGTCAGCCACGGGGCCTGGTGGCACACATGATGATTCAGGAGAGGAGGATGCTCGAGGATATAGCAGAGTACAACTTTGATTTTGGTCTGCAGTCTTCTATCGTTCAGCTATCGAGCTTATCAATTTAACCCTCTCTTATCGCAAGGGTGATCGAGGCTCAGCAGACAGATAAGTCGTTACAGGATTACCGAGCAAAGGCAGCGTCTGAGAGTCAGACAGATTGGCAGATTAGTTCTGATGGTGGACTTCGCTTCAGAGGTCGATTGTGTGTCCCGGATATTTCTGAGTTGTGCAGAGATCTTATGACCGAGGCACATCGATCGCAGTTTTCTATCCACCCTGGCTCGACGAAGATGTATCGTGATATGATGAGACAGTATTTTTGGGCGGGGATGAAGCGCCAGATTACCAGTTTTGTGGCCGAGTGTGATACATGCCAGCGTGTCAAGGCCGATCATTAGAGACCCCCTGGTCTATTGCAGCTGTTAAGCGTTCTGATGTGAAAGTGGGAGCACGTATCTACAGATTTTATTATGAGTTTGCCGAAGACTCAGCGCGGTCATGACGCCATTTAGGTTGTCGTGGACCATCTGACGAAGTCGGCATATTTCCTTTCGATTCGTGCTGCTTGGCCTTTGGACCGGCTTGCGAGGTTATTCATCGAGGAGATTGTGAACTGCACGGCGTTCCAGTTTCGATCGTTTCTGATCGAGACCCAAGGTTCACGTCTCAGTTCTGAAGGAGCTTTTAGAGAGCGATGGGCACTGATTTGCAGCTCAGCACCACGTATCATCCGCAGACCAATGGCCAGACCGAGAGGGTCAACCAGATCCTTGAGGATATGCTTCCGGCCTGTGTGATTGACTTCGGGGGTGGCTGGGATGAGCATCTGCGATTGGCTGAGTTTGCATACAACAACAGCTATCAGGCGATCATTGGCATGGCTCCTTTTGAGGCATTATATGGTAGACCATGCAGGTCTCCGAGTTGTTGAACCGAGGTTGGAGAGCGGCGTCAACTAGGTCCCGAGCTTGTGCGGCAGACATCAGAGGTTATCGATATCATCAGGCAGAGGATGCGCACAGCTCAGAGCTAGCAGAAGAGTTTTGTTGATCACCGATATCGTCCCTTGGAGTTTGATGTAAGGGACCATGTGTATCTCAAGGTCTCGCCCATAAAGGGCGTAGTTCGATTTGGAGCGAAGGGCAAGCTTGCCTCGAGATTCATAGGACCTTTTGAGATCACTGAGCGCATTGGCGCTATGACCTATCGGCTTGCCTTACCATCTCAGCTGTCTGGCGTCCATAATATTTTCCACGTCTCTATGTTGAGAAAGTGTGGGTTAGACATAGTTCTTGTTATCGATTGGCAGCCATTGAGGTTCGTGAGGACGCTTCTTACATTGAGCAACCAGTTCGTATCCTTGATCGGAAGGAGCAGGTCCTCCTAACCAAGGTCATCATCCCCTTGGTGAAGGTTCAGTGGGGTCACCATTCTGTTGAAGAGGCATCTTGGGAGCGTGAGGCCGAGATTCGATAGCGCTATCCATATCTCTTTGATGATTGATTGTATGTTATATCATGTATGCTGTCTCTGATTTTATTGATGATGCCTTGTTTCCTCTTCTATCATGAGTTAAATCTGGTTGCAATGATTGTGTAAATTTCGAGGATAAAATTTTTATTTGGAGGGGAGAGTTGTAAGACCCATATCCTAGTCCGTACCATTCCGTTAGCTTTCGCGGTCCTTCCGGTCAAATTCCGGCAACCTTCGCACCGTATCTGACGTTTGCGAGCGATTCTAAACTGATTCCCGCATACCAAAGTCGACTTGACCTGAAACTTATATCTTAGCGACCACGTCGTTGCCGCGGTTCCAACGCCGCGACTCACGCACCGAACCGATACCCAGGCCAAGAGATGTGGGCCTGCGTTCATTCCGAAGAAACGTCGCGCGTTGCGATTATCGAGGGAATCTTTATGATATGTCCCATCAATCATTGTCAAGTACAAGCCTTACCCCAAGTACAACAACCCATCCCTACTTTTTTCAAAAGTCCACTCTCTCTCCACCTCACCATTCCCCTTTACATAATTTCAACCACAACCATACCTCTTTTACAAATTTTCAACCCAACCCATACCCTTCCTTACATCACCCCATCCATATTATTCCCATCACCTCACTCCCTCTCTCTCATTTCTCAAATCTCTCAAGCAACCCAAAATTCCAACATCCAAACATACTCTCTTAACTCAAGTGTGGCCCACCCTCTCATCTCCCATCTCAACCATTCATCTTTCATCAACCACCATCAAAAGGTAAGGCAAGGAGCATAGAAGGCTAAGGGAGCAAGGAGGAGGCCTAAAGGTGGGTGATCCACCGTTAATTTTAAAATTTAGGTTCCACTTGTTGTGGGACCCACTTGATGTATGTGTTGTATCAATGGAGGGCCCATAGTGGCGGGGTCCCTCCTCTCCATCGCCGTCCCTGTTTCTCTCTCTCTCTCTCTCTCTCTCTCTCTCTCTCTTTCCATTGTGATGGTGTGGATCCCACCAAAATGTGTGATATCTACTCCGTTCATCAATATCAGACGGTGTGGCCCACCCTATTGTAGGTGAAGATCCACACCATCCACTGTTAAAATGGACCCATTGACCTTCTTGTTATATGTTATATTTTATATAATATATATATGATATATAATATAATATATATTATATATATAATATAGGATATACATATATATATATATATATATATTATATGTATATAGGTGTAGGTGGGTCACGTACATGTGGGACCCACCATGATGTTGTGTCTATCCCAGCCGTCCAGCGTCTTTGGATGCTAGAGGTGAGGCAGGGGTAGTTAACGTGGAGTGCATGTACTGATATGGGTGTGTACTAACAAAAAAAATTGCTTTTAAGGTGGGCTGCTCATGTAAGCCCCACCTTGATGTATGTATACAATCCAAGCCATCCATCCTCTTCAACAGATCATTTTAGGCGTTGAACCGAAAAATGAGGTTGATCTGGTTTCCTGGTGGGCCATGGTATAGGAAACAGTGTTCCTACCTTTGATTTACTCCTTGATGCTCCTGTACATCAAAAACTACCCAATATTGGACTTGTTAGGATTGTATCGAGCCACAGGGACCAATGGCTGGGATGGTTTCATCTAAGGTGGGGCCCACCTATCAAAAACCATCGGATTAATGCTTTTTATAAAAAAAAGAAGAAAAGGAGCAGCGCACCTGCTGCTGCCGCTGTCAGTGGGTGAGCGGACGGCCTGGCAGGCCCTCACGGCCCCAGTTGTGGGCCCCACTGTGATGCCTTTCGAACATCCACACCATGCATTTGATGGGTCCCCTCGGACCAGGAGGCTGCCCCAAAAATCAGCTGTATACGGAACTCAGGTGGACCACACCATTTAAAATCATGTGAAGACATGCCTAAACATATAAAAACACTTGGTGGGGTGTACCTGAAATTTGGATGTGGCTGAAACTTGGTCTAAACCCTCAGTTAAGTGGGACACACATAATGGGTGGATTGGATTGGTGAACCACATTATAGTGGGCCCCTGACCATGACCCTATGAACAGTTTAGGTGGCAAATAAACATCCCAGTGGGCACCCATTTTTCCCAGGTCCACGTGACCTTTTAAACAGATTGGACGTCAGATAAATATCATGGTGGGCCCCATGTATACGTAGGATGGCAAATACATATCACGGTGGGCCCAGGTCCACGTGACCATATGAAAAGATTGGATGGAAAATAAACACTACAATGGGCCCATTTTGGATGGAAAATAAACATTACAGTGGGCCCAGGTTGGGTGGAAAATAGACATTACAGTGGGCCCAAGCTAGGTGGAAAATAAACGTTAAGGTGGGCCCCACATGGGACCCACTGATGTATGTGTTATAATCCACACCTTCCATAGTGTGGGCCCCACCATGAGGTATGTACCTCATCTTTGCCGTCCATCCTTCCCATATGGAATCCGCCATGATGCACGTGTTGCACCCAAACTGTCCGATCATTTTCAAAGGATCATTTTTAAGACTTGAGACAAAAATAAGACAGATCTATTTATCATGTGGACCACGATGTACGGTGAGAATTGAACGGCTAGCATTGAAGTCCCTTGGGACCTTACGATCAGAATGAATGTGAAATAAATGTTATGGCAGGCCTTGGGGATTTTAATGGTGGGAATCATTATCACCACTTAAATTTGGGTGTGGCCTATGAGATATGGCCCACTTACCTTAATTATGGCCCATGTTATGAGGCCCATTGTAATGTATACAAGGCCCACTGGTGTGGCCCACTTGACGACTATAAGGCCCATGTGACCAGGCCCATCTTGATGTAGTTATGGCCCATCCGTTAGGACCCATCTTGATATATACAATACCCATGTATATGAGGCCCATTATAACGTGATTCCACCATGGTTTATGTGTTGACCTTCATAGCGGCAGTGCCTTGGGGGCAAGGTTGGTTTGATGTCCACATTGTAAGGATGATGTTGGTTAAATGTCCGCATTGTTACTCTCTCCCTAGGGCCCATTAATAGGCCCATACCTATAATGTGTAGGCCATCTAGGCGCATCTTCATTTTGATCAGAACCTATCACCACATAACATGCCTGATGTGAGGATTGACTGATCATTGCACATGCGTTCGGGTAGATGGTTTATGGACTCCCTGATAGGCGGAGTTGCCTTACATGAGCGGGCGGTACGCGTAGGATTGTTACATGTCTGATGGTATGATTCATGCACTTGCATTCGTGTGATTGTACTCATTGTATGCCCTAGTGACATCAGGGCCATAGCCTCCACAGACACATTGTGGGTGGCTGGATTGGATACCGGAAATGTTTGGTTCTAGCATACGGGCGCCATAGATGTCCCTGGGTGAAAATTTCTAAACCCAATGGTACCAGAGGATGACTCCAACGTCGAGACCGAGTGGATATATGATCGCACGAGGGCCGAATACCAGGAGGCCACGTCTCCCACTGTGTCGTGGTCGGTTGGAAAGAGGTTTGACCTTACTCGCCTGAAGGTAGGGGGCAATACTAGGCTGAGTTTGACCAGCTCGTGATTGGGTCCGCTATCAATGTGCCGGATAGGTATTGGCAGACTATTGGCTAGGCAGATAGTGAAGTTTCTTATGCTCACTTGGACTGTGTGGCTAGGAGAGCGGCAGTGCCATTTGGAGTGTACTGAACCCCGGTGATTATCCAGAATGAGAACTGTACTGATATATGATGAAGATTGGCATGCTTGAGTTGCATCTCGCATCACATGGTTGTGTTATGGCCGATAGCATTCATATCTTGCACCGCATAGCCTTGGTACGGCTGATTGCATTCATGCACTTATCAACATGATTCCACATTAATCTAACCTTGCATTTTGAGCACGCTTATATTGCACACACACTTACACCACCCTCTAAGCTTTCTATAAGCTTATGCACGATTGATGCGTGTAGGTGACGTCAGGACGTAGCCGTAGCCTTGTCAGAGTTGGAACATGCAGTCGAGCTTTTGGAGTTCCTATTATTATCATCACCTTGTATTTTTCCTTTTACATGCATTGTACTCAAAAGTTTTTTATCATAATGGATTTTGTGGTGGTGTTCTTGTGGTTATTGTTCATGGGTTATGCTTATGGTTATGCTCATTATGAATCAGACTGATGATTATAAATCTTCCTTATAGTATCCCAGGATCGGAACCTGTTGTATGGGTACCGGGAGCCGAGAATGGGGTACTACGGAGGTTGTCAGCGCCGGATTTGGCAATCGGGAATTTTGTAAGCCCAGTTTCCGAGTTCGGGGCGTGACATAAAATCTCCCAATTGGAAGATCTTAGACATTAAAGCTTTGGTCTTTCCTCAACTGAATGTGGTTTTTTCATGTGTTTCTAACCAGGTATTCGCAATTTCGCATGCAAACTGCGGGAAGGTTGAAGAAAGTTGCATAAGACTTTGAAAGGTTTGGGCATTGTGTTCAAGTAGAGATTTCTTGCACTGATAGTTCTTTGAAAATAAAATGTATCAATCTATTTAGCAGTACAGTACTTAATTTATTCTTCAATTTGGTATTAGGAATTACTTCTATACCTAATGGTTTTTGTCAGTTTTTATTCAAGGATCATTTGCCTATTAGGAATGATCTGCTAGGTAGGAAATATCTTTGTTAGTTCCTGCTGGTTCAATTGCATTATCTGCATTGCTGTAGTAATATATAGCACATTGTGTAATGAAAGCTATTGATGTTTTTGTACTCTGCTATGAATTAAAATATTAATTATCACTTAAATTTTGTTTTCTCTTTATATACTAGACTTTCTTTTTTCAAAACTTTGTTAACAACAACAACAACAACAACAGGGAGTTGGCTGAATTTGCAATTCAATGGGTTTGTGTTTAAGGACTGATTTCCAATGCTTGTTGTATGTTTTGTTGCATGCATGGATTGTTGTATACTTAATGTAAGCCAACTTGTCTAAATTTAGTGAGATTTCCTAATGTAGTCGATAATCCGTGAAGGAGGTAAGGTAAGTAGACCATGTAAATGAGGCAATCCCTTCTCCTTAGGTGATTTGCCTACTTTTGGTTCTGTTTGAATGCACTAAGGAATTGGATTATGATGATTAGTTTGATAGAGTAGGAATGGTGGAATTGTAATTACCTTATGAGTACTTAGAAGGAGGATTTACCCTCAAATCGTAGTTTGTTTCCTCTAGACTCCAACTTGGCAATAATGAAATTACAATTGGGAGTGGAGTCCCTCACAATAAACAGTTGAGGAAATTGCAATTTGGCCACTTCCAATGTATTGTCCTAATTATTGCAATTCAATTCAATAGTGAATCCAAACACAGCCTTAGATTTCCACTAGTGGTGGAATTTATCTGGTTTTTACTGTGAATAGAAGCATTCTCATTAATGGCACCATGGTTTAAATGACCAAACAGTACGACTCTGTATTTTTTGAGTCATATCAGTTATTGTTTGAATTATGGACCAAAAGCATCCTGTCCACTCAGCTAGTAGGCCACATATGTATGCCACACATGTGGACTGTTTGCAATTCTCGTACCATCCATTGTATTGTACATGAATAGCACAACCGATTTGTTTTAGTGGCCTAATTTATGTGCCATGTCATCCACATGGTGGGGTCCCACCTGATGCACAGTTTGGATGCCCCACAAACCAACTGAAAATATCAAGCAGCACAAGAAGCCAAAGAATTTTCTATTACAATTCCAAATATATAAATGAAAGAATCCAGATAATATCACCAAAAGGGCATTGTTTGGATTTCTTACCACTATTATGACATCGGTACTAATGAATTGAATTGAAATAACTAATCCAGGAGAGATGAAAGTCTTTAAGTTACAACTACTTTCTCAAGTATATTCATAATGAGGAAGTCTCCTTCAAATTGAGTTTCTTTCTTTTCAAGTCCAACTCGAAACTAACATGGTGTAGCAGGGGAAGTTGCTTTGACTTCAAGTGGTGGATTGAAGAAGCTATCTTTATTAATTGATAACTATGAAGAGGTTACACTGGTAAATCATCTATACCAACTCTCTTACTTGATATTCTCCCAATTTCCATTTTCTTTCATGCTCATTTCTTGCCACATTAATGCCAGATATTTACTCAAACTCTCTAAGTGCATCATAAAAATACAATTCTGGTCAATCTTAGGATCTCAACAAAATGGACCTGTCTACACAATGCAGTTGGACCATTCCACGAATGTAAGTGGGCCAAGCATAAGCTAAGGTTTGACCCATGGATGATCCTAACCACTCCTTTTCCTATTTATTATTGAATCTTTCATTGGATGATCCAAGCTACAAATTTTCCTATTAACTGTAGATAATCTTTCATTGGATGATCTGAGCTACACCTTTTCCTATTTACTTTTAATCAAATTTCATCGAGCGATCCAATCTGTCAATTGGTTTAACTTTCCCTATTTATATTAGACCATGTTTTATGTTCTCTAACCATAGAAAAATTACATATTGCAGAGAAGCAGTACAGGAAATGTTCACTTTTGATATGGTCAAAGATATGAAAACAAGATGAAATTTGGAGAATGAAAATTTTGGTTTTCTAAAAGATGGGAGTGAAAAAATTTATGTTGATTGGATTGTCCATCGCCAAATTTATGTAGGTACGTAGAAGAAAATTTGGAAGCCAGGCAGGGGTAAACAACATTCTGCCACTACTTTTCAAGATTTTGCACACCAATTTTTCTAGAGGTGTGTCTTCTATTTAATTCAAGATTCCAAATTCGCTAGTTATCCTGATTGAGAACTCTTTTCAGACGTTCATTGTGTTTTTTGAAATTCTTCCCATCATCTTCCCACCAGCTATGTTCAGTTGTAGATTGTTTGTGTTGGACTTTTGCAATGCAACCATGTAGATTTGATCATATCCCTGCAACTTGGTAGTTCAATTTAACTCTGATGATGTGCAACCATGATAAAGAAGGAAATAGCTCATATGTATCTACATGAATATCATTTTGATTTTAAAGTTGAACTCTTGAAAATTGCAAATTGCTTTTCTCCAAACAGTCTTAACTAATTGTGTAATCATGCTAGAGGCTCAGTGACGTGTCTATTGGGAGCTCGTCGTTGAACTTTATTGAGAATATGACATCTTTAACCAACTTGTAAGACCATATGATCTCATCATATGTAGTAATACTAATTTGTTAGATCTTTTTTTTTTTTTTCCTTTTTTCATCCATGCCTAGGAAACTTAAAACAACATACTCATATATATCTGATTTGTGCTTTTCTCTACAGTCCTAAGAAACAATATGCTTTCTGGTACTATTCCATCCACCATTGGAAAACACCTATTATTGATGCAGATGTGAGTTTTTCAAGTTATGTTTGGTTCAAATTACAATTTCTCATGTTTACTGAGTTCATCCATTTGCAGTTTATGTGACGGGAGTGGACCCCACTGGCTTTAATGTTTCTGGAAAAGGGTCTTTAGTAATATCATGATTCCTATTGGGTTTTTGGAATACGGGTTTTAATGTTGATACTGTGGAGTACAAGAATATCAGCTTCACTGTTTAGGATGTCGGGGGTCAGGACAAGGTAGGGCTCCACCACCATTGTCTGTTTTGTTTGATAATCCATGCCTACTTTGACTGTTGAAGCATTTTCATACTATGTTTCACTGATAATATGGTGCTGTGAATTCTCTGAAAACAGATCAGACCATTATGGAGGCACTATTTCCAAAAGACACAGAGACTCATTTTTGTTGTTGACAGCAATGGCAGAGACCGTGTAGTTAAGGCGAGGGATGAACTCCCAGGATGCTGAATGACTTAAATTTTCTTCAAAAAAGAAGGTATTTAATTTATTTGCAGATTTTTCTTGTTCAAAAATGAGAAGATCAGTGTATGCTCCTGAGTGTTGTCTTTCTTTTTTATGTCATCTCGTCGTCGTCTTTCTCTATAATTTAGTTCTTCAGTTTCGGGGCATAGCTTTTTCATATGACTATATTATTTGTATGATAAATTGATTTTCAACCATGTGCAGTAAGCTTTCGGATCAAAGCGAAGTTGAGAATAGGGTGTTAGTTGATGGTAAATTGATAACCAGTAGAGGCACATCCATGGAGTTCTTGCTTGCGATTGTTGAGAAGCTATTTGGCTGCAAGAAGGCATTGGATCTTGCTGTCAATGAGAACTTTAAATAGACATATAACTATTATGTTGGCATTGTACTTTTGTGAATGGATTAAAATGAATGATTGTATTTAATTGAATGAATGAGTGATTGTGTTTAATTGAATGAATGAATGATTGTGTTTAATTGATTGAATGAATGAGATTTAGCCATGAAGTATTTATCTATATTAGCTTATATGAGTTGATCTATCAGGGCATGTACTACAATGGTAAGAGATGCCATTATTATATTTTCTTTAATTATTTTTTAAAAAAAATAGGCAGTAGCTACGGTTATTAACCGTAGCCCTTTATCTGGAAACCGTAGTTGTTGCTAATTTTAGCCTGTTGCTATGGTTCTTGCTCTACTTTTAGCTATAGATATAATTCGTAGCTGTATATACTTTAGAGCTACGAATTTAATCTATACCTATTGTTTTTATGGCTACGGATTAAATCCGTAGCCATAGCTTTAAGACCTATGGCTACGACATCAATGGCTATGCTCGTGCTACAGACTATAACCGTATCCTTAGGCAATTAGCTACGGCTTTTATCCGTAGCCTTTGCCCAGTTTTCTGGTAGTGCTTGATCATCAAATCCATGCTTTTAACACCCTTTTTCAGTCCAATCTGGTAAATTCACCTTGCAACAAAAACATGATTAAAATGAGGCGTTAAACATTATCATGTACGTAAAATTAGGCAATAACTGGGGTCTAATATGCAATATTTGACCCTCAACATCGCCCATTGTAACGGGCGACAATTTTGGCCTACTTCAGTGTCCAAAGAATGATTTGGAAAAGAATTGAATGAAGGAATTTTCATACGCATCAGTAGTAGGGAGAATCATGTATGCTCAAGTCCGTACGTAACTGGATATTGCCTTTGTTGTTGGAATGTTAGGTAGATACCTGTCTAATCTAGGAATGCAACATTGGATTGCTGCAAAGAAAGTGTTGCGGTATCTATAGAGAATGAAGGACTTCAGACTCACATATAGAAGATCTGATCAATTGGAGTTGATTGGATATTCAGACGCAGATTTTACAGGCTACGTTGATACCAAGAAGTCCACCTCAGGATATATCTTCATGATGGCTGGAGGAGCTATCTTGGAAAAGTGTGAAATAGTCTACCACAGCCTCGTCCACCATGGAAGCTAAACTCATTGCTTGTCACGAGGCATCTAATCAGGCATTATGGTTACAAACTTTCTTCTCAGGTTTGTAGGTACTGGAGCATATCCTGAAACCATTGTGAATATTTTACGATAATTCAATTACAATTTCCTTCTCTAGTAACAACAAGCATTCATCAAGGTCGAGGCATATCGACATCAAATATCTTGTTATAAAGGAAATAGTTCAGAATCGTCAAGTGTCTGTGGAGTTCATCGGCACTAAGCGGATGATTGCAAATCCGCTCACTAAAGGGCTCTCTATCATGCCATTTCAGGAGCATGTAACATCCATAGGACTCATTGATCCCACAGATGTTTTTAGTTAGTGCGAGTTGAGCGTGCTTTGATTTTCATGGACATTTAAGAGATCTCATTTGATTAAGTTTTAATAATTTTGATATAAAGTTTAATTTCTACTTCTCATTAAGTATGCATATAATCTAATTTGAGTAAGTAGAACTACAGTCATGTCTTATTGGAGACATTTGAAAGCTTCAGGACCTCTTACGGATAGACACACATTATCACACTACGTGTGTAATCCTTATACCAAACTTCCTAATATCAGATCTATGTCGTTGAGATTGAATGCATTCGTGACTGCGCTTAGCCTCACTTCGCTTAGATTAAATGGTGTGATGGCTACTGCGATTTGATGCTAATAATCTTAAATGGACCAGATTGAATAGCATTACCCGTGTCATCCTATAATTATGTTGGTTAACCATTTAGATGTTTTCTTAAAACAAATATTTTCAAAAGATTAATCATTGACATTTATCAATGTGGCCCAAGTGGGAGAATGTAAGATCTCTATGAGGTGGGCCTCATCGATCAATGGTCCAGATTATCCTAAAGGCTGGTTGATGTAAACGGGTATACCAGTGAACCCCACTACATTGTGATAATTCTAGAACTATATGTGTAAGGGGTGGGAATGCTATAGCTGCAGAACACACGCAACTATTTGTATAACACTAGGATTCTAATGTGTGGAGCCGTGAGAAGAGAATTGTGATTGGTTTCAAACTCTCTTCACCACACCATCTATATAATAAGGCTAGGTCCCCAATCTTATAGCATTGTAGAAACACAAGTCCCATTTATCCTTCTATATTGGGATGTAAGGAGAGGAAGATCCTGGTATTCGATTTCTGGTATTCTATTTCTTCAGCTATGGCCTCACAGATAAGTATGTCATCTTCCTTCTTTGATCTCCATGACCGACGCACTGTCAGGTCTTTCGGTTGTTCCAAATTATGATAAATTAACATCTTCAAGTTCTACAATAGAGTTGATGATGATGCCTCTCCATCAAATCTTTATCAAATGTTGGTGCTAATGCTCATGGCATATGTTCAATAGTTGTTGCATTCCTCTCAATATGGTTTACCTGTTTGCTTAAAAACAAAAGTTGTGACCATCAATTTTTTTGCTATTAAATGTTTGTAGAGCATGGAAGAATTCAAAAGGAAAATCCATACAGAGCCTTGTAGTGCCTTTTAGGGCCCGTTTGGATACCCCTAACTAACTTTTTAACTTATGGTAAGTTAATAAGTTGCTTTTTTAACTAAAGTTAGTTTGGTAAGCACTAATATAATAGTAACTTATGTGATGAAAGTTACTTATCTCCATTAATTTTTTTCCTTGCTTTTAAACTTTTAACCTCTCTCTCCATCCATGAGATAGATGGCTCATATCAAAGGAGGCTCCACATGATGGGTGATCCATATCAAATGTGGGGCCCACATGATGGATAGTCCACATCCTAGGTGGGCCTCACATTATGGATGACCTACATCAAAATAAGCCCATATATATAATGGATCATCCACATGAAAGGTAGGCCCATTATGATGAATGGCCCACATCTAAAGTGGACCCCACATTACGGACAACCCACATTTATGGTGGGATGCACACGATGTTCAGTCTATATTAAAGGTGGGCTCTACATGAGGGGTGGTGGATATGAAAGGTGGCCTCACGTGATGGATAATAACATTGAAGGTAGGCCCCGCATAATGGACAGTCCACATGAAAGGTCAACTCTTAATGATGAATGGACCACATCCAATGTGGGCCCCACATGATCGACGACCCACATTGGAGGTGAGGCCTACATGATGGATGGTCCACATCAAAGGTGGTCTCCACATAATAGGTAGTGGATATTGAAGGTGAGCCCCACATGATAGACCATTTATTTTGATTGTGGGCCCCACACGATGGATGACCCACATCAAGGAGGGTCCCACATAATGTGTGGTCCACATCAAAGGTGTCAATGATGAATGGCGCACATCCAAGGTTGGCCCTGTATGTGGATGGTCCACATAAAGGTGGGCTCCACATGATGGGTTGTTGATATTAAATGTGAGCCCAACATGATAGATGACCCATGAGGACAATCTACATCGAAGATTAGCCCCTAATGATGAATGACCCACCTTGAAGGTGGGTCCACTTGATTCACGACCCACTTTTGAAATTGGATCCTGCATGATGGACGATTTACATTAAAGGTGGGCTTACATAATGAACGACCCACATCCAAGGTATGCCCCTCATGATGGACAACCCACATCGAAGGTGGGGCCTCACAAGGTGGATGGTCCACATTAAAGGTAGGACCCTCACATTGGACGCTTCACATTAAAGATAGGCCAAGGTGGGCCCAACATAATGATTGGTCCACATCAAAGGTTGGGCTCACATGATGGACAATGGCTATGAAGGATGGATTGAACAAACTTGAGGGATAATGTAATGCCCCGAGTTTCGTAACCCAAATTTAGTACTCGTTTGAGTTAACCTTTAAAGATAACGCACATTTCACAATATAATTTTTTTTTAAAGTGAGCACCGCAACAAAAGCAAGAAAAGTCAAGCATAAAGGAAAAATCCATATATACATTTCAGCTACACAAGATATACAAGTAGTTGCCCACAGGGCTTATACAAACCAATGACTCAGGACTTTAAAATGCAGAAAAGTACAAAATCAATATAAATGAAATCTAAAATCTAAAGCCGTAAAATCGTCCAACTCCTCATGCTTCATATGAGCTCCAACTTTCACATCATCTACATCTCTTGGACCAACTGAATATGGTTCGATAGCGTCAATGACTATCCTAGTGAAGTATACCCCCAAGATTTACTATCATAATAGTTAAGAATAGTTTTTTGTTTTTTGTTTTTTTTAATCTACAACAAGCAATTCATAATGACCATTATAATAATAAGACAAATTCATAAGGCATGCTTATATCATTTTAAATATTACATATTGATACTCTTGTTTAAATGCATGAATGCATGCACATATACATTAGCTTGGGGATGCACATCCAGTTGGCTTTGGAAAAAAAAAAAAACTCATAAGTAGGGAAAAATTGATATACAATCTCAAGTGGCTAGCAAAAATACAATAACTAAGGGCTCAAGTGACTAGCTCACACAAATTAGGTCGATTGACAGCGGTTTAGGAGCCAACAAAAATACCTCAAGAAAGGGCACGTGCTACCACAACATTTAGATTGGCCACCTAATATTGCACGTATGCTATTAAATGAATATTTAGTCCAACCATTATTAGTCCAATTTATAAACAACCAGTTTAAGGAAGCTCAAAGGTCACTATAGGGGGCTCTTCACACAGCATAGGCTGACAGTTTGGGCATAATATCCTATGCCACCATCCCCGGCTCATAAGACTTTAGCAAGTAAGATTATAATGCATTTTAATAATTTTAAGTAGTGTTTGTAATACAATAAAATTAGAGTATTCTATTTAAATAAACCTCTACAACTAGTGGCCTATCATAATCTATCAAATAGACCTTACCATCACAAATTCATACATAAATCCAACAAAAATGGTTCCTTTCAACAAACCATATTAGGCATTAAGTCCATTCAAGGACACCACAAAAAGAGTTTAACCTACAAGCTACATGGACATAAATAATCCACGAGATAGTAAAGCTGCAACCAAATAACATTTAATCCATTGACAAAATGACCACTAGTTTGAGGAGCCTCTAATAATATCATCCAATAATTTTTAAGTGGCAAAATAAGCCACAATCAATTCAACATATATCATCGATGGCAAATACACATGTAAAGTATTCATCTTAAGCTACAATAGAGAAATTCGATATCCATAACATATTAAAATACTTGAATTAAAATCTAAACATCAATAATATATAAAGAATTATTCAAATAGAAATTAACTAACATTTATCATTCATTCCACTATATTAAGCAAGTAAATAGAAAGAAATAAACTAAACTAACTATCATAATGTTGGCTTGAAGGGTAATTCTCACCTCAAACGAATCGCCTTGACTTTGAAAAATCCACACCTACATGCAACTCACTCGGGTTAGATTTCGAAATGATGGTTTGAGTAAAAACACTTTCTCTGCATTCAAAATCAAAATTCAATTTAACTAAATTAGTTAAATCCCCAATTTGAGAACAATCAATACACCTCATTTTTAACTTACGAGTAATTCGATATCAACTCGAATTTGAATAAGACAATTTCAACATGTAGATTTGGGAACCTTTAATTTCCAAATCAAATTGGGAAAATTAAAGTTCATTAGATTTCAATTGAACTCAAATTAGAACTAACAAGAGACTTAAGACGAACTCACCCCCAACTTGAATTGATTTCCGACTTAAATCTATACGAGATCTAGCCATGGTATTTGGAATTCAAATTCCCTACAACCCACATAAGAATTATAATTAACTTTAATAAAATTGAATTCCTAAATTTAGAAGTAATAGAGTTCAACTCACCTATTTGCTGAGTCGACTCAACTCGACTCGGATCCAACTTGATCTCAAACCGAGCTTGACTCGGACTTGATGAGATACGACCCTCCTAACCAAAACTTATGATGCTGAAGAACTAGACATACCCGAAGTAGATCTCCTAGAAACTGGACTTAGTGTATCCCAATGAGTCAACTCGACAGTGAATCGATGCAAGGCGGCGGTGAATCAGATTGACACAACTCGGACCTAAATCGAGTTCTCTACAACTTGGTGAAGCCAAGATCCTTCCAGCAAGACCTCCATGAGCTGCTGGACTAAAAACATCCTAGAAAATAGTTAGAATAGTGCTGAACTCGGTAGACTCAGGTTGAGCCAACCAAGTCGGCTCGACAGTAAGGTGGAGACCCAACAGATCTTCCATTTTTATCAACTTCTTTCTCTTCCTTCTTCCTTTTCACTTCATCTCGTCCTCTCCTCTTCATTTCGAACGAATGAGACAGGTCTGGACTCAGATCCTGATTGACTCAATGAATCGAAATAACTCAGCACTTGAACCCAAGCAGACAACAATCAATCGAAACTCAGCGGCAATCTCTTCCTTTTATCTTCTTCTTCGATGTTTGCTATCTACTCTCTTTAGCGAAACCTCATCCAGCAAGGTGCTAGACTCGAGCAGGCCCAACTTGACTCATCTGGTTTTGGATCGTACCAGCTCAGTCGACTCAGGAGTGAGCAAGCAAACACCAACACTAGTGATTTAAACACAGTCGCACCACCATTGTCTCTCTTCTTACTTCTCATTTTGTTTTCTTTCTCACTCTCTCACGACCAGACAGGGTCTAGACTTGGCCCGGACTCGAGCCCTAATGTATGACTCGAACAGCGTCACAACCCAACTCAGTGCGGTAGAGAAACGACAATCGCTCCCTTCTCTTAGGTTTTCTATTTTTGTAAAGGGATGCCCTAAAAGGTAGACTTTTATAGTCTCTATTGACCTTATTCTAGAGGGTTAGAAGAAAGTAATCCATGGAATTTGTAATAGGTTTAGTTGCATAATATAACGGGTTCTGAGATGATCTAACCTAATTTTGTTTACATAGCTGAAATCTAGCCATGCAGATGGATATTTGAAGCTTTGTGCCATATGATGAATGTCTCTGAATAGAAAATGGAGTCGACATAAAGAAGATGGGTTTTTTTTCAGATTAAACGGAAAGATGACCTCACCGATCATGGTAACTTTCAATCAAAGGGCTCATCTTCCGAGATAATGCTTACGAAACGGACTATTGGTCCCACAAAGCTTGTGGGACCTATCCTTTAGGTGGACAATGACAAAAACTTGGTGGTTTTTCGAGATGAAGAGTAGCGCACGATAACTCGCGTGAAATCGAGTTTTCTCACGAGAACTCCTAACGGCTGCGAAGGGCTTCCAAGAACCCTAGAATGAACGCCAGGGATGAGTTCTTGGAAAGCTTCTAGAAACTGACGGATGATTGGGATCGTGCCAGCAACTAACCGTAAAAAAGATTCTCTCACTGCACTCTCTTTTTGGTAGTGAAAAGAAACCTTAAAACGAAGAGTGAATAAAAGGCTGAGATTTGTTCTAATGGATGATTGAGATGCAAGGAAAAACACCCGGCTCGAATCGCCAACCTGTCAAGGCCAAACGAAAATTCTGTTTTTGGCAAAACAACTGGACATAGCGCTTCTTGCGCTCATATTTGTGCACCTGCATGTGGGTGCGAACGTGTGGATCAATAATTTTTTGAACGAAATTTAGCTGAGAATGAGATGGACGGTCCGGATCATCGACTTAAAGGAACACGGTGGGCCATTAATCAACGCACAGACCCGGTCTATTTAAGATCTCAGTATCGAGAAAAGAGGAAGAAAAGGTTTCCTCTTCGGGCACGAGTCGGGTCAAACCCGATTGACCAACCACAAAGTTCGGTGCTCCACAGAAGTACACACGTTTTGTACACATGCGATCAAAAGTCGAGTCCACAAGGCTATTTCATGAGATCTACTCTGCTCATCAGTTTATACTGATACTCTATGAGTCCAATCTAAATCCCGGATGGGCCACATAGTGGAGTTCGTTCATTGAATTAATGATTTTCAACGATCCAACCATCGGTCATGACAAGATTCAATCATCAACGTTTCTAAGGGGTACTAGTGTAGTCTAGATGAATTTTAATCTTTGGTTCTGATGATATGATGGTGTGATCAAGTGGTGGTTTGCTAAATCAAGCGTTTGTGTGCTCCATGAATGGTGAATCTTATGATTTAGGTTATAAAACTGATGATGTACGGTTAAATCTATCCCTTGATGCTCATTTTAAAGTTATGTCCTAATCTAACATCTATAAATAAGTTTTTTTGTGCAATTTCTCCTAAAAATTCACGTGTATACATATTTCTAGTTTTGATTTGTACATGTGTGTTAATAAGAGGTGGGGCACACGTTGCCATAGGTTTCAACTCTCAATGGCCTTTCAATTGATCGTTATGGTCCATCAAAGATCGATTCAAACTTGTTATTCTTAATTGAGTAGTAATTAGGGTTAGATTTGAACTTTATCAGTCGAATTAATTTTCAAAACATAAATTGATAGCTTACATGAATGATTCTCAAATCACATCTCATATCGATTTCATGATGATAGGATGGTTTGGACTAAGAATCAGTAGTTGGATGGCTTAACTTAAGGATGAAGATTTTTCTTGACAGTTAAATTGATGTATGATCTTGAGATTTATTATATGATTGATGTATATCCATGAATAGATTAAAATATTATTCACGTCATTTTAGAGTAAAATTCAAGAGATTAATTCATTTTAGCAGTCGAACGGATTTGAAATGTCCCGTTGTAATATCTCATGTCTTGACGGCTAATTTAGATCGTGAGTTGGAAGATCATTAATGACATAGACCTATTACAAAAAATCAAGGGTCAATTCAAGGTGAATTGATTTCAGACCTTATAGATACGTTGTGAGTTGTCCTAGCCCAAATTGAGACAGTTGAGAAGCGTGGATATAAATTAGCAGCCGATGATTATAATATAGGTTGTGTGTATTTTCCACTTATATATATATATATACACACTAAACCTAATTTTCATGATTACACGAGTACTGAAAAGTATAGAGTGTTACAAATAAGTACTTTTATGAAGTTGTAAGCCTAACATACTTTTCTACTTCTTTTCCTGATAAGTATATTATTTACAAAGCATATTTATCTACTGAACCTGAATAAGTGAAAACCAAGATAAGTTACTTGAGGCAGAAGTAGCATATGTAAAGTAACTTACAATCCAAACACCCCCTTAATAACCGTCATCATGTATTGGGTAGAGTTCCTAATTTCTTCTTGAGCAGTTCCCAATTGGTGCACATACACATAGAGGTAGTTGTTAGATGGAATCCTGTGGCCAGTGAATAGAATTTCATGTCTACTCAAGGACTTTCTCCATAGAATATTTAGCTAACAAACTCTAATAATAAACTCAAAAGAACGAAGGAATTGGGGAAAGAACAAACCCCCAATCATTTTGATCCAATCCAATCAAACATATATAATT
This sequence comes from Magnolia sinica, assembly GCF_029962835.1. NCBI lineage: Eukaryota > Viridiplantae > Streptophyta > Magnoliopsida > Magnoliales > Magnoliaceae > Magnolia > Magnolia sinica. Next base: position 86,036,196 of record NC_080575.1, on the reverse strand, counting down.
CATTGTTAAAGTTGTGCCAAGACAAACTCATCAAACAGATAATGCATGAAAGGAACGGAAAAAATTATAAGAGAACCCAACTGACTTGCTAAGTTTATTTTAGAAGGAGAAGGCTTGCATTGGAGCTCTCCATCCATACCAAAACTAGCAAACTCAGTTCCAAAACAAGAAATCTCTCATTTCCATCCTCTCTTCCACTTCAACAACCTCTCACCCTTTTCTCACTGTAAAAGATAATATACCAAAACTACCATAGCCCAAAGCCAGCAACATCCACGTGAAATTCCCTACAAAACCAACATAAACACAACAATAAAAGCCCAATTGAGAAACAATTGCAACACAACAAGAAAACCTTTTACTTGAAATTCTCCTTTCGGAACCACCATTTCTATGGGAACTAAAGCAAAAAAGGATAAGCTTTTTTTATCTTCTTCATTCAAAAGCCCAAGAAAAATCACTAAGCAAAAACTTAGCTGTAAAAAAAAAAAAAAAAATTGAAATTCCACCTCAATAAGACCATTTCAAATATTCAAAATTTCCACCTTTTTATCCATTCAAAATCCTCTCAAGAACAAAACCCATATGCAGAAACTTGAAATCAATCCCACCCCACAAAATCACAAATATCCCACCTTTATCATACAAGCAACCTCAAAAGACTCATAGAAACAAAACTCAAAATACCAAATTCAATCCTCCAAGCAAACAAAACTCAAAATGCCAAATTCTTTTTCTCTAAGTGAACAAACTCAAGAAATCATGTCAGGAAAAGTTGTGGGCCCCACCATGATGTATGTTTTTTTATCGAAGTTGTCCATCCATTTTACCGGTCATTTTAGGGCATACGCCCAAAATTGAGGTAGATCCAATTCTCAGGTAGATTAAGCTGATATTTGTGTTTTCCCCTTCATTCGGGGGTCCGTGTGTCCTAATCAACAAGTTGGATGGCAAATAAAAATTATAGTGAGTCCTAGGAAGCTTTTGCAAGAATTCAGTCGGCATTGTTTCCTATGGCATATGGTCCACCTAAGATTTGGATCTGCCTTATTTTTGGGATCATGCCTTAAAATGAACTTGTAAAATGGATGGATGGCATGGATAGAAACACATATATCATGGTGGGCCCACAAAACTTGTCCGGCACCGATGAGCACCGACGTGAGTACTAGGGGGGTCAAATCCCACTCTATTCCAAAGGAACTCGTTTTATTTGTGCTTATTGTAGCTTTAATAGCTTTAAGGACATGATTTTTTGAGTCTGTTTCTTGAAGAAAAAGAATTCGGACAGGGAGAGGAAGAACTAAAATATATACATCATGGTTGGGCCACACAGCTTTTCTTGCACTGTCTCATTATTGAAGGGGTCACTGCCGACTCCAAGTCCTGAACAAACATGTTTTGGGTGGCCCATCTTTAATAGCAGCTCAAATCGTATCAAGCCATATCACGGACAAGATAGGTGGTGTTGGGGTAACCATGCAATCCACGTTGGGACACCCCTGGTGGCATCAAGCCTGGAAGAGTGAACGGCCAAAATGCTTCTACACGTAAGAGGGTGCGATTGTAAAGGCAATAATTAATACAATAAAACCTGCAAAGTAAATATAAAACAGATAGTGAAAAATCACATTCTTAACAATTTCTAGCAATGGGAATATCTCAGGAGATTTTAGAGTTTCCTGTTCTTCTTGTGATATTATCCAGAAATCTTCCTGAAAATAAAATATTAAAGAATATTTATTATAAACTAAAAAATAATTCCAAAATTTTAAATATGTGATCATAAAATAAATTCCTTTATAATGGTAAATTTTGTGATATACCTGCAAAACTCTAAAATATTCTAAGATTTTGAAAATCTCAAGATATTATCACTTTATTAATTTCCTGTGAAAGTATCTTGAGCTTCTAAAAATCTTAACGATATTTTGTCACAACGTAAAACATGAGCTAACGAAAGAAATGTACTTCACCTGAGCTAATGACAGAAATCCACTTCACCCTTTCTAGATAAAAGAATGAGGACTCTGGTAAATTCTGGAGTAGAGAGACTTGGAGTTCTCGTCTTCCCACTCTAATCCTTCCCACCATTCCTTCTCGCCTTTTATTTCTCCTTTTATTTCATAGATGCTTGAGCAGAAAAGAGGGAGCTTCTTCAATCTAGGACACGAACGTACATAGATCTTTTCCAAAGATATAAAAATAAATCTCTGGCTAAAAATGCTTGCTAATTTCGATAAATTCTGCAACCGTAGGAAGCATAATCTTGGAAATGAATTATCAGGCAGCATGTCACCTTCTATAATCTCCTGCATTTCGGGACAATCGAATACTTGAAGCAACTCTAACTGATGTAGATGTTCGACCATACTCGAGGAGAAGAGACACCTTAAATTGGGACAATCTTGAAGCTGTACTCTTCTTAGGTTTTGAAAGCGAGTGTTCGGGGGAGGCGCTCCACCATCAAATACCTTCTCCAAGTTTGGTAAATTACAGAGATCTAACTCCCGTAAACATTCCAATGCATCATCTCCTACCTTTCTCCAGTCTATAATGCATTCCAATCCACTGAATCCAAAGACTACAAGATGTCTTAAACTCTTCGAATCACCTACTAACTGAGAAAGACTTGTTAGACCTTTGCATTCTTGGAAGCGTACAGTGATTGCAAGTTTTATGAAACCCTCAATCCCGCAGGCGAAATTATCACATCCACGGATGCATATCTCCTTATCAGACAAGCACATGACTTCCTCATTCCTTTCATAGCCAACTTGAACATTGAATCTTCTCAAGCCCGAAAACCATTGATGGAACATATCACTTGCCATGAAGCCATTAAGATGGGACATGCTGATTCTTAAAGAACTCAGGTGTGTCATGTTTGCAGTCTTGCCGAAAGTAGTTCTGTCCTTGTGTATCACCCCCAACATGCTCAGATCCTCCAGACTAGTTAGCCCATATATCGTATTGTAGGGAATTATGGCGAGATGAGAAAATGATAGATTCAATCGCTTAAGTTTAACCAAACTTGCAATGCCTTGAGGCAAGTTTTTGAAGCCAGAGTATGAGAGATCAAGAAGTTGGAGTTCCTTCAAATTTTCCAATGGTGGTGCCTTCACTAGACGTCTGCAGGATCTTAGAATGAGCACACGTAGATTCACCAATTGCGATAACGACACTGGGAGACATTCAATGAAGGTATTACTTAGATCGAGGATCTGAAGTTTCGGCATGAGCTCAAAGAAACTACTGTGAATGGTATGTAATTGACAGTTGTCATTGAGGAACAAGGAGACCAAGTTAGGGCAATCGGGTTTAATTCGGAGAAATTCTATTTTGTTGCACATCAATGAAATCCTTTCAATCCCTCCTGACATTTTCTCTTCTGGTGGCTGCACAAGTCCCTCCCCAGCTTGCACAAGGAATTTTGAGCCTTCGATGAATGATGACGATGAAGTGATCCATATAGCTAAGTTGCGGAGCACGACATGCATTCTAACATATTCATTTCCTTTGGACCCTTCCTCCAAGAGGCATGCGTCCTTGATTCTTTCAAGGATATCATGCCCCTTGTTTGATGCTTCTTCCAAGTTATTTACATTTTCTATGAATCCTTCCTCGATGGCCAAGTATGTTACTAGATCATTTATGTTTATATCGTGATCTTCCGGAAACAATGAACAATACAGGAAACATGCTTTGATCTTATCATTTTCTAGGCAATCATAGCTAAGTTTCAAAGGAAGAAACACTTCACGCTCCATACCTGGAATCTCAGGTGATGATCCTTTCAATGCCCTCAATGCATTCTCCCATAGCTCTTTCTTATCCTTGCAATGCATGGCCTGTCCCACAGTTTTAATTGCAATTGGTAATCCGCCGCATTCCTCCACAACCTTCTCTACTACCAGTCGAATATCTGATGAAAGAACCACATCCCCACATTTTTCATAGAACAAATTCGATGCATCCCCACGCGTAAGTGTCCTGACTTTAATCAGCTTATTGGCCCCCATTGCAGTACACACTTTAATGAATCGGGTGGTTATCACGATCTTACATCTGTTATGCTTGTCTGGCTTTGGAATTCCGACTTGATCCAAGATAAATGCTTCCCATAGGTCATCTAAGATGAGCAGATATTTCACATTCTTCAACCGAGCAAACAGCCTGTCCCTGTTCTCTTCGATGTCTTCGTTATCATCAAACCTGATAGCCAAGTACTTTCCAATCCTCTTTTGTATTAATCCCAAGTTGAGATCCTTGGACACACTTACCCAAATCACTATTTCGAAGTCACTGGTGCCTATGAACCTATTGTTTATGGCTTTCATGATAGTGGTTTTCCCTATTCCACCCATCCCATAAACACATACGACCCCATTCTCGTCGTCATGTAAGCATTTCCATATCTCCTCCATGGTTTGCTCAGACGTGCTTTGTTGTTCTCGTGGTAATGATGTTTGCATCTCCAACACCCTGGGCCGGCGAGGGCTCTCAGCCACCATATCAAATACACCTTTTCCTCTGAGGTTTTCGATGTGTTTGAGATTTTTAACAACCCTTTTACTCAATTTATAACGAGAAAAGTGGTCCGTGCAACAACCATTCAAGATTGTTCCCCTTTGTTCAAACTCCAATCTTATTGAATCGACTTGGGTTTCGATCTTTCTGACGTCCCTGAGCCAATTCTCCACTAAGGGCTTCTGTCTCTTTCCAACTGATATAGCATCGTCGACATCAGCTTGAATTTCATCACGCATGTCTTGTAGTTCATCCATTTCCTTCTTCAATTTCTCTACGTTCTTACTGAGGTCTTTGAAATAACTGATTTGCCGTGAAACAGGAGCCCAGAAGGGGAGAATGATCTGCATAACCGGACCCAACGAATCCATTCTAGATGGATGTATGGATGGATGGGCAAGTAAGGTTGAAGAGGAATGAAATGGAACTTCAGTTGGAAATAATGCTGTGAAAATGTTGTGTATATGACTTCACTTCTGAGAAGCTGAGGAGAGGAAGGAAGAGAAACTGTCAAGAAAAGATAAAAGGAAAAAAGCTAAAGAAATTAAAGAGAGAAGAGGGGCTCTAAGGGGCCACCATGATGTATGGGTTTTATCCACACCGTACATCCATTTGGCCATATTAATTTAGGTTATAAACCCAAAAATGGGGCAAATCCAATGCTAAAGTGGAGCACACCACGGGAAGCAGCGTTGATAACGATATCCACTGTTGAAACCTTCCTAAGAGTCACCATGACCGTTAATTGCTATCCAACCTGCTCATAAGGTCACATAGATCTGAATGAAGGGAAAACACAAATATCATCTTGATCTCAAAACTTCCATGCCCCGAAAAGTTTTCAACGGTAAGTGTTTAAACCCCACCGTGTGGCCCACTTGAGGCTTTTAACTGCCTCTTTTTTGGGTTTCTTCCTAAAAATGATATATGGAAAAATGGATGGATGGTGTAGATAAAACCCATACATCACGGTAGCCCTTTCGAGCTCCTGTCCGTTCCTTGCTAGGTACGGCCGGGATAGTACCCAATCCGGCCCCCCCTCGCCCCGCCCGGGAGTGGATTAGGTGTTATCCCGGTAATATCCTAGTGGGTGTTTCCCTGACCGTGGGGCCCACCCTAAATGTATGGGATGTAAATCCATGCCATCCGTCAATTTTTCTAGCGAGCGGATTCGGTGTGCCTGGTCGCACCCAACTCGGTGCAGCGCTAAAAGTGGGGCTCACCTCGATGTAGTTACTGTATATCCCCCCACTCTCTATCTGTTTTTTCAGCTCATTTTAGAGAATAAGCTAAAAACATAAAAAAATAAAGCAGATCCAACTCTCAGGTGTACTATATCAAAGACCATAAGAAATACTGGTGATACGCCTGCAGTGATGTTCATTTGCCAACCTATTATAAGGTCTGGATGAAAGGAAAAAAATAAATTTACGCTTGATACAAAACTTTTGTGGCTTACGATAGGTTTTTAATTGTCAATCACAACGGTTTCGGTACTGTGATCCACCTGATATTTGGATGTGTTATTATGGGGCTCCCTAAAATGATCCAGCAAAATGAAAGGACAGCGTTAATATACAATTCATACAGTAAGGTGGGCCCCACAGGGCTACACATTATTGGGTGAGGCCAGGCCGCAAGTAATCCGACTCCTGGATCCTTGCTCTTGCTCGATCGGGTGGTAGACTCTTAAGTTTCAACACCCGGTCAAGGGTTCGAGTATTCATGGGTGGTGAAATCCCACTAGGGCGTGAGTGTGTGGTGGTGTGTGTGCGTGTGAAAAAAAAAAAACGAGTCCATGAGGGATGAGAAAGAAGTAATCCAACTCCTCATTTTAGGGCATGATCCGGAAATTGAAGCGGATCAAAATCTAAGTAGATCCAGTGTAGAGGTATATGCCTCATTTTTTTTCAAATGCAACAACTGCTGCCAATTCAGAAGCTCAGGTGGGCCATTCAATGGGGAATAGTATAAAATCATGCCTAAAATCTCTGAATTCAGCGTTGAGTGGCCCATAAGATTAGTGAGGCAAGTCTAATGGATGAATTGGATGACATATACCAACACATTTTAAAGGGTTTTAAGTTCATATCCTCGTCCGAAAGGTTCCCACCTGTTCTTTAGATCAGCAACTGGATTTTTGGGCTCATGTCCAAATACGAGTCGGCACACTCGACTGACGGGATGAATCTCATGGGGAGAAGAAATTTATGTGCATGAAATCTACCCTATCCATTATGTGTGCCACCCATGCTTGGCCTTCTTTCCAAAAATCAGACCATCTCAATACTCTGGTTCATCGTCGTTAAAGTTTTCAAAAGTATAGTAAGAAATAAAATAAAAATAAAATTTAAAGGTTTAAATTAATTAATTAAGCTCAATAAATCACCATTAAATATTATCAAACTTCTACAATTAGTTAAAATAGAGATTTTAAATCTAGTCATACCTTTTGATTATTGCGATCGAATTCCTTGTACCCTTGAGTAGAAGAGTGGGGCTAATGCCACATGTAGAGAAATGCTGGGCATACACATGTGGACATGTGATGGGTAGATGGATGGTGAGGTAAGGTAATGGGGTTTTTAAAGGTTGCAGAGGAATGAAATGAAAGTATTGTTGGGAGTAATGAAGTAAAAAAAATAATATCTGTATGACTTGACTTTAAGAAGATGAGGAGAGGAAGAGAAATTGCTAAGACGAGACCAAAAAAGCAAAAGAAAGTTAAAGGTGGGTGGCCCACCTGACATCATGTGCAGAATATCCTATTCTCTCCTTGTATTCTACTTGGATTCCAAAGTCCATCATGTTTTCAGCTCATGTTAAGACATGATTCTAAAAATAAAAATGAGGTAGATCCAATACTGAAGTGGACCACACAAAACAAAACAAAATAGTGGGGATGAAACGCCCACCATCAAAACCTTTATAGGGCCACGAATGTCTTTGGTGAGATTAATATTTTTGTTTTCAGTTCATCCTAGTTAGAATAACCTTATGAATGATTTGGATGGCACGTAAAATTCAAGGTGGGCACTAGAACAGTTTCAATGGTGGGCATTTCCATCCCTACAGTTTCCAACAGTGTGGTCTTACAATTCATTTTTTGAATCATACCCTAACATGAACCGGAGAAACTGATGCACCAGATGGATTTCCCACAAACATTTCGGTGGACCCCACGTTCCTAAAGTTCAAGTTGATCTAAAATTTAGGTGGCTTACACAATGTAATCATGCTTAAAACCTCTAAAATTCTGTGAATCGTGTGTTGTGGCCTAAGTTTCTAATGGCCTATTTTTGGAGTGTCCAATCATCCTAGTCAGATGCATCTTTTGAATGGATTAGATGACATACACAAAAAGTGGTGGGCCCAACATACAATATGGAAGGTTTTTACTGTATGGCAATATACATGTGGTGTCCCCACCTCAGCTTCTGATCGGGGCTGTATTTTTGGATGCCACTAAGAACATTAGGAGTCTTACATGATGAACGGATTAGATGTGATTAAAACATCATGGCGGGCCCACACGCCGATTAAAACATCAGTTTCTCAAAAATGTTTGTATTGGATCCACTTGAGGACAGAATAAACGCAAAAGAAAAGGCATTACTCAAAAAAGAATTCTAGTCGTCCGCCTATCAAACAGAAATGTTCACATACATGCCTTTCTTTCCCTGCAACGTATCATTTCTATGGAACATCTGATCAACCAAAAAGGTGGGCCTCAACATAAAAATCACCAAAGAGATATGTATGCCCCACTTTTTACCCAGCTAGCGTCTTCTGTCCGTCCCAAACTATTACCATGTCGCACGGATGCATTTTCAGTGGACGAAAATGCCCCCCCATGGTAAACACAATTTCCGAAACCTTACCTCTCCTTCACACAATTTAACGCTAGTAGTAAAAACTTTATTTTCTGATTTCTTCTTTCCTCTTTGTGATTGGCCATCGTAACACTAAATTCTTTTCTTTTCTTTTTTCTCATCTTAGTACGAGAATACTCTACCACGAAAAATCTATTTCCTGAAATTTTCTAATTTCTTTCTATTTTTCTTTTAGTCGAAAAAACACTTGCCGCATACTTCATTTTTGAGTTTTCTCAACTCAAGATATGATGAAAATGGTGCCTCCATCAAAGAAGCTACAAATTACAAGTATATTTCAAAGTTTTGACTTCATTATGTGAACCCCACCGTATTATATATGATATATCCTCATCGTCCACAATCCAGCTATTTTATTTAAACATTTTATAGCATGAGCTGAAAAATGAGGTAAATTAAATGTTGAAATGGCCCACCTAAAAGAATATGCAACATATAACTTGAGAAATTTACTATCGTTGAAAGTAATTTCCTTCACTAGGCCCACATTAAGGCTTCTTTTTATATCAAAAAACGAAGACCCAAGTGAAATTGAATGAAGTCCGAGTAAAATAGACTTAGGACTTACTAAAATTGATTGCGAACTGAGTTAAATTGACTGCAAACTAAGTTAAATTAACCGCAAACATCGTAAAATTGACCTATAACTGCTTAAAATTGACATCTTGACCGAGAACTGAATCAAATTGATCGAGAACTGTATGAAATTGACCGAGAACTGAGTCAAATTGACCGATAACTGTTTGAAATTGACATCGTGTTGACTGAGAACTTGTCGAAATTGACCGATAACTTCTTCACTCACTTCTCGATCAATTTCACTCAGTTATTGGTCAATTTCACTCAGTTCACAGTCAATTTCACTTGGTTATCGGTGAATTTCACTCAAGTATTGGTCAAATTCCTAACTTTTCGATCAATTTCACTCAGTTCGCGGTCAATTTCCTAACTTCTCGATCAATTTCACTCAGTTCGCGGCCAATTTCACTCACTTCGCAGTCCATTTTACTCAATTCGCGGCCAATTTCACTCAGGTATTGGTCAATTTCACTCACTTCACGACTAACTTCACTTAGGTATTGATCAATTTCACTCAGTTATCGGTGAATTGCACTCAGGTATTAGTCAATTTCACTCTGTTATTGGTCAATTTCACTTAGGTATCGGTCAATTTCCTAACTTCTTGATCAATTTCACTCACTCCGCGGTCAATTTCACTTACTTTGCCGTCAATTTCACTTAGTTTATAGCCAATTTCACTCAGGTATCAGTCAATTTCACTTAGTTATTGGTCAATTTCACTCAGTTATCGGTGAATTTCACTAAGTATCGGTCAATTTCTTAACTTCTCGATCAATTTCAGTCACTTCGGGGTTAATTTCACTCACTTTATGGTCAATTTCACTTAGTTCGCGGCTAATTTCACTCAAGTATCGATCAATTTCACTCAAGTATCGGTCAATTTCACTCAATTATCGGTGAATTTCACTCAAGTATCAATCAATTTCACTCAGGTATCGGTGAATTTCACTCGGTTATCGGTGAATTTCACTCAGGTATCGGTCAATTTCCTAACTTCTTGATAAATTTCACTCACTTCGTGGTCAATTTCACTTAGTTCATGACCAATTTCACTCAGGTATTGATCAATTTCACTCGGGTATTAATCAATTTCACTCAGGTATAGGTCAGTTTCACTCGGTTATCGGTGAATTTCATTCAAGTATCGGTCAATTTCCTAACTTCTCGATCAATTTCATTCACTTCGCGGTCAATTTCACTCACTTCGCAGCCAGTTTCACTTAGGTATCAGTCAATTTTCTAACTTCTCGATCAATTTTACTTACTTCACAGTCAATTTCACTCACTTCACGGCAAATTTCACTCACTTCGTGGCCAATTTCACTCACTTCGCGGTCAATTTTACTTACTTCACGGTCAATTTTACTTACTTCACGGTCAATTTCACTCACTTCGCGGCCAATTTCACTCAGATATCAGTCAATTTCACTCAGGTATCAGTCAAATTCTCTCAAGATCAGTCAATTTCCTATCTTCTCGATCAATTTCACTTACTTCGTGGTCAATTTTAGTCAGCAATTAAAACGTGTTTCATTGCGCAATCAGGTGAGAGCTCACAAATTCAATGTGTGCAACCCGGCATAGTGGGGTTAGGTCAGTAAAGTAGCTCGTCCTACCCTAAAATCATATATGGTACGTGTAACAACTCATTTCAGCTTGCGAGATACGTCTTTTTAAAGTTCTTACGGTCCGGATCCTTTTTCTGGTCCACATCGACCATGAAACGGATAAAAGGGAGTCAGAATTGGAAAGAGGGGAAAGAATGGAATAGGAAAAACCTAACTTCGCTGCAAACCGATACCTCAACGCCTGAATGGGATACCGCCATCTCCGATCATTCACTCAGTTAACCGCCAATTTCACTCAGTTATCGGTCAATTTTACTTAGTTAAATGTACCTCAAAATGACTTATTTATTATATCCACACCGTTCGTCCATTTATAGAGATCATTTTAGAGCATGAGCAAAAAAATGAATCATATCCAGAGATAAAATGGAGCACGCCGAAAATAGCTGTGGGGATAATGATTTTCACTGTTAAAACATTTGTAGGTCCCATCATAATGTTTATTTTCCATCTAATCTGTTCATAAGGTCAAAAAGACCTGGATGAAGAGGAAAAACAAATATCATATTGATCTAAAACTTCTATGACCCCAAAAGAGTTTCAATGGTAAGATGTTCAATCCCCCACTGCTTTTTGCGAAGTAGTCCACTTGATTTTTAGATTTGTCTCTTTGTTTTTTTGGCTCAAGCCTTACTAGAAGCTCGCCAAATAGATGGACGGTTTGGATACAACATATACCTCATGAAAATGGCAGCACCCCTGCCGCCCGAATGTTTCATGGGATGGAGATGGGTAATTTCGTCCAGTAAAAATGCATCCGTACAACGTGGTAGTCGTTTGGGAAAGTAAATTAAGGATACACAGAAAAAATGGTGGGTTAAAAGTGAGGCATACAGTTGGAAAATTCTCTCGGATGGTCTACTCATTAGGTAGGTTTCTCCATTGAAATTGATGTCGAACCAGGGTACGTTCATTTTATGGTTGTGGCCTACTAATGATCAGATTGGTCCAATTTTTTTCCTCAAAAGACCTTTATGGTGCAGCCCACATTTTGAACAGATTGGATGATTCACACAAAATGATACGCTGGGAGGAAACAAATCGTTGTGCAGAAAGTTCACATAGGAGTTTTTGCATGTGAACATTTCTCAACCAGGAATCGTTTGATCAAATTGACATGTGAGGCCCACCGTCATGCTCCAGTGACATCTGATACTTACTTTCACCTGTGAGCCCCAAAATCAGGTTGATTAGGCCACACCACAGGGATACGTTGAGATGAGGCCGTTAAAAACTTCAAGATTGTCTTCAGGCCAGCTCTTTTTGTATATTCCATCTAATCCATTCAGAAGATGCATCTAACCAGGATGAATGGACACCCAAGAAATAAGGCCATTCCAAAACTCAGGTGGGCCACGAAATGTGATTTTAGAGGTGTCAGGCATGATTTTACAAGATGAGGCCCACCTGAGTTTTGGATCAAACTGCGTTTCATAAGCCAAAGAGAATAGAAGTGGACGCACATGAATTATGGATTGGATGTCACTGAAACATCACCATGAACCCCGTACGTGGATCTATGCATAGAAACGTGTGTGCCTCTGCTGCAGCTCATCATCCACCGTGTAGATGAACAGATGATTGTGACAACCAGTGTATGCAGATGAACACAGAAAAATGAAAATAAAACTTCCGATGATTAGCATTCAACTCTAAAACAAAAGGTTAGGATCCTCTTTGAAGCTTGGCCATGGACCAATAGCTTGCTGGTCATAGGAGAATATGGACGGTTCAAATGGTACTACTTAGCATTGATGTAGAGTGGGTCGTGGATAATTTCATGGCCAAAACAGATCAGAAAAGGTGGATCGGAAGCAGAAGTGATCCGGACCGTCAGAATTTAAAATGGACGTATCTCGCAAGGGGAATGAGCTATCGGACGTACCATATATGATTTTTGGGTAGGACAAGCTACTTTAGCCACCCAACCACGCTAAGCAGGGTTGCTCACGCTAAATTTATGAAACAGTCAAAATCTCATTTACTTTCGTTTTTAATATTTATAGTAAGTTTTAGTTTTAGTATAACTCTTCATCCGTTGGACTTTAGGAGTTGCGCCCAGCATGAAAAGTGCGTAGAATAATTATGATAACATTCTGGTTTGGCCAAATAGGACACTATTTTTGGCCGAAAATCATACGCGCTAGTAAACATCACGAACCGTCTATAAATGGTTAGTTTACTATTTATAGTAAGTCGCAATTTCTAGGAGTTTTAGTTATAGTTTGATTCCGAAACTTTTTCTATGGCTTAGTATTCCTATTTAAAGGGATGTAAACTTGTTTATTCAAATATCAATCAAATTATAAATTTTATAGAATTTGTTTTCTATTTTCCTTATTTTTTTCTCATGGACTCAAGAAGTCTAGTCAAGAGAAGCTCCATGGATTCGTAGTAGTTATCCTTGAGGAAGACGGTGATCGACCTCATCACATTCATCCCTGCATCAAGCATGTTGGCCGGGAGGCAATGCAAGCTTGGCTAAAGCAAAAGAAAGAATAAAGGAATGGCCAAAGGGTATGGACTGCGATGGTAACCCTGCCACCACTAAGTGCTCCAGCAAGATATGTTTGAAAGTTGTTAAGCTACGTTCATACTTGAACAATTTCATCTCTCACAATGACACATGGTCTAATCAAATCTTACCACACCATGTCACCCTAGGAAAGATGGGTGATGGCAAGGTCACATACAAGGTGACTTGATGTAGTAAGAGTTAATTGGGCTACATGTCGCTACCAAAGATGGTATCAATCAAGTATATACTTGATCCTTTCAAATATGCTTAAGGTGGGCCCGTTCCTAACAACAATGCGTGGCCTAATCAAATCTCACCATACTTGGTCACATAAAATCAAAGTTCAGGATCCCTTCTAAAGTGGAACAATTTAACTTAAGGAATTAGAATCTTCATTGTCCAAATGGGTTGAAATCCTCTACAACACCTTGATCTAGGGCTAACAACAATAAATGACAGTGGGTCATCATATTGTCTGCGTGACATTTTAGTCTGTCCATCAAGTACCCTCCTTGATGCAACGTTATGGGGCAAAAAATCAGTCAGATCGATAACTCAGATAGGCCAAACAACAGGGAAAAATGGGAGTGAGGCCTCCATGGTATCTTCCAGCTAACTTGTTCATCAGGTATGACTCACCAGGATGAATGGAAATACCCCAACTCAAAATTCGGGCACGCGTTGAAAAGCAAAAGCAAGAGATAAAAGAGGGAAGAAAACCAACACAGAAAAGCAAGAGCATCTGTGTGTGTTCTTTGACGCGACTTCCCTATGACCCCGATCCAATGATATGAGTGAGACACTGACCATGGGGCCCACTTCAACATACTTGCTGTATATCTATACCGTCAATCTATTTTTTCAGCTCATTTTAAGACACTGGCTCAAAAATGAAAAGATTCAAATCTCAATTGGACCACACCACAAGAAAAAGTTCATTGTAACGTTTATTTGTCATCAAACTTATTGGTAAGGTCAACCAAACTTAAATGAAAGCAAAACACAAATACCAGCTTGATCTGGAACTTTTGTAGCCTAGAAAGTTTTTAATGGTCAATGGCCACTGTTTCTGGTGGTATGGTTCACTTGAGATTTGGATATGCTTATATTGGAGTCATTACCTAAAATGAGTTAGCAAAATGAATAAATAGCAGAGATACAACACATACGTCGAAGAGGGAGGGCCTCAAGATCTGTGTCCCGCCTGCATCAATTGTTCAGTCACAGCTAAGTGGCGTCCCTTCTCACGTACGAACTTTAATGATGGTTGGTACAATTATTTTTCTCTTTTCGTTAGTGGATAGAAAAGCAAAAGAACACGTTGCTTTTCAACAATCCATTCATTGGATGTTGGGTAAACCGAGCTTTTGTTTCATGATATACTACGGTAATTGCCTATGCCTCCAGTTATAAAAAGTTCCTATGGTTGGAAGCTATGTGAGGCCCATCGAAATGCCTGTGACAAATCTATTCCATCCATCAATTTCTCCAGGTAACAATAATATAGGAGACCAAAAATCAAGTGGGCCACATACCAGAAAATAGTAAGAATGGAAATGTCCACCGTTGAAACCTTCATGAAACTAATCATGATTTTTATATGTCATCCAAACCATTCATAAGATTATTACCATCTGGATAAACTGTAACTACAAATATCATCCTGATCCAAAACTTACATGGCCCGACGAAGTTTTTCAATCCTGCTGTTTCTTGAGGCCTTGCGAGGTGAATTTTGGATCTGCGTGATTTTTGGACTCTTGTTCTGTCGTTAGCTTGAAAAACTAGTGAGCAGAGTGGATTTGTCATAGGCTTATGTGGGCCCCACATAGCTCCAACCGCAGGAACTTCCTATGGCCCGGGGGCACAGGCAGTTGACGTCCATGATACATCTAAATTGGAACCAAAATACCAAATGCGCAATTTCTAAGTAAATTCTGAGTGCCTGCGTATCGTCCATCATACTTTGCTGGAGTATAAAAGCTTTTCTCTGACATGACTTGTCTGACCTGCCTTAGTCTGGTTTTGAAGACCACGTTTCGGTTGCCGGACCTGGCCCACCTTAGTGGCAACACTAATTTCAAATGAGTCCTGATCCTCTGTTTAATAAACAGAGGATTCCCTGATTGCCTGATTCTCATTCGTCCACGTCACCACTCACTTTAAAAAAAAAATAAAAGAAAACTTGGACTCCAAGCCATTATTAAAAAAAACAAAAAAAAACCAGAAAAAGAAAACGGAAAGGGAGGGAAAAGAAAAAGGAAAAAAAGGGGAGTCTCATCTCCTCTCTCTCTCTCTCTTCTATCGGGTCATTTTCCTTTCTCGCTAAAAGGCGAGAGTTGTAGAAATTGCAAAAGATTTACAAGGTATTTAAATTTTCATATATTTTAGTTGGGTTTTCCTTTAAATTTAGATTCCTAGGATCTTGTTTCTGTGTCTCCGTGAAATTACAAGATTCCATGTTTTTTCTGGACTGACTTTTGGCTGGATAATGTACACTGTTTTCCACCTAATATGTGGTCTGGATGTCATATGCATGTGCCGAGTTGACACAGGTCTACTCCGATTGAAGGAAATTGGGGCAACCCATTAACTAATTTTTGCTTCGTTACAACAAAATGAAAGTAATTTGGAAATGCAGGTTGCTTCCAAGAAGAAAAATGTGGCAGATGAAGCCAGAGTAGTCCTATAGGCAAAGTTGAGGCAAGCAGCTTCAACACCATAATGGAACAAAAAGGTATGGTGCCGTGTAATCACTGATTCAAAATTTTGGAAACCCAAGTCTATCCATGAAGCCGTTCTGCTGAATCAAAAGGACTTCTGTTTGGTAAAATCTAATTTGTAGTTCAATACATGGATGACTGATCTTGCTATTGATTTTTTTGGCCTTACAACTCTGAAAATCTAGTCCATTTTCAGAACATTGACTCGGAGTAATAACCTTACCGAATTAAATTCTTTCATGGTGATGAGTAATAGAATGAATTGGATGACATCCCTTTAGTATATACGAGCTGAACAGTGGAATATGCTGTGTAAGCTAATAATTAAGATTGGTTTAGTAATTGAATGACATCCCCTTTAAAATTCAGTAATTCTTTAATTGTAATACATCGGGACCTTATAATTCCCGTTGTCGTTAATAAGACTGTTATTAGGCGTTTGTACAATTCAGGAGCTGACTCTCATATGAATAGGTCCCTCGTTCAAAAACCCGAAACTTCAGACTAGATGTTCAGCAGGTCATGTTTTATATCCACTCTGCCCATCCATTGCACTAGCTAATATTAGGACATGAACCAAAAGTTGTTTGCTAGAAGATACCCTCCGTGATTTTGAGAAAATGGCAAACAATGTGTTTTCTAGAAGATACTCTAGTGCTGGATGTCTTCTTGCAAGGTACTTGGAAGAGGAATTTTGGCATGAAATAGCTTGTGGAAAAACAGAAACTCTTGACAACCCATGGTGCCTTTACATCTCAAGATAGTGAACTTATTGGCAATTCCTGCTGGTATTAATTAAAAGAAAATTCTTGATGCCATTGTTCAGAAGGTAATATTTCTCATCCATTGTCATGTACATATGAGCAAACAAATTTTCATCTAATTTCAGGGAATTCAGTTTTTGTTTTTTTTTTTCCAGAGAATTTTACAATTATTCTCTTCCACTACAGTCGCAATGTGGATGGATGGCATGATCTCCACTGGAGTAACAAAGCATTACATATAGTTGCTAGTAACCAAACCAAATAATAAGTTACCAATTCAATGGTTAGTATCATTTGTATGTATATGATGTTGTGTCCATTTTTCCGCCTCACTTGAGAACTGATTAGTCTTATTAAGCTTCATTAGTGACTAGCATATCATTTTATTCATTATAATTATGATTAGAAGGTAGCTCGTAATTCAATTTGTTTGCAAGTCAATGTTACTTTATCACAAATTGTTATTGTTTTCACGTGTTTTTTTACTGAGCAATTCAGAATGACTCATTCAGTTCTAACCATGACATCGAAACAACTCTCTTTCCCAATACCAAATTTGAGAATTATAAAATTATGGAACATCAATTAAATTGTAATTTTGTTGTGTCCAAACAGCCCTTTTCCAAATCCTAAATTTGAAATTTGTAAAACTACAAAACCACACTTAAACTACAATTTTCCCTCACATTTCCCCTGATTTGAGGATTCCAAGGAAAAGGTTCTATTCAGTCCTGCTCCGTTATCTGTGGTTCTATTGTTGTAGCATGTGATTTGCCTACTTTATGGTAGCAGTGCAAGCAATTTGAAGTTTGAACAACAATTCCTCCTAGTTAGATTGCATGGGCCACAGGCCTAAATTTTGATGTGACATCTAATAGGTGGAATGGATTTTAAATAATCATCATGGTGAACCTTGCAAATTTAAGGGTGGCCGTCTCTCTCCCAACAGTTTCCTTCATTGTATGCAGTGGCTTTCGATGGAGAATTCATTGTTTTATATGTATCAGTTGATATCTGGATTTTTCTGGTTTTTAGTTGTTTTGCAGGTAGAATTCATGGCAAAATGGAATGCAGTGGTTATATGCCTATGTATGCTCAACTTATTCTATAAATTTTTTTTTTTGAAAACCCAAATGCTAACATATTGACTTGCTACCTTAGCCGCATGTAGGCATAGAAAACAAAGATTGTCAGGTGGGCATCAGCCCTGTCCTTGTTAGTTGTTTCGTTACTAGCAGGAGACTCACAAATGTCCCAAGATACAAAAATTCTTGAAAAAAGAAAGGGAATCTGAACCCCCATGATAACTTTCAAGCAGTTAGTGAATTATATTTTTTATTTACTGATAAGACAACATGAGCCCCATACACTGAAATATATGTCCGGTTTGTGAAAATAAAAAACTGGCTGCAATGATTTGTTATATTAAGTGAAAAAAATTAAAAAATTAAAAATCAACTTTCCTTTTATGTTTTGCAGATGAATGCATATCGTGCTGCCCTTCTTTCTCAAGTAGATTGCATTGAGGTTGATGTCTCTCACTCTTTAGATGGAGTTCTGTTTGCTCTCCATGATAGGTGTATTTCATTTTAAAGTTCTATTTGTAATGAGGTTTATTCGTAAGGTATTTGTAATGGTAGTTCCCCCATCTTTTAAAGTTGTCAACATATATGCACAGTTGGAAGTCACCAATATACTTGTTTAAAATAGTGGATGCATGTACAATGCACAAGTGGATTTAATGATCATGCAGTCATCTCAATTTTGAAATTTTCTTTTATTGGAAGTAATGAATATGATGACCAAATTACAGAGAATATCACACGTCTGAGCAAAGCAGAACTGTTGTTGTTGCATTTGTACTCATCAATGATCTTGGTAATTCTTATGGAATGTTTGAATTCATCTAAAATGAAAGTTTCTATATAAGGTCTTTTAGATCTTTGTACTCCTGGCGTAAAGAGCTCATGACTCAAGGGTGAGTTATTTTGGCAGATGGGCCCCAAACGATTCATGGCAAACCTCTTCGGGAAGATTTTTAGAAGTTTGCGTCGATTTGCCCGAGCTAGACGGATATCATTCGACTTTAGGCGAAGTTGGAATTGGCTCATTTGTTGCATGGCTTTAAGTCATGGAGTTTTTAAAACTATAACTCAACACCATGAAGACTGTAACCATAACTCTCCATCAATAATTCAAAATCAAACCCTTCTTTATTTTTTTGTTCTTTACATGTCTTGGGACGTACTTAACAAACATAACAAATGGTGTAAATCACCTTGTCTTTGGTGGGCCACAAAAAGTCCCTCTCATGCCCATTTATTTTATACATTCATTCATGGAATTGATATCTCCACCCACCTTAATTGATTTGATTGCGCCCACTTGTCACTTTGTGATTTGAAATACTACGTTTCCATTCTCAAAAAATAGAAAATGGGCATATAAGAATATTAAGCAAGGTAAATTGAAATATTTCTAACTTGATGCATTATAAGTTACCTTCCAACTACTGATAAGTTCTAACTAGCATTGTGTCTCAAAACCTAACCTGTCCCCATATGAAAGGAAAATTGCATGTCTTTAGCAATAATTGTTTAAAGAATTGTCACATGTCAATTTCTGTTTCAATTGGATTTGGATGCCACCCTGTTTCTTTTAATTTTTGTTTTTTCTTATGCTAGAATATGGGCTTCAGTATGCTATGTTACATGAGTGCTTCAACTGGACCTTGGTACCTGCATCAAGGTACAGGTATGAGTGGTATGGCTCTTTTGGGTCCTCCCAAAGGTTCATATTCTCTTGTTGCTGGTTAAGATACATCACAGAGCTTTCTTATATTTTCAGCAAGATCCCTTTGTTGGGGAGACTAGTAGTCTTCCTTAGAATCCCGAGACACACATGAAAAGGGATACCTTTCTGAGATCAAAGCCTTATCCCAATTAATTGGGTTGGCTATATGAATCCCGTTCCATCATTCCACTATCAAGGAACATGCATGCATAATATTTTTATTTTACCAGCGCTTTAACAACTTCTACCGGCGCTTATACACTTTTTATTGGCTGTCATCAGAAGCGCCGGTAGAGGATAATAAGCGCTGCTAAAAGTATCTATTTTTAACGGTGGTCATAAAAACGCCGGTAAAGATGTGAGACCGCTGGTAAAAGATTTAGCGACGCCCCCCTTTAGCGGCTTGAGTACGACCGCCGGTAATTCCTTTACTGGCGGTTTTTTGAACTTTTAGGGGTACTTTTGGCTGCCAGTAAAGCCCAATTTTCTTATAATGTAGGTAGCTATTACTTTTACTTTATCACCTAAGATTATTATTTTATTTATTTATTTTTATTTTTTATTAAAAAAATTTGTTCTTTCTTTCGAGGGTTTTAAATGAATGAAGATTGAAAATTGGAAATAGAAAAATAAACTGTAATCTTCGCCAAAATAAACAACTATATCATATTTCTAAGTGAAATCACTTCACACTCACACAATTATATCATATCCTCAAGTGCAACCTCATCATATAGTCTATCAATCGTATCACATTCTCAAGTGGATCCACCACACCATACTGTCACACCACCATATCATATCCTGAAGTGCAACCTCATCACACAGTTCATAAAGTGTTTCACATTCTCAAGCGGAACCACATCACACTATCACACAACCATATCATATGCATCCCCAAGTGCAACCTCATTATATAGCCCATCAACTGTATCATATTCTCAAGTGGAATCACATCACACTATCGTCTCAACCATGTCATGCGCTCAAGGGCAACCTAATCATATTGTCTATCAACCATATCATATCCTAAAGTGTAACCACATCACATTATCATACAACCATATCATATCCTCAGGTGCAAACTCATCGCGTTGTCCATCAATCGTATTACATTCTCAAGTGGATAGGTAATGCCGGCGTTTTTTGGGGCTTTTACCAATGGTTTTGACCACCGGTAAAAAGAAAAGTTTATTACGATGCACTTAGTTATTTTTATTGGCATTGTTTTTCTTGAGTTTTTCTTATGATTATGATTTCTATGTACTTTTCAGATTAGTTCGTCACATTTTT
This sequence comes from Magnolia sinica, assembly GCF_029962835.1. Taxonomy (NCBI): domain Eukaryota; kingdom Viridiplantae; phylum Streptophyta; class Magnoliopsida; order Magnoliales; family Magnoliaceae; genus Magnolia; species Magnolia sinica. The sequence goes on along the minus strand of NC_080575.1, from coordinate 86,015,472 downwards.
TCTTTTTTCTTTTTTTGGCACTCTTTTTTGTACTGATAGAATTTGACAGGGATCTCATAACATAAATAAATTGGATGATCGGTATGGTTTATCAGTAGATCTGTTGATTCAGGGTTGTAGATATATTCTTATGGGATCTATTCCAGACCTTGAATCTTTTTGTTTGTGTGTGTATGCATTAATTGTTTCTATCTGTCTTAGAAATGCCTAGCTTTATCTTCAAACATGTGACAATAGCACACTTCTTCCTCTCTGCCATTGCCCTGTCAACGTAAACTTGTAATAGGAGGCTTATGTCAGTTCAGCTCTCAGTTCTCTATGTCATTCTTACAGAAGGTGAGTTTTGTTTCTTACCTTTATTTCTTTCTTAAGTTTTCTTAGAGAAACTCAATTCCATTTACCTTTTTATGTGTTTTTAATGTTAGATGATAAAGAGGAAGTGTCCTTTAATTAACACATTTTTCCCTTTTACTATTGCAGGTTTCCAGTGGGACTAGTTTCTAAGATACATATGCCCTTCTAAACTTGTCATGTGATCAGGTAATTACTTATCTCTCTCTTCTCCTTAATTTTCCAACGAACCGCTGATTAGATGAGACACTTGGTTGATTGTAGAAATTCATAAGGAAAAAAGAAGAGTGGGATTAACTAAGGATATGGTCCATGAGCACCAGGAAAAAAGAAGAGTGGGTTTAACCGAGGATATGGTCCATGAACACCAGGAAAAAAAAATGTATTTAGGATTTTGCTTCTTTGTAGTCGAGCTCTCGGCACAGTCCTTGGTGATATGATCCAAACCACCACATTTGAAGCAACCTCTGCTTGTGTCCAGAGTACAAAATTAGTGACATTACACAAACTCTTTTCCTTAAGTGAATTTTATTTAGATCAATGGAATTAACTATGAAGGGGGAAGATGAGTCCCAATAGTGAATTATCCTCTCATCATTCCACTCAGCTAACTTGTTCACCTCCATACAAACATGGGAAAAAGGAAATGTTCAATTTCAATGATGAAAAAAAGTCGAACAACAAGTAGAGGCAATGGATCATCTTTTCACTGGAGCATAATTTCTGGTAGTTCAGGTTGTTTTCAGGTTAGACAAGTACAGGCAACTTGTACTGTAAAGGAACTACATGAAATTCTTGTTAGTTTTCACTTGTCCTTTACTTTGCATTGGGATGTAACTAATTTCTTTTTGCTATTTTGTTTTGCAAGATTTAGACGGGGATGAATGGGAGCTGGATCGATAGATTTCTTCTTCTTTTTTTTTCTTTTTTTTTTTTAAAAAATGTATTTGGAACCATTTAACTTATTGTAAATATTATTTTAATATTTATTTTGAGGGTTGGCTAATGATGGGCTATAGCCGAGCTCAGGTTTGATAGATCTTTCCTTTGAAGAACCCACAAATCCTCGTTACATGCACATTTTACGACCATTACGGGTCATGACTAGGCCTGAATTACAGGAATTGCTAGGCTTGACTTTTGTAATTTAATGAATAGACAAAAGGCTGCATATATGGCTGAAACTGCCTTCCATCAATATTAGTTTTTACGAAGGACAAAGCTAACATATTTTCTGAATGTGCTTTTTCAGGAATTAACAATTGTGAAAATGCTGATTCGAGTGTGGCAACAAAGTCGACAATGGAATTTACTTAATATTATCTTTTAAATTTTAAATTTGTAAAAAAAAAAATGCAGGTTTCAATCAAATATAATAAACATTGGCTTGCACATATATAGACCTTTTACAGGCACTTCCACATGCCTTTACCGACGGTTACACAGGCCTTTACCGGCTATTCCAAAGGCATTTACTGGCGCTTATAAAAGTGCCAGTAAATCTTACCTATAAGGGCGTCCAGCACAACCGCCGGTAAAGCCTTTACTAACGGTACTTTTTCCGGCGCTTACCTGACCGCTGGAAAAGGCTTTACCAATGATTTTCTGGGCCTTTGCCGGTGGTTTTAACGCCAGTAAAGGCCATTTTTCTTGTAGTGACTCCTTTTACTGAATGCCTTGGTAATTTGTGAATGATTTCTGAATTGAGCTGGAATTGAAATTTTGAATATGCTAAATGGATTTCAAATGTGCATTGAAACTTTTATTTTTCCAAGTTAACTTGTAGAGGGTATTTTGGGGTGAGTAATTATTATCATATTTATCAAGACTCTTAGCTATTCAAATTTATTTACTTCTAACTCACTCTCCCTTACCTATGCACTACTATTACAATTCCAAGGGAATGCTCCTGATATAGAAAAGAAAATTCACTTCCGAAAGGCCTGTTCTTATGTTTGTAGGAGCAAGTTGTATGATGTTTGCAAGGCAGCCCATGAAATGTGTACTGGAACTAATAACTCGTTGAGAATGATGAATTGGATTATTAGAAGGCGTCCCAATGCAGGTAAGATAAATAGTTTTTTGTGTTTTTTTTTATAGGGTTGAAAATTTTTCAAATATAAATGGAAGAAATGGTAGATACCATGTGAGAGAGTAGAATTTATATCAGAATAGGTTCATGTATCTGTGGAAGTGATACGGTTGATGGACTATGTGATGAGATAATACTTAACGCGTTGATATAATATTGTCACAGTATGATGGGGTTACAGTTGAGAATGTGATATAGTTGATGGACTAAGTGATGAGGTTACCCTTGAGGATATGATGTGGTTGTGTGATAATGTGAAGTGGTTCCACTTGAGAATATGATATGGTTGATAGACTATATGATGAGCTTGCGCTTGAGGATATGATATGGTTGTGTGATAGTGTGATATGGTTCCACTTGAGAATGTGATATGGTTATCGTACTATGTGATGAGGTTGCACTGGAGGATATGATATGGTTGTGTGATAGTATGATGTGGTTACATTCAAGAATATTATATAGTTGATAAACCATGTGATTAGGTTACACATTCGGATATGATATGATTGTATAACATTGTGAACTGGTTCCAAATTGAAGAATGTGATACGGTTGATGGACTATTTGTGCTTGAGAATATGATATAATTGTATGAGAGTGTGATAAATGATCTCCACTTGAAAATGTGATACGGTTGATGGACTATGTCATAACGTTGGATAATCTAAGGTTGTGTGACAGTGTGATCATGTTACACTTGAAAATATGATACAGTTGATAGACTATGTGATGAGGTTACACTTGAGGAATTGATATTGTAGTACGACAGTGTGATGAGGTTTCACTTAAGAATGAAAGAAATTGAAAGACTATGTGATGAGGTTACACTTGAGGATATGATATGTTGTTGTGTAAGTGTGATGTGTCCACTTAAGAATGTGATATGGTTGATGGACAACGTGATGGAGTTGCACTTGAGGATGTGGTATGGTAGTATGATAGTGTGACCTGGTATATATCCACTTGAGAATGTGATACGATTGATGGATAGTGTGATGAGTTTGCACCTAAGAATATGATATGGTTGTATGATAATGTGATATGGTTACACTTAAGGATATGATATGGTTGATAGACTATGTGATTAGGTTGCACTTGAGCACATGACATGGTTGAGACGATAGTGTGATATGATTCCACTTGAGAATGTGATATAGTTGATGAATTATATGATGAGGTTGCATTTGAGGATGCATATGATATGATTGTGTGATAGTGTGATGAAGTATATATCCACTTGAGAATGTGATACGATTAATAGATAATGTGATGAGTTTGCACTTGAGGATATGATATAGCTGTATGATAATGTAATGTGGTTACACTTGAGGATATGATATGGTTGATGGACTATGTGATTAGGTTGCACTTAAGGATATGATACGGTTGCGTGATTGTGAAGTGATTTCACTTAGAAATGTAATATAGTTGTTTATTTTGGCGAAAATTATAATTTATTTTTCTATTTCCAGTTTTCAATCTTCATTCATTTAAAACCCTCAAAAATAAATAAAAATAAATAATAAAAAAACACTTAGTTGATAAAGCAATAGTAATAGTTACCTAGGTAGATTTAAGTCACAGAATTTAGTTAAATAAGAGGTCATGTCAGTTGGTGAATAGAAGGTCATGTTTGGATGCTGAATTGAATTATGACAATACAATGCAATAAAATAAATAACGAAAGTGGGCTTCATTCTATTCACAGTCGAGGATACTATGGTTACTAAACAATAAAGTTCATTGCATAATTTTTCAGGAACTTGTACCTTACCATGGTTAGTTGCATCTTCAACTACCAGGATGGACCAGACTATTTAGCTTAGCATCTTCAATTATCAGGATTGATCAGACTATTTAGCTTACCATTTTACTAAGAACCATTCCATATTAGCATCTTAACAAACATTAGCCTCAACCTACATCAATTGCAATTCACACTACAAGACTGGTCCATCCTATAAAAAGTGCCAGTAAAAGTGGAAAAAGCGCCAGTAAAAGTACGGTTTCTGGACAGTTTTAATAACGAAAAAGCACCAACAAAGGTCTATACAAGCGCCGGTAAAAGTCTTTGTATAGATTTGAGACGCCCCAGCGCAAGCCAGTAATAATTATTATTATATATAATTCAATTGAAATGTTTTTACATAAACATTAAGTGATGAGGCAATGAGCCATGGCATCCCTGGCCTTACCAATTGAATGAACGATCCATATCACACCAACGCCAAAAATTTAATAATGTGGGTCTCATATTAGCTAATTAGATGATCTTGCCAATACATTACATGTCTAAGAAGTTACAGTGGGCCAAAAGAAAACTGAATGCATGGAGAAAGATTACATTCCTTCTCTATAACCTTAACGACAATGCTTAGAAATGAGGTGAGTAGACTATCAGTCTATTGCATACATAAAAGATTATATCTGTTCGTAGTAAGAGAATTGGACTTCCATAAGCAAAAAAATATTGTGCTTCCATCTTGGGACGATGACTAGCCAACGGATCCATGAATTACAAAGGTACGGTTAGTTGTAAAAAGCTTAGGTTAGTGTCGGTTGACTTGAGATTTCAAGGAGTGGCCACATTCTCCTTAGGGGGCGTTTGGCGCATGGTATTAGATGGGATTAGGTGGGATGGAATTGCATTTGGTCCATGCCAATTCCACTCAATGTTTGGGAAGAATGGAAAAGCTTGGAATTAGATTAGATGGAATTGCATTGGGTCCCATGCAATTCCACTCAATGTTAGCAAGTTGTGTAGGTCCCACCATAATGTGTGGGCTATATCCACACCGTCCACCCATTTTTCGAGATCATTTTAGAGCATGGAACAAAAAATTAAGTAGATCTAAAGCTCAAGTGGACCCCACCATAGAAAGCAGCGGGGATTGAATAGCTACCGTTGAAAACTTCTTTGGGGCCACATAAGTTTTGGATCTACCTCATTTTTAGGCCCATGCCATAAAATGAGGTTACAAAACAGATGAACGGTTTGGATATAACACGTGTTATTCTCAATAGTTTCAAATGATGGTGGGTATATCCATTCAATGTACCACCGTATTACAAACATAGCATGGAATTAAGCTTATCCCATGGTAACAGGGGACAATCCCTGCCATATATAATAATTATGTTTTTTTTTAAATCCCATCCCACCTAATCCTTCCCAATACCACGCGCCAAACACCCCCTTAGCAAGAGGAGCAATTTCCTCTCCATCAATTTCAGGTTCACTACCAGCAACTCCTAGAGTCAGCAGCTCTACCTTCCACTTCTTCGGGGGTCATTGTGCAACGGCCAACAGATTCAAATCTAGCACAAAGAGAGAAGTAATGTGGTTTTGTTTTTCACACCAATCCGACCATCCTTGGTAACAACTGCAGTTGGTTGGGATGCTCTAACAGCCATGATTGCTCCTTGCAAAACAATTCATTGCAAATTTGGTAGTCAGACTCTCAATTGAAGAGGGGACACCAACTTCTAAACTTGCTTAGCTCAATGGACCTTGCAAATGGAAGCAGTTTAGTATGGACTACATACAGTTCCTGGAGGCAGAATTGCATCAAAGCTATCAACACTAAACATACCAAGGTTTGAAATAGTGAATGTACCTACAAAATCCACAAGATGGCATTATGAGAAACATCCAATGGGATTTATCAAATATCAATTATGTGTGTGTGATTTTTTTAGAATCGATCACATAGATGGGAGAAGAAAAAAATTACAGCATCATTCCATCTTCAATGAAAAATGGTCCAAAGATACAAACCATAAATTATTTTAATCTGGGAGATAGCCCATCACTGTTTGTGATGGGGTTTTCCTCCTTAGTTCAGAGAAGAGATTGTGCAGCGCGAATGTCCTAAATCTTGTTGGACCGTGCTGCTCGACTGGTCGAAGGGAGCTGCTTGACCAGTCGAGGGTCGCTCGATTCAAAGTCCAACAAGCCATGATTTTTGGCCTCGACCAGTCGAGGGCCTACCTAAACCAGTCGAGGGTTCGCTTGGCTAGTCAAGGCCATAGCTCGACTAGTCGAGGGTTATACAGATTTAGTTCGGATTTGGTGTGGACTGCGTAAATTTAAGGTGGTTTTCGTAGAGGTGTGGAAAGGAGTTTCCTAAACTATAAATAAGGGTCCCTACGGCTATTCTAAGGTATGCTAAGGCTTCCTTAAGTGATTCTAGAGGAAGATAGAGAGAGAAAAGAGAGAGGAAGCTTATGGAAGGGAGGGTTCTACTCGTAGATGTGATCTACTCTGCAGTCGACGTCTCAGCACTTTTACGTCCTCTTGATCGGTGAGATCTCTACGTTTTCTTTATTATCTTATTATTCATCCACTTCTGCATAAGCGAAGAAGCTTTGATCCAAGCGGTGTGTGCTTGTGATCGGTTGTAACATTCTACTTCATAGTAAATTGTTGCTCTGGACGAGGTCCCGTGGTTTTTACCTCTTTGAGATTTTTGACGTAAAATCCCTTGTATCGTGTGGTTTATGCTTTGATTTATTTTATTGCTTTATTATATCCCGTAATTCTAGTATTTTTAGGAGGCGAGATCCTAAGGTTTTTGTGCAACGCTCCCAACAAAGTGCTATCAAAGCATTCAAGTTGGTTGAACGGAGTAAGATCAATTCTGAATTATGGAAGGTCGCTCATCAAGAATGATCAGTATTAATGGTTCTAACTGGACCATATGGAATACTAAGATGGAGGACTTACTTTATTGCAAGGACTTGTATACTCCAATTCTAGGCATATCAGCAAAAACAAAGGATATGTCAGATGATGATTGGAAGAAGTTGGACCAGAAGGCGGTGGGGTTTATTAGACAATGGCTGGACGATTCCGTATTCCACCATGTGTCTACGAAGACCTTAACCGCTAGCCTATGGCTGAAATTGCAAGGGTTGTATGAGAGGAAGACAGCCGATAATAAGATTTTTCTGATAAGACGACTTGTGAATCTCAAGTTCAAAGATGGTGGTTCTGTGGCTGAGCACATGAATGAGGTCAGCAATATATTGAATCAGCTCTTCGCTATGAAGATAGTCCTAGACAATGAACTACAGGCTTTGTTATTGCTTAGCTCATTGCCTGATAGTTGGGAGACATTGGTGGTGACTTTGAGTAACTCCGCGCTAGACGAAAATGTGTCTATGGAACATGTAACTATTTGTCTCTTCAATGAGGAGAAAAGGAGGAAGTCTCAGGGGTCTACTCAATAAAAGGCCCTTGCGACACAAGAATAGGGGAGAGAAAAGAACAGAAAGGGCGGGGAGGCCCGAGATAAATTAAGAGGCAAGTTGAGTGTTAGGAAGGATGTTGAATGCTAGAATTGTGGCAAGAATGGTAACTATAAGTATGAATGTCGTAAGAAGAAGAATGACTAGAAAGGAAAAGGAAGATGAATCAGACTCCACGATTGCTTCAGATGGCGACGTTGTAGTTATTCTTTCAGCGGATCATGATGTTTATCTCCCGGCTACGAGTTAGGACACCGACTGGGTGATAGACTCAGGAGCCTCGTTTCATGCGACTCCACATAGGAATTTCTTCACAAGCTACAAGTCAGGTGACTATGGGATCGTGAAGATGAAAAATTCTGGCAAATTGAAGATCGTAGGGGTCAGTGATATTTGTGTGAAGATGGATGTAGGCTGCAAATTGGTTCTCAGATATGTGAGACACATTTCAGACCTTCACCTCAACTTGATGTCAACAGGAAGGTTGGATGATAATAGCTACGGAAGCCAATTTGTTGGTGACCGCTGGAAGCTCATTAAGGGTTTGTTGATCACAGCCAGAGGAAAGAAGTGTTACACCCTTTACAAGGTAAGCTTCAGTGTGTGCAAGGGTGAATTGAACGTAGCATAAGATTCAGCTATTGACATGTGGCACAGGCGTCTAGGCCACATGAGTGAAAAAAGGGCTTCAGCTATTAGCAAAAAAGCGGCTCCTTCTAGACATGACAGGTATACCTCTCAAAAACTATATTGACTATTTATTAGGGAAACAGCATAGAGTTTCATTTGTTAAATTTGTTTCTCATGTTAATAAATTGTATGTATTAGATTTGGTTTATTCTGATGTTTGTGGTCCGATGAGGACAAAAACCTTGAGTGAGGCATTGTATTTTGTCACTTTTATAGATGATGCATCTAGGAGGGTTTGGGTTTATGCTTTGAAATCCAAGGATGAGGTCTTTGATGTGTTTAAAATATTTCATGCTATGGTCGAGAGAAAGAGAGACAGGTAGATCACTAAAGTACATCTGCACTGATAATAGTGGTAAATATATTGGTGACTTCCATGAGTATTATAAGTCCCTAGGTATACGGCATGAACAGACGGTTCCCAAGACCCCCAGCATAATAGTGTGGCTGAGCTAATGAATCGCACCATTGTAGAGAGAATCATATGCATGTTACCCCATGCGAAGTTGCCCAAGACATTCTAGGGAGAAGCAATGCACACGACAGTGTATTTAATAAACAGGTCTCCATTAGCCCCGTTAAATGGAAAAGTACCTGAGAAGGTGTGAACTAGACAAGATCCATCGTACAGTCATCTCAGGGTATTTGGATGCAGGGCATCCGTTCATGTACCAAAGGACGAGAGGTCCAAACTCAATATAAAGATCAGGCAATGTGTGTTCTTGGAGTATGATGATGAAAAGTTCGTCTACAGATTGTATGATCCAACCGAGAAGAAGCTCATCAGGAGCAGAGATGTGTTTTTCTTTGAAGAACAATATATATAAGACATTTGTAAGCCAGAGAAGACTCATCCTAGTTCAGGTGAGCTAGAAGACATGGATCCGGTTACTCCTCTTATGTTGCCTAATGACGGAGGAGTACAGCAAGGTGCAGAGGACGAGGAAGTTCCAACAAAAGATGGACCGGGGGAGCAGCCCCCACTTGATTCACCTGTTGAGCCACAGGTGAGGAGGTCATCAAGAAACAGACATCCGTCCAAGAAGTACTTATCGTATGAGTACATTATGCTCACTGATGGGGGAGAGCCAAAAGATTATTCTGAGGCCATAGCAGACGAACATAAGGGGGAGTGGTTGAAAGCTATGAAAAAGGAGATGGAATCCTTGCATAAGAACCACATCTATGATATGGTGAAATTGTCTAAGGGCAAGAAAGCTCTAAGCAACAAGTGGGTGTTCAGAAAGAAGGTTGAGCAGAAGAATTCACAAATGAGGTTCAAGGCCAGACTTGTGGTGAAAGGGTTTGGTCAGAGGAAAGGTATAGACTTCGAGGAGATATTCTCACCAGTGGTGAAGATGACATCCATACGGGTGTTGCTTGGGTTGGCGGCTAGCATGGATATGGAGATAGAGAAGTTAAATGTTAAAACTATATTTCTCTATAGTGACATGGAAGAAAAGATCTACATGCACCAACTAGAGGGGTTCGAAGTCAAGGGCAAAGAGCATATGGTGTGTAGGTTAAGGAAGAGCTTGTATGGACCGAAACAAGCTCTACGATAATGGTACAAGAAGTTTAACTCGTTCATGTTAAAGCATGGATATGACAGAATGGAGTCGGACCACTGTGTGTTTACACGCAAGTTCTCAGATGTGATTTCATAGTTCTGCTATTATATGTTGATAACATGCTCATCATGGGTAAAGACATCAAGAAGATTGACAAGCTAAAACAGGAGTTGGACAAGTCATTTGTAATAAAAGACTTAAGCCCAGCTAAATAGATCCTAGGAATGGAGATAACCCGTGACAAAAGCAGCAGAAAGTTTTGGCTATCACAAGACCGGTATATTGAGAAAATCCTAGGGTGGCTCCATATGAATATAACGAAGCCGATCAGTACTCCATTGGATAGTCACTTCAAATTGAGCGACAAGTAGTGTCTAAAGATGAAGGCAGAGGTGGATGAGATGAGGAAGATACTCTACGTTTCAGCGGTAGGAAGTTTGATATATGCTATAGTGTGTACGTGCCCAGATATAGCATATGCGGCTGGTATTGTCAATCGGTATCTTGCCAATCCTGGCAAAGAACATTGAGCAGCGATGAAATGGATATTACGGTATTTAAGAGGCTCATCCAGGTTGAGCCTATGCTATGGTGACGCAAAACCTATGTTAGAAGGCCACACAGATGCAGATATGGTAAGTGACATAGACTCCTGGAAGTCTACATCGGGGTTCATGTTCACGTTTGCAGGGGGAGCGGTCTCTTGGCAAAGCGAGCTATAGAAGATCATATCATTGTCGACGACAGATGCCGAGTACATTGTGGTCACAAAGGCATGTAAAGAGATGCTTTGGATGAAAAGGTTCTTACAGGAACTTAGTTTGAAGTAGGAATAACACATGGTCTATTACGATCGGTAAAGTGTTATACACTTGAGCAAAAATCTAAGTCAGTACTCTAAGTCGAAGCACATAAATATTCGATATCACTGGATCAGGGATACTTTAGAACAGAAGGTATTACAGCTTGAGAAGGTTCACACGAATGATAATGGTTCAGACATGATGACCAATGCATTGCTCAAGGGCAAGTTTGAGGTATGTAGAAACCTGGCTGGCTTGAAGAAGACGAATTTCTCCTGAGTCGGAAAGGGGGAGATTTGATGAGGTTTTCCTCCTCAGTTCAAAGGAGAGATTGTGCAGCGGGGATGTCCTAAATCCTGCTAGACCGTGCTTCTCGACCGGTTAAGTAGTCTGCTCGACCGGTCGAAGGGAGCTGCTCAACCAGTCGAGTGGGCTGCTCGACCGGTCGATGACGCTGCTCGACCAGTCGAGGGTCACTCGACTCAAAGTCCAGCAAGCCATGATTTTTGGCTTCAACCAATCGAGGGCCTATCTCGACTAATCGAGGGTCCGCTCAACCAGTCGAGGCCATGGCTCGACTAGTCGAGGGTTACAAAGATTCAGTCCGGATTTGGTGCGGACTACGTAAATTTGAGGCGATTTTTGCAGTGGTGTGGAAAGGAGTTTCCTAAACTATAAATAGGGATCCCTAGGGCTATTCTAGGGTATGTTAAGGCTTCCTTAAGTGATTCTAGAGGAAGAGAGAGAGAAAAGAGAGAGAAAGCTTGTGGAAGGGAGGGTTCTGCTCATAGAGGTGATCTGCTGTGCAGTCGACGTCTCAGCACTTCTACGTTCTTGTGATCGATGATATCTCACTGTTTTCTTTATTCTCTTATTGTTCATCCACTCTTACATGAGCAAAGAAGGTTTGATCCAAGCGGTGTGTGCTTGTGATTGGTCGTAACGTTCTGCTTCATAGTGAATTGTTGCTCTGGACGAGGTCCCGTGGTTTTTACCTCTTTGAGGGTTTTCCACGTAAAATCCCTTTTGTCGTGTGGTTTATGCTTTGATTTATTTCATTGCTTTATTATATCTCATAATTCTGGTGTTTTTGGGAGGCAAGATCCTAAGGTTTTTGTGCAACGCTCCCAACAGTTTAGTCCATCAGGTCAATGGACTAGATCAGAGACCAATGGGCCCCACAAGACTTTTTTTAGAAGCACAAACTACTCAATAAATAACAAAATGATTACAGTTTCATTTTCATTTAAGATCCAAACACCCAAACTTGAAATGGCTAACTCAAAAGCAAAAGGGATGGGCTTGTTTTTTCTGCTTAAGCCACTGTCATACAGGGTGTGAGGCCCATATCCTAGACCGTACCGTTTCGTAGGCTTCCGCGGTCCTCCTGGTCGAATTCCGGCAACCCGCAACCTGTATCCAATGTTTGCGCATGATCCTAAGCCGAGTCCTGCATATCGGAGTCAGCTCAACCCGAGACTTGTACCAGTGCGACCGCGCTTTCGTCGTGGTTCCAACGCCGCGTTTTACACGCCGAGGCAATACCCAAGCCAGAAGATGCGGGCCCGCGTTCAATTTGAGGAAAACGCTACACATTGCAAATTCTGAAAAAATCTCTACGACATGTTCCATCACTCACATCAATCATAAGTCAAGTACAAGCCATCATTCACCCTTATCTCTCCTTACCCAAAGTCAAAGCAACCTATGCTTAGCCTTCCCTTTCTTACCAACAAGTCAAGAGAGCCCATACCTTCCATCCTATCTCCCTTACATCTCCTCTCCTCTCTCTCTCTCTTTCTCTCATTTCTCATTTTCATTCCAAGAAAATTCCATGAGAGCAACGTCCAAGCTCCCCAAAGAAGCTAGGTGTGGCCCACCTTCCTACATCCCATCTCCACCATCCAAGCTTCATCTCGACCGTTGAAATGCATTCCATGGAGCTCTAGGATGCATCGGTGGGAGAAGTCCAGGAAGATCTTTAGGTGGGTGTATTTTATGATTTGATTTGTGTGATCTTGATGATTTGAGGGCCCACGTATGGTGGGACCCATCTTGATGTATGCCTTGTATCTAAGAGGGACACATAGTGGCGGGGTCCCTCCTATCTCCACCGTTCTTTTCTCTCTCTCTCTCTCTCATTCCCATCTTATGGCCCACCATGATGTATTTTTATCCATGCCGTATACCACGTGGAGCACACCGCTGTCCAAGCGGGGCCCACCTCGTTGCCATGTCCAGGGCCACCATTGATGTCCGTTTCGGGCTGGCCCAGACTACTGAGAAAACACAAATATCAAAGTTCTCCAAAATAAGTGGGCCACATACACGTGGGACCCACATGTACATCCATACCGTCCAACGCCAAGGACGCTGGACTTGTTTATGCAGTGAAGTGTGAGCTGACAATAAGGAGTACTAACCTACTAAAAAAAAAGAATATAATATTATATATATATATATACACATTGTATAACAAATGTGTTATGGTGGGCCCTACGTGGGACCCACCTGCTCTGCCATGTGGAAGCAGCTGTAGTTGCAACGTACAACAGCTACATAACTGTTGTGTACGTCTAGCGTGGGACGTGGACCCCACCATGATGCATGTGTTGTATCCACCGTCCATTAGGATGGGACGGTGGGACCCACCAGCAGGGGAACGGATTGGCTGGGGTACCTCATGCCAGCTACATGGTTGGTGAGTCGCCGTCAGTGGGTGAATCACCATCAGTAAGTTCTGTAGGGCCCCAATGATGTATATGTTTTATCTACATTGTCCACTGTTTAGACGGTGGGGCCCATCATGATGCGTGTGTTGTATCCATACCATCCAACCATTTTAAGATATTATTTTATGGTATGAGGTAAAGAATGAGTCAGAACTAAAGTACAAGTGGGCCCCACCATTGAAATAGTGGACAGTGACATCCATGTTCAAAATTTCTAAGGGTCACAGTAGTTTCCAATTAAGCTGATATTTATTTTTCCTTCATCTATCTCTACGTTAACTTATGAATAGGTTGGATCTCAAATACATCATGGTGGGCCACACCGTGAAATCCAGCCATTGATCAAGTGGACCACACCGCAAAAATCAGTGGGGATTGAACGCCTACCATTAAAACTCCTTTTGGGAGCACAGAAGTTCTGGATAAAGTATGTAATTTGTTTTCCTCTTAATCCGGGTCTTGTGACCTTGTGAACAGGTTGGATGGAAAATAAACGTTACGGTGGGGTCTACCTTGATATACATATTGTTCATCTAGTGGGCCCATTTGGGAGGTGCAGGCCCACCTGCTAGTTGTGCAGGGCCCACCTACTGTGTGGCTCAATGTGATATATGTGAGGCCTAGATGGAGAGGCCCATTGTGATGTATTTGAGGCCCACGGGATAGGGCCCATTATGATGGAATTGCGGGCCCAGATAGAGAAGCCGGATGTGATGTATATAAGGCCCATATGATGGGGCCCACCTGCTTGAATCTCAGGGCCATGGGCAAGGCCCATTGTGATGTATTTGTGGCCTTTGGGCAAGGCCTATTGTGATATGTGTTAGGCCCATTAGTGCGGCCCATTGATGAAGGCCAATTGATGTATATGAAGCCCATTGGTGTGGCCCGTAGACGCAGTCCACTTGATGTATATAAGGCCCATTGGTGCGGCCATGGATGCGATCCACTTGATGTATTTGATGGCCCATGGGTGGAGGCCCAATGTGATGTGTATAAGGGCCACAAGTGAGGCCCAATGAGATGTATGAGGAGCCTCTATATGGGGCTGAACTCGATGTATATGAGGCCCATTGGTGCGGCCCGACTTGATGTATGTTAGGCCCGTGTGAGCGATCCATTGCGATGTATATTAGACTTATGTGATGCGGCTCATTGTGATGTATTCGAGGCCCTTGGGCAAGGCCCATTGTGACGTATTCGTGGCCCATGGGCAAGACCCATTGTGATGTATTCGAGGCCTATGGTTAAGGCCCAATATGATGTGTATGGCCCGTTACGTTGTGTACAAATCACTTGATGGGCCACCTCTTGGGAGCACTGATGGTTAGATGTCCACATTGATGAGCAATGATGGTTGAAAGTCCTCATTGTGACCTTCCCTTAGGCCCTTGGTTAGGTCGATTCTGATTGTCAAGGCCGATTCCTATTGTCGAGGCTGAGTTAGATTGTCGAGACCGATTCCGATTCCGATTGTCGAGGCCGATTCCGATTCCAATTGTCAAGGCCGAGTCAGATTGTCGAGACCAAGTCTGATTCAGATTGTTGAGGCCGAGTCAAATTGTCGAGACCGATTTCAATTTCGATTCCGATTGTCGAAGCTGATTATTAAGGCCGATTCCGATTATTGAGGCCGTGTCAAGGCCGATTCCGGTTGCCGAAGCCGATTTCAATTGTCGATTTCGATTGTCGCGACCGATTCCAATTGTTGAGGCTGATTCAGATTGTTGGGGCCGATTATCGATGCTAGTTACTGATACCGATTATGAGTATGTGATATTGATACCAATTATTGATGTTGATTATGAGTATGTGACAATATAGCATCATGATACATGCCCATGCGCATCATCTGCATGTTTATCATGAGATGTGGTTGACCATTGCATATGTCATTGGGCAGGTTGTTATGAGACTCCCTGATAGGCGAAGGCTATCTCACATGAGCATACGGTATGCGCAAGATTAATGCATGACTGAATTGTATGACTCATGTATTTGCATTGTGTATTGTGATTACTACACGTCCTAGCGAAATCAAGGCCGTAGCCTCCACAGGCATATCGTGGATGGCTAGATAGGACATCAAAAATATTTGATTTGAGCATCTGGACACTTTGGATGTCCGTGGGTGAAAGTCCCTAAACTTCTGTGGCCAGGAGACGCCCCAATGTCGAGACCGAGTGGATACATGAGTGCCCGAGTGCCGAATACTAGGAGGTCGCGTCTCCCACTGTCTCGTGGTCGGTTGGGAGGGAGTGTGGCCTTACCCGCCCGAGGGTAGGGGGCAAGCTAGGCTGAGTTTGACCAGCTCGTGAATGGGTCCATTATCGACATGCCGGGTAGATATTGGCTGATTACTGGCTAGGCGGATAGTGAGGTCTCTTCCACTTGCATGGTCGCGCGTCAGTGGGCTGCGATTGCATGTAGAGTGTACTAGACCTCGGTGATGATCCCATAGATGTACAGTACTGATTTGTGGACTGATTGGGCAGGAGTTGTATACTCATTCATTCATTCATTCACTATCCACTCCGGCTAGTGGTGCACAACTAATTGTTATGTGTACTTTCACAATGGCCAGGATTTCAATTGGGGTGCGTGACTAATTTGAGATCAGGAGCTTACCACATTGAGTCTATCTATCCAAATATAGGTATGAGATTAGTTTGGATAGAACTCCTTTATGATAGGTCTCATAGCCTGCGATATCACGTACTATCATCCCGACTTCACACTGCAGCTTGGTCATTTCATTCGCACCACATATTGCATATTACATTACATCTTCGGCATATGGTATTTTAGGTTACTATATTTCTATATTCATATGACTTAGATGAGGCTAATGGTATTTGTAGCTCTTCAGAATTGCATATGATATTGTATCATCGGTATCTAATATTTGACTCATTATGTCTCCGCATTGCATAACTGACCTACATTACTTTCTCAGTATATGACATTGGCTTGTTATGTCTTTTCATCGTGTATCCTGGATTAGGTTGATGATATTTTTATAGGACTTGTCAGTACTTTTGCTTACTCTGATATTGTATGGTTTGTGGTCTTACCAGTATTTCCTTTTACTATGATATTACATTCTAAGTACGCATATACTGCTCACACACTTACACCACCCTCTAAGTTTTCTATAAGCTTATGCACGATAGATGCGTGTAAGTGACGCTAGGACGTAGTCGTAGCTAAGCAGGAGCAGGAGCATGCAGCCGAGCCTTGTGAAGATTTTTATTATATGCATGTATTTTTCCCTTTCAACATTGTACTGAAATGATTATATTAGTGGATATGTGGTGATGATGTCGTTTTTGTGATTTGGGTATACTTGTGGTTATACTTCTTGCGAGACAAATTCATATTAAAAACCCTCCTTATGGGATCCAGGATCGGAAACTGACGTATAGGCGCTGGGAGCCGAGAATGGGGTGCTACGGAGGCTGTCGGCACCAGATTCGGCGATCAGGAATTTTGTGAGCCTAGTTTCCGAGTTTGGGGTGTGACACAGGGCCAGTACACTGTAAGTTCACTTGTGAAGTGCATGGCATTTTAGTGAAGTGAATGATAAAATCTAGGTAAAAAAGTGAAAGGAAGTGAAATTTATACCTTGGCTTGTATAATAAAATCTCAACCTCCCCCACTAAGTAGCAACATTTTAGTGATGTATTTACTATGTATTGACCAACAGAGATATCATGAAAACTAATTACAAAGGTTAAAAAAAATTAGAAATATTCACCTAGCTTGGGTTGACTCAAAGGCTCAACCTCATTGGACTCAACAGTTGATAGATGTAATTTAAAACTAGTAGAAATAGTAAGGAATATTTAGATGCTATAAATACTACAAAATAAGATATTGCATAAAATAGTTGCGTGTGGCTTGTTGATTGGGAGCGTGTGCCAGGGAATCTATATATTTAGATGCTATAAACACTACAAAATAAGACAATAAACACACAACAGATACATCTTGATCTATATAGCACTAACAATTTATAAGCATAGTTGGGTAGAAAGATTGTCCTGTCAACAGGAGCAACTGGGTCTATTTTGGTCATTTTCCTATAAATAAGGATATGGGCCTATCTTTACCATTACCGTAGTCACTAGATGTTAACAGCCAAGATGTAAATGCAGGCCAGGGACCAACCAGACAAAATGGGAGAATAAGTATTCAATTCATGGAGGCCTGACTTGTGGTTGTTTCTGCTCAGGGTATCGTCAGATGCACAAGTGTTGGAGGATTAAGAAGATGACAAGGACAACATTGAGCATGATGATAGTTTCATAGATGACAGAATAGATCCTACAACAAATACTCGAGCAGGAGCTAGTGGAAGCGACATGATGGCAATTTATAAGTAATTTTTTGGTTCACTAATCTTGATATTGCTATGGTATTTACCTGATGTGCAGGTAAGATGCTAGCATGCATGGCCACATTTTGTAGTGCAGATAGAGAGGCTTTGTTTGTACAGAGCTTCACTAATTGTACATTGACAAACATACACATAGGAAAGTGTTTTCCATGCCCACATAATGGGAAGTTTCACATTTTTGTGTCCCACACACAACTAATGGTGGGCATCCACATCCGAATCCTTCCCTATGGTGTGGCATACCTAAGTTTTGGGCCAGCCTAATTTTTGAGTTCCAGGGTGAGCATGAGGTAGTGTACCTGATGGATAGTGTGGATCTCATTCACATTAGTTGACATGCGAGCATTTTTCCACATGAGAGCTATGCTAGAGCAGTCCTAATAAAATGAGATTGTCATCCAAACTCTTCAATTGTTGGCCATCTACTGTATAGCTATAATCTGTATCTGAGAGAGAGAGAGAGAGAGAGAGAGAGAGAGAGAGAGAGAGAGTACCTAATTGGAACCTTGACCACTTGATGGATCATCTCATCTTCAGCACCTCATTCGACTTCAGCACCTCATTCGATTCTCTTGCCGTCAATCCAAATGTTTGGATGCATGATGCCTTGCTCCAGATCATACATTCTGTCCAACACCATAAACACATTAACTATAATTAAAAAACCATGACTTCATCAAAACCAGAATGAACAGGAAAAACACTCAAAAAACCAGTTGAGAAAACCAGCAATACCCGAAAAACCATATATGGGAGAGTTCAAGTGCATGTAGATATTCAAAATGCAAGACCCAATTGAGAATACCAGCAATACCCAATTTCCAAAAAGCCAGATATGAGAGTATCCAAGTGCATGTAGAAGTTCAAAATGAGACCCAATTTAGAAGACCAGCAATACCAAATATTCAAAGAACAGATGAGAGAGTCCAAGTGCATGTACAAGTTGGAAGGTGCAGCTTTACATGAAAGGTTGCAGGTCGTGTTCTCTGTCAGCTGCACACCATAAAATAGTGAACGTTTGATCCTCTATCTTGCATCCGTACTACATACTACATACTACAAAGGTTGAAATGTAAGCTTCTGAAAGCAGTTGTATTTTCATTGGAGTTGGGAACATCACTTATTACTCTCATTCCAAAGAAAAAAGGAGGGGGTCCTTAAGGGATTTCAGGCCAATCAAATTGATTGAAAGTCCCTACAAAATCCATGCTAAAATACTACCAATAGAGCAATAAATCAAGTGAATAAGATAGCAAATAGGTAGTTTCTCATGGACCATAACAACAATGAGGTGGAGGTGTGAGTAGCCCACTGTGTTATGGCCTAAGACTAAATTATTCAGATGGGGACACATGCGAGCCAAAATTCAATGCATGGTGGGACTCGCAAATTAAGGGTTATGTATTAAGTAAGAAAACGAAAAATAATAATAATCAAGAAATGGAGTTGGCTGTTTAAAAAACAATTAGTGTTGTTATTTAACTCTAGTCTCTTAGATAAGCAATAGAGAAGAAGCTGATGACAACATCCCATTTCTATGAGTTTTTCAGCCCCCATGCCCAATTTCGTTATAGGGTAGGAGAATAGTTAAAATCATACAAAATTATGCAAATGAGTACTCCTTTCTGCCTCCCGCTAGTTAGATGAACCAAATAAAAAATAAAGAAAGAATTTCACATTTTTAACTACATTTTAATTGATACTGGATTGCAAAATTGCATTCCACACCAAAACAGTGAGACATGTAAATTAATACATGATCTAATCGATTAATCAAAAGCCTACCATAAACTAAATCCAGTAAACAAATTTACAAGGCCATACCAAATTCAACAGTTCAAAAATGAACAAAAAAAAAAACACTAATTTGATTTTCCAAGTGTAAGATTGGTGGAGATTAACTCAATGTTAAAAAATGACAAATATTATATGATTATATTTTACAATCGAGTTCCAATAAGTCAAAAGTTAGGATTGTTTCACCAATTTGATTTTGGGACTGTGACTTGACAATTAAAGAGACCACAACTTAGCCATATTGATCTCCAACATATATAGTACAGGCAGGGAAAACTTTCATGTAATTAGTTTTTGAAAAAGGATGTTAGTAACTAGCATTCTAAAATAAAAGAACATCCATTTCAGTTAGTTGGTGAAGCAGATGGGATCTTCAAATTTTAATACGCATTTGAACAGGACATGCCAAGCTCTGTCCAAACTAAGCCAAAATAGTCCAACCCAAGCCTAACTCTAAATGTATACGCAAAAATTTTGGGATCATGACCAAAAATGATATGGAAAAATAGATGGACAGTGTGGATATAGAATAAATGCATCAAGGTGGGCCCCACGGTAAGGGCCACACTATCTTGGGTGAGGTGGGTCTCACCTAATCCGCTCCCCCAACTTGAATGGCCTTTTTGTTCTCACCCCAAACCTGCACCATTGCAGCATTTTCTACAAGCTGTTAGTTACTTTTAGTTTCTTATTCAATTCACAGGTGGGCCACCTAAACATTGGATGTTGTTTTGGCCACAACATGTTCATAGCTATTGAAACTAATGAATAACCCAGATCCTATACACCTACAACATTAACACGCATTGAAATTCACATATAAAATCTAACCAAAGGGCTGATTAAAAGCTAACCAAATGGACCCCAAGATTCCATTAAGTTCAGCTTGCTAGTAGACCCAAATGTCTGTCCAAATGAGAATAATTTTGGGTGTATAAATGCATATCTAACAACGAATCATTTCAATTCCCAACAATACAATGGAGACTATAGGTCACTTATACAAATGTGACTTGTACTACTCAATAAAATCAATTCCCAGTCAATCTGCAGCAGCAACCAAGCTAACTTCTAGCATTCAACAGCTGGACCGCACAATACCTTTTATGCTTCTCTCTCTCTCTCTCTCTCTCTCTCTCTCTCTCTCATCTCATTTTATATTCTTCTCCATCATCCTGTAGATGTCCTCTCCATTTCTTCTCCATCTTGGTTTCATATTTTCTTTTACACTTCATTTTCAGCTCCGAAAAATGCAAAGTCTTTCCTGGACATCTATTCATCACAGTGTAAGAGTTATGGGCCATTATGGTCTAAGGTTCACTTAAAGCTAACATGTGATTGAGGGTCTTTACTCACAGTGGTATAGATGGTTTGCACCAGTGAAATGCTCTAGAAGGGGCTGTAAAATTTCAGTCCATATTAGCAAAATGAACTCATATCAATCTTTAATTAGCTTCCTGTTCCAGAACAAATGGATTTACAAAGAGAGCAAAAGGAATAGAGAAATTGATATTCTGTAATGTGCTAGCATGAAAAATACTTAGCAGGAAAATTGCTGCATTGATTAGTATAGCTAGTAGGGCAAACCTTTTTGATGGATTTAATGGCGTGTACAAGATGAGTGGGCCCCACACTCTCTTAAAACCCTCTAATGTTGTGCGGAGGCATCCCAACTAATCCCAATTGATGCACGGCCAATGAACATCTCTTTGAAAGCCTACAAGGCAAGGTTTTCCATGAGTTTTTTTCCATATCACATTCTCCTCTTTATATATATATATATATATATATATATAGTAAATTTGAGCAAGCTATCATCTGTTAGAGAGACATAATAGATTACATAATTAAATGCTCGTCGTTTCTAAAACTAAATTTATGCATAACTTCAAAGGTATAAAAATATACATAAATTAATTATTTTCATGCATGATGTACATACCTGGAAGATTTATAAACAAGATGTAACATTTTCGGGTTGCGATCTTTGTTCTTTCCTTTCCTAGATCCTCCACTAGACTTCTCATTGGATTTATTCATTGGGGCCTTCAAATCATCATCACCAAGAAGCCAACTCAAATACAACTTGGACTCACAATCACCTTGATTTGTGATTTTAATTCCAATGCATTTCAAAGACAAGGTCCTAAATGAATTCTTTACCTATCTCTTTCAAATATTTGAAAAGAATTTAGATCATATATAAATCAAACATACCTTTAGGGGGCTAAGGCTTAGTTAAAGGCCCCACAATAATTTCATGTTTTCAAAATGCAGAAAGATAAGATAAGCAAAATTATGATAGAGGAATTGACTCTAAAATAGGATACAGTAAAAGTTGGTATTGGGATAGGCGACATACAGTTAAAACAACTTTACAAAGCGTCGTAGCATTGCATTTTTTCCTTCTTTTTTTTTTTCAACACACGCACACATACCCCACACACTCACGCTGTAGTGGAATTTCACCACCTATGGGTACTCGAACCCTTGACTAGGTGTTGAAACTCCTAAGAGTCTACCACCAGAACAAGAGTAAGGGCCCAACATTCTTTAAACAGCCACACCATTGTACAATGCCATGGCCTTTTTCACATGTCAATAGATGCATTGATCAGCCATATGTGAATCAAAATAATCGCCAACATTCCACTGTACAAACATGTTAAATCGTACCTTTTTTTGTAAAGTGGGAGTACACCACCTATAAAAATCTAAACATGTAAGGAAAAAATTGTACAAACATTCGGGTGGGCACTACAAACAAAAAGTTCCTCACCTATCATATAGCCCAGACACAGGCATATAAGAAATGACCCATCGACACAGGCATATAAGAAATGACCCATCGTATCAAGTAGATATACTTCTCTGTAATTTGGTCATCATATTCATTACTTCCAATAAAAGAAATTTTCAAAATTAAGATGACTACATGATCATTAAATCCACTTGTGCATTGTACATGCATCCATTATTTTAAACAAGTATATTGGTGACTTCCAACTGTGCATATATGTTGACAACTTTAAAAGATGGGGGAACTACCATTACAAATACGTTACGAATAAACCTTATTACAAATACAACTTTAAAATGAAATATACCTGTCATGGAGAGCAAACAGAGCTCCATCCAAAAAGCGAGAGACATCAACCTCAATGCAATCTACTTAAGACAGAAGGGCAACACGATATGCATTCATCTGCAAAACATAAAAGGAAAGTTGATTTTTAATTTTTTTTTTCACTTAATATAACAAATCATTGCAGCCAGTTTTTTATTTCCACAAAGTGGACATGTATTTCAGTGTATAGGGCTCATGTTGTCTTATCAATAAATAAAAAATATAATTCACTAACTGCATGAAAGTTATCATGGGGGTTCAGATTCCCTTTCTTTTTCCAAGAATTTGTGTATCTTGGGACATTTGTGGGTCTCTTGCTAGTAATGAAACAACTAATAAGGACAGGGCTGATGCCCACCTGACAAGCTTTGTTTTCTATGCCTACATGCGGTTAAGGTAACAGGTCAATATATTAGCATTTGGGTTTTCAAATAATAATAATAATAATAAATCTAATAGAATAAGTTGAGCATACATAGGCATATAACCACTGCATTCCATTTTGCCATGAATTCTACCTGCATAACAACTAAAAACTAGAAAAATTCATATATCAACTCATACATATAAAACAATGAATTCTCCATCGAAAGCCACTGCATACAATGAAGGAAATTGTACCACCCTTAAATTTGCAGGGTTCACCATGATGATTATTTAAAATCCATTCCACCTATTAGATGTCACATCAAAATTTAGGCCTATATAGCCCATGCAATCTAACAAGGAGGAATTGTTGTTCAAACTTCAAATTGCTTGCACTGCTACCATGAAGTAGGCAAATCACATGCTACAACAATAGAACCACAGATAAGGGAGCAGGACTGAATAGAACCTTTTCCTTGGAATCCTCAAATCAGGGAAATGTGAGGGAAAATTGCAGTTTTAAGTGTGGTTTTGTAGTTTTACAAATTTCAAATTTAGGATTTGGAAAAGGGCTGTTTGGACACAACGAAATTACAATTTAATTGATGTTCCATAATTTTATAATTCTCAGATTTGGTATTGGGAAAGAGAGTTGTTTTGATGTCATGGTTAGAACTGAATGAATCATTCTGAATTGCTGAGTAAAAAAACGTGAAAACAATAACAATTTGTGATAAAGTAACATTGAATTGCAAACAAATTGAATTACGAGCTACCTTCTAATCATAATTATAACGAATAAAATGATATGCTAGCACTAATGAAGCTTAATAAGACTAATCAGTTCTCAAGTGAGGCGGAAAAATGGACACAACATCATATACATACAAATGACATTGACCATTGAATTGGTAACTTATCATTTGGTTTGGTTACTAGCAACTATATGTAATGCAGTGTTACTCTAGTGGAGATCATGCCATCCATCTACATTGCGACTGTAGTGGAAGAGAATAATTGTAAAATTCTCTGGAAAAAAAAAAGTTGAATTCCCTGAAATTAGATGAAAATTGGTTTGCTCATATGTACATGACAATGGATGAGATATATTACCTTCTGAACAATGGCATCAGAATTCTTTTGATTAATACCAGTAAGAATTGCCAATAGATTCACTATCTTGAGATGTAAAGGCACCATGGGTTGCCAAGAGATTCTATCTTTCCACAAGCTATTTCGTGCCAAAATTCCTCTTCCAAGTACCTTGCAGGAAGACATCCAGCACTAGAGTATCTTCCAGAAAACAATTGTTTGCCATTTTCTCAAAATCACGAAGGGTATCTTCTAGCAAACAACTTTTGGTTCATGTCCTAACATTAGCTAGTGCAATGGACGGGCGGAGTGGATATAAAACATGACCTGCTGAACATCAAGACTGAAGTTTCAGGTTTTCGAACGAGGGACCTATTCATATGAGAGTCAGCTCCTAAATTGTACAATTTTCTAATAACAGTCTAAGAAATGTCTGCTTATTAATGACAACGGGAATTATAAGGTCCCAATGTGTTACAATTAAAAAATTACTAAATTATAAAGGGATTTCATCCAATTACTAAACCAATCTTAATTATTAGCTCACACAGCAGATTCCACTGCTCAACTCGTATATACTAAAGGGATGTCATCCAATTCATTCTATTACTCATCACCATGAAAGGATTTAATTCGATAACGTTATTACTCAAAGTCAATGTTCTGAAACTGGACTAGATTTTTAGAGTTGTAAGGCCAATAAAATCAATAGCAAGATCAGTCATGCATGTATTGAACTACAAATTAGATTTCACAAAACAGAAGTCCTTTTGATTCAGTAGAACGGCTTCATGGATAGACTTGGGTTTCCAAAATTTTGAATCAGTGATTACACACCACCATACCTTTTTGTTCCATTATGGTGTTGAAGCTGCTTGCCTCAGCTTTGCCTGTAGGAGTACTCTGGCTTCATCTGCCACATTTTTCTTCTTGGAAGCAACCTGCATTCCCAAATTACTTTCATTTTGTTGTAACAAAGCAAAAATTAGTTAATGGGTTGCCCCAATTTCCTTCAATCGGAGTAGACCTGTGTCAACTCGGCACATGCGTATGACATCCAGACCACATATCAGGTGGAAAACAGTGTACATTATCCAGCCAAAAGTCAGTCCAGAAAAAAACACGGAATCTTGTAATTTAATGAAGACACGGAAATAAGATCCCAGGAATCTAAATTTAAAGGAAAACCCAACTAAAATATATGAAAATTCAAATACCAACCTCGTAAATCTTCTGCAATTTCTATAACTCTCGCCTTTTAGCCAGAAAGGAAAATGACCCACCTCATAAATCTTCTGCAATTTCTATAACTCTCGCCTTTTAGCCAGAAAGGAAAATGACCCAACAGAAGAGAGAGATAGGAGATGAGACTCTCCCCCTTTTCTTCGTTTTCTTTTCCCTCCCTTCCCGTTTTCTTTTTCTAGTTTTTTTTTCCTCTATTTTTTCTTTATAATGACCTGCCGTCCGAAGTTTTTTCTTTTTCTTTTTTCCTTTTTTTTTAAAGTGAGTGGTCACATGGACGAATGAGGATTAGGCAATCAGGGAATCCCTGTTTACCGAATAACAGATGATCCAGACTCTTTTCAAATTTAGGATGGACATCCACCCAACATAATATATAATTATATGTAATCATGGTCATCAATGCTACCACCACTTTAGCCTTACATAATTAAATAACATGTGCTCGCACTTCTTACAAGTGTAACTTGAATTAAACATTTCTAGTTGCTTGGCACACTTTAAATAGTTTAAAATCATGATATAACTTAGAAACCACGTAGCATGTTGATAAGCTGATTGAATTTGAACTGATGAATGGTCAACCAAACCTCGATGTTAAACCTCAACCCTACAAGCCTAAGTCTTAGGAACCCCAATCATAAACTCTAAATTTAGCCCATTCAACCCAGACAACCTAGTCAGCCTAGCCCTAAGCCCTGTAATGCAGGGGCATTTTCATACTGGGCTTGAGTGGGGTCGCTTGTGGGATGCAGGGGCACACTCGGGGTGAGTGACCCATGTGATTTGGGGCCCATGGGGGAGGTCTCATGTTCGAGACTCCTCACCAAGGGTGAGTAATGCGCATTTCATACCGGGCTCGAGTGGAGTAGCCCATGGGATGCGGGGACACACTCGGGGTGGGCGGCCCATATGATTTGGGGCCCATGAAGAGGGTTCGGTTGAGGTCTTAAACCCATGAGATGTGGGGCCTGGGGCTATGAGATAAAGGGATTAATTCGTTATACTCTAATAGTTCGAGCTTTTAGAGCAAGTGATTAATTGTCCTACATCAAATTGGTATCAGAGAGGGAGGTCTCGTGTTCGAGACTCCTCACTGGGGGTAATTAATGTAAGGCATTTTTACACTGGGCTCGAGTGAGATCGCCTGTGGGATGCAGGGGTATACTCGGGGTGGGTGACCCATGTGATTTAGGGCCCACGGGGGAGGTCTCATATTCAAGACTCCTCACCAGGGGTGATTAATGCACATTCACACCGGGCTCGAGTGAGGTAGCCTGTGGGATGCGGGGACACACTCGGAGTGGGCGGCCCATGTGATTTGGGGCCCATGAAGAGGGTTCGGCCAAGATCCTAAACCTATGAGATGTAGGGCCTGGGCTATGAGATAAAGGGATTAATTCGTTATACTCTAACAATTCGAGCTTTTAAAGCAAGTGGTTAATTGTCCTGTATCACCCTGATAACCTAAAACCCTAGAACCTTAAGTCAGCTCGGTGAGTCAACTCACTCAATCAACTCGCTGAGTTAACTCATCCGGTCAACCTACCCAATCCAACAACCCAATCAACTCACTTAGCTAAGCCCAAAAGTAAGCTCGAACTAAAGCCTAAAAGCAAGTCCAATTGAAGAAATAGGCAAAACCTCAAAGCAGCAACCTTCACAACAAAGCCTCCACACATTTTAAGGAGGTTGCCTACCAAAGCATGGAGTCCAACTGGGGACTGGTAGTGACTAGGTTGCTGCCAGCCACATGACACTCCCCCTCTTTAGGGTGGCATCTCTCAAGTATGTGGAATTTTTCTTTTTCAAACCCTAAGTGTACGGTTGAAGTGTATTTACTTCGATGCCCCATCTCCTTACCCAAAATTACTCTTTTACCACCTCATCCAACCTATGAAATGATGTTGCATGACGATCTCTAATCTTAACCCTTCAGCCACCTTTTGCCCCCTAAGATTACCAGGAATTACAAGAAAATCGGGTTTGAAGGCTATAAATAGCCCCTCCCCTTCTCATTTCAAGTACTCACTCACTCCCATCCAAGACATCCAAAATGGATTCATCACTCCCATTTCAATGCCTCTACATCCCTTGGGGTTTTAGCCACTTAGCCAGAGTCCAAGCCTCCTAAGCCACCTAAGTTCACATCTAAACCACTCGGTATAGCCTTGCGATACTACTGTTCATCCAACTGTTCAAGTGTCAATTAGTTTCATCAAACCAGAGCATTAGCATCGTACAACACGCAATCCCTTCTCAACCCCTTGCTCCACATATACATCACTATCAAATTGCATTTCATCATTTTCTCGCATCTAACTGGCGGGCGTATGCTCTGAGGCTTACTAATATAATCAGAGCAAGAGCAAGTCCACCAAAAACCTTAGCCAATTAGCCATCGTTTTGTCATATACATTGCATTCCATTGTTTTCTCATATCTAACTAGCGAGCATATGTTCTGCAGCTTGCCGATATAATTGAAGCAAGTCCACTAGAAACCTCAGCCAGTTAGCTATCGTTTTATCATAAGCATCAATACATCATCAAGCATACATATATACATACATTACATCCCACACTCAATCATTTTTTGCATGAAATAACTAATCTTATTCCTCAGAAATTAGTCAAAACTTGTGAAGTAAAGACGATACATCCGTACAGGTAGAGTGGGTCCCTAACACCTTCCCTATCTGTAACCGTGGTCCCCTACTCGAAATCTCTGAAACACCAACTCACAAGTCATCTTAAGGTTAAGGATCTTTGTGTTCTCAATCCTAAGTGTTTCTACATGGTTTACCCAAATGTAGGATCGTAATAATTAGTTAGTGACGAATCTAGTCAAATATAACACCATTTTACCCCCAAACGAAAGCCAATAGAAGAGAGAGTCAATTTCCCGTCCCCTAGGAATCCACCCTCCGGCATCCACAAAATAGCGACTCCGTTGGGGATGAACTGGTCATACTAGTCGCGACCCAATCTGAAAAACAAGATCTTATGGATTCCTAAGGAATACCAATTCACACATTTGCATTTGCATTAGCATTCATACTAAAAAGAAAAAAAATTCCTTCACGAGTTAAGCGTCCTCGAAAAAGTCTCCTTTATCACAACATAATCCGCAGTAAATCACAGATAACAATGGATCATCATGAGGAAGACATTCAACCCTTCCATCCTCTCGATCTCGCAGAAGCTCAGCCTACATAGCTATAGCAGGCAGAAGCCGTGCAAATGACCTACATCCAAGAATTGGCGCAAGGCATAAAATCAATGTAGGATGTGTTTTGGCAATTCATACAAGTGTAAGCCGCCGCCACTAACAACCAAGTTGGTCCAATTCAACAACAATAACAATTACATGAGCTCTTTCTAGCCTCAAGTTCAAATCAAGCTCAGCCGTTGGACTTCACGCTGGACCATTGACACTAGCTAGTGCGGCCCTCAACCCTGGGGCACTTCTTTCAATACCCTCCCACAGCTAGGAGTCAATCTCAAAACAATCTCGCAACTAGGATTCCCAATCAATTTTGGAACAGCCTCATAACTAAGGCTTCTAATTAGTTTCCAACACATCCCACAACTGGGATTTCCAATCAGTTTCAAACCGATCCTGCAAATAGGATCCCTTATCAATTTCAGGACAGCATTGCAATCGAGGCTTCTAATCAATTTTTAGTTCAATTTCAAATTGATCCTGCAAAAAGGAGCCCCAGTCAATTTCAAGATAGCTTTGTAGCAGAGTCTTCCAACCAATTTCTGGCACAGTTTCAAACTGATCCTCCTAACAAGGTCTCTAATCAATTTCTAGTTCAGATTCATACCGATCCTGTAAACAGGGTCTCCAGTCAATTTACAATTCAAAACAATCTTGTAAATAGGATCTCCAGTCAATTTCCAGTTCAATTTCAAACTGATCCGACAACAGGGTCTCTAGTCAATTCTCAGCACATCCCACAACAGGGATTTCAAATCAATTTTAAGTAGCGGCTTCCCCGACCAAAAGCCTTGGGACAACACTGGCGAATGCCCACAATGAGGGTCAGTGTTAAGCCCAATTCAACCAACAGAACGTGGCGAATACCCAACAAGGGGGTCACTTTCCATTATCCCAGCCTCTCCTAACCAGGAGTCCTTTTCAATTTTAATTTCTAGCAAACGAGAACACAGTTACATTTAAACAAGCTCCCCATCATAGGAGCTAAGGATCGAAGAAATTGATCACTATATCGAAGAAACAGAATAAGCCTTGCCATGAGAGACGTTGATCCCTTAAATGAGCCACATAAAAATAGAGGAGTTGTGAGAAAAACTCCAAACTATGCAAAATCAGATTCAGAGACAGCAAGGGACAAATATCCCCTCAACAAAGTTTAGGGATTTATGTCCCTTCCCAGATGCACAAGTACCTTAGAACTTCAAGGTACTTAAGTTCAAGAGATATGACGGCAGCGGATGTCCTACGACATATCTCAAAGCATTCTGCAGGGAACTAAATGCAGTGGCAGGGAAAGAAAGAGAGTTCATCCTTCTATTTTACAAATCTCTAAAGGGCGATACCTTGGACTGGTACACTTTCATGGATTGCCACCGGATCAAGACCTAGGAGCATCTCTCGCAAGCATTCATTGATAAATTTGCCTACAACCTCAACATGGCTCTCAGAAGAGCAGACTTGACAGCCTTGAGAGAGAGGCAATGAAAGATTATCTGCATATGTATGACGATGGCCGCTAGAATGCGCACCCTAATTAATGACAAAGAGAAAATCTCCATGATCGTACATTCAACTAATCCGAGCACCGCTGGATATTTGATCTCACATCCATATGCGAAATTCTCTTAACTCATCTATGCTAGAGAGCAAGTAGAAGCAGGAATATGCGCGGGGACGATCTCCCCATGGCTTCATCAGGCCGCTCCATTTAAACGAAATAAGGTCGGAGGAAGACCCATAGGAAATGGGAATGGGAATGGCAACAGTTCCACCCATTGCTCAGCTGAAGCAAACAACATCATTGTCATAGCTTAAGCCACCCAGCATGTCATCTGCCAATGAACTACAATGAGAACAAGTATTGCGCATTCCACCATGGGCGAGGTCACTCAACCAAGTGATGCTTCTCCCTTAAGCATGCAATCCAAGATCTCATCGACAATCAAAAGATCTCCATATCAACTCCTACGACTACTCCAATGTCTCCCACAAACATCCTTTAGAATCTTCTGCCACAACATCAAACAGAACCCAACTCATCAAGTGGTCTAGCCATCAACTTCGTTGGAAAAGAAGGCATCGATCGTTTCTTCACCCCTCTACGATCTATCCATGCCATATGAGGAGCCCACTCAAATGCACCACTAGTCTTGCAAGGGGCACCCCAGACCCCTCTCCCAGCAGCCGAGCCAGTAATCCTTCAAGGAAGGAACACTCCCTATTTCCCATCACAGTTTCCTACCAATAACCAGTCTAGGGATCAAGTAGTATTGGAATGCACACCCTTTAATTTTGAGCTAGTCGTCCTACAAGAGGCACCCCCAAGTTATGAGTTGGTAGTCGTCGAAGGAGCACCCTCAACATATGAGGCAGTTGTCTTACAAGGGGTAGCATGAGCAATCACCGACAAGCCTCTAAGTGCACCTTTTTGCATGTTGCATCAACTAGCACATGACAGGAGGACTCCCCGCCAACCACCGGTAATGGAGAGAAGACCCTTCTTCATCCCATGGTAGCCTTCGACCACGAGTGCAATCAAGTCACGACCTAACCCTCATATCAACTATGAGAACGGACCTCACGATATCCCATTTAGTGTAGGCAATAGAGTGGTCCCACGGGCAAGAGCTCCATATGAGGAAGAGATAGTGATCATCGTCACAGCACTAACACAACTACCAGCTTCTGAAGGAGCAGTGACACTTGAGGAAAAGGAGCCTCCATGCTACAAGGTGGTTCCTTGGCACTATCCGAAGTGTGACGAAGTTAAGATCTTGAACCTTAATGTACGTTGTGACAACAGAAACTCCAAAGGCACTCTAGGACTGTAATGTCCCAGAAAAATTCGTACAAAGACCCGAGTACCACCTCAGGCAGAAATCACTAAGGACCAAATCCTTTAGAAATTAGACGAAGATTAATTAAGTGCTTAACTAAATCACCTGTCGAATTAGCTTGGACAACTTTCAATATGAACTAGAAGACCCAAAATCAGTAGGATAGTTAACGCTACGTTACCTTGAAACCTAGGATCAATCTCTACATTCAGTTGCTCTCGAGAGCACGCCGAAACTCCGTATCGGACCTGGACCGCACGTCGAAAGTTCGATTAACGTGAAACCATACACTTATGACCGCCTTATTGGACTTGACAACCACCTCAGAAATTAAGTCCTAATTGTATCCAGAAATACACAACTTGAGCCCGGAGCGAAGTGTGTGAGAAACGCGAATATCTTTAGAAAATGAACTGAAACTTAAGTGAATTGAGTCGGTTCACTTGTAGGCCAAATCTAAGGATTCAGACCGTCAGAATCAGACCCAATTGCACTCTCGGATCAGGAAAAGTTTCCAACATATGTCAGTGTACTTGTGGCCCTGATCGAGTACTGGTGACCGTTGAACTGAAACTAGTCCGCCACGGTCGATCTGTAAATCCGATCGGACTGAAAACTTAATCTGGCCTACATCCATAGCTAGGGAGCTTAAGTCCGACCGCATTCAGCAAAGGGGCCTCCAAAAGTGCTCCATTGGATCGAAACAGACATTATTTGGTTGTAACCTAAGTATACCTTGGCCCTAGGGCCATTCCCATCGGTTCTGGGCTTATATAAGGGCCTTAAACCCTCTCTCTCCCTTGCCATACGAATTCCTAAACCCTAAAGAGAGGAAAGAGAAGAAAGAGAAGGAAAGAGAGAGAAAGTGTGAGAGAGAGTTGGAGTTACTCCTGGGATTCGATCCCTGCCACTCCACGTGCTTAACCACCACGTTTGTACTGCTATACCAGTGATTTTGATTCCATACTTGGGTAAGAAATCCTAACCCTAATTAGTTTTAAGGATTTGAGTAGAGTAAAGGATGAAATAGCTAACCTAATTCGTGCTGTAGGTTGTCCTTTTGCCGTAAACAAAGACATCGTGTTCAAACTGAGCTCGTTACGAGTCTACCAGTGAAAGGTGCAGACTATAAATGTTTAGGTTATGGTTTTCAAGGCTTTCAATGTCAGTTAATGATTTATGACTGAATTAATTGCTTAGATACGATGTCTTCCGTATATTACATATATATATATAACTATGTTGTTTTCAATGCATTCCAAGTGTTTGTTGAAATGTTTGAATGAATGTGGAATTATGATTTGTGCATGCTATGACTATTGATTTCAAATACATGATTGTTGTATACGTGGCATCTCCTTTGTGAAAGGATTTGCTATAATATGTGTTTTAACTAAGTTATTACTTGTATGTAATATGTGTAGTCTAAGTGTTTAATAAAATGCCTCAATGAGGAAATACTTGTTAAAATGCATGTAATGAGGGTGTTGAGATAGGATTCCCAATTCCTTTAACTATTGCTATAGTTTCCTTTATGTAACCTATATTGCTACAACGTGCTGTATGGTTGAAATGCCTATGTATGTTAACATGTACCCTATGTGTTTGTTGAAATGCTCATATGAGATTTGTATTTGATTTCAATTGCCACATGCTGTTTTGGCTTACTATATGTGAATGTTATTGTTTGGAATGTGAGTGGGACTACGACGTAGTCCAGGCAATCAGTAACAATTCCTGTTAGAGTAGTTAAGCTAGTCTCACTACAAGTGATACGTTCAGTGAATCTGAGTCGTATGATGATTGTCAACAGTGGTTAGCGCTCCATGTCGATTAATTCAGCATACGCTTGTACCAATCGAACTTGCCAACTAACCCGATTTGCATAATGCATGTTCACCATGTATGGACACTACTGCTTCAATCTAAAGTACCAAACTCACCAGTGAAAACCCCTTTAACCATGGTACCTCGATCCGCTAAGACTCATGAGCCGGGCATAGTGGTATGGGACACCGTGGTCGAGCGATCAGCCTACGCTGGGGTGACGAGCCTCCCCGTAGTGACCAGTGAGCAACTCAAACTCGCGAGCCGAATACGATGGTATGGGACACTATATTCGAGCTGTCAGCCTACCCTTGCGCAGCCTAGCTGTGGTCCCCAGTCGGATTGGTGACGAGCATTTGAAAATAGACTGCCAGTTGGTAGGGTGTGGGTGGTAGTGACCTCGAGTGTACTCTGAGACTGCGTTGAGTCGACGAGTCTTTCCATAGCAACCAGAGTACAAACTAGGCCTACACTGATCAGGTGACGAGCGCTTTGTAGTGACCTAGAACCACAACATCGTATGAAATTTGCTAGGACTGACGACCCTAGAATGGATCATTATTTAGAAATTGATATAAGGGAGGTACCTTAACTTCCCAATCCTGCCGTATGAATAAACCTAAGTAAGAACCTGGCTAATCACGTGCATACACCGCATTACGTGTGCGTTTGGCGTAGCAGGTCAAGCACTGAGGAAGGGTTGCATGCCACAATCGTGAGATGAAGTCATTGAGGGAGCGCAGGTGAGGGCATGCATCATTATTTCATATCATTCTTGCATTAATAAGAGTACTTAGGACTGATTGTTGTATTGCGTTATCATTACTACTTAACTGAATTGATAACATGTTAACCTTTGCTTTATTGTTCCACTGAGTTGATCACTTACTCTCACGTTACGGGACAGTGTTTTAAACACCCACCAAACCCTGTTTTAGTTTTAGATAATGGTGATGCGTATGAGATGGAGCTAGACTTTTATGATGATGAGGAGGGTTTCTCCTATATGTAGCTATCAGGCGGGTCTATGTAGACCATGTTCTGATCGACGGGGTTACAGGGATTCTGATTAGATGTCATTACACTTGTTATTTTGCACCTTTGGAACACCCATGTATCTTCATTTTGTTCATTTTTAGAGTATACATGTATATATTTAACCTGGAATCATTTTCACACTCTAGAGACTTACAACAGTTTAGATATTTTATATATTTATCAGAGTCTTTCGCTTGCAAAAGTTAACTGTCTCTGGAGTAAAATATGTTGTTTTGGTATAATCTCACTCATGTTTAATGCACTAATATGAACAACATTCAATCATCATTATCTATGTTGCATAAGTGATGTATTGGAACTCGGAAGCAGAGCTTCTGTTTGACCCTCGATTTTCAGGGTGTTACAAGATGGTGTAACACCCTGAAAATCAGGGGTCGAGTAGAAGCTCAGCTCCCGAGTTCCAACGCATCACTTATGCAATATAGATAATGATGATTGAATGTTGTTCATATTAGTGCATTAAACATGAGTGGGATTATACCAAAACAGCATATCATACTCCAAAGACAGTTAACTTTCGCAAGCGGAAGACTGTGATAAATATATAAAATATATAAACTGTTGTAAGTCTCCAGAGTGTGAACATGATTCCAGGTTAAATATATATAGTATACTCCAAAAATGAACAAAATGAAGATACATGGGTGTTCCAAAGGTACAAAATAACAAGTATAATGGCATCTAATCAGCATCCCTGTAACCCCGTCGATCAGAACATGGTCTACATAGACCCGCCTAATAGCTACATACAGGAGAAACCCTCCTCATCATCATAAAAGTCCGGCTCCGCTTCATATGCATCACCATCATCTGAAACTAAAACAGGGTCTGGTGGGTGCTTAAAACACCGTCCCGTAATGTGGGAGTGAGTGATCAACTTAGTCAAACAATAAAGCAAAAGTTAACATGTTATCAATTTAGTCAAACAGTAATGATAACACAATACAACAATCAGGTCCGAAGTACTCTTATGAATGCAAGAATGATATGAAATAATGATGCATGCCCTCGCCTGCGCTCCCTTAGCGACTTCGTCTCATGATCACGACATGCAACCCTTCCTCAGTGCTCGACCTGCTACGCCAAACGCACATATAATGCGATGCATGCACGTGATTAGTCAGGTTCTTACTTAGGTTTATTCATACAGCAGGATTGGAAAGCTAAGGTACCTCCCTTATATCAATTTTCAAACAATGATCCATTCTAGGGTCGTCAGTCCTAGCAAATCTCATACGATGTTGCGGTTCTAGGTCACTACAAAGGGCTCGTCACCTGATCAGTGTAGGCCTAGTTTGTACTCTGGTTGCTACGGAAAGACTCGTCGCCACAACACAGTCTCAGAGTACAATCGAGGTCACTACCACCCACACCCTACCAACTGACAGTCTATTTTCGAAGGCTCATCACCAACCCGACTGGGGACCATAGCCAAGCTACGCAAGGGTAGGCCAACAACTCGAATACAGTGTCCCATACAGGGTAGGCCATAAAAACATGTGGCAACTGAAATCAAATACAAATCTCATATAAGCATTTCAACAAACACATAGGGTACATGTTAGCATACATAGGCATTTCAACCATACAGCACGTTGTAGCGATATAGGTTACATAAAGGAAACTATAGCCATAGTTAAAGGAATTGAGAATCCTATCTCAACACCCTCATTACATGCATTTTAACAAGTATTTCCTCATTGAGGCATTTTATCAAACACTTAGACTACACATATTACATACAGGTAATAAATGAGTTAAAACACATATTATAGCAAATCCTTTCACAAAGGAGATGCCACGTATACAACAATTATGTATTTGCAATCAATAGTCATGACATGCACAAATCATAATTCCACATTCATTCAAACATTTCAACAAACACTTGGAATGCATTGAAAACAACATAGTTTTACATATATATGTAATATACGGAAGACATCGTATCTAAGCAATCAATTCAGTCATAAATCATTAACTAACATTGAAAGCCTTGAAAACCATAACCTAAACATTTATAGTCCGCACCTTTCACCGGTAGACTTGTAACGAACTCAGTTTGAACACGATGTCTTTGTTTACGGCAAAAGGACAACCTATAGCACGAAATAGGTTAGCTATTTCATCCTTTACTCTACTTAAATCCCTAAAACCAATTAGGGTTAGGATTTCTTACCCAAGTATGGAACTGGAATCGCTGGTATAGCGATACAAACATGGTGGTTAAGCACGTGGAGCGGCAGGGATCGAATCCCAGGAGTAACTCCAACTCTCTCTCACACATTCTCTCTCTTTCCTTCTCTTTCCTCTCTTTAGGGTTTAGGAATTCGTATGGCAAGGGAGAGAGAGGGTTTAAGGCCCTTATATAAGCCCAGAACTGATGGGAATGGCCCCAGGGCCAAGGTATACTTAGGTTACAGCCAAATAATGTATGTTCTGATCCAACGGAGCACTTCTGGAGGCCCCTTTGCTAAATGTGGTTGGACTTAAACTCCCTAGCTATGGATCTAGGTCAGGCTAAGTTTTCAGTCCGATCGGATTTACAGATCGACCGTGGCGGATTAGTTTCAGTTCAATGGTCACCAGTACTCGATCAGGGCCACAAGTATACTGACATGTGTTGGAAATTTTTCCTGATCCGAGGGTATAATTGGGTCAAATTCTGACTGTCTGAATTCTTAGATTTAGCCTACAAGTGAACCGACTCAATTTACTTAAGTTTCAGTTCGTTTTCTAAAGATATTCGCGTTTCTCACACACTTCGCTCCGAGCTCAAGTTGTGCATTTCTGGATACAATTAGGACTTGATTTCCGAGGTGGTTGTCAAGTCCAGGAAGGTGGTCATAAGCATATGATTTTGCATTAATTAGACTTTCGACGTGCGGTCCAGGTCCGATACGGAGTTTCAGCATGCTCCCGAGAGCAACCGAATTTATAAATTGATCCTAGGTTTCAGGGTAACGTAGCGTCAGCGATCCTACTGATTTTGGGTCTTACAATTCGTATTAAAAGTTTTCCAAGCTAATTCGACAGGTGATTTAGTTAAGCACTTAATTAATTTTCGTCTAATTTCTAAAGGATTTGGTCCTTAGTGATTTCTGCCTGAGGTAGTTCTCGGGTCTTTGTACGGATTTTTCTGGGACGTTACAATCTACCCCCCTTAAAGAATAATTTCATCCCCGAAATTGCTTAAGGGTAATACGTAAAGGTTTTATTATTTCATTTTGCTTAGTCTTGTTGGTTTTAGGTTTATACACGTGTTAGGGTATATAATAACTACATCAATATAGCTCATATTGATCTACCCCCCTTAAAATTTTCTACCTTTAAGGTTTGGAAATAAATGTCCAAATCATTATTATTGTGCTAAGTGTTTGATGATAAAGTTTACCTAAGGGTGGTATAATCTACTCTTTATGATTGGTATAATACGGAATGACAGTTGTGGTAGGCTCAAACCCGATACGTCGATTGCCCTTCTGACCAGGGCAGACAACTTGTTGTATCCCTTCCTAATCCTGATGGATCCTGGTCTTCTGCTCGGTCAAAGCAGTGAGTCCTTTGGTAATCACCCAGGATTGAGAATTGAGTTAAGCCGTGAATGCCTCGTAGGGATATGATTCTGAAATTCCAAAACCTAATAATCCTAATTAGTTGAGGAGTATTATAATTCATTAGGAGATTCAAGCCTCATGTTTATACTGTTGTCAGTCAGGTCTTGTTCAACGAGAGCTCTTGTTTAACTTATGTTTAACTTGGTGGATAATAAGTTCTTCCATGGGGCTCATAGTCAAAAGACTGTACTAGAAGGGTTTTCAATCTCCTAAAACTATGTGTAAGTCACCATTTCGATCATACGGTTAAGGGGTTATGGGCAGATTGCACTTCAATTTCATTAACTTCGAAAGGGAAGGAAGAGTCAAGAGTTCTAAAATATTTTAAAAGTTTGGAATGTTAGCGACATAAGGCCGCGGAAAGAAAAGAAGAGGGACATCCCCTCGACGCGATGTGAATCTTAAGTTCTCAAGGGAATAAGAAACTTATAATATTCCTAGTATGATTACAAATAATTTCTAGTATGAATACAAATAATTCCTTAATAGACACCAAATACTAAACTTTAATATGAAAAGATATGACCAGTCTATTGGTAACTCGAAGTTGTAGAAATTTTTCGTTTCAACCCTTCTATTATTTATAACATATTTATCACCTCTAGTTACCATATTATTTTTATAATGTGTATAGTACTCCATTGTTAGGCCTATTCTTTCATATGACTTGGTTTAATAAACCCAGTGTCTACCAATAGGAATACAGGTGTACCTTGAATGTGGGCAATGACTTCAAAGGCCAAAGGCGTTGTAGTTGCTGACTCAGGTGTTTCAGCTGCAAGTGCATGCACAGGGGCTTGTTGAGGATGATTTGGTTGCACTCCATAGGTCGTTGAGGTGGCCTATTCTGAGGTACAGGCAATCGGTAATAGGGTTGCATTAGTGGTGCAGATCGTAGGGATGGAGTCGTTATACCACGTGATGGCTAATGGTCGATCTTTTGAGGTGGCGTGACATTGTTATCTTTCATCTTGGTGAAACAGAAGGGGTCAGTGTGTCCGCCTTTGCCGCAATATGAACACCAACGTTTTGCTCGCCTTTGCTGGGTCTGTGAAGCCACGAGCTTGGGAGGTAAGTCTACATGTGGCCTCTTACCTAAGACTGGCCGGTGTTGTGATTCGAGCTGAGGCCTCGGGCCCATTGGTATACATGTCTGAGAAACTCTGTCTCCATCTTGTTCGGCTCGTAGAGACACGTTGACTAGCTCGGCGTAATTGGGAATGCTAGCGCAGCACGTCTTAGTGAGGATATCGGGCCGCAACCCATCTGAAAAATGCCACATTTTCATCAGTTCATCTACTAGTATCAAAGGAGCATATCTGGCTAACTTCGTGAATTTGTTCTCATATTTTGAGACGGTCATCCTTCCCTGTTGGAGGCGAAGGAACTCACCCTCCTTTTCATCACGGTAAGTGAGGGGGAAGTACTTCCCATGGAAGCGTATCTCAAATGCATCCCAGGTCCACATGTGTCCTGTGGGAGCTGTTCGTAGGATGTTGTTCCACCATAACCTAGCCTCCTTCTTGAACATATAGGTGGCTAGTTCAACTTATTCTACCTCAGTGCAGTGTAGCAGCTTCAGCATCTTAAAGATGTGATCTAGCAAGCAATCAGCCTCCTCGGGTCTATGAGTACCCGAAAAAGTGGGAGGACGAAAACGCTGAAAATGCTGAAAAAGTCCTCTGGTATTCATGTTCTAGCAGGGTGCATAGGTGGTGCAGGCGTAACCACACTCACATTCTGGGCAAGGGCCCCTGCTATGGCGACCAAAAACTGTTGTTGCTATTGTTGCTACTGTTGTTATTGTTGCTGCATCAAGAGCATCATCTGCTCCAACCTATCAGTAGGAGGAGCCGACTGAGGCATGTGTGGCGTTGAAGTAGACGCACGGTTCTGCTCAGGAACCGTTGGTGCAGCAGGTGTCGGCCCATTAGTGGGGCCAGTGGCCGGTTGTGAATCCGGCATCATCTCAAAGTCCGGGACCAAGCTAGGGTCTTTATGGCTATTGCTCAGGGAAGGAACCCCGTCAGAAGATCCGCCAAGTGCGAAACGTGTCATATTTCGTGTGGTTGAGGCGACATCCCCTATATACAACATAGGGTGCAACACGCGTAAGATTAAGATAATATGAACCACATTTCCAGACATACACATCCCACGCCAAAAGGAACGACATGCATTTCATTTGATCAACATTGTCATAATACATGAGATTGAATCTTCGATGGATCATGATAGAAGATGCATGTGAGCTAAACAAGTACAAGTTGCACACTAACTACTCCAACATAAGACTAAGCCTATCAAGGCCTTTATGTAGAACACCAACTACTCCAACATAACAGCGCGTGCGGGCTGTACTATTTGTAGCAGGACGACTGTAGGCAGGCATAGCTTGTCTTCATGCTCCGCACTGTATAGGAAGTTGTAACGCCCAGGGAATGTGGAAAGGGGAAAGATAGCAGTCACCAGCTCGAAAGAGCCATGAAAGCCAGAAAAGTTTGGAAATAGGGAATATGGGGAGTTGTAGGTGGGTTTTTGAGAAAGATGGTGGAGATGGATATGTAGTGAAGAAGAAGAAGATGATATGAGAATGGAGGGGGAAATTTGAGAGAGAAAAAATGAGACTTTTAGGGGTTTAGAGAGCTTGGAGGGGTGTGTTGATTTGACCCAATGTTCAATCCGATGAGTTGTTCTTGGAGTGTGACTAGTTTCGAATCAAAGTAAGCTTCCTAAGAGTTACTAAAGGAGCCTATAAGTATTAAGGGGATTCAACGAAAGAATGAGATCTCACTCCAACCTAATCAAGCCGACTAACTAAGTCTATTATTCAATTATCTTAGCATAATCAGTCTTTTACATTCCTTAGTATAACCAATAACCTAGTCTTAATTTAGGAGTAGCATTAATCCAATAGTTGTAATCCAACGTCTACACTCATACACTAGTTGATTTCGTACCATTTCTAATACAGGAAATTATTTTATTGCTCAGGGTCAAAAGTTGTCTGATTGAAATTGAGTTGTCCGAACTTGAATTTAACTATACTCGAGTACTTCACATATGCCCATCCCAGCTAGAGAGGTCCTAGGATTCACGTTATTAATTTATTAGGTTTCTTAACTGTCAGATTTTATATAATTCTCATTCCCAAGGTCCTAGGGTAGTTCTATACCCTTTTCTGCCACTTTTAGTTAGTATATTATTTTAATCATTTTTTTAATAATTCATCATCAAGTCTAATTCATCTCCATCAAATTTCATTTGATTTCGTGTTGTAGAAAAATTTTAAAAATTTTAGAAGCAGCAGCTATCCAAACTAATGATTTTCGTATAGTTGTCACAACGACCTATTTTTAACTATATTAAAATTTTTAATATATTTTTCAATTATTTTTATATGATATTATACTTATAGAGCTTTAATTTGACTTTTGAATCACCTAAATCAAAGTTACAACGAAGAAGATATGATTTTCCGAAGTCGGATAAACAGTGCAGAAAACGGGCCGCCCGGCCTGCTGGACGGCAAGGCCTCGCTGATCCGGCGAGGCCCACGCTGGTCCCTGGACCCCAGGGCAATGGCATCCCTCCCCTAGGGTGCCAAAAATGTATGGGACCCACCTCGGGTCCCCCCAATTTGTATCGTTTGGCCCCCCGAGTCCGTTTGATGTATTTTCGGGTCCCCTTTGCAAACTGGAATGAGTTGTTTGATATACAATATATGATTTTGGGGTAGGAGAAGCTAATCTATCCAAATAACCTATGAATTTTGTGATATTACAAAATTTTATGGGTCACCACCCTAATTTATTTATTTCTTTACTATTTATAGTAAATTTTTGTTTAAGCATTGTTCTTCATCACTTAAACTTTAGGATTCATATCTAATATGTGGACTTAGAAAATTTTGAAGAATAAGGCGGTGAAAGGTGAGATTTTGAAAGGAAATGGGTTAAAAGGGGATTTTGGACTTTAGGATTGAGTTTTAAAAAGTCAGTAAGTTGTTATGGTCGACCCATTGCCTAAAGACATCTATTTCCAAGTTTGGAAGTCATCAATTAACGACTCAAACTCATCGACTAACGGCCTAGAGGTGACTTAGGTTGATTGATGTGATCGAAGATACGTCCTAGACTAAATGATAGTATTCAATCTCTCCTGTCGGCGAAACTTAAGATTCTAATGTGGTTTCTAAATTTCATCGCCCCCTTCCTAAATCAAAGTGCATCGTGTTACCATAACTTAGGTCTAGTTTAATCCAAATCATGCTCTAATACCATCTTATAACACCCTAAAAATCAAGGGTCGAGCAGAAGCTCAGCTCCTGAGTTCCAACGCATCACCTATGTAACATAGATAATGATGATTGAATGTTGTTCATATTAGTGCATTAAACATGAGTGGGATTATACCAAAACAGCATATCATACTCTAGATACAGTTAACTTTCGCAAGCGGAAGATTGTGATAAATATATAAAATATATAAACCGTTGTAAGTCTCCAGAGTGTGAACATGATTTCAGGTTAAATATATACATGTATACTCAAAAATGAATAAAATGAAGATACATGGGTATTCCAAAGGTGCAAAATAACAAGTATAATGGCATCTAATCAGCATCCCTGTAACCCCGTCGATCAGAACATGGTCTACATAGATCTGCCTGATAGCTGCATATAGGAGAAACCCTCCTCATCATCATAAAAGTCCGGCTCCGCCTCATACGCAGCGCTATCATCTGAAACTAAAACAGGGTCTGGTAGGTGTTTAAAACACCGTCCCGTAACGTGGGAGTGAGTGATCAACTCAGTCGAACAATAAAGCAAAGGTTAACATGTGTTATCAATTCAGTCAAGCAGTAATGATAACGCAATACAACAATCAGGTCCTAAATACTCTTATTAATGTAAGAATAATATGAAATAATGATGCATGCCCTTGCCTGCGCTCCCTCTGCAACTTCATCTCACCATCGCGGCATGCAACCCTTCCTCAGTGCTTGAGCTACTACGCCAAACGCACACGTAATGCGGTGTATGCACGTGATTAGCCAGGTTCTTACTTAGGTTTATTCATACAGCAGGATTGGGAAGCTAAGGTACCTCCCTTATATCAATTCCCAAACAATGATCCATTCTAGGGTCGTCAGTCCTAACAAATCTCATACGATGTTGCAGTTCTAAGTCATTACAAAAGGCTTGTCACCTGATCAGTGTAGGCCTAGTTTGTACTCTGGTTATTACGAAAAGACTCGTCGCCTCAACACAGTCTCAGAGTACAATCGAGGTCACTACCACCCACACCCTACCAACTGATAGTCTATTTACGAAGGCTTGTTACCAACCCGACTGGGGACCATAGCCAAGCTGTGCAAGGGTAGGCCAACAACTCGAATACAGTGTCCCATACCACTG
The DNA here is from genome assembly GCF_029962835.1 of Magnolia sinica. Taxonomy (NCBI): domain Eukaryota; kingdom Viridiplantae; phylum Streptophyta; class Magnoliopsida; order Magnoliales; family Magnoliaceae; genus Magnolia; species Magnolia sinica. Next base: position 85,971,976 of record NC_080575.1, on the reverse strand, counting down.
TATTCGGCTCGCGAGTTTGGGTTGCTTACTGGTCACTACGGGGAGGCTCGTCACCCCAGCGTAGGCCGACAGATCGACCACGGTGTCTCATACCACCATGTCTGGCTCATGAGTCTTAGCGGATCGAGGTACCATGGTTAAAGGGGTTTTCATTGGTGAGTTTGGTACCTTAAATTCAAGCAGTAGCGTCCATACATGGTGAACATGCATTAGGCAAATCGGGTTACTTGGCAAGTTCGATTAGTACAAGCGTACGCTGAATTAATCAACATGGAGCACTAACCACTGTTGACAATCATCGTACGACTCGGATTCACCGAACGTATCACTTGTAGTGAGACTAGCTCAGCTACTCCAACAGGAATTATTACCGATTGCCTGGACTACGTCGTCGTCCCGCTCACGTTCCAAACAATAACATTCACATATAGTAAGCCAAAACAACATGTGGCAACTGAAATCAAATACAAATCTCATATAAGCATTTCAACAAACACATAGGGTACATGTTAGCATACATAGGCATTTCAACCATGCAGCACATTGCAGCGATATAGGTTACATAAAGGAAACTATAGCCATAGTTAAAGGAATTGAGAATCGTATCTTAACAACCTCATTACATGCATTTTAACAAGTAATTCCTCATTGAGGCATTTTATCAAACACTTAGACTACACATATTACATACAGGTAATAACTTAGTTAAAACATATATTATATAGCAAATCCTTTCATAAAGAAGATGCCACGTATATAACAATCATGTATTTGAAATCAATAGTCATGGCATACACAAATCATAATTCCACATTCATTCAAACATTTCAACAAACACTTGGAATGCATTGAAAACAACATAGTTTTACATATATATGTAATATATGGAAGACATCGTATCTAAGCAATCAATTCAGTCATAAATCATTAACTGACATTGAAAGCCTTGCAAACCATAACCTAAACATTTATAGTCCGCGCCTTTCACCGGTAGACTCGTAACGAGCTCAGTTTGAACACGATGTCTTTGTTTACGGCAAAAGGACAACCTACAGCACGAAATAGGTTAGCTATTTCATCCTTTACTCTACTCAAATCCTTAAAACCAATTAGGTTAGGATTTCTTACCCAAGTATGGAACTGGAATCGCTGGTATAGCGATACAAACGTGGTGGTTAAGCATGTGGAGCGGCAGGGATCGAATCCCAGGAGTAACTCTAACTCTCTCTCACACACTTTCTCTCTTTCCTTCTCTTTCTTCTCTTTCCTCTCTTTAGGGTTTAGGAATTCGTATGGCAAGGGAGAGAGAGGGTTTAAGGCCCTTATATAAGCCCAGAACTGATGGGAATGGCCCCAGGGCTAAGGTATACTTAGGTTACAGCCAAATAATGTCTGTTCCGATCCAACGGAGCACTTCCAAAGGCCCCTTTACTGAATGCGGTCTGACTTAAGCTCCCTGACTATGGATCTAGGCCAGGCTAAGTTTTCGGTCTGATCGGATTTACAGATCGACCGTGACGGACTAGTTTCAGTTCAACAGTCACCAGTACTCGATCAGGGCCATAAGTACACTGACATGTGTTAGAAATTTTTTCTGATCCGAGGGTGTAATTGGGTCAGATTCTGACAGTTTGAATCCTTAGATTTATCTTGCAAGTGAACCGACTCAATTCACTTAAGTTTCAGTTCATTTTCTAAAGATATTCGCGTTTCTCACACACTTCACTCCAGGCTCAGTTGTGCATTTCTGGATACAATTAGGACTTGATTTCCAAGGTGGTTGTCAAGTCCAGTAAGGCAGTCATAAGCGTATGGTTTCACGTTAATCGAACTTTCGACGTGTGGTCCAGGTCCGATACGGAGTTTCGACGTGCTCCCGAGAGCAACCGAATTTAGAGATTGATCCTAGGTTTTAGTGTAACGTAGCATCAGTGATCCTACTAATTTTGGGTCTTGCAGTTCGTATTGAAAGTTCTCCAAACTAATTCGACAGGTGACTTAGTTAAGCACTTAATTAATCTTCATCTAAGTTATAAATGATTTGGTCCTTAGTGATTTCTGCCTGAGGTGGTACTCGGGTCATTGTACGGATTTTTCTGGGACGTTACAAGGACGAGAAACAATGTATGATGTAGCAACATAGCTTAAGACAATCCCTGCACAATATCTATATGGGAACTACTATGCACATCATAGATGCACTAGGAGTTGTTTTCCAAAACATTGAGTGATGCTCATATCACCTCGGACACTCCGCTAGAGATGATTACACTGATGATTGGGCAACTCTTTGCACCCAAAGCCATCACTTTCACAAACAATGACCTTTCTTCCAATGGATGAAATCATGAAAGGTCTCTCAATATCGCCCTGCAATACGAGACCTATGAGTTCCGTTAGTTCACATTGACAACGGCTCAAGCCTAAATGTATGCTCACTCAAGACGGCAATCCACCTTGGAATCGAACTGTCGTCCTTCCAGCCAAGTGACATGAGTGTTAGAGTCGTCGACAACTCTCATCGAATAGTGGAAGGAGAAATAGACATCAAGGTACAGATCGACCCATATATCTTAGTTATCACTTTCCAAGTCTTGGATATATCTGCATCCTTCAATATGCTACTAGAAAGGCCATGGCTTCACAAAGTCGAAGTTGTCCCTTCCATCCTACATCAACGAGTAAAATATATCCTCGACAACAAGGTAATTTCTGTGCTAGCTGAATTTTAATTGATCATTCCAAGCGACTATGGTACATAAGAACCAAATGTCCGGATCATCGACATCCAGCATTTAGAGGAAGACATTCCTTACTACAATTTCAAGATTGAGATTGTGAATACAATTGTCAATCCATCATTGATGAGCATTGAGTATATCTTCTCACTAGCATAATGATAAAGCCTCACGTATCATGCTAAGAATCACTTCAAAATAAGGGCGGTAAAGACAACCTACAACAAGAGGAAGTGAGGCATGGGATATAAGCTTGCTCCCAAAGAGAAATAGAGGAAAAGGGAGTTTCAATGCAAACCAATCAACTTCATCAAACATGGAGCTTCTTTTAAGGAGGAATTATCATAAGGATTAGCCACACCACATGAAGGTCTCCCTTTATGCCTGAATGAGGCTCTATGGCCTCATTTCAGGTGGGAAACAATCCTAAGGCCATGTAATGTCCTAGATTTCCGCTATTTTGGATTTTTAAAAAGCCTTAAAAAAAATTATAATTAGTTTATGTTGTCACTTACTGACCCTTAATGCTCGAGGTAAGCCTATACGCAGGTGGTACCATTAAACAACCACACGGATCTAATTAATCAACCATAGGCTACTAACAAATTCACCCGATCACTTAAACCTCGAGTCTAGCTTCGTGATTTGTTCATCTAGGACCCAAATCTATCCGACCTATCACTGACTAATCAAGACAATTGCAACTAAATAAAGACATACCAAAAGCTAAGACAACTAGGGGTCAAATCAAACTAAACTGACCTAGTTACTCCTTTAGACTAAGAACCAACTGTTTAGGGTGATTAGGATAGGATTGCCAGTTTTGCTAGTTGCAAATAGGCCACACTATGAGCCTAGCTAATCCAAACTCTAATCATCATGCATAAGAAATCTCGCTACCCAATTCATTCTAGACATGCCCTAGTTATTTGAATTAGCTTTAAAACACTTGTTAGTGGGCCACTAAATCGGAGACTGTAGAAAGATGTTCAACTTGGCGGGCTTGATGTCCATCGTGGGACTCGAGACAAGATCGCATCTCGAATTGCTCAACTTGGACTCGCAAGGCTAGTGCATGAGATGTGTAAATATTTTCAGAATTAATGAAGAACTTAAGTTAGTTGTGTGTATCCGATCCTTACCAAAGTTGTAGCTTTCCAACCATTAGATCATGATTAAATTTAGGGCACCAACCTAAATTAGTACCCTACTTATATCCGTATAACCGAGGCCCTGTTTGACCATCAGTGGTCGTCGAACTGACTTCTAATCATACCGGTCGATTGGTGCATCCAAATGGAGAGCCAATCATATTCATACGATATCATCACTAGAGACTGAAAAGGCTAAGATATGTCTTAGAGGGGGGGTGAATAGAACTATGGCAAATTAAATCTTTAACAGCGGAATTTAAATGAATAAAGGAAAGATAGCACTTTAAACAAATCACAGTATGGAAATGTAAAGCAACCTTAAAATTCAAGTCTTAAGAGGTTGTTACAAATGTTATTCTAAGAACAACTTTGCACCATAAAAACCAAGGGTTTATGGCAGGACAACGTTACTAGAATGGTTTAAGTATCAATATCTCAAACTGAAGAGGAATAAAAAGTAAATAGCAAGAATGGAAGTCTAAACTATTACAACATTCCCCACAATGCTTAAAATGAAAGAGTACAACATTCACATCCACACAAATATCTCACAAACTTTGAATGATAAAAGATATAGCAAATAAATAAACATTCAAATCACAAGACACAAAGAATTATAGTGATTCGCCTCTATGGTCACCAACTGTTAAACAACAGCCACACATCTTGTTACTCCACTCCTAATATCCTTACACAAGGGATATTAGCATTCACTATGAAAATAGGTTTTTCTCAAGTTCACCTAAAACCCTGACAATTATGTCTTTCTAATGGGCTTACACAATTCAAAAAACCCTACACTCTGAGTTTTCTGGCTCTCCTCAGATAACTGACACTTAGAGATTTTTCTGGCTTAATCTCAAAGAAACCAAAAACATAGAAGATTTACACAAATGTAAAATACCTGGATTTCTCCTTTTGTAGCAGCCTGGAAGAACCAAATCAAAGTAGAAGTTCGAATAGAGAAGTTCAATGTCCAATACTCACTTTAAAATGGTTCGAAGTTCTAATTGATTTTAAATTAAATCAAGTTGGGCTAGCTATATTTGATTTTGATTCCAAGAAGTGGAATATCACAATTCCTCTTTCAAATCAGATTGGAATGCAGAAACAAAATCAAATATAAAAAGCTAACAAAAGAGTGTTAAATATTCACAATGTAACTTAAAAAGAACACAAACTTATCTCTCAGAGTGATGCCTTGATTTTACTTTAATTAGATATAAAACTCTAAAATTCGTGCTCTATTTATAGTTGCAGAAATCGCATCTTCGACTAGTCCTGTGGACACTACGACTAGTCGTAGTACCAACAACATTTTGAAATTCTGAGCACAATCGGATAATACTTTTATTTGATCATGCTTAGCCTTTTATCAAATGCATATTTATCTTGTCCTTAGTCTCCGCACATTCTTCAGTAATGAGGTAGCCATCACATGAACTGCACTGTTCACACGCCCTTTCAAGAATTTGTTCATCAATCAATTGTCCTTCATATATTCAGTAAATGCTGGTCTTGGAATTTCTTGGACTAGTCGAGCCAGTTCTAGGACTAGTCGAACCGAGTGTAGAACTAGTCTAAGAATAGACCAAAACACATAAAATAAGCAATTGACTTATGTATCCGAAATGACCTACCTTAAGGTCAATCTAAGGTCATTCATACCTAAGATATGAAGTATGAACATTGAATATTCTTTTCTTCAGATGATGAATGATCTTTGAAGATCATGAAGCTTTAGATCTCGATGCTTGATGAAGCTTGAAAGCTTAAACTTCGAGTTATACTTTAGAGATCTTTGGAAGCTTGAACTTGTAATTCTTGAAGTAGATCATTGTACTTGACTTGAAGCATTGTCCTTGAGCATGAGATGCATTGCCTTGAACATATATAACAACATGCTACACAAGACACAGATTGAAGTTTTGGCACTACAAAATTTGACAATCAAAGGAGCATGAAACCATAGCACTTATAGGGACAACTATCAAATGGTGAATATCGATCCCCACACCCTATAGTGGGCCCCAAAGATTAGAAACACCCTCCTATAGAGCTAGTATAATAAAAACCTAGCCTTTAAGGTCATTTGCACCACTTCTGGCACTATTAAGGCCCTCATTTGGGCACGCCCTCTTCCCATACGAATTTGTGTCCTAAGATTGGGAAAGAAAGAAAGAGATAAAGAGAAGAGGAAGAAGAGAGAAAGATAATGTATGTGAGGGTTGTGCACCCTTTGCCCTTTTCCCCTTCAACCAAAGCCCCGACACTCTTGGATTCTTCGTCGAATTCCTTACATTGGCAATCGGAGGTAAGATTTAGATCTCACTTTACAATCTAGATCTTCCTACATTCCATTTCATGAATCTCATAATAACCTTAATATTTCTATAGGAATCGATGATTTTCCCTAAAACCCTAACCCTAGTGCATTTAAATCGCATAATCCTCTCTTAAGGTACGAACCTTTCTTATGAGTTTCATTTTATCAACTCTTAATAGTGATCGATAATAAATTTGGTTGTTTATAATATCCATATGCTAATTATGCTTGAATTGCTTTATTGTTGTAACTCTAATGTTACGTATTGTTGGTTGTTAACATGTTCAATGAAATGCCTGAGCAATATGAAATTTTTATTGTTAGGACTTTTTATGTTATCTAATAAGTGTTATATCGTGTTATTGATATATGTAGTTTTGTGTCGATATTCATTCATTGGTGCCGATTCACACATTTGTTTAATTGATACACCACATTATAGTATTAAGTGGTTGCGCAATTTGTTTATGTATTTGATAATATGATTTGTAGTTGTGTGGATCGAGTTATGCAAAAGGTTAAGTGGATGACCCACTTTTGGTAGGCTATCCTAGACTTTTATTGTCGATCAAGGTTGAAAACGAATAATTTGAGCTACACGAGATGCTTCACACCTAATGTTGGTTTTACCCAGGGTCTCCCATTGTCGATTGCATTAGTCTAATGTAGGTATTAATCATTCTTGTGCTTAGTGATTGTATAACATTTGATAGAATCTAGGATACCATTATTATCGTCTGCTCATAACTATTAGTGTGTTATGATCCCACAAAGACTTGTGAGTCGGGCATGGTAGTATGGGACATCGTGTCCGAGCAATCGGCCTACACTAGAGTGATGTGCCTGCCACATACGCAAAACATTGGGTGACAAGCCCACCATGTTGGTAAAACGTTGAGTGACAAGCCTCCGGTAGTAACCACCGAGCATCGATAAATGGCACGATCCTACCATATTGTTAATGGTTTGGATGGTGTGCCTTCTCTATAATTGGGGTTTGGGTGACGACCTTTACCCTAGTTGTGATTGTCCTTGGGCAATAAGCCATAATATTAACCGCATTGAGTTGTATAGACTATTGGGTGATGAACTAAATTTGGATTAAGGGACACTACTGAGGGGCCACTACGTGCTGCCACAAGTTATGTAAATTCGTTTAGCGACAATTGATAAAATGGAGGTATCCTAGCTTTGCTAACCTACTATTTGAATAGAAAATAATAACTACTTAGCTAATCATGCATATCATTACATTATTGGGTTGTGTTGTGGGCCCACCATTGCACATATGTTCATGTCCTCACTAGCAATAATGTTTATGTGGTTCTATATTAGTATCATTGATCCTAGGCATGCATCATGTTAAGCATTGTTGGGTTATGTTGTGAGCTAACCATTGCACATATCATCATGTCATCCATGCATTTAAATAATTAACTTAGCAATTGTTTGTTTTGTAATGCTATCATTTCCAATGCTTAATTATGTTGATAACATGTGTAACTTAGAAAATGGAACCACTGAGTTAGCAACTCACTCCCACCTAGGATGATATTTTAAAACATTAACCAAACAATATTATTGATGCAGGTACCACTAAGACCAATACATTAGATGAGACATAGTAGACCCCGTTGATGACGCCCCATACTTTCAGTTGACGAATGAGCAGGCTTGGGTGGAGTGCCTTGTCTTTCTTCTTTCTACATTTTGAGGATTTGTATATTTGAAGCCCCCAGCTAGATGGACTCCATTACTTGTCTTGTAGAATACTTATTATGGCTTGTATAGTCCCCATTTGGACAAACACCACTATTGAGATGGTACTTTACGGTTAGTCATATATTTATGGATTCTTATTATCTTTACCTCACTTTGGTCCACTAAGTTGAATTGTGTTACTTTGATTATTCGCGTGTGGAATGAATGTGCATCTAAACGAGGTCAGACATATGTTTCCTTTAGTTCACACTCGGGAACTTGAGACCAGGGTCTTTGTACTTGGGTGTCGATTTTCGGGGCATGACAAGCCAGTAGGAGGGGACCATCTGCACCAGAAGAAAAAGCATTAGACCAAAAGCAAGACCAAGACCAACATCTCGAGGGATATCAGGATGCCTTAATACCTGTCACAATAGTTGATTCAGCAATCAAGTAGGGGCACACCCTGCCAACTTCGTTAACCAACTAAAGGCACACCCTGCCTGTCTTAACAGCAATCAACCAGGGGCACACCCCTGCCTATCTTAGTTTTAATCAACCAAGGGCACACCATTCCTATCTTAACAACAATCAACCAGGGGCACACCCTGCCTATCTCAGTTTCAATCAACCAGGGGCACATCCTGCCTATCTCAACTCCAACCAACCAGGGGCACACCCTGCTTGTGTCAACTTCAACCAACTAGAGGCACACCCTGCCTGTCTCAATAGGAATCAGCCAGGGGCATACCCTGCCAGCTTCGTTAATCAACCACGGGCACACCCTGACTATCTCAGCTTCAACCAACCAGGGGCATACCCTACCTATCTCAACAACAATCAACCAGGGGCACACCCTGCTAGCTTCTTCAATCAACCAAGGGCACACCCTGCCAGCTTCTTCAATCAACCATAGGCACACCTTACCTATCTCAGCAATCAACCAGGGGCGCACCTTGCCTGTCTCTGCTTCAACCAACTAAGGGCACACCCTGCTTGTCTTAGCTTCAATCAACCATAGGCACACCATATGTCACGCCCCAAATTCAGAAATCGGATTCATAGAAATCCTGATCACCGAATCCGGTGCCGACAGCCTCTGGCTCCCAGCGCACATATGCCAGATTCCGGTCTTGGGATCCTACAAGGAGGATTTTTTTTATTTTTTTAACGTACATTTATCTCGTAAGAAGCATAACCACAAGTTTACCCAAATCACAAAGGCAACATCATCATCACATATCCACTAATATAAACATTTGAATACAATGCTAAAAGGAAAATACATATGTCAAAATCAAAGCTCCAGAAGTTAGCTACATGCTCCAAGCTCCACGCTGCTACAACCTAACATCACCTGCACGCATCTATCGTGCATAAGCTTACAGAAAGCTTAGAGGGTGGTGTAAGTGTGTGCACAAGGTAAGTGTCAAGTATTCAATATAATGCCATAATCATACAATATCGAAAATACTAGTAAGATCATGAATCATATGATATCAGAATACGTAATACAGATCAACTATGCAAATGAGGAGTCATAAAGAGCCAAATATCAGATGTCGATGATGCAATGCAGTATACAATTCCTGATGAGTTCGCGAATACCGTCAGCCGTATCTAGACCATATAAATACAGAAACACAGTAACCTAAAATGCCATATGACGCGGATGTAATGCAATATGCGATGCGAATGGAATGACCAAGCTGGAGTGTGAAGTCGGGATGATAGTACGTAGTATCGCAGACTATGGGGTCCATCACAAGGGACTTCTATCCAAACAAGTCATATACCTAAGTTTGGATAGTCAGACTCACTGTGGTAAACTCCTGATCTCAGGCTAGTCGCGCGCTCCAACCGAAATCCTGGCCATTGCAAAGGCACACGTAACAAATAGTTGTGTTCCACCAACCCGAGTGGATAGTGAATAAATGAATGAATGAGTATGCAACTCTTGCTCAATAAGTCCATATATCAGTACGGTTCCTTTCTGGGATCATCACCGGGGTCTATTACACTCTACACCAGATTGCCGCCCCTATCCGAGCGCACAACTGGGTAAGTGGAAGAGACTTCACTATCCGCCTGCCAATATCGGGCCCAGCTCGTCGATAGCGGACCATTCCTCAAGATGGTCAAATTCAACCTAGATAATGCCCCCTCACTCAGGCGAGTAAGGTCACACCCCCTCCCAACCGACCACGACACAGTGGGAGATGCAGCCTACTGGTATACGGCCCTTTATGCGCTCATATATATCCACTCGATCTCGACGTTGAGGCGTCTCCTGGCCACGGAGGTTTAGGAATTTTCACCTAGGGACATCTATGATACCTATATGCTAGAACCAAACATTTTCGATGTCCCATTTGGCCATCCACAATATGCCTGTGGAGGCCACGACCTTGATGTTGTTAGGGCGTACAATACTCACAACATGCAATGCAAGATGCTTGAGTCATACAATTCAATCATGCATCCATCCTACATATACCATGCGCTTATGTGAGACAATCTCCGCCTATCAGGGAATCTCATAGCAACCTGCCTAATGACATATGCAATGGTTAATCACATCTCATAACAAACATACAGATGATGCGTATGGGCATGTATCATGATGCTATGCTGTCACATACTCATAATCGATACCAATAACCGACATCAACAATCGGCCTTAATAATGTGAACGTTTAACCAACATTGCCCCCAAGGGATGGCCCACATAGGGCCTAACATATAGTGGACCCATGGCCTCACACAAGGATCTAACATACAACACCATAGGCCTCACTCAAGAGCTTAATACACATCATGGTGTGCCTCTCACATGGGCCTAATACATATTACAATGGTCTACATCGCCTGCCCTTCAAATGCATCACAATGGGCCTCATCACATAGACCTCATATTCATCACATTATGCCTTAAACATGGGCTGAATACACATCACAATGGGCCTCAAATACGGGCCGCATATACATCATATAAATCTCGACCATCAGCCTCGGCAATCGAAATCGGCCTCAACAATCGAAATAGACATATGGAATCGGTCTCGATACTCGGCCTCGACAATTGAAATTGGTCTATACAATCAAAATTGACACACGGAATCGGCCTTGATACTTGACCTCGACAATTGGAATCAGCCTATACAATCGGAATCGGCCTATACAATCAGAATCGACGCACGAAATCGGTTTCGATACTTGGCCTCGGCAATCGGAATTGGCCTATACAATCGGCCTCAACAATTGGAATCGATCGATAATCGGCACCGATAATCAACATATAAACAAGGCAGGGTCCATAGATGATCAGCCGATCAACCATAGTATAAAGATCGGAACTTAGCCGTGGTTATATCAAATCTGAAAGCACGGAGTCATCCGTTTACGGTGAATGGGGCCCACTTATTTAGGTTAACCCATAAGAAAATGATGAGAATGGGCCTAACAGAGCCTAAGGGAAGGTCACAATGTGAACATCCAACCATCATTGCCCATCAATGTGAACATCTAACCAACATTGCTCACAAGGAGTGGCCTACATAAGGCCAAACATATAGTAGACCCTTGGCCTCACACGAAGGCCTTATATACATTGCAATGGGCCTAATGGCATGGGCCTAATACATTACATCGGGCCTCGTGTACATCAAGTTGAGCCTCATCACATGGGCCTCATTTACGCCAAGTGGGTCGCATCAACGGGTCGCACCAATGGACCTCATGAACATCAAGTGGGTTGCACCAATGGGCCTCATGAACATCAAGTGGGCCGCATTATATGGGTCGCACCAATGGGCCTCATGAACATCAAGTGGGCTGCATCAACGGGCCGCACCAATGGGTCTTATGAACATCAAGTGGGCCGCATTATATGGGTCGCACCATCTACACCATTCTTCTATTTTTAGAGATCATTTAGTGTATTAACCGAAAAGAAATAGATCACATCGGAGGATTATCTAGACCATACCACAAATAACAGTGGAGATAATGATTTTCACCGTTTAAATTCGCGAGGCCCAGCATTTTATCTTCCGTCCAACCTGATCATAAGGTCACAAAGACCTGGATTAAGAGGAAAAACAAATTTCATATTGATCCAAACTTCCATGACCCCAAAAAGGGTTTTCAATGGTGGACATTCACTCTACACTATCTTCTGCAGTGTGGTCCACCTGATCATCAAATCTACTTCATTTCTATCCCAAGCCTTACGATGAGCTTGCCAAATGGATGGACGGTTGGATGGAACACATCCATCATGGTGGGGCTGCTGGCAGTCCAATAGATGGACGACCCTAATATCACACATACCGTAGTGGGGCCCACAGAATTTGCTGACGTCAATACCCAACGATATAGCTGGTGTGAGGTACACTAATCAATCCGTCCAGCAGATGGGTCCCACATGGGGCCCACCACGTACATATATATATACCCACGTACATATATATATATATATATATATATATATATATATAGATATATATGTGTGTGTGTGTGGTGTGTGTGTGTATTACATATATACAATATAATATTATATCTTATTATATATATAATACACATATTTTAAATGACCAGTGTCTAGACCACGTGCAGGGTGGACGGTGATAAAACACAGACATTAAGGTGGGCCCCACCCCCACACATATTTTACCCGTGGGATGGGCCCCACACAAGCGGATGGACATATGGTTGGGATATAAAACATACATCATGTGGGACCCCAGAATTTGCTGACGTCGAGTACAACAGCCAGGTGCTGCTCGTCAGATGGGTGGTGCAGATGCAACACTTACATCAGGGTGGTTTCCACCTGAGATTTGAATCTACTTCATTGGATGGACAGTGTGGATTACAAGTACACATCATGTGGACCCCATTGCCCAATGGGCCCACTAAAGAAAGCTGGGAAAAACAGGTGGACGGCTGGAAAAAAAAAAAAAAACACTGCATCACGGTGATGCCAGGGAGGCTCCAACGGTAGCCATTCATTCTCCACTATCCCAGGTAACGGTGGGGGTCCACTGGAGCTATGAACCAGATGATACTTGTGGCTTCAACCAAGTCACACGTGACCTACTCCACACGTTGGATGGCAAATGAATATCATGGTGAGCCTCAGGAAGAATCCAACGACAGGTTGCCCATCACCATTGTTTATTGTTTGATCCTCAGCTGGATGGTGAATGGTGTAGATAAAATACACATATCAAGGTGAATCCCACCGTCCCATTGCTGGACGTTGGATAAAATACATACAGTGGGTCCCATGGCCAAGCTGATATTAATGTTTTCCCTACATACAGTTCGGTAGCCCTTGCTGCTGGACGTCCCATGACTGAACGGTCAGGATGAAAACACACGATGGTGCGTCCCATGTTGCTGAATGGTGGATATAACACATATAATAAGGTCGCCCCACCGGAATCAAGGTGATATTTGTGGTTTCCCTAGAAACAGAGCCTGCCCCAAACGTACAGCAAGGTGGCTCTGTTGGGCGGGCAGCATGGATAAAGTACATATACATGGTGGGCCCCACCTAAAGACGGTCCACCAGAAGGGTGGGACCGTCCAGATGGGCCGCAAAAGGATGAATGGCGTGGATGAAATATATAATCACAGCAGGCCCTGCTGGACGCCAGTCCAGCAGGAAATTGGGCCTGTCTGCACCTTGGGTCAGTCCTGCGGACTGTATGGATAAAACCCATATATCTCAGTGGGTCCCACTGGAAGAGGGCCATTCAGAAAGTAGACCATCCCCACGTATCCACCCGTCAGGAGGGCCGTGAGGCGTGGATAGAACAGATGCATCAAGGTGGACCAGCGCCTGGGTAGATTTCTGCTGTTGGGCCTGTCCAACTGGTGGACCCACACCCTAAGATGATCTCTCCAGGTGGATGGTGTGGATACTGCACACGTACATCAAGGTTGGATCCATGTAGGTGGGCCACCTTAATCAAAGATGAAGCAGATATTTGTGCTTTTCCTTCATCCAGGGCCTGTCAAAAAAGGGGCAGCAATGGTGCTGCTGGAAGTCAGCAGTGTGGGCCCTACTTGATGGATGGCAAGGCTGTACCACTTGTGGACAGCATGGGTAAACTCAAACATCAGGTGGGCCACGAACAGGTAAGGGAGAGAGAGAGAGAGAGAAGCACCCACATAACTTTCTTCTTCTTCCCTTGGGTTCTCAAGCCTTCTAGGATCCCTTTCAATGGTGGAGATGGGCTTTTAAGGGTTGGATTATGAGGGATCTAAAGGTAAGAGGGCTAGAAAAAAATGGAGCTTGTTTGGACGTCCATGGCTAGCAATGGAAGTGAAGAGGAAGAGAGAGAGAGAGAGAGAGAGAGAGAGAGAGAGATTGTAAGGGAGAGGGATGGGTGTGATAGGTGTACTTGACTTGAGGGGTATGTGTTGTTTAACTTTGGGGTTGCTTGGGGATGGGGTATTGTACTTGGCATGTGGGGTGATTGATGGGATTGATTGATGGGACATTTCTCTTGGGTTTTACAAAGCGCGATATTTTCCTCGAACTGAACGCGGGCCCACATCTCCTGGCCCGGGTATCGCCTCGGCGCAGTCGCAAGGGTATAAGTCTTGGGTCGAGCCAACTCTGGAATATGGGACACGACTCAAGATCGCGCGCAAACGCCGATAACAAATCGCGGGTCGCTGGAATTCGACAGCGAGGATCGCGGAGGCATACAGAACGATACGGGTTACGATACGGGTCTCACACCCTACTTGTCTCTGCTTCAACCAACCAGGAGCATGCCTTGCCCATGCTGCGTATACCGTCAGCTACACCAAAATCATCCATCAACAGCCAAGGACGACCATCATCCAGCCACAACTATGACTGTTCAATCCATTGGACCAAGAAGGGAAAATGGCTAGCCCTGGATTGGTCTGATGTTCAAATTCCAAAGCAATGCCAGATGGCGAAGCCGAAAGAGCTCCAATGCACAGTAGATGATTCAGGAGGAACTGAGTATAGTTCAGATCCCGAACCCAACTAAAGGGAAATCATGGTGATCGGGTTAGACCATGACTTTTCATTCAATGCCTCGACCCTTGCCTCTTTAGGGGAGGGAATGCGGAGTCTCAACTGGACAAGTATTCCCCTAACCGTTGATTTAGCCGGTGAGTCATCTAAGGGCACCGATTTCCAAAAACAATGCTAATTTAAATAGCATGTGGCACCCTGAGCCAGGTCAAGATCAGTCATGGTTCGCAATGCCAACCTCTTCAGGGTCCCTTAGAACCCAAATAGTCAAAAAAGTCAAAAATGTTCAAAAATTGAAAACATCTAGCATTTTAATTTCTTAAAACTCTTAAAAATTGGGTATACCAATCTAGTGCAGAGAAGTGGGTCGAAACCCAAGGGCAAAGCCCAAAAGTTGTTGGGGCCTCCCAATCTCCCAATGCCCATAACCATTTACTCTTCCAGTTCTTGTTCGAGGTCGGGGCAGCAGTAATTATAGTCCTACTACTCTTCGGCCAAGTGAAAAAATAGTACTAACCCTCGTGGTGAGAGTTGGTGTAAGACCCGTGTCCTAGTCCGTACTGTTCCGTTAGCTTCCGCGGTCCTTCCGGTCAAATTCCTGCAACCTTCGCACCGTATTCGGTGTTTGTGCACGATCCTAAGCCAAGTCCCGGGCATCGACGTCGGCTTGATCTGAAAGTTGTATCATAGCGACCGCGTCGTTGCATCGGTTCCAACGCCGTGACTTGCGCACCGAACCGATACCCAGGCAAGATGATGCCGATCTACGTTTATTCCGAAGAAACACCACGCGTTGCGGATTTCGAGGGAATCTCTACAATTAGTCCCATCAATTAACCATAAATGCAACCTTATCTCAAGTACAACAACCCATCCCTCTTTCTCCACAAAGTCAACTCTCTCTCTACACCCATCCCTCTTTTACTCACTTTTCAAACAAACCCATGCTTCATTAATTACACCCATCACTCCATCACCTCATATCACTCCCATCCTCTCATTTTCTCTCTCATTTCTCAAATCTCTCCAAGCAACCCAAGCCTCTCACGTCCAACACTTCTCTCCCTCCCAAGTGTGATCCACCTTCTCATCTTCCATCTCAACCATCCATCTTTCATCAACCTCCATTAAAAGTGAAGGTAAGGAGCTAAGGAGTCCAAGGGAGCAAGGAGAAGGAAGATAAGGTGGGTGATTTGCCATCATTTTAAATTTTAGAGCCCACTTGTTGGTGGGACCCATTTGGATGTATGTGATTTAATCAAGAGGGCCCATAGTGGCGGGGTTCCTCTATCTCACCGTATATCTCTCTCTATATCTCTCTCTCTCTTCCTTTGTAATGGTGTGGATTCCACCAATATGTGTTACATCTACCCCGTCCATCTACATCAGACGGTGTGGTCCACTCTATTACAGGTGTGATCCACACCATCCACTATTTAGGTGGGCTAAATGCTTTATATATATATATATATATATATATATGTGTGTGTGTGTGTGTGTGTGTGTGTGTGTGTGTTATATTTTATATAATATATATAATATAATATATATATATTATATGTATATAGGTTGGTGGGCCACATCTACGTGGGACCCACCCCAATAATATACTTATGTATGCCGTCCAGCGTCCCTGGACGCTGGACGTTGGCAAGAGGAGTGTGTGCACAGGCAATGGGTGTGTACTTTAATTGAAAAAAAAAAGAGAAGGGAGAGGTGGACCACTCATGCAGGCCCCACCTTGACGTTTTTATGTAATCCAAGCCGACCATCCTATTTCCCAGATCATTTTAGGCGGTGAGGAGTACATATATCAAGGTGGGTCCCACACACGTGGCCCACCAGAAATACATATAGATATAAATTATATATATATATATATTATATTATATATAGTACATATTTCAGGTGGGTTCCATGTGGGGCCACCATAATGTAATATAATATAATATTATTATATATTATATCATGATATATATATATAAGGAGGCACTAGCGTCCAGCATTCAGGTACGCTGGATGGACGGCCTGGATCAGACACATGTACAGCTAGCCCCATCACTTTGATGCTTTCGATCATCAGCACCGTGTATTTGATGGGTCCCTACGGACTAGCCGTCCATCCCAAAAATCAGCCTTATACGGAACTCCTGTGGGCCATACCATTTAAAATCATGTGAAGACATACCAAAACATATAAAATCACTTGGTGGGGCCTACCTGAGTTTTGAATGTTGCTGAAACTTGGTCTGGACCGTCAGTTAGATGAGACCTACATAATGGATGGACTGGATTTGTGAACCACATTTCAGTGGGTCCCACATCCACCCCAGGTCCTAGTGACCTTATTAACAGGTTGGACGTCAACGAGCAGCACGGTGGGCTCCCTGCCCACGCAGATTAGATGGCAAATAAGCATTGCGGTGGGCCCCTCCCTGGCTGCATGGCCCTGTGAACAACAGGAGACAAACATTTCAGTGGGCCCTTGGCCCACACAACCCCATCAACAAGTTGTATGGGAAATAAATATTACAGTGGGCCCTATCCAGGCCCATATCACCTTATGAGTAGTTTGGATGTCAAATGAATAGCACAGTGGGCCCTATCCAGGCCCACGTGACCTTATGGATAGATTGGATGACATATATATATATATATATATATATATATATATACAGTGGGCTCTAACCTGGTCCACATGACCCTATGAATAGTTGGGTAGAAAATAAACATTTTGTTGGGCCCTAAGTTGGGTGGAAAATAAACATTATATTGGGCCCTAGGCTGGGTGAAAAATGAGCATTTTGGTGAGCCCCACTTATGTAAGTATTGTAAACCACACCCTCTATTAGTGTGGGCTCCATCATAATGTATGTGTTTCATCCAACTGTCCAACTGTTTTGGAGATAATTTAAGGCCCATTGTGGAGGCCCATCTTCATGTATTAGTGGTCCTTGTTGAGGCCCACCTTGATTTGTATTAGGCCCATATTATGAGGCCCATTGAGGCCCACCTTGATATAGATATGGGGCTCATGTTATGTAGCCCATTTGATGTATTTCGGTCCTTGGGTCAAGGCCCAATTAAATGTACAAGAGGCCCATTACAATGTGTAATTCATGGAAGGCCATCCCTTGGGAGCAATGTTGGTTTGATGTCCACATTGAATGAATAATATTGGTTAAATGTCCGCATTATAACTCTCCCTAAGGCCCACTGATAGGCCCATAATTGTGGTAAGTAGGCTGTCTAGGGCTATCTCCATTATACCTAGAGCCCATCTCTTTATACATGTTTAGTATAGATCCATAATTCATGATCATTCGCACCATATGTATGCCTGATGTGAGGAGTGACCGATCATAGCATATACCTTTGGATAGACTGTTTATGGGCTCCCTGATAGGCAGAGTTGCCTCATATAAGTGCATGGTATATATAGGGCTGTTGCATGACTGATAGTGTGATTCATGCACTTGCATTTGATCATTGTATGCCCTAGCAACATCAGGGTCATAGCTTCCACAGACACATCGTGGGTGGCTGGGTTGGATACCGAAAATGTTTGGTTCTAATATATGGGCGTTATAGATGTCCCTAGGTGAAAGTCCCTGGGTGAAAATCCCTAAACTCGATGGTACCAGAGGATGACTCCAACGTCGAGACCGAGTGGATATATGAGCGCATGAGGGCCGAATACCAGGAGGCCGCGTCTCCCACTGTGTCGTGGTCGGTTGAAAAGGAGTGTGGCCTTACTCGCCCGAGGGTAGGGGGCAATACTAGGCTGAGTTTGACCAGCTCGCGAATGGGTCCGCTATCGACGTGCCGGATAGGTATTGGCAGACTATTGGCCAGGCGGATAGTGAGGTTTCTTACGCTTACTTGGACTGTGCGGCTAGGAGAGCGACAGTGCCATTTGGAGTGTATTGAACCCCGGTGATTATCCTGAATGAGAACTGTACTGATACATGTTGAGGATTGGCATGCTTGAGTTGCATTTCACATCGCATGGCCGTGTTATGGCCGATGGATTCATATGTTGCACCGCATAGCCTTGGTACGGCTGATTGCATTCATGTACTCATCACCATGATTCCGCATTACTCTGACCTTGCATTTTGAGCACGCTTATATTGCGCGCATACTTACACCACCCTCTAAGCTTTCTATAAGCTTATGCACGATTGATGCGTGTAGGTGACGCCAGGACCCAGTCGCAGCCATAGTCTCGCCATAGTTGGAGCGTGCAGCCGAGCTTTTGGAGTTTTGTTTCTTTTGTTGCATTGTATTTCCCCTTTCTGCCGCATTGTACTCAAAAGTTTTTGATCATAGTGGATTTTGTGGTGGTGTTCTTGTGGTTATTGTTTGTGGGTTATGCTTTTGTTATGCTCATTATGAATCAGACTGATGACTTGAAATCCTCCTTGTAGTATCCCAGGATCGGAACCTGGTGAATGGATGCCGGGATCCGAAAATGGGGTTCTACGGAGGCTGTCGACGCCGGATTCGGCGATCGAAAATTTTGTGAGCCCGGTTTCCAAGTTCGGGGCGTGACAGTTGGACTTCACTTGGTATAGGTGGAGAAATTCATCCATAGTCAGCTCAGGTTGGTCAAGCTCGAACCATAGGATGAATGTCCCCACCAGCGCCCTTCGGGCATTAGGGATTATTTGCCCAAAAGCTAACTTCAGGTGCATGAGGACTTTCTTGACTATGTGTTGGAGAGGGAACCTCAAACCTCACTTGAGGGTAGCCAGGAATATGGCTACCTCGCCGACCTACGGTTCGTTCAGAAGCTCGCTAAGTACGGGAGCTCAGAGTACCACAGAGTTTGGAATGTGATACCTAGACCTAATCCGTACTAGGTTGGCCTCCGTCAAGGTCGACTCAACTGGCCCCTTCTCCTCTACCTCTGACGAGGACTCACTAGCTTCCTCCATCGTCAAGATATCCGCCTCGGCATCCTCTAGTCGCTCAGCCGATGACGGGCAGCCATCCTCGACTCATGGGACACCTGGAAGTCACTGTCACTCATCATCATTAATGATGATGGTGGATATAGAGCAAATATCGTTTGGTCCACCATCACGCTGGGACGACTCCCCCCGCTGGTCCGATGATCTCGACATTCCCTTTAATGAACGGTGATTGGAAGTCGGAGCTTGGAAGAAAAGGAAAATTGAAAGGAGAGGGAAGATGAGGAATGGAGTTCACCGGAGAGGGGGAAGAATGTTGGATTTCACCGAAAGTCGTCCGAAGTCAGGGGAGAGCAAAGAGAGAGGCAGAACGGTGACAGGAAAAATAGTCATGGGCGGTGCTAGCGCATCCCCTTTTATAGCCAACCCGACTCTATAGCATTTAATTGTTGTGGCCCATACTCACGCTACACCAAAATTGCAAAGTTGGAACAGCCGTGTTTTTGGTTCTAGAACAGCTCATGGCGTTCCAAATTTAAAACAGTTTTAAACAATTTCAAAACCAAAAACAAAATCATATTTTCCAGCCTAATATCTCTCATTCTCACCTGCTTCCTCACTCCTGACCCTCCCTCTTGATCTCTCTCCCACTCCGTCCCTCTCTCTCTCTCCCGCTCACTCACTCCCCATTCCCTCCCTCTCGATCTCTCTCCCTCTCTCTCTCCCGCTCCGTAAACAAAAGGAAACAGAAACTCGTTTCCTTTTTAACCCTAAAACTCTCATTCAAAAGCATCTTCAACGCCGATTCATTCCAGGATCGGAGGGATTTTTGTTGGAGAATCTCAACAAGATGATGAAAAGCTCACTGAAATCCTTGAATTCATTACCATAATCGAAGACTTTTGGGTTTATTTCAGACCTTTTAAAGACCAGAATTGTCGATCCGCAATTCAACCATCGAGGATCTTCCGAAACTCTTCAGAAGGTGCCGAAATTTACTCTCTCAAACATATCCGAAAGAAAAAAGGTAGTCTCATTTTTTTACTTTTTATTTTTGGATTTTCCAGTATTTATGCTGGATATCTACTTGATTTTGTCCCATATAATCACCGAAAATGTTGAGAACTTCGCCATTTTATCGAAAAATCGAAAAAAAAAAAATCTGCGAAATCTTGGCATTATCCTATAGAGATTCGAAAATTTGGGGGTTTTTGGTTTCACTAAGCCAGCGATAGTGAAATTACCAGAGATAATTCGATATTTTCTCTTCGACAACTGAAACACTGAACCTGACGTTATTAGATGTTCCTGTTGAGATAGTTAGACTACTGAATGTCCTGATTTATTCTCTATAAAGTTTGCCATGCTTTATATCAAGATCATCAACTCATCGTCAGCTAGACCCTGTTTAGATGTTCTGATCAAGCTGTTTGAATTGTCCAAAAGGCCTATTTTTGGGCCAAGGCACATCCATGGTGTGGTCTGCCAGACAATCAATCCATATCTTGTGCACGTCAGCCATGCATTCCCATTTGCCATAGGGATGCTTGCGGTGCAATTAGCATTCCTCTAAATTAATACATGTCTTTGAAAAGAATGGAATTTTTGTTTTAAGGTCTAAAAATTTATCAGTTCTGTTTGTGACTTGATACTTTAGGTCAAGTATTCACCGATGTAGTTGGAAGCCCATATTATGTTGCCCCTGAAGTACTATGCAAGCACTATGGGCCAGAGTCAGATGTATGGACAGCAGGGGTTATTCTGTACATATCGTTGAGTGGCGTACCACCTTTATGGGCAGGTATGACATTGACATAGCTCTACTTCCGCAAGTTGCTGATTCAATTTCTTAGATACTGAAAACTTCTGCCACATTCTGTTCTGAATTCAGAAACACAGCAGGGGATATTTGATGCAGTTTTGAAGGGTGAGATTGATTTTGAATCAGATCCATGGCCTGTCATCTCTGACAGTGCCAAGGATCTTATTAGCAAGATGTTACGCTCTCCCCCGTCGGATCGCTTGACTGCTCACGAAGTACTGTGTATGTTAGTCATTCTTACAATTCTTTGTGCGTTACTTTTTTCTATGCCCTGTTGTAATCCATCTTGTGTTGTTTCTTGTTCTAGTTGTTTTTAATAAAATTAGTTATTACCCTTAAAAAAAACATTACATACAAATTGGTTCAAAAGCATTCATTTTATTTATTTATTTATTTTTGTGCAGCATCCTTGGTAACTGACTTGTGACTTTGCCAGACTTATCATTGGATTTGATCGGAATTATAATTGCAAGTTCATGATGGCGAATCAAGCAGTGGAATATCGTCCAGCAGGTCTGACTCTTTTTTTGTTTTTCAATAGCACGCTTGCTTGGTTTTCACTTTGTTGTGCACATACCAACATTTAAAAACCCGGACGGAATTGGACTAATGTAGCAGTTCGAATTTGAACCAACCACAGAAAAGGGCCTGTTCACTAAAAACTGGGGTCAATTGTAACTGTATTTCTTGATAAAATGTATGCCTTGTTTATCAAAATAAATAGATAAATAAATAAAAAGCATCTGGAACATATATCCTCTTATAAAGTGGAGCTCTTATTCATGTCTGGGAAATTTTGTTTCCTTGTTTCGTTTATTTTGTTCTTTTTATTCATTGATACTTTGTGCATGTCCCAGGACAGAATGGGTTGGGCTGAATGTCCATGAAAACTAATCAGTGTCCAGGTTTTAAAACATTGGCACACATACACAATGATAGGCATGATAATTGATAAGCAGCTCCTCTTTTTTTTTCTTTTTTTTTTTCAATGTATTGTTTGCTTTGAACTGTCACTCAATCATAACCAACCTTGCTTCTGATTCTTGTCTTCACTTGCACGTTTCCATGTTATCATAGATTACGTCTACTATGACTGGACCAATAATTGTTGAAGATGCGATCTATGAAAATGGTGATAGTGATGGCAGTGGTCCTATTCCATTGAAAGATTCGGTGTTCCGTCGCCTTACTTTTGAGAGAAGCTTGGGCTTGGTGCAATCAGAGGCATTGCTAGTTCGACAAGAATGTACTGAAAAGAGTCCTGGTGAAATGGAGTGGAAGAAAACCATCTCTTCCAAATCTAGAAAAAAGGGAAGCCGGAGAAAAAACAATTCTCGCACATCATCAATTGATGGTAACGGGTAACTACATAGACCGTCTGCTTGCAATTATGTATGTTACTTGTTTATGCTGATGCTGGATCTCCTAAGATCAAGATGGCTTTTGTATGACTCATGGGTCTAAGCCTGTAGCTCAATGGCGGACAGGGTGTACTTCAAAATTGGGTTCTCGGGTTTGATCCAGTGTACTTGTGTGAAAAAAAAAAAAAAAACCACCACCATCATCATAGCCTTGTCCCAGATATTTGGGGTTGGTTCTCTTCTATAAGACCAATTAATTTTTTTCCCTTTCAAGTTTAGAGATGTTGGAGGAAACTGTTAGTGTTGTACACACCATTTTGTCATATTTACTTCTTCCTCTACTAGTACTACGTTGTCAAAACATACAGTTTTGACCTTCTAACCTTTTCACCATCTGTGAATGACAATGAAATCTCTCCTTTGGATAATTGTTCCAGTGCTTAACTATGCTTGTTAGTTCCTTAAATTCTCGAATGTATATGTGGAAGCTGCTTTGGTGCTGGATTCTTTTCTTCTTTTTTTTCTTGTTTGATACATGATGGAAATATATCAGTAGGATCATCCAATCAGTGCTACCAAAAAAAAATAATTGTGATTTTGCACTGTGGGAATGAAAAGTTGGTGGTCCACATCAGTTGATTTGTATGTCCAGAGGTTTCTAAAAGCTAGCATGGCATAGGGAGCTTCCCTACCCCTCTTGCATAAAGGATCCATCATCATAGTATGTAGAATGTACATGCCTGCTTGCATAATGCTACCACCAGTATGATTTTCTTGAACTGTATACTCCAGGATGCAGAAAATTGTCTACTCCAAAGGGAGAATTTTCATCTTTGCTCCCTGTCCAAGGCTCCTGTTGGCAAAAAGAAATTTGATTTGTTTTGTATACTTCCTTATCTAATCATTTTTATTATGGATTTCATTTTTTAAATTCCAGCACTTTTCGGAAGTATCTTTTCATGCAGTGTGATTTTTTTTTTTACTTGTTTGATAGATGATGAAATTAGGGGTGCACATTCAATTGGTTTTTTGCAGGAATTGTAATTAGATTCTTCTCAGCATGTTCGCGCTGCTTCCTTCAAGGCTGCTCTGAAGCAGCCAACAATCAGAGTTGTAGCTATAATAGCTGAAGGTTGTTAAGAAGCATCCACCTACTCCAATGGAGAACACATAATCAAAAGTGAAAAATAAGCAAGAGGAGCCCAAAGCCAGTGAGATGAAAGCGGCTGGGGTTGGACTAAAAGTTAGTTGGAAATTTGGTCAAAATGCAATTCCATAGGCCAATCTTTCTGGACAAGAGAGCAGTAATGGTATGGCCTATCTGATATTTAATAGGCTACAACATTGGTTTGCTATGTTCCAATGTGGATGGACTATGACATGCTCCAAAAATCTACTCAGCCGGATAATCTTAAAGTTTTTATTTGTGGCTGACAAATAGATATTAAGAGAGATACAACAAACTAGCCTGTGTTCAACTGAAAAGCATCCTAGGTTGGGATCTTATCATTTGGGCTATTTTGGGCCATGTTCAATCTATGATTGTGGATTAGCAAACCATGGGCCCCACTTTTCAGAATTAAAAACCTACATATACTATTGAAAGTATATAATTTCTCAAGTCAAAATATGGAAGTACACAGGTTGTTTGGCTTAAAATATAAAGTTACTTGAGTCAAAGTAAAGGTAATTGTATAGTCGAATGTTCTTTGGCTTTCTTGAAAAGAAGAAGACACTTTGAAAGGGTTCCTTTTTTTGTAAAGAACTGATGGCTATTGCCTGATTTGAAGATGCTACAATTGCTTCTTTTTTTTTTTCTTTTTCTTTTTTTTTTCTTTTTTTTTTTTTCTAATTGCATAGGTAGCTAGGCAACTGTGGATGGATAGAAGGATAGATCCTGCTATTTGTGTTGTCGTGGTTGTGCCAAATGTTCTCTCCTGTAATTTGTCAGTGCACGGATCTATAAATCTTGCGATCGTCCAAACGGGTTGCAAGTGTTAGTGTTTAGAAAAAGTTTTTAGAGGAACTAGAAGTATCTTATGTTAATTTGATTAGGTATTTAATGGTTTTATGTAAACAAGCATCATGTTCCTTGTAATGTTTCGAGTCAAATGTAAAGTTTTAGAATGAACAGTCATCGACAATTGGTCTCTTCTTTTACAGATCACAAGGTGTGGATTCAGGAGAATCTCGACCACAAGGTTTCACATGTAAACTCCTAGAAGCCAAATCCCGTTTTTTAGTATCTAAAACTTCCCTGCCATTATTTCAAATCACAGGTGATGGACCACAATTTGTGGGCCTGATGTTTGTAATCTAGATGTCAAATATCTCTGTTATCAGTGGTCTAGATGTTGCACAAGTTGATGTTGGTTTGTGTACTGCAAATTGCCTCTTCAATCTCTCATGCCAATCAACCTCGATGTTAACCTTCTTCTTAGTAGCGACATATCAGATGATGGATTTTTTTAAATGATTTTGATGTGAATTTGAGCTTCTGACACATGCCATTCATTTTTCCTTTTCAATTGACAATATTATGTTCTTGCAGAGCCCTTGCGAGCATGCTTTTTGTTTGGAATTTGCAAGAAGCGATTCGAGCTGCTATCTGTAGGCCTACTTTCATCTTTATACCCATAGCATAGTGCTAGTTTGTTGGGTTTTTTTTTTCCAATTAGTGTGGCATTCCTTTTTGATGTGCATAACCTTTTATATTGATTCTTGGGGGCCAGGGTAGTTCATATAGTGATGTTTAATTTTCAGACTTTCCAATGCAATGCTTGGCTTCTACACTTAAGTGAATGTTTTTAAGGGTGAATTTTCAACTATCACTTTTCCTTGTGGTGTGGACCAGTTGAGATTTGGATATGCTTAATTTTTGGGATTGTGATTTAAAATGTGTTGGTAAAACGAATGGATGGAGTGGATGTACAAAATATTATTAAGGTAGCACTACAAGAAAAGGGGGATTTAGCCTCAGTTCAAAACCGTGGCTAAAAAGGTTAAAAATTGAAGCTAAAACCTTTAGCCTCAGTTTTGCCTCAGTTATCCAAACCGAGGTTGAAACCCCCGTGGCTAAATGCTTTAGCCTCAGTTTTAGCAACCGAGGCTAAAATGACATTTATAGCCTCGGTTCTTCAAGTGAAGCTGAAAGATTATTTTAGCTTCAGTTTTCTCGAAATGAGGCTAAATTAAAATTTTAGCCTCCATTGTTTCCAACTGAGACTAAATCCAAATTTAGCCTCAATTGCCTCTAATCGAAGCTAAAACTATTTTTAACCTCGGTTCTCAACAACCGAGGCTACAACCTTTAGCCATGGGAGTTATAGTCTCAGTTTAGGTACCTGAGGCAAAACCGAGACTAAAGATGAATTTAGCCTTTGTTGTCGTCAACTGAGGCTAAATTCAATTTTTAACATCATTTATTAATAACCGAGACTAAATCTAGTTTCTATCAACACAAGGTAACAATATTATAATCTACCAATGATGGAACCTGTGCATGTTTCTCGCATTTAACATCCATCAAGACAACAATCAACACAATACCAACAAAACAATTAATGGTATATTTAAAGTTTTCAAAACAAACAAACTATCATTGCTGCTGTTGTTGCACATCCATGATTTCTGTCATTGCTGCTGCTGGCTTCATTGAGAGAAATTTTCCTTGGTTGTGTTTTTTTGGGAATTGCACCACAGGGCACTGAGACTGGGACTGTTGGAGGTCTCCTTCTTGAGGAAGCAACATAATGTGCTGTTTGGCCATTGATACGAGATATGTACCTATGTTTGCCTGAAAATAAAAACACAAAATTGTAAGAGGATAGACATAAATCAAGAGAGATCATACAAAAGCATGATATAACCCATAGATTGCACAAAAAGAAATCAAACAAACAGTCTGCGATGAATTTAAAAGAGCAAATAAAAAGGAAAATCAAATGAAAGAATCTAAAGAACATAGAGCATGAGATTGGATGATCACTGTTTTGGTATCCCTGTTTTGTTGTTGCCTTCGTTTCCTTTTTGTTTCTTAATAAAATCAATTGTCAAAAATAAAAAAATTCATGGTTCGCAGCACAATTTGTTGGTGTAGGCTTAAATAGATTGAAGATTATCAGTAAAAACCATCAAAGATCATGCAATTCAAACAGGATGAAAGAAGAACGCAAGTATTCCAAGATCAGATAGAAGATGGAAACAAGTATCACTGAAACCCAAAGCTACATCAACCTAATAAAATGTCTCATCCACATTTAAATTGGAATACCATCCTTAACTGCTGTCATAGGAGCACTTCATCAAGTTTATTCAATGCACACACCATGGTTCTTCACAAACTTATTGAAGGCATCCAGCAAGGAAATTTAATAAAGTAATAACTAATAAGACAGTAGGACAACTTAAAAATCGGTCAAATTCCAACTCATTGCTCAACCTTATGTATGTCCCTTCACCAATGAATTCCCAATTTTTTTTTCCTTGCTGTTAAAATGTGGAGTTTTTGATCAAAAATTATGGAGAATGGTGAGTATATTTACCAGGGCCATGTAGCTTGTAAACCTTTCCTGGCCAAGATCTCCATAATAGTAGCCATTTAGCTGATCTGGATTTAGTTGACCTTTGTAAACAATCGTCCTGCAAAATCAGAGCTATCTAGTTCTAGTAAACTCAAAAACTATAACAGCTTCAGAAAATGGAAGAAAAAAACATTACTCCTCTTTGTTGATGTAGGTTTTGAGTGAAATAAGAGCTATCTAGTTCTAGTAAACTCAAACCCACAGTGATGGCCACTCACCCAACTTGTTGTTTCCCAAAATCATGAAGTTTTACCAATAATCCATTTACAAAAAGATTGAATGGCTGATTACAGTGTTCATGTCCATAGGTAAACAATACAAGAATTTTTTTTTATTAAAAAAAAAAAAAAAACAACAAAAACAAACTTATTGAGGAGTGCATCAGAAAGACGCTGATGTAACTAACCTTTGCACAAAAATTGCGGGCTTGATTCCAATCTACTTGTTGATACGGGGTCATGTAGAGCTCCTTTCTCAATGACAAAATTAATGGTGTGATTGGACCAACAAACCTCTTCCCATACAAGTACGACATGGGTAGATAAATCATTCGGCAGTGACACCACATCCTTCCTTTGCAGTGAGAAATTGAAGGATTTTATAGGATGCTCTTGTAGACTTAGAAAATAAAGAAAAGGAAAAAAAATTCCAGAAACTGGGCACTAGCATTACCAATGAAGATGACCCACATCGTTAATCATTGTGGGTGTTTGGTACTACAATGGATCACTGAAATTAAAGATAACTAAATCAGACTAATCAGGTCTAGCTATGAAAATGACCCATTTTGTCATTTGTTATGGGTGTTTTATACTTATAAAGCCAAGGAGGCTGACCTGCATGACCACATCAATAATCAGCTGTGGGCGGTTGCGTCGCTTGAGGAGGTTCCTGAATGGGTGCTTTACTTCCTTGGCCACACGGCTTGCCTCCACAAGCTCCAGGAACTCAGGCTCAACATTGCTGGTTCCACAGATCTTCTTGAGCACTGCCTTCCCTTTTTTGAGGTGGCCACGCTCTATGAGGTTGTTAGGAGTGTCGACAACCAGAATGGAGCCGACGGTCAGGAGGAGGGTTGGGATCCCAGCTAGCCCAAGATGGATTGTGAGTTCCGGTCCGCACCACCACCGTAATTCGATATGGGAAATTGGTGGTGGGCCAGATTCGTTGATTAAACAGAACTGAATTAAAATAAAATAAAGAATAAATCGGAAGTGGAACTAGAAAAAGACCTGATTAGCGAAGCCGACTCCACACCCCAGGAAGATCCTTCCTATAATGAGCATGGCAAGGTCCTGGGCAGCTGCATTTAGCACCACACCAATGATGAAGAAAATCCCTGTTTTGATTTTCAGCCCCAGCTGTTTCTGATTTAAGCTGAAGCATGGATACAACGGTTTCTTTTACAGATTTCAATGATTTAGGAATAGTTCCTCCTGCATTGAAGGCCTGTTCAGGGCCTAGTGAATGGACCATGTGACGAAATTCCCACTAATCAACCAATCCTAACCATCCATTTGATGGTTAAAAGTCAAACAACGATTGGCTCAAATTCCAAAGGGCCAAATTGAAATATCAGTTGGGCCAGCAATTAGGATGGCCCGGATATGTGGTTACCTGTGTAACTTTATGCTCCGAACACAATTGGGCAAGCAATTGGACAGCCTGGATTGTCATATAACCGTGACATGTGTATGTTGGAAGAGTTACCACCATTTTTCTTAAAATTGTAGTTAACTATCAAAGGAGTCATCATACATGTCAGAGCTCACAAACATCTTGAAAATGGTAGTTTAGTGAGTCATCTTCCTCAAATGTGACACTCATGCATGGCTATTTATCATTTCAAAATTCACATTAATAAATCAAAGATAATCATCATTTGATTGATGGTTATCAAATGGATGGTTAACAGTAAATGGTTTAAATTCCAAGGCAAAATCAAATGATTAATTTCATGTGGCTGGTGAAATTCTGTTTTATGCTCAAAGCACAATCAGTTAAGTTATTTGTACAATCTAGATTATCATATAACTTTTCCATGTTCTGTTGGAAGAGTTGTTCCCATTCTGAACTTGGCAGTTACTCCTCACATGGCGCACAAGTTTAAACAGGCTCAAACAAAGAAAAACCTTGAATGTATCTCAGAATTATTCCAAACAACAGTTTAGCTTCTTGGTGGTGATGCTCCAAATTCAAAAATCAGCAGTGTGCTTATTTCATTACCACAATAATTTGTGAAAATGATTAGTATTTTCAGCAAAAACAATGACTAGATGTTTATTATCATTTATTTGTGGGCTCCATGTACCCCACTGGGCATGGATTTAAGTAGCGTTTCAGAACATGACTCGTCTGGGGACCAAAACCAGTATGACTTGCCCTTTCTTCGTCATACTCATAGACAAATGAATTGCAAATAAAAACTCTACAGAATTATATGATTTTCAGCTCGGTTCTTGAAAATTACCTACATGCACGCTCTCTTTTGCCTACTGCTATTCTGCTTTCTTAAAAATACTAGTTTCGCCTACTTTCTTAGAAATAAACTAAGAAAATGGACATAATCATAAAACCATACAGATTAACTTGAAAATAAATAATTTGGTTTTTTACTATCATCATCCTAAGTATGCTCATCATTAAGGAATAAATATTAGCAGAAAGAAATTGTATTAGACACATACCTGCAATTTTTTGTAGATATACCAAAACGGTCATAATAGAAGCAAGAACAGAATCTGCACATATCAATTAAATGTCTGAACAACATACTTTATCTAGGTAGTATTAAGAAATATGATCATACAGAACTAAAACAGTCCAATCAGATATTTGGATTGTTACAACAAAAAGCCTTCTAGTTTTACCTGTGCATATGACAAAACTATTGCAATGCCAACAAGGCTAAAGAAATTTGCTAAGAGAATGTTGAGAATAAATGGGAGAGAATCATCCATAGTATACAGATCTGAAGATAACCTGTAAAATAAAGACTAATCTATAAACAAATACACCATATAGGAGTTCTGCTAAGCCCACGCGCACCTTTCCACATGTATCTCTATATGTGGACACGCATGGCAACTTCATGATTTGGAAGTCCAGGCCATGCATCAGGTGGACGTGTGTGTAGATACATGGCTAAGAAGGGCAGATCAACTCATAAGGTGGCCACATGTTTACAAACATAATGGATGGGTTTAAAAAATTGTCAGTGGATACGATTCACCCATAGATGTGTTACCTGATGAGCTGACAAGGCCGATTTTTGGGCCAGTTCATCTACACAGTGAGCCCCACTGTTTGCATGGTTCGGATGTCTGCTACATGTGCCAGGTTGGCATGTAAGCTGCATGTAGAGAGGTTCATGAGGGCTCACCAAAACCATACAAAAGAGAATGAAGCTTTGATATGCTATATCCTATTCTGACCTGTTAAGTATCCTTCCACTTGGATTTTGATCAAAAGATATTACAGGTGCATTGATAAGCTTGTTCAGAAGCTTAGTATGCATCGGAACTGCAGCACGTAAACCACCAAACGCAAATGAGAATGCCCTTGCTAAGGTTAAAAGGGAATTTGCAACAGAAAAGATGCAGAGTATAACCTACATCAACAATCACTAATTAGAATGGAAGTATATCTTTAACTGACAAGTCTTGTTATTTCTTGAATTATCAAACATACTGCTTGTTTTTGTTAGCAAGTGAAAACATGCAGAATCTGTGAAGCATGATCTGCCCTGTTCAAATTCTTCTAAACAATGAGGATTTATCGGGTCTGGATGTGCCCGTTCATACAAGTCTCAAACATTGTTTGGTGATCCATGGAACATTTTTGGGTGAACCATACCATTGACCTAATGGGCCCACTGTGGATTAGGAAAATGTTCCAAATTTGAAGTTGAAAAAGTGTTTCTCCAGAAATCACACAATTCGGGTGATCCTATCCATTGTTCAGAGAACTTAAAAAAAAGGAGAACTCAAATGTTCCAAATTTGAGGTTTTCATAAGGTATAAGAGAAAATAGATACTTGCCTGAACAAGTAAGTTCATCCACTAGATCCGTCCAATTTCAGTACCTTGAATTTCGAGCTTTAAAAAAATGGAGAGGTAATGTGTATCAATTGTTTTTTGTTTTTTTTTTTTTTTACCGCTGTGTCATCTTATTTTGGCCTCCTTCTCACATGCAACACACATGCCGTCCCTAGAAACTGTCATGTAGGAGGCGGCATGCCAAGAAATCCCATCCCAGTTTGGGCATCTCGATCCATGATGACTGACACCGAAATGATCCACATGAAGCCACGGAGTAATCCGATCCATACCTTCTCTTGGAGAAGTCCGTAAAACATGTCCTGCTCTTCTGGTAGCCAATCCAACAGCTCGATTGCGCTCTTGATCAGGCAATCCAGAAGCTTCTTCCATTGAAGATCAACATTGGGAGAATTCAGGACCTGGAAACGAGCGGCGAGCAGTAAATCGATGGCCACCTGAATGTACACATTCTCCATCTTGAAAACCTCTGATCCGCCAGATCCTTGATTCCCATCAGTAATCGACGGTGTAGAGAGGGATTCTAATGCATCGGTGGGGTCAAACGCGTCCGACGGAGATGAAAACGAGGGTTTTGGACCGCTTTGCAGACGGGACATACAAACGTGAGAGATTGCATGGATTTCAACACAGATTTCGGAGAATTGGGATCTGAAACATACTTTAGAGAGATCAGTTTCTTGATTTCCTTCTGTGATTGCTGAGATGAACGAAGAATCGATCGGATCGGCTTCGGATGCAGCTAAGAAAGCTGGATTTAGGGATTTTGCGATGATCTGCGAAAGGGAAAGGGAAATGAGAGAGAGAGAGAGAGAGAGAGAGAGAGAGAGAGAGATTTCAAACGCACCTTGTGGGATTTCTCCTTCGACGACGGATGACAGCTTTTTGAGGTGTTTGGACAGTAGAAGACTTCATCTCCTGGGCGCGAAAGTTTGAGAGAGTGAGAAAATGAATGGAGGAATTTATACAAGGGAGTTTTATTTTATGCTCTGGTTGCATACGACGCTCGATACGCATGCACTCAGAAACTGTATATTGAGCATACATTAACTCAAATCAAACTATCTACATCGTAGAAATCAGTAACACTAGGTCACAGTCGAGTTTGAACAATCCTGGCCACAGATTCTTAGACACTTATTTGTTGAAACAGGGCCCTTGGATATTTTAAATTCTTAACCGTCCAATAAATGTCCACCAATATAATAGTTGGATAATAGAATAAGCTTAATTTTTGGTTAATGATACACCTGAAATTTCATAAATAGTTTGGACCGTTTAATTTTAATTACTTGTATTCCATGTATTATAAGTGTTTGCATATCATTTATGACCCTTTGGACGCGGATCGTGTCCTACCCCAGCTCGTCTCCAGCTAGGAATGGGCAACAACTTTGAGTGACAATCGTGGTATATGGCCTGTAAAAGGGTGGATTTTTTGCCTTAGTTTCTCATCAGCCGAGGCAAAAGGGTAGACTTTTGGCCTCAGTTTGTCACCAACCGAGGCAAAAGGGTAAACTTTTGGCCTCAGTTGCTCACCAATCGAGGCAAAATGGCATACTTTTAGCCTCAATTGCTCACTAACCGAGGTAAAAGGGCGGACTTTTAGCCTCAGTTACTCACTAACCGAGGCAAAAGGGCAGACTTTTGGCCTCAGTTTCTCACTAACCAAGGCAAAATGGCAGACTTTTAGCCTCAGTTATCAACAACCGAGGCAAAAGGGTAGACTTTTGGCCTCAGTTCTCAACAACTGAGGTAAAAGAGTAGACCTTTGGCCTCAGTTTTTTACCAACCGAGGCAAAAAGGTAAACTTTTGGCTTCAGTTGTTCACCAACCGAGGAAAAAGGGCAGACTTTTGACTTCAGTTCTCAACAACCGAGGCAAAAGGATAGACTTTTGGCCTCAGTTGCTCACCAACTGAGGCAAAAGGGCAGACTTTTGGCTTCAGTTTCTCACCAACCGAGGCAAAAGGACAGACTTTTAGCCTCAGTTTTCAACAACCGAGGCAAAAGGGCAGACTTTTAGCCTCGGTTGCTCACCAACCGAGGCAAAAGGGTAGACTTTTGGCCTCAGTTTCTCACCAACCAAGGCAAAATGACAAACTTTTAGCCTCAATTTCTCACCAACCGAGGCAAAAGGGCAAACTTTTGGCCTCAGTTTTCAATAACTGAGGCAAAAGGGTAGAATTTTGGTCTCAGTTGCTCACCAACCGAAGTAAAAGGGTAGACTTTTGGCCTCAATTTCTCACCAACCGAGACAAAAGGGCAAACTTTTAGCCTCAGTTTTCAACAACCGAGGCAAAAGGGCAGACTTTTGGCCTCAGTTTCTCATCAACCGAGGCAAAAGAGCAAACTTTTGGCCTCATTTTTCAACAACCGAGGTAAAAGGGAAGACTTTTAGCCTCAGTTGCTCACTAACCGAAGCAAAAGGGCAGCCTTTTGGCCTCAGTTTCTCACCAACCGAGACAAAATGACAGACTTTTAGCCTCGGTTTCTCATCAACCGAGGCAAAAAGTGAATTTTTAACCTCAGTTCCATTACAACCGAGGCTAAAAACCAAATTTAGCCTCCTTTTTTTGAACCGAGGCTAAAAAATTGAGGCTAAAGGCCTACTTTCCTGTAGTGTAGCCCTACGGTAATGATAACACTTAATCTGCGCCCACCCCTGCCCTGCCCTTCCCTTTCTCCCGGAAACGGGGCTACTCACCCTGCCAGGTCGGTGCTCTGTGAGCCCCATCATGATGTATGTGTCTCATCCATGCCATCCATCCATTTGGATGGGCTCTGTTATTGCCATGCTAATCAAGTGCTTCATCATGACATCAAAGGTTTGTCATTAAATACTTGGATCTTTTTCTTGGTCAGGATTTCTTCTTTTTGCAGCTTCAGTGATATCTATTCTACATGTATTTGTGCAGCACATAACATTCTCATCAATAATGAGGGATGTTTAAAGCTTGCAGATTTTAGCCTTTCACGCTGGCGCCCCATTGATGACATCAATGAAATTAAATTTGAGGTTACTTCTTTGTGGCTTAGGTATTGCTATGCCTTGATCACCTTCATAGTTAATCTTCATTTCTTTCATACTAGAACATTAACCGTACTCCCCTTCTCAACTAGTGTGAGTAGGCCTCTAAAATTGCTTCTTGAAACCCAAGAGATTTGTCATTATGGCCCTACTATTGCCATGTGGTCTGTTGGTTGTGTTTTTGTAAAGTTGCTTGGATAATGAGTCATGGAAGGGTTAAACAAGTGTATAAATTTGCAGAATGGGCCTACTTTCTCATTATTTTCTTTTAGAACTTGTGGAAATTTAGTTGAGTTTTTCCTTTTTCATATAAACTTCTTTGGTAAGCTGAATTTCTAGTAAGAAATGTGCCGAAATTGAAAATTTGCAATGGTTTTCAACCGTCGTTAATTTTTTTGCGACGCCCTATTTAGCCACGGTTGAAAACCATTCCTAATTAGGGATTTTAGTGTAGTGTCATTATGGTGGCTCAAGCAGTGCATCAATAATCATGCCCAAACATGTAGAACACTTCCACTCGCTGGCTAACTCAACTCCCTAGGAAGCGTCACGTGTTAACACCCCGTAGGTCAGAAGCCGAGCAGGTGTACCACTAGCACATGTGACATTAAGCGGGGTGCATTATCTCGAGCACACAGTACCATGATTGCATATACACCTTGATCCATGTGCATGCCGCCTTATCTGGCATTAATGACAACCAGACCCGACACGCTAAGCATAAGATAGTCCGACCTAACCAAGACCGACCTACTTCTTGAGCCTGATGTGCGAGCTTGGAAGTAAGGGGCTTACTGTTATGGGAAAAATGGATCGACTAATAAGATAGGGTCAGGTCAGAACTATGTGTACTTCGCTAGGTCAGTCAACAACCAATACGACTAAAAGCTCGACTTCTAGCTCCAATCTGAGCAGGAAATGAGATCGACCTCGACCTTTCATCAATCCTCGACAGCAGGTCGGAAAACCCATTGATCCGCCCGACACCAAAAAGAACTCGACTACTACTCATTAAACGGCATAACCCTTCTTCTACTAGTTCCGACCTGGTATCGATGGTGTTTACCCAAGATCTCAACCAATGATCTAGGAAGGTGATCGCAATATAGATCTGCCAGAGATCTTGGCTAAGGATCTTAGAAGATCCTCAAGACATGCATGAGATCTGAATCCCTATACAATGTGTCACTACTAAACAGGGAGACTACCTACGTTATAGCCTTCTCCCACCTATAAATAGGAGCATCCCTAATGGTGAAAGGTACGCACAATCTTAAATCTAAAACCCTACTCACGACCAGAACCAGATTCCTTACTTGACTTAGGCATCAGATGGTCCCCTGCGACAGCCAGGGTCTCCTTTGTCCACTCCTTGTGTAGGTACTCGAAGGTCCAGGGAAGGCTAACTAGATTTCTTCATCAACAATAGTGATTTAACGTCCACTATTAAAACTTCCTGGAGGCCAAGCAATGTTTGTGTGACATCCAAATTGTCCAATTGTGGGGTCCACTGTGGACCCCAACTTGAAGTGTGTTGTAGATCCACACTGTCCGCATAGTGGATCCCCACCATGATGCCATCTGGACCGCTCATTTGTTGTGGGCCTGACTTAAAGCAAAACCTAAGATGGTGGGTCCACTTGGATAGTTTATTGGGCCAGTTGTTAGACCCACTTTGTAACATGTATAGGGTCGACTTATGGCCCACTTGATGTATAAAATCGGGCCTTGAGCAGCCCGAGCAATGTGTGATAGAGATGGCCCCAGAAAAGCCCATGAATGAGCCGATTGTGGTACATGTGACAATCCTTAAAATATTTCTGAGTGGTATGTGTAGAGATCATTAAATCGGGCCATTTATATTGGGTCTAAAATCAGGTCGAAGCTGCTAAAGATACTTGCCTTATAATGGAAGATATGTGATTGTGAATCGATGAGAATGTTATTGGCAATTGTGATTGTGATGATAGATAATAATTATAGATGATGGGTAATTGTGATGATAATTAATTGAGGTATTTGATGTGATGCTTTGATTAACATGATTTCACAGCTTAGTGTGCTAATCCAATGATTTAGACATGTTGATCACGCTCATGCATGCATCATGAGTAGCATATTATGTGTCCGGGTTGATCATAGTATAATCACATGCATACATGCGATACGGGTCACTTATGTACATGAACTGGGCCATCGGGCCACAACTACTTGATAGCCAGTGAAGGCATCTACAGTCTACATGACCAAGGATTAAATATGAACACAATTAGCCAAATGGCTACTTGGTAATGAGTCATCTTCTGAGCATGCACCATACGCGCATGGTACAATTGATGCACGTGATCGTATGACATGGATGCTTGTCGTCATGCATACTATTAGCATTCATTTAGATATGGACAGCTTGATGAAATATAGAGGTCTCGATTTGGGCACCACAATTGTATTCGTAGTTATATAGGATAGATATTACAAATGCGATCATGGTTTGTGATTTGGATATCTTATGTGTACTGGGCATTTGGAACACTAAAAATGTGAAAATAGTTGGGGACGGAAGGGCCCTATGGGTTGAAAGTCCATAAATCTCGATGGTACCTAAGAATGCCTCACTATCAAGGTGAGTGAATATAATAGGTCATGGTGCGTTTGACTAAGGTCGAATGAGAAAAGGTGTGTTCAACCTGCTTTAGAGCTGAGGTGCGTCCATGGCCATTGGTGAAGTGAATTGTGAATGGGGTCCGCTACTAGCATGCCGAGTGGGAGTCTTAGAGCCTCACCGATATGGTAGGTATGCGAGGTCTCACTCAAAACCTTGGAGGTGTACAACCCCGTTGATTTTCAAAGATGTTACGATATGAATTTAGACATTGTACGTCGTGCGGATGTAACTATGGTTGTGGGTTACTGTGTGGTTGGTTGTTTACCATGGCATGGGATGTCAATGGTGACATAGTAGTACGGGTGGCTAGCATTAGCTATGTGATTCGGAGTATGATCATGATGCACATACATTTCATTACATCACATTGGCATCAGTATCATCATGCTTTACATGTACATTATTCATATGTACAAGACATTGCATGCATACCATCATACATGATGAAAAAATAATATTAGTCGCCTACGTGTATGACATACCACACATATGGATGCACTCACTGGGTTTAAAGCTCATTCTTTTATTTTATAATTTTTTCAGGATAATGCCAGAAGCAGGAGTAGCAAATGATGCATTTTGTATGATTTTGGACACACGCTTCTGATACATTTTGATGAATATGTATTCCTGTAGATCAGATGTACTATAAATATATTGTATACTAGAAGCTGGTTATTTTGTTTGTGTTGGAAATTTCAATTTTTATGCTTGATATCTTCTTTTTTTTTTTTTTAATCCAAAATTTACAAGTCGTATGCCAAACTCAGAACTCAGTATATGAGCACCGGATGCCGAGTTGGAATCACGACACTTTATCTTTATTAGTGCCATCTTTGATGACAGATGAATCAAGAGCTTTCAATCAGAACTGATTCTCTCAATTGGTTTTTTTTTTTTTTTTTTTTTAATCCGTGGATCTCACAAAAATAAGAAATGACAATTTTTTTTTTTACCGAAAAGAGAGGATGCTCTGTGAGCTGTCCAATTTGTGCCGCTTGAAGTGGGTCCACACTACCACATGGGCCTCAACAAAGTACGATTTTTATAAAGTAATCAATGGGTCACCTATTTTTCCATTTGCAAAAATCCTATAAAACTTCATACAGCCCATGGCCCCTGCACACATAATGTGTACTGAAAACAA
The DNA here is from genome assembly GCF_029962835.1 of Magnolia sinica. Classification (NCBI taxonomy): domain Eukaryota; kingdom Viridiplantae; phylum Streptophyta; class Magnoliopsida; order Magnoliales; family Magnoliaceae; genus Magnolia; species Magnolia sinica. Next base: position 85,933,451 of record NC_080575.1, on the reverse strand, counting down.
CCCATGGCCCAAAGTCTACGCTGGTCCACCTACATCAAGGCTCACGCGAATTTTGAATCTGAAGTCTGGTCATTTCATTGTGCAAATGATTTCGGAGTGATGGCAACAATTTCACATATGAACCAGCACCTGTTGGGATCCACCACTCTAAAGTGGGATGGAAGTGCAACGAAAGGTAATAATAATGGATTCAGATATATACAACAAATCTTATTTTCTAAATTTTTAAGCAAACCTCAATGTGTGTCTGCCACCTGCACCACGGCAGAGTGCAGCCTTCTGCAAGAAGTTCCTGTATGGGATGTTCAGTGGAGCTCACAATGATGTTAGTGACAAAGCCACCCCATCCATTCATTTTGCAAAATCATTTTAGGACATGCGACCAGAAATGAGGTGATGTAAGGGATATAAAAGATGGAAAATTAAGGAAAATTTTTCCTATCATTGAAACCTTCCTAGGCTCCACCTAAATGTTTATATGCCATCCAAACAGTTTACAAGGTCATTCCAACTGCGATGGGAAAAAAACCAGTCAGATATGAAACTTTTATGGCCCCATGAATGCTTAAATTGTGGTCACTGAATCCCCCTCATTTTTTGTTACGTCCTAAAATGATCTCACAAAATGGATGGACGGAGTGGATTTTTCATCAAAAATCAGTGGGCCCCACCTAGCAATGGAATGTCATGCAAAAGGCCCTAAATCCGAGAGGGATGGACCATATCCCATCTCCAGCTAGCACAGCATTTGTGTGGTTTCCCAGGCCTGAATTCGTCGGTTGAGGAATGCGCTGCCCAGACAACCCGACAGCCCGACACCCCGTTCCGGGATTCCGCCTAAATTTTATATTGGATGGTTTTCTAACTTTTAAAGTTGAACCGACAATGCCCCTTTCTAGACCTAACTTTTAAACAGGTGAGGTCAACGAGTACCTTACACCACCCAACAAAAGGAAGCTGATTTCATCCACTGTCCATCAATTTTGCCAAATCATTTTAGGGAATGAGCCCAACAATGAGGTGCATACGAGGCTCGAGTCAACCCATCCATTTTACCAAAATCATTTTGGGGTGTGAGCCCAACAATGAGGTGGATACAGGGTGGACCACCCCACAGGAAGCAGCAGTGAATTACACCCACATTGAAACCTTTCTAGTGCATTCTCATCTAAGTTGCTCAAAAGGTCAGGTAACCCTGGATAAAGGGAAAGCACAAATATCAGCTTATCAAAACTTCTGCAGCTCTCACTAAGTTTTTAATGATGGGCGTTTAATCCCACCATGTGGTCCACTTAAGCCTTGGATCTGCCTTATTTTGGACTCATACATCACACTGGGCCACACAAAGCCCTGACAACCTAATATATACTCTAATTTCTTCTATCATTTATCGAATAGGAATGAACTAAATGTTCAAATATTATCAATTTCAACCATTCATTTGCTGGGCCTAGCAGACGATACCAAGGCTAGAGGATTGCATTCATCAAACAATTTTAAATCTTGTTAAATAGGGGATCCAACATACCAACGGTTTGGATTTAAGCCATCTGCCTCATTTATGAAAAAAGTGGTTATTCTCATCCAATTGCTCTAAAATTAAATAAAGGGGCATATATGCTCCAGTTGCAATGTAACCTCATGGCAGTATCAGGCAGATGGATGTCCCCATAATGTATACATACCATCAATCTCATCCATCAGATGGATCACCCTGAAAACTCCCTTAAGCTCCAACACTTAGCCCAAACTAAAATTCAAATTGGACCATAGCAAAGGAAAATAAGCTGAGAAGCAAAGCCCACCCTAGAATTTAACAGGCTCACCTGAGTTGTAAAACATTCTGAATTTTGTCTAACCTTCATATGATAAAAGGGTATGAACAAGTTAGATTTCGACTATACAACACAGCAACCCACACCCATAATCATTGGTGTGCGTCCCCCGTCAATATGATATGGCCCACCTAAGTTTTGGATCATGCTGATTTTTAGGGGTTGGTTTTTTAGGTGACATATCTAAGGGAGGGTTGGATTGCATGAATCCATTACTGGAGCCCGCATCAGGCTTATACCATATGTGTTGTGCTATTTGTGATGTCTAAGAATCAAAACTATATACCTGCCCAGAGCAAATGGGCATTTTTCCACTTCCCATACGAGATTTGGATACACCACCAAATAAATTACATTTTTTTTACTCACAGCAGTAAATAAGTAACTTATTTCAGGTAAGTTTGATTTATGATTAGTTATAAGTAACATTTTTACTTAAAAGTACTTGATTACTTTAATTAATTTTTTAAGCTTTTCTACTTTTCATTAGTTACTGACGAGGAGAGACCAAAGAGAGAAGCTGATAAGCAGGTTGTTCAGCAAACATACTAATCTTCTTAATAATTAATAACTAAGCTAAGTTACTTGTGGCATAAGTAACTTATCTTAAGCAACTTAAGATCCTAACAGGTCATATATCAGAATTTTAAGGTAGATAAAGGTCCTTCTAAAATTTTAAAAATCTGAGCTCTTATGGTTTGAATTTATCTACCTAAAATAGCTTATTTCCTTTCTCTCTGTTTTTATTTCCCCTTCAAAAATCACCCCCAAGTATCCCATATATTGTTTCAGTTAAGGTTGAATCATCTAGCCTAACCTAGAAATAATGCATACAGGCAGTTTAGTCAAATCATCTGACCCAGCCCATTTTTAACCTCCACAGGCGACTCAGGGTTGAGTCCAGTTCAACCAAAGCCCAACCCATTCATTGAAATGGGGCCCATTTTCTTGCCCAAGCTCAACTTATTGCTATTTAGCATAGCCTGAAATCAGATTGTTAAGTTGGCTCAGCTCAATCCATTTCATACCCAAAACCTCCTAATGTGCTAACCAAGCCTCGCTGGGCACATGTGCAGTGCCATTAGCCAATCGTTACAGCAATGAAGACAAAACAGAGGTCTAGGTCCAGTCAAGTACAGTTGAACAGCAACCCCCAGATTGCGATTAAGATGGCCAGCAGAACAATCTGATCTCAAAATGTTAGTTTCTATCACAGCCATCTGTGTGACAGGCCATTGATTATAACCATATGTTTTATAAGCCACTGGTTAATATCATCCAAGAAGCATTTCTTCAGTGTGACAAACTATCCATTGAGTGGTGGGAAATTGAATACGTGTTTCATATTGATGAAGGCTATTCCCATTTCAAAGGCTCAATATTCCCGATCAATTCTTTTTATGCGGTGGAGTAAGTCTATTGTTACTTCACCACAAGCACCAGAAGCATGCTGCTATGCGTATTGTTGTATCATTGCCAAACAATGGGGTCTGGTCAGATTATTGCCGTCCATTACACAGACCATGAAGATTTGCATAAGCAATGCAATGAAGAGAAATGCTTGCCTGCTCTCAGAGCACTTTAGTTCAGTTGGATGGTCCAATCGCACAATCTAAGCTCTATATTTCCAGAACAAATTCGATGGGCCAGATATAAAATTCACACTAACCATAAGATCCCATCTATCCTTGATTTGACCTTATATTTATGGCCATCCATTTTACAACCATGGATGGATGGTTATAATTGCCTAACAAATAGATGGATCAAACCAATTTCGAATCATAAGCATTCCATAATGGGTCCTAACAAATTGTACTTCTTGTGTTGAATTAATCAAATGGTTAAGTTTGCATGGTAACCCATCAAATGTGCCTTAGACCTAAGGAACTATGAATCTTGAAGGGAAGTTGCACGCGAATGGAGAATGGAAAAAGGGTATAAGGCTCAAATGAAGGTAAATGGTAAATGGGAAATGCAATTAGAGGCAAATGAATTGGAAGTAATTGACTTGCCAGCAACGTTTGAATGAGAGGAAATAAAATGCATTTGAAATCCAAATATTCTATTTAGATGGGGAATTAAATGGGATGAATTGGAATGTATTTGAATTTTTCAATATATTAATGGGAATATGTGAGATATATTAAATCAACTTTAATATCCCAACTTAGTATAAATATGTGATATTAATATAAGGATTGTAATAAACCCGCTGAATGCTACAAATGAGAAAATGTTGGATGCAACGCAAACAAGCCTCTTGCAAACGTTTTTGAATCATCCATTTAGATGGCTAACCTTTGAATGGTTCGGATCATACCATTGGTATGATTTTAGTGATGTAGCTAATAATTGAATTGTTTCATAGTATTATCAGGTGGCATGTGTAGAACTCTCAAAGAGCTCAAAAAGGCAATTCTACCCTACTCCCATGACATTTGCTTCCATTTTTTGCAGTGAAATTTGGGTTGGGGTCAACCTGAGCCCAACATGAACTAAAGAGGTTCATTCAACCCGAACCAACACAAATTCCATTAGGCTAACCCTGCCCCAACCCTTGTGCCCAACCCAACCTAACCTGAATTTGCGCAACTCAGATTTCCAATTGGGGGGAGTTTTCCAATCCTACGACCCTGACTACCCAACAAAGCCGACACGAACTAGGTTGGGTCAGTCGGTTTCAGGTTGACCCGAGACCACACCTAGATCCATAGCTCAACTGGCAGACTGAGTGGAGACACCTCGTTTCAACACTTGAGGTCTTGGTATCGATCCCTAGTGGGGGTGGCTAACATGGAGTGTGTGTACTGACATAGGTGTGTACTAACAAGCTAACCCAAAAAAAAAAAAGGGTTGACCCGAGACCAAATAGCAATCCAATACAACTACGTGTATTACTGCATTATTTTGGCATACAATAGGGGATTGTAATCCAACCATGTGTCCGTAAGATCAAAGAGAGGGATCATATCCCTTCACTTACGGACGAGTAAATTGGATTTTATTTTCACTATCGCAAACGTAGAAATTGCCTCAAAACATTGCAGGTTATGGGACAGAGTGCGTTTGCTATCCTATAGATTCGAAGGAAAAATAATAATAAATCAAAGAAACCCTTGTTGGGCCACAAATCGACGGCCCAAAACCAGCCAAATCGAGGCCGGGGCTCAGAAATCTAACGTGCGCAGCCGGGACGATACCGTACCAACATGGTCGGTTCTAAGGCGGTTGTCTGGTAGGATAATATGAAGGAATGGATTAAAACCCTGAAAATAGAAGATGCAGAAAACGATATGTACCAGTTTTTGAAGGGCCTGAATAATCAGCGGCTCAGATTCAGGCGAGTGAAACTGGAATCTCTATAGCAAGTTTTTGTTTTTATTTTTGTTGTCTGGATCAGACGGTTGTGATGAGATCCAAACAAGAAGCTGACTTGCATTTGAAACACAGAAATAATCAAAAAGAAGAAAAATAAACTACAGTTTGGAGAGAGAGAGAGAGAGAGAGAGAGAGAGAGAGAGAGAGAGAGTGGGTGTAGAAATTAGGGTTAGGGTTTGGCAGAAACAGCATGAGAAAGGTCAGGCCGTGGATATGAGAGGGTTTTGAGGGTTGTGAATGAGTGAGGCGTTACGATCGATTGGCTTTTATAGGGTTAGGGTTTCTTCTTCAAAGAACAGGGGCTTTTTCTTGAATTACTAGAATATCCCTAATTACACTTCTAATTAACAATAATACCCTTAGATGTACATGAGTAGAACACACGCCCGAGTAGGGTTGTCAATCGGCCGGAATTGGGAATGTAACAATTTGACTAGCTCCAGCCCGAACAGATCAAAATGCGGCCCCAACTCAGTTCATTAACACCCCTATGCCTGGCCTGAGCCCAAGCCTGGCTATATATTAAGTTATGCCCCATGATGTATGATTAATGATAAAAATATCCTTGAAAATATAAGTGGCCGGTCTGGTTCTGGTCAGACTGATAGGCTCATTAATGAGCCCAAGACCAGCCCGTTTATTGGCTGAAACCCCAACTGGCCAGTGCAGCCCATTTATAGCCCTGCACGTGGCTCAATATGGGTTAATCTAGTGACTCAATGAGTCTTGTAAATTGTGACTCGGTTGAACACAGCTTTATTTTTTATTTTTAACAATGTTTGCACAGTCACATTGATGTAGAGCGGGTCGCAGGCAGTTACATGGCCAAGATGGAACAAAAAAGGCCCGGTCAATGACAGAAGTGATCCAGACCATCAAACTTTAAATCGGGCGTATCTCGTAATCTGGAATGAGTTATCAAATGTAAAATATATGATTTTGGGATATAATAAGCTACTTTAGCCAACCAACCCCGCTACGCTGGGTTGCCAAGCCAGATTTGCGAAATGCCGTCAGATCCACGGTCGTTTCTCTATTTTAATTTCATTTTTACTATAAATAGTAAGTTTTAGTTTGATTATAACTCTTCATCTGTTGGGCTTTAGGAGTTGCGTCCAACGTGAAAAGAGCTTAGAAAAATTAGGAGAACAGCTTGGTGAAGCCAAATAGGAAACTATTTTTGGCCAAAAACCTTGGACACTAATAGACATCACGACCGTCTATAAATAGTAAGTATACTATTTATAGTAAGTCGCGAATTCTAGGAGTTTTAGTTGTAGTTTGATTCCGATTTCTTTCTCATTGCTTGGTACCCCTATTTAAAGGGTTGTGAGCTCATTTTTATTCATTCATCAATCAATTTCGAATTTATTAGAATTTATTTCTATTTTCTTGTTTTTTTTTCATCGTGGATTCGAGAAGTCTATGTGAGGAGTCCAGAGAAGTTCCGTGGATTCGGAATAGTTATCCTCTTGAGGAAGACGGTGCTCGACCTCACGTCCTTCCCTGCGTCAGTTTAGTATCAGAGAGAGGTTTTTCCTTGGATCGATGGCTTCTAATGACGGGTCGGGCAGCAATCCTATGGGCGGTGCTCTAGGAAATTTACCTTTAACAGCGGCAGCTTTCGAAGCAGCGCAGCGAGAAAATCAGCAAGCCATGCAAGGGCTGCAGGCTTGCATTGACCGCATAGCGGATCTCTTGACGGAAACCGTAGGGCAACTCCGTGTTCCTGGTGGTAATCATCCACTGCCAATTGCTGAAACTCGTAATAGCCCTAATCGCAGGATAGTGCTGGCAGTGCACCCAAGGGTTATTCCTGAGGAAGGGGATCCAGCGATGAGGAGATCGACGACATAATCTTCCAACACCATGGACAAGGCGGCGATCGAGTAGATCGAACAGATCGAGAATTCAAGATGCAGGTTGATATTCCTAGCTTCAATGGTCAACTACACATTGAGGATTTCCTCGATTGGCTTTCTGAAGTGGAGCGATTCTTCGACTATATGGACATCTCTAAAGCAAAGAAAGTCAAGTTGTGGCCTACAAGTATAAAGGCAGAGCTTCAGCTTGGTGGGAACAACTACAACTAGCACGAACCAAGCAGATGAAAGCACCAATCCGCACATGGCAACGGATAAAGCAGCTACTACGTGCCCGATTCCTCCCTATCGACTACGATCATGTATTATTCCAACAATACCAAAATTGTCGACAGGGTAGTCGGTCGGTGAGAGAATATGTAGAAGAATTTTACCGCCTAATGGTGCGTATGATTTGGTTGAGACTGAATCACAGCAAGTCACCCGATTCAACAGTGGATTGCATATGGCGATCCAGGATCGGGTCCAAATGCAATCCGTCTGGATGATGAATGATGCGATCAAGTTGACTACTCGGGCGGAAGCGCAACTTGAACATCTTAACACATGAACTTATCCTACCGCAAGGGTCGCTGCGGCAGGTCCGCCCTAGGGAGCTCCATAGCCCAAGAGGAAGGAGCCCGTAGGAGCACGCACTCAACCTCCTACGTCTGAGAGCTGAGATCAAGGAAACAGGCAAGCTAGACCCCAAAGCGGCGTATCAACTAATGCTGGTCCAAGTAGAATCCTGAACCCCTATGATCGGCCAAGGCCCGACAACTGTTATCGTTGTATCCAATCAGGCCACCTATCAAATACTTGTCCCCAACGAAAAGTGGCGAACCTTGCTATCAATGATGGTAGTACTAATAACGCATACAAAGATCCAAATGTTGAAGAACAGGAGCATACCACCGAGGATGAGGCAGACGAGTCAGGTTAGGTTCACCAAGATCACAACGAGTCACTCGTCATGAGGTGGCTATTATATGCGCCAAGAAAAAAAGTGCAACAACAACGGCATAACATCTTTTGAACTAGGCATATGGTGAATCGAAAGGTTTGTGACGTGATATTGATAGTGGGAGCAGTGAGAACATTGTCTCCAAGGTCATGGTGGCAAAATTGTAATTGAAAACAAAGCGTCATCCCTCCCCACATACAATCGGCTGGATCAAGAAGGTCAGTGAAACAAAGGTAATTGAACGGTGCACCATCTCCTTTTCAATTGGCAAACATTATAAGGAGAAGTAGTATGCGGTGTGATTAACATGAAAGCATGTCACATACTACTTGGTCGACCCTAAAAATCTAATTGTGATGCCACTCATAAAGGGCGAGATAACATATATATCTTCGTAAAGGACGGCCGGAAGACCATATTGGCCCTTATAAATCCAGAGGGACTACCTGAACTTCTAAAGTGGAGGGCCGTTTTCTCCTAACCATAAGGGACTTTGTGGAAGAATCTAAAGAAACAGGACAAGCTTACACATTAATTGTAAAAGGGGAAGAACTCGAGCCTACCATCATCCCTGAAAGACTAAGGCCCTTGTTACATGAATTCAAAGAAATTTGGCCCGATGACCTTCCCGATGGGTTACCCCCCATGCGGGATATCCAACACCATATCGACTTTGTCCCTGGGTCCAGTTTACCCAATCGTCCTCATTATCGTATGAGTCAAAATGAGTGCGAGATTCTGCAGGGGCAAGTGGAGGAACTGATCCGTAAGGGTCTTATTCGAGACAGCATGAGCCCATGTGTTGTACCACATTTATTAACTCTAAAGAAATATGAGAGTTGGTGTATGTGTGTCGACAGCCGGGCCATCAACAAAATCACCATAAAATACAGGTTTCTTATACTATGGTTGGACGATATGCTAGACATGTTGGAGGGCGCAAAAATATTCTCTAATTGGACTTAAGGAGCGACTACCATCATATTCGAATACGGCCGAGTGATGAGTGGAAAACGGTCTTTAAAATCAAGGAAGGATTATACGAATGGATGGTCATGCCCTTCAGTCTTTCGAACACGCCTAGCACATTCATGAGATTGATGAACTAAGTTCTGAAACCTTTCATTGGACGGTTCGTTGTAGTTTATTTCGATGATATTTTGATATACAGTCAAGACGAAACCACCTATATGGAATACTTCAAGAAGGTCCTTCAAGTGCTCACTAAAAATAAACTGTATCTCAATTTAAAAAAGTGCAGCTTCATGACTAATAACCTGTTGTTTCTAGGTATTGTCGTAACATTCACGAGTATTCGGGTGGATGAGGAAAAAGTGAAGGCAAGCAGAGAATGACAGGTTCCCACAAATATTTACGAAGTGCAAAGTTTTCATGGACTAACAACATTTTATCGTCAGTTCATAAAAATTTTCAGTACCATTGTGTCACCAATCATAGATTGCATGAAGAAAGGACAGTTTCAATGGACTGACGAAGCCGACAAGAGCTTTGCCGAAATTAAGTGCAGGTCATCCATGACCACGGTTCTTGTACTTCCCAACTTTAGCAAATTGTTTGAAGTCAAATGTGATGCCTCATATGTCGAGATTGGGGGAGTTTTGTCTCAAAAAAATAGGCCGGTAGCCTTCTATAGTAAGAAACTTAGCGATGCACACAAGAAGTGATTTACATATGAGATCGAGTTGTACCCGATGGTCCAGGCACTGCGACACTGACGACATTATTTGATTCAAAGGGAATTCATACTCTACACGGACCATCAAGCTCTCAAATTCATTAATAGTCAAGCTAACATTAACTGTGTACATGCTAGATGGATCTCATTTTTTTAAGACTTCACGTTTATGCTAAAACATAAGTCTGAGCAACAGAACAAAGTATTCGATGCGTTGAGCCTCGTGCAACTTTGTTAGTCACTATGAGTAATGTGGTTGTCTGGTTCGAGTGCTTCAAGGATATATATGCCGACAACGACAACTTCAAGGATACATGGGTTAGATGCCAAAAAGGTCACCCCAGCGGCTTACATATGCAAGACAAGTTCCTTTTCAAGGGGAATCAACTCTGCATCCCCAAAAGTTCGTTAAGGGAACAAATAATCCAAGAGCTACATGGAGGTGGCCTTAGTGGACACCTTGGGCGAGATAAGACGCGATCTCTTGTGGAAGAGTGGTGTTACTGGTCGCAATTGGTACGTGATGTGGGAAAGGCAGTCTAACGTTGTTATATTTGTCAACTTCTAAGGACAAATCTCATAATACAGGCCTCTACACCCCATTAGCCATGTGTCACACCCCGAACTCGGAAACCGGGCTCACAAAATTTCCGATCGCCGAATCCGATGCCAACAGCCTCCGTAGCACCCCATTCTCAGCTCTCGGCACCCATTTACCAGGTTCCGATCCTAGAATCCTACAAGGAGGATTTCTAATATCAATTTAATTCATAATGAGCATAACCATAAGCATAACCCACGAACAATAACCACAAGAACACTATCACAAAATCCACTATGATAAAAAACTTTTAAGTACAATGCATCTGAAGGGAATACAAGATAATGCAAAAGATATAAACTCCAAAAGCTCGTCTGCACGCTCTTGCTGCTATATGTTATGGTTGCGTCCTGGAGTCACCTGCACGGATCAATCGTGCATAAGCTTATAGAAAGCTCAGAGGGTGGTGTAAGTGTGTGCGCAGTATAAGCGTGCTCAGAATGCAAGGTCAAAGTAATGCGGAATCATGCTGATGGATACATGAATGCAGTTAGTCGTACCAAGGCTATGCGATGCAAGATATGAATGCCATCGACCATAACATGGCTATGCGATGCGAGATGCCACTCAAGCATATCAATCCTCAACATATATTAGTACAGTTCTCATCTGAATAATCACTGGGATTTAGTTCACTCCAAGTGGCACTGCCACTCTCTTAGCCGCACAGTCCAAGTGAGCGTAAGAAACCTCACTATCTGCCTGGCCAATAGTCTGCTAATACCTATCCGGCATGTCGATAGCGGACCCATTCACGAGCCGGTCAAACTCATCCTAGTATTACCCCCTACCCTCAGGTGAGTAAGGCTACACCCCTTTCCAACCGACCACGATACAATGAGAGACGCAGCCTCCTGGTATTCGGCCCTCGTGTGCTCATATATCCACTCGGTCTTGATGTTGGAGTCATCCTCTTATACAATCGGGTTTAGGAATTTTACTCATGGACATTTATGGCGCCCGTATGCTAGAACCAAACATTTTCGATATCTAATCCAGCCACCCACGATGTGTCTATGGAGGCTTTGGCCTTAATGTCGCTAGGGCATACAATAATCATGATCACACAAATGCAAGTGCATGAATCGCCCTACCAAACATGCAGCAATCCTGCGCGCGTCGCGCGCTCATGTAGGGCAACTCCGCCTATTAAGGAGCTCATAAATAATCCGCCCGAAGGCATATGCTATGATCGGTCACTCGTCATATCAGACATACATATGATGCGTATGATCATGAATCATGAATCTATACTAAACATGTCATGTGGTGATGGGCTCTGATCAAAATGAAGATGGGCCTAGACGGCCTATATGCGACAGGTATAGGCCTATTAATGGGCCTTAGGGAGAGTGACAATGCGGACATTTAACCAACATTGTACTTACAATATGGACGTCAAACCATCATTGCTCCCAAGGCATAGCCCGCTATAGAGATCGTCACGTAAACCATGGTGAAAACACAATATGATGGGCCTTACGTACATCCCGTTGGGCCTCGAACCATGAGCCTCCAATACATCAAATGGGCCTCAAACCATGGTCTCATATATATCAAAGTGGACCTTAGTGGGCGGCCACAAATACATTAAGATGGGCCTCAACAAATGGCCTTATACAAATCAAAGTGGGCCTTATATTCGTCAAGTGGGCCACATCTCATGGGCCACGCCCAAATTTAAGTGGTGATAATGATTCCTACCATTAAAATTCCCAAGGCCTACCATAACATTTATTTCTCATTCATTCTGATCGTAAGGTCCTAAGGGACTTCAACGATAGCCGTTCAATTCTCACCGTGCATCGTGGTCCACATGATAAATAGATCTGTCTTATTTTTGTCTTAAGTCTTAAAAATGATCCTTTAAAAATGATTGGACAGTTTGGGTGCGACACGTGCATCATGGTGGATTCCATATGGGAAGGATGGATAGCATAGATGAGGTACATACCTCATGGTGGGGCCCACACTATGGAAGGTGTGGATTATAACACAAACATCAGTGGGTCCCATGTGGGGCCCACCTTAACGTTTATTTTCCACCCAATCTGGGCCCACTGTAATGTTTATTTTCCATCCAAACTGGGCCCACTGTACTGTTTATATGACACCCACACTGTTCATGAGGTCACGTGGACCTAGTGGTCCACAGTGATGCTTGTCTGCCATCCAAACTGTTCATAGGGTCACGTGAACTAGGGTAGGGCCCACTATACCGTTTATTTGCCATCCAAACTATTCATAAAGTCACATGGGCCAGGGGCCCACGGTGATGTTTATTTCCCAGCCAACCTGTTGATAGGGTCACGTGGACCTGGGGGTGGGCCTGGGGCCCACTGTAATGTGGTTCACACATCCAGTCCACCCATTATGTGTGTCCCACTTGACTGAGGGTTCAGACCAAGTTTCAGCTGCATCCAAATTTCAGGTAGGCCCCACCGAGTGATTTTATATGTTTTAGGCATGTCTTCACATGATTTTAGATGGTGTGGCCCACCTAAGTTCCGTACACAGCTGATTTTTAGGGCGGCCTCCTGGTCCGAGGGGACCCATTAAATGCATGGTGTTGATGTTCGAAACGCATCACGGTGGGGCCCACAACTGGGGCCGTGAGGCCCAGCCCGCAGGTCCGTGCGACAGGCGCAGGCGCTGCCTGCGGACACTCTGTAGCAGCGTCAGCGCTGCCTTCTCTTTTGTTTATTATTATTATTTTTTTAAAAAAATCAGTTTTTCTAAGGAATTTCCTAGGTGGGGCCCTCATCAGGAAAATCTGCCCTGGCCATTGCATCCCATAGCTCAATATTGACAAAACAAGCTCAATATTAGGTATGTTTTGGTGTGCAGAATCATTGGGTGAGTTTTTAACGGTAAAAATTACTATTTCCTATGGTATGGCCCGCTTGATTATCAGATTGGTCTCAAATTTTGGCTCAACGGGTAAAATGATCTGGGTAACGGGATAGACGGTGTGGATCAGTCCCATACATCAAGGTGGGGTCCGCATGAATGGCCCACCCCAAACTTTAAAATATTCTCTTTTTTTTCTTGTTAGCTGTTAGTACGCACATGTCAGTATACACACTCCATGTTAGCCGCGCCCATCTAGCGTCCAGGGACGTTGGACAGCATGGATAAACACATGCATTGTGGTGGGTCCCACATGGACGTGGCCCACCAACTATATATATGTATATTTATATATTAACATAATATAAATACAATATATTGTATATATACATACATACATATATATATATATATATATATATATATATATATATATATATTGCAGGTGGGACTTCCAACCGGACGGTGGATTTTGCCTAAAATGTGGTGGGCCTCACCGTTGATGAATGGAGTGGATTTAACATGATTTGGTGGGGCCCACTTCATTCTAGGGAGAGGAAAGAGAGAGAGAGAGAGAGAGAGAGAGAGAGAGAGAGATACGGTGATAGAGAGGAGGTACCCCGCCACTATGGGCCCTCCATTGATATAACACATACATCAAGTGGGTCCCACAACAAGTGGCCTTTAAAATTGAAAACAACGGTAGATCACCCACCTCTAGGCCTCCTCCTTGCTCTCTTAGCCTTCTATGCTCCTTGCCTTCACTTTTGATGGTGGTTGATGGAATTCTGATGGTGTGGATGAGAGATGAGAGGGTGGGCCACACTAGTGGTTATGGATGGGAGCTTGAACGTATGGAATTGTTGCTTGGGAGAGTGTTTGAGTAAATGAGAGAAAGAGAACATTAAGAGTGATCGATGGAGTGGTGGGTGTAAGGAAAAGTGATGGGAAAGTAAGATTGTGTTTGAAATTTGTGAAAAGAAGTATGGTTGTGGTTGAAAATGAAAAAAAGAGGAATGGTGAGGGGAGAGAGAGAGTGGACTTTTGAAAAGGTAGGGATGGGTTGTTGTACTTTAGGTAAGGCTTATACTTGATATTGATTGATGGGACATATCATAGAGATTCCCTCCGATATTCGCAACGTGCCGCGTTTCTTCGAATTGAATGTAGGCCCACATCTTCTGACCTGGATATTGGTTCGGTGCGCGAGTCGCGGCGTTGGAATCACGACGATGGCGCGATCGCTAAGATACAAGTTTCAGGTCGAGCCGTCTTCAGTATGCAGTGCTTAGGATTGCACGTAATAGTCGGATACGGTGCGAAGGTTGTCAGAATTCGACCAGAAGAACCACGGAAGCCAACGGAACGGTACAGACTAGGACACGGGTCTTACATCTCTCCTCTCCAAATAAAAATTTCATCCTCGAAATTTACACAATCATCGCAAGAAAACATAACTCATAATAGAAGAGGAAACAAGGCATCGACATATAAATATCGGAGACAACATACAAGAGACAACATACAATCAATCATCAAAGAGATGGGGATAGCGCTCTCGAATCTCGACCTCGCGCTCCCAAGACGCCTCATTAACGGAATGGTGACCCCACTAAACCTTCACCAAGGGAATGACCTTGGTCCGAAGGACCTGCTCCTTTCGATCAGGGATATGGACTGGCTGCTCAATGTAAGAAGCATCCTCACGAACCTCTAACGGCTGCCAATCAATAACTCGAACGATGTCTGACCCACACTTCCTCAACATAGAGATGTGGAAATGTTCTGGGTGCCAGACAACTGAGATGGTAAGGCAAGCCGATAGGCCACGACGCCAATGCGCTCAGTGATATCAAAAGGTCCAATGAATCTCGGGGCAAGCTTGCCCTTCTCTCTAAATCGAACTACGCCCTTCATGGACGAGACCTTGAGATACACATGATCCCCTACATCAAACTATAAGGGATGACACCGGCGATCAGCAAAACTCTTCTGCCGGCTCTGAGTTGTGCGCATCCTCTGCTTAATGATATCGATAACCTCTGACGTCTACTGCACAAGCTCGGGACCTAGGAGACACCGCTCTCAGACCTCGGTCCAACAACTCGGAGATCTGCACGGTCTACCATATAATGCCTCAAAAAGAGTCATGCTAGTGGCCGCCTGATAGCTATTGTTTTATGCGAACTCAGCCAATCGCAGATGCTCATCCCAGCTGGCGTCATGACCGCGCTGAGTCCTCGGCAAACCCATAATAAAATCTGTAGATACGTGCTCCCACTTCCATGTCGGGACGCTCAACGGCTGCAATAGACTAAGGAGTCTCTGATGATCGACCTTGACACGCTGGCATGTGTTACACTCGGCCACAAAACTGACAATCTGGCGCTTCATCCCTACTAAAAAATATTGTCTTCTCATATCACGATACATCTTCATTGAGCCAGGGTGGATAGAAAACCACGATCGATGTGCCTCAGTCATAAGATCTCTGCGCAATTCAGGAATATCTGGGACACATAATCAACCTTTGAAGCGAAGTCCACTATCAGAACCAATCTGCTAGTCTGTCTGACTCTCAGATGCTGCCTCTGCTCGGTAATCCTGTAACGACTCATCTGTCTGTTGAGCCTCGATTACCCTTGCGACAAGAGAGGGTTGAATCGACAGGCTCGATAACTGAACGATAAAAGACTGTAGACCAAAATCAAAGTCGTACTCTACTATATCCTCGAGCATCCTCCACTCCTGAATCATCATATGTGCCACCAAGCCTCGTCGTTGACGACTGAGGGCATCCGCCACTACATTCGCCTTGCCTGGGTGGTACTGGAGGTCAAAATCATAGTCCTTTAGAAGTTTCATCCAGCGTCTCTGCCTCATGTTCAGCTCAGACTGAAAGAATAGATACTTCAAGCTCTTGTGGTCGAAGAAGAGCTCGAACCTGACCCCATAGAGATAGTGTCTCTACACCTTCAGTGCGAAGACGACTGCTGCTAGCTCCAAATCGTGCGTGGGGTAGTTCAGCTTATGGACCTTGAGCTGACGAGACGCATAAGCCACTGGTCTCTCGTGCTGCATCAGGACAACACCCAATCCAATACGTGAAACATCAGTAAATACAACAAATCCATCACTCCCAGATGGAAGAGTGAGGACAGGAGCGGACGTCAGACAGTCCTTCAGCTTCATGAATGCCCACTCACATGCGTCAATCCAAACAAAATCTGCACCCTTCCGAGTCAATCTAGTCAACGGGACCGCAATACGGGAGAAGCCCTCAATGAAACGCCGATAGTATCCCGCTAAACCAAGGAAACTACGGATCTCAGATGCAGTCGTGGGCTGATCCCACTGATGCACTGCCTCAACCTTCGAGGGGTTTACTATGACACCCTCCCTTGTCACCACGTGATTGAGGAATCTCACCTCTTCCTTCCAGAACTCGCACTTCTCCAGCTTCGTGTATAGCTGGTGGGCACGGAGGGTCTGCAAAGCGATCTCCAAATGCTGCATATGGTCCTCACGGGTCCTCGAACATATCAGAATGTCATCGATGAAGACCACCACAAACTGATCGAGATATGGACGGAAGACCTCGTTCATCAACTACATAAAGACCGCGGGTGCATTGGTCAGTCCGAAGGACAAGACCTGAAACTCAAAATGACCATAATGCGTCCTGAAGGCCGTCTTTGGGATGTCCTCCCTCAGACTCGAATCTGATGATAACCGGAACGCAGGTCAATCTTTGAAAAGAATTGTGCACCCTGCAGCTGATCAAACAAATCATCTATCCTCGGGAGCGGGTACTTGTTCTTGATTATGACCCTGTTGAGTTCGCGGTATTCCACGCAAAGCCTCAACGAGCCATCCTTCTTCCTGACGAAGAGTACCGGTGCTCCCCAAGGTGAACTGCTCGGACGAATGAATCCCAACTCACGCAACTCGTCTAACTGCCACTGCAACTCACGCAACTCCATCGGTGCCATACGATACGGGGCCTTCGAGATAAGCGCAGTCCCAGGCACAAGATCTATTTGGAACTCAATATGACGACGCGGTGGCAATCCCGGAATCTCCTAAAACACATCGAGAAAATCGCAAACAACCGGCCACTGATCAATACAAATGGCAACAGGCTCCTCAACGGCGCAGGACATCAAGCAAGATAATGGCTCTCCTCGGGGCTCTACAATGAACTGAAATTGTGGTAAGCCTGGTATGCAGAATGTGACCGTCCTCGCAGAACAGTCCAAGATGGCGTGGTACTCGGCAAGCCAATCCATGCTCAGGATAATGTCGAAATCAAACATCGGCAGCACAAATAAGTCAGCAGGCAAAAAGATGTCACTGACCAGAACAGGGCAAGACGAACAGAAACGACCCAACACTTTAGTCTTCCCCAAGGGCGTTGACACGGTCAACCCCTCGCGAGCAGACTCTATCGGCAATCCAGTCGAATGACAAAAATTCTCAAACATGAATGAATGCGATGCACCAGAATTAAATAATACTCGGACGATGCATGAAGAGACTAGAAGTATACCCTCAACGACTCCTCTAGAGATCTGCGGGTCCTGTTAAGCCGCATAAAATCTAGCTTGAGCCGGTTGGGGAGGTGTCTGTCCCCTTTGAGGTCCCTGGTGCTGCTGCTGCCTCTGCGGTGGCTTGTACTGCTGTCTCTGCTGCTGCTGGGGTCTCGGCTGCTGAGGTGGCTGTGGACGCTGCTGATGGGGTAGCTGCTGTACTGGAGGTTGCTGCTAAGGTCGCTGCTGCGCTGGAGGCTGCTATGGCCCTCTCGATTGCTGCAGATGAGAGCGAGGGCACTCAGACAGGCGGTGCCCTGTCCCACCGCATCCAAAACAGGTCCCTATAAATGGCTGCTAGGGTGGCGCTGGACGTGCTGCTGGTGCTCTAGCAGGTGGGTGGCTCTTATACCTCTTTGGTCATCGATGCTACTAGGAGCTACTAGAGGGGGCCTGCCTCTTTCGATTCTGACCCCTCCTCTGATCTCGGTCGCTTTATGAGCCAACCCATAAATAATCCACCCGAAGGCATATACTATGATCGGTCACTCGTCATATCAGACATACATATGATGCATATGATCATGAATCATGAATCTATACTAAACATATCATGTGGTGATGGGCTCTGATCAAAACGAAGATGGGCCTAGATGGCCTATATGTTACAGGTATGGGCCTATTAATGGGCCTTAGGGAGAGTGACAATGCGGACATTTAACCAATATTGTACTTATAATGTGGACGTCAAACCATCATTGCTCCCAAGGCATAGCCCGTTATAGAGATCGTCACCTAAACCATGGTGGAAACACAATATGATGGGCCTTACGTATATCCCATTGGGCCTCGAACCATGGGCCTCCAATACATCAAATGGGCCTCAAACCATGGTCTCATATATATCAAAGTGGGCCTTAGTGGGCGGCCACAAATACATTAAGATGGGCCTTAACAAATGGCCTTATACAAATCAAAGTGGGCCTTATATTCATCAAGTGGGCCACATCTCATGGGCCACGCCCAAATTTAAGTGGTGATAATGATTCCCACCATTAAAATCCCAAAGGCCTGCCATAACATTTATTTCCCATTCATTCTAATCGTAAGGTCCTAAGGGACTTCAATGGTAGCCGTTCAATTCTCACTGTGCATTGTGGTCTACATGATAAATAGATATGTCTTATTTTTGTCTTACGTCTTAAAAATGATCCTTTAAAAATGATTGGACAATTTGGGTGCGACACGTGCATCATGGCGAATTCCATATGGGAAGGATGGACAACATAGATGAGGTACATACCTCATGGCGTGGCCCACACTATGGAAGGTGTGGATTATAACACATACATCAGTGGGTCCCATGTGGGGCCCACCTTAACGTTTATTTTCCACCCAGTCTAGGCCCACTGTAATGTTTATTTTCCATCCAAACTGGGCCCACTGTACTGTTTATATGACACCCACACTGTTCATGAGGTCACGTGGACCTGGGGGTCCACGGTGATGCTTGTCTGCCATCCAAACTATTCATAAGGTCACGTGGACCAGGGTAGGGCCCACTATACCATTTATTTGCCATCCAAACTATTCATAAAGTCACATGGGCCAGGGGCCCACGGTGATGTTTATTTCCCAGCCAACCTGTTGATAGGGTCACGTGGACCTATGGGTGGGCCTGGGGCCCACTGTAATGTGGTTCACACATCTAGTCCACCCATTATGTGTGTCCCACTTGACTGAGGGTTCAGACCAAGTTTCAGCCACATCTAAATTTCAGGTAGGCCCCACCGAGTGATTTTATATATTTTAGGCATGTCTTCACATGATTTTAGATGGTGTGGCCCACCTGAGTTCCGTATACAGCTGATTTTTGGGGCGGCCTCCTGGTCCGAGGGGACCCATCAAATGCATGGTGTTGATGTTCGAAACGCATCACAGTGGGGCCCACAACCGGGGCCGTGAGGCCCAGCCCGCTCGTCCGTGTGTCAGGCGCAGGCGCTGCTTACGGACGCTCTGTAGCAGTGTTAGCGCTGCCTTCTCTTTTGTTTATTATTATTATTTTTTTTTAAATCAGTTTTTCTAAGGAATTTCCTAGGTGGGGCCCTCATCAGGAAAATTCGCCCTGGCCATTGCATCCCATGGCTCAATATTGACAAAACAAGCCCAATATTGGGTATGTTTCGGTGTGTAGAATCATCGGGTGGGTTTTTAACGGTAAAAATTACTATTTCCTATGGTGTGGCCTGCTTGATTATTAGATTGGTCTCAAATTTTGACTTAACGGGTAAAATGATCTGGGTGACGGGATAGACGGTGTGGATCAGTCCTATACATCAAGGTGGGGCCCGCATGAATGACCCACCCCAAACTTTAAAATATTCTCTTTTTTTTTGCTTGTTAGCTGTTAGTACGCACATGTCAGTATACAAACTCCATGTTAGCCGCGCCCGAACACATGCATTGTGGTGGGTCCCACATGGACGTGGCCCACCAACTATATATATATGTATATTTATATATTAACATAATATAAATATAATATATTATTTATATACATACATACATACATACATACATACATATATATATATATATATATATTGCAGGTGGGACTTCCCACCGGACGGTTGATTTTGCCTAAAATGTGGTGGGCCTCACCGTTCATGAATGGAGTGATTTAACATGATTTGGTGGGGCCCACTTCATTCTAGGGAGAGGAAAGAAAGAGAGAGAGATATGGTGATAGAGAGGAGGGACCCCGCCACTATGGGCCCTTCATTGATACAACACATACATCAAGTGGGTCCCACAACAAGTGGCCCTTAAAATTGAAAAGAACGGTAGATCACCCACCTTTAGGCCTCCTCCTTGCTCCCTTAGCGTTCTATGCTCCTTGCCTTCACTTTTGATGGTGGTTGATGGAATTTTGATGTGTGGATGAGAGATAAAAGGGTGGGCCACACTTGTGGTTATGAATGGGAGCTTGGACGTATGGAATTGTTGCTTGGGAGAGTGTTTGCGTAAATGAGAGAAAGAGAATATTAAGAGTGATGGATGGAGTGGTGGGTGTAAGGAAAAGTGATGGGAAAGTAAGATTGTGTTTGAAATTTGTGAAAAGAGGTATGGTTTTGGTTGAAAATGAAAAAAAAGAGGAATGGTGAGGGGAGAGAGAGAGTGGACTTTTGAAAAGGTAGGGACGGGTTGTTGTACTTTAGGTAAGGCTTGTACTTGACATTGATTGATGGGACATATTGTAGAGATTCCCTCGATATTCGCAACGTGCAGCGTTTCTTTGAATTGAACGTAGGCCCACATCTTCTGACCTGGATATCCGTTCAGTGCGCAAGTCACAGCGTTGGAACTACGGTGACGGCGCAATCACTAAGATATAAGTTTCAGGTCAAGCCGTCTTCGGTATGCAGGACTCGGCTTAGGATTGCGCGCAATCGTCGGATACAGTGTGAAGGTTGCCGGAATTCGATCGGAAAGACCGCAGAAGCTAACGAAACGGTACAGACTAGGACACGGGTCTTACACCGTGCCTTACAGCCCTTAGGAGGATTTATTTATAGACTTCGTGCTTGGTTTTCTATGAACGCAACGCGACATGGATTTGGTATTCGTGATAGTAGATCGTTTCTCCAAGATGGCGCACTTTATTACATACAAGAAGACTCTCAATGCAACACACGTAGCGAATCTATTCTTCAAAGAAGTTGTGCGGCTACACGGGGTTCCTAAGACTATTACTTCTGACCGTGATACGAAGTTTATAAGCTACTTTTGGTGGACTTTGTGGACTCGACTCGATACACGACTTCAATTCAGCAGCGCCTACCACGGGCAAACCGAGGTTGTGAATTATACATTAGGAAACTTCCTTTGATGTATTTTAGGAGAAAAACCGAAGCAGTGGGATTTGACCTTGTCTCAAGCGGAGTTTGAATTCAACAATATGGTGAACCGCTCGACAAGAAAATCTCCTTTTCAAGTTATTTACGGACGAGTACCTCGCCGCACACTAGACTTGGTCCCTCTGCCCAAGCCTCAGGCATGAGTATTACAACGGAACATATGGCAAACAAGATCATGGGCATTCATGAGGAAGTACAGAACAAGCTACATGCCTCGAACGAAAAGTACAAGGAACAAGCGGATAAGCATGGACGACAAAAAGTGTTTGATGGGTGACTAAGTAATGGTCCATCTGTATAAAGAAAGATTTCTAATCGGAACGTACAACAAGTTGAAGAATAAAAAGATTAGATCGGTACCAATCATCAGAAAAATCAATGACAACGCTTATGTTGTTTATCTTCCAGATGACATGGTGATCTCACGGACTTTTAAAGTCGTAAACCTGACCGAGTATCATGAACCAGAGCAAGACAAGAACTCGAGGACGAGTTCTTTTGAAGTGGAGGAGACTGATGTAGAGCGGGTCGCAGATAGTTACATGCCCAAAATATATGATTTTGGGCGTATCTAGGAGTTTTATTTGTAATTTGATTCTGATTTCTTTCTCATTGCTTGGTACCCCTATTTAAAGGGTTGTGAACTCATTTTTATTCATTCATCAATCAATTTTGAATTTATTATAATTTATTTCTATTTTCTTGCTTTCTTTCCTCGTGGATTCGAGAAGTCTCTGTGAGGAGTCAGAGAAGTTCCGTGGATTTAGAATACTTATCCTCATGAGGAAGACGGTGCTCGACCTCACGTCCTTCCCTGTGTCACACATGAAGCAATTACATGGACCAATTAAGAAAATCAAGATGGTCTGGTGAGAAAAGTAATGGGCCATTGATTCAATGGAGTGGGCCCCACGTCCACAAGAACAATTGTTGAATGGGGTATAAAATGCTCCCGAAATCATAGCCACCTCACTTTCTTACCTGGACCGGTCCATCTTCAATCCTTCATCCAATAACGGGATTTTAGAAACTCTAGTGTGTGAGTTTATTAAGAATTATACCTCACCATTATGAATGTTGGATTTTGAATGGAATCGACTTGCGGCTTCCACCGGTTGTCTCTTTCGAGGACTTTTGTGCTAGTATGTTTGAAAAGATGTTATATTTGATTAGAGTTGCCATTAGTCAATTATTTCATTTCTACAGTTGGCTAGACCATATAAACACGATAGGAGTACGGTCTTTATTTTGTAGGATAAAACTATCTTCGAGAATTAGTTTTGGTTCTTACACTTTGATAATGTAATAGTGTGTAGTGTAGTGTTAAATGTGAATTAGCATAAGTTTTTGATGGGCATGATCCGATTATATTGGCAAGTCACAGAGCATATTAGGAATGTTTATGTATGCAATGAGATGTTCATGATGTAATAACTATTTAACCAGGGTTTTTGATGGGCATGATCCAATTAAATTGGCAAGTCGCGGAGCATACGCCCGGATCGATTAGGTATAGAATGCAATGTAAAGCAGAATTGATGACTCTGTCAAACAAGGGGGTTGAGAAGGGAGTATGTGTTGCACAATGCTAATGCATGGGGATTAGATGAAATTGCTTAGAATTTGGACAAATGAATGGACAATATTGTCACAAGGATTAGATCAAATGGCTTAGATTGGAACTTAGCTGGCTTGAGAGGCTAGGATTAGGGTTGAACTAAGGCTAGACTCTCTTCCTCACTCTCACTCTCCTTGTTGGAGGGATGAGATGGGATGGAAAAGATTGGTAAGGGTGGCTTAAGGGTTTTCCTGAAGGAAGAGGTGTTTGAAATGAGGAGAGGGGGCTATTTATAGCCCTCAAACCTGATTTTCTAATGATTATGAGCAAGTTTGGGGTTAAGAAGGGTTTGGATGGCTGAGATTCTAAATCGCCATGTGGCAAAATACAAATGGTTAGATTGCTTGGTAAAAGCATAATTTTGGATTCAAATGAGGGATAGAGAGGTATTTTTGCATTTTCACGCGTGCAAATGTTGCAAGTGGAGGTCTAACATACGTGGGGAGCTCCTTGCCAAAATAGGGGAGCTATCATGTGTCACCACCCTATGGACACTGAAGGGTGGATTTTCCGAGGGTACGCGAGATCTACACTCGCTTCTTCCATTGGTTACCTTGCTTGAGGGTTTTCGTTAAAGGGATAAGAGGGTATGATATTTGACTAGAATTGCCACTAACCAATTATTACAATTCTACAGTTGCTTAGATCCCATAGAAACGCTTAAGATTGAAGGCCTGAAGATCCTTAACCTTAAGATGATTCGTGAGTTTACATTTCAGAGATTTCAAGTAAGGGACTGTGGTTATAGAAATGGAAGGTGTTAGGCACTCACTTTGCCCGTATGGATGTATGGTCTTTACTTCACAAGATCTAACTAATTTTTGAGGAATAAAGATAATTCTTGCAAGCAGGATATGTAATGCAATGTAATAGTAGTAATGATTGACCGATTCGAATTTCTGATGGGCAAGATCCAACTATATTGGCAAGCTGCAGAGCATATTAAGTATAGGATGTATGTATGGGATGCTTGATGTTGTGTTGATGCTTATGATAAAATGACGGCCAACCGGCTAAGGTTTCTGGTGGACCTGCTACGATTGTATCGGCAGGCCTCATAGCATACACCCACTAGTCAGATATAAGAAAATGATGGAATGCAATGTATATACTAAAACGACGGCTAATTGTGTAAGGTTTCTTGTGGGCAAGATCCGATTCTATTGTTGGCAAGATCCGATTATATTGGCAAGCCTCAAAGCATATGTCCGCCAGTCAATTGTGAGAAAATGGTAAAATGCACTATGATGCTAATGTATATGAGGAGCAATGGGGTTAAGAAGGGAATGAATGTTGCACGATGCTAATGCACTGATTTGTTGAAACTGATAGAGGCTTGAACGGTAGTATCACAAGGCTAGATTGAGTGGCTCATATTTAAACTCATGTGACTTAGGAGCTTGGACTCTAGCTAAACTATACTAGACTAGGGTTGGGCTCTCTCTCTCTCTCTCTCACTCTCCTTGGTGGAGGAATGGACCAAGATATACTGGATGTAGTGAGGAACTCCCTCTGAATTCCTGATGATTCTGAATGAGAGTGCCTAAAATGAGAAGGAGAGAGGGCTATTTATAACCTTCAACTCGATTTTCTTGTAACTCCTGATAAATCCTAGGAGCAAAAGGTGGTTGAAGGGATAGGATTGGAGATTGCTACATGGAATCATCTTATGGGTTGGATGAGGTGGTAAAATGATAATTTTGTGTAAGGAGATGGGCATCGAAGTAACTACACTTCAACCGCACACTTAACGTTTGAAAAATGAGAGTTCCACATGCCTGAGGGACATTGCCCCAAAGAGGGGGAGTGTCACATGGCTGGCGGCAATCTGGCTGTTGCCGGTCCCCACTTGGACTCCCTGCTTTGGCAAACGACATCCTTCAAGCATGTGGAGGCTCTGCTGTGAAGGTCGATGCTTTGAGGTTTCAGTTATTTCTCCAATTGGGCTTGTTTTTGGGCTTGGGTTCATGCTTGCTTTTGGGCGTAAATAGATGAGTTGATTGGGTTGTGGGGTTGGGTAGGTTGAACGAGTGAGTTGACTCAGAGTTGACTCACTGAGCCGACTCAAGGCTCTAAGGTTTTAGGTTCCTAAGGTTCAGGGTTAGGCTGGATGGGTTGACTGGGTTACATTGGTTGAGTTTAGGTTTAAGACTAGGGTTTCTAGGGTTTAGGCTTCTAGCATTAGGGTTTGGGATCAGGATTCGGTTGGGTTGACTAGGTTGCATGGGCTAAGTTTAGGGTTTATAACTAGGGTTCCTAGGGTTTAGGCTTCTAGGGTTAGGGTTTAGGATTAGAGTTCGGTTGTCCATCCATCCAGTGAAACCCAATCAACTTATCAGCATAGGGTGGGGTGTCTATAGATGCCCCTCTTTGGCAAAGGTTGTGTGCAACCGAATGCGGAAGCGAGTGGACACCCTGCCTTTGACAGTCAGGCATAAATTGCGATATGAATTCATTGCCTGCCCTTGTGTCTGTGTCAACTGGTTGCCTAGAAATAGATAACTCGCACATATCGCGAGGGTTTAGGGAAAATGTTGTGATTGTCCCTACACGGGCTGCCAATCACAACCCTTTCACTTCTGATCAGTACTAATATCGAAAAGGTACGGTAGATCCTATGCTATTTCTACGACTTTATAAGGATATCAACCTGGTACTGGATTGTCTGTTGCTTCCCAGATCACCCCAGGAGTACTTGTTTTGTTTGATCGTCAAAGTGGTTACTTGCCCTACACTTTTTACGATGTTACGGGGAACTCACTTTGCTAACTTGGACTAGATCAAATTCTGTAAGCATCCATGCGTAGATATGTGCGGGTGACTTCTTTCCATGCAATCTTCTGGTTTTGACACTTAGGTTACAATTTATTTTTTCGTTGTTTGTATGATTTCTTCTGAGTAGTCTTGGCATATCAGCTTTTTAGAGGATTAACATTTGATATAATGGAGCTGACACTGGAGTTCAGTATGATTATATTTTGATGTGCATTCGGATCCGATGATCTCCGGGGAAACCACGAGATATCGGATCTTATTTGATTTTGTACTGATTCCCACCCAGAGATATGGAAGATCTCTTAGTGCCTCGAAAGTCTGATGCTTTATTTTCCAAATATTTTGTGATTTTGAAGTCACCCCACTCTGGGGAGTGATACTCCGTGGGGGGTTTTATTGTAATATGATTTTGAAATGTGTCCATCCACTAGTCATCTCCACTGGAGATGCTTATAAGACTTCAAGTAAGTTGGTTTTTTTTTTTTTTTAATATGTGTGTGTGTGTGTGTGTGCGCGGGGCTAGTGTGCATGCTGGTTGTGATGGGGATTGACTTAGCTAGGGCCTAGGGATTATGGATTTTAAAGATGTTATATTTTATTACTTGGATTTTGGTTGTCGCAATTGGGGCTGAGATCTGCTGGGGATGGTTCGTTTGATGCAAGTTTGATTAGTGATCATGATCAAGAGTTCGATTAGAGATGATTGACTAGTTCTATCATCTCACAAGGTATTCAGACTTTATTGTTTTTTTACTGATCCGGAAGGTTGGTTGTGATCAACTCCGGCTTTTATGATACAGATCTGTCCCTGGATGGGAGTCAAGATTTCGATTTGTGACCAATCGAGTCTATCGTACCATGGTTTGCGATCAATATTTTGATTCGTGATCGATTCCATCATCCCACACTTTTTATGGTCAAGATTCCAATTCATGATTGATCGGATCCATCGTCCCACACTTTTTGTGGTCAAGATTCTGATCTATGATTGATCAGATCCATCATCCCATGGTTTTATGAATTTCTGGGGAAATATTTTTGTATTTTCGAAATGTGATCTGGTACATTAGATCGCGAGTTAACGGTCTCATTCGATGCCTATTTTTATTAGAAGGATCCAGTCCATTAGATCACGAGTTGATAGTCATGATTAATGCTGATTTTTATTGGAAGATCCAGAATATCGGATCACAAGTTGGCTGTCGCGATCGATGCTGGTATTTTTGAGATTTTTGAAAATGGATCCAATCCATCGAATTGCGAATTGATGGTCACGATCGATATTGAAAAGGCAGCTTAAGAAGTCCTAGAGGGGGGGTGAATAGGACTATGCCAAATAAAAATTAAAGTGCTAAAATATTAAATAGATCAGAAATCTCAATCGCACTAGCTAGTATTGAAAAATTGATTCAAACTAATTCGTAGGACAACCTACACCCAAACCAAGTTTAGGTAGGACAACCTTATTTCACGAACGTTTGTAAGAATCAAGATCTCAAACTAAGAAACAGAAAATAAAGCTATCTATTACAAACACTCACCACTTTTGCATAAATGAAATTACAAATATTCTCCACAAATACAAAAAGTAAACATTCACCATAGCACCAAGAGTTAAAATGGTTCGGTGTGTACAACAATTGTTCTCAAACAGCCACACCTACTTCACTCCCAATAATCACTATCCACGTGATATTGGCGTTCACTATAAATAAGGTTTTCTCAGGGTCACCTTAAAACCTGATACAGTTGTGATTTTAAAGGGCTATCACAAACAAAAAACCCATCACTGAGATTTTTTGGCTATTTCAGGAAAACCAACCAATGAGATTTTCTACCTATCTCAATAAAAGAAAAATATACTTATCTTCACCTTTGAACACATATCCGTCGATGTAGCCATAGAACTGCTTCTCTTGTAGTAGATTGTTCAATGTTCAGTTATATAAATAAGGGTTCTAGGTTCTAGATTGATTTTAAATAGATTCAAACCAAAGGCTACTTGTTTGAATTCCTTAAGATCTCAAAGAAGAGTATTTACTCTCTTTATAGAATAAGATTTACAAAATAAGAGATCAAGGAATTAAAATAAAAAGCTATTATAAATATTATAAATATCGTGCAATAGCTTGACAATAATGGAGGCTTCTCTCTCTCTTGATGAAGGCTTTTATGAACTTGAATTTGTAATTTTGGATTAAGAGAAGGCCTCTATTTATAGGTAAAGAAGTTATTGTTTCGACTAGTATAAGACAGTCTTCGACCCGTCGAAGGACCAGATTTCGTGCCAACAAAATTTTGAATTTGAGCGCGATAAGATAAAATAGATCTTTAACTGATCGAAGGCCCTACTCGACTGGTCGAGGGCTCTGTTTGACTGGTCAAGCGAGGGCTTCGACTAGTCGAAGGTGCCTAAAATCTGAACTGATTCAGTCAATAAACTTCGATTCAAGCAACCCTCGACTGGTCGAAGGCCCATCTTCAACTGGTCGAGCAGTCTGCTCGACTAGTCGAAGAAGTAATTGAAAAATCTATTTTTCTTGAGTTTAAACTAGGACCGGTCAAAAAATCGTTAGACTAGTCGAACCACAGCTTAGACTAGTCAAATTTTATCTTAAACTAGTCGAACTTTAGCCTACCATAAGCATAAAAACCCATTTAAGTTATATTGTGAAAGTACCTAAGCCTAAGGTCTTTCTAGGATTTATTATAACTGATATGACTGAATTTTAAAGTAGCTTAAACTTCATGGAACTTGTTCTTCTACTTGATTCTTCAATAGAGTTTGAAGTTGAAGATGAAGTTTGATCTTCTACTAGAACTTTAGTAGAACTTGAACTTAATCATCTTGAACTTAGTAGAACTTGAAATTTTCATCTTGATCCACTACTTGACTTGAACTTCAATAAAGTCTTAAACTTTATATCTTGATCTTGAACTTCAGAAAAGTCTTAAACTTTCCCACATTAGAAGGCTTACTTCATAAGCTATTTTGTCTAAACAAATTTTGACAAGTAAATCTGTGCTTTATACAATATAGCAATTACAATATCCTCCTTTGTCAAATTCGTGACAAGACACTTATTATTACAACAACTAGAATGACATCTTGTGTTCTTGATCCCATGTTGTAGAAGTTTTGTTGCAACTTTGATGAATGTGCGAAAAGTATACTACTCCCCCTTAATGTGAGCTTCCCTGTATCATGACATATACATTTTCTATTCCAATGTCAATACATACTCCAAGCATATAACATTCATTACATCAACATTCTTATCATCTCATAATATGCATCGACATTCATATCAATATGCATCAACATATTATCATTCTTCAGTAATTCTACTAGTAATAATTAATCCTCTCTCCCCTTTTGTCACATTATGACAAATGAAAGAATAATCATGCAAATAACTATAGCAAAATCAGTAGAATAAAAAAGATGAAAATATCAAGAGATATGTATATAAAAGTGTTTAAGTTAAGGGAGGCATCAAGATAATAAGCATTAGAGGTGAGTAGAATATGAGAGTGTTCATCAAACACACACACAAAGTTAAAATTTTACAAGCCAAATGTATTTTAAAAATACTAAAAAAATTACCTAGTTGGATCCAGAGGAAGAGGGAGGAGGTATGGAAGGATCAATCTGGTACAGTCCCTTGGCGATGCGATGAAAATATTTTCGCATGTATTTCATTGAAGATTTGTGACTTTCAGCTAGATTATCTTGAGATACCTTCAACTCAACCACATGTTCTTCTAAGGATTTGAGTCTATCATCAACCTGTGAAGGTTGATAGTCTAGATCAGCTTCATCATCCGACTCCTCAAGCTCAACAAATATGTCATTCATCAATGTGTCCTCTAGTAAAGGCGCGTGTTCTTCTTCTTCATCTTCATATCGTTGGCCAGGAAGGAACGTCAAGTTCATTTTATGTAGATTTGTTTATTAAAGGGTAATCCAACTCTGGTGCCTCGGTTGAAGGAATGACAACATTGCAATAAAGAGCAATGGAAGTAATGAGATAGGCGAAGGGAATCAACCCATGACTAGGATGAATACGAAATTGAATAATCAAATAACACACTAAAGAAAAAAGACAAATAATAATACCGGATACAACAAAGTGAAGGATATGAGTCATAAAGGGAGTAAGTTCAGACTTATTCTCAAATTGTGGATGCACATTGGATGTAAAAATACGATGTAGGACTCGGTATTTGGGAAGCATCTGGTTAGCACGGAGGGCATTGTTAGACTTCCATTTGGCATCAAAGTGACATAATTTATCAGTGATCGCCCATTGCTCAGTACAAGTCATTTTCTCTCCAAGAGTGGTAATGGGAATGCCATCATTGTTGACATGTGCGTCAAGTAAACTGGAAATCAGGTGGTGATCAATAGGGACTGTCCCTTCTTGAAAATTAATTGAAAATGTCAGATTTTCAAGGGACAAGTCGCTTATGAATGCGTACATGCCTTGTGCTATGGAGCGGTAAGCCACTCTGCCCCAACCAAGAATATTTTCTCAACTTATAGCAGTAAGGATAGGCAAAAGTTTATATGATCTAATGTAGTCTACATTTACAGTCCTTTCAATAATAATTTCTCTAGTGCGGAAATCCCTAACATGCTCCAAATCTTCTTCGGGAGATCTTAGGGTTCTCATGCTAATGAAAGTCGACCTAGAGAAGGAGCCGCTAGGGCCCTTGCGAGTAGTCTTCCTCTTAGTATGATACTCTATTTAGAAATTGCAAAAGAGAAGATTAAAGAAGATAAATGGGTTGAGTCTATATCAGATTTTTGCTCAAAACCCACTAAAGAAAGGTTGTAAATCACAAATACATCACAAATAGAAGATAAACTAGCAAAGAGGAACCCAAATCTAAAAGAAAAATGGAAATAAACCATTTTTAATGAAGATTTGGAGATGGGTTCGTCGAGAGAAGCATCGACTAATTGAAGAAGAGGGTGAAAAATGAAATAGAAAAGTGATTTTTCCCCTTTATGTGCAAACCTGTGCTCCTTGACTGGTCGAGTATGGTCCTCGATCCGTTGAAGGTTGACTAGTCAAGGATGTACTCAACCCGTCGAGCAGTCCACAAATTTGAAAAGTTTTATATTTAAAAATTTTAAATTTGTTTACATGTTATGCATTTAAACATTATAACCATATAATTAAAAAAAATACATAAATAACATAATTAATTAATTAAAAGTACAGAGACCAATATTATGCTTTAATTTGGAATATCTATTCCTGTCAAGCGGTTTGGTTATTATGTTTATAAGTTGCATTTCAGTTTGAATATATTCTAATGAAATACTCTTGTCCTTAACTAATTCTCGAATATAATGATATCGAATATCGATATGTTTCGTACGAGTGTTGAATAATATTCCTTAAAATATTAATTGCGCTTGAGTTATCATAATATAATATCCTTGTATCTTATACAATCCCATAGTCAGCTAACATCCTTTTCATCCAGATCAGCTAAGTGTTAGCATTACCAGTTGCGATATATTCGGCTTCAGCTGTTGAGAGTGATACAGAATTTTATTTCTTGTTGAGCCAGGAAACTAAACAATTCCCTTTGTAGAAACATCCACCACTGGTAGATTTTCTATCATCGATGTTTTCTACCCAATCTGTATCGGTATATCTGGTAAGTTGTACAGTTATATATGCGGATACCATAAACCTAAGTTACCAGTACTTGCGACATATCTGATTATCCATTTAACAACAATTAGATATGATTTCTTACGATCGATTGATATCTAGCACATATTCCAACACTAAAAGCAATATCAGGTCTACTAGCAGTTAAGTATAGAAGACTACTAATCATACTCCGATATAGACGGGAGTATACTTTTACCTGATTCATCCTTAGAAAATTTGAGAGTTGTACTTATATAAGTATCAAACTTTTTCTCATCCTTAAACGCAAATCTCTCTATAAGATTCAAGACATACTTGATTTGTGAGATGAATATGCCATCTTCCTGTTGTTTTACTTGTAATCCAAGAAAGTAATTTAGTTCTCCAACCATACTCATTTTAAACTTAGATTTCATCAGATCCGCAAACTCAATGGACAAGTTAGTGCATGTAGATCCGTAAATAATATCGTTAACATAGATTTGTATTATCAATATATGTTCATTATATTTCTTAACGAATAAGGTTTTATTAACACTTCCCATGATAAAGTTGTGACTAAGTAAGAATTTAGTCAACTTTTCATACCATGCCATAGGAGATTGTTTCAACCAATAAAGTACATTTTTAAGATGATACACATAATCTGACAGTTTAGGGTTCTTAAAACTCTTAGGTTGTTAAGTTATACTTCTTCATGCAGATCACCATTTAGAAACGTACTTTTGACATCCATTTGATATAATTTGAATTTCTTATAGTAAGTAATTGAAATGAACAATCTAATAGATTCAAGGCGCACAACTGGTGCAAAGGTTTTATCATAGTCAATTCCTTCTATCTGAGTATAACCTTGTACAACCAGTCGTGCCTTGTTTCTAATAATATTCCCCATTTCATCAGATTTGTTCTTAAAAATTCATTTGGTTCTGATTATATGTTTATCAGAAGTTTTAGGAACCAAGTACCAAACATCATTTCTGATGAATTGATTTAACTCTTCTTGTATAGCCAATATCCAACTTTCATTGACAAGTGTTTCTTTTACATTTGTCGGTTCAATTTGAGAAGTGAAGCAGGCGTAATTATAGATATTTTCTAACTGTCTTTTTGTCTGAACACCAGTACGAGGGTTACTCAATATTTGATCAGTCGGATGGTCTTTGACTAATCTTAATTCAGTATTATCTGATTTAGATGAAGAGTCAGGTTTATATATAATGTTGACTTCATCATCATCTTGACTTGGTATGGGTGTGATCAGGTGATCGTCAATTACTACGTTAATAGATTCTTGAATCACCCATGTTCTTTTGTTAAGAACACGATATGCTCAACTAATTAGAGTATAATCTAAGAATATTCCCTCATCACTCTTGGCTTCGAACTTTTCCAAAATTTTTCGGTCATATAAAATGAAGCATTTACTTCCAAAAGTTCGAAAGTATTTGACAGTCGATTTCTTATTAAACCATAACTCATAGGCTGGTTTATATTTGGCTTTTCTAACATACACGATTTATAATGTAGCAAACAGTATTAACATCTCTTAGAAGTGCAAGAAGCAAACAACCGTCTCTAAGCCCAACACCGAAGCTGAGTATCCTGCAATGTCTTTAGCATATAGTAAGATCATTTGGCTTCGTGGATTTCTTTTAGATTTTGGAATTGTTCTTCCTACCTCGACTCCTCTTCATGTCAATAATACTAGTGTTATCTAAATTACTTCTAATCATATGTTTCATGAAGGGACAAAACACATTGAGGTGAATTGTCACTTTATTTGTGAAAAGTTTTAGTTTAGAGTTCTTTCTCTTCCATATGTTGCATCTTAAATCAAATTATGGATATTCTCATGAAGAGTTTGATAATATCATGACATTATTTTCTAGTACACAAACTGTTGTTAGTTGATCATTCACATCAGTATGAGGGGGGTGATAACTAGTTTCCATAAATATATGTATGCATATATATTGTAATTTACTTTTCTTCCATGTATAACAATATTTATAAGTTGTACATCTATATAAATAAACCCTTTTGGGGGCTAGATTAATACATGAAAAATACATGAGAATTCTCAAAATAATCTTGAGTTATACTTATGAGGCTACCACATGGCCACTGAAAGTAGATATAGTTGAGTGTCTTCATCAGGGTCTTTGAAGTACAAATGATTCAATGGATCCACTTGCTTAGCCTAAGACATGAATAGGTGGGTTGCTCTTATGGTTTAGATCATCTATCAAGTATTTAAAAGACATGTCAACACCTTTGAAGTTTTCGATTGATTAGCATGAGTTTTATAACCATTAACTTTTAGTTTTAACAATTGATTTGTTTTAAATCAAGTTTGATGGGCATGTAATGGCTAAGATCTATTTGATTCATACCTTGAGCCATCCTAAGTTTTGGCTACGGATAGTGACTACAATGAGTGGAGAGAGAGAGAGAGTTTGGATAGTTAGGGTGCATGGATTAGACAGGTAAATAAACTTCCTTCATAGTAGTGTATATAAAAATCTATAGGATAGTGAAGCACCATAAATAGTCCATTATTTGAAACCTTAGCTTCCTCCTTATATGTAGATTCTATCTCAGAAAGAGAGATGTGTGTGCACCTTAGAGAGCCTAGGCCTCTAAGCCTCTTTGGGCATTTCCATGAGAGAGAGAGAGAGAGAGAGAGAGAGAGAGAGGTGGTCAGCCACACCCACAACCATCATACAGACAGCTCCGAGAGAGAGAGAGAGGTGGTCAGCTACACCCACAACCATCATACAGACAGCTCCGATCAACTTTGGCCCTTGCTAGAAAATCAATAGTGGTTCACTTCTCTCATCTCCAAAGATAAATTAGGGAGAGACTCTTGCATTAAGAGATCGACAACAACATTAATTGACATAGTCTACTTCCGGTATAATTAGAAAGTAGATTTTTTTTAAAAAAAAAATTATGTTTTTAAACATTGACTAATGTAGACTGAGATCCTGCAGTAATAAAAAATTAAAAATTTTAAAAACCATTATTTTTTCCCATGTTTACAATTAAAATCAAACATACAATGTTTTAAAGGCCTTCTCAAATTCTCATGAAGTTCCTCTTATAAGATCCGTGTGTCACTAAAGGTCCTTATATTTCTTTAGAAAGTTCTACACCTACCAAGGATCAATTATATGACTTCAATTCCACACCATGGCCATTTTACAATAGAAGATCAGTGACTAGTCACATCTTGCTAGAATGCAAAGTAGCTAAGAGAGTATCAAATGAAAGTACAAGATTTGGCAATTAGACTCCTGGCCACCTAAATAACATTGTCAAGATTATGAGAACTTGAATCCAATATAGCAATGAAGTCAAGGGCCCTGAAAAGGACCAACTTGCTCCATTTCTGCTACTATGGTACATTTGTCTTGCAAAAAATGAAAAGATCTTATGGAATGGTGATATTAATCTTAATTTGGCTTATTTTTAAAACTCGATTGCAAAACAAATAAAAGGATACACTCAAGTCCTCTGTGGGGCTTACCTAACTCCAGCTTCAAGAACTAAGTTATGATCCTCGATAACCTCACTCACGGAACAGTGAGCCTCAACAATAAGGGTTTTATTTTGAATGACTTCACTAAATTTTGATGGAGCCTTCAACTCATCAGCCAAAATTAGAAATTAGTAAAACCATGAAATTATATGGAAGCCCAACCCCAAAGGAGCCATGCTCAAAAGATCATGAGCCGCTCAGCCCATTGGCGGCCTGGTAATGAGCCATAAAGAAAGAAATTCTTGTGTGAACCAAGAAAAAAAAGAAAGAAATTCTTTTTGGTATCATAACAAGCTTTATTCATCCTAGGGAGATCACAACGCCCGCTAGGATCAATGGTCTCATGACTAGGACTGTACATTAAACTGAGTTGAGTCGAGGTGGGCCAAGCTTGACTTGACTCGTCCTTTCTCTCCCGAGCTCAAGCTTGAGCTTATCATTAGAGCTTGGCTTGTTTGTCAAACCTTTCGAGTTGAGCTTGAGGCGAGCTAGTGGATCGAGTCGAGGCGAGCTTACCTCGAGTCGAGCTCAAGCTCGAGGCGAGCTAGTGGATTGAGTCGAGGCAAGCTTACCTCGAGTCGAGTCGAGTATGCTCTCAACCCGATCCAACCCAACACCCAACCCACACTCGACTCAACCCAGCCACCTGACCCAATTGACCTAACCCACACCCGACCCAACTCCTAAATCAAATATTCAATTAATAATATATATAATATATTAGATAGAGACATGAAGGTACCTTGTTGTTGGTACGGAGAGAGAGAGAGAGAGAGAGAGAGAGAGAGCAACAGGTTGGATAATAAAGAAAAATGGTAAGAAAGGGAAGGACAAGTAAGGTAGATTTTAAGTTTTAACTTTATATATATATATATTTTTATATATATATATATATATATATATATATATATATATATATATATATATATATATATATATATATATATATATATATATATGTATATATATAATGCTCACACACAACTAGTTGGACATTACATTTTCTCCAACTAGCTAGGTATTTAATTAAAAAAAATCTTAATTAATGTAAGTAAATGCTTTCGTTACGGGCTAATTTCATTTTAGCATGGAAAAGCAACCATGGCTTAGGTAGGCCCATCATAGTGTTAATGTAAAATTGCCCCGACTATCAAGTATGTCACTCCATGTTAGATCAAGGTCACAAAATTTATCCACATCCGTAGTTCAAGAGGATCACACGATTGAAATCAGTGTACATGGAAAGAGTCACCCTCCGAACAGTTTCACCTAGTGTGTGGCTCACATGAATCATGTATGAACCTAATTTTTGGTACCTACGATTACTTTTGGTGTGACATCCAATGGTTGGAGTAGATTTCACAGTTTCGTCATGATGGGCCCTGTAAAAATCAAGGGTGGATGTCTCTCTCCTAGTTATTCTTATTGGTGTGGCTCATCTGAATCACGGGTTGGCCTGATTTATTGGCACTAGGCCTATTACTTGATTATACATCTAATGGACCGAGAGGATCTTATACGTAGGTTAGGCCTATAAAAAAAAAAAAAAAATCAGGGGTGGGAGTCCTTGTAGTATCTGTTTCCAACACACTAGCAGTCGCGGATTAGCTGCTGAAGTAATGTCACCACGTTCTGTGAGCCCCACCATGATGTATGTGCTGTATCCACACCGTTCATCCGTTTGGAGAGATCATTTTAAGGCATAAATCAAAGACTGATGTAGATCCAAAGTACAAGTGAACCCCACCGCAGAAAACAGTGGTAACAATGACGCCCACTGTTGAAACCTTATAGGACCACCATGATGTCTATTTGAGATCCAGCTTGTTTATAAGTTAACACAGACAATGGAATAAGGGAAACCCAAATATCAGCTTCATCGAAATCTTTTGTGGCCTCAGGATGTTTTCAAGGGTAGGCGTTCAATTCCTATGTTTTATGTGGTGGGGTGCACTTGAGCTTTTGATCTGTCTCATTCTTTGGCTTATGCCATAAAATGATCTCTCCAAATGGACAGACGGTGTGGATACAACACATACATCATGGTGTGCCTACAAAACATTACAATAAGCCCTGGAAAGTTTTTAATGGTGGGTATTCAATGTCTACTCTTTTATGTGTTGTGATCCACTTAAAATTTGGATCTACTTCATTTTCAAGATCATACACTGGAATGATGTGTAAAAACTGTTGGATGGCGTGGATATACAGTGTATACATGGAGGTGGGCCCCACGGTCAGTTAACCACCCCACTGCTTTGTTACCAGGTAACACTGATTCACTACCCCCACCAATCTCGGCGTTTTTGGGAACCAACCGTCCAAAAGGTCCACCCTTTATATTTGCACAGGCCCTACCATGATGCGAACCACCAAATCTACCCTGGTAATTGGATGTGTAATCATGTGCAAGGTACCGAGCCAAAAAAAATCAAGCTACATGTGATTCAAGTATGCCATATTAATAGAAACGGTTGGGAGAGACGTCTACCCTTGATTGTTACCAGGCTCACCGTAATGAGCGTGTGAAATCCGTTTCAACCATTGGATTCCACACCAGATTCTAGACCTGATGACTAAAATGAAGGCTCATAAATGATTCAAGTGAGGCCATACTAAGGGAAACATTTTCTAGGGTAAGCATTCTTTGTAGATTGTTTTTAATCGTGTGGTTTATCTGAACCACTGATGGGGCTGATTTAAGAGCCCTGGATGTAGCATTGGATAACTTAGCTAATGGCTGAGGTGGATTTTACATGAACACTGTGGTGGAGCCATCCAAGCCAGAAACTCCTTTTCCTCTTTAAAGTATCTTTTGCATGGGCATCATTCATTAACATTAATTAGCATTAATTCAGACAACTAGCTGGACGGTCCAACTAGTCGTGTGTGAGCTGAGCCAGTTCGAGTCGATGAGGTCATGTGAAGGCGGTGAAGCTTATCTTGCCTTGAGTCATCGTTCAAGACGAGCCAAGCGGTGCTAGATCGAGTACAGGCTCTCTCTGATCAGGATGGTCTGGAGTATCAAGCCGGAGTACTGGGCTCGGGCTCAAAATGCCGGTATGTTTATAAATCGGGCTGGGCTTGGACTATATGCCTAAAGGCCCGAGTCCGCTGCTCTCTCTGTTCTGTCTGATTCTACCGGGGTTTTCAAAATTTTGGAAAGAGGGAAACCTTTTACGAAACAAGTTTCCCGCTGGAAGGAGGAAAAACACTCAAATCCGTGCGATATCTCTAGGCCCGTTCCTTTCTTTCTCTAATTAAAAAATAAATATATATAAAAATAAAAAAAAACCCAAGTTGCGTCCCCTCAGCGATCTCTCTCTCTCTCTTCACCACGCCATTTTCTTCTTCTTCTTCTTCTTCCTCTATCTCTCTGCTCCATCCGACTAAACGCGCGCATGCTGCCATCCCCACACCGTTGCCACCATTGCAATTGCGGCAGGCCATCGGCCATTGAAGAAGAAAAATCTTTGTTTAACCGGTAATCTCTCTCACAAGAGTTTTAGGCTGGCCCATGACGGGCATGGGCTGGGTTTGGGCTTAGACTGGAAAGTGCGGGCCTGGACAAACCTTAGCCCGGCCCTAACCCGGCAGTTGATACCCTATTCTTATGGATGATTATTGCTTCCCCCCCCTCAATTATCTATTCACACAAAACAATTGGAAGGTTGAGATTGTCCTGGTTGGGATATTTTTAGGAAACTGGTATATTTACGGTGGGAGATATGAGATTAATGGTCTAGATCACAAAAAAAAAACTATGGTGATGAGGATGCTAGCCTCAGGGTCGAGGATCATATATGATCAATCATCTTGTTCATGGATTATGATTATGCTAGTCCTAGTATTAGGAAACTGGAAGCAGCTTTAGCTTCAAACATTCTGTACTGTTGGATCTGAACGGCACACCATGGACTGCCCAACGTCCTACAACCACCTGGATGGCATGATGACAACCATTCATTTAGTTAGCTTAGATACAAGTGTTTGATATAGATTGTTTTGAATGGGCCAACTTACATCTACATCGTGGTTCTGTGTAACACTCTCACACTGCCCAAAGACGGTTGAGACCGGTGGGTCCCACCGCGATATTTATTTTTATATATTAATATACTTGTTGATTTAGTAGACATCAGCTTGCCCTTATAGCTCAGTGGTAGAGCGTCAGTCTTGTAAACTGAAGGTCCGTAGTTCGATCCTGCGTGAGGGCAATATTTATTTGCTTTTCCTTTTCCTGACGTGATTCCCACAAGGATGACGGGTAAACACATATATCAGATTATGAACCTTGACTGCGATGGAAGTGGGTCGGCCCATGGAATCTACCAGACAGTTTTGCTCGTTTGGTGCAGATGAGGGTGATATTGACTCGTTTATAATAAAATGCTGGTTTTGGAGTCCCACTAACTAAATTAGCTTAAGATCTACGGCTGCTTAGAAATTATGGAATTGCTTTATGAAATAAAAGATTTCGGAGATCTTTTGGCTCAGATAACTACTGCAGTTGGCCTATGGCTAAATATTTTAGGTGAAGCCCCATTGATGGCAAAGAAAGGAAGTATGCATCCTTTTCCGCTCGCATTGAATGTAGTATGTGCTTTATAGGATTTTGAGTATTTTGAGAATTTAAAATGTTCTAGAGGTAACTAGATTCGAGGTCCACAACTGAAGTTCAAGTGGACAAATGCTAAAGTAAAAGTAAAAAATAGAAAGTGATGAGAGTGTAGTGGTGATGTGCTATATGTGGGATGTTGGTATGTACCGGTGAAGATGTGAGAATTGAAAGAGAAAAAACAAGTACTCTTATATTGAAAGTGCTGATGGGGCATTATTGGGATAAATGGCGGAATCACATAGACATAAATCTAGGATTGCAATCCAAGAGCACCAAACAAACATAAAGAGAACACAACAATTTAATGTGGAAAACCCTTTTGAGAAAAAATCATTGCACAAAGCAACAAAAATCCACTATGAAAGCATAAATTACAAGGAGAAAGGACTTACCCGATTCAAACAACCTCTAATCTCAACATTTCGACTAGTCGAAGTTGTCCTTCGACTGGTCGAATTTTTCGAAAGTTCCAAAGTAAATTGTTGTTGGATTTTCACCCGAACTATCTCGGGCTAGTTGAATTTTTTCAGATTTAAGATATCTGTTAACAACAATCTCCGCCATGTCTTCAATCTTCAAATATTTAGCTTCTTGACCTTTTCTTTTATCTCTGCCTCGCATCGTAGTTTCATCAATATTTCTCGTGCACACTCCATCCTTTTTTTATGTCACCGCCAAGCCTAAAGAAGTTGTACAGAACTTGAACTTCTCTGTACAAACGAATTTGGTGAGCATGTCTGCCAGATTCACACTGGTGTGAATCTTCTCCAGTGTTACGCCTCCTTCCTCAAGTACCCGTCGGATAAAATGGTAACGAACATCAATGTGTTTACTACATGAGTGATAAACAAAATTTTTAGCCAAATTAATAGCGCTCTCGCTATCACAATTAACCAGCACGGCCTCCTACTAAAGCCCCAACTGATTTATCATGCCTCTTAACCAAATATCTTTCTTATATGCTTCTGTCACTACCATATATTCTGCTTCGGTTGTGGAAAGAGCTAATACGAACTGAAGCTTCGACATTCAACTAATTGCTCCACACTACCTCCGTAATTTAAATCCATATACCATACCAACTTTGTTCCTGTCTTCTCAAAAGTTAAGATGTAGTCTTTTGTACCTTGAATGTGTTGAAATAACCATCTCACGGCCTCCTAATGTTGTTTACCGGGGTATTTGCTCACTACACTGATTGCCTGTGAAATAACTGGTCTAATACAGACCATGACATGCATTGCCAACTACATTTGAATAAGGCTCATGAGACATATCCTGCTTTTCCTCATCTGTTTTGGGATGTTGTCTTGAGGAAAGCTTGAAGTGAGCCGCATAGGGAACGCTCACCAGCTTTACCTTATCCATCACACACTTCATCTGTAAGATCCGTATCCTAGTCCGTACCATTCCGTAGGTTTCCGTGGTCCTTCCGGTCAAATTTTGGCAATCCTCGACCCGTATCCGATGTTTACACGCGATCCTAAACCGAGTCCTGCATACCAAAGTCGGCTCGACCGAAACTTGTACCCTAGCGACTGCACCGTTGCCGCTGTTCCAACGCCGTGACTCGCGTACCGAACCGATACCTGTGCCAGAAGATGTGGGCCCGCGTTCATTCCGAAGAAACGCCGCACATTGCGAATTTCAAAGGAATTTCTACAACATGTCCCATCACTCAATCAATCAATCAAGTTAAGTACACTCCATACCCCAAGTACAAGCAATCCATCCCTCCTTTTTCTCAAGTCAACTCTCTCTCTCTCTCTCTCTCTCTCTCTCTCTCCCTACCCATCCCTCTTTTTCAAATTTCAAACACACCCATACCTCTCCATTTCATTTCCTTACAACCACCACTCCATCCATCCCTTTAATCCATTACTTCCCTCTCTTTCTCTCTCTCATTCCCTCTCTTCACTCCTAAGCAACCCAAAACACCCCACGTCCAAGCCTTCCCAAGCTCTCCCAAATCAACAAGTGTGGCCCACCCTCTCACCTTTCATCCCCACCATCAAAACTCCATCATCCACCATCAAAAGTTGACCATAAGAGCTAAGGAGGCTAAGGGACCAAGAAGAAGGCCGATAGGTGGGTGATCTAACCGTCAAGTTTGTTATTTGAGGGCCCACATATGGTGGGACCCATCTTGATGTATGCTTTGTATTTAGGGAGGGCTCATAGTGGCGGGGTCCCTCCCCTTCTCACCGATCTCTCTCTCTCTCTTTTGTAATAGGCGTGGTCCACTAGATCCACACTGATCGTGGACCCACCATGATGAATGTATTTTATCGACGCTGTCCATCTGTTTTATCTAGGCCAACTAGTGGGCCTGGATGATGAGAAAACACAAATATTAGATTAATTCAAATTAGGTGGGCCACGTCCATGTGGGACCCACCTTGATTTTATATTCAAGCCATTTGTCCAGCGTCCAGGGGGTTTAGTGAACGTGAACTAACAGTGGGATGTCCTAACAAGCAATATCTATATATATATATATATAAGGTTTAGGTGGGCCGCTCATGCAGGCCCCACCTTGATGTATGGGGGGCTAATCCACGCCGTCCATCCCATTCCCCAGCTCATTTTAGGCGTTGAGCCGTAATATGAGGCCAATCTGATTATCTGGCGGGCCATTTTATAGAAAATAGTGGTTATACCGTTAAAATCCACTCTGATATTTCTATACACCGAAACATGCTCAATATTGGGCTTGCTGGATTTGTTATGAGTTGTAGAATACAATGGGTGGAGTGGATCCACCTGATGCGGGCCCCACTTAAGAAAAACCGTGAAATCACATTTAAAAAAAAAAATTTAAGCAACAGCAGGCGCTGCTGCTACAACGTCCAGAGGATGCGCAGCAGCGTCCTGCTGCGCTCCTATGCCACTGGACGGATGGGCAGGGATGGCAGGTCCCAGCCGTGGGCCCCACCGTGATGTGTGTCGTCATCAATGCCATTCATTTGGGTGGGCCCCTTAAGGCAATGGGCCACCCCCAAAATCAGCCGTATACAAACTCAGGTGGCCCACGTCACCAAAAAACAGTGAGGATTTAACGTCTGCCATTGAAACCCATTTGGGTTTTCACAGACGTTTTGGATCATTATGAAATTTATTTTTCCTCTTCATCCAGATCTATGTGACCTTACCAACAGATTGGGTGGAAAATAAACATTATGGTGGGCCCCACGTGGGACCCACTGATGTATGTAGTGTATCCACACCTTTCATCAATGTGGACCACCACCATGAGGTATGAGATTTATCTATGCCGTCCATCCCCATGGGACCCACCATGATGCATGTGTTGCATCCAAACTGTCTAACCATTTTGATAGATAATATTAAGGCTGGAGACTAAAAGAAAAATGAGACAGATCTAGGATCAAGTGGACCACATTATAGAAAACAGTGGGTTTGAATGTCCACCATTAAACCCTTGGGCTACCAAGTTTAGACCATTATGATATTTATTTTTCCTCTAAATCCAAGTCTTTGTGACCTTATAAATAGACTGGATTGGAAATAAACCCTATGATGGGGCCTACTGGGATTTAACCATGAAAATTATTATCACCATGGTTAGATATGGTACGGTCTAGTTGATCTTTTGATATGATTCATTATATA
Source organism: Magnolia sinica (assembly GCF_029962835.1). NCBI lineage: Eukaryota > Viridiplantae > Streptophyta > Magnoliopsida > Magnoliales > Magnoliaceae > Magnolia > Magnolia sinica. The sequence continues at coordinate 85,889,950 of NC_080575.1, read as the reverse complement.
TATATATATATATTGATCTCTAAAAATAGATGAGTTGGGTTCGGCCTATTTCAACTCGGCCCATTCAACTAGCCCATTCAACTCGGCCCATTCGACTTGGCCCAGTTGATTCGGCTCATTGTTTTGGCCCATTTGAGTAGGCCTGATGTGATATATGAGGCCCGATGTTGAGGCCTACCTGGATATATATGAGGCCCATGTGATGTGGCCCATTTGATGTATTTGGAGCCCTTAGATCGAGACCCAACGGGATGTACATAAGGCCCATTGCAATGTGTGATTCCACCATGGTTTATGTAATGATGTTCATGGTAGGCCGTGCCTTGGGAGCAATGATGGTTTGATGCCTACATTATAAGGATGATGTTGGTTAAATGTCCGCATTGTCACTCTCCCTAGGGACCATTGATAGGCCCATACTTGTAGTGTGTAGGCCGTCGAGGCCCATCTTTGTTATGAACAGAGTCCATCACCATATAACATGTTTAGTATAGATCCATGATTCAAGCTCATACGCATCATATGTATACTTGATATGAGGAGTGACTGATCATAGCATATATCTTCAGGCAGATTATTATGGGCTCCCTGATAGGCAGAGTTGCCCTTTATAAGCGTGCGGAACGTGCAGGATTGTTGCATGTCTGGTAGAGTGATTCATGCACTTGCATTTTTGTGATTATGATTATTATACGCCCTAGCGACATCAGGGCCATAGCCTCCACAGACACATCGTGGATGACTGGATTAGATACCGAAAATACTGTTTCTAGCATTGGGGCACCATAGATGTCCCTGGGTGAAAATTCTTAAACCTGATGGTACCAGAAGATGACTTCAACGTCGAGACCGAGTGGATACATGAGTGCGCGAGGGCCGTATACCAGTAGGCCGCGTCTCGCACTGTGTCGTGGTTGGTTAGAAGGGGTGTGACCTTACCCGCCTGAGTGAGGGGGCAATTTCTAAGTTGAGTTTGACCAGCTTGAGGAATCGGTCCGCTATCGACGAGCCTGGCCCGATATTGGCGGGCGGATAGTGAGGCCTCTTCTACTCTCCCAGTTGTGCGTTCGAATAGGAGCGGCAAGCTGGCGTAGAGTGTACTAGACCCCGGTGATTATCCATAATGAGAACTGTACTGATATTTGCTTAGCTGTATGAGGGTTTGGATGAGGATTGTCATGCTCGAGTTGCATCTCGCGTTGCATGGTCTTGATATGGCCAATAGCATTCATATCCTACACTGCATAGCCTTGGTACGGTTGATTTACAGTCATGTACTCACCAGCATGATTCCGCATTACTCTGACCTTGCATTTTAAGCACGCTCATATTGGATTGATTTGCATTTATGTACTTACTAGCATGATTCCGCATTACTCTGACCTTGCATTTTGAGCACGCTCATATTGCGCACACACTTACACCACCCTCTAAGTTTTCTATAAGCTTATGCATGTTTGATGTGTGCAGGTGACGCCAGGACGCAGCCATAGCCTTGCCGCAGTTGGAGTGTGCAGTCGAGCTTTTAGAGTTTCTGTTATTATCATAATCTTGTATTTCCCTTCATACGCATTGAACTCAAAGTTTTTGATCATAGTGGATTTTGTGATGGTGTTCTTGTGGTTATTGTTCGTGAGTTATGCTTATGGTTATTCTCATTACGAATCAAATCATATTTGAAATCCTCCTTATAGGATTCCAGGATCGAAACCTGGTGTATGGGTGCCGGGAGCCGAGAATGGGGTACTATGGAGGCTGTCAGTGCCGGATTCAGCGATTGAAAATTTTGTAAGCCCAGTTTCTGAGTTTGGAGAGTTACATGATCAGTACCTACTCAAGGTATTTTACCTAAGCTAACCAAAGCCTACTCCTCTTCCAGTCTCTATGAATATCTATGCCGAGAACCCTCTTTGCAGCCCCCAAATCTTTCATCTCGAATGTCTTTGATAACCGAGTTTTCAGTATGTTGATTTCAGACATATCATAACAGGCAATCAACATATCATCAACATACAATACCAGGATGATGAATTTGCTATTACTCAGTGTCTTCTAATAGATATAGTGATCATATTCACTCTAAGTAAATTTTTGACTAAACATGAAAGAATTGATTTTTTTATACCACTGCCTAGGCAACAGGTTGTACAACGACCTTTTGCAAACCTTATCCACCGTCTCTTTAAACTTTGAACTGCTCTGATTGCTTCATGAAGAACAACTCTTCTAATTTCCCGTGCAGAAGTGTAGTCTCCACATTCATCCGTTCCAGCTCGAGATCGCATTAGGCAACCAACCCCAATGTGAATCTAATAAACACCTGTTATACAATCGGCGTAAATATCTCTGAGAAGTCGATCCCTTCTCTCTGAGTATAACCTTTCTCTACCAGCCTTGCTCTGTATCTATGCTGTATCCTTTTGAAAATCCACTTGCATCCAATTGCTTTCCTGCTCACTGGAAGTTCCACCAGCTCCCATGTGTCGATCTGGTACAACGTGTCCATCAGATCGCCCATAATCACCTTCTACTTCTCAGCATCAGGCTCACTTAAAGCCATTTGAATAGTAGATGGGTCCTCCACATTTGTAACGAGAGCATATGCGATATTTGAGTCGTCTATGTACCTTGCTGGTAACCTACGATTATGCGGTGTGATTCTTCTCACAGGTGACTACTCCACTTGTTCCGTATCTTTATTCGCGCATCTCAACCTTCATGCCCTGCTCGCTCATGCGGCCATGCCCAGCATGCCACACACATGCAGTGGTGGAATCCATTACAATCACTACAGATCTACCTGTTGAAGTGCTCCCGATCAACCTGTAAATGTTATCGAGTCGTTATGCTTTCATGATTTCAAGTGCCCCCTTAAATACTTTAATGGCACCATTAGAGTCGGTGAACTTGTATCATATTGCCTCAAGTGCACTGAGAGATATCAAACTTTTCTTTATATCAGGAACGTGCCTCACCTCAGTCAGGATACGCTCTATCCCATCAAACATCTTGACGCACACTGTACCAATAACCACAACATTACTGGCATTGTCATTGCCCATAAAGACTTGTCCACCATCGCATTTTCTGTAACTGGCGAACCAACTTCGATGAGGAGTCATGTGACATGACGCTCCTGTGTCGAGGATCCACTCATCTCTATGATTGTCGTGCAAGTGTCCGATCATGGACATAGATAGAACATCACCTCCACTTGTCTTTTCATCAGATGTGACAACATTGGCCTCCTTGGAAGAAGCCTCTAAGTTTTCTTTTTTCGCTTCAGGATTTGTACAATCATTCTTCATGTGTCCAGTCATCCCACAGTTCTAGCACTTTAATTTTTCTTTGCCCTTGCCCTTGGATTTGGATCTAGGTCTTAAAGATCCTGAACCTCGATCATTGTTCCTGCCTCTTGTAAACAGTGCACCGGAAAATGTCCCTATGCCACCGTTTATCTTTCTCATGGCCTTCTCTTGAAGGGCAGAGATAACGGTGTCCACACTTGAGGATTTATTTGCTATGCACAATGAGTCCCTGAATAACTCATATGATGTTGGAAGAGAATTCAACAACATGCATGCCTGACTTCATCTTTAACCACTTCCTCCATATCCAGCAACTTGCAAATCAATTTATTAAAGTAACTGATGTGGGCTTCCACATCTGCACCCTCTGCCATCTTAAAGGTGAACAACTGTAGCTTCAAGTGTAAGCAATTTTCAGTAGATTTATTTGCATAAATATCTTCTAAATTAGCTCATAAACCAGCTGCAGTTTTCTACCTCAAAACATTATAGAGAACCTCATCCGTGAGACACAAACGGATCGATGATAAGGCCTTTTTATCAATAGTATTCCAATCTTCATCACTCATAGTCGACTTTCACTCCTCAAGAGCACCATCTTCACCTTGTTTGGTTAAGGAACTGATCCTCTTGATCTTCCATAACTCAAAGTTATTTTTACCTAAGTACTTCTCAATATCATACTTAATGTTTTCCATTATTGCTAATCCTGTAGATTCAAGCTTGCGCCCCAACGATTGCTCTAATACCACTTGTTAGGATAAACGACGGAATCACACAGAGATGAATCTAGAATTGCAATCCAATAGCACCAAGAAAACACGAAGAGAACACAACAATTTAACATAGACAACGCTTTTGGAAAAAAACCACGGCATAAAGCGACACAAATCCACCATGAAAGCATAGATTACAAAGAGAATGGACTTACCTGATTCGAACAACCTCGAGTCTCACTATTTGCTACACCCTTAGAAACCCTAGAACTATTTAGAATCCTTTTGAAATAGTTTAGGAAACCTTTGAATATCTTAGAATGGTTCATGGAGCATCCTAGGAACTCTTATTTATCGATTAGGAACCTCAACTTTCGCACCTACTTGGAATAATCCAGAAATCACCTCAAATATACACAGTCTGCGCACAATCTGCGTAACCTTCGACTAGTCAAACTAGAGCTCGGGCTAGTCGAACGACACTTTGACTAGCCGAACTTATCCTTCGATTGGTTGAATTTCTCAGAAGTTCCAAAGTAAATTGTTGCTAGATTTTCACCCGAACATTCTCGGGCTAGTCATATTTCCTTAAATTTAAGACATTTGTTAACAACAAACATTCCTGATTCTAACTTTAATTCATTAATTGACTAACTCTTTAAAAACTAGCAACCTTTTCCGCATTGGGTGTGGTATCTGCTTTACAGGATTTTGAATTTTTTGGGAATTTTAAAAGTTCTAGAAGTAACTACATATGGCTAAAGATTCTAGGTAAAGTCTTCATTGATGGAAAAGAAAGAAGTTAGGCACCATTTTCCTCTCACATTGAGTGTGTCCTCTACAAGATTTTGGATTTTTTGAAAATTTAAAAAGTTATAAAGGTAACTACAACTGGGGTCCACATTCGAAGTCCAAGTGGACAAATACTGGAGCAAAAGTAAAAAAAATAATAATAATAGAAAGTGATGAAAATGTAATGGTGATATGTTATATGCAGGATGTTGGTATAAACTTGTGAAGATGTGAGAATTTAAAGAGGAAAATCAAGTACTCTTATATAGAAAGAGCTAATCGGGTGCTCGTGATTTTAATTTTACTTCGTTGATAGAGAACTCTTTAAAAACTAGAAGCCTTTCGACATTAAAAAAACCGCTTGGGGAGGAATGTAGTCGTCGTTGTTCATGCATCCAAAGTAACAATAGAAATACGACACATACTTAAAGTATGGGGGTTGAGTGCCATTGATGGTAACAATAAAAACTCAATGGATTTGTTGTCGCCACTTAGATCTTCCTCCTCGAGCACCACCACACATTTGAATAGGATAAGCATCGTGTATTTCTTCGTGCCAAGTCGGGGACCGAGAGCTATCTATATATAGATATTTAATAGCATCCAAACCCTACCCATTACCGGATTTGGAGAGCCCATTTCCCTCCATGCCCCTTTTCGAATGACAACTCCTTCGGAAAGGAGTTGGTATGGTACTCTGTAAGGCTCCTAATGGGTTGTGAACATCCCATTCCATGGGCCTCACCTGAACTCATCATTATGATCCAAACCATCCATTCTGTTTCCCAGTAATCAGTGACATATGTAGACTACAAATTCTAACATTCTCTTACTTGGTCCACTAACGGCACTGAGTTATATATATGCAATAGATTGGTATATCTAGTATATCTTTATAAGCTCGAAACCATACCAGATATTTATAATTGATTAAGAGTAATACTCTGAATTAATCAAGTCTATTAAGACTATTGTTATGGAACCATGACAGTCGTCATTGCATTTATCGTAATGGGACCATGCACGATTATACAAAAAAAACATTCCTAACGACATGGATTCTAAAAGTTAGGGAGTGTGGTATGAAAATCTCAGGTCTAGTATGTCTTTTAATGCAAATTTTCAAGTGGTCCTATCGTCTCAAAACTTTAAAGCATTCTATTCACTTATTAAGCATGCACATAAAATTTTACTTTAAGGAACAAAAAACCATAATGCCATAAAAAATTAAACTGTTTACTGTACTGAATAAAATGTAATAACACATAACTTGAGTATCTGTATCTCCTACTAATTAAATATATCTTTGATGCTAATCAATCACATGTCATTCACTAACTTCTTCAAAAAATTGGTAGGTAAGCCATTAGTTAATGGGTCCGTAATCATCAATTTCATGCCAATATGTTCTACAGACACTAGTCGGTCCTCAATTTTATCCTTCACAATTAGAAACTTTAAATCTATATCCTTCGACTTAAATGAACTTTTGTTATTATTGGGGAATAATACCATTATAGTGTTATCACAATAGATTCTTAAAGGCTTTGGAACTAAATCCATAAACTGAAGCTCGGAGATAAAGTTCTGTAACCAGATTTCATGACATGTGGCTTTCTAATAGGTGACAAATTTTTCTTCCATGATGGACGAAATTGTAAGTATCTATTTTACACTCTTCTATGAAACAGCTCCACGGGTCATCATGAAAACATATCCTGTTGTGGACCTTCTACTGCCATGACATCTAGTAAGATCAGAATTCGTATACCCAATTAGCTCTAACCGATCAGTCCATTTGTATGTGAGAATGAAATCATTTGTCCTTTGTAAGTATCACAACACTTTCTTTACAGTTCTTCAATGATCCATTCCTGAATTTGACATGTATCTCCCAAGTATTCTAACTATAAATGTTATGTTAGGTTGAGTGCAAACCTGGACAGACATAATGCTTCCCACCATAGATGTATATGGGAGATCTTACATTCTCTTCTTTTCGAGATCATTCTTGAGATACTGTACGCGATTAAGCTTGTCCCCTTGATGATAAGAGCCTCTCCTGGTGCACAACTCTGCATATCGTATCTATTAAGAATCCTCTCAACGCAGGTTTTTTGAGATAATCATAAAATATATCTTTCTCTATCACGGTATATTTCTATACTTGTGATAAATGATACAATGCTAAGACCCTTTATTTTGAATTTCTGTAATAGAAATCTATTGACATCATGCATTATTCGTTTATCGTTGCATGTTAGCAAAATATCATTAACACATAATACTAAGAACACGTACATTCTCCTACTGATCTTTATGTATATACACTGATTAACAGTGTTTTTCTACCATATGAAGAAATCACCTCATGAAATTTCTAAGTACCACTAATGTGATACTTGCTTTAAACTGTAAATAAACTTCTTTAGCTTACAAACCAAATGTTCAGATTCTTGGACCTGAATACCTTCTGGTTGTAACAAATGCAAGTTCTCCTTTAGTTCCCTAATGAGAAACGCAGTCTTTATGTCCATCTATTGTAACTCGAGATTGTATTGAGCCACCAATGCCATAATAATCCTAAATGAGTCATTTTTAGAGAATTGTGAAAAAATTTCTTTAAAATCAATATCTTTCTTTTGATCAAACCCCTTAGCAACTAATAGAACTTTATATCTTTTAATATTATTTTTCATGTCTTTCCAATTTTATAAACCCATTTATAACCAATTAATACTGCCCCTTTGAAAATTCACTTGTGGTGTAATGGGATTACCACGGCTGCGCATGCGAAAGCCTAGTAGAGCTAAAGAATGAAGGCTATGTCCTTGGGGGGGGGGGTGATTATAACTAATTAAAATTTTCATATTTTAAACCACAATTGTGTACTTAAGTAAATATACAAGTTAAACTAAAAAAATCAATTAACTCTAGGGCTTCAAAGCCAATAGAGGGTCTAATCACATAGACTATAAATTATATGCCAATTAAGCAACTAGTCTATAAGCATGATAATGTATATGTGTGTGTGGGATATGATAACTATTAACTCCTACCATTCATCTAATCTTACATACAATAATTAAACATTCAATCACATAAGCATATTGAAATAAGTGTTCAAATAACAATTCTAAACATAAGCATGTATAGTGGTTCAGTTTCTCTACTCCACTCCCGGTGGATGCACTCAACTCATGAGTGTACCAAATTTCACTATCGGATATTTTAAATCAGGTTAACCTCTAACCTTTACAATCCTACATAAGGACTGACTCCTTCAAGAGACTTTCCATGGTTTTGTATAGGCTCGCCACAAACCTCGGTCCTACACAAGGACCTACTTACATACATTTCGGTTAGAGGCTCCTGCAAGAGACTTTAGTTGGTTTTCCTTATGCTAACTAAAAACCTCAGTCCTAGTCCAAGGACCTACATTTACTCTCGTTAGAGGTTCCGATGGAGACTAACCCAAAAGCATGCATGTCTGGTGGCCTACACAAGGACTTGATTTAGGCTATACACAAGAGATAAGGTCCTACACAAGAACCTGAATTTAGGCCCTTCAAAAAAACCTAGGTTTAGGCCTTACACAAGATCTAAGGTCCTGCATAAGAACCCAGTCGAGTTTGAGTCACGAACTATTACCCTGAATCCTACACAAAGAAATAGAGTATATGGACTCTTACACTTGACAACTTACTTGTTGGATAAAACCCATTTTGAAGTGCTTTCTTAGATAACTTGATTAATGCTCTTCCGTGCTTCGATCAAATCCCCTTTGCCCCCCGATCGTGATGTCAATGCTTTATCAAGGCTTCAGCTCCAAGATTAAACACCTTGTATGTAGTGTTTCTTTAAAGTGACCAAGGTGATGGGAGGTTGGTTGAATCTCCTACAACTAATAGGAAGTTATAATTCCTAGGGGATTTACCTAGATGAGTCTTCTAAAGGATTTAGATAAGGGTCTGCCTATAGGGGTTGAGTTTAAACTCTAAAAAATGGAGGAGTTCAATCACATCTTCAAGGCAGAGGTTAGAATCCTCATTAGAGTGTTAATCTCAAGGAAATGACTTAAAAATCATTAGTTTGAAGGCTTGAGATGAGGAATATGATTATGGAATCACCTAAGCTTCCATTGCATAAAAAATCCATCCAAATGCCCAAGAACTGAATGTCATTTATAAGAAGTTTGAGTTATAATGGTCAGAAAATGTGTAGATAATGGCTTTATCGATGCCATCAATTGGTCTTCGATGACATTGAGGTGAACCTTCAATGCCATCGAAGGGTAACTCAATGCCATTGAGAAAATAAAATAATATAATTTGTTTTTACTGAACATATTTGAGTTACCTATCAATGCCATCGAATGGTCTTCGATGCTATTAAAATAAACTTTTAATGCCATCAAAGGAGATATAACACCTGGTCCATTCGGTACTATTTTCCATGCTTATGATGATTGAAGTCCTTAGCTAGACATGGATTGATCATTCATAGTACACACCTAACTGACCGAAATTCCAAGACCTTGAAACCTATCTCATATCGACCGCCCTATCGCCGCGATCGTGGAGGTACCACCCGTGCGTCGGTATGATACTCCGTTAGTGAGATACGCCGTGAAGAATAATAAGTGTATCATGTGCGCATGACACCATGTATTTCATTTCACACATGTGCACAACACATGTCAAGCACACATATACATGCCACACATGGGTGAGAGAATCTCTACCCATGTGTGTGATGTCACATACCCATACCTCTTCTCTCTCATGTGCATAAAAGTTAACCTTTCTCCATGCCATACATTATGCATGACATCACCACACCATGCCATCCCATGCTCCTTTAATCCACCATTAATTGCAAAGCATGAATTAAGTACCATAATCCTATCCTAAGCTAATATTAATCACATTAGCTTAACTTAACCAAAATTTTATCAATTTCTTTATAAATACCCCTCCATCCCTTAGCATTTCACCATTTTTCCATAAGAAAGAGAGAGAGAGAGAGAGAGGAGTGATCTTGGTGGGCCATCAACTCCACCAATCCCATATCTTTCATCCATCTCAACCATCAATTCCATCCCTTCCATACATCTCAACCATCCATCTAATTCATCAAGGTGAGTACACCCACCCTACTCATTCTTATTTTATTTTTGTTGTGTTTATGTATGGTGGAGATGATGTTAATGATGATGTGATTAATGGTGTGGATGGTGAAGATAGTATGATTGATGGTGAAGATAATTGCAATAATGATGATGATGCTATTAATGGTGTGGATGCATAGGAGAAAACATATAAAAATCAATTTATTATAGAGTTCATGTGGGACCCACTGATAGTAGGACCCACCAAAATGTTTGTATGGCATCCAAGTCATCCAACCAATGGCCCATTGGGCTGGCTAAACTCACACACACCTACACGTATGAAAAAAAAAAGAAGAAGAGAGAGAGAGACGCTGCTTGCTGGTAGCAGCGTCCCATTAATTTGATTTAAAGGGGTAGGGGCTGTGGGTCCCCAACGGGCCCCATCCATGATGTATATATTAAATCCACGCCGTCCATTTAATTTTTCAGATCATTTTAGGCGTTGAGCCAAAAAATGAAGCCAATATATTTCTCTGGTAGGCCACACCATCAAAACTCATGTGAAAACATGCTAAAACATATAAAAGTACTTTCTGGGGGGCCCACCTGAAATTTTGATGTATTTGAAACTTGGAATGACCCCTTAACTTAGTGGGACACACGTAATAGACGGACTAGATCGTCCTGTTATGGGCCATAAATATGAAAATCAACAAAAAGAAAAAAAAAAGTTGCAAACAGCAATGACGCTGTTGCTGCAGCAAGCAGCGTCTCAGTTGACGCTGGAAAGAAGTGAGCCCCACCACAGGCCCTACCTTGATGTATGTCAAACATCAGCACCGTGAATTTGATGGGTCCCCTCTTAAAAAGGGGTCACGCCAAAAATCAACCGTACAAAGAACTTAGGTAGCCCACACCGTCTAAAATAATGTGCAGACATGGCTAAAACATGTAAAAGCACTTGCTGGGCCCCACCTGAAATTTGAATGCATCTGAAACTTGGACTGTCCCCTCCATCAAGTGGGACACACACAACAGATGGACTGGATCGTCCTGTTGTGGGCCCCATATTAAAAAAAAAAAAAAAACACTCAACAGCGGTGACGCTGTTGCTGCCAGTGTCTCCACTTACGCTGGAAGGAGGTGGGCCCCACCATAGGCCCCACCTTGATGTATGTCGAACATCAGCACCCTGCATTTGATGGGTCCCATTTAAAAATGGGTCACCCCCAAATTTCAGCCGTACACAGAACTCAGGCGGCCCACACCATAAAAAATATATATATATATATATTAATAATAAATAATAATTACAAAAAAAAAAGAGATTTGGATCAATCTGATCATGAGGTATGTGTTATATCCAAACCGTCCATCCATTTGGCAAGTTTGTCTTAAGGCTTGAGAAGAAAAAAATAAGATAGATCTAACTATCAAGTGGGCCACACTACAAAAGTGGCAGGGATTGAACGTAAACCATTGGAACCCTTTTTGGGTCAGAAATTTTGGAGCAGTATGAAATTTGTTTTTCCCCTTAATTCAGGTCTTTGTGACCTTATGAACAGATTGGATGGAAAATAAACGGTATGGTGGGCCCTGTGAATTGTTTAACGGTGAAATCATTATCTCCACTACTGTTTGTGGTGAGGTCCAGATAATCTTCGGATATAATTCATTTTTGGATGGTGCTATAAAATGATCTCAAAAAAAGAAAAGAAGAAATAAAAATAATAAAAAAATAAAAATAGATGAACTGTGTATATGCAATAAATACATCTCTTTGCACCCATGTAACTTTGATCTCCTTAACTTTCTGTACAACTCGAAGCTCGAGTATGTAAATCACCTGTTAGGTCCACCTGAAATTTGGATGTATCTGAAACTTGGTCTGACCACTCAACCAAGTGGGACACACATAAGGGATGGGCTGGATTTATGAACCACACCTCTGTGGGCCTAATAAATAATTATGAATATTTAAGGGAGGGTAAACCTCTCAACTTGTGTGTGGTATGACCCACTTTGATGTAGGTGTTATGCCACTTAATCCACCATGGTTATGACATGATTTATATTTAAGATCCTTATCATTTATCTATCTTATCAACTCTTTTGACGATATGTTACCAAGACTTAGGCCCATCCAATGATTAGATAGTCGTACGTTCTGAAATAATGCAAATTAAACTCTCATCATTGAAAATTCATTATGGGCCATCCTGACGATGTATTAGATATCGACCCATATACCGGGTTTCCTTTAGGCCATTATCCCACAGAACAGTCAATCCAACCTGAATTGGACCATACAATACAAGGCTGTGAGGATAAGTACTTAACTATTGAATCCAACCTAAGGCCACCATGGTGTATCTATTTAATCCATGCAGACCATCCACTTCCTCATATCATTTTAGGACTTGGACTAAAATAATCAAAGCAGACCTAAGTCGTAGGTGGGTCACACATAACTCAACCTCATGGGAAATCCCCATGGACTCTACTGCATAGGACCCATTATGAATTCCATTGATATGTGAGCCCAAGAATGTTAAGGCCCATTTTGAGTGAACGCCATGTGGGCCCATCAGTGATAGCCTTGTTTGGGCCAACCATTGGGCATCTTCGATAAGAGTTTGTAAATTCCATATGTGGAATGTATGATGAACTGGTATTGTAATTTTTGAAGTAATAATGATTAATCCTTTAAATGGGCTGATTGTGGACATCCCTTGATCACTTGGCACTTTGGTTAGAGTGCGGCCCCAAGTAATAGGATCATGATACTTGTGTTTAAACTCTTAAAAACATGTTTAATTATAACAAATATATAAACTCTAGTGGTGTGAGGGTGTGATATTACGTGTTTGGCCCATTGATCATGTGGGTATTTGATGTATGTATAGCCACCTAATCATAGGCAATGGTGGAGTACATGTAGTATACGTAGTCATCTAATTGTATGAATGTGAAATACGTACAAGGCCACCTAACCGTATGAAATCAAGTGGCATTGATGGCCATTCAATGACGTAGGTTTGTGCTTATTGATATAGATACTGCCACTTGAATCACATATATCTAAGTTGTACACTAACCGAATGTGATGTAGAGTTATATTACCCAAGCTAATTCTATTAAGGTCCTGGATTCTATACGCTGTGATCGCTAAACCGTAAATGGTACGATGAAACGTGGCTCTTGGCCCTTAACTATGCAGCACCAAATATGAGCCATTAACTATGTGACGTGTGAAGTGGTTGTAGTATGAGACTTATCATAATTGGTGTAGCCATGTATTTGTGGCCTATGGGCAAGGCCCATTGAGATATATTTCTGGCCCATATGATGAGGCTCATTGTGATGTATTTGAGGCCCATGTGTAGGGCCCACCTATTGTGTATTTGAAGCTCATGGGTCGTGAAGCCTGATGTGGTGTATTCATGGCCCATGAGCTAATGCCCATTGCGATGTGTAGTGCACATATGATACGGCCCAATGTGATGTATATGCGGCCTATGAGTGAGGCCCAATGCGATGAATGTACGGCCCTTGTGTGAGACCCGAAGCGATGTATCTGAGGACCGATGTGGTGTGATTTCACCATGATGTATGTATTGATATTTATGTGGGCCATTCCTTGGGGACAATGTTGGTTAAATGTCCACATTGTCGAAGCCGATTGTTGAGGCCGGTTATTGATACTGATTATGAGTATGTAACAGCACAGCATTATCATACATGCCCATACGCATCATCTGCATGTTTGTTATGAGATGTGGTTAACCATTGCATATGTCGTTGGACAGATTGTTATGAGACTCCTTGATAGGCGGAGGTTATCTCACATGAGTGCACGGTATGCGCAGGATTGATGCATGACTGTATTATATGACTCATGCATCTTGCATTGTGTGCCCTAGCGACATCAGGGCCGTAGCCTCCACAGGCATATCGTGGATGGCCAGATGGGACACCGGAAATATTTGGTTCTAGCATACGGGCGCCATAGATGTCCCTGGGTGAAAATCCCTAAACCTCCGAGGCCAGGAGACGCCCCAATGTCGAGACCGAGTGGATACATGAGCGCCTGAGTGCCGAATACTAGGAGGCCGTGTCTCCCACTGTGTCGTGGTCGGTTAGGAGGGGGTGTGGCCTTACCCGCCCGAGGGTAGGGAGCATTACTAGGCCAAGTTTGACCAGCTCGTGAATGGGTCCGCTATCGACGTGCCGGATAGGTATTGGCAGACTATTGGCAAGGCGGATAGTGAGGTTTCTTACGCTCACTTGGACTGTGAGGCTGGGAGAGATTTGGAGTGTACTAAACCCCGGTGATGATCCCAGGGATGAACTATACTGATATGTGGACTTATTGAGCAGGAGTTGCATACTCATTCATTCATTCATTCACTATTCACTCGGGCTGGTGGTGCGCAGCTATTTGTTGTGTGTACCTTCGCAATGGCCAGGATTTCAGTTGGGGCGCGCGACTAACCTGAGATCAGGAGTTTACCACATTGAGTCTGACTATCTAAATTAGGTATGAGACTATTTTGGATAGAAGTCCCTTGTGATAGACCCCATAGTCTGCGATACTACGTACTACCATCCCGACTTCACTCTAGCATAATCATTTCATTCGCACCACATATTGCATTGCATCCTCGACATCTGATATTTGACTTTTTATAACTCATCATTTACATGCTGATTTATATTGCGTACTCTGATATTGTATGACTCATAGACTTGTCAGTATTTCCGATATTGTATAATTATGGCATGACAATATGATGATGATGACGTGATTACGGATGCATGTAATATGGTTATGGCCGTGATATGATTTTCTTGTAGTATATTTATCTTGCCTGCTTGTAGGACACTGCACACACGTGTGTACTCACTAGGCTTTTTTGCCTAAGCCTCCTATTTCTCATTTTTTTCAGGGTTGGAGTAGCTTGGAAGACTTAGCTTTCTCGATGCATTGTATCTATTCTTCGATTTGACAATGTTGACGTTACGTATCTTTTGCAAAGCATTATACTTATAACCATCGGGACTTATGATGGAGAGTGTTGCTTGGTAGTTTGATCATGGATCTTCATGCTCAGGTATTACTATGTATATAAAAAAAAAATTCAGTTAAAAATCTTCCTTGTGGTGCGCCGAACTCAGGACTTGGTGTATGGAAGTCGAGTATCGAATTCGGGGCATCACGGAAGCTGTCCGTCCCCGGGTTTGGGGCGTGACAGGAGATCTCGATCCCATTGAGAAAATCAAATAAAATGATAAATTTTTACTGGATATATCTGACTTTCTGCTTGATGCCATCGAAGATCCCTTGAGGTCTACTCGATAAGATCGAGCACCACTCGAAATATGCTGTTTTGGGCTTATATTTTCACAGCAGCTTCACAACTCTTTAACCTTACTTTTCATGTTCCAATTAAGTTTCTAAGGCTAAAGGATGATCAACAATGTTTACCTATTAAGCCAAGATCATCTAGAGGTTCAATGGTTATTTTGGGCTAAGGGTTAGGGTCACCAAGACACCTCATTTACCTACTCTTTGATCCCTGATGCTCTTATCCTCTCGTGTCTTAGGTCTTCATCCTCTAAAGTCTCAACCGACTACATGACACATGGACTCATGTGATTGACAAATAAGATGCAGAAATCAGTGTACTAACACAATTTGGGTAAATCGACTAAATCCCAGACGCCTTTGTCTTTTATAAACTTTATTTTATTTTTTATGACATTGATCCATTGAGAGGAGTTAGAACATTGTTTGGCTTGTGTATAAGATTTGGGATAATCTTCCACACCTATGTCAAACTCATGCTCCTAAAGATACACAATGTAATCGTCGGGTATCAGTGATTTTTTTCCCTTATGGATCTCTTTAATGACACTTGTTTCTAATTAGATGATTCTTCTATCGTGGAAGTGTTTTATGGAGCTTGTGATCGATCTTTCCTTGATCCTCATCTGAGGAATGAGGAACAAGTTGATCATCTCCTAACTGATATAAAATCAATCACCATTCGATCCTTAAAGGAAAAGTCCTTAGTCAATGCATTACTATCTTTGTCCTTAAGAAATTTTGCATTATCTGATTTAGCTATGCTTGGGGTGTGAGAAGGACAATAAAATATGTATTCCTTCAACCTTTTAGGATAGCCAATAAAATATCCACCAATGGTCATAACGTCTAATTTTATTTCTTGTGGGTTGTAGATCCTTACTATGATGGCACAACCCCATACTGGACGTGACTAACAATACAAAATTAATCATCATTTGCTCCTCAAAGACAAAGTACTTACTCTGTGCATTAGTCCTTAAGAAATTTTGCATTCCCTAATTTAGCTATCCTTGGGGTGTGAGAAGGACAATAAAATTTATTTTCAGGATAGCTGATAAAATATCCACCAATGGTGATAAGGTCCAATTTTCTTTCTTGTGAGTTGTAGATCCTTACTTTAGCGTCACAATCCCATACTGGAGGTGATTAACACTAGGTTTCCTTCCTGTCCACATTTCAAATGGAATTTTGTTGAGAACCTTAGTCAGAACATGATTATGGATGTAAACCGATGTCTTTAAGGTATTACTCTATAGTGATTCCGGAAGAATAGAATTACTAATCATAGACTTAACCATGTCCTCTAGGGTCTTGTTTTGTCTCTTGGCTGCACCATTCTATTTTAGCATACCAGGCATGGTATATTGAGCACAATGCCATGTTCTTTTATGAATCTAGCAAATGGTCCTAGGTTTTGTCCTGATTCGTCATAACTAACATAGTATTCACCACTACGGTTAGATCTGATGACTTTAATTATTTTATCGAGTTGGTTCTCGACCTCAGACTTGAAGGTTTTAAACATATCTAGGGCATCTAATTTATCATGAATCAAATATAGATACCCATAATGAGAATAGTCATCTATAAAGGTAATGAAGTACTTTTTTCCATTCCAAAAAGCCACAAGGAATGGACCACATATATCTGTTTGTATCACCTCTAAGAGACCAATACTCCTAGTGACACCTAACTTTCTTATTCTCGTTTGCTTTCCCTTTATGCGATCAATTTCCTTTTTATGCCAACATTCATGTTCTCATTCACATACACAAACCTTGATTGGAGGTATGAATTATTGAGATATAACTAATATAGATTATTTACTAATGAGCCAAGCCCAATGATATTTGAACCACATGACAACATAAACTTTTCATTCCTAAATGAGAATGTATATCCACTAGCGTCGAGATGCAATATAGAAGCCAAACTGCATCATAAAAGATAACACATAGAAAGTGTTGTCCAACTCCAAATAGTGCCCTGACTTCAACTTTAATCTATGAAATCCTACAATCTTAACCTCTGCCTGAGTGACATTAGTCATGAGAACTAGGCACTCTCCGTTTATTGGCTGATGGCTCCTATTGAATCCATGCATGGAATTGAAAACATGTGTTGTGGTGTATGAATCGATCCACCATGAATCTTCTTGTGCATCAATTAAATTTGATTCTAAGTAGATAAGAATTTTTTGTATTGGTTTTGGTAGAAGTTCCTCTTTCATATTTCTGACTCTCAAGACCTTTTTAGATTATGATTATACTAATATCTCGTTAGAATCAGGATCTAAGTAACTATGCGATATAACATGTATATCTGTATACAAGAAGGATTAATAAACTCACATAAGAAAACATCCTATGTTAAACTTTATCCAATCGATACGATGGTTAATCAGATTAGTCAGGATAAAGGGCCTAAACATCAACCCTGGATATGATACCTAGTGTATCATTGTGATCCCTTCTTTGGGTCGAGAATGCAATATGCGAGTGGTTCTCATAATTTAAGGCTAGGTGAGTGCTAATAATGCTGGCCTAAAAGGTCCAACACCTTTGTGGCAAGATGGCCAATTTGATCACATGATATTAACATTATCCACCCCATCCCATTTAGCTCCCACCAGACCACGAACTCCTTTGGGTTGAAGATGTTTTGTTTAGAGACAAATGCCACCTAACAAGATCCTCTAATGCATGACGTATACGCCATACCCTTTATTCTAAAAATCGATGTACGTATCTAGTCATTGCCACTTTAGTGGAACACACAACTAGTATGCTCACCAATTCTTAGAAATTAGGATCCCACCTGCTCCATTGCCCCATATGGGTACCCTCAAGGCCCACAAGCCAAGAGGTAGGTAAGCAAGTATGATGGTCATAATCTAAAATCTAAACCCATATTAAATCTGGACAAGTATAAACTCGTATTAAGGTCCAAGACCACAAACTATTATAGGAAAAAATAGGCTTTAGTGACTCCCAAGACTCAGAATGAATTATTTAGTAATAGTCATTCATATATGTCCACATAAAATTAAGGCTGAAATGAATCTAATATTAACATTTGCCAAGGTAATAAACAACTTTCATTTGAATCAAACTCAGTGGCTAACCAAGGTTGGAGAGGATGGTATGAGGATTAAACCTAATTGGGTTCATCTTATAATATTTGACTAATCTGGTGACTATTCCATGAATGAATCATCATACATATAGTTTAAGTATATTAAGTCTCTATATCAATTTAACGGGCACCAATATGTCACTGATTAACAATCACATAACTTTAAAGATTAACAGACTAGATCTGGAACAAGTGCAATTATATAGATATTATCCAACATTTATGTGGGACCAAAAGACTAACTCACAATAAGAGTGGGTCACTCCACTTACCAAGTTGGTACATGCGCTCACACCTCCAAATCCTAACCAAGGATGTACATATATACAATATGATGCAATGGCAGCAGGAGCACCTCTGTCTGGATTTGCCATTAACACCAATGAAGAAGCACCTGAAGGTGACAATTGCCATTAATAAATCCTCGCTAGCAATCTCTCCCTTACTCGCTTAACTAACAAGGTAAGATTGAGTCACGAATGAAGAAGTCAAAGTGAGCGAGGAAGATAAAGATCATGGTTTGGTAGCCGTGATTATAGATGATCAACATCTTTGTCAGTGTTAATGGCCGAGACCCATCAGCTTAAAGAACAACCACCATTGATGCATAAATAAAGGATTACATCGCTCTGATACCACATGTAGTCATCATTATCCATGGATCAAAATTAACAATAAAATATGACACATACCTGAAGTATAGGGTTAACCGCCATTGATGGTAGCAACGAAAGGTCACCGGATTTGTTATCCTCGCTCAAATCTTCCTCCTCGAGCACCACCACACGTTTGAATATGACAAATAATAACATTTAAATATTACATTTTTATCCTCTCAATTTCACTAGTTTCCATGCATTCAAAGTGCTTAATTGATTAACTAACATCTATCTTGTACATGCGAGGTAATTCAAAAAACAAACACGAAATCATGCTTAAGAAAGAGGATTAACGCTCAAAAGAATGATTAAGAGAAGACTTGGAGAATTGAAAGTTATTAATGAAGAATTCACATGCCAAAGATCTAAAAAAACCAAGTACAAAAGATGAATGAAGGACTAAAAAATCAAAAAGTACAATAATAGAAATAACATATTATTCGGTTCGACCTGAGGTTGGTTTGGTCCGACCGAATGTGCATAGAACTGTCTAATAAGAAACTATGATTTTCAAAGATAATTCGCTTGACACTTAGGTGCGACCAACGCCATGTTTGGTACAACCCAAGAAGAGTTTGGTGTGACCTAAGGGAGACAGAGACTTCATATCTATTTTGAAGAAATTTGATTGCAATCGAGAGACTAATTTGGTGCGAACGAAGTGATGCTTGGTGCAACCGAAGGTTACAATCGGTGCAACTGAAGTGTAACAAAAGTGCAAAAATTAAAGTTGGTTCCACATTGGTGCGAACTTTTTCTATTTAAAAGGGTGTTCTAAGCCTTTTTAGGTACGAATTAGGGTAGATGGGAAAGACCTAGGAGTTGTGAAGCTTCTTTGAAATCTTTCTTCCTTCTCAATCCTTCGTTTCTAGTTTGTGTTTTCTAGTTTATATTATGTTTTGTTTAAGATGTTAGTCATGCTTGGCTAATCTCTTAGATAAGGCTAAGGGATGAAGCTTTTAATGGATATTTGATGTTTAATTCATTTTTTTCAATGAAAGTCAAAGTTTTTATGTTAAATTGTGATTGGATATGATAGAATTCCTAGATTGGGGAAGGAATCAATTTGTAAAGTTGTTTGATCTATTGTCGCCTCTGGGTACATTAGATGCTTTAAATTTCCTAGGATATGATTACTTAGATCTTCATGAGAGATAAAACCTATCATGATTCTAATATATGTTGGATATTTTTTTATTGATATTATTGTGTTAGCTTCTAATTAGAATGGATTGGAATATAGTTCTAGTTGAGTTATCAACTCAAGAAGATGAATTAAATTTAAAGTCTTTTAATTGAGGATTCCTAGATCCTTAGTTCTTTTTATAATTGTTTGTACAACTCTTCTATTCTGCTGGATTAAAAACCTAGACCAACCATTTTTCTTAGATTAAATTCCTAGTATATTCTCACCAATTTTGATGTAGATTGACCTCAGTCTTACCGAGTTATCACTACATTGCAACCCTATACTTGGGGTTATCAAGCCTTGGGTTTGACCAAGTTTTTGGCACCATTGCCGGAGACTTTGCGCTGAGAATACTTAGGTTTAGCTTAGGCTTTGATTTCTAGTTCTAACCTAAGGTTTTTTTTTTTTTTAGGTTATAATTCTAGGAAATTTAGTTCTAGTTAGGGTGTTATAGATTATTTTGAACCAATATCATTTGTTTTGTTTTTGTTTTCTAGCATTATTAATTCTAATTCTTCTAAATTGATAACTTCGTTCCCTCATCTTATTTTTTTTAGTTGATTCTAATTGCTACAGGATTTTATTTTCTAGGTGTAGGTTTAAAACTTAGTTTCCTATGCGTGTTTTATGCCCAAGTGGGTAAGGGACCATACACATCGACTTCTAATTGAAGGGGGTCTAGTCAATAGGCTTTCCATCCACCGTCGAGTTAGAAAATATCTGAGCATGCCTACATCATCTCAAACTATGCTGTGAATGCTCCAAACATGCTTGAGCAGGTGCCATACTTTGAAGACAATATAATTGAAATTGGACATAATTTTAATGAGATTCTTGTGCGGAACACACCACCAGTTAGGAGAGTGCATGATGAGAACGCGACACACTACATTCCCTCGATCAGAACTTTAAGAGATTACCTACAACCAACAAGAATAACCACACCATCTCATATGATTTTTTCGGTCAATATAAGTAACCTAGATTTCAAACTGAGGGTGATCCAACTTCTTCCTAAATTGCATGGACTTAACTCAGAAAGCTTGTATTTATATATCAAGGAATTCGATGAGATTATAGGTAAAATTGTGGTGATACCGCTATAATAGAAGTATGGAATTAGTCAAAGTATCCTTAGGGGGGGGGGGGGGTTGTGAATAGGACTTTTCACAAATTCTACTCTTACTAACTTGTAATGTTTACTAATCCAAAATTAGTTTAGTAAGATTATCAGAGAATCATTCACATTCATGGCTATAAAACATTTTAAGGATCCAAGTTTATCAGAACATAAATACTGCATATTAAACATATCAAGCTATCAATCCAAATATGCAAGAATCATCACAAACACGACGATATATAGTGGTTCGGCTATGTGCCTACTCCACTTCCGGCTGACGCACTCCACCTTAGAGTGTGCCAGATTTCACTATCTGATGGTTTTAAATCAGGTTAACCACAAACCTTTACAACTTACACAAGGTATAGTCTACACAAGACAAATATATCCCACATAAGGAATTGCCTACCAAAGGCAATCATACATGCCTACACAAGGCAATCAATCATGCTTACACAAGGCACAATAGATCCTACTTAAGGACTCTATGCATATTCTCCCGTCAGAGGCCTGTAAAAAGGTCTTAGTATGATTGTGAGATACAACCTGAAAACCAATCCTACACAAGGAAGGATCCTTAGATTTTATGGACTCTAAAGACTTACTTGTAAGTAGGTGAGCCCCGATTCTAGCACTTGATGAAGATGATCTCCCTTGATGACGAAGAATCTTCAGTTCCCTTAAACCGCAACAGCTGTAGATGCTCCCAATCTAAGTTGCTGGGGTTAGGTCAAGATATTTAGAGGAATCTACTCTAATGGATGCTGATCTTTTGATAACAAAGAGATTTCAGGGTACTAAGCATTAAAGAGGTTCCAACACAATGATTTTCCATTAAGTAAGTTATTGGAAGATACTTGAATGGTGAAGTTCATTCTCCAATCCAATCTATTGAATATTCAATGATTGCATTTAAGAAAGGGTTGAAGGATGATCTCCCATGAGAAAAAGGGTTTATGATGGTAGGTAAGTAATAACTCTCTTAGAGCTCTCTCTTTTTCTCAATACAAACTCTGAAAACAACTTTCCAAATATAAAGACAAAAATCCCAATGAAAATAAAACGGGCAGAATCATTCTGCATTCGATGTCATCGAAAGCCACCTTCAATGTCATCGAGTGACAGTTCGATGATGCAGGATTTTTATTGAAAAATGTTCAAAGCTTGCTAGACTCTCTTCTATCTTAATTCGATATCATCGAAATTTGAATTTTGATGTCATTGAATCGAGTTCGATTTCTTAAATTTTTAAGTGATTTACCTCCAGAGCTTACTGGACATTTTCTTGTCGTTATTCGATGTCATCGAACGTGATTCGATGTCATCGAATGTTGAATTTCGATGTCATCGAATAGAGTTTGATTCCTCAAATTTTTAAGTAGTTTTCCTTCAGAGTTTGCTGGACATAAATTACTCAATTCTCGATGTCATCAAGACAACTTCGATGTCATCGAAGGTTGATGTTCGATGTCATCGAACAGTTGTTCGAGTCATCGAATTTTCAAGTGAATTTCTGCTTGAGCTTGTTGGACATCTGAGAGACATTCTTCGATGTTATCAAGTCACTTTTGATGTCATCAAAGGTTGATGTTTGATGTCACCAAACAGTTATTCGAGCCATCGAATTTTCAATTGAATTTCTGCTTGAGCATGCTAGACATCCGAAGGAACTTATTTGATGTCATCGAACATGACTATTCAATGTCATCGAGACGTGTTCGATGACTCAAAATTTTGGTCCAAAATATTATGTGGTTACTGGATAGCTCAAGTCCCTTATTCGATGTCATCGAGTCATATTCGATGTCATCGAACATGTATGTTGGATTGAAGGAAGTAGAAAACTGAAAGAATTTTCATATAATTTTTCAACTTACTTTTCTATTACCTAATCTATAAAAATATATTTTCCTTGTTGTTTTTTAAAATAAATTAGAGTATTTTTTAATGGGGATTATATATCTAAGGTGTTTTGGTCATGAGATGTGAGGTTTAATTTACCTTTGAAGATCTTGATCCATCCATTGGGTTGAGACTGCATCTTGCTGTTCTTTAATTATGGGGCTCACTGAACTGACTGACTCAACCTTCACATTAATTGACAAATAAAGGCACTTTCAACAAGGACTTTACATTACAACAATGTCTCTTAATAAGTCATTAGACTTTATATATTTCTATTCTCTCTAAAGGAGAGGGTTAAGTTATGACTCCATTTACTAAGATCACACTCAATAGGCACGTGGGCGGAGATAATCTGGGAGTTCCTTAAAAAGTTCTTTCCGATTCATAAAACCAATACCTTAAGAAGCACCATTATGAATTTCTTTCAAAAGGAAGATGAGACATTCTTTTAATGTTAGGAAAGATTCAAGGACCTTTTACTTGCATGCCCACATCATGGTTATGAAATTTGGTGAGTAATTAGTTTCTTCTATGATGGACTAAATTCAAACATGCGTTAATTTGTTGAGATGATGTGTAATGATGAGTTCATGACAAAAAAACTAGTGGAGGCATGGGATTACCTTGATAGGTTGGTTGAAAACGCACAATAATAAGACACCACCAATAAATCTAGTAATATTAAGAACAACCCTAAGCAAAAAAAGGGAATGTACATCCTCAAGGAGGGGGATAATGTGAATGTAAAGATTACAGGCCTCACTTGAAAAGTTGAGGCCATGGAACTAAGGAAGGTAGAAGTGATCCAACCTACCAATGCGACTGTAGAAAGGGCATGTGACATATGCGAGAGTGATGCATACCTTACAAAGGATTGTCCTATAATCCTAACTTTTAAGGAGGTATTGCAAACTTAAGTGAATGCTATGAATGCTTACTAACATTCATTTAGTGTGTCGAACTCTAACACATACAATCCTAACACGCGAAATCATCCCAACTTTAGTTGGAGAAATGGGCCAACCGTTAATGCAAACACTCATTCTCAAGGACCTCCCCCTACACCTCAAAGAGCACCATTAGTGCAAACACAAAAGAGAACCCTTGAGGACACACTACAAGCATTCATGCAAAGGCAAACACAATTCAATCAAACTACCATGTAGGTTATAACTGATTTTAAAATGTTAGTTTCGAGGAGTGAATTACACTTGAATGTTAGGGAAAAATAGACTTTTCCGGCCTAACCTCAACCTAACCTAAAAGGGAATACAAAATGAGAGATTCAAATCATCATAACCCACATGTGGAACAAGTCAAGTCCATCACCACTCTTAGAAGTGGTAAGGAAATAGACAAGATGATACCGATGAAGGCCAACACGCCTCAAGATTCTGATAAATATGAAAGTGATGATGGACTAAGCCCTACCCCACATAACAAAGAGCTAATTCATGAACACAAGCCCGTAAGAGAATTAGGATATCTTAAAGATTTTCTAATAAGTCAAAATCAACATTTCCTTGTTGGATTCGATTAAACAAATTTCCTCCTATGCTAAGTTTCTTAAGGACATTTGAACAGTTAAATGCAAATTAAATGTATAAAAGAAGGCTTTTTTTATAGAACAAGTGAATACGATTATTAAGTAGAACGCTCCCATAAAATATAAAGACTTCGGTAACCCTATGATTTTATGTATCATAAGGAAATACTGAATTAAACAAGCCTTGCTAGACTTGGGGGAAGCGTTAATCTCATACCCTACTCAGTATACAAATAATTGAGCCTTGATGAATTAAAACCTACCAAGACGACCCTACAACTTACTGACAGATCTATTCGTATACCAAGAGGGGTAGTTGAGGCTGTGTTAGTCGAGGATGATAAGTTTTACTACCCAGTAGGCTTTATCGTCTTAGACACATAACCAATTATAAACACTAACACTTAGATTTTGGTCATCCTAGGATGGCCATTCCTAGCCACTTCAAATACAATCATCAATTACCAGAATGGAGTGATGAAACTGTCCTTTGGGAACATGACATTGGAGGTGAACATTTTCACTCTCTACAAAGAACCTGGAGATGTATATGAGGTCCGCGAGGTAAATATGATTGACACACTTGTAGAGGAAGAGCTCATACTAACTACAATTTTTGACCCCTTAAAAACCTATATTGGTCAATTTATGGATTGTAACGATCACATGATATTAGATATAATGATTGCTTTCTTAAATTCTGAGTTGATACTTAAAGCTAGTTAGTTGAGGCTAAACTTTGAAAAATTGCCCATTATAGACTCAAAGCCTCTACCATCTAGCATCAAGTCACCGAAGCTTGACCTAAAACCATTGTCATCTAAGATAAAGTATGTTTATTTAGGTCAAGGAGACACATATTCACTGGTGATTTCTTCTTACTTTGATAATGATCAATAAAACAAGTTGATTGCTACTCTTAAGAACTACAAGAGTACCATAGGATGGACTATTGTGGATCTAAAAGGAATTGACCCCCTGATTTGCACTCACTGAATACATATAAAGGAGAATAATAAAATATCAAGGCAACCACAATGTTGATTAAATCCTAACATGATGGATGTGGTTAAGCTAGAAGTATTGAAACTACTGGATGTGGGTATCATCTACCCTATATTCGATAGTCAATGGGTGAGTTCAACTCAGGTGATACATAAGAAGTAAAAAATTACCATCATAGCCAATGCAAATAATGAACTTGTGTTAACTAGAATTACCATTGGTTGGAGAATGTTCATTGACTACAAGAAGCAGATTATTGTCATGAGAAAAGACCACTTTCCCTTACCTTTTGTTAACTAAATTTTGGAAAGATTGGCTGGTCATTCCTATTATTGCTTCATAGATAGGTACTCAGACTATAATCAGATTAAGATAACCCTTAAAGATTAGGAGAAGACCACCTTTACATGCCCATTTGGCACATTTGCTTACTGAATGATCCCATTCGGGCTATGTAATGCTCCATCGATATTTTATAGATGCATGCTTAGTATCTTTTCGAATATGTTTGGACATTTTGCTGGAAGTGTTTATGGATGACTTCTCTAATTTTGGAAGAACGTTTGATGAGTGCCTCGTGCACTTGAATTCGATTTTGACAAGGTGTGAAGAGAAGAATCTTGTCTTGAATTGGGAAAAGTGTTACTTCAAGGTTCAAAAGGGAATTATCATTGGACACGTGATCTCATCCAATGGAATTGAAGTGAACAAGGCCAAAATAGATTTAAATGTTAATTTGCTAGCTCCTGAAAGTATACGCAGCATTCACTCTTTTCTAGGTCATGTAGATTTTATAGGAGGTTCATTAAGAACTTTATCAAGATATCTATACCATTGAGTAACCTCCTTCAAAAGGTTGTCCTGTTGGAGTAGAATAATTTATACCAAGAGGCTTTTACAAAGATAAAGGGTATCTTGACAACCGCACCAATCATGCAACCACCTGATTTGAGCATTTCTTTTGAAATCACGTGTAATGCTAGTGACTATGTTATTGGAGCTGTGTTAGGCCAAAGGAAGGACAAGAAACCGTGTGTTATCTACTAAGTAAGTAGAACGTTGAACGACGCCTTGATAAATTACTCCATCACAGAAAATGAACACCTTGCCGTAGTCTTTGCTCTGGACAAATTCAAATCTTTCTTGATTGGATTAAAAATTATAATTTTCACTGACCATGCAGTGCTCAAGTATCTTATTTCAAAGAAGGATGCTAAATCCTGTCTTCTGAGATGGATCCTCCTACTTCAAGAATTTGACTTAGAAATATGTGATAAGAAAGGATTAGAGAACATACTAACAAACCACTTGTCTCGACTAGTTCTTTTAGATTCCATTGAGAGTTCACCAATCAAAGATACTTTTCCAGACGAACAATTATTTACTATCTCCCAATTACCTTGGTACGCTAATATAATAAATTATCTTGTGATCGGTAAAATGCTGATCCATTGGACATCACAAGATAAAAAAAAAAGATTATTAACCGAGGTACGTAGTTTTTTCTAGGACGATCCTTACCTGTTTAAATATTACCCAGACTAAATCATTAGGAGATGTGTTTCGAATAATGAACACCTATTGTGACTAAAATATTGTATATTTAACCCTTCAATTACATTAGTTTTCCTGGCATTTAAGTGTTGAATTGATTTAATTATATATTTTTATCATGCAAGGTGTGCCACACTCAAAACTCGAAAAACAGGCTCACAAAATTTTTAATCGCCGAATCTGGTGCCGATAGTCTCCATAATACCCCATTCTCGGCTTTCAGTGCCCATACGCCTGATTCCGATCCTGGGATCCCACAAGGAGGATTTTCAACATAAATTTCTTTGTGGACAAGTATAACCACAAGTTTACCCAATTCACAAAGGTAACATCATCATCACATGTCCATTAAAATAAAAAACTTGAGTACAATACATGAAGGGGAAATACAAGATAAATGCCAAAAGCTCTAGAAGCTCTGCCGCACGCTCCTTCCTCAGCTTACTATGTCCTATCGTCACCTGCACACATCTATCGTGCATAAGCTTATAGAAAGCTTAGAGGGTGGTGTACGTGTGTGTGCAAGATAAGTGCCAAGCACACAAATATTAGCATAAGAGAAATACTGGCAAGTTCATGAATCATACTATATCAAAGTAAGCAGAAATATTGATAAGTTCACGAATCATACAATATCAGAGTATGTAATACAGATCAGCTATGCGATGTAGAGTCATAATGAGCCAAACATCAGATACCGAGGATGCAATACAATATGCAATTCTGAAGAGTCACGAATACCATCAGCTTCATCTAGGCCATATGAATGCAGAAACATAGCAACCCAAATACTATGTGCTAAGTGTAAGACCCGTATCCTAGACCGTATTGTTTCCTAGGCTTCTGCGGTCTTCCTGATCAAATTTCGACAGCCTTCGACCTTTATTCGATGTTTGCGAGTGACCCTAAGACGCATGCCGTCAACTAGAGTTGGTTCAACCCGAGATTTATACCCTAGCGACCGCGCTGTCACCGTGGTTCCGATGCCGCGTCTCGCATGCCGAGGCGATACCCATGCCAGGAGATATGGGCCCGCATTCAGTTTGAGAAAAACGCCATGCGTTACAAAACCCAAGAGAATCTCTACATCATATCACCTCAATCAATCAATCAATCCCATCAAGGGTCAAGTAAATGTCAAGTACACATCACCTCACACCCATCCCTAAGTAGCCCCATAAGTCAACAAACCCTTACACAACCCATACCCTTCTTACCTCAAAAGTCAATAAAGTTCTTACACACCCATCCCTCTCTCCCATCCATCACTCCATCCCATCTCCTCTCTCTCTTATTTCTCCCTTCTTTTCCAAGCAACCCAAAACACCAAAATACCACACGTCCAAGCTCTCCCAAATCTCCATGAGAGAATTTTGTGTGTGCCCCACTTCCTAACCCTCTCATCTCCCATCTCAACCATTCATTCTTCATCATCTTCTGTTGGAATCGAAGCTAAGGAGCAAAGGAAGCTAGGGAAGCAAGAAGATCAAACGTGGGTGCTTCTATGGGCTTAAATTTCATTCTTTTGATGATGGGCCAAGTGGGGCCTACTGATTAATGGTATGGATCTCACTTTGGACCCTAGATGTGGTCGATGGTCCACTATGATTCTCATGATCATTCCATGATGGGGCCATTTTCCATGGACCCCATCATGATGTTTACTTTTCTATGATTTAAAGAGGTCATCTAGACCTTTCATTTTGGTGGAGAAGGGATCTCCACCATTGATTTGATTTGGTGGGTCCATATGTAATGAGACCCACTTGATGTATGATTAAATGCATAGAACGAAGGGCCCATAGTGTCGGGGACCCTCCATCATCACGTGTCTCTTTTTCTCTCTCCCTTCCTCTCTTTTCCAATTTTTTTGGGTGATGATGTGGCTGTGTAACCCACCCGGATGTACCCCACCTTGATGTATGTTTTATCCAAACTGTCCAAGTCATGTGGGCCCTACCGTATGGTGGTGGAAAATACAAATATTAAATTGATCTAAGTGGGCTACGTCCCTGTGGGACCCACCTTAATTGTATGCAAACCGTCCAGCATCCAGGGACGCTGGACGTGGTTGCAAAATGCAAAGTGAAGTGTGAATTGTCAGTGTGTACTGACGAGCTAGTAAGGAAATATATATATATATATATATATATATAATATTAGTTGATTCAAACCTTAAGTAGACCACTCATACAGGACCCACCTTGATGCAGGGATCAAATCCACCCCGTCCATCCCATTCCTTATATCATTTTAGGCTTCAAGCCAAAAAATGAAGCCAATCCGACTATCTGGCGGGCCATATCATTGAAAACAGTGGTTTTTACTGTTGAAATCCACCTTGATGTTTCTACCCACCAAAACACATCGCATATTGGGCTTGTTTGGTCCGTCTTGAGTCCTGATCCATGTATGAGGTCCATAGGTGATGCATTTATGGCCCATGTGATTAGGCCCATCTTGATGTATTTGTGGCCCGTTGTTGAGGCCCACCTTGGTATATATATGATGCCATGTGATTAGGCCCATCTTGATGTATATGAGGCCCAGGTGCGAGGCCCACCGTTATATATATTAGGCCCATTGAAACCCATTATGATGTATTCAAGGCCCGTGGGCGAGGCCCATTGTGATGTATTTGGGGCCCATGGGTTGAGGCCCATTATGATGTATTAGGGCCCTTGGCTTGAGGCCCATTATGATGTATTGGGGCCTGTGGGTTGAGGCCCATTGTGATGTATTCAAGGCCCATGGTTGAGGCCCAGTGCGATGTATGTATGGCTCATTAAGTTGTCTATGAATTCCTTGTATGGGCCGCTCATTGGGAGCAATGTTGGTTAAATGGCCACATTGTTGGGCAATGATGGTTTAATGTCCACATTGTGACCTTCCCTTAGGCCTTGTTAGGCTTATTCTCATCATTCTCTTAGTGGGTTAACCCAAATAAGTGAGCCCTGTTGTCACGCCCCGAACTCGGAAACCGGGCTCACAAAATTCCCGATCGCCGAATCCGGCCCCGACAGCCTCCGTAGAACCCCATTTTCAGGTCCCGGCACCCATTCACCAGGTTCCGATCCTGGGATACTACAAGGAGGATTTCAAGTCATCAGTCTGATTCATAATGAGCATAACAAAAGCATAACCCACAAACAATAACCACAAGATTACCCAAATCACAAAAGCAACATCATCATCACATATATCTACTAATATAATCGGTTGAGAACAATGCTGAAAGGAAATACATAATTAAAAACCAATCTCTAGAAGATCGCTGCATGCTCCAAGCTCAACTCTGATGCAACCTAACAACTTCTGTCACGCCTCGAACTCGGAAACCGGGCTCACAAAATTCCCGATCGCCGAATCTGGTGTCGACAGCCTCCGTAGTATCCCATTCTCGGCTCCTAGCGTATATACGCCAGATTCCGATCCTGGGATTCTACAAGGAGGAATTTTTTTTTTTAACGTACATTTATCTCGGTGCACATGTACAATGTGCAGGTTGGGTTGAAAAATTGTAAAGGTGTATGGTTGTTGTTGAAATTTGGAAAAGAGGAGTGGTGAGGTGGAAAGAATGGTGGACTTTTGGAAAAAGAGGGAATGGGTGTAGTACTTGATGTATGGGATGCATTTAATGTTGATTGATGGGACTTATTGTGTACAGATTCCCTCGAAATCCGCAACGCGCGGTGTTTCTTCAGAATAAACGTTGATCGGCATTTTCTTACTTGGGTATCGGTTCGGTGCGCAAGTCATGGCGTTGGAACCGCGGCGACGACGCGGTCGCTATGATACAACTTTCGGATTAAGCCGATGTCGGTGCGCGGGACCTAGCTTAGGATCATGCGCAAACACCGAATGCTGTGCGAAGGTTGCCGAAATTTGACCGGAAGGACAGCGGAAGCTAACGGAATGGTACGGATTAGGACACGGGTCTTACACCTGTTCACCATGGACGGATGGCTCCGTGCTACCGGATTTGATATAACCACGGCCGAGGGCCGATCTTTATATTATGGTTGATCGGCTGTTCATCTATGGACCCCGCCTTGTTTATGTGTTGGTTGTCGGTGTCGATTATCAATTCTGATTGTCGATGCCGATTATCGATGCAGATTATCATTGCCGATTGTCGATACAGATCATTGGTGCCAATTGTCGAGGTCGATTCCGATTGTCGAGGCCGATTCCAATTATCGATGTCGATTCCGATTGTATAGGCTGATTATCGATACCGATTATGAGTATGTGATAATATAGCATCATGATACCTTCCCTTAGGGCCCACCTAGGTGATGTGTCTGCCGCACCGTCCAGCATGGGATGGTGGGCTTGCCGTGATGTACGTGTTTCATTCCTGCTGTCCACATGGGACACAGGTGATGTATGTGCCTTATCTCCAGACCGTCTATGGGACGTGGACCCCACACAAAGTTTGTTTTATCCACACCATCCATGGGATGTGTGATCCGCCTTGATATGCGATTTCATCCACGTCGTCCGGGGACAGGGGACCATCGTGATATATGTTTTATCCTTACTGTCCATCAGTCTTCAGGGCCCACTTGCTTTATGTGCAAGGCTCACCTGTGATGTATATTTGAAGCCCGATGTGATGTATTTATGACTCGTGTGCCGAGGCTCGTTGTGATGTATGTGCGGCCCATGAGTGAGGCTCGATGTGATGTATTTATGGCCCATGTGCCGAGGGCCATAGTGATGTGTATTAGGCCCATGTCATGCGGCCATTGTGAGTTACATTAGACCCATGTCATGTGGCCCGTTGTGATGTATTTGTGGCCCATTTGATAAGGCCCATTGTGATGTATTTGTGGCCGTTTGATAAGGTCCATTGTGATTTATTTATGGCCTGTTTGATAAGGTCCATTATAATGTATTTGTGGCCCGTATGGCGAGACCCGATGTGGTGTATAAGTGGCCCTTGAGTGAGGCCCAATGCGATGAAGGTGCGGACTGATGTAATGTATGATTTCGCTATAATGTATGTAATGATATTTATGTGGGCCATTGCTTGGGAGCGATGTTGGTTAAATGACCACATTGATGGGTAATGATGGTTAGATGTCAACATTGTGACCTTCCCTTGGGCCCATTGTGAGGCCCATTCTTGTTATAAGTAGGCTGTCTAGGCCTGTCACGCCCCAAACTCAGAAATCGAGCTCACAAAATTTTCGATCTCCGAATCCGGCGCCGACAGCCTCCGTAGAACCCCATTCTCGGCTCCCAGCGCCCATTCGCCAAGTTCCGATCTTGGGATGCTACGAGGAGGATTTTCAACATCAGTTTGATTCGTAATAAGCATAACCAAAGGGAAAACCTACAAACAACAACCAAAAACTCCATCACATTTCCACTATGATAAAAAACTTTACAAGTACAATGAGCATAAAGGGAAATACAATAATAGTGAACAAAAAGCTCCCAGATGATCTGCAAAGTGATCCTGCCTCAGCGCTGCTGCGCTCTAACGTCACCTGCACGCAACGGTCGTGCATAAGCTTATGGAAAGCTTAGAGGGTGGTGAAAGTGTGTGCACAAGATAGTAGTTATGCAGTATCAGAGTAATGCGGAACATGCTGATAAATCCATGAATATCATTAGCCGTACCAAGGCTATGCGATGCAAGGTATGAATGATGTTGGTCATGCCAAGGCCATGCGATGTGAAATCCAAGCTCAAGCATACGAATCCTCATTTAAGTCCACATATCAATACAGCTCAACTCTGGAATATCACCGAGGTCTAGTATACTCCAAGCCAGGTTGCCGCCCCATCGCGCGCAATAAGGCGAGTGAAAAAGACCTCACTATCTACCTGCCAATATCGGGCTTGGCTCTTCAATAGCGGACCCATTCCTCGAGCTGGTCAAACTCAGCCTAGCTTTGCCCCCTCCACTCGGGTGGGTAAGGCCGCACCTCCTTCCAACCGACCATGACACAGTGGAAAGCGCGACCGTCTGGTAATCGACACTTGGCGCTCATGCACCCACTTGGTCTAGACGTTGGAGCAACCTCTTGGTACCATAAGGGTTTAGGGACTTTCACCCAGGGATATCTATAGCACCCCATGTAGAACAAGATTTTCGGTATCCAATCCTGCCAACCACTATATGTCTGTGGAGGCTACGGCCCTGATGTCACTAGGGCGTATAGTAACCATATCACTCAATGCGAATGCATGAATCACACTATCCAGTCATACAGCAATCCTGCATGCATCGTGCATTCATATAGGGCAACACCGCTTATCCGGGAGCCCCTAAATAATTTGCCCGAAGGTATATGCTATGATCGGTCACTTCTCATATCAAGCATAAATATGATGCGTATGATCATGAATCATGGAACTATACTAAACATGTTATATGGTGATGGACGCTGTTCATAATGAAGATGGACCTAAACGGCCTACAAGTATGGGCCTAACACTGGGCCCTGGGGAGAATTATAATACAGACATTTAACTAACATTAATCTTACAATGTGAACGTCAAACCAACATTGCTCCTAAGGTACGACCATCATAAACATAATTACACAAACCATGGTAGAGTCACACATTGTAATGGACTTGTGTACATCCAATTGGGCCTCGACCCATGGGCCTTAGTTACGTCAAACGGGCCTAATCATATGGGCCGAGTCGGATGGGCTGAATCAAATAGGCCTTAGGCATATCATATCGGGCCCACCCTCACATATTTTTTTGAGATCCATCCCATTCACAAGTTAACATAAAGATAGATAAAATGAAAATAATTAACAACTTAAATTGGAAACTACTGTTGCCCTTAGAAGTTGAACTGTGAATGTCACGACCCACTATTTAAATGGTGGGGTCCCCTTGGACATTAGATCTGACTCATCCTTTTGCTCATGCCATAAAAATGGTATCTCAAAATGTTTGGATGGTATGGATACAGCGTGTGCATCATGATGGGCCCCAGCGTTCAAACAATGAATGGTGTAAAATACATACATCAATGTGGGGCCAATGGGCTTGCTGCCATTAAAAAGGGACAACTATATAGCTATTACACGTGCTGTAGCTGCACTAGGAAGGTAGAGGTGGGTCCCACATAGGGCCCACCACCATGTATGTATTATATAATATATATAATATAATATATAATATATATAATATAATATATACTATATATAATATAATATAATCCACATCCAGGCCCTGGATGGCCTGGACAGTGATATATACCATATATAATATATATAATATAATATATACTATATATAATATATACCATATATATATAATAAAATATAATAAAATTATCATCGTCCAGGCCCTGGATGGCCTGGACAGCACATATATCAAGTGTAGCCCCACGTGGGGCCCACCGAAATGTTTAATTTCCATCCAATCCGCTGAGAGGGAGGACCCAGAAGGGTTTCAATGGCAACCACTCAATCCCACTGTTTCTTATCGTGTGGGCCACCTGAGATTCGGATGTGGCTGATATTTGAAGGGGACCTACTTTTGGGGGTGGCCCACCTAATGAACGGGTTGGATATCAAATATGCATCATGCTGGGGCCCACGGCAGGGGCCGTGGGTTCTTACCTTCCGCCCGCTTGCCTACAGCACAGGCGCTGCCTGCGCCTCTTAGCAGCAGCGGCGGCTGCTGCTTGTTACATATATATATATATTTTTTAAGAAAATGATTTTTTTTTACGGTTTTCACGCGAAGGGCTTGCATCAGATGAATCCAACTTGCCCATTGGTTCCCATATATCAAGACAAACCAAACAAGCCCAATATTCAATATCTTTTGGTACATTAAAACATCAGGTGAATTTTTAACTGTAAAAACTACCGTTTGCTATGCTACAGCCCGCCAGAACATCGGATTTAGTCCAGTTTTCAGCTCAACGTCTAAAATGAGTAAGGCAGAGGAATGGACGGTATAGATCAAAAACATACATCAAGATGGGGCCTATATGAGTGGGCCACCCCATGAGCTTGGAAACAAGCTAATATTTGTGTTTTTACCAGTGATGTCCAGCGTCCCTGGACGCTGGACGGATCCTCACAGCACATGCATGGAGGGCTTTGCTCAAGTGGGCCACCTCATGATGAATGGTGTGGGTACAACACATAAAAGGTGGGCCCCACTTCTAGATATTTTGGATAAAAAAATACACACCTTGTGGTGGGGTCTATTCAGGTGAGCCACACAACCACATCATCATCACATAA
Organism: Magnolia sinica; assembly: GCF_029962835.1. Taxonomy (NCBI): domain Eukaryota; kingdom Viridiplantae; phylum Streptophyta; class Magnoliopsida; order Magnoliales; family Magnoliaceae; genus Magnolia; species Magnolia sinica. The sequence continues at coordinate 85,854,297 of NC_080575.1, read as the reverse complement.
AAAAATTAGGAAAAGAGGGAGAGAGAGAGAGAGAGAAAGAAAGGGAGAGTGGGACATGCGTGATGGAGGGCTCCGCCACTATGAGCCCTCCCTTGTGCTAAATCATACATCAAGTGGGTCCCATAACATGTGGGCCCAACAAATCAAAGATCAATGGTGGAGATCCCTTCTCCACCAAATGGAAGGTCTAGATGACCTCTAGCCATGCAAATGAAATAAACATCATGATGGGGTCCATGGAGAATGGCCCCATCATGGAATGATCATGTGGATCAAGGTGGGCCATCGGCCACACCTAGGGTCCAAAGTGAGATTCATACCATCGATCGGTATGTCTCACTTGGCCCATCATGAAAAATAAGAAAAACTAGCCTATAGAAGCACCCACCGTTCGATCTTCTTGCTCCCTTGGCTTCCTTTGCTCCTTAGCTTCGATCTCAACGGAGGAGATGGGGTTTGGGTGGTTGAGATGGGAGATGAGAGGGTAGGAAAGTGGGCCACACTTGTGGCTCTCTTGGAGGGCTTGAAAGGCTTGGACGTATGGTATTTTGGTTGCTTAAAAATGAGTTGAAAAAGTGAGAGAGTGAGGGTTGTAAAGAGAGAGAGATGGGTGATAGATGTGTTGATGTTGTGAGTGATGGGTATAAGAGCCATTTTTTGACTTTTGAGGTAATTTGTGTAAGAAAAGTATGGCTTGTGTAAGAAACTTTTGACTTTGGGGGTTGCTTGGGGAAGGGTGAGAGGTGATGTATACTTGACATGTACTTGATATGATGGGATGGATTGATTGATTGATTGAGGTGACATTTCGTAGAGATTCTCTCGTAATTCGCACGGGCGGCATTTTCCTCGCACCGAACGCTGGCCCACATCTCCTGGCCAGAGTATCGGATCAGAGCGCGAGTCACGGCATTAGAACCGCGGCGATGGCGCGGTCGCTAGGGTACAAGTCTCGGGTTGAGTCGACTCGGGTTGACGGCCTGTGAATCAGGGTCGCGCGTAAATACCGGTTAAGGCACGAAGGTTGCCAGAATTTGACCGGGAAGACCGCGGAAGTCTACGAAATGGTATGGTCTAGGATACGGGACTTACAAGGCCTATCCTTAATATGAGGAAAGTACACCATTATCATATAACATGCTTAGTATAGCTTCACGACCCGTGCCCATACGCATCATATGCATGTCTGATATGAGGAATGATTGATCATAGCACATGCCATTAGGTAGGTTATTATGATACTCCCTGATAGGACGAGTTGCCCACATGAGCGCGTGGTATACATAGGTTTGATGCATGACTAGATGGTATGACTCATGCATCTTGTATTTTGTGATATGACTACCATCTGCCTTAGCGACATTAGGGCCGTAGCCTCCATAGGCATATCGTGGGTGGCTAGATGGGTCACCGAAAATCTGTTCTACATGAGGTGCTATAGATATCCTTGGATGAAAGTCTTAGAACCCTCTTGGTTCCAGAGGTTGCTCCAACATCTAGACCGAGTGGACGCATGAGCGCATGAGGGCTGTATACCAATAAGCCACGTCTCCCACTGTGTCGTGGTCGGTTGGAAGGGGGTACGGCCTTACCTGCTTGAGAGGAGGGGGAAATGCTAGGCTGAGTCTGATCAGCTCGAGGAATGAGTCCACTATCGACGAGCCAGACCCGATATTAGCAGGTGGATAGTGAGGTCTCTTCCACTCACCGTGTTATGCGTGATGGGGCGACAATCTGATTTGGAGTGTAATAGACCCCGGTGATTCCCTAGAGAGTAATCATACTGATATGTGGACTTATTAAGTAGGAGTTGCATATTCATTCATTCATTCATTCACTATCCACTCGGGCTGGTGGTGCGCAACTAATTGTTGTGTATCTTCGAATGACAAGGATTTCAGTTAGGCGCGTGACTAACCTGAGATCAGAAGTCTACTACATTGAGTCTGGCTATCCAAATTTAGGTATGGGACTAGTTTGGATAGAAGTCCCTTGTGATGGACCCCGTAGCTTGCGATACTACGTACTATCATCCCGACTTCACACTCCAGCTTGGTCATTTCATTTGCATCTTCAGCACATAGTATTTGGTTTACTGTGCTTCTATATTGCATAACATAATTAAGGTTGACGATATTCATGGACTCGGTATCTGATATTTGGCTTACTATGTCTCTCCATTGGATAGCTGATCTATATTGCTTCATCAGTATATAATATTAGTTTATTATATTTTTGCATCGCATAGCCTGGAGAAGGCTGATGATATTTATGGGCTTATCAGTATGTTTTTGCATTACTCTGATATTGTATGATTTATTAACATGCCCGTATTACTGATAGCATTTATAGACTTGTCAGTATTTCCGCTTACTCTGATTTTGAATACTTAGCACTTATCTTATGCACACACTTTCACCACCCTCTAAGCTTTCTGTAAGCTTATGCAGGATAAATCCGTGCATGTGGCGTTAGGGTGCAGTAGCATTGAGCTTGGAGCGAACAACTATCTTATGGAGCTTTGATTTTTAATATATGTATTTCCCTTTCAGTACTGTATTCAACTGTTTATATTAGTGGATATGTGATGATGATGTTGCCTTTGTGACTTGGGTAAACTTGTGGTTATACTTATTACGAGTTAAATGTAGATTACAAAATCATCCTTGTAGGATCCTAGGATTAAAATTTGACGTATGGACGGTGGGAGCCGAGAATGGGATACTACAGAGGTTGTCGGCACTGGATTCGGCAATCGAGAATTTTGTAAGCCTGGTTTTCGAGTTTGGGGCGTGACACTGAGGATGCAATGTAATATGCAGTGCGATTGAAATGACCAAGCTAGAGTGTGAAGTCAGGATGATAGTACGTAGTATTGCAGGCTATGGGGTCCATCACAAGGGACTTCTATCCAAACCGGTCTCATACCTAAATATGGATAGCTAGACTCAACGTGGTAAACTCCTAATCTCAGGTTCGTAGCGCGCCTCAACAAAAATCCTGGCCACTGTGAAGGTACTTATAATAACTTGATTACGCATCACCAGCCCGAGTGGATAGTGAATGAATAAATGAATGGGTAAAATGCTGAGTATGCAACTCTTGCTCAATAAGTCCACATATCAGTACCGTACATCTCTGGGATCATCACCGGGGTCTATTACACTCTACACCAGCTTGCCGTCTCATCAAGCGCACAACTGGGTAAGTGAAAGAGACCTCACTATCTGCCTACCAATATTGGTCCGGCTCATCAATAGCGGACTCATTTATGAGTTGGTCAGACTCAGCCTAACATTGCCTACTCCCTTGGGTGGGTAAGGTCACATCCCCTCCCAACTGACCACGACACAGTGGGAGACGCGGCCTACTGGTATACGACCCTCATGTGCTCATATATATCCACTCGGTCTAGACTTTGGGGCATCCCCTGGCCTCGGGGGTTTATGAATTTTCAGCCAGGGACATCTATCGCGCTCGTATACTAGAACTAAACATTTTCGGTGTCTCATCTGGCCATCCACAATATGCTTGTGGAGGCTACGGCCTTGATGTCGCTAGGGTATATGGTGGTCATATCATAAAAATGTGAGATGCATGAGTCATATTATCCAGTCATGCATCAAACTTGTGCGCTCACGTGGGGCCACTCCGTCTCACAAGGAGTTTCATAATAAACCAGCCCAACGACGCATGCTATGATCAGTCACTCCTCATAACAAGCATATATATGATGCGTATGGACATGTATCATGATGTAATAAAGTACATAGGCATGATTATCTGATAAGGCAGACAACAATAATCCATAATCGACCTTCACCGGCATGTCACATACCAAGAGTATAAAGTAAACAACATGCTCCTTCTACAACTATAGGAATCCATGTGGCATGTCCCACGTTATATTAACATTAGCTTTCCAAGGTACTAATATATCATATATTCCAAGATGGAGTCCACTGGAAGGATGTCGGATCTTGCCCATACATCGAGATAGGCTCTATATGGTCGATATACCAAACCTAATACTACATATTCTTCTATCTATGGCAAGGAGTGATGATGTACTAAGCGACGGATGATCTAGATGATATACTAATGTCAAGGATGGACCTCACACTTGTCTTAGTAAGGAGGTGGACGATGTGGATGATGTGTACATGTCACAAGGTCCTGGTAAATAGGGTACAAAGGTAGGATACGTCTCTCGTGGTGAGTCAAGTGGGTATACCACAAGGTGAGTTCACAGGGTGAGCTAACAGGGTGAATAATCGGGCTTCCTTAATCTCTATATCATATAATAAACTGGGCTTTCTTATGGGGCTTGATACATACACAAAGTGGGCTTGGTGGAGTTCTTACATCTAGTACTATGTGCCCTTCCAAACGGATTGGGTGGCCCACTCAACACCTAAGTGGACCTTGGGTATGGTCACTAAATGTGGGCAAAACATGAATCTAAGTGACCCACATTTCCTATGGAAGGCCAGGTGTGAACACAAGGTGGGCTTTAAGGTTTGGGTACTTCTATTATCATCAATGGGGGCCCAACAGTTTGGGATAGCCCAAAAAGCTGAGATGGATCATACTTGTACTAGTGGGGGCCCATCAATTTGGGTTAGCCATCAACAAGGGGAGAAGAGAATGGGCCTAATAACGGGCCCTAGGGAGAGTTACAATGTGGGCATTTAACCATCACTGCTCTTACAATGTGGACATTAAACCATCACTGCTACCAAGGCATGGGCCATTTAATACCAACTAGGATGAATGAGCATCATGAACATCATTACATACATCATGGTGGAATCACACATCACAATGGGCCTCGTATCCATCACATTGGGCCTCACATACATGACATTGGGCCTCATACAAGGGCCACATATACATCACATTGGGCCTCATTCATGGGCCTCACATACATCACAATGGACCTCATATATGGGCCTCCAACACATCACATTGGGCCTCATATATGGGCCGCATATACATCACAATGGACCTCATACTCAGGCCTTATGTACATCACATTGGCCTCATATACGGGTTGCAAATACATCACATTGGGCCTCAAACATGGGCCTCATATATACAATAGGCCTTACACATATAATGGGCCTTATACCATCACAATGGGCCTCACACAAGGGTCCCCTATACATCTTAATGGGCCTCATCACATGGGCTTATATACATCACAATGGGCCGCATCTCATGGGCCTCATATCAGTAGCTAGTGGCCCTGCTATTGGGCCTCCCACAAATACCATAGTGGGGCCCAGGAGGTTACAACGGTGGGCATTAATCCCTGCTGTCCAGCAGCGCCCAGACCGGGCTGTTGGATGACGTGGATTTAAACATACATCAAGGCCACGTCCAGATGGATGGTGAGGACAAACCACATATCATAGTGGGCCCACCGTCCCATATAGACGATGGAGCTGAAACACATACATCAGAGGGCCCCCACACGTCCAGATGGATAGACAGTGTGGATATAATAAATAAATCGTGGTGGGGTCCACGTCCTGAGATGGACGGTCAGACGGCGTGGATGTGAAACACACACATCATGTGGGCCCATCGTCCAAAAATGCTTGACGGTTGATATAACACGTACCACATGATCAGACCCACTAAACATGTAGACGTCAATACAACAACTATATAGCCGCCGCACACCAGCCAATCCGCTTCACAGAGGTGGGTCCCACATGAGGCCCACCATAAGTTTATTTTCCATCCAATCTGAACATAAGGTCACAAAGACCTGAATTAAGAGGAAAAAAAAATTTCATATAGATCCAAAACTTCTGTGATCCAAAAAGGGCTTCAATGGTAGACGTTCAATCTCTTGTTGCTTTTTGTAGTGTGGACCACCTGAGTTCCGTGTACGGCTGATTTTTGGGGTATCCCAATACCTAAAGGGGACCCATCAAATGCATGGTGTAGATGTCTGACATACATCATGGTGGGACTTGTGGTGGGGCCCACGGTCCCTGCCTTGATTTCAAGCAGCATGATGCTACTTGCTGCATATTATATATATATATATATATATATATATATATATATATATATATATATATAACGATAGATTTTCATAGGTGGGGACCACATTAGGATGATCCACTTCGTCTGTCGGGTTCTTTGGCTCGTGAGGGGTCCAATGAGCCCAATATTCAATATGTTTTCACGCACGGAAACATCACAGCAGGCCCTAACAATTTATCACTATTAAAATAATCTTATTGATGGTGTGGCCCATCAGAGATTTGGATTGGCTTCATTTATCGGCTCAAGGGATAAAATGAGATGGGAAATTGGATGGACGGTGTGGATTAGATACATACATCAAGGAAGGGCCCACATGAGTGGCCCACAGTTTGAATCAAACTGATATTTGAGTTTCACCTTCGTCCAAGCCTGCTGGGCAGTCTGGACAGCTACCCGTCCAGCAGGTCCTGGCCCATCTGGCCCACCCTAATCAAGGTCACTCTAGTCGGACGGACAGTGGATATAATACATCATGGTGGGGTCCACGCCAGCGTGGCCCACCCATTTAAACAAGCTGCTATTGTGTTTTCCCTTCAAACATGCCTACCCAAACATAGGCATCAAGGTGGGCTCACGGTGGACAGCGATGCTGTCCCACGATTTAGACAGCGTGGATCTCATATATACATTAGTGGTGGGCCATCAAACTAGAGAAAAGGAGAGAGAGAGAGAGAGAGAGAGAGAGAGAGAGAGAGAGAGAGAGAGAGAGAGAGAGAGAGAGAGAGAGAGGTGGAGAGGAGTTCTGCCACTGTAAGTTCCTCTCTATCATACACACATACATCAAATGGATCCCACCAAATGTGAGCCCTCAAATCATAAAATCCATGGTGGAAATCCCTTTCCCACTAACACATGTAAGGTCTAGATGGCCTTCTAACAATGGAAATCAAATAAACATCATGGTGGGGTCCATGGAGAATGGCCCCATCATGGAAATTCATATAAGCATCATGGTGGGCCATTGGCCACACCTAGGGCCCAAAGCGGGATCCCTACCATCAACCGGTAGGCCCCACTTGTCCCATAAATAAAATCATCATCTAAACCTAGATTCACCCACTGATTTCTAATCTTCTAGGCTCATTGGCTTCAACTTTGACGGAGGATGATGGGGATTGAAGGGCTATGATGAGAGATGAGGGGGTAGGAAGTGGCCACACTTGGCTCTCCTCTTGGAAGCTTGGAGTTTTCTCCCTTGGGTTGCTTGGGAAATGGGTTGAGAATGCTTGGGAAATGGGTTGAGAAAGAGAGAGAGAGAGAGAGAGAGAGAGAGAGAGAGAGAGAGAGAGAAGTTGATGGGATGAAAAAGGGATGGGTGAGTGATGGGTGTGAGTGACATGAGGGTTGACTTTGGGGATGGTTTGTGTAAGAGAGGGATGGGTGTGAGTGACATGAGGGTTGACTTTGGGGATGGTTTGTGTAAGAGAGGGATGGGTGTGATGGGTGGAGTGATGGGTCGTACTTGACTTGTGATTGATTGATTGATGTGATGGATTGGGTAGAGATTCTCTCGAATTCACAACGCACGACGTTTTTCTCAAAATAAATGCGGGCCCACAACTCCTGGCCTGGTGTTGAGGGTCAAATATTACATATCAGACCCAGTTATTGCATGAATCTACAAGCATGATACCGTTTAATGGCTTGATTTAATTATGTTTGTGATGCAGAGTGTATTTACGAGCATAGACTGAAAAAGGATGCTTAAAATATGGATTTAACGCTCTGATGACACCAAAGCATGGGATGGACTCCAGGGGACCAAGATCAACGAAATTACACACCAGGGATCTGCGGAAATCGAGAAACTAAAGCTCAAGCGGCCTGAAAGTTAGCCAGAATGCAAGATCACGAGGTTCCCACCACCCGTTCAGCTCAAAACTCCATACATGGCCAAGGGCCCACAAATTAACCGTACATGGTGAATTTCAACCTTCAGAGCCCTTCAGAAGTGGCCCAACGGGCAGATTAACCCCTAAAATCTTGATTTGGGGCCCGCCTGATATCTGGATATACTCCAATTTTGGTCTCAACGCCTTAAACCACGTGTCAAAGCGGATGGACGGAGCGGATTTCTCATGATCATCACAGTGGACTCCGTATGTACAGCGCGTGTACATAGGGTACACGCGCGCGCGCCGCACCAGACAGCCGAAGCGGTCAACAGTTTAGGCCTCTTTAGAAACTAACCTTCCTATTTTGTAGGCCTTTAAGATAGAAATCTCTAATTCGGTAAGCTCCTTCCCTACTTTCTATTTTTCAATTCTCTTTTAGTAATCTACTTTCTAGTTTAGGACTCTCTTAATTTATTTTAGAAATTTTCACTTTCTTTTAGGAATTCTTTCTTTTAGAAGCTAGTTCACTTCTATCTTTCTTTTAAAGAATTGTTCTTCTCTTTTTAGAATCTAACTTATTTTATTTTATTTTGCAGGTTTTAACTCAGGACTCCAATTTAGTAATTTCTTTCCAACTCTCTCTTTCTTGCTAGATTTTCCTAGGGTTAAGTTTTTAATTGAGGGCTGCGAGTGTTTTCATGCCCAAGTGGGCCCGTGACGACACTCGACGTCTCTTGACTGAAGGAGGATTGGTTGAGGGGTTGACTATCCATCGTAGGACTAGACACCGCTCGAAATCCTCTGAGTTAACTGAGGTTATGGCTGAAGACCAACCTCCTCCACTTCCACCCAGGGTGGAGGATACCCAAGATGAGAATGAGGTGCAACAGGCACCCCCGCCTCGTACTTTACGAGATTATCTACAACCGGCGGGAGTGAGTATGCCCTCATGCATGATTTTTCCTGAAAATACAGGACAAATGGACATCAAGCCAGGAGTTATCCAACTCCTTCCCAAATTCCATGGACTTGAATCAGAAAGTCCATATTTACATTTGAAAGAGTTCGATGAGATTATAGCTACATTATGTTTTCCTAATGTATCTGAGGATACAATTAGGCTGAAACTCTTTCCTTTTTCCTTAAAAGAGAAAGCTAAGACGTGGTTACATTCACTGCGTCCTAGATCCATTGGCACATGGAACGATATGCAGAGGGAATTCATAAAAAAATTCTTCCCACATCATAAAACGATTACCCTCAGAAAAGCGATCATGAACTTTGCCCAAAAGGAAGATGAAACATTCTTCCAATGTTGGGAAAGGTTTAAAGATTTGGTCAGTTCATGCCCACAACATGGATTTGAAACGTGGCGCATTACAAATTTTTTCTATGATGGACTGACATCTTCCATGCGCCAAATGGTCGAGACAATGTGTAATGGAGAATTCATTAATAAAGATGTTGACGAGGTATGGGATTACCTCGATAGTCTCGCTGAAAAAACACAATCATGGGACTATTACCCAATGACGAACACCACGTCTAGGCCGACTCAATTAAAGGAAAAAGGTGGATTATATCTCTTGAAAGAAGAGGATGATCTCAAGTGTAAAGTGACTACGCTCATAAGGAAAGTTGAGGCCATGGAAGGAAAGAAGGATAAGGTCAATGAAATTGTTTGCGGCATCTGTGATTGCAACATTCACACAACTGAAAACTGTCCTACAATACCTGCCTTTCGAGGAGTGTTGAATGAACAAGCCAATGCCGTAAATAATTATCAAAGACCTTTTACTGGACCTAACTCCAACACATATAATCCTGGCTGGAAAAATCATCCAAACTTCAGTTGGAGAAATGGACAAACGGCGACTCCTCCAGGTTTCTTCAATCAAAATCCAAATCAAGTGAAACCTCAAGAGGAACCGGTTCAAAATCCCATACAAGAGCTGGCTCAGGCAATGCGAGGAATCACAGAATTTATGCAAAAGATAGATTCTCGTATGACGGTTATAGAAAAGGGGATGCTTCCTGCACAACCTCTCCCCAATCCTAAACCGCAGTACGAGAATAATGATCCCGGCTCTTCAAATCAGATGGGGCATGCTAAATCCATCACCACTCTTAGGAGTGGGAAGATCATTGATAAAACTCTTGCGGATAGGCCCGAAAAGCCTCAAGAACCAGAAGAGGACAACAATGATGGATCCAGTGATGCCCCACAAAAAGTAGAACCGAAACTTCTAGAGAAGCCAGTTGCTCCATTCCCTCAACGGTTGGTTTCACCAAAACCTCTCTCTAATTCTCAGGATATCCTAGAGGTGTTGAAACAAGTGAAAGTCAACATTCCTCTACTTGATGTCGTTAAACAGATACCTTCATATGCCAAATTCCTAAAAGACTTATGCACGACCAAGCGACGAAAAATTATTCAAAAGAAAATCTTCTTGACTGAGAAAGTGAGTGCCATCCTGAAGCAAGACGTGCCGCAGAAATTCAAGGATCCCGGTAGCCCAACCATATCATGTGTAATCGGGAACCATCGAATTGATCACGCACTTCTTGACTTAGGAGCGAGCGTCAATCTGATTCCCTACTTGGTATACAAACAGTTAGGTTTGGGTGAATTAAAACCCACCCTAACCACACTACAACTTGCTGATCGCTCTGTTCGTGTACCAAGGGGGATAATTGAGGATGTGTTGGTCCAAGTTGATAGATTTTACTACCCTGTAGACTTTATCATCCTGGACACTGAACCCATCAATAACATGAGCACTCAGATTCCTGTCATTCTTGGTCGCCCATTCCTTGCCACGTCAAATGCAATTATCAATTGCAGGAATGGTATCATGACTATGTCTTTTGGAAATTTGACACTGGAGTCAAATATTTTTTTCAATAATGGCAGCAACTCAAAGGATGATGACGATTTCCACGACATTAACATGATTGACTCTTTCGTGGAAGATACGACACCTCTGACCTTATCCTCCGACCATCTAGAGACGTGCCTGGCCCACTCCCATGATTTTGATGATGACATGATTAGGGAGACGTGCGCCTTGCTTGATACTACACCGGTACTTGAAGTTAACCGATGGAGGCCACAATTTGAAGAATTACCACAAACTGATGTAGTGCCTCTACCGTCTAATCTCAAGCCGCCGAAGCTTGACCTAAAACCTTTGCCCTCTGATTTGAAATATGCCTATTTAGGTCAAGATGAGACATACCCGGTGGTGATCTCTGCCCACCTGGAGAAAGAACAAGAGAGTATGCTCATATCTACTCTCATTGAGCATAAAGGAGCCCTGGGATGGACGATAGCGGACCTCAAGGGAATCGATCCCTCGATTTGTACTCACCGCATATATCTTGAGGATAATGCAAAAACCGCTCGGCAACCACAACGTAGACTAAATCCAAACATGAAGGAAGTGGTTAAAGCCGAGGTTCTTAAACTATTAGATGTGGGTATTATATACCCTATATCTGATAGTCAATGGGTGAGTCCAACTCAAGTGGTCCCTAAGAAGTCCGGAATCACCATCGTAGCCAATGCTAATAATGAACTCGTGCCAACTAGAGTCACTACTGGTTGGAGAATGTGCATTGACTACAGGAAGTTGAATACCATCACGAGGAAAGACCACTTTCCTTTACCATTCATTGATCAGATCCTGGAAAGGTTAGCTGGTCATTCCTATTACAGTTTCCTTGACGGGTATTCGGGCTACAACCAGATAGAGATAGCCCCTGAAGACCAGGAAAAGACCACATTTACATGTCCCTACGGCACCTTTGCCTATCGAAGGATGCCATTCGGACTATGTAATGCCCCGGCCACCTTTTCGATGTACGCTTAGTATCTTTTCTGATATGGTAGGGCAATATCTAGAGGTCTTCATGGACGACTTCTCTGTTTATGGTCCATCTTTCAGCAAGTGCTTGGAAAGTCTTAAATGTGTGCTGAAAAGATGTGAAGAGAAGAACTTGGTACTTAATTGGGAGAAGTGCCATTTCATGGTTCAGAAGGGAATTGTCCTTGGGCATATCATCTCGTCCAAAGGAATCGAGGTAGATAAGGTAAAAATCGATCTTATCTCTAACCTACCTCCACCCAAGAACATTAGAGGCGTACGATCCTTCTTAGGACACACAGGATTTTACAGGCGATTCATAAAGGACTTTAGTCTTCTCTCTCGTCCTTTATGTAATCTTCTTCAAAAGGATGCTCCGTACGAGTGGACTGAGCAGTGCCAGGAAGCTTTCACCAAGCTTAAGAGCACGTTAACCACTGCACCTATTATGTAGCCACCCGACTGGAGCCTTCCTTTTGAGCTTATGTGCGACGCCTCTGATTATGCTCTTGGGGCGGTTCTAGGCCAGAGAAAAGATAAGCGGCCCTATGTCATTCATTACGCAAGTAGAACTTTAAATTCTGCCCAGGCGAACTACTCGACTACGGAAAAGAAACTCTTAGCTGTAGTGTTCGCCTTGGACAAATTTAGGTCCTACTTGATCGGATCCAAGATCATTATCTACACAGATCATGCGGCACTTAAGTATCTTCTTTCGAAAAATGATTCTAAGCCCCGTTTGATACGATGGATCCTTCTACTCCAAGAATTTGATTTAGAAATTAAAGATAAAAAGGGAGTAGAGAACGTAGTGGCCGATCACCTTTCTCGCCTTAATACCTCTGATTCCCTTGAGGCGACCCATATCAATGATATGTTCCCTGATGAACAACTGTTCAGAGTCTCCCATTCACCTTGGTTCGCTAATATTGCTAATTTTCTTATCACAGGTGCTATACCGACACAGTGGACTGCGCAAGATAAGAAGAAATTTTTCATCGAGGTGCGCAACTTTTTTTGGGATGATCCTTATTTATTTAAATATTGCCCAGACCAAATTCTAAGGAGATGTGTACCAGACGATGAGCATCAAAGCGTCATCTCCTTCTGTCACTCAGAGGCCTGTGGTGGTCACTTTTCTGCTAAAAAGACCACGGCTAAGATTCTGCAGTGTGGCTTTTACTAGCCCACTATGTTTAGGGACACTCATGAGTTTTGCAAAGCTTGTGAGCGTTGTCAGAAATTGGGAGCATTGTCCCGTCGAAATATGATGCCTTTAAATCCCGTCCTTATCATTGAAGCATTTGATTGCTGGGGCATCGATTTCATGGGACCATTCCCCCAATCGTTTGGAAATCTGTACATTTTGCTCACCGTGGATTATGTCACTAAATGGGTCGAAGCGATTCCGTGTCGAAAGAATGACCATCGCACGGTCATTAAATTCCTAAAAGAAAACATCCTTTCTCGATTCGGAACACCTCGAGTCATTATTAGTGATGGGGGCTCACACTTCTGTAATAAACCATTTGAGAGTTTAATGAAGAAATATGGTATCTCTCATAAGGTGAGCACCCCATACCATCCTCAAACAAGTGGACAAGCTGAGATTTCTAATAGGGAGATCAAACACATTTTGGAGAAAACGGTTAACCCAGATCGTAAGGATTGGTCAATCCGATTGACCGATGCCTTATGGGCATACCGTACTGCATTTAAAACTCCTATTGGAATGTCTCCCTTTAGACTTGTCTATGGGAAGGCTTGTCACTTGCCTGTGGAGCTGGAACATAAAGCGTACTGGGCGATCAAAAATCTTAATTTCAATCTGGACAACGCTGGCTCGCTACGCAAACTTCAATTGAATGAACTTGAAGAAATCCGGAATGATGCGTACGATAATTTGAGAATTTACAAGGACAAGATGAAAGCATTTCATGACCAACACATTTTACAAAAATCATTCATGCCTGGTTAGAAGGTCCTTTTGTACAATTCTCGATTACATCTCTTCCCAGGTAAGCTTCGATCTCGTTGGACCGGCCCTTACATTGTTGTTACTGTTTTTCCTCATGGGGCCGTTGAGATAAGAGATCCTGACAATGGCAAGGAGTTTAAAGTCAATGGCCATCGATTAAAACCATTTGTCGAGAAATTTGATTCAGAGGACATGTCCATGCCTCTGACTGATCCTGTTTACCAGGATTGATCTCCTAGTCTGATGGAGGTATAGGTAGGTTTCCTATTTTCTTAGGACTAGGGTAGTTGCTTTATTTGTTTGGCTGAAGACGGTAAACTTAGCGCTCCTGGGAGGCAACCCAGCTCTTCATTTCATTTCATTTTTATCATTAGTTAGTTCAATGTTTGTGGGTAACATCACTGCAAACCCTCACGAGACTACAACTCGTCCACTAGGGGAAACCTAGGGGTTTAAAGGCTTGTTGCATACGCTAAATGCAATCGAGAGCACCTACGAAAGTGGTATAGGTAGGATTGTATTTTTGTTATTTTATTTTACTTCTGTTGGTTTCTCTCTTGTGCTGACCGCTCTTACGTAGAAATCTTTGAAAAGCCTCTTGATTCTTTCATCCAGGTATTATCTTTCCATCACTTCTTATTTAATTTTTGTCCCATGTGCATCGCATGCTTATTTCTTTTACATTGAGGACAATGTAAATTTTAGGTTGGGGGTGGGAGATTAGGTCACCTAATCAGCATTTTCTTGGTCTTGTACAAAAGTTGTGAAAATTTTAAAAATTTTCTGACATTTTGTTGAATTTGAAGTGATTTTGATAACCATCTTGGATTTAAAATTACAAGATAAGTGAAGTTGGTAATTTATGACTCTTAGATTCAGTTATCTATTATATTAGATTTCACAGTTAAGTTTGAAGTATTAATCTATAATTGGAAGTTTTAAACATTGATTGAGTTATGAGTTCACATGTCACATCTCGCTTTCACATTAAGATTTCAGTTGATATTAAAGGGTTAACTTGGTAATCACTAAGCATGTAAGGAACCAGCTTGGGAAAATTGTCCGTCATGAAAAAAAAAAAAAAAAGGAGAAAGAGATACCTTTGGAAAAGGTTAGACGAATAATTTTCACCATAGGTTTGCTCCCTATAGGTGTGGATTCAATTCTCCTCTCCCTCGAAAAAAAGAAAAAAAAAAAAAAGAAGGCAAATTCTGGTTTAAGTTTTGAGTGTCCTAAATACTGTTTTGATTATCAATGTTATCATAAAAATTATCCATTGGATTTCTTAATGATGAGAAGCCGAGATTTTATTATACACTCATGATACTCATCGTTTAGAATTGTTCTAATTAATGCATAAATACTTTAAAGTTGATTATGAAATTTATTGTGCACTTGATTCCAGGAGGAAGTAATATCCAACATTCATGCATCTTAGAATTTTCGAATCTAGACTGTTTTTTAAAAAATAAAAAAATCGCTTAAGTTCATAAAAATTGTCCTGTATTTCTCAACTTATTTTTCGCATACTTTGCTCGGAACTAGCAAAATGCTGGTTGGGGGTTGTGTTGAGGGTCAAATATTGCATATCAGACCCAGTTATTGCATGAATCTACAAGCATGATACCGTTTAATGGCTTGATTTAATTATGTTTGTGATGCAGAGTGTATTTACGAGCATAGACTGAAAAAGGATGCTTAAAACATGGATTTAACGCTCTGATGACACCAAAGCATGGGATGGACTCCAGGGGACCAAGATCAACGAAATTACACACCAGGGATCTGCGGAAATCGAGAAACTAAAGCTCAAGCGGCCTGAAAGTCAGCCAGAATGCAAGATCACGAGGTTCCCACCACCCGTTCAGCTCAAAACTCCATACATGGCCAAGGGCCCACAAATTAACCGTACATGGTGAATTTCAACCTTCAGAGCCCTTCAGAAGTGGCCCAACGGGCAGATCAGCCCCTGAAATCTTGATTTGGGGCCCGCCTGATATCTGGATATACTCCAATTTTGGTCTCAACGCCTTAAACCACGTGTCAAAGCGGATGGACGGAGCGGATTTCTCACGATCCTCACAGTGGACTCCGTATGTACAGCGCGTGTACATAGGGTACACGCGCGCGCGCCGCACCAGACAGCCGAAGCGGTCAACAGACGCTGGACCCGTCTTCCTTGCGCACCAGCGTCCAGCGGACGGACGCTGGCCGACCGTTTTTGGCTAGTGGGCCCCACCCATCATCCCTATGGAAGATCTGAACCGTCCAATGCATTCGGAATGGGGGTTTAACCCACGCCTAGGTCTCCTTTTAGGCATCATGAAAATTTCCTCACTTTCTTAGTTATTAAGCACAGGATGGACGGCGGAGCAGAAAGATCGGTGGGCCACACCCAATCCAAGCCAAACCAACCCTTTCCAATTGGTTTTTCTAAAACATTTCAATGAACGGAATGGATTTACTCTCTTGTATCGAACATGACCCCAACAACCACAGCGAAAAGTCGGTGCGCAGGCTCTGTTCCGCGATCTGCCTTGTGAACGAAGCCTTGTGGGCCTCTGTCTTGACCCATAGGCCTGATCCGGACCGTCCAGAAGGTTCTAACGGTCTGGCTAAGGGTTATGTAGATGAAAATCTTGCAAAGAAGGGCCAAGAATTGTTTCTACAGGCTTTTTTTTTTCTCGAGCATAAGAAAAATGGTAACGGTGGAGATCCTGCGGGCCATCACAGGGACGATCCATACCACACTTTCTAGGCTCAGGATTTTAAGAGGAATTTAATGAATGAAATAGATCATGCTACCAGATCTTTGTGGTGCTAAAATCTAATCCAACGCAAGAAGATTATGCGTTTCCGCTGGGGTGATGCGAAACTTCCCACCGACTTCTCTCCGCCTGATCACTTCACGCCAGCGAACAACCATCTTACCGAGGGGACTGCCTTTATAAAAGTGGGGAGGCTGGAACGGGATCGTGGAGAGGTGGAGATAGGAGGAGTTTGGCCGCTGGCAGGTGCTCGGTTTGAGGGAAAAACGGAAGCAAAAGGCTGGCGTTTTTTGCTGCTGCACGTCAGGTGATCCACGGCTGGATCGAGGGAACGGCAGTGTTTTGGCTGGAGGCAGAACCGTGGAGAAAAGGGAAGATGCTGGAAAAGCTTAGGACTGGACTTTGAATGTGGAGCAGAAAAAGAAGTGAGAGAAAAGTGTTTTTTGTTGTTTCTTCTTTTTCTTCTTATTTTTGTTAAGGGTTAGCCGCATCATGGCGAGCTAAACCTCTTAGCTGGGGCTAAGAGGGGAAGCTTGTGGCGTGATGGGACTGACTCTATGCCATTGAATTATGCTGACTGACCAATGATGATTTTAGTTCAATTAAAAGGAATACTTTCAGTTCTCTTTTAATGGTTTGTTGTGACTGAAATTACAATAGATCTGCGATGGCTTTGAGTATTTCTCTCTCCCTTTGATGTTTATGATGTCAGGAAGCCCTGTTGTTCACCATCGTCTCATGGGCATGGTTGGATGACGGTATCCTTCTTAACCTTCATACATTGTTGAGTGGTTGGTAATTAGTCTAATTCTATTGTTTGCTTTGCCTCCTGGGCATGGTTTAATGATGGAATCCATTCTAATTCATATACCTTTGATCTCTTTAAACTATATTAAAAGAAGTTCAGTATTTTTCGTGGTAATGGCATAAGATCTCCCTGATCCCTACAAGTGGATCCTCTGAATCCCTAGTTTCCTTCTTCTGAATTCCTTAAAAGTTTTAGATAATTACTCCACAATTATTCCTTAAATTTCTATTTGGTTAGATCATATCTTAGTCTAGTTCTATTTCTATCTAGTTTCAGGAAACGTACAGGTATCAGTCCCTGTGGATTCGACCTCGGTCTTACCGAGTTTATTACTACATCACAACCCTATACTTGGGGAGTGAACACCTGGGTGGTCCGGATTGATCTCACAGAGCCTGTGGGGCCCACCTTTGGATGAGTAAGATGAAAAAACTTGACAATTTCAAAGAATTCTACGGGATGCGACTTAGGGTCACACGCAAACGTCGATTACAGGTCGCGGGTCACCAAAATTCGACGAGAATTACGGAAGTCTAAAGAACGGTACGACTAGGATACGGGCCTTACAATGTGATTTGAAAGTCTAAGATGAATATGCACTTAGAAGGATGGATTTAGAGCTCAAAAGAATATAATAAAAAATTAAAGTTTTGGAAGTCATTAATGAAGAATTCATATGCCAAAGATCCAAGGAAACCAATTGTGGAATAAAGGAAATCAAAGTTTTGAAGTGAAGAAACCAAGGAAAAGGAATCCTGAAAATTCAGGACCAGAAAAATCATGTTCTAAAATTCTGGGGCTAGAAAGATAAAATCCTGAAAAATTGCAGAAACAAACGTTCAACCTCATCAAGGACAACTTTGATGTCATCGAAGCTAACTTCGATCCCATCACAAAAATCAATAAAAATTTGATTTTTTTTTTTTTGCTGGAAATATTCGTGCACCCTTTGATGGCATCAAACTTCGATAGCATCGAAGCTGTCCTCGATGGCATCGCAAAAATTAAGAAAAATTTGATTTTCTTGCTGGACATATTTATGCACCCTTCGATGCCATAGAAGGAGTGTTCGATGCCATCGAAGGAGCTTTGATGCATCGAAGGTGCGTGTGATTGTATAAATTCAAATTCGGTTTGTGAAATTTTTCGATGTGGTGTGAAAGATTGAGTTCTAAAACTATTTAAAAGTGTTCCTAAGATATTCCAAATCATCTTCTAGGGTTTGGAAAGGGAGAGAAGGCCTAAGTAGAGTACCAACAACATTCTTCCACTTCAATTTCTTCATGGGTTTTAGTAGATATTTTAGTCTTTCTTTTGTTTTCGAGTTAATTATAATTAGCCAATCTCTTAGCTAAGGCTAAGGGATGAAGCTTGTAGTTATTATTAATACTTAGTTTACTTTGATTCAAGATATTTGGTTTATATGTTGAATATTTCATTGAGATTTAGTTTGAATGAAACAGGATTTTTAGTTTACTTTGATCCATTTTCGACTCTGGACACATTACATGCTTAGGAAAGCTAAAAATAGTTTCTTATATATTTTGTAAGGGATTGATATGTAAAATCCATTGATCTATCGCAAACCTGGGCATGATGGATGCTTTGAATTCCCTGCGATCAATACTTTGGTGCATAATGTGAGAACCAATATAATTGAAGTTTAAATCTGTTTTGATACATGGATGATGATTTAACAAAATTATCTACTGATTAGATGGGATAGGACTTTGATTTCAATTGAGTTGTCTAATGAATTAGTAAATTGGATATTGTGATTGCTATAGGTGGATTCATGGATCTTTAGTCGTTTATTTATTCATTTTAAACCATTTTTCTATATCGCTGGATTAAAAACCTAGACAAATATGTTAGACTTAGATTAGTTCTAGGCCATATTCCCCATTCCCCGTGGATTCGACCACGGTCTCATTGAGTTATTACTACTTCGCAACCCTGAACTTAGGGTTCGTGAACAACACCCTAGTGTCATCTTCTTCTGTCACTCACAAACTTATGGGGGCCATTTTTTGGCAAAGAAAAGTACTACTAAGATTCTTCAAAGTAGTTTCTATTGGCTGATGATGTTTAAAGATACCCATGAGTTTTGCAAAGCATATGAGTAATGTTAAAAAATGGGAAGAATGTCATGCTGAAATATGATGCCTGAAAATTCGATCGTAATTATTAAATTTTTTTACTGATGGGATATTGATTTCATGGGACCTTTCCCTCATTCTTTTGGACATCTTTATAACTTCCTAGCTGTGGATTATGTTTCCAAATGGGTGGAGGCGATTCCTTGTAAAACTAATGATCACAGAGTAGTTCTACAATTTTTAAAAGAAAATATCTTATCAAGGTTTGGAATGCTGAGATCTATAATAAGTGATGGTGGTTCGTACTTTTGTAATAGACCATTTGTAATGAGAAAATATGGTACTACACACAAGGTGACTAAACCCTATCATCCACAGACAAGTGGCCAAGCTAAAATTTCTAATAGGAAAATTAAACAAATATTAAAGAAAACAGTGAATTCATAACGTAAGGATTGGTCTTTAAGGCTAACCAATGTATTGTGGACTTATAAGAATGTTTTTAAAACTCCTATTGGAATGTCTCCTTATAGACTTGTCTTTGGGAAAGCTTGTCACTTACTAGTGGAATTGGAACATAAGGCATACTAGGCCATAAAGAAGTTCAATTTCGACATTGACAAAGCTAGCACGCTGCATAAACTCCAACTTGTGGAGTTGGAAGAAATTAAGAAAGATGTGTATGACATTGTGAGAATGTTAAAGGAGAATGAAAGTGTTCCATGACAAGAACATTTTTAAGAAAACATTTGAGCTAAATAAAAAAGTCTTTTATATTTTTAATTCTCGTCTCCATCTCTTTCATAGAGAATTACGATCCTGATGGATCGACCCATTCATAGTAAAGACTGTTCATCCTTATGGGGCCATGGAAGTTGTGAATCCTAAAAGCGATAATGTGCTCAAAGTAAATGGTCAGAGACTGAAACCATTTGTGAAAAAATTAGTTACAGAAGAAATGTCTATATCTTTGGAAGATTCTTTGTACCAAGATTGATCTCCTAATCTGATGAAGATACTTTCCCCTTGCTTTCTTAGGATTTAGTTTCTTTTGGTAGAATTGGATCTTTTGTTTTGTAATTTTTAGTTGCTGAAGCATTAATCTTTGAAGTTCGCTGCCATATGTTGTCCTTCAGGTACTTGTTCCATCTCCTCTTTATTTTGTTACTCTCATGTTACATTTATTACATACATTTTATACATTGAGGACAATATAGAATTTAGGTTGGGGTGGGGTTTCCATTGGAAAATTTTTTAGCAATAAAATTATGAATTAATTTTTTTAAAAGATTATATAATTTAATATAGTTTTGGGAGATAAATTTGAGAGTTAGTATTGAATAATTTTGAAACATAGATTCTAGTTACTTAATGAAATTTAAGATTAAGTTCATTTTAATGATATTTAGTTATTTTTTTTAAAACATTGATTAAATCATGAATTCATGTGTTTCATCTAATTTACACATTAGACCTTAGTTTGATACTGAATTGTTGAAGTGATGATTATGAAGAATGCTAGGGATCAAGCTTAGAGAATTTGTCTATCATGTTTATTGAGAAAAGTAAAAAAACAAAAAAGAGTATTACCTAGCTAAAAAAATAGTTTTCATTGAAAAGGGCTACCTATTAAGGTTCATGACAGAAAAAAGAAGAAGTTAATAGTGTGAAAGCCGTCGATGGAAACATCAAGAGCTAGAATAATGAATTGTTGAAGTGTAAGATAAGTTCTGTTTTAGGTTTTGGTTGATTTGTTTATTTCTTTGATTATCATTATAGACATGAAAATGGAAAATTGAAATTTATAGTGTTGTTAAGTCTGAATTACATAATACATTTATGAAACTCAATGTTGGGAATTATTTAATTATATTATTATTAATTTGAGTTTAATTGAAATATTTATTAAAGTACTTGTAACACCGTGAACTTTTCAATACCTGAGTATTGAAAGTTCTCGAGTGTTACCATGAGATTTGAATTAATATGTAGATGTGTATGACACCAATCTAACTATCCTAACCTTACATCCATTCTCTAACACGAATTTGACCATTGGAAATAATCTTCATTCATAAGATCTTCAAGCTGGACCATCAGATCATCAGGTCTACCATTCATTGGGACCCAAAGTAATAAATTCACTATCCTTCGAGTCCAAAATACTCAATTTACCAATCCACCAGTTGATCATCACACCTAGCCCATTAGACTACTGCCCTAACTATTGAATCTCATCTAAGCTGACCTTAGGATCCCTTATAACCATGGATGATCAAGATGAATGCAATCTGACCATTGAATCAACAAAATATACAATTTAAAGACCATAACCAAACATTAAAACCCACCTGAACGATTGGATCCACCTCATCTTTGGTGGGATGGCCCAACATCACTATTCAAAATGAATGGACGGAGTGGATTTCCCACAAGCATCACTGTGGGGGCCATTTTAACCATGTGGGTGCGCTAAGAAATGTGCACCGACGTTGCACCAGGCGGCAGAACCAGTCAAACCTGCCTTGACTCGATAAAATAGGAAGGAAATCCTTCCTTCTTTCAAAATCTCTCCTGCTCGCAATGCGAACGGATAGCGTTCTATTTGGGGATGCTGTGGCCCACCACCAAGATCATCCCAGATGATCTAAGCCGTTCATTGGGTCCGTAGGTCAAAACCGACCAAACCATAGCTATCTCCACGTATTTCCAAGCAGCCATGTGTGCACGATTTTGAACACAAGTAGCTAGGCTGCGAGCAAACGACTTTTGGTTGAGCTAGAGTGGGCCACACCTCAAATCATTTGAAAGATCTGAACCGTCCACCGAGCCTAGCTCATGACTACTGCTAAGACCACAAGATCCATCAAGATCCATGCACACAGTCCGGTGCATGACATTGATCACGGAGAAAACTCCGCCCTCTCTTAAACTGACGATCTGAGAAAGCCTCCCACTGTTTATCTCACCAATGCAAACCATAAGCACATCCTAGCCATTCAAAATCCCCCAGGATGAATTCTGATTCTTCCCACGTTGACAGAAAGAGGATAGAGGAGCGGAAGGAGTGCAACACCCATCGTTTTCCACATACGCAAACCACAGCTTGCAAAAGTGAATATAGCAAGAAAACCACCGCATCAGAGGGGCCAGATAGTCAATTTGGTGGGCCAACCAACAAAAAGATGTGGATCTGGGCCGATCAGGGATGCCACTTCGAAGATCGTAAGGCTAAGGTATGATCCACCATTGCAATGGGATCATCTTCCTCGATCGAGATAAATGACCCGGGCCATGAAAAGCTAGCCATTACTGAATCCAAAATGTCCAGACGGTGATCCTTCTAGATCCGACCGATCTACAGAGGAAAGAAGAAGAAACCCGAAAGGAGAATCACGGACTGTGAACGGTGATTACACCATCCCGTTCTTTCCGTTACGCAAATAGAAGTTGCATAAAGAACACCTCGTTTTCTTGGCTACGCAACAAGGGCTGCGCAAGAAGAGTCTGGAAACTCATGCCCTATAAAAGCTCCCTTCGGTCCGACTATCAGAGGAAACACAACAAGAGAGAGAGAGAGAGAGAGAGAGAGAGAGAGAGAGAGAAAAGAGAGAAGAAGAAGGGGTGAAGTTGCTTGACTTTGGATCAACTCCAACCAAGAAAGGAAGGAAAGACTGGGTTGTGCCGACTTCCAGTCCCCTGATGTACGTATTCTAGAACAGGAAAGAAGAAAATAAGAGAAGAAAGAAGGGAAAAGGAAGAAGAAAGAAAAAAAGGGAGAGTCAAACCAAGGAGACTTGAGGTGACTCAGCGAGTCAACTGACTGATTTGGGCCAACTCAACAGGTGAATTCTGCGTAATTTCGAGTTTTACTGACTGAGGTTAACATAAATCACTCATATGCTAATAACCCTATACTAGGTTAATGTCTAAAATCATCACCACTCTAAGCCTAAACTTAGATCTTAAGCAAAATCCTAGCCCTTGATCTTACTTACTCGAATCATCTAATGGGGCGATCTAATGAATTGTTTAAAATAATGATAGAATTCAATCATTTGGCGTATACATAGAGCTATAACAACAATTGAGGGCAATCCGACATCAAATGTGAGGGTTTTTCCTTTAAGCTTACTTTGATTTAAGTTGATATGAATTATCTTGCCCTTTACCTGTTCTCGTGATTTTCTCTCTGTAATTGTTTAATTTATCATCAACAATTATTTACCCTTCGAGATTATGGTGTGATGTTGATTACAAGTGATCTTTATTAATTTATGTGGGCGATGGATACAAGCCTTGCCCTTGCCTTTACCAAATTTTGTTGAGTGCCTTGGTACTCTTCTCTTTGTTAAGTCGGTCATTGCCACTCTCCTCTTTGTTGAATTAGCCATTGCCACTCTCCTCTTTGTTAAGTTACCCATTGTTACTCTCCTCTTTATCTTATTAGCCTTATGCTATTACCTTATGGCTTGGGCATGTGTCTTGGTATTCCAAAATCCTGTAAATTGAATTATCTTTTTATCAATGCAAGTGATATGTTAGAGGTATCGTAACTAGTAACTCAATATTTATTGTGGACGTAATGTGTTACGGGTAACGGCCCTCTTGGCTGGCACATAATTTCGTGGGTTAGTTGGCGTGGTGCACAATCGATATAGGTAAATCACCATGCGTGTTACATCACTTTTTTAGGATTAGATGTCGTAAATCTCTCAACTGCGTCATTGTGTCGCCTTGAGATGTTCACATAAATTCATATTTACGTCAGACGCGTCGACGAATATCCGTAGTTATAGGATACGGGTCGAGTCGAGTTTTTTATGAATCATATTTTATATTGTGATGATCACTACGTATGATGAGCCACACACACTTTGCTAGGCATGCATCTCATGTATGTTATTTGCGTATACTGATACTTCTCGTAGTAGTAGAGTACATAACGTATCAGAGCCCTTACATTATTTTTATGAATCTCTTAAATTATTGTTAATCTTAAAGGATAACCATCACTATGAGTAGGGCGTTGACCCTCTCCAACCGTACAGATGATGCATGTGATGTACAGATTGAAGACCTAAAGGACTATCTCCCTATGGAAGATTATATTGAATGAATAAGAAAATATTTTTATGATTTAGTTTTATACTTCCGCTACAAACTCAATAAATGTAATAAGCTCCTATTGAAAGGACATTTGATTATTTACTAAATTCTTTTACTCTCATGAAATAATCAATACAGTCAATTATATTATCGTAAATATTACCTTCAAGAGTGTATCTGGATATAATCTAAATGAAAAATAAAAATAAAAATATGGTGCAATTTTAAAGCATCAAACTTATACATTATTAACACTCGGTTTTCTCGAGCATGAGTATAAACTTTGGCCATGAAAATTCGGAACGTTACAGTACTAGAATTAAGGTGAATAACATATTTGATTTGGTTATCTCTGGATTAGATGAGTTTAAAATTATTTGAGATTACAGGATTTGTTTCTTTTCAAAATTATTTTAAAATTTAGAATTTCTCACATGTTTGACTTGGGACTAACAAAATGCTAGTTGGGGGGTGTGATAACATCTAAATATTACATATTTATCATCTCGAATGAATTAATTTTCATGCATTCAAAGTGTTTAATTGATTAACTAACATCTATTTTGTACATTCGAGGTAATCCAGGAAACAAAGACGAAAGCATGCATAAGGAGGATTAAACCTTAAAAGATTAATCAAGAAAAAGCTTGGAGATTTGGACGTCATTAATGAAGAATTCACATGCTAAAGATCTAAGAGAACCAAATACAAAATGTGAAGAGACTGAAAAAATCATGCAGTGCAAAAACGAAATTAACAGACTATTCGATCCCACCTAAGGTTGGTTCGGTCTGACTGAATGTGCACAAAACAATCCAGTAACAAATAATGATTTTTAGACTTAATTCATAGCTCGACACTTATGTCTAATTGAAACCAGGTTTAGTGCCACCGAAGGGATGTTCGGTGTGACCTAAGGGAGAGAGAGATTTCAGAAGAAAATTGAAAAGATTCAGCTAAAACCAAGAGAAAATTTTGTGCAACTGAAGTGATGTTCGGTGCGATCGAATGCTATAGTTGATTGCAGCCGAAGCATACTAAAAATACAAAAATTGAAGTCAGTTCCAAGTTGGTGTGAAATTTTCTTATTTAAAGGGGTGTTCTAAGCTTTCCTAAAAATGAATTACGGTAGATGAGAAAGACCTACGAGTTGTGGAGCTTCTTCATAATAATCCTTCCTTTTTAATCCTTTAGTTCTAGTTTGTGTGTGTGTGTGTGTGTTTTTTTTTTTTTTTTTTAATGTTTTGTTTAAGATGTTAGTCATGCTTAGCTAATCTCTTAGCTAAGGTTAATAGATGAACTTTTTAATAGATATTTAATGTTTAATTCATTTCTTTAATAAAAGTTAATGTTATTATGTTGAATTGTGATTGGATGTGATTGAATTCCTATGTTGGGGAAGGAATCAATATATAAAATTGTTTGATCTATTGTCGCATTTGGGTATATTATATGCTTTCAATTCCCTATGATGTGATTACCTATATCTTCATGAGAGATAAATCCTATCATGATTCTAATATATGTTGGATGTTTTTAAATTAATATTACTATGTTATCTTCCGATTAGAATAGATTGGAATCTAGTTCTAGTTGAGTTATCAACTCGAGAAGGCGAATTGAATTTAAAATCTATTGATTGGGGATTTCTGGATCCTTATTGATGTAGAGCAGGTCGCGGACACTTTCATGTCCAAGATGGATTAGAGAAGGCCCGATCGGAGGCAGAAGTCATCAAGACCATCGGAACCTTAAAACAGGCATATCTCGCAAACTAGAATGAGTTACTCGACATACCATATATGATTTTGGGGTAGGACGAGCTACTTTAACCAACCAACCCAGCTATGCTGGGTTCCCCATGCCGAATTTGTGAGATTCCATCATATCGACGGTCGAATTCTATGTTTAATTCCGTTTTTACTATAAATAATAAGTTTTAGTTTGATTATAACTCTTCATCCGTTGGGCTTTAAGAGTTGCACCCAACATGAAAAGTGTTTAGAAAAATTAGGAGAATAACGTAGTTAAGCCACATAAGACACTTACTATTAATAGAAAATTTACTATTTATAGTAAGTTACGAATTTTAGGGAGTTTATTTATAGTTTAATTCCTAAACTTATTCCAAGTTATGATATCCCTATTTAAAGGGTTGTAGACTCATTTATTTCATCTATTAATATTCAACAAATTTATTTTAACTTTATAGAATTATTTCTAGTTTCTATTTTTCCCTGTGGATTCGAGAAGTCTCTATGAAGAGTCCAGAGAAGTTTCGTGGATTCGAAGTAGTTATCCCCCTTGAGGAAGATAGTGATCGACCTCATCACATTCATCCCTGTATCACTTACCCACTTTTTTATAATTGCTTCTATAATTCTTCTATTCCACTGTAATAAAAACCCGGACTAACTATTTTTTCTTAGATCTTTAATATATTCTCACCAAATTTTCTATGGATAGAACTTGTTCTTATCAAGCTATTAGTACATTGAAATATTATACTTGAGGTTGTCAATTATTGGGTTCAATCGGTTGTTGCAAATGATAGAGAAGATCTCAAAATTTATATATTCCTCGCAGTGGTGTGTTGTGACCTGATTTTGTGCTTTTCGAAGTCCTATGGGTTATAAGAGTCATAGTGGATTGATAAATGGACTTTTTGGACAGGTAGAAATCGAATTACTGTTGGTACTTTTTTACTTTATTGTTATTATTATTATTATTACTACGTAGTTTTGCTACCTCAGCTACCATGGCACCCATCGGTTTGAATTGTTGGCACATGGTTGGTGGGAATCAAATTCCCGCTCACTTTTGGTCAATCCGGACCATGAATTGGCTCTGGATGGTGTTGGATATCTCATGGGTAGAATCCTTCTGCCAGAGAGTTTTATGCTGTAGCTGGAGGGAATTGGCGTCCTAAGTTTCTATCGCTGTAAGCAATATTTTTTTAGGCAGCGGATTCCATGCGTCAGCCTCCGTGTCATTCTTAATTTCATATTCCAACAGTGAATAGGCCATGATCTAGAATCTCAAGAAATCTCAATGTACGATTTTATCTATTTTCTTCGTGGCATATGGATGTATATATTAAAAGACAAAAATTTAGACGGTAAAGATACTCTGATGGAAGAAAAAAAATTAGCCAGGGGCTAATCAACAGTTGAAACCACATGATGCATGGTCTGGATCATAAAACAAATGTGCCCTGGTACACGATCTGAAGGCACCAGAATGTCTCGAGGGTAGGTGATCAGCTCCCATGTTATAAACCAACACCAGACCTGGACCCATTATACCAACCGTCATTGGATTGGAACTGCCAGATCACATGAGTTTTCGGTCTGACCCCATGGTTAAAAGGTTCAGTGAGTTGGGCTGACTCGTCCAGTCTCAGGTTGAGACGCAACTCGCCCAGATTAGGGTGAATTGGCATTGCTTGTCTGAATTGGGAGTGTCAAACTTCAATTGGTTTGGCTGAGTAAGTTGACTCGAAAGAGTCATACCATACTTATTTGAGTTATAAAACCATAGTCCAATCATTATGCGTGACCCAGACTGTCATCTTTTAAAAATTTCAGTTTTTTAAATATTTTAATTTGTAACAATATAAAAATAAAAAAAGCCCTTGGACTTTGGAATAGATGGCAGATTAAAATAGGTTTGGAAGTGTATGGAAGACACCGAGTTATTTTCTTTGACAAAGTTGTTTAACAAGATTGTAAAGTTGAAGAAAATGTAAATGAGGAAAAGTATATTGTTTTACCTATTTATAAGAACAAAAGAAATATGCAAAGTTGTACTAACCATGATGGGATTAAACTTATGAGTCATATTATAAAACTTAAAAAAACTAGTGAACCAGTAAAGACTAAGGATGAGACAAATGTATCATAAAATCAGTTTAGTTTCGTGTCAAGAAAGTCTACCATTGAAGTTATTTTCCTTCTTAGATAATTAATGGAGAAATGGATAGAGAATGCAAAGGATCTCCCAATGATCTGATGGGTGTTCAGAGACATAAGAATTTCAAGAGAATATATTAATTAATTTGATTGAGAATATATACGAGATACCAATAACAAATTCGAAGACCACTAGTGAAGTGACAAATGAGTTCCCCAATACGATAAGCTTGCAGCAGGTCGATATTAAGCTTATATTTTTTTACATTGGTTATGGACAAGTTAACAAGACATTTTTAGAAAGATAACCTATGGTGTATATTGTTTGCATATTGTATAGTTTTAATTGACAAGATGAGAGAGCTACATAAATACAAAGCTAGATTTATAGAGAGATGCCTTAGAATTTAAAAAATTGAAATTAGTCAAATTAAAACAAAGTATATAAAACACAATTTTAGTAATTAATAGGAGTGAGAATGAGAAATTAGTAAACATCGTTAATTAAGAAGTTTTTCAAAATTACCACTTTCATATCTTGAGTCAATAATTCATGAATAGAAAGATCGAGAAGGATGTTACTCATAGAATTCAAGCAAAGTAGAAGAAATAGAGATTCGCCCCTAAAGTTTTATGTGATCATTGTGTGCTACTTAAACTGAAAGATTTTTTATTTTTATTTTATAAAATTACTACAAGAACAACCATGTTTTATGGGACAAAATGTTAATTAGTAACATGTCCATAAGATGAGTGTAGTTGAAAATGAGGGTGTTGAGATGAATGAGTTGTAAGACAACGAATGATAGAAATAAAAATGAATGCTTGCAATAGAATTTATAAGTATCACAAATGGATAACAAGATGAGGGAAGGTAAACTTAACTTAGTCATGCGTTATTGAGACTGAAAACGACAATGCGATGGTTAGAAAGAATGAGTTAGTACAAGCTAAAGGCTGTAAAAAGACGGAAAATGTTAAAAAGGACGTTGACAAAGGTAGTAAGACAACTAAATGATTTATGGTGTGAACAAAGTTGTAGTGCATGATAGAGTGAAATAGCAGAAATTAATTTATATAACTTACCCTAACTAGTTGGAATAGGGCTTAGATGATGATAATGATAGTAATAATATGATATTGCCATTGGTTTACCAGGTTGATGTAGCAGTTAGATCGGTTTAGATTGGACCGGGCCACCCCCAGAAATTGACCACGAGCTCTATCAGGATTAGGGAACATAACGAGTGGGCTGGTCAAAGTCGAAACCTGTCACCATCTTCAATTCTAGCCCATGAGCTAAGGAACTAGGTATAGGCCAACTCAATCCGTGGACTAAGGAATTGTACTTGAGTTGTGCCCATGGATAGCCGACACGTCTGAGTCAGATGCAGCTCATCCGAGTTGACTCAGACTTGGTTGGCTCCGATCCAGTTCAGCACTACTAGCCAGCATTGAAAATATACCCGACTAGGATGTTACCCAGAATCGACCTGGGTCAGCTGGCTCCAATCCAGTTCAGCACCATGAGTCAGCATTATAAATAGGCCCGACTGGGACATCACTCTAGAATGAGTCAGCTCTAGTCAACAGGCCTTCTATCCATGGTTGTTCTGGCACAAAATCAAGGAGATCATAAATACTAATAAAGCAGATTGGGTTGGGCCATGGCAGAAGAAATCTTTAGTCCAGTCCAATTCACCATCAGGTCTAAATAACACGCCCGGACCCAACAAAGGGTGGGTATCCCTTTCAACTCATTGAGCTTGTGTGGCCCACCCAAATCATGTATTGGCAAGAACTTTTAGAGCCCATGGACAACTGAGGGCTCAGCCCAAACCCATCCCAAAGTGGGCAGGAGTTGAGCCAGTGGAGTCTGGCCCAGCACATTGCACCCTAATAATATGAGTAGGGCTGAAAGTCGGGCGGATTGGTGCTCAACACTAGCCCAACCCAAGGTTCCTATACCTAAACCCTAACCCAATCCAACCCAAGCTTGGGTTGGGAATTCTCAACCCAAGCCCAATCCAAGCGGACTTGGTTGGGTGGATACCTGCTAATATTTTCATCATTACATTAGTCTATTATATTTCAATACACGTCTTATTTTTTGTACCTATGATTTTATTAATTATAAATGTAGTTATTTATTGCAAAGAACAACATTTTTTTCTAAACAAACAAGCTAAAATATACGACAACTACTCCTTTAAAAGTCGTGTTGTGTAGCACACAATCTATTTGGGAGAGAGCAATCTGGCATATCTTGTTAGCTTGAGTCATTGGAAATGGCGTGGACCAATGAGACCTGACGTCATTGGAATTTCTTATACCTTCAACAAAGACGATCCACACTCAATTATAATTTAAAAGGAACTTATATATCGATCGGGTTCGGGTTGGGTCGGGCAACCCGAGACTTCAACCCAATCCCGACCCAAGTTTTATCGAGTTGGTCTTTATATCACCCAAGCTTGAGACCAAACCCAATACATCCTTCCCAAGCCCAACCCAATGTCGGGTCGGTCGGGTTGAACCCGCCTAACTTTCAGCCCTAAATATGAGTACCATACATGAGAGAGCAGACATTATACATGAATTCATTCTGTTTCCATTTAGTGGATAGGAGAAAAATAAAATCCAATCTAGTTACAATTTCTTCTTCCAATTCCCACAGTATGATAGGAATCAAAACTCGGGTGACGGATCTCAATATCTCAACAGCCCAGATTATTAAACTCAATATCATGGAGATCAGAAAAAACCAGTGAATACCTAGCCAATTCTCAAAAGAACATGGGAGGTTGTGACTCAGGAAGAAACTGTAATGGCTACCCATGCCACAGAGCCAAATGAGCATGAAAGATGGCCCCCTGGGTATGTATGTGCCATGGCCTGGAATCAGGTCAGCCCATTGCTCTGGTGGACCAAATTTAGACCGACGGTCGAAATTTTTTAACCATCCACTTCCTTCATTCGATCATGACCCACTCAATCCCAAACATGAGCGATTTCCAGGCTGCATAACGTACACTGTGGGTCCCGTCTTTTAAACAGCCCTGATCTGTTGCACTAGTGTCCACATTCATCAGTCTTTCCACAACTCATCACACATACCCAAACATCTCCATTAGAATCAAAACCAAAAACCATCGAAGTTCCCATCAAAATTCAAATGGTTTATCAGTCTTTCCACACCTCATCACACATACCCAAACATCTCCATTAGAATCAAAACCAAAAACCATTGAAGTTCCCATCAAAATTCAAATGGTTTATATCAGAGATTGATCAAATACAGCTCCCTTTCAAATCCTCCCCGCCTGACAAAGAGCTGTTCTTGAAATTTTACAGGTTTTGCTGCAAATAACATTTCTACTGAGGAGAAGCCAGCCCAATTTCTTCCTCCAAGCATCTCAATCCATCGGTGCAACCTGCATTGCCTGCATTCCTAGCCTCCGAATTCTTCCCGTCCAAATCGGCATCCGACATGGATGACTTCGTCCTTGTAGACGAGGCCAAGCTAGGGAAAGTTATCCATGAAGGAGCTCTAAGCTCAAACCTTTGATCTTCAATCTCGGCTGAATCAATCTCTGAACACGATCGGTTCAAAGACCTCATCGACGCCTTCTTATGCAACCTGCTACTCCCCAAAACCACCTCAGTCGGCAAGATTGGCTGCTCCACGGATGGGCTACCCATCAGAAGAGCAAGCGCATGCTCTAGAGACGTCGTCACCTTATCCATCGACGGTCTCTCTTTCCCTGTCATCCTGACACACTTACATGCAACATTGGCGATCCGCCTCAAAGCCTCAATCTCCACTGGAGGCTTCAATGTGGGGTCCAAGATCACTGAAATGTCCCCCGCCTTGATCAGTGGGACAGCCCATTCGACCACATTCCCTTCCTCGAACTGCAGATCGATGGCTTTCCGGCCACTTAGAATTTCCAAAAGCAAGACACCAAAGCTGTAGACATCGGACTTCGTTGTAAGATAGTGGAGTCTATAGTATTCAGGATCAAGGTAGCCTAGAGTACCAGCCGGGAGCTCGGATAATGGGGAGTTACTATCAGTGGGCCCCAACAAAGACAGACCAAAATCAGCAACTCTGGCATTGTGTTCTTCGTCGATGAGTATGTTAGAAGACTTGATATCTCGGTGAATTACCGGCGGACATGCATAACCATGCAAGTATTCGATCCCTCGGGCTGCTTGGACGGCAATCGTGACCCTCCTGATCCAATTCAAAGGCTCTTTCCCTCCCAGGTTCTTCCCATGGAGGCGTTGGTGCAATGACCCATGAGCCATGAACTCATACACCAAGAGCCTTTCGCTGCCTTCCTCGCAGTAACCGAGCAAACTGAGGAGATGGGCATGATTTAATCTTGAAAGGAGATCAAGTTCAGTGTGGAATTCCCTAGAGTTCTTCAGATCAGGTGCCATTATCGCCCGTTTCACTGCAACAACCCTTCCATCCTTCAAGATCCCTTTGAAAACACAAGAGAAGCTTCCCTTTCCTACCTGTGATTCTTCCCTAAACCCGCCAGTAGCCTGCACCAGCTCTTCATAACTAAACGTTTGGGCCCTGCTAATCTTCAGCTCTTCCAAGTCGGGACGGATTCTCACAGGCTCTTTGCGGAGAGAGCATCTTCGATCTTTCAAACTTCCCTCTTCCATTGCAGAACAACAGCATTTCCGTAACTTGCGATGAACAAAAATACAGGTAATTAAGGAAATGAAGCTTACCAATGCAACAACAAAAACGAGCTCCGCAACAACAATTGGCATCTTAAGCGTCAGCAGCCGTTGGTTCCTTTTCGTCGCAGGCGAAGAACACCCAATCGAGCACTCGGATGAATTGCAGATTGAACAGTTGAATTCACACTGACGATCGGATGTGGGCGTGCAACCAAGGGACTGATACATCCCTGAAGGACATCCATTGCCGCATGGCAAGCAAACTCTCAAATTTGACGAGTTGCAGATCTTGACATCTGAGTTCTGGTGACTGAATTCATAGAAACCTGACCTGCAAGGACTAGAAACACAGAGTCCTGGTGAAACCGCCAGTGGGAGCGCAGATGGGAAACTCAAACCCCAACAGAAAGCTTGAAGGGAATTCTCCACAAGAACACCACATGTGAAGTAATCCCCACCCGCAATCGCATGAACTCTCACTCCACTAGGAGCCGGCATGCTGTTTTCAAGCCTATAACCCCAACAAATCACAGCATGATCATATCTTTTTATACCGCAGGCATGAAATCTCCCACCCACAACAGAAACCATGGAATCCTCAGGAACCAAGTCCACATCTCCGCTGCCAGCTGAATTGCCAAAAGACCCTTCCAAGCTCAAGCTCCTCCCCCAACAGAGGACTCTGGAATCTCTCCCCACACCACCATCTAAAACCCCACAGACATGGAACCCACCGGCGGAAATGCTCTGAAATTTTGAGTTTTTAGGAACAAGGCTAATGACCCCACTCCCAGTCTCATCACCCCAACAAAATGCTGTTCTGTTCTCAGCAAACAAGCCACAATTGAAAATAGAACCAGCTGTGATAGACATGATCTTACCTCCAAATGCATGAGAAGCTGTCATGTTGTAGCCCCAGCAATCAACCATGGAGATGTTTGCATAGTTCCCTTTGGCGAGCAATCTCAATCCGCAGATATGGTGGTCCCCAGCACTGATTTCTGAGTAGGAAGCTTCTTCAGCCATTGGATGAGGGACACCCATTTGGATGTAGATGCTATTGCCCCAACAGTAGGGTTGTTTTGAATCCAACAGCAGGCCACAGACAAATCCATCACCAGCAGTTAGGCCTGAGAATGGGAATCTGAAAGGAGCTCCATGGACAACAGATGAATCAGCTCCATAGCAGCTGACAAGGTGGGACCCATCTGAGCTTAGGCCACAGAAAGCAGGACCATTTTCACCATAAGAAACAGCAATGGAAGACATGGAACCCAGGCCTAAAATCTGCAGCCTTGAAGAAGAAAACAGAACCAAGATTGCAGCTTTGAGAAGAATTTCTGCTCTTCTGATCCTCATCTTCAAGGCCCAGATGAGAAAAATTGCAGAAAGATCAAACACCTCGGCTTTTTTCCTTTTTCTTTTTTCGTTTTTGATGTGCATGCACAAGACTGAGATGGGTAAAAGGCCTTGTTTGGACTGAACCAGATGATTTAAATGGGAAAACCCACCAACATTCTATTTGAAAAAGAGATCCTGGCCTTCTGATGTTTACCCTTCAATATCTAAAATGATAAAATCTCATTTTAAAGAAAATTGAAAAAAAAGAAAAAAAAAGAAAAAAAAAAAGAAGCAAAAATGCATGTTTCAACAGCGATGAAGAACATGAATCAAAGGCTGGAAAAGTGCTAAACATGAAATTGAAATTCGGCTCTTCTTATGCTCATCTGAAATTCCCAAGCGAGGGAAAAAAAACAATTTATTTATTTATTTTATCTTAGATTTCAAACAGAAATGCAGGAATTGAAACACCCCAGAATGGAAATTAAAACCATGACTCCAGGCTTTGTATTTGATCTTCTTGGTGCATTTGGTAAATGAAATGCTGTCTTTTCTTATTTGCTTTCTGGGTTTTTCAGGACAGATGAAATGGTGCAAAAACCTAAGGTGATGATGATGAATTGGAGGAGGTGGACCACACAGGTCTGCAATGGATGGGATTGGGATGGTGATGGAAAGAGCTGGGGCAATTAAATTGCATTAAATTCCAGCTTATTATAATTGGCAGCTGTAGGTCAGACATGTGAATGAGAATTAATGCTATTGGTTTCTCATGCCTGGATTCCTGTGAACTCAATTTCTATTTCTTCTTTCTGTCCCCATATTTCAGGCGATTAAAAAAAAAAAACGCCCTCATTCTAGGGAATTTTAAAAAATATTCCACGTCTTCACCGGACGCGGATTGCGTAGTCAGTAGCGAGGTGGCTGCTGACAGTGTACTATCTGACCTATCATTATGTATGTATCATGTCCACGCCTTCCATCCACTTTTCCATATTATTTTATGGCATGAGCCAAAAATAAGTCTGATGTAAATCTCATATGAACTACACTACAGGAAAGAGTGGTAATTGAACACTCATCTTTAGAAACCTTTTAAGAGCCACAAAAGTTTTGGATTAAGCTGATATTTGCGTGACCTAATCAGCAGATTAGATGACAAATAAAATTGCAGTGAGCTTAGGAAGTTTTTAATGGTGGCAGTTTTCATGTGGTGTGGTCCACTTGAGATTTGGATCTCCCTCGTTATATTGGTCTCGTGCTCTATGATATTCCGAAAAAATAGATAAATGGCTTCTATGAAACATATATATATCATGGGTCTATGATATTATGAAAAAATAGATAAATGGCTTCAAATGGCTTCGATGAAACACATATATATCATGGGGCCAACAGAGCGCTATCGATAGCTGGCTACTGACGCTGTCTGTACGCGATCCGCGTCCCCTTCACCGTATTTTTATTTTATAGGGAATCTAAAATAAACTACCCTCAACAATGAAATTACATTCCATTACCTTTCAAAAGATTTCTAACCAAGGTGATAGTCTTCACCGTATTTTTAAATTTTTAGGGAATCTAAGATAGACTACCTCCTCAATAATGAAATTACATTCCAATAACCTTTTCCAAAGATTTTTAACCAAGGTGATAAACTACCTCGACAATTAAGTAATTATTACTGGAGTACCTTCCAATAAGCTTGAATGGGCCCCACCATTGTGTTGTGTTCATGTAAAATCCACGGCCAACCACCAAGTGCATAACCTTTTATTATGCCTAAATTCCATCAGGGATTCAAGTCTATCCACAATTGGAAACAATGTGCAGCTCAACGCTCACCTTTCAAACTGTTGCTCTTAGGGCCCGTTTGGCCGGGCGGATTGGAAGGGATTGGATGGTATTGGAAGGGATTGGAAGTTAAATCCCAAGATTGGCTGACCATGCCAAACAGACTAGGTGACCTAATCCCGGGATATAGCAATCCCATGGATCTTAAGATAATCCACTGGCAACACCATCATTACCTTTAAATCCCATCCAATCCACCCTAATCCGTTCAAATTTGCCTGGGATGTGTTTGGTTCGAGGGATTGGAAGGGATGAGAAGGTTTAATCCTGGGATTGGCAGGGCGTGCCAAATAGACATGATATAGCAATCCCGGGATGTAGCAATCCCATGGATCATAAGACAATCCACTGACAACACCATCATTACCTTGAAATCCATGCCATCCACCCTAATACCATTCAATCCCTTCCAATCCACCCGGCCAAACGGGCCCTTAATGTTACCAAACAGAATTACGGATGGGCTTTATATAATGGACGCAGATTGCGTCTTACCCTAATCCGTCGGGCTAGGGATATGTGGGGCCCACCGTGATGTAACTTTTTTTATCCGCGCCGTTAATCGCTTTTATAATATCATTTTAAAGTTTGATTTTAAAAATTAGGCAGATCCCTAGCTTCATGGACCACACCAAAGGAAGCTGCAGTGATAATGACACCCACCGTTGAAACCTTTCCAAGGGCCACCGTGATGTTTTTCTTTTTTCTTTTTTTACAATCCAACCTATTCATAAGGTCATGTAAACGTGGATGAAGTGAAAACACAAGTATTAGCTTGATCCGAAACTTCTTCAGCTCCCAAGAAGTTTTTAATGGTGGACGTTCAACCCTCACTTTGTGGTTCACTTGAGCCCTGGAGCTGCCTCATTTTTTGTACAATATCTTTAAATGATCTTAGGAAAACGAGGAACGGCGTGGATAAAAAACTTACATCACGGTGGGCCCCACAGAGCCCTGCCCAGACGGATTACAGTCCGGGCAGGGGTAGGAGGCAATCCTCGTCCTTATATAATCACCACAGTGGGCTCTACAAAAACTAAGAGTAGACATATGGTGATTAGTTTATTCGATGTGGCCCATTGGAATTACAGGTTAGCCTGATTTTAACATGAATTTCACGTTTTAATGGTCACAATAAATTTCACATAAACATCACGGTGAGTGAGTCAAAAAACAAAGCCATGCATCTCTTCCCAAGTTGTTCAAAAAAATACATAAATAAATATTAAAAAAGAAAATTTGATGGACGCCCACCCTTGATTTTTGGGGGTGGGTCAAAAATCAAAGGCACATGTCCTCTTCTGAGCTGTTATAAAAAATAGAGATTAAAAAAGGAAATTCGATGGATGCCCACCTTTGCTTCTTTTTTTTTTTTTCTTTTTTTTAGGGCCCATCGTAATGTATATGTGAGATTCACTACGACCATTAGATGTAGAATCCCATATTAGACGTCGAGAGCCAAAGAATGATGCTGACGTGTGATTAGGGGGCCACATCAAAGGAAATAGTTGGGAGAGACGGGTCCACACTTTTACATAGACTACCGTAATGATTATACAAAATCCACTTTAACAATTACATATCGCACCAACATTTAGGCTCATTGGCAATTCATCTAGGTCATATCAAGGAAAACATTTAGATGATAAACATTGCCCTACACAATGTTTCCAATCATGTGGTCCGTGTAAATCATAAATGAGGCGAATGTTTGGACCATATTTCTAACATGTGGTTACTCACGTGATGGTTGGGGTGAATTTCACGCAAATTCATGGTGGGGCTCACCTGAGTTACTAACCCCATTCCTCACATCGGCCAACTCGAATTATCGTTAATAAATCTAACAAGAAGGGCTCTAAGGGTCTATGCTTAGCCAATTATCCTCTTAATTAAAAGGTTACATGTAATCATTACAATTTTATCCTTGCTAAACTAAACATACTAAAGTAAATATATAAATCATCGGTCAATGCATATGTATTTAATGATAGGTAAAGAAATTTATAATACACTTTTGCATGAAAATCTCAAATTCAAAAAATATAACAATGATTTGACAATTATTGATCGAGTGCCTTTAATCCTAGTGTAGAGAAGACCCTTGTTTTGGTTCGACCGGTGTCCCTTTCGATTCGACTCAATTAGTGGATGAATCTTAAGTTACACAATGCCCACTTTTGCATGTTTTTGGTTTGACCAATGTGTATAAGTCAATTCCTTTCGATTAAACTGAATGTCTCATTGGTTCAACCGACATAATGCATAAGTACGGGTTTTATTTCCTAATATTGTACAAGAGTGTATAAATTGTTAGTGCTTTGATTTATGCATTTTGTTTGTCAATTATGTGAGTCCATGTGTCATATAGTTGGTTAAGCTCTTGGAAGCTGAAGACTGAATACACAGAGGACATGAGCATATATGATAAGTTAGGCCAAAAGAGGTGGAAAGTTGTTGTGAAATCGTATACCCAAAACAACAATTTTTCGAGTGGTGCTCGATCTCATTGAGTAGTCTTCGAGGGGACTTCGATGACATCGAAGATCCCATCGATAGAATTGAGTAGGTAACTTATGTCTAGCAGATAATGATATTTTTATCTGAGTTTCTCGATGACATCGAGGACCCATCGAAGGGTCCCCTCGATGCCATCGAAGACCACTCGATAACATTGGGTAGTAATGTGTAAACTATCCAGTAATAATTCAGTTGGAAACTTGATTTTTTCAGTAGCATCAAAGACTTGCTCGATGCCATCAATAGAGCTATTTTCTGTTCGTTTTTTTTTTTCATTTGGAGATCGAACTTTATATATATATATATATATATATATTATGATTCTTGAGTATTTGGATGAGTTTCTAGTGCAATATAAGCTTGGGCGATTCCATGATCATATCCATCATCCCAAATCTCTAATCCAGTGAGTTCCAAGTCATCTTTTTTGGGATTAACATTCTAATGAGGATTCTAACCTCCACCTTAAAGATGAGCTTGAACTCCATCATTTTCTAGAGATTAGACTTGAACTTATATTCAAATACTTGTGTAAACTCTCTAGAACACCCATCTAGTGAATCCCTTATGATTATAACATTGTCATTAGCTGTAGGAGATTCACTAACCTCTCATCATATTGGTCACCTCAAAAGAGCATCACATGCAATGTGGTTGATCTTGGAGTTAAAGCATTGGTAACACATCGACATCATAATCGGGGGAGAAAATGGAAACTGATTAAAGCACGGGAGATATAACGCTCCAATTTTCGTAAACCGTATATGAC
Source organism: Magnolia sinica (assembly GCF_029962835.1). Taxonomy (NCBI): domain Eukaryota; kingdom Viridiplantae; phylum Streptophyta; class Magnoliopsida; order Magnoliales; family Magnoliaceae; genus Magnolia; species Magnolia sinica. The sequence goes on along the minus strand of NC_080575.1, from coordinate 85,814,675 downwards.
TCGTTTTCCAAAAACCCGAGTGTTAGCCTTTAAAATTTAGTGTAATTTAAACCACTTTGTCATTAATCAGAGTTAGTTGCAAATGTAACTAGAGTAAACCATGCATTGTATAAAAAAAACATTTCAACCATAATCAAAATCCAAATGTAACACCCATACAGGACTTATACAATCCCAAATAACAAAGTTCATTAAACTAAATCAAGAATCTATCAACTAGTGATGAAGCTCGATATGGGTCGCAGGGACCACGTATAGCTCCTCAACTACCTGATCTGCTCTAGCGACCCAGTGAACATCAACGACTCGCTCTACACCTGCATCAACTGATACGATTTGATAGCGTCAATGGTTATCGCAATGAGGAGCATCCTTTAAGATTACGCACTCATTATTCATAATCCAACATGAATCGTAATATATGAAAAGAGACATATTAAATAACGCAATTCAAAATCATAATCATATATTCAGAAATAAGTTAGTCAACATAATCTCAACATTAAGGAAATGTAATAGAAATCGCAATGAAAGGGGACGTATCCGAATAGTCAAATAATCAATCTTACAAGCTCTATAAAATAACTAGAAAATCAAGCTTTAAAGCTCTACTTCACCCGAAAATCATATTGTACGTGAACACTGCAAGATGGTTAGAAAATCATTAAGTGAACACCCACTCCACTCGAAAATCACAATACGACTAAACACTACAAGATGAAGAGAGAACAACATACAAACATCTACTTTACCTGATAATCATATCGTACGTGAACACTACAAGATGACTAGGAAATCGCTAAGTGAACACCCGCTCCACCTGAAAATCACAGTACGATTAAACACCGCAAGATGGCTAAGAAACCAACATAAATCATATCGTACGTGAATACCGTAAGATGGTTAGAAAATCGATAAATGAACTCCCACTCTACCCGAAAAGCACAATATGACTGAACACTGCAAGATGGCTGGAAAACCAGCAAGCCACAAAAGGGCACCAATAATCCATCAAAGCCACGAGGATAAATATTAGGTCTAAGTCGTGTAAAGCAAATATGAGATCCAAGCCATGTAAGGAAAACATGCGATCCAAGCCGTGTAAGGCAAATACGCGATCCAAGTTGTGTAAGGCAAATATGGGCCATAAGATGGTGAGCTCATGATAGGTTTCATTCATTACATCACTTAATCACAGATGGCAAACAGATAGTTAATTAACAATGTACGACTAAAGATGGCATGTTATCATCAATCATTTATGCTTACTATAATTAAAGTGATATGCTCCTTATCTAACACAGGAATCAAGTGCCCAACATATTATCATATTCACATATCCACATAATAAGTTATGTAACTCAATCAAGTAATTTAGGAGATATTAAATAGGAGGGATTAAGGCATTATCTTCGATTAGATTAATGAATTTAAGTGCGAAGCTCAAAGGGTGAGTCCTCACCTTGAATGAATGTTCCTCTTGATTTGAGATGTTCTTGTGAGGTGGATGTAAAGATCCTAAAATCCAAGCAAGTATATAATTAATCTCCTAATTCCAACTTACATATAGTGTACTAGTTATATACACCTTGATTTCTACTTACTTGATTGGACAGATTGAAGGAAGAAGTGTCTTCTAAGGTAAACAGTTGCTAGTTGTACCTAGTTGAAATGTCACAAGACACAAGTGAGTCACGACTGAGTCAACTCAGTCGGGGTTTTCAACTAACAACTAGTTGAGTTGGTTTTAAGAATCTACTAACTAAAGGGCTAGGTTATTGATCCCTTAGATCTGATACTTCTCAAATCATCCACAGTTGATTCCAATATTGGAGTCAGCTTGGCTCAGTTGGGAAACTAATCGAGTCAACTTGTTACCGAGTGAAATGAAGTGTTGACTTAGTTACGCATGCCTGGCCGAATCAGCCCTCAATCGGGCAAGTTCGAGTCACCCTTAAACAAGGTTTTAGGTTACCTGGAACGAGCTGTTTCCCAGGTCTAATCTGAGTCAAGGTTTTACCTGAAACATAGATGAGTCACCAACTCAGTAGTGACTCGACCCAGTCGATTCTTTCGACGAGTTGGGTGCAGTACTATAAAAACAGCTGAGATCGGTTTGAGGTCCTTGATAGTGCTTGAGGCAAACTGATCTCAACCTCTAATCTAAATCAGGGTTTTTACCCTGAAGTATGGATCTGAGTCGCGCCAACTCATGATCGAGTTGGGAGTGGCTGAGAACTTCATCGGTCGAGTTGGTGTAAAACTCCCGAAACTGAGAGAGAATAGACGTGGGTACCTGATCAGGGACGTTGTTTGGATGCTGAAAGGGGTTTGGATACGGCATGCGTTGCTCCGAGTTCATTGGAATCAGAAACTCATCTCCCTGACTCGGTTTTGGTTGTTGGTTTGGGATGATTCTAGCTTGACTGAGCTGAGGATTCGAGCTGGTCGCTGCAGTGAGTTGGGTCGGCTTCGGATGGATGGCTGGAAACTCGCACCAGCAGCTCCTCTCTCTTTCTCCCTTCTTCTTTCTCTCTCACTATCTTCTCTCTCTCTCTCTCTCTCTCTCTCTCTCTCTCTCTCGCTCTATCTTCTTCATAGCAGACGAACGACTCAACTGAGTCGAGTTGCTACATGGCATGCAACTCGCTCCAGCGGTGCCCAATCTCTTTCCTTCTCTCTCTTACTATTCCTTTCCCTTTCTTCCTTGGGTTTCACCCTAATAAAACAACTATTTATTGCCTTACCGTTTCTGGATGCTTCTACAACTAATCATGAAGATTAGCGCATTGGTTAACGTAAAACAACCGAGAATGATTATCATCAGGGTCTCCCCTTGCATCGATCTTGTGCATGGGCCCCTGATCAAAAATCTGATGGACATTATAGGGGGTGGGCCACATGATGGACATCTCGGATTTGTGAAAGGACCCGAGCTAAAGAGGATGGGTTTCACTGACAATTTAAGAAAGATGACCCATCGGTCATGGTGACTTTGTAACGTCCGGTTGATCCATTAATCTAAGTAGTTTGGGCCGTCCTAATATATCCTAAAAAGAGTGTGGGGTCCATCTCATGGTGAAAGGTGGACCGTAGGTTAAGAAAGCCATACTATAGGCGAGAACTCCTCCACCGTTTTAAGTTCTCCCCAAAAAATCGTTCGTCAGGTGTTTCTCTTTCAAAACCTAATCTCAACGTCTCACAACGCTCCAATGAGCCTTCTAGAGACCAAGGAATGGTGGAAATCAAAATATCCAAAACAGGTAATATTCCTTCTGCCTTTTGCTCCGTAGGGAACCATTTTAGGAACTCGCAGGGGTGACGGGCTTCTTCTGCGAGTGTGGCTGTCGTCCGATGATTTCTAACGGTTGGATTTGCCAGCGCAACTACTGACGTGGCCATCTTCTCCTCGTTAGTAGGCTCCCCTCCTTTGCAATGTCCGATCAGCCACTGGCCAAGCTCGTGTGGGTGACTGTCGACCGTGGATCTCACCATGGTTAGGGTCGGTGGGACCTATCTAGAAGATGGACGGTTTGAATTTCAAGGATGGGGTCTGATGGTGGGTTATCATTAGCTACGGACGGATGTGTTTATTTGAATCCGCATCGGGCGGGAGAGATGACTGATGTTTTGGAATTTTTGATTTTTATTGGGTCAACGCTCCTTTGACCCGATGCTTTGATATTGTGTGAGGCGTGTGCACACCATTTGTGCACACGAAATGATCAGACATGGGGTCCATGTGGTGATCTGTGCCAATCAGCACCGTTCATTTGATTATACTTGTCCTGTTAGGACTTCTGTCCATTTATAGGCAATTCATATGCTTAGGTGGTTCATACTTCTCCTTTTGTGAGCCTAACTACCCATTTACTAACTGTTTAATGGTCAGATCCTTTCCGATCTGGACACCAATGGTTTGAATATCCTAGACTTCATTTTGAGTGAGAAACAAGTGGTGTATTATTAGGTTGAGGGTTCTAGGTACTGTGAATGGTGGATGTAATGATTTGGTCCCAATTTGTTAAATGTTTAAAGGCCTAATGGCCCACTAAGGTGATGGTTGGGTCATTACAAGATATCTATAACTTTCTGATCTAATTCGGGTGGTTTGGATTTGTTTTGAATATGACTTCTTGACACGTTCCGATACAGATGCGAAATGCATTAGTCAAGTTTAATGGTTGGATTGTGATTTTGCTAGGTAGATGCGCACACTATGATGTAGATATTAGATTACTAGTTTGTTTTATATTTTCTTATTTTATAAATTGGTTAGTGAGTAGGATTTGTCTTGAGTTTCAATGGATCTATTGATTTGGGTCCCAAAACTAGTGATGTATGCTTCAATATATTGGTTCACATTCTTCAAGTGGTCAGACTTAAACTGGATCGTGTGGTTTAGGTGTGGTTTGATCGTAGGTTATTAAGAACATGATGAACGGTGGATCTTATGATATGTTGACAATGGATGGTTTAAATTTGTCCATCGAGGAGATTAAATCCCCAAAATTTGGTCCATCTGGTGGTGTGATGGTCCATCTTGAAAGATAACGGATGGATAGCTTGATTTATGGGTGAAAATTGCCCCCTAACTACCGATTCATGTTAGAGCGAAGGTGAGAGTTCAGACAAATTGAGTTTGTGTTTATTCTAAGCTAGGCCCTCATGGTAACACCTGAGTACCAAAAAGTACGGGGTGTTAGAGGAGAGCACCAATCAAGCAATCCAATACGGCCTGTTAATGGAACTCAATTGGACAAATTAGTGTCATTGAGTGAGTTTATGTACACTCGTGTAGGATTGAGTGTAAGAGTTTGAATTGCCAAACTCGATTATGATCTTGTGTAGGATCTAAATCAAAATCCTTATGTATGCCACCAGACACGGGTGTGCATGTGTTAGTCTCCGAGGGAGCCTCTTGATCGAACTTAAGGGTTAATAACCCCAAGTGCAGGGCGACGATGTAACAATAACTCGGTGAGACCGAGGTCGAATACTCGGGGAATGGGGAAAACAACCTATAACTAATCTAAAAGTAAATGGTTTGTCTGGATTTTAATCCGGTGAAGTATAAACAGGTTAGAATACCCCTTTAAATAGGAAAAATTCATACTGACTTTAAAAGTTCGCACTTTATTACGCTTCGGTCGCACTAATTGTAGCTTTTAGTTGCACCGATTGGGTCTCTCAGTTGCAGCCGAATTTTCTCAAAATTCATTTGAAGTCTATCTCCCTCAGCTCGCACCGAACCCTGGTTCGGTGCCACCGAGACTAACTTTGGTTGGATCGACTATTAAAGTAAATTACATATGAAAATCACAATTTATTGATGGACTATTCTATGCACTTTCGGTCGGATTGAGCCAACCTCAAATGAGACTGAATAATTTATTATTTCTGTTAAAGGGCTATGTGATTTGTAGTCTTTTCTCAATCATTTGTACTTGGTTTTCTTAGGTCTTTGGCACTTGAAATCTTCAATAATGTCCTCCAAATCTCCAATTCTTCATTAATCATTCTTTTGAGCTTTAATTCTTCGCATATATTCATCTTAAGCTTCTAAATTACCTCGCATGTACAAAACATATCTTATTAGATTAATTAAATACTTGAATAAAATCAAAACTAGTGCAAATGAGGGGATTATTTTGTAATATTTAGGCATTATTACAACCCCCACCAGTATATTTCTATTCCCAAGTAAAACATGCGAAAGATATTTTAAAACTAAATAAATAATTTACCATAAACTCAAGTAATTCTAAAAACAATCCAGATTATATAAATCCAAAATACATTAATGTAGAGCACAACTTCCACCTAAACTATAGTACTTGGTAAATATCTTAATCAGGTTTAAAGTATTAATCTTATAATTAGAAAATTTCTAAACATCGAGTTCCATGTGTGTATAGTGAAATCTAGACTTAACATAGGCAAAGGTTCAACTCTTTATTTTCATGATAACATTGATAATCAAAAGAGTATTCAGGATAACCAAAGCCTAAACCAAAACTTGCCTTGCCGTTCAACACTCTAATTTTTCAGCTTTTGATTTTTTTTTCATCGATGGCTTTAACAGTATTTTCAATCTTTTCTTCTTTTCTTGTCCATTCAAATAATCTTTTTTTTTTCTTTTTTTCATGGACTTCAATAGGTAGCCCTTTCCACTGACAACTATTTTTTAAAGCCGGATATTACCTTTTTTTTTTTTTTTTATTGAACGTGATGAACAAATTGGTTCCTATCATTCTCAATAAATATCAAGTTAAAAATTCAATATCAAACCAAAAATTTAATGTATAAGTTAGATATGACTTATGAATTCATGACTCAATCAATGTTTAAAACTTCTAATTAATAATTAATAATTTGAACTCACTTTTGAAATCTATTAAATAACTAAATTCCAGGCTTTAAAAATCCTAAACATTAAGTATCTTATCATTCTAATTTCTGGATTAATTTGAAAATCACTTAAATTCATAGAAGAATTTTTAAAAAAAAAAATTGAAAATTTTTAAACTCAAGTTAAAATATTCAGCACAAGTGAAGAAAATTTTCAAAAGAATCCTACTCCCAACGTAAATTCTACATTGTCCTCAATGTATGCACAACTATAATAAAAAGCAACATGAAAGCAATGAAAATAAAGAGGAGTAGATAAAAGTACTTGAAAGGTGATAACATATAAGTGCTACTGTGAACTTCCTATTAGTTGGTGTTTCAGCAACTAAACTAAACTAATAAATTAAACTAACCCTAAGAAGGAAAAGAGAAAAACTACTCATTCTAAATAAATATTTTCCTCATATGGCTAACATCTCTATAAATTTATCAAAAGGTTTCTCAACAAGATCATCTAAAAGCCCATTTTGCAGTAGGCTTATATGCTTTAGAGCATATATGTCTAGAGAAATTTATCAACCTTAGCAAAAAAAATCTTCTTTGGTTGGCCAAAGTGTACAAACTATGACTAAAAAAAATTCAATGTCATTACACCATGGTAAATAAGAAACTACAACTAATTGTAAATCAGAAAAAATTTCTTTAGCCAGTGTAGCCTTAGTAAAATTTGAAGTTTCAGACTCCAGTTTAAATTCTAGCTCCTCCACCCTTAATGGTAAACGTTCGAAATCGGTGAAAGGATAAACTTCTAAAAAAAATTTCCTCGGTTAGTGTCAACTACCGAGGTATTGTCTTGTAAGGCATTCACTATGTCTTTAATTATATCATCATTAGAGTCCTCAAATGTGCCAAGTAAACTTCTAGAGAGTCGAAGCATTCAAAGAAAAGGGACCCATTCTCCACAGTGGAATCAAGCATGTCATATTGGTGGATGTATTAACATCACCATGTTTGAAATTTTCCTGCATCTCTTGATCATTAATTAGAACCTTAATTGAGATCAACTTTTGGGGAAACTGGATCATAGGCTCTTGAACATACTCTAGCTCCTCATCAAGTTGAGCATTACTAGTCTCGTTATCACCCTCGAAGTCAATATGTTGAACAATGGTGTTGAAAGAATTGGGATAACTCTCCTCACATTGTATTTTGGGATTAGGCCAAGGTTGGGCTAGAAAAGTATCTTACTCATAAATGAGACGTGACCGAATTTTTTGAATGGAGGATGCAAATAGCCCTAATGATGTTATGATATCTTGGAATGTTTGCATGGCTTTTTGGTTGAATTGCTTTTGATCAATCCACCTTCAATCTCGATCCTCTTGGGTCTTCTTTAGTGGCGTTTCATAATTAGGAGGTTTAAAGGGATAGTTGTTAAAATCTATGGCTAGTTCACCTCTCCAATTTTAATTATGATGGTTCATTTAAATCAAGATCATACATATCATATGTTAGTGTTTTTTTATGGTTGTTGATAAGCATTTTCACCAATCTAATAATCATGCATTATCTTATCTTCTTAACTGGTAGAACATCATAACCTGGTCGGTTCTCAATTGTAGTTTCAGTTAATTTATGAGACATAGGGCGTTTCCTAACACAGTGATCTAACAACCCTTCAACCAATATCTCATCTCTTAGAAGTTGATTAGATTATTTTCATGTCCACTCCAACAAAAACATGATAAAAACCTAATTCTTTACTTAATCTTAAAAATGAAAAGCAAATCCTATAGAAAAATAAAATCATGTAAGAATTAAGGAAGCAAGTGAAGGAAGTGAGGATGAATGTTACCAGAAGAGAGGAACTTGAACTATAAGACACCTATAAAACATAAAAAAATAAATGAAGTTAGCGATGTTAGAAAATCTAAAATAAAACAAACCCTAAAAAATGTGAAATTAGAAAACCTAAAAATCCTAGGTTAGAAAAATTCAGAAAATAGAAAAGTCTAACCCAAAAATAAAATCAAAACTAGAAAACCTAAACCTAATTATGTTCACGACACTCCACAACAATGATGCCAAAAACCTGATTGATCCCAAGGGTTGACAACCCCAAGTGCATCGTTGTGATGCAGTAATAACTCAGTGAGACCAATGTCGAATCCTCAGGGAATGAGGAACACAACCAAAAACTAATCTAAAGGTAAACGGTTTGTTTGGGTTTTATTCCAATAAAGTAAAAAATTATTTTAATCAAAATAAATAAAAGACTAGGGATCTAGGAATCCACTTATAGAAATCACAATATCTCATTTACTAATTCAACTTATACAATTGGAATCGAAGTCATATCATATCCAACTGGAAGATAATTCTATTAAACCAATCATGAACACCAATAAGGTATGATTTCAATTGAATGATCCTCTCACTAAGCATTCAGACATTAATCATAGGGAATCAAGAGCGTCTAAAGTACACTTAGGCGATAATAGATTAATCAATTATACATATTGATTGCTTCTCTAATTAAGCATTGTAATTACACTTTCAAGCATCCAATGTGTCCGAAGTCGACAATGAATCAAAGACAAAACAACACAAAAACTTTAAAGTAAAATCCAAATGTTTTTCAATCTATTATCATCATTTAAACCAAAGTTATTGAATCAAATAAACTACATATTATAATTAATTACAAGCTTCATCCCTTAGCCTTAGCTAAGAGATTAGCTTAACATGGGTAATATATTTTAAAAAAAAACAAAAAAAAACAACAAACTAGAACCGAAGGATTAGAGAAGAAGGATAGCCCTATGGAAGCTCCGCCACTCCTTGGTCTCTCGCCCAAACCCTACTTTGTATATAGAATAGTTTAGAACACCCCTTAAAATAAGAAAAAATTTCATTAACTTTGCATTGACTTTAAAAGTTTGCACTTTGTTACACTTTGATTGCATCGACTATAACCTTTAGTCGCATCGACTGGGTCTCTCGGTTGCAGTTCCTCAAAATTCATTTGAAGTCTCTATCTCCCTCAGGTCACACCAAACACTACTTCAATGATACTAAACCTAACTTCGGTCGGACCGGCTGTTAAACCTGAAATTGCACCGGATGGGTTGCAATGTGTCTAAATGTAACACCCCAAACTTTTCAATATCCGAGTATTGAAAGTTCTTGAGTGTTACCATGAAATTTAACTTATTATGTACACGTGTACAATGCCAATCTAACTATCCTAACCTTACATCTATTTTTCAATACAAATTTGATCGTTGGGAATAATCATCATCCATAGATCAAACAATTTGACTGTTGATTTTAAGAAAGGATTATCATATACCCAAATATTCTCACTTGTCCATCATAACCAACTGCTCAGTCAAATATGCAATGCTAGATAGAGACATCTAATCATCCACCTTGATTCTGGGCCACCCGATCGTAGTAAACAAGCTACTTGATCTCTTCATCCGCTCGTACAAACATCAAGTTAAGATTATGATCCGTTTATCTTGTTCATCACCTATGCTTAAGATACCATCTGAACTACAATCTAAGAAACTTATACATATGAACAAGACACTCGAATCTAACGATACGCATGTTTTACCCCCTAATCACTCCAGAAACCTGCTTTGTGTTCTTCCGTTTTCAAAAACGATCGTACATATACTTATATACACTGTTAGAGTACGAACCATCAAGTCTTCTATTTTTAACATGTCATCTGACCATCCATTATATTGGTTGATATATGTACATTCTCTTAATTAGTTTGATGAATAATTCATTATTCATAATAATTTAGATATAATTCTTTTATAAGAATTACTTAAAAATGTGCTTACAACTATGTAGAACAATTAGAATTATCAAAACTCTCATATCAACAATAATTATGAAAATGTCATTAACCTGGACCCCTGAATTCTAGATCACATGGTTCTCACGATCCATTTTATGTAAAAATTTATACTATACCTATGTATCATAAATTAACCATACGTGTCAAATTTCGGCCCTTAGATCAATGGAAAAGTGACCCAATTGACAAATTAACCCCTTATTTGTCGATTGTGGTGTCCATCGAGTGAAGAAACCTCGTGGGTAGTCGCAGTAGGATATTTCTCTTTATATGAATAACTTGGATTGCCTATCATATGGACTAAGTGTGAAATATGAAGACCCTACTTTGGTAGGTTTTTCCTTAGGCGTGAAGTTATCTTGTCAGGGCCTACCAACTCCTTATAAATCTGGATCTTTCAATTTAACTTCTTTTCATCCATTGCAACTCAAATTTGGACCACACTCTGGTATCATATGATTACGAGGTTATACAAATTTAGGCCCCGATCTATGATCCTAGATTTTTGAAGGTTGAAGCCAGTTCCTTCCTTTTGGTATAAAAGGTAAAATTTTAGATTTAGGTTTTTTCCACCATCGATCAACCACCAAATTATTTTGCAGCCATTTTTTTAATCCTAACTACACATTTCTCCCAAAATCGAGCCCTGATCATTAAATATGGGCTGTTAATTGAGATCAAGTTCGTTTTGACACTCGTTAGGAGAATTTTCAAGATAGGTCAATCTAAATTTTGGATCACCAAGAAAATCATATATCCCGACTCTATTCAATGACCCTGACATAATGGATGAATTAAATATAAAGAAAGATCGTCAGAAAAGAAAAAATTGGAGAAACCCAATCCAAGTAGGATGGGAAACACAGCACTCTCACATGCCCACTCCTTTATAAAAGGAGTGTGCATCCCCTCTCCACTCACACACCCAAACCCCTACATCTAAGGATGAGAGAGAGAAAGAGAAAGATAAAGAGAGAGAGAGAGAGAGAGAAAATGAAAATGAAAGAAAGAGAAAGAGAAAGAGAGAAGGAGAAAGAGAAGGAGAAGCCTAGATGCTCTCTTCCTTCTCCATATGTATGGTGTCTCTCTCTTGCTCAAGTGATATCGTGATTCATGTAGAAACTTTCTTACATGAATATCTACTTAGAGTTTAGATCTAAAGCTAAGGTGAGGGATTCCTTTAAGCTTACAATAATCTAAATTGATATGCTTTATCTTCCTTTTTCATGTTATACTTTCATGTTACTATAACTTTCTTTCTGCAATTGTTTAATTTACCACCAACAATTATTTATCTTTTGAGAATTATGGTTAAGGCATTATTTTATTTATGTATAATCTTTATGAATTTATGTGGGGCGATGGATACAAGCCTTGCCCTTGCCCTTTTAACAATTTTGTTGAGTTAGCCATTGCTACTCTCCTCTTTTGTTAAGTTAACTTATTGTTACTCTTCTCCATTATTATGTTAGCCTACTGCTACTCTTCTCCTTTATTATGTTGGCCTTGCGATACCTCCCTTTATGGCTTGGGCATGTGTCTTGAAATTTCAAAACTCTCATAATTCAATTTATCTCTCTATCAGTGCAAGTGATGTGTTAAAGGTATCACAGCCAGTGAATCAAATATTTATCGTGGACGTAATGCATTTTTGGTAGCGGCCCTCTTGGTCGCCACGTAATTCCGTGGCTTGGTTGGCGTGGTGCACAATCGATGTAAGTAAATCATCATACTTGTTGCATCACTTCTCGAGATTGGATGTTACAAATAGTCGCTCCATGAACACATCGTGTAATGTAAATTTTCCAACCGTATTGTTGTGTCGCCTTGAGATGTTCGTATAAATCCAGGTTAACGTTGGACACGCTGACGAATCTCCGTAGTGTGAGAATGCGGAGCGAGTCGGATATTTTGAACTACTTTCCACATTATGATAATGATCACTACGTATGATGAGCCGCACACTCTTTGCTAGGTATACATTCATATATATTGGTTGCACGTACTGATACCCCTCGTAGTGGTGGACTACGAGGCGTATCAGAACCCTTATATTACCTTTATAAATCTCTTGAATCAATGTTAATCTTAAAGGATAACCATCATATGAGTAGGGCATTGATCCTCTCTAACTGTTCAGATGATGAAGGTGATGTACAAATTGAAGACCTAGAGGACCATCCTCATATGGAAGATTAAACTGAATAAATAAGAAGATAGTTTTATAATTTAGTTTTATATTTTCGCTACAAACTCGATAATATAATAAGCTCCCATTGAGAAGGATTTGATAACTTATTAAATTCTTTTACTCTAATCAAATAATAAGTACAGTTGATTTTGTTCTTGTGAATAACCACCTTCATGAATGTAACTAGATGTGATCTAAATGGAAAAAAAATATATGGTGCAATTTTAAAGCATCCAATTTATACATTATTAACACTCAAAATTCTCGGAATGCTACACTAAGTGCAGAATATGGTGGAGCTATAGGACTGATTAAAAATTATACCTATTAAAAATATTAATTGCCTAACTTAAACTAATTTGTAATTAAACTAAATAAGACAATATAACTCTAAGGCTTCCAAGCCATTAGAGAGTCGAATCACATAGGCTACACTAGATATTTAAGTCAAGCAACTAGCCTATATAAGATAGTGTATATGAGTGTGTGGGATGTGATTCCTATCAATCCTAAACATTCATCTAATTATGCATCATATTTAAACATTTAAGACACATAAGCATAATTAAATAAATGTACAAATAGAAATTCCAAACATGATTATATATAGTGGTTCGACTACATGCCTACTCCACTCCCGGCAGACGCACTCAACCCATGAGTGTACCAGGTTTCACTATTGGAGGTTTTAAATCAAGTTAACCTCTAACATTTATAGCCCTGCAAAAGGACTCTAAAGTTTATGCCCTACACAAGAGCAAGGGTCCTACCAAAGCACTTAACAATTTAAGCCATACACAAGAATATTGTGGTTTAGGCCCTACACAAGAGCCAAGGTCCTAATCCCGAACCTAAGGTTTATGCCTTACACAAGAGTAAGGGTCCTAATCCCAAACCCGAAACATATTCTCTCACCCGAGGCCTATACAAGAACTTGAGTAGGTTTTTCCTTCGACTAACCAACAACCTAGGTCCTACACAAGAACCACATATTTAAACCCTATGGAAGAGTTAAGGTCCTACAAAAGAACCTAGGTGAGTTTAAATACAAACTCTTGCACTCCAACCTACACAAGGAAGGAGCACAACAATGGACTCTTACATATGATACTTACTTGTCGGATTGAGTCTCTTTTGATGCTCCTCTTGGGTTGCTTGATCTCCGCTCTTTTGCACTTTAATCAACTCCCTGATACTCCCCCAATCATGTTGTCCCTACTTCACCAAGGCTTCAGCTCCACGATCAATCTTCTTGCATTTAATATGTCTTCAAGTCCAATCTCTAGGAAATACAGGAGTTTAAGCACATTTCAATGTTGAGGTTGAAATCCTCATTAGAGTTGTAATCTTATAGGAAATGGCTTAGAACTTAATGGAATAGAGGTAAGGAATGAGGGATATGCATATGAAAATACCTTACCTTCTATTGCTCCAAAAACCCATCAAAATGCCTAAGAACCAACTACCTTTTTAAAAAAGTTCGGGCTCCAACGGTCAAAAAATGAGTAGTAAACGGACAGAAAACAACTTTGTCAATGTCATCAAAGATTAAACCTTCGATGTCATAAAAAAAACCCAGACAATATGATGTTTTTCTTGCTGGACATATCTGGACCATTTTTCGATGTCATCGAACATCAAGCCTTTGATGTCATCGAGAAAATCTAGACAATATGATGTTTTCTTACTGGACATATATGAATTTGATTTTCGATGTCATCGAAGTGGTTCGATGTCATCGAAGTCTCATAAAAAAATGTTGTTTTGGGCTATCTTTTACACAACAGTTTCGCACCTCTTCTAGCCTTCTTTGTCATATTTTTCTTGTTCTCCTAAGGTTAAGGTGTCACGCCCCAAACCCAAAAATCGGATTCACAGGAATCACGATCGCCGAGTCCGGTGCCGACAGCCTCCGTAGTACCCCATTCTCGGCTCCTAACGTCCATACGCCAGATTCCGATCTTGGGATCCTACAAGGAGGTTTTTTTTATATACATTTAACTCATAATAAGCATAACCATAAGATTACCCAATTCACAAAGGCAACATCATCATCATATATCCACTAATATAATCATTTGAGTACAATGCTGAAAGGAAAATACATAAATCGAAATCAAAGCTCCAGAAGACAACTGCACGCTCCAAGATCAACGTTGCTGCAACCTAATAATACCTGCACGCATCTATCGTGTATAAGCTTATAGAAAGCTTATAGGGTGGCGAAAGTGTGTGCACAAGCTTAGTGCCAAGTATTCAATACAATGCCATCATCATACAATACCGAAAATACTGGAAATCCATAAACCGTATAATATCAGAATAAGCAGAAATACTCACAACATCATGAATTATCAAAGTAAGCAGAAATACTAACAAGAGCAGGAATTATCAGAGTAAACAGAAATACTGACAAGATCATAAGTCAATCAATATCAGAATACGCAATATAAAACAGTTATGCAAATGAGGAGTCATAAAGAGCTAAATATCAGATGTCGAGGATACAATGCAATATGTAAATCCTGCTAAATCTGTCTAGGTCATATAAGTATAGAAAACATAACCCAAAATGCCATATGCATGCGGATGCAATATGCGATGTAATGAAATGACCAAGCTGGATTGTGAGGTCGGGATGATAGTACGTAGTATCGCAGGCTACGGGGTCCATCACAAGGGACTTCTATCCAAACCAGTCCCATACCTAAATTTGGATAGTCAGACTCAATGTGGTAAACTCCTGGTCTCAGGTTGGTCGCGCGCCCAACCGAAATCCTGGCCATGCGAAGGTACACGTAACAAATAGTTACGCACTACCAGCCCGAGTGGATAGTGAATGAATAAATGAATGAATGTGCAATTTCTGCTCAATAAGTCCACATATCAGTATGGTTCCTCTCTGGAAAATCACCGGGGTCTATTACACTCCAAACCAGATTGCCGCCCCATCGCGCGCAACAAGGTGAGTGGAAGAGACCTCACTATCTGCCTGCCAATATCGGGCCCGGCTCGTCGATAGCGGACCCATTCCTCGAGCTGGTCAGACTCAGCCTAGCATTGCCCCCTCCTCTCGGGCAGGTAAGGCCGTACCCCTTTCCAACCGACCACGACACAGTGGGAGACGCGGCCTAACGGTATACGGCCCTCATGCGCTCATGCATCCACTCGGTCTAGACGTTGGAGCAACCTCTGGAACCAAGAGGGTTTAGGGACTTTCACCCAGGGATATCTATAGCACCCCATGTAGAACAGATTTCCGGTGTCCCACCTGACCATCCACGAAATACCTGTGGAGGCTACGACCCTGATGTCGCTAGGGCGTACAGTAATCACAACACACAATGCAAGATGCATGAGTCATACAATCCAGTCATGCATCAATCCTGCGCATACCGTGTACTCATGTGAGAAAATCTCCGCCTATCAGGGAGTCTCATAACAACATGTCTAATGTCATATGCAATGGTCAACCATACCTCATAACAAACATGCAGATGATGCGTATGAGCATGTATCGTGATGCTATGATGTCACATACTCATAATCAGTATCAATAACTAGCACCGACAATCGGCATCGACAATCGGCCTCGACAATGTGGACATTTAACCAACATTACCCCCAAGGAGTGGCCCACATAGAGCTTAACATATAGTGGACCCATGGCCTCACAAAGGGCCTGATATACAACACCATGGGCCTCACTCGAGAGCTTAATACGCATTACAATGGGCCTTTCACACGAGCCTAACATACATCACAATGGGCTCCATCGTTTGACCCTCAAATGCATCACAATGGGCCTTATCACATAGACCTCATATTCATCACATTAGGCTTAAAACACATGCCAATTATACATCACAATGGGCCTCAATTACAAGTTGCATATACACCATATAGGTCTCGACAATCGGCCATGACAATTGGAATCAATCGATAAGCAGAATCGGCAAATCGGTCACAGCAATCGGAGTCGGTAATCGGTCACGAAAATCGGAATCGATCGATAATCAGGATCGGCAAATCACTCACGGCAATCGGAGTCGGTAATCGGTCACAACAATCGGAATCGATCGATAATCAAAATCGACAAATCGGTCACGGTAATCGGAGTCGGTAATCGGTCACAACAATCGGAATCATCGATAATCAGAATCGGCAAATCGGTCACGGCAATCGAAGTCAGTAATCGGTCACGAAAATCAGAATCGATCGATAATTAGAATTGGCAAATCGGTCACGAAAATCGGAATCGATCGATAATCAGGATCGGCAAATCACTCACGGCAATCGGAGTCGGTAATCGGTCACAACAATTGGAATCGATCGATAATCAAAATCGACAAATCGGTCATGATAATCGGAGTCGGTAATCGGTCACAACAATCGGAATCATCGATAATCAGAATCGGCAAATCGGTCACGGCAATCGAAGTCGGTAATCGGTCACGAAAATCGGAATCGATCGATAATCAGAATTGGCAAATCGGTCACGGCAATCGGAGTTGGTAATCGGTCACGAAAATCGGAATCGATCGATAATCAAGATCGACAAATCACTCACGGCAATCGGAGTCGGTAATCGGTCACAACAATTAGAATCGATCGATAATCAAAACCGACAAATCGGTCACGGCAATCGGAGTCGGTAATCGGTCACGAAAAATCAGAATCGATCGATAATCAGGATCGGCAAATCACTCACGGCAATTGGAGTCGGTAATCGGTCACAACAATTGGAATCGATCGGTAATCAAAACCGACAAATCGGTCACGGCAATCGGAGTCGGTAATCGGTCACGAAAATCGGAATCCATCGATAATCAGAATCGGCAAATCAGTCACGTCGATCAGAATCGGCAATCGGTCAGGATAATCAGAATCACTTGATAATCAGAATCAGCAAATCAGTTACACTAATCAGATTCGGTAAGAATGGGCTTAACAAGACCTAAGGGAAGGTCATAACGAGGACATCTAACCATCATTGCCCATCAATGTGGACATCTAACCAACATTGCTCCCAAGCAGTGGCCCACATACAACCAAACATATAATGGGTCCACGGCCTCATACAAAGGCCTAATATACAACACAATGGGCCTTACTCAAGGGCCACATATACACAAAGGTGGGCCCTGCACATGGGCCTCAGATACATCATAGG
The DNA here is from genome assembly GCF_029962835.1 of Magnolia sinica. Taxonomy (NCBI): domain Eukaryota; kingdom Viridiplantae; phylum Streptophyta; class Magnoliopsida; order Magnoliales; family Magnoliaceae; genus Magnolia; species Magnolia sinica. The sequence continues at coordinate 85,797,083 of NC_080575.1, read as the reverse complement.
GGCCATAACCCATGGGCCTCAAACACAACAAGTGGGCCGCATCAATGGGCCGCACTAATGGGCCTCATATACAAAACAGGTGGGGGTACTACATACATTGCGGTGGGCCGCACAAGTGCATAGCATAGATGAAACACACACAACATGGTGGATCTGTACGGTGTAGGTGGACCCAACACATGCAACAAGTGGACCCCGTGCCATCAAAATGGGTAGACAGCGTGGATATGAAATACAAATATCATGGTGGAGTCCTCATCACCGTCCAAATACGTCCAGCACCGTCCTGATCATCTGAACGGTGTGGATGAACAAATGCATCGCTGTGGGGCGGCCCAACACCATCCAAATAGCCCAGCATAGATGGACGGAGTAAGTATAAAACATACGTCAATTCAGGGCGATGGTGGTGGATGGAGCACATACATCGTGCGTCCAGCACAGATAGGGGGTGTGAATATGGTACATGCATCAAGGTGGGGTCCTACAGTGGGACGGCTTGGATAAAACCCATTCCTCATGGTGGGGTCCATGCATGCGGACAGTGTAGGTCAACAATACATACATCATGCAAGGGACCCACAGAACTTGCTGATATCGTAGTAGTTGCCAGCTGCGTGGGTCCCATTATTCCATGGTGTGTTCAGTAAGGATTAAACTCAACCAGCAGTCCCACCTAATTGGACGGCTGGATGTAAATCAGATGGATGGCATGAGAGCAGAACAGGTGGACGATGTGGATCCATACGTCCAGGTGGTCCCTGCTGTCCGGATGATCGGACAGTGTAGATATAAGACACATACAACACGTGTGGGTCCCACATGGAATGGCAATGTGCATAGAATAGAAGCTCCACGGTCAGATCCACTTATCTTGCTGACGTTTCAGTACTGACCCACCGTCCACAACGGACAGTGTAGATTAAATGCATTCAACAAGGGGTCCCACCCCACACGTGTCACATGTGTGGGTGGGTCCCTTACCATATGCAAAAATGGATGGACGGTATGTATAATACATATATTAAGTAGGTCCCACCGTCCAGTCCACTGGACGGCTAGGATAAATTAAATTAAATTAAGGTGGTCCCTGTGAGACGTACATCATGGTGGCCTGCACATAGCACCGTCCAACGGGACGGTGCAGATGCAATTACATCAATGTGGGTCCCACATGGGTGGACCATACGTGTGATGTATGGTTGGATATAACAATACCTCGTGATCACAGGCCCTGTTACTGACGTTCCAGTAAATGAACGGTGTATATAGGTGGTTTCCACCTGAGATTTGAATCTGTTACAATGGATGACGGTGTGGGTACACACGTCCATCAAATGGGCCCACGTCCATGTACGGACGGTATGGATGCACACATGCAACATGTTGTGGCCCACCGTCTAGATGGACGGCTGGGATACAACATATACATCACGAGGGGCCCACAGGGCTAGCTGACATCGTCAGCTATATAGCTGGTGTGTAACCAGGCCACCGTCCAGATGTACGGTCTGGATGATATACCAGACGTGGTGGGGCTGTCAGAGTTGGGTGACGTCAATGCACCAACCACATTGTTGGTGTGGTAGACCAGCCAATCTGCTCCCAGCAGCAGGTGGGTTCTACGGTTTCAACAGTGGACGTTCACTCTCTACACTGTTTTCTGCAGTGTGGCCCACCGGATCATTAGATCCACTTCATTTCTCTTGGCCCAAGCCTCAAGATGAGCTTGCCAAATGGATGGACGGTTTGGATGTAACACATATAGCAAGTAGGGGTATAACATTGCCTTGGGATCAGACCCCAGAACTAGATAACGTCCCTACAGTAGCAGCTCCATGCTGCCGGCCTACTTGTCCAACGACCAGGTGGTAATCCCACCGTTCCAACAGTGGACGGTGTGGATATCTCATGCGTATGGTGGGCCACACCGTCAGATGGACAGATGGACGGAGTAGATATAACACATAGATTGGTGGGGCCCACATCATCAAAAAGGAGAGAGAGAGAGAGAGATGAAAGGGAGGGACCCCGCCACTATGGGCCTTCCCTAAATACAAAGCATACATCAAGATGGGTCCCACCACATGTGGGCCCTCAAATCACAAAATTGATGGTAAATCACCCACCTTTCCTTCTTCTTCCTCCATAGTGCTCCATGGCTCCTAAGAAGCTCCTTCAACGGTGGAGATGATGATCTAAGGGTTGGATGATGAGGATTGAGGGGGGTAGGGAGTGAGCCACACCTAGCTCTCTCTCTTGGAAGGCTTGGACGTTGGAGTTGCTTAGGGAATGAGAGAGAGAGATGAGAGAGAGAGGTGTAAGAGAGAGAGAGATGGCTGAGTGATGGGGTGTGATGGGTAGGTGTACTTAGTTGTAAGAGTGTGTTGACTTTAGGGGAGGGGTGGTTGTACTTGGGGATGGGGTGTGAGGTGATGGGAGTACTTGACATTGACATGATTGATGGGATTGATTTGAAAGGTTGTAGAGATTCTCTTAGGATTTTACAAATGCGCGGCGTTTTCTCGAACTGAACGCGGGCCCACATCTCCTGGCCTGGGTATCGCCTTGGCGCGCGACACGCGACATCAGAACCGCAGCAACGGCGCGGTCGCTAAGGTACAAGTTTCGGATCGAGCCGACTCTGGAATACGGGATATGACTCGGGGTCGCGCGCAACTGTCGATAAAAGATCGCGGGTCGCCGGAATTTTACCGGGAGGACCGCGGAAGCCTATGGGATGGTACGGGCTTGGATACGGGTCTTACATAAGGGATGATCGAATTAATATACCTAATTAAGACAAGATCATTTAGAGGCTCTAGAGTTGTTTTGGGTCAAGGGTTAGGGTCATGAAGGCCACCTGTTTACTTGTTCTTGCCGCATTGATACTTCTGCTTTGTTGTGTCTTTGGTCTTCACTTTCCAAAGGCTCAACCAACTTTACGACACAATGACTCATGTGGTTGATAAACAAGGGTGCAAAAATGAGTGCACTAATAGAACCAAATTAAATATGAAAATCACAATTCATTGTTAGACTGTTTGGTGCACTCTCGGTTAGACTGAGACAACCTCTGGTGGGACCGAACAATATGTTATTTCTATTAACGTACTGTGGATTTTTCAGTTTTTTCTCAATATTTTGTATAAGTCCTAATGTTTTAAGCACACAAGTATATTATCAAAATTCATAGACAAATTGTATAGGGTATGGAACTTCAGCACACTTCAATTCTCTTTAATATTTTAAGACTAGAAGACAATTCAACATCTCAAGATTAAAAGGCTCAGAAGGATTTCAAGAGAAGAATCATTTATATGCCAACCTACAGGTAAAGATGACCCTAGGAGAGACCTTAGGTTAAAGTACATTTTAGTGGTTTTTTAATATTTAACTTTTAACATTTTTACATGAAAATTTAAGGGTGGTCGACCAGCCTAACTTTTCATTTGGCCAGTCGAACCATCTCGAGTCAGCCCGAGATCAGCCTGATCTAAGTTTCTAACAACCAAATAACTTTAATTCTTATGGAACTTCAGCCAGCCTGACCTTGCCTTCGGCCTGCCGAACCAACTCTGGTTAGTCTGAGAGTGACCTAGTTTAAGTTTACAATAATGCATATTTTTAATTTCTTAGAATCTTAGGCTATCCGAACCCTGTCTCCGGTCAGCCGAAGTTTGGCTTAGGCCAGCCTAAGTTTAGATCAAATCAAATTTTGCAAAATCTGATAGCCGTTGGAACAATATTGAGGAAGTCCGACTAGCCGAAGGGATTCTTAGGTTGACCGAAGATTCATATCTTCATTTCTCACTGTTTCAAAGTACGAAAAAAAAAGAGAGAAAAGTCTATAAACAAAAGGGAGAAATATTATTCTTTTTCATGCTATTTATATTATCATTCTTATATTATTTTTGTAGCTTATTCAATTCTTGAGTAGTGATAAATTTAATTAAAGATTGCCCTATACTCAACTTAAGATTAGATGATGGAATTTGAAGCTTTTAGGATTTTATTATTTGAAAAATCATATATCCCCAGATCCTTCTTGGTTATGCATACATTGGTTCATTTTTGTCTAAGGAAAAGGATCGTTGCATCTACTGAAGCTTCAACTTTAAAGGCTTCATTGATATCTTCGCTTCGACTCACGTCTTCAAGAAGATAAGTTTTAAATTTTAGTAAATTACATTTAGTTTGGGTTTATTGATATTGCACGAAAATATCATCAGGTTGAGGGGTGATAAGCCTGTGAAAATCACTTTATATTTTGTTATGATAGCCTATGAAAATCACAAAAACTGTAAGAGCTTATTGAGGTTAGCCTGTGAAAACCTTGAAAATAGTAGAAAGCTAAAATTACGTGGAGTAGAAATTTTGGGAGTGGAGTAAGTGTGTATTAAACATCGAACCACTATAATTTTGTGTATTGTGGTGATTGATAATCTTATTCTTGTTTTTATCATATTGAAATATTGATATCAAGGTCGTTGTGAAATAAGGTTGTTTTACTTAAGATTTCAGGTGAAGGTTGTCCTACGACTCAATTGAAATCACGATTTCAATATTAATTGTTGTTGTAAATTTATTTTATGCAATTGATTTAAAAAAAAAGGTTATAGCTAAAAGGGTACACGTGCGAGTTTGGATATTTTATAGCTCAATTAACAATTTATACTTGGTTTTCTTATATCTTTAGCACTTGAAATATTCAATAATGTCCTTCAAATCTCTTATTCCTCATTGATCATTCATTTGAACATTAATTCCTCCATTTAGGCAAGTATTCATCTTAGGCTTCCTAATTGCCTTACATGTAGAAAACATATCTTATTAGATCAATCAAGTATTTGAATGCAACAAAAACTGGTGCAATTAAGGGAATAAGTTTCCAATATCAACACCATTCCATCCATTTTGACATATCATTTAAGGGTATAAGATTTTTAAAAAATGAGGTACTTACAAGGCTCAAGTGGAGCATAGTGTGGATTAAACAACTACCTAGGTACTTACAAGGCTCAAGTGAGGTACTTACAAGGCTTAGGCTGTGTTTGTTAATGCTAAATTTTTACACTTAACGTGGAATGGGGAAAATTTTCCGTGTTTAGTGGTGTTTGTTAATGCGTTGTTAAGGCGAAAGATGGAAAGCGCTAAGTGGTTTTTCACTAAATTCTTTCCATGATAGGAGTTTGGCTTAATGGTGAACGCGGAATGCGCTCCGTGATTTTTCATTAAACAAAATTTTTTGCTTCCAAAATTACCCCTTTTCAAGTTACTACAGAAATTTTTTCTTTTCAATTGTTTGCGCAGTACAAAATCAACCTTTAACCTGTGAAACTTCTTTATGCCCCACCATGATTTATGTGTTTGATCCACACCGTCTATCAACTTTTTCAGATAATTTAAGGTGTGATCCAATAAAAGAAGCAGGTCCAATGATTAATTGGACCATAAGGTGGGGATTGAACGTCCACCATTAAAAACTTCTTGAGAGCTGGAGAAGTTTCAAATCAAGCTGATATTTGTGTTCTCACTTCATCCACGTCTACATGACCTAATGAATAGGTTGGATGGTAAAAAAACATCACAATGGCCCATGTAACTTTGATCTCTTTGAACCGTTCGTACAACGGATGTGGATTGCGTACTACCCCCGCCTGTCCCTAGCTCCGAACGGGCAGTTCTGTGGGCGGGCCCACCGTGATGTACCTGTACATCCAAACCCTCTATCCCTTTTCTCATATTATTTTAAGACATCAAAACAAAATTGAGTCAGATCCAATGATCAAATGGACCATAAGATGGGAATTCCTACCCAATTTGGTGTGGTCCTCGTTAAACACGGCACTCATCTTAGACACAAGATGGGAATGGACTGGCTACTCCCACTGCCACCGACCAGTGGCTGATAGTCGGTGCTTTGTGGGCCCTACCATGATGTATGTGTTTCATCCATGCCATCCATCTATTTTTTTCAAATCATTTCATGGTATGAGACAAAAAATTAGGTATATCAAAATCTCAAGTGGGCCACATTATAGGAAACAATGTTGAATAACGTCGACCATTAAAAACCTTTTGGGGACCATAAAAGTTTTGGATCAAGCTGATCTTTGTTTTTTCCCTTCATCTGGGCCTGTATGACCTAATAAAAAGATTAGATGTCAAATAAACAGTACAATGGGCCTTAGGAGGATTTTAATGATGCATATCCAATCATTATTGTTTTCTTATGGTGTGGTCCACCTGAGATTTATATCCCTCTAATTTTTGGGGTGAAGCACTAAAATGATCTATAAAAATGGATGAATGGAATGGATGAAACACATAAATCATGGAGGGGCTAACAGAGCACCGACCATGGTGGCTGGTGGAGTAGCCAATCCGTTTCCGTCTTGGACTGGACGTGGATCTCCTGCGAAAGCCTTTTGCGGGAAGTTCCTGCGCTAGGAACGCAGGTGGGGCCAAAGATGAACCGTATCCAATGCTTGTGAGAAATCCTCACCGTCCATCCATTTTGTGAGTTCATTTTACGACATGAGGCCAAAGATGAACCGTATCCAATGCTCAGGTGGGCCGAAAACGTGATAACTAAACATCCATAGTTGAAATATTCGTGGGGCCACTGAAGTTTTAAATCATGCTAATATTTGTGTTTTCAGTTCATTCCAGTAGGAATGATGTTATGAACGGTATGGATGGCATGTAAACATCACTGTCGAATCAGGGAGGTTTCAATGGTAGGAATTTCTCTAAATACCTTTTCCTTTTATACAACCCACTTGAATCTAGGATCCTCTTCAATTTTGGTCCAATCTCCTAAAATTAGCTCACAAAATGGATGAACGGAGTGGATTCCTGACAAACATTTCGGTGGGTCCCACCTAAGTTCCCTGCGAAAGGCTTTAGCAGGAAATCCGCGTCTGCTCCTCTTCGCACGAAGTTCCTACATTGGAAGCCTACATGGGCTCATCGAGCTTAAGTTGTACGAACAATTTTAAGGAGATGGCGGGAAATCATCTGATGTAGTACCAATTTACGTTTATTTTTTTTATAAAATACAACAAGCTTCTCATTCACTTCTCCATTGCATTATCAATTATTTTTTCAGCATCTTTATAAAAGATTATAAATATTTCTCTTCGACAGGTATTACAGTCTCTCTATCTTTGAAGATTGACTTGATTTTCTTGAGTTTTTGTCTTTTCTATATATTTTAATCAAGTAAATTCATTAAAAGATTTTTACCCAATTGTTCTTCTTTAAACAATTCTCAGTTTATACTAGACTATTGTAGCGATGACTTTAAGGGATAGTGGCAGGGCAAGATGGAGTGATTTAGAGAAAAAAATATTTATTGATTGTTGTCTTGAAGAAGCACATAAGGTGGTAGGTAAGGGTCAAGCTTGACCAAACAAGCATGGAACAAATTAATAATTGAGTTGAAAAAGCGTACGGGAAAAGAATTTAATCAAAAGCAATTGAAGAATTTATGAGATTATCTGAAAGTATAGTATACTACGTGGATTAAATTGATAAGCATTACGGGACATGGATACACTGCATTGACCGGTCAATTCAATTGGCCTAAAGAAAGATGGGATGAGTACATAAAGGTAATTATGAATATTTGTTATATAGTTAAATAAGAATTTGCCTCTCATCAAATTAAGACATGATTTTATGATATTTTTATTGTAGGCAAATAAGAATGCAGCTCAATTCCGAAATAGACCACTAGCATTTGAGAATGAATTGAGGGCCTTATTTGAAGGTTTTGTTGCAACTGGTGCTGAAGCCTACACAACACATAGCAACAATCTTCCTGAGGAGTTTTAGGCTTTAGACTTCAGATTTAACAAACGAGGCCTTAGTGTGGATTAAACAACTACCATTGAGAACTTTTGGGGGGCTTCAAAAATTTTGTATCAAGCTGATATTTGTGTTTTTCCTCCATCCAAGTCTAGGTGACCTTATGAACAAGTTGGATGGAAAATAAACATCATAGCGGGCCCTAGGAAAGTTTTAATAGTAGGAGTCATTATCACCACTGCTTCCTATGGTGTGGTCCACTTAAGACTTGGATTTGGCTCAATTTTGGGGTTGTATACTAAATTAATATGGAAAAACGGATAGACAATGTAGATAAACCCATAAATCACGGTGGCCACTTAGAGCCCCAACCAGTTCCAAGCTTGGAACAGGCGGGGTAGTACCTAATCTGGGTCCATTTTTAGTTTCCCTCTCTCCCAGAATGTGCTAACCAAACAGTGAGTAACAGAATATCTTCATGTGTGAAATTTACATAGGCCCATAATGATTTATTTCTTAGATCCACAATGTCCATCTATTTTTTAAGATCATTTTAGGATATGATCTAAAAAAAACATGGTGGATTCAAAGCTCAAGTAAACCGTACCATTGGAAACAATAGGAATTAATACCCACGATTGGAAACTTCTTAGAGCCACATAAGGCTCCGATCAATATAATATTTATTTTTTCCCTTCATCTAGGTCTCTGTGATCTTATGAACAGATTACATGGCAAATAAACCTCACGGTTGACCCTAGGAAGATTTCAATAGTAGTTCATTCAATACCCATTATTTCTATTGTGTGGTCCACTTGAGCCTTGGATGTGCCTCATTTTTGAGCTCATGCTCTAGAATGATTTGAAAATATTGATGGACGGTGTGGATCTAACACATAATTCATTTGGGGCTAGAGAAGTTCCACATGTTAAAAGTTTTCTTATGTAGTGCGTTAAGGAGAGAAAATCAGTGTGTTTTGTGAGCTGTTTGATTGGCAATGATGTGTAGGAATTCCCTATGCCTTCAACTCAGACGATCTACACTCTTTGATCAATAGATTTTTCTTTTTTAATTAAAATTATTAGAATTTTTTGTAGATGATTTGAACTTGACAAAGTTGATGACATAAAAAGATCCTACCATGAACGTGTGAGATCCATAAAAAAAAAGGGGGGGGCTCTAAGATTGAGGCCAAGTCCATCTCTTGAGCATGTAGAGAGGTATGTAGATGTTGCAACCTTTTTAACATGTAAGATCTACCAAAAAACCATTTGGATAGCTTTTATAATATAGTTAATGTAATTTTTAAAAAATGACATCAAATCTATAATAAGTTCTTATTTGAATGTTTTACCAAACATGCTTATTTCAAATAAAAACTTTTTTCTCTTTAAAAAAAATGATCTTACCAAACGAACTGACTACAAATAGGAGCTTTTCAATAAGAGCTTATTAGAGTAGCTCTTATTGAAAAAACTCTTATTGGATTAGATAAGAGACAAGAAAAGGTAGTGTTCCATCCTAAGTGGTTGTGTGTATGTACATGGTACTCTGGCATGTTATGGTGGACATATGCTTACATGCATCCACTATGACAGTGAAAGCGATGTAAGTCAATCAAGGCCATCCAAATTAAGTGGGTCCCTACGCATGACTTAGTGGTAAACTCACAAGAGTTTCCGCACTAAGGTCATGGTTTCGAGTACCCATTATGGTGTGTGTGTGTGTGTGTGTGTAAAAAGTCTCCCTTACGATGGAGTTTTGTATTGCAATCAGACTGATTGGGTGATTGTAATTGTTCGATGGATTGCCATTAGAGTGATTGTTAGGAAAAGAGTTGTTGGCAGTGTTCGTCGTTGCTTTCTACACTAGTGTGCGGGCATGCCAGAATTGAATTTACAAAATTCGAACTGAACAATAATGACTCCGAGCACCGATGTAGGTAAACACGTATTGTATGACCGAGGTATGAGGAGATCAATCACCTATTTAGCCACTCACTCGATGTCTAAATTGGATCAGGTGATTTTTAGAGGGTGGGGTTCGTCCTCTAATGATGGGTTACTCCTTTGCCTTTTATACGAAAGGACTTTTCAATATAGATGAAATTAAAAGAGAGAGAAATCCCTACAGTCAATCGCGAGGAACAACTGAAGAACTCCTTTTCGATAGATGAATTGAATTCAGTATGCGAATGTGAACTCAAATTACAGCTAAAACTTATTAGCTATTTGATTACTACCACATATTACACTAAGGAATGAAAACTGTAGGCTAGAAAGTAAAAGGTTAAACTAAGAAATGTAATTTGCTTGGCAGAAAGTAAAGGATTACACTATGGAATCTAAATTGACTGGTAATTGAAGGATAATTGAAAGATAAATTGAGTTTGTTTGGATTGGTATGAGACAATTTTGCTTTTCGTAATTCTCTTCTATTTATAGCTTTGATCTAGGTGTTCTGGATCCGTCCCACATTCTAACAGTTGCTGTAACCGCTCTCCACTACACTACTTGGTTTCTGAATGCTTCCCACGTTCTTCTTTCTTTACTTGCCTTTTTTACGCTATCTGTTACCTGATCATTCTAACTCGACTGCCCTGTTTTCAGATGCTCTAGTGCTACACAACACCAAACGATTCGTCATGGCTCCACTTCTCAAGACACCTCCATACATATATGTACATTGATCTCTGAGTGCAACATGCATGCCCGTACAGATCAAACATAACCTACTCTGATTGGTCTCAGCAGGCTACGAGCAAAATGGGTGCGAACATTACCCCTCACATTGTTATACCTCTGGCAAAGAGGTGACAGCGACGTAAGACTCCTCATTAATGGATGAATTAATTGTGTACACGCGTCACTTGGATGATAACTGCTTTCAACCACTTCCTCGTAATATGTCAGTCTCGATTGCGTTTAATCGAACCGTTGGAGGAACCCTATGTTGACATGTGTCTTTTCTAGCTGTCTTACCAAAATCATCATGATAGCACAATAAATGCTCTCCTCCTCTTCGGCTGATGCCGTTTTGAACGAAATTGCTCCTTCTTATGCTCTCGGTTTCCTATTCTAACTCTAATTCTCCTCTTGAAAACCCTCGTCTCTTTCTGCTTGATTTGCAATGGTCGCTTCTTCTTAAGCCACCCCTTCCTTCAACCAGATAGTCGTCATGGCAATGATGGATCTCCTCGTAAGAAAATGCGTTGAAAAGATGGTATTTGAATTGTTGTTGGGCAGCGAATGCATCTGCTTAGGACTTGCATTCTCAACTGAAGTATCAGTGGAGGAAATTGGGCCGCTAGATCCATTCTTCCCCATCTTCCCTGGGGAGAATCTTTCTTCATTTTGGCTCCATTCCTGACTCAGCAAATGCCCTAAAAACTCCATGAATTTGGCTAGAACCCCTTCAAGATTGGGATGTTTGGTGCATATGGGTATTTGCACAACATGTAGAGACATGGAAAGTACTCAAGATCTATGAGTGCATCAAACTCTCTATTCGGGAGTATCCGGCGAATCCGTCTCTTTTGCTTGCACTTTTGGCATTCTGGAGTTCGTCGACCAATTCATTCTTGTTTGGTTGCGATTCGATGAGCCCAACCATTAAGGATATGTCCCACCTGACCGAATTGCCACCCTTTGGCATAACTTTCTTCCCAAGCTTAGTCTCCAAATGTCGCAAAAAATTTCCCAAGCAAAACTGCCAAGGCCTACACCCACTTCATGAAGGCTTACCAGAAACTGGAAGGTCCGGTCGATAAAGATGAGCACACAGTATTTTTGCTCCTATGGATCTGCTGTCATCTTCTGTGTGTGGACGCTCAACATGTCACCACAGAATACATTTCTTTGGTCGAGGATCTTGCCCAGGGCATCAAGATCACCCTGGTGCCCTTTGTCCTTGCCCATCTGTACAAGGGTCTTTACGAGACCATTCATAAAGGACTACATACTATCAGGGGGCCCTGTGGCTCTTGCATATGTGGTTCTATGCTTATTTCCTCACTTCTCTATTTCATCGTGACACATTTGACGAGAGGTCTTATTCATCTTTTGGTGATCAAAATTTTCACTGCCTTCAAGATAATCTTACGGTTGAGTCCTACCTCCAAGGGTTCTTTGCCCTTTAATAAAACTAAGAAAAATAGGACTTCCATGCCTCTCTAAATGAGAAGTGTATGGACCGAGCTGGTTCACTAGCCAATTTGATCCATTTAATAAGATAGTGGCTGATCAGACACATCGGGCATGGGGCAGTTACCTCCTTAGCCATGACCTTCTATATGGAAGCTCGATCGAGCAGGGGAAGAATGTCAAAGCTGGGATCGAGCAATACTATCCTTCATTGTTTGCTCGGCAGTTTAGCTTAGTCCAGTGCATCCCTTGCTCTCTCATGCACAAATCATGCAACCGACCACCCTACAGTCGACTGGTGGTGCTAGACTCGGGCGTGTATGCCACGCTTAATGCTACTTATCACCAAGAGGCGAATGTTCTCGAGCTCCCCATCTATCCTAACCTACCACAGGCCACAGATAGTTTCTCTAACTAGTGGGAGCACCATTATATTTGGTTGCTGAACAACAGGGATCCTCCCTAGCTAATCGATCACTTTGCCTCTTAATTAGGTAAGAAAAGAACAATTTCTCCCCTGATCGCCCCTCCTACCAAGAAAGTACCTAGCAAGCTGAGAACTAGATTGGCCACTCCTCCTTCAATTCCATCACTATTGTCCCAGTCAGCCAAGAGGTCACTATGGCTACTTTAAATTCTCTAGTTTCCGCTCCACAACCATCAACCACCCCAAAGAAGATTTCTGATTGGGGAGATCCACTGTCTCCACCTCTGAAAGCACCAGTCCTTAGTTTACTGCATGTTAGTCCTCTTAACACATATTCAATAATAAAGGATCGACCGCTGCCAACATTTGCAGGGTCACATCGACTGCCAGGTACTTCTTCGGCTAAGGCCATATCTGCTTTCGAAACATACGTCAAAACCAAGTACCGGCCCAGTGTCACTATCTCAGATTATTTAAAAGAGATCAATGAGGGCTTGAAACAACGTCAATAAGCCCATTTTAATAAGTGTTGGAATAAATGGTGGCAGGATAGGGAGAGATTAAATAATTCTGACCTTCCCTTTGATAAAAAGTATCTCATGCCTTATTGTCCTAATCCACCACCATTGCCTACTTCCACTGGACCATTGGCGAACTTAATAAAAAATCCCAGGCCATTAAAGATCAGCCCATCATCTATGCAATTCGATCTGACCTAGGTGGAAATCACTCATTCAGTTGTATATTTCTATTTGATTTCTTGCTTCTTGCATTGATTGACCTTTTTCCTATTCTTTAACAATTACTCGGGAGTTGACAACTGCTGAGAAATAGTTGGTCGTGGCCCAGCCACAGCAATGATAATTAGCAACAGTAGTACCATCAGCAGTCCCAGGGGTTTCCAGGCCTTGTGATCATTGAGATCCCAACTATTGGCCTGAGTCCGCCTAAAGTCAGCATTCTTCCTGATGACTCGGACTACATGATACAAGTCCCCCGCAGTCCTATGCTAGTTGCTCAGAGCATGGTCGTGGTGCCTCCCTCTCGGCCCTTAATTGTGAACTTTGCTCCTCCATTACTGGTCCTCCCAACACTTATAACGGTCAAGGAGATCCCATCCTCAATCGAGCCTAAGGTTGCAGCTATCGATGTAACGCCTCGAAAATCAACACCCAAGTACATAGACTCTGATCCTGAGTTCACAGGTGTTATCCAAATGAAAATGCATGTGTGTCCTTATTCAGATTTACATCAGTTCCGCACACGAGCAATCAGAGTAGCGCAATTTAAATTAGTGGATCTAAGGCGAGGTAGAGATAACAAAAGTAAATAAATATAGGGCCGACAGTAAAGATACAATTAAACTATAGTGTTCGTCCAAATGAGAATTGTTCAAATCACAATAATTGTAATAGGAATAGAAGAACAGTTACCAAGCAGGAAGAAGCTAGAGATCTACTGGGTGCCCTGAGCACACCACCGAATGGTCCTATTGTTGAGTTATCTGCATATGTCGAATAGAAGGCGTCAAATGCCAACATAGTGAAAAATATCCCCTAGATTGTTACTTGGGACATTTTAGAGATTAATAGGTTCACAACAAATACATATTCATACATGTAATATACATAAACATGTTATATTTAATGCACAGATACTACGTAGTTACACGTGTTATCAACCCAGTCAACACAGGTAATGATAAAACAAGGAATCAAACATTTTCTAAATACTCTTGTTAAATATGCATATGAAGCTATGACATTATGCATGCTCTCACCATTCGACACTCCCTCAACACGCGACTCCAACCACCTAGTTTGTAAATGACAACACTTCCTCAACACGTGACTTCAACGCTTGTTTCGCCACATTCTAAATTAATGTGATGCGGTGAATAATCATGTTAGCCGAGTAATTATTAAGTTCAATTCATCCAGTATATTAGCAAAACTAGGATACCGACGTTATATCACGAGTCCTTATCTGGATCACGTGGCTCGTTGCCACACGTAGTGGCTCCTTACCAGTGTCCCTTGATCCAAATATAGGTACCACTCGTTTATATCATAAATCAATAATTTCAAAGATACGATATGGTACTTAAACTTATGAGGATAAACTCGGTATGGGTTGTCACCCAAACCGAGTATGATCACTCCGTTCCGAGGTTGTAATAGCCCACAGTACGCTGTCTAGATCGACAGGAGCGTTATTTTCGAAGCCCGACTAATCCCACACATGGATTAGGATGACAACCCATGCTCGGACCACAACTCGGATGAACAATGGCCGGGGTGTTACAGAGATGTGAGTTTATCATATTAAAACAAATCAATACAAAGGAAAGGGCTCATCACCCAATTCTATTCATGCCTGGTCGTTCAAACGATATTCTGGCACGGAACCATCGGCCGAGTAATTTGACGGAGGCCATTCGAACAATGGTCTATCACCTCCATCAGTGTTCATTAGTCACTATGGGGAGGCTCGTCACCCCAGCTTAAGCCGACTGCTCGGACGTGGTGTCCCATACCACCATACCTGGCTCATGAGTCTTAGTTGCCTACTGGTCACTACGGGGAGGCTCGTCACCCCAGCGTAGGCTGACAGCTCTCGGCTTATGAGTCTTAGGATCATATCAATAATGGTTATGAGTAGACTAAATCAATGGTAACAGTGGTATCCCAGTTTCTATTGAATGTTATATTGTCACCAAGCACAAGAATTATCGAGCTTACATTAGACTGATACGATCGACTACGGAGGACCCCGGGCAAATCGACATTGGGTGCAAAACATCCTGTGTAGCTCCAACTACTGTCGATCGTCCGTGTTCAACTCCAGTCGGCCGTATAAGCCTGGGATAGCCTCCCTAAAGCGGGCTACCTGTATATTTACATAAATGGTAAAGCTCAATCCACCGCAACAACACAATTTAATCATCCTAGTATTTCTAAGCATTCAACATGCAAGAATTTTTTAATAATATGAAGAGTTTCATGTCATCCAAGCATTTCATCGAGCATGTTATCAATCAAAAAGTAAATAAATACAATTAATAATTCTAAAATGCCGAGTAGAAGCTTGGGAGTATATCTTCACCTTTGAGTCAAAATCCTGGACTTGAATGCGGCCATGGTGTTGGGAATATTTGGAAAAATGCTCCAAACCTAAATTAAAGTATAAGAATATCATTAATGACATAGATTTAATCATAATTAAATATTAAACAATGAATTATGACTTAAGTAAATCAATTTGGTTGATCTATCAACTCGGTTCAACAACTCGGGACTCGTAATCGGCGTACAATCGAAACCGTAATGGAATAGAGCCCGATTACGGCACCCTTAAGAGTATGGGCTGCTTTAATTGGTAATTATGACTTAAAGCCCTAACATACTCAATCCTAATATTAGGGTTTGCGAGAATCGATGAAAATAAAATAGGGTTTCTAATCCTAATGGCTCAAAATGAAAGAAATGAAAGAAAGAGATGGAAAGACATGTAGGAAAATCTCTTAACTAGCAAGTGAGTGGAGAATCCAACCTAAAATCTTCAGATTTCATTCGTGGAAGACATGAGATTGAGAATAGAGATGAGGTCTTACACGAATCCGGTGAGCACGGAGATTGGATGGTGTGATCCAGCCGCTGGGGGTGCATGCAAGGTGTGGCTCCCACTTTCTCTCTCCTCTCTCTCTCACTCTCTCTCTTAGCTACTGGAAATGGCTAAGAGAGAGAAAGTTTGGAGCTTTTATATGGGTGAAATTATTTCAGTTGGCCCCAAGGTTTGAAAAATCCTAAAAATGGCCAAATGGGGTTTGATTTGGATTATAGGGGTTTCTCTGATAGACCCCTGGCCCATCTAAGCCATTGGATAGATGCCTCAAGGCCTGATGAAGGGTTGGGTGAAGTTTGATCGAAAATGGACATGGGATTTTATTGTAATGGCCCGATTTGCTATCCAATGGCCTTGTGGGACTCCCCTTTTTGGTTGCTAAGGCTGCCTTGATGCCCCCCTGGCCATGAAATTTATACGATAGGTGGTCCATGGCCCGATGAAGGGCTGTACAAAGTTTGACGGTAAACGGATGCGGGGTTTTGCCGGAATGGCCCGGTTTGCGATCAATGGTCACCATTACTCGATTCGGGATCAAATTTGGCGGATGAGTGTAAAGAATTATTTTGATCCTTCGGTGTAAATTTGGAAGAGATTCAACGATTGAAATGCTCTTATTCCCTATTCTAAGCAAGGGCCATTGATTTAAAATTTCAAGCCTTAGGCCAAGGCCAGGGCGAGTCGCACTTTACAAGTGCTGACTTGACAGTATGAATCGTCTATTTGAGGACATCTTCTGACTCTGTCGTCCGCGATGGACCACAAGTCTAGTGGGATGGACATTAGTCTACAATTTTGGAACTAGTGGCGCACTAACGAGCGATATAGAGCTTGTTCAGGTATTCAGGGCATTTCTGGAATAACTTGATAGGGGATTTCTTGGGCGCAGTTGTTAAGGTATGGATTAACTAAGTTCATAGTATAACCTATTCAAAATTAGTGAAAGTATACATTGGTCATGTTTACTCTAAACCGTTGGTTTTAGGCTAAAAGTATAATGGGGTTGATTTGGTCCATTAGTCAAGATTCGGACCTTATCTGATTCAGCTTCGGGTAGATCTTTTAATTTAGTTATGATTGTCTTGATTAATCAGTGGTAGGTCGGTTAGATTTGGTCCCTATGTGAACATATTATGGGGATAAACTCGATACTTAAGTGACTGGGTGGGTTCATCAGCTTTCTACTGTTGATTTATTGAATTTGTGTAGTTCTTTAATGGTACCACCCGTGTATAAACTAACATTGAGTATTAATGGTCAGTAAATGATAATATAAGTTAATTATATATATATATAAACTTAAGAATTTTTGGAAATCCAAAATAGCGAAAATCCAGGACGTTACAATCTACCCCCCTTAAAAACAATTTCATCCCTAAAATTGCCTAAGGGTAATAAGTAAAGATATTATCATTTCATTTGCTTAAGTTTTATTGGTTTTGGGTTTATATACGTTTTAGGGTATATAATAACTACACTAGCCTAGCTCATTGTGGTCTACTCCCCTTAAAAATTTTCACCTTTGAGGTTTGAAAACAAATGTCAAAATCATCATTATCGTGCTAATTTTTTGATGATAAAGTTTACCTAAGGGTGGTATATTCTACTCTTTATGATTGAGCTAATACAAAAAGACAGTTGTGGTAGGCTTTGATCCTATACGTCGATCCTCTGCCTGACCAGGGCAGAAAGATCGTTGTATCCCTTCCTAGTCTTGGTGGATCCTGGTCTTCTACTTAATCAAAGCAGTGAGTTCGTTAGTAGTCACCCATGATCGAGAATTGGGTTAAGCCATGAATACTTTGCAAATGTATGGTTCTGTAATTCCGTAGTCTGATTATTCTTAACATTTAGAAGAATTAAAATTTATTAAAAAGTTCAAGTTTCACATTTATAATATTTTAGTGGGTGGTGAGTCTCCCACGGTGCCTATGATCAAACGACTATCCTAGAAAGGTTTTCAGGAACTTAAGGTTCCTCTTGACATTACCATTTTGATCCTATGGTTAGTGAGTTATGGGAAAATCATGCTTTGGTTTCATAAATTTTAACAGGGAAGGAAGAATCGAAAGTTTTAAGGTATTCTGGAGGTTTGGAGTGATGGTGACGCAAGGAATGCCGCAGAAAAGGAAAAAGGAAGAACATTATCTCCTCAAAGTGGTATGAACTTTGAATCCATAAGAGAATAAGAACCCAAAATATTTTAGTAAAGTCCACTTCGAATACGAACTCACAAAGTCTTAAGCAATGAACCGAAACCCTACTTAAGAAGTCTAATTCGTCTAAGTTATAAATTATTTGAAATAGTAAAATATACTAAATATAAGAATTTAATTTAATCACCCAGGATGATTCCTAAGTTTTTTTTAAAGTAATTCCTAATAAGACTCTAAATCCTAAAACTCTATGATGAAAAAGATACATCTGGTCCATCGGCAACTTCTAATTGTAGAAACTTTCGGTGTCAATACATCTTTTGTTTATAATGTATTTATCACTTTTAATTACTAGATAATTTTTTATAATTTTTATGGTAATTCATCATTAATTTGACCCCTTTCATTCACAATTTTAATCTATTTCAAGTTCTATAAAAATTATAAAATTTTATAAGCATAAGTTATTCGAATCTAACGATTTTCTGTAAGATCCTAAAACTTCTTTAATTCTTGTAACATTTCTTATACTTATAGTAACTAAATTATTTTTAAATTTTTTATTATGATTTATCATTAATTTTAAAGCCATCTTACAAAATTTCATCTTATTTGGAGTTGTAGATAAATTATTAAAATTCTAGAAGTAACCACTGCATGATGATTTTTGGACAGTTGTCAAATCACCCTAAATTTAACTATATTAATATTTTTATTTTATCTTTTATTTATTTTTATATGAAATTAGACTTATTAAGGTTCAATTTTAATTTTGAATCACCCCAATCGGAGTTATATTGAGGTAGATATGACTTTTTGAAGTTAGTCTAAAAAGGCAAAAAAATCGCAGAAAATCCAGCGAGCTGGGGTAGCCAGCGGCGCACCGCTGACTGGGTAGTAACGCCACCCCCTTCTGGTGCCAGCGGTAGTAAGCCACCAATCTGGTTGTACCACCGCGATCCACTAGAGGTTCTCACTGCGGCAGCGGCGGTGCGCCACTGGTCTGGCGGTGGCTCTGTCACTTGATATTTGAAACAAGTGTATCTCCAAATCTAGAATGAGTTACTTGATGTGCCATATATGAATTTGGGGTAGGAGAAGCTGATATATCCAAATAACCTAGTTATTTTATGAAATTACATAATTTTAATGGTTAAAAGTTTATTTTATTTATATTTTTACTATTTATAGTAAATTTTAGTTTAATTATAGCTCTTTATCCTTTGAGCTTTAGTATTTGTGTCTAATATGAAAGTACTTAAAAATATTTGAAGAATTCTAGGGAGTTTGAGTTGGAGTTTGATTTTAAATCTTCTTACAAGGTTTGGTATGACTATTTAAAAGGTTGTAAATTCATTTTTATTATCTACCAATGGGATTTCAAATTTTCAAGAATTTATTTCTATTTTCTTATTTTTCCTTGTGGATTCGAGGTATCTCCGTGAGGAGTCCAGAGAAGCTCCGTGGATTCAGAGTAGTTGTCTTCTTGAGGAAGATGGTGATCGACTTCATTACCCCATTCCTTTTCTTTATTTCTTAGGCCTTCCATTTTCTTAAGGGCTCGTTTAGGAGCGTGGATTTGGAACCCTCTGGACTTGGAACCTCATGGATTTGAAATCCTCTTATTATGTATGAAACCATTGATTTGGAATCAACTTTAATCCAAAAGCAATTATACATGGTATATTTAAAAGGGTGTGAATTTAATTACTAAATCAACTTTAATATCTCTAATTAGTGAACGTATGTAATGTTTGACGTAATAGTTGTAATAAGCCCATTGAAATATATATTTTGCTCGAAATGATGAAATTCCAAGTATTGGAGGGGCCATAGGCACAAGATCATGTCCGGGTGACCAACGAACAACTTTTAACTGTTGATTTACATGAACAATGTTTGGATGACACTGATCATTATATTAAAGTTATTATAGTGATGCAATTGATAATCCAGTTGTTTTAGGATATCATTAGTGGGTCATGTGCCCAATGGTTTAATAGTCTTGTGACACATGTATTACACCCGCAACTCTTGGAAACGTTTTAGATGTAATCTAAGCTCTCACCAAGGATTTCGAATCCTTTCTTTGAAGAGATTTGAAACTCTCAATTACCTTATGGTGCTAGACAACCAGGGCAGTCCTAAGTTTCTGATTTCTAAGTTAAAGTTCAAAAACATCAAAAAATCTGGGATTTGATCCTATTATTCATCATTTCTAAGTTTATATTCAAAATCATCCACACAATATAATCCTAAAGTCTAGTTTCTGAGTTTTGAATTTCAAAGCATAACAAACGCAAGAGTTTGGTCCTAAGGTTTATTATTCCTAATTTAATGGATTTCTTACACTATCGGATATTCTTAAAATTTAGGAAAATCCCCCACTGGACCAACCTCTAATCCTAAGTGGCTCAACCTTAATTATTGTGGTTTGTACAATCCGCATTCCCAAGGTCCTGGTTATCTCAATACTCCTCTCTGATACCAACTTCTAACGCCCCGAAAATCGACACCCGAGTACATAGACTCCGATCCTGAGTTCCCAGGTGTTATCCAAATGAAAATGCACGTGTGTCCTTATTTATATTTACATCAGTTCCACACACGAGCAATCAAAGTAGCGCAATTTAAATTAGCGGATCTAGGGCGAGGTAGAGATAACAAAAGTAAATAAATATGGGGCTGACAGTAAAGATACAATTAAAATATGGTGTTCGCCCAAATGAGAATTGTACAAATCACAATAATTGCAAAAGGAATAGAAGAATAGTTACCAAGCGGGAAGAAGCTAGAGATTTACTGGGCGCCCCGACCGCACCAACGAATGGTCCTATTGTTGAGTTATCTGCATATGTTGAATAGAATGCGTCAAACGCCAACATAGTGAAGAAATATCCCCAAGATTGTTACTTGGGACATTTTAGGGATTAATAGGTTCACAACAAATACATATTCATACATGTAATATACATAAGCATGTTATATTTAACGCACAGATACTAGGCAGTTACACGTGTTATCAACCTAATCAATGCAAGTAATGATAAAATAAGGAATCAAACATTTTCTAAATACTCTTGTTAAATATGCATATGAAGATATGACATGATGCATGCTCTCACCATTCGACACTCCCTCAACATGCGACTCCGATCACCTGGTTCGTAAATAACAATACTTCCTCAACATGCGACTTCAACGCCTATTTCGTCACATTTTAAACTAATGCGATGCGGTGAATGATCATGTTAGCCAAGTAATTATGAGTTCAATTCATCTAGCATATTGGTAAAACTAGGATACCGACGTTATATCACGAGTCCTTATCTGGATCACATGGTTCGTTGCCGCACTTAGTGGCTCCTTACCAGTGTCCCTTGATCCAAATTAGGTATCACTCGTTTATATCAAAAATCAATAATTTCAAAGATACGATATGGTACCTAAATATATGAGGATAAACCCGATATGGGTTGTCACCCAAACCAAGTATGATCACTCCGTTCCAGAGTTGTAATAGCCCACAGCACGTTACCCCGATCGATTGGAGTGCTATTTTCAAAGCCTCACCGATCCCACACATGAACCCGGATGACAACCCACGCTCGAACCATAGCCCGGATGAACAGTGGATGGGGTGTTATAGAGGTGTGGGCTTAGTACATTAAACCAAATCAATACAAAGGAAAGGGCTCGTCACCCAATTCCATTCACGCTCAGTCGTTCGAACGGTATTCTGGCACGGAACCATCGGCCAGGTAATTTGACGGGGGTTATTCAAACAATGGTCTATCACCTCCATCAGTGTTCATTGGTAACTATGGGGAGGTTCGTCACCCCAGCATAGGCCGACAGCTTGGACATGGTGTCCTATACCACCATACCCGGCTCATGAGTCTTACTTGCTCACTGGTCACTACGGGAAGGCTCGTCACCCCAGCGTAGGCCGACAGCTAGTACACAGTGTCCCATACCACCATGCCTAGCTCATGAGTCTTAGGATCGTATTAATAATGGTTATAAGTAGACTAAATCAATGGTAACGGTGGTATCCCAGTTTCTATTGAATGTTATACAGTCACTAAGCACAAGAATTATCAAGCTTGCATTAGACTGATACGATTGATTATGGAGGACCCCATGTAAACTGACATTGGGTGCAAAGCATCCCACGTAGCTCCAATTACTATCGATCGTATGTGTTCAACTCCAGTCAGCCGTATAAGCCTGGGATAGCCTCCCTAAAGCGGGCTACCCGTATATTTACATAAATTGCGAAGCTCGATCCACCGCAACAACAAGATTCAATCATCCTAGTATTTCTAAGCATTCAACATTCAAGAATTTTTTTAAAATATTAAGAGTTTCATGTCATCCAAGCATTTCATTGAGCATGTGATCAATCAAAAAGTAAATAAATGTAATTAATAATTCTAAAATGCCGAGTAGAAGCTTGGGGGTATATCTTCACCTTTGAGTCAAAATCCTGGACTCGGATGCGGCCCTAGCGTCGGGAATATTGGGAAAAATGCTCCAAACCTAAATTAAAGTATAAGACTATCATTAATGACACAAATTTAGTCCTAATTAAATATTAAACAATGAATTATGGCTTAACTAAATCAATTTAGTTGATCCATCCACTTGGTTCGACAAATTGGGACTTGTAATCGGCGTACAATCGAAACCGTAATAGAATAGGGCCCGATTACGGCTCCCTCAAGAGTATGGACCACTTTAATTGATAATTATGACTTAAAGCCCTAACATACTCAATCCTAATATTAGGGTTTGTGAGAATCGACGGAAATAAAATGGGGTTTCTAACCCTAATGGCTCAAAATGAAAGAAATGAAAGAAAGTGATGGAAACACATATAGGGAAATCTCTTACCAAGAAAGTGAGTGGAGAATCCAACCTAAAATCTTCAAATTTCATCCATGGAAAACATGAGATCGGGAATAGAGATGAGGTCTTACACGAATCCGGCGAGCAAGGGGATTGGATGGCGTGATCTAGCCGCCGGGGGTGCATGCAAGGTGGTGGCTCCCACTTTCTCTCTCCTCTCTCTCTCACTCTCTCTCTCTCTCAATTGCTAGAAATGGTTGAGAGAGAGAAGGGTTGGAGCTTTTATATGGGTGGAATTATTTCAGTTGGCCCCAAGGTTTGAAAATTCCCAAAAATGGGCAAATGGGGCCTGATTTGGATTATAGGGGTTGCTCTAATGGACCCCTAGCCCATTAAAGTGATTGCATAGATCCCTCAAGGCTTGATGAAGGGTTGGGTGAAGTTTGATCGAAAACGGACGTGGGATTTTATCGTAATGGCCCGATTTGCGATCCAATAGCAGTGTGGGACTCCCCTTTTTGGCTGCTAAGGCTTCCTTAATGCCCCCTCTTGCCATGAAATTTATAAGATAGGTGGTCCATGGCCTGATGAAGGGCTGTACAAAGTTTAACGGCAAACGGATGCAGGGTTTTGCCAGAATGGCCCGATTTGCGATCAATAGTCACCGTTACTCGATCAGGGACCAGATTTGGTGGATGAGTGTAAAGAATTATTTTGAGCCCTCGGTGTAAATTTGGAAGAGATCCGATGGCTGAAATGCTCTGATTCCCTGTTCTAAGCAGGGCCATTGATTTAAAATTTCAAGCCTTAGGCCAAGGCCAGGGCGAGTCGCACTTTACAAGTGCTGACTTGATAGCGTGAATCGTCTATTTCCGGGCATCGTCTAAGTTTTTCATCCATGATGGACCACAAGCCCAGTGGGATGAGCATTACTCTACAATTTTGGAACTAGTGGCCCACTAACGAGTGGTCTAGAGCTTGTTCGGGTAATCAGGGCATTTGTGGAATAAATTGGGTAGGGAGATTTCTTGGGCGTAGTTGTTGAGGTATAGTTTAACTAAGTTCATAGTATGACCTATTCAAAATTAGTGGAAGTAGAGATTTGGTCATGTTTACTCTAAACCGTCGGTTTTAGGCTAAAAGTGTAATGGGGTTGATTTAGTCCATTAGTCAAGATCTGAACCTTATCTGATTGGCTTCAGGTAGATCTTTTAATTTAGTTACGATTGTCTTGATTAATCAGCGGTAGGTTGGACAGATTTGGGCCCTATGTGAACATATCATGGGGATAAACTCGATACTTAAGTGATTGGGCAAGTTCATCAGCTTTCTAAGGTTGATTTATTGAATTTGCGCAGTTCTTTAATGGTATCACCCGTGTATAAACTAACATTGAGTATTAATGGTCAGTAAATAATAATATAAGTTAATTATAAAAAAATTCAAAGATTTTTGGAAATCCAAAACAACAAAAATTCAGGACGTTACAGTCGACGTAGCTGAGACGATAGTCAAGGCCGAAGAGACCATGACTAAAGCTGAGGAAATGACTGCTATCATGGTCAAAGTTATTGAGACTACTTTGGTCGAAACTACAAAGCCCTTCGCGATCGAGATCATTGAGACCGCTTCGATCAAGATCGCTGAGTTTACCGCCGATCGAGGTTATTGGGACGAATCCGGCCGAAGTAATTATGACCGAGAGTGTTCTTACCCTCCTAGCGAAGACTTCTCTCCTGTGGATGATATCATTTCTTTTTTTTTTAGCAAGCATTAGCTGGGGAGGCAACCGTGGCCGAATCTCCCTCTCCCACCATCAATCTGCAAGACGTAAGGGGCAAGCTTTAATCAATAAACTCAACCAATTGGTCAAATTATACGGCATTTTCTCCTAAACAGACTCCACTCTAGTTAGTAAGTTACCCATTCTCTAGTAATTCCAAGGGCCGCTCAAGACGTGTTATCGCATTGGCATTGTCATTGACCATCTTGAAGCTGAACGAGATATGACCGAGTCTAAGAAGGTCTTTGCACATACTATAGCCCAAGAGGTTGAGGCCAAGAACATAGCAATTAAGACTTCCCAGATCGAGCTAGAAAATCTAGAAGTTAGGATTATGACTTTAGAGGCATAGCTGATTGCACTGAAGCAAGAATATGCGGGGAAGCATGCACAACATCTCCAGTGCAAAGGAGAAGTTCAGCAATTGGCAACTGCTATGTGATCCCAAAAGGCAAACATCCATCGACTTCTTCATTCTGTGGTAAAGAAAAAGGCTTCACTGCAAGCAGCAAGGGGACAACTAGGGATAACGAGGGATTCATTAAAACGATTTTCATATGTAGAATTTTAATTGTAATCCTTCTCATGTTAAATGAACAGCCGCTAAGCCACTTTTGCAATTCGTCACCTCTCTATTTTTATTGTTGTATTGCTTGTAACTACCTATTAAATCATCTATAAAATCTGGTAAACATGGGTAACTCTCGAATAACGTGTCCTGGAATGTGCAACGGTTTCATTACCACATCCTGCCTAGATCGTGGGTGCCGAGAACCTCTATTTAAACATCACCTGATTCTCATTCTATTCCCACATCATCATTTTCTTACAGCCTTAATCTGTTTTGATGACTTCACGCTCTTCTTCTCTTGTTGTAGGTACCGAATCTTACTTAAAGGAAATTTTCGAATGGGGCTTGAAGGAATATTCACATTCTAATATATTGTTTGATGCCAATGACTTCGCAATAAATACTTTATCCATGGCCGAATAAAATGTTGCTCTTAGGAAGCTTGTTCAAAAGCTTAAACGTTTGTATGCCATGGGGGATCAATATTGCGAACTAGCTTTTACTATGTCAGACCCATGTCCTAGTGACCATTCCGTTCCATAGGATCCTGCGATCCACCCCGTCAAATTCCAGCAACCCATGACCCGTAAATGGCATTTGTGTGCGACCCTAAGTCACATCCTTTAAAGCTAAGTCGACTCAACCCAAGACTTATGCCATTGCGACTGTGCCATCACCACGGTTCCAACGCCGCATCTCGCTCGTCAATGCGATGCTTAAATCATAAGATGTGGCCCACGCATTATAATGGCCGTTGATCGCTTGATTGCGGGACCCACCTATCCCATATGGCATTATTTCGTAGGCCATCATGGGATGATGTCATCACCCCATGCTAGGTAATGATTACCTACAAGTAATTATAGGTTTTTCTCTTCCCCATGAGTCAAAGCTAATTATGGCCTTACAATCATCATTTCAAAGCAATCATTTCTTTCTCTCTCCCTCTTATCTCTCTCTCCCTCCCTCTTTCTTTCATTTTCTCCATTGCTAGAAAGCTTGGGATGTCCAAGCAACCCCAAAAATTCAGCCATCTCTCACCCATTCTCCCCATTAATCTAACCATCAAGAGTCAATCTCCACCATTAAAAGATCATCTTAAGAGCATTGGAGCATAGTGTGGAAGTAGGAGATTAAGATCCAAAGTGGTGCTCTCTAGAGCTAGATTTCATCCTCTCCCTTAGATTTCTTTCTTTCATTTGCATGGGGACTTGAAGGACCCACCAATCTATGGTGGAGATCCTCCATGATCACCTTGATGTGGCCTTTGGCCCATTTTCTTGCATGTATGAGCAATGGTGAGTCCATTCTCCATGGACCCCACCATGATGATTTCTACTCTAATCCATGCCTTCTAAGGGTCTTCTAGACCTCTCATTTGCATGGTGGGGATGACACCCCCACCTCAGATTTTTTATTTTGTTATGATGGGCCCATACATGCATGGGACCCATCTTGATGTATGTATTGATGCATGTATTAGAGGGGCCCATAGTGGCGGGGCCCCTCCATCACACGTCTTCTCTTCTCTCTCTCTCTCTCTCTCTCTCTCTCTCTCTCGATCCTTGCATGATGGCCCACTTGATGATGTATGTTACTGTCCAAACATGGGACATCCACACATCTAGATTTTGGGACACCTTGTTGCCCATTTTTGGGCCAATCTGTATGGAAGAAAACTCATGGATCTACCTAATTTCCTGGATGTATGGCCCACCCGCATGGACCCCTTGCATTGTCTATATGTTTCATCCATGCTGATCGCCCATGGGGCCCACCTTGTTGACATCCAGCAGGTGGTTGGACGGTCAAGCGCTGTTGGCACCATCCAGCAGACTTGGACGAAGAGAAAACACATATATCAACTTAATCCAAAGCTGGTGGGTCCCACACGTGTGGACCCACCTTAATGTATGTATTTTATATTTGGGCCATCCACTGTCCAGCAGACTTGGACGAAGAGAAAACACAGATATCAGCTTAATCTGAAGCTGGTGGGTCCCACACATGTGGACCCACCTTAATGTATGTATTTTATATTTGGGTCATCCATCTACTGGGCGGCTAGCAGCTATAGCTACTGAATTGACGTCAACAAGTTATGTGGTCTGATCATGAGGTATGTGTTATACCATACTGTCCATCCATTTAGCAACTGTGGGGCCCACCTTGTATATATGTATTATATATCCAGGTCGTCCGTCTAGGGGACTGGATGGTGGGTCCCACCACATGATGTATGTGTTTTTAGCCACACCGTCCCTCCATGGGACCCCTCGATGTATGTGTTTTATCCATCCCGTCCGTCCAGATGGATTGGACGTGGGCCTATCATGATGTATGTGTTTTATTAGTGTTGTCTAGCCCGTGGACCCCACAATGATGTGTGCATTATATATGTGGTTGGTGCGGCCCACTTCGTGATGCAATAGGCCCACCATGATGTATTGTATGTTCACACCGTCCATCAGGCTGGACGTGTAGCCCACCTTGATGTATTGTATATTCACACCATCCATCAGGTTGGACATGGGACCCACCTTGATGCATGTTTTGCCCTCAACCATCCGGCCCCTTGGACCTCCAGATTAACTGGACTCCTATTGGCCCAAAGGTCCAGCAACTGGCCCACTTCCTTGTATGATGTATACCTCCATGTTGAGCGGAATTTAGGCCCTTTGATGCCTTGTTAGGCCCACCTTTTATATAATGTTATAAGGGCCAGATTACCCAAAAAATTTTGGATGTTTTAGGGGCCAGATGGGCTGAATATCCAGCCTTAAATTCCCATTTGGTGAGGTGTTATCCATTCATTATGGTGGACTTCATGGGCTGAATTGTAAACCACTATATCGGGTACATTGTACACTTCGCCCAACTATATTTTTGGAGCCTATAGGCTACCCAAAGAGGCCTACCTTGTTGGATATGTTAGGCATAACATACCTTAGCATTTTTCTAGGCTTTGGGCTACTCCATGTGGCTCACTTTGATGCATGTGGGCTATGGGCTGGCCCAAGAGGCCTAATATTGATGCATGAGATAGCATGTGTGAAGTCCATTTTATTTCCAGCCATTTTGAGGGCTATGGGCTATTTCATTAGGCCCTTGTGTGAGGCCCATTATGTTGTGTATGAGGCCCTTGTGTGAGGCCATGGGCCCCACTATATGTTTAGTTATATGTGGTCACTCCTTAGGAGTAATGTTGGTTGAATGTCCACATTGTATGGGCAGTGGTGGTTAAATGTCCACATTGTGACCTTCCCTTAGGCCCATTGTTAGGCCCATTCTCATTCTTCTCTAAGTGGGTTGACCCAAATCTTTGGGCCCCATTGATATTTGCATAATCCATCTATTCATATATTGGGCTAATCGAAAATGTTGGGCCCCCATTGGTTGCTAGTAGGATTATTTTAATCTTGGAGCCCATCTAGGACTCAATTAGGCTTCCTGGGGAATCTAGCGGGCTATATAATAGTATGGAGAAGGAAGCTCGTTCAAGATCCTTAGGATTATAGATAGGCCACCTAGGCCCAACCTTGATATGATGAGAGTTCATCCTCACCATAGACGGAAGGATCCGTGCTATCAGATTTGGTATATCCACAGTTGAGAATTGACCTTCATGTTTTGGATCTACTCTCCATCTATAGACCCCGCCTTGTGTATAGGCCGATTATCGATACCGACCATGAGTACATGCTAGTATAACATCATAATACAAGCCATTGAGATAGTATGAGGCCCATTGTGATTGTATTAGGCTCATTCTCATTTCTCCCTTAGTGGGCTAACCCAAATTGATGGGACCCCACTATTATTAGTATGATCCATCTCGCCTTATTGGGCTATCCTAATTCTTTGGGTCCCCATTGATGCTAGTAGAGGTACCCAAACCTAGAAGCCCACTCTTAGGTCCATGAGTAGGCCATCAAGACCCATCCTTGTTATGAGGAGGGTGCATCATCACCTCTGGCCATAGGCAGAAGAATTTGTGATATTAGATTTGGTATATCCACTCTTGAAGACCGATCCTTATGTTATGAATTAGATTTGATGTCCTTCTATGTACGCTGCCATACATAGGCCGATTATTGATTTCAACTATGTTAGTATACGCATTGAGTATGTGTTACCATAACATTATGATTGTATAAAGTCATTGTGAGGATTATTGTGATTATATGAGGCCCATTGTGTGATTGTATGAGGCCCATTGTGATTGTATGAGGCCCATTGTGATGGTATAAAGCCCATTGTGATTGTATAAGGTCCATTGTGATTGTATGAGGCCCATTGTGATTGTGCGAGATCCAATTGTGATGTTTGAAGCCCATCATATGTGTGAGAACCATTATATGTGTGAGGCCCACCATGTGTAGGTGATTATGTGCACACCACCCATTTACCTATACGAGCTATGGGCCATCTTATACTGGCCCACTATAATGTATGTGATTATAATCATGCTTGGTATGACTCATGCATCTCACATTTTGTGATATGACCACCGACGCCCTAAGACCTCAGGGCCGTGGCCTCCACATGTAACTCATAGATAGCCAGATGGGACACTGAAAATTTTTAGTTTTAGCATATGGGCACGATAGATGTCCCTAGGTGAAATTTTCTAAACCCCCGAGGCCAGAGAATGCTCCAACGTATAGACTGAGTGGATATACATGAGCGCATGAGGGTCGTATACCAGTAGGCCGCGTCTCCCACAGTGTCGTGGTCGGTTGGAAGGGGGTATAGCCTTACCCGCCTAAGGAAGTAGGCAATGTTAGGCTGAGTTTGACCAGCTCATAAATGGGTCCGCTATCGACGAGTCGGACTGATATTGGTAGGTGGATAGTGACGTCTCTTCCACTTACCCAGTTGTGTGCTTGATGGGGCGACAAGCTAGCGTAGAGTGTACTAGACCCCGGTGATGATCCCAGAGATGTACAGTACTGATATGAGGACTTACTGAGCAGGAGTTGCGTCCTCAGCATTTGACTCATTCATTCATTCATTCACTATTCACTCGGGCTGGTGGTGCACTACCAAATCGTTATGTGTACCTTTGCGATGGCTAAGATTTTGGTTGGGGCGTGCTACTAACCTGAGATAACGAGTTTACCACATTGGGTCTGGCTATCTAAATTTAGGTATGAGACTGGTTTGGATAGAAGTCCCTTATGATGGACCCCACAGCCTGTGATACCACGTACTATTATCCTGACTTCACACTCTAGATTGGTCATTTCTTTTGCACCGCATATTGCATTGCATCCCAAGTACATGGCATTTGTCTTACCATGACCTTGCATTGCATTGCCAATCTGCATTACTGACTCTAATATTGTATGACTCATGGACTTGTCAGTATTTCTGCTTACTCTGATATTGTATGACTCATGGACTTGTCAGTATTTCTACTTACTCTGATATCATTTGACCCATGAACTTGCCAGTATTTCTGACATTGTATGATTTATGGGCTTGTATTGTATACTTGGCACCTGCGTTGCGCACACACGTACATCATCCTCTAAGATTTCTATAAGCTTATGCATGATAGATTCGTGCAAGCGATGATAGGACGTAGTCGAGCTGAGGCAAGAGCGTGCGGCAGAGCTTCTGAAGCTTTTACATCTATCTTGTATTTTCCCTTCATGTATTGTACTCAAAGTTTTTTTTATTATAGTGGATATGTGGTGGTGATGTTCTTGTTATTGTTATAGGTTATACTTATGGTTATGCTTATTATGAAACAAATTTACATTAAAAATCCTCCTTATAGGATCGCAGGATTGAAATTTGGCGTATGGGTACTAGGAGCCGAGAATGGGGTACTACGGAGGCTATCAGCACCAGTTTCGGCAATCGGGAATTTTGTGAGCCCAATTTTCCAGTTTGGAGCGTGACATACTAACTAGGTGAATTTGGCATACCTCAAATAGAAAACCATGGCAAAAGAGGATTTTTCAGAGATGAGCAACAAATAAGAACTAGCTTGGTACGAAAGATTGCAATGTGTCCAAATGCACAAATTTAATCGGACCATTCTGAGGATGATGCAACCTACCGAGTTAAACTAATAGAGGAATTGAAAGAATGAGAATATGCTTACTTTGCCAATGAAATGGGCATCCCAGAAGACTTAGTGTTCCTGGATGAATAGATCGCCCTTTATCAGGCGTATTCGAATGCGAGCTCCAGCGCTAAGAAAGTGGTTGAAGAGGTAGTTTCCTCAAGTGCACTTTGTGTCAATCAATTATTCCACCTCTTACCACTTGTTATTGAAGGAGCAACCTGGGTACATCTAAGGAGAAAAGTGAGGCGGAGATGCAGGCTCCCCACAATGAGTTTGAGAAGATGAAGATCTAGATTAGTCGACTGCTTTTATGCTTTCTATTTCCATTTTCTTTGTGTTGTGTTGCAGTCAATGACTCGCAGAGCTTGTGAATAAATTCTCATGCCAATAAAATCATCATGTTTTTCTTAGGGCATATGACATTCCTCTCTTTTGATGATGCAATTTAAACATTTTGTTAAAGGATGCATTACAGTAACTTAGCCATCGATCGCGCTTTTGTGCTGATATATGGCCGCACATTAGCCATTTTTCTGTTTCATGCATGCAATGGCTCGGTCCCAGTAACGGTGCCACATTTTTCCAGGAAATCCCATTTATTTCGCTACATTCCCCATAATCTTGGAAACGAACTGAATACAGGGGTTGTTGGTTTCAGGCTCCCAACTATCACATCCTATCTAATGCACATTTATCTAAATTTCTAGTCTATGAAAGCACTCCTTAGGATTCAAGAATGCATCTTGAAAAAAATCAAAACAGGAATTTTATCATCATTACCTTAGCCCTCATGAATTTATCATCTCTATCGATCAAAATCATGGAGGAAATTTTCAAAGAAGAGTTAGAATCCTCATGATCTCCCCTTTCGTGTGACCCTTATCCATTTCTCAGGGATACTGCTAAACTTCCTGAAGATTGCAGGCCGCCACAGGGAGTTATGAACATTCTTTTGAAACGCCGGCGACTTGGAGAAGAATACTCTAGGGTCAATCGAGAGTTTGAACACTGCAATTGTAAGTGTTGTACATACTTTTGTTTGTCAAATTTTGATAAGACAAAACATCTTAAGTGATGGAAAGCTCACATTCAAATGGACCTTCAAGATAGATGGAAAGTTCACCTTCAAGAACAAACCTTGAAGATTGGATAGTGCAAGAACAAGTTCAAGTCATGAATAATTCAAGCTAAAGAGTATTCAAGTTCTAATACTTTTCTAGTAGAAGATCAAGTTCCACCTTCAAGTAGAAGATTCAAGCTATACACTTCAATGTCTAGTTTTCTCAGGTATAAATGACCCTGGAAAGACCTTAGACTTAGGTGCTTTCAAATGTTAAACTTATACGGGTTTTTATACTGCGATTAGGGTTTAGTTTGACTAGTCTAAGCCTTGGTCCGACTAGTCTAAGCTTTGGTTCGACCATTCCAAGAATAACTTCGACTAGTCTAAGATTCAAACTCAAAAAATGGATATTTTTGGTGGTTTCTCAACCAATCGAGCAGGCTGCTCGACTACTCGAAGGGTGCTTGACTCGAAGTCCAGCAACTAAATTTTAGCACCCTCGACCAGTCGAAGGCTGTGCTCAATCAGTCGTACAAGTCCCTCGACCAGTCGAGTAGGGCCTTCGACCAGTCGAAGAACGGTTTTATCCGAACGCGCCTAAAATTTAAAATTTGGCTGGATCTTAGACGAGTCATAGCAACAAAATTTTAGTGTATAAATAGAGGCCTTCTCTCATTTTGAAATTACCAATTCAAGCTAAAAAAAAAGCCTCCATTTAGAAAGAGAGAAGTCCCTACTATCATCAAGCTATTACATGGTATTTTATATTTCTGTTTATATAGCTTTTGTTTTGATTCTTTGATCTCTGGTTTATGAATCTTACTTTTTAAAAAAAGAGTAATCACTCTTTTTTTTGAGATCTAAAGGATTCAAACAAATAGCCTGAGGTTTGAATTAATTTAGAATCAATTTAGAACCTAGAACCCTTAATTGTATTACTGGACATTGAACATTCCATATCAAATGAAGCGGTTCTATGAGCTACATCAAGAACGTTTTTAAAGAAGAAGATAAGTATCATTCTGTACTTTTATTTTTAGTCACTTTGAGATATCCAGAAAATCTCTTATATTGGTTTTGATTGAGATAGCCAGAAAATCTCAGCGTGGGGTTTTGTTTATGATAGCCCATCTAAAAACACAACTGTATAGGTTTTAAGGTGAACCTGTGAAAATCTTGATTATTAGTGAACGTCAATATCACGTGGGTTATGATTATTGAGAGTGGAGTAGGTGTGGCTATTTGTGAATAGTTAGTGTACACACCGAACCACTATAACTTCTAGTGTTTGTGTTGAATAGTTTTAGTTTTTGTATATATGGTGAATGATTGTAATTGGTTTAAGTTTGTGTGGTGAATGCTTATAATAGATAGCTCTCTCTTATCACTTGCTTAGTTTGTGATCTTGATCCTTACTATATTCATGAAATTAGGTTGTCCTACCTAAAACTCAGTTTTTGATGTAAGGTTGTCCTATGAACAAAGTTTGAATCAATTTCTCAATACTACTGCTATTAAGATCAATGATTTATTCTGATTTATTTATTATTTTTGTACTTTGGATTTTTATTTGGCATAGTCCTATTCACCCCCCTCCCCCCCCCTCTAGGACTGTTAGCTCGCCTTTTTCAAGTGGTATCAGAACTAAGTTGCTCATTTATTTAGATTAAGTTCCTCGAGTTTAAAGATCTAGAGCTTTCATTATGTCAAATTTGGATAGCTTGTCTATTACCAAGCCACCACCCTTTGATGGCTCTAACTACATATATTGGAAAGCCAGAATGAGGATTTTCTTAAAATCCTTAAATGAAAACGTGTGGCAAGCCACAGTAAGCAAATGGAAACCACCTGTGTCTGAAGTTCTAGGTAGTGATGGAATCAAGTCCATGAAAGAAACTCTATTTTATTTATGGACTACACCTTAGAAAAATGAAAGTAATGTAAATGCCAAGGCCTTAAATGTAATTACTTGTGCTCTATCACCTGATGAATTTAAAAGAATCATTTCGTGTGATATAGTTAAACAAGCCTGGGATATTCTTGAAATGACACATGAAGGAATTACTATGGTCAAGAAATCTAAAGTTCAAATCCTCACTATAAAATTTGAGAAAATTCGTATGGAAGAAAATGAAACCTTCATGGACTTCTATACGAAATTAAATGATATAGTAAATTTCATGTGGGTTCTAGGAGATGGAATCCCAGAAAGCAAAGTCTATGCTAAAATACTACGATCTTTTCATGAGAGGTTTAATTCCAAAGTAACTTCCATTCAGGAATTAAGAGACACTGATCAAATGAAGGTTGAGGAGTTAGTTGGTTCTCTTCAAACATATGAGTTAAATTTTAAAGATCCTAAAGGTAAGTCCATTGCTCTTAAGTCATCCAAATATATTTCAAAAGATAACAATATTGATTTTGATATTGAGGATAATGAGGATGATATGACTTTACTTCATAAGAAGTTTTGCAGAATTTTAAAAAATAAGAAAAGATCTGATTTTAAAAAATCGTCTGATAAAAGAAAAGGAAAATCTAAAACTTGGAAATCTGTAAAAGGCAGTCAATGTTTAAATTGCCATGATTACGGGCATTTGGAGAATAAATGTCCCAAAAGGGATAAATAAAAAAGAAAGGGCATGATTGCTACTTAGGATGAATCATCTGGCTCTGAAAGTTCCTCTAAATTAGATGATTCAGAATAAGAAATTTCAAATGAAGTAAAAGCCCTGATGACTTTATCTAGAGTCACCTCCTCAGATAGCTGTAATTTATCTGATTATGAGAATCTCAGGAAAGACCCTAAAAATGAGAATGAAGATGATCTTCAAGACGTCTATAATGCCCTATACAGGGAAAGTTGCAAAATAATTGTCAAACTAAAAATTCAAAAGGAAAAATATCTTAAACTAAAAGAAGAACTTGAAAATAATATTTTGAAAATATCTCTTCTTTCTGATTGTTTTGAAAAAACAAAGCTTGATTTAAATTTCAAAACCTCCGAATTAGAAAAACTCAGAATTGAAATTGAGAATTTAAAACTCAAAGTTTCTTCTCTTTTAAGTTCTAAGGATACTTGGAGATATGCCCATGGAGACCCTAAGCTGGAAAAATTATTAATCGCATCCAGAAAATGTGGTGATAAAACCGGTCTAGGCTATATCAAAGATAGTGTAAGTGCTATAGTTTATAGCCCCTTTTTTGTTGTCAAATTTGTGGTGTCAAAGACACTGTTAAGAAGCTTCCAAGTTCAAGTCATGATCTCAAGAAGCTTTCAAGTTCAAGTCAAGATCTCAAGAAGCTTTCATGTTAGAGCTACATCAAGACTTCAAGCTTCATTATTTTCAAAGGTCACTCGTCTCTAAGTTTCAATGTCCTTACTCCACTATTGAGGTATGACTGACCTTAGGTTACCTTAGGTTGACCTTTAGAGTAGGCCATTTAGGATACATAATTCATATGTTTTATATAAGTGAGTTTAATCGGTTCTAAGACTAGTCTTGGACTTTGTTTGACTAGTCCTAGCACTGCTTCGACCTATGTAAGAATTTCCTGGATCAGTCGTAAGTTTGTTGCAAAATTCAAAAAAATTTTGTTAGGCTTCGACTAGTCTTAGGGACTTCGACTAGTCGTATGAACAGTGTCGACTATTTCTTCGACCAGTCGTAGAGCTATGACTCAAAGTACAGTGTTGAATTTCGGCTAGCTTCAACTAGTAGTGATCAACCTACGACCAATCGAAGGAGACTTACGACCAGTCGTAGACCACCTACGACCAGTCGTGAAACTGCCAGATCTTATCGCGCCTGAATTTTCAAATATTTGTTGGTTCTACGACCAATCGTAGAGATCTTTAGACCAGTCAAAGACGTGATTTGCTCACCTATAAATAGAGCACGAATCTCAAAATAAAATAAGAAATCTAAGCTAATTTAATTCAGCCTTCTGAGAGATAAGTCTGTGCTCCATTTAAGCTAAGTGTGCGTGTTTAATATTCTCTTTCTTTAGCTTTTCAAATTAATTTTGTTTCTTGCATTCCAATCTGATCTGAAAAAGAAGAAGTTTCATTTTTCCTTTTTCTAGAATCAAAATCAATTAGAGCTAGCCCCATTTGGTTTAATTTAAAATCTATTAGAACCTAGGACCATTATAAAGTGAGTATTGGACATTGAACTTTGACAATCAAATCTCTACTCCGACTTGGTTTTTCTGGGCTGCTACAACGAAAGAGAAATTTAGGTATTTTACGTTTAAGTAATTTACTGTCATTTAGTTTTCTTTTGGGATTTGCCAGAAAAATCTCATTGTATTAGTTATCTGAGGAGAGCCAGGAAAACTCAGAATAGGAGTTTTTTAATTGTGTAAGCCCATAGAGACACAATTGTGAAGGTTTTGGGTGAACATGGAAAATCTATCTTTGATAGTGAATGCTGATATCCCCTGTGTGAGGATATTAGGAGTGGAGTAGCTGTGTGGCTATTTATTAACAGTTGGTGTACACACAGGAGAACCACTATAATCCCTTGTGTTTTGTGGTTGTGTGATTTATATTTCATATCTTTAATTATTCATTTGTGGAATGTATATGTGGATGTGAATGTTGTAATCATTTTATTTCAAGCTCAGTGAGGAATGTTGTAATAAGTTTAGATTTATATTTCTGCAATTTATTCCATGCTATCTCTTTATCAGTTTGAGCTTCAGTTTTTCTGTTTGTTCTAGTAAGGTTGCCCTACCATTTTTATGGTGCATAGTTGTCCTTAGAACAATCAATATTTTGAGATTACATTCCGCATTGTGTATTGATTTATTTATTTGGCTATCTCTCTTTCTTTATTTCCACTGTATTTATTTTAAATTTGGCATAGTCCTATTCACCCCCCCCCCCTTCCCTCTAGGACATATAGCTTGGCCATTTCAAGTGGTATCAGAGCCTAATAGCTCTCTTTCTTATTTGGATTTAATTCCTGAGCTAACGATCTAAGCTTTATATAAGATGTCAAATTTTGATAGCCTTTCAGTCACTAGGCCTCCACCCTTTGATGGCTCCAACTATGCCTATTGGAAAGCCAGGATGAGGATCTTCCTCAAATCAATGGATGAGAGTGTGTGGCAAGCCACGATGACTGAATGGAACCCACCTACTACTGAAGTGACTGGTATCGATGGTTCAAAATCAATGAGAGTAACTCCTTATTTCTCTTGGACCACCCTTCAGAAAAATGAGAGTAGTGCCTGTCACGCCCCAAACCCGAAAATCGGATTCACAAGAATCCCGATCGCCGAATCCAGTGCCGACAGCCTCTGTAGTACCCCATTCTCGGCTCCCAGCGTCCATATGCCAGATTCCGATCCTGGGATCCTACAAGGAGGATTTTTTTTTTTTTTTTGTAAATTTAACTCGTAATAAGCATAACCACAAGATTACCTAATTCACAAAGGCAACATCATCATCATATATCCACTAATATAATCATTTGAGTACAATGCTGAAAGAAAAATACATAAATTGAAAATCAAGCTCCAGAAGATCGCTGCATGCTCCAAGCTTAACACTGCTGCAACCTAACATCACCTGCACGCATCTATCGTGCATAAGCTTATAGAAAGCTTAGAGGGTGGTATAAGTGTGTGCACAAGGTAAGTGCCAAGTATTTAATACAATGCCATCATCATACAATGCCGAAAATACTGGTAATCCATATCATACATTATCGGAATAAGCAGAAAGATTGACAAGATCATGAATTATCAAAGTAAGTAGAAATACTGACAAGATCATAAATCATAAGATAACAGAGTAAGCAATATAGAACAGCTATGCAAATAAGGAGTCATAAAAGCCCAAATATCAGATATAGAGAATGCAATACAATATACATTCCTGATAAGTAAAATGAATAGCGTCAACCATACTATATGCTGTGGATGTAATGCAACATGCAGTGCAAATGGAATGACCATGCTGGAGTGTGAAGTCGGTATGGTAGTACGTAGTATCACAGGCTATGGGGTCCATCACAATGGACTTCTATCCAAACTAATCCCACACTTAATTTGGATAATCAGACCCAATGTGGTAAACTCCTGATCTCAGGTTAGTCGCGCGCCCCAACCGAAATCCTGGCCATTGCGAAGGTACATGTAACAAATAGTTGCGCACCACCAGGCCGAGTGGACAGTGAATGACGAATGAATGAATGAGTATGCAACTCCTACTCACTAAGTCCACATATCAGTACGGTTCATCTCTGGGATCATCACCGGGGTTTAGTACACTCCAAATGGCACTACCGCTCTCCCAGCCGCACAGTCCAAGTGAGCGTAAGAAACCTCACTATCCGCCTAGCCAATAGTCTGCCAATACCTATCCGGCATGTCGATAGCGGACCCATTCACGAGCTGGTCAAACTCAGCCTAGTATTGCCCCCTACCCTCGGGTAGGTAAGGCCACACCCCCTCCCAACCGACCACGACACAGTGGGAGACGCGGCCTCCTGGTATTCGGCACTCGGGCGCTCATATATCCACTCAGTCTCGACGTTGGGGCGTCTCCTGGCCACGGAGGTTTAGGGATTTTCACCCAGGGACATCTATAGCGCCCGTATGCTAGAACCAAACATTTTCGGTGTCCCATCTGACCATCCACGATATGTCTGTGGAGGCTACGGCCCTGATATCGATAGGGCACACAATGCAAGATGCATGAGTCATACAATCCAATCACGCATCAATCGTGCGCATACCGTGCACTCATGTGAGATGACCTCCGCCTATCAGGGAGTCTCATAACAACCTGCCCAATGACATATACAATGGTCAACCATATCTCATAACAAACATACAGATGATGCGTATGGGCATGTATGATGATGCTATGCTGTCATATCCTCATAATCGGTATCAATAATCGACCTCGACAATGTGGACATTTAACCAGCATTGCCCCCAAGGAATGGCCCACATAGAGCCATAACATATAATGGGCCCACAGCCTCACACAAAGGCCTGATATACAACACAGTGGGCCTTACTCAAGGGCTATATATACACAACAGGCGGGCCCTGCTCATGAGCCTCAAATACATGACATGTGGGCCCTACACATGGGTCTCGAGTACATCAAATGGGCCATGCATCATGGGCCATGAATACATCACAATGGGCCTTCCTCATGGGCCTAACATACATCATAATGGGTTCCATAGCCTGGTCCTCAAATGCATCCCAATGGGCCTCATCGCATAGGCCTCATATTCATCATATTAGGCTTTAAACACGACCTGAACACACATCATAACAGGCTTCAAATACGAGATGCATATACATCACCTTGGGCCTCAAACACGGGCAGAATACACATCACAATCGGAATCTACAATCGGTCACGATGATTGGCCTCGATCGGTAATCGGTCAATCGGCCATGACAATCATAATCGGTCAATCGGCCATAACAATCATAATTGGTAATCGACCACGATAATCGGCCTCGATCGATAATCGGTCAATTGGCCATGACAATCATAATCGGTAATCGGCCACGATAATCGGCCAATCGGCCATGACAATCATAATCGGAAATCAGCTACAATAATCGCCCTCGATCGGTCAGTCGGCCACGACAATCAT
This sequence comes from Magnolia sinica, assembly GCF_029962835.1. Lineage (NCBI taxonomy): Eukaryota > Viridiplantae > Streptophyta > Magnoliopsida > Magnoliales > Magnoliaceae > Magnolia > Magnolia sinica. The sequence goes on along the minus strand of NC_080575.1, from coordinate 85,756,937 downwards.
AATCGGTAATCGACCACGGTAATCGGCCTCGATCGATAATCGGTCAATCGGCAGTAATCGACCACGATAATTAGCCAATCAGCCATGACAATCATAATCGGTAATCGGCCACGATAATCGGCCTCGATCGATAATCGGTGTCGATATTCGGCCTCGATGAGAATGAGTCGAACAAGGGCTAAGGGAAGGTCACAACGTGGACATTAAACCATCATTGCCCATCAATATGGCCATTTAACCAACATTGCTCCCAAGGAGTGGCCCACATAGAGCCAAATATAATATATAGTGGGCCCATGTCCTCACACAATGGCCCAATGCACATCACTTATGGGCCTCACATACATCACATCGAGCTTCATACAAGGGCCTCGAATGTATCACAATGGGTCATACCCACGGAGCTCGAACACATTGCAATAGGCCTTGCCCATGGGCCTTGATTACATCATATCAAGTCTTGCCCATGGGCCTTGAATACATCTCAACGGGCTACGACATATGGGCCGAAGATACATCTCAATGGGCTACGTCTCATGGGCCTCAGATACATCACAATGGACCACAACCCATGGGCCTCGAATACACAATAGGTGGGCCGCACTAATGGGCCTCACACACATCAAGTGGGCCGCATCAATGGGCCGCACAAATGGGCCTCATACACATCAAGTGGGCCGCATCAATGGGTCTCATACACATCAAGTGGGCCGCACCAATGGGCCGCACAAATGGGCCTCATACACATCAAGTGGGCCGCATCGATGGGCCGCACTAATGGGCCTCATACATGTCAAGTCGGCCGCATCAATGGGCCGCACTAATGGGCCTCATACATGTCAAGTCGGCCGCATCAATGGGCCGCGCTAATGGGCCTCATACACATTAAGTGGGCCGCATCAATGGGTCGCACTAATGGGCCTCATACACATCAAGTCGGCGGCATCAATGGGCCGCACTAATGGGCCACAAGTGCAATCAAGGTAGGGCCCACCATAACGTTTATTTTCCATCCAATCTGTTCATAAGGTCACATGGACCTGTCATAAGAGGAAAAACAAATTTAATACTAATCTAAAACTTCTGTGACCCCAAAATCGGGTTTCGATGGTAGATGTTCAAACCCCCACTGTTTGCAGCGTGGTACGCCTGATAGGCAGCGTGGATATAGAATAAATACATCAATGGTGGTTGGATTTCCACTCTGGACGGTGGAAATAAAATATATACATCTGGTGGGTCCCATCGCCCTATCCATCTGGATGGTGTGGAAGCAAGTTACCTACATCATGCGTGGGCCCTACGGATGGGCGGTACAAATAAACTTAAACCCATATATTAGGTGGGTCCTGCAGGGATGGACGGCTCAGATAAAACACGTTCATTGCGGTGGGGCCCTACACGAATGGACGGCTCGTGCAACACACCCCATGATCTGGCCATAGGTCAAGCTAATGGCTATCACAGCAGCTATATCTGCTGGTGTGAGATATACCCACCAATATGATTATAGCAGGCGGGTCCAACCATGCAATATAATATATTTCATATTAATAATATTATATATATGTATATATATATATATATCACTTAATGAGACTCCATCTAACGTCCGGGAAGGGGTGGACGGCTGGAGAATACAAAATAAGGTCCCACCGTCCATACCTGGATGGTGGACTGCGTGGATGAACACATGCTCATGATAGGGCCCACCGTCCTAATCATGGTGGGCCATGAAGAAAATGGATGGACGGTCTGAGTATAATATATATATCACAGTGGCCCAAGACCACGTCCAGACATATGGACGGTCTGGACACAGCACAAATGCAGACAAGGTGGGCCCCACCCCTCACATGTGCAGCACATGTAAGGTGGGCCCACAGCTGCCAAATGGGTGGATGGTAGGACGGCATGGAGAATACGTACATCGAGGTGGACCTACGGAACCTGCTGCGTCAATCCAGTAGCTGTAGGCTGCTAGCCGTTGACAGATGGACAGCCCAGAAGGTATGAGGTGGGTCCATACGTGTGGGACCCACCAGCCTAGGAAGGAGCTGATATTTGTGTTCTCTTCGTCCAGGGGCGCTGGACGTCCAGGGACAGATGGTGATGGATGTACATATATCGTGGTGGCCCACACCAACAGATGGACAGTGTGCACCGAACACAACAGATACATCACGTTGGGTCCTGAATCTCGCAGACGTACACAACAGCTCCAGTTGCAAGGTTTCCACTGTCCAGATGGACGGTGGGATGCAACACATGCCTCACGTGGGCCACACTGTCCACGTGTGGATAGTGTGAACGACGTATTCATCAGATGGGCTCCACATGCTGGAGATGGATGCACAGTATTGGATATAGTACGTACCTCAAGATCAGGGCCACACTAGCTAATGTCATTCAGCTGAGAGCTGCATGGGACCCACAGAAATTTCTGACGTCAATGCCACAGTAGTTATATGCTGCTGTGTGGCCGTGGGACCCATAGAACTTGCTGGTTGCCAGTACAGCAGCTACTGCTGCATGGTGTGGCCTACTGGCCCACCGTCCAGATGGGCGGCTGGGATATAATGCATAAATCAAGGTGGCCCACGGCTGGTCAGCACCTATCTCAGGTGGGTACCACCGTCCAGTCCATCTGGACGGTGTGGAATAACATATATATCATGGCGGTCCACACATGTTGGACGGGTGGATCAATATCAAGGTGGGCCACAAAATGGAGAGAGAGAGAGAGAGAGAGAGAGAGAGAAACGTGTGCGATGGAGGGCTCCGCCACTATGAGCCCTCCCTCTCATACAAAACATACATCAAGTGGGCCCCACTTGTCCCATACATGAAAAATCAAGATCTATTCAAGATCACCCACCTATGATCTTCTCCTCCTTCCGCCAAAGCATGCTAGAGCTCCAATGGATGGACTTCAACGGTTGAGATGGGCTTAGGATGGTGGGATCGGGTGGTAGGAAGGTGGGCCACACTAGCTCTCTCCCATGGAGCTTAGACGTGGGTTCTCTCATGGGATTTGCTTGGAATGAAAATGAGAAAATGAGAGAGAGAGAAGTGGTGTAAGGAATATGACATGGGAATGTATGGGTTGCCTTGACTTTTTGGTAAGGATGGGATGGGATAGGTATGGGTATTGTTGACTTGTGGGTGAGAGAGGGATGGGTGCTTGTACTTAGGGTATGGGTTGTACTTGACTTGGGTGGTTGATTGATTGATGGGATACATTGTAGAGATTCCCTCGAAATTCGTAACACGCGGCGTTTCCTCGAACCGAACGCGGGCCCACATCTCCTGGCCTGGGTCTCGCCTCGATGCGCAAGATGCGGCATCGGAACCGCGGCGACGGCGCGGTCGCAATGATACAAGTTTCGAGTCGAGCCGACTCTGATATGCAGGACTCAGCTTAGAATCACGCGCAAACATCGGATACAGGTCGAGGGTCGCCGAAATTTGACCGAAAGGGCCGCGGAAGCCTACAGAACGGTACGGTCTAGGATACGGGCCTTACAGTGCCAATGCAAAAGCACTAAATGCAATTACTTGCGCACTATCATCGGATGAGTTCAAAAGAATCATATCCTATGATACTGCAAAGCATGCTTGGGATATATTAGAAATGATACACGAGGGTACTACAATTGTCAAAAAATCTAAAGTCCAACTCCTCACAACTAAATTTGAAGAAATTCATATGGAGGAAAATGAAATGTTTATGGACTTTTACACAAGACTAAATGACATTGTAAACTCAATGTGAGGTCTTGGTGATAAAATCCTAGAAAGTAAAGTGTGTGCAAAGATATTACGCTCACTTCCTGAACGGTTCAAATCTAAGGTAACTGCGATCCAGGAACTTCGTGATATGGACAATATGAGGGTAGAAGAACTAGTTGGTTCTTTACAAACCTATAAGTTAAACTTTAAAGCTCCTAAAAGTAAATCTATCGCTCTTAATTCTTCTAAATGTATTTCTCAAGAAAACTCTGATTCTGAAGATGATATGGCTCTTTTAGCGAAAAAGTTTTATAAGATTTTCAAGAGTAAAAAGAGGGTTGATTTTGAAAAATCAAATGATAAGAAATGATCAAAACCTAAATCTAAAACTTGAAAGTCTTTAAAAGATAGTCAATGTTACAACTACCAAGAATATGGGCATTTAACAAACAAATGTCCTAAAAAGGACAAACCAAAAAGGAAGGGTATGTTGGCTACTTGGGATGAATCGTTTGATTCTGAAGCTTCTTCTGAATCAGAAGATTCTGAAACCAAGTCGGGCAATGAAGTTAAAGCCCTTATGACTCTAGCCAAATTCACTTTTTAGATCATGATGATTCAACTAGCGAAGAAAATCTGAATAGTGATTATGAAAATGAAGATGATCTTCAAGACGCTTAAAATGCCCTGTACAAGGAAAGTTGTAAAATTGCTGTGAAATTGAAACTTCAAAAAGAAAAATTTTCTAAACTCAAAGAAATTTATGAATCTCTTATTTTAGAAAAATCAAAATGCAATTTAGAATTCAAAACCTCCCTGATTGAAAATCTAAAATTTGATAATGAGAAACTTAAAAATGAAGTATCTTCTCTTCTGAGTTTAAAGGATATATGGAGGTATGCCCAAGGAGAACCAAAGTTAGAAAAACTTTTATCCGGATCTAGAAAATGTGACGACAGATCTGCGTTGGGCTAAGATAAAAATGTTCCTCCTAAACAAAAGTATACTCCTAAGTTTGTGAAAGGAGAGTCCTCTAACTCAAAAGGGAAAAATACTAGTCAAGGTTTTTCTAAAAGTACAAAAGCTTTTCAAAAACCTAAAAGCAGCTATGTCAACTTCAAAATTCAAAACAGAAAGCCACTAGCTGAAAAGATAATTGATTTACTCAAGGAGCTCTTAAAATCTAACTTAGTAGGTCATCCTTATAACATCAGACAGAAGAAGACCAACTATATTCCCAAACCCAAAACAATTCTGAAATGGGTTCCTAAGGTTGCCTGCTTGGTTGCCCACACCACTTTCATAGCTACAAGTCATTCAAAGTGGTACCTAGATAGTGGATGCTCCAGGCATATAACAGGCGACAAGGCTTTATTAACCGATCTTAAAGATATGACTGATGGGTCAGTTACTTTAGGTGATGGAAGGAATTGCAAGAGGTACAGTTCAACTCTATAACCTTCCTTTGTTTAAAAATATTTTGTATGTTGAAGGACTGAAACATAATCTTCTAAGCATATCTCAAATTTGTGATAATAACCATAGTGTACATTTTCTAATCAAAGTTGTGAGATTCTAAACAACAAGGGTTCAATAATATTACTGGACATAGAACATCTGAAAACTGCTATATTGTTAGCGATCCAGCTCATCTAATCAATCGTGTTACATGGTCCATACAGACGAGACTGATTTGTGGCATAAACATCTTGGACATGTATACTACCACATATTTTATCTAATTTTTGTAGTTTGGGTAGACCTCTTATAAGTTCCTGTTTGGTCAATCTATATAGATTTCGGTTACTTGTCTATAGTTCAATGAAAAACAAAAATGCATCTCCTATATTTGTAAAAGGAGAATTCTCAAACTCAAAATGTAAGAATTTGAGAAATTATAACCAAAACGATTTCAAAAATCCAAAACCTTTTTAAGCTTCTAAGGTTAATTCTAATAACATCAGCTATAGAAATCAAAGATATAATCCTTTAGCTGAAAAAATAGTGGACTTACTCAAAGAGCTTCTTAAATCTAACTCTAATGCTATCAGAGATGATAGATAGAGAAATTCTAACTTTCATAAGAAGAGAAAAACTGATGGAACTCCTAAACCCAGAACTATAATGAAATGGGTTCAAAAAGTTATTTGTCTTATTGCCCGCACTGCCTTCAAAGCTTCTATTCATTCAAAATGGTACCTAGACAGTGGATGTTCAAGATATATGACATGTGACATAGAGATATTCACCAACTTCCAAGAGATGAATGATGGTTCGGTTACTTTTGGTGATGGAAGCAACTGCAGAATTATAGGCCAAGGTACTGTTCAACTCTCTAACCTTCCTCCTTTTGAAAATGTTTTATATGTTGAAGGACTTAAACATAATCTTCTAAGTATATATCAAATCTGCGATAACAAACACAGCTTGAAATTTACTAATCACGGATGCGAGATAACAAATGAGAAAGGTTGTGTGATATTAAATGGTTGCCAGACTTCCGAAAATTACTATATTACTAATGAATCTTGCTCTTCTAATTTTTCCTATTACATGGTCCAAACAGACGAAATGGAACTATGGCATAAATGTCTTGGACATGTTAACCACCGAAATCTTTATAGATTGAGCAAGATGGATCTTATTTGAGGTCTGCCCAAATAAAAAGGGTTGATAAAATATGTGGCACATGCCAAATTTGTAAACAAATAAGGAGTAGTCACAAGAAAGTGAACTCCTTAGCCACAATCAAACCTCTTGAACTTCTCCATATGGATTTAGTTGGATCAACAAGAACTAAGAGTAGAGGTGAAAAGAAGTATTTTCTAGTTATCGTTGATGATTTTACCAAATTTACTTGGATAACCTTCATGAGAGAGAAATCTGAGACTCTCGATGAAGTCAAAAGAATACTGAAACGAATTCAAACTAAAAAAGAAGTAAATATAATCAAGATCAGAAGTGATCATGGTACTGAATTCGAAAATAACAATTTTGAGAAATTCTATACGGATCATGGCATATCACATGAGTTCTCTACTCATAAAACACCTCAATAGAATGGAGTTGTTGAAAGGAAAAATAGAGTACTACAAGAAATGGCCAATGTTATGTTAAATAACATGAATTTACCAAAAAACTTGTGGGCGAAAGCTATTAATACCGCATGTTACATTATAAATCATGTGTATATAAGAAAATCAAAAGATAAAAACAACCTATGTGTCACGCCCCAAACTCAGAAACCGGGCTCACAAAATTTTCGATCGCTAAATGCAGTGCTGACAGCCTCCATAGTATCCCATTCTCTGCTCCCGACACTAATATGCCAGATTCCGATCCTAGGATCTTACAATGAGGATTTTTTTGTGTGAATTTTTTTAAACGATTAATATGTTTAGGCGGTTACACATTTTATACATGGTATCAACGCATATCAAAAAGATAAACCTTTTTGACATTTTACACATGATATGGTGCACCAGCTCAACAGTAATGAAGGAAACAATAACAAACTCCAACAACTCTTGTATGCATCCTAAAAAGTGTAAGTCATATGTATGAGCAAACCACAACTCGTAAGTCTACGGCGTGTCGGGAGTAAAACACGTCTTATCAGGGTGCTCCCGTAAAGACATCCAAAACAACCATAGGCATGTTATCAACTAATCATGTTATCATATGTGAGTACGTTATTAATCAAGCATGTCGTATAACTATATAGGTTATCATGAACATGACATCAATAATAGGCATGTCACTCAATATACGACCATGAGTCATTAAAATAGCCAATCATCATGAACAAGATAATCAAATTTTATTTAATATTATATGGCATACGATGGAAAGGCAATGGCAAGGCTGACGTGTAATCGTTCGAGTACAAGGACATAATAAACCAAATATCATATGCTGAGGATACAATGTAATATGCAAATCCTGACGAATCCATGAATATGTGGGATAAGGTCTTGCTTACACTGTGTGCACAGTAGCCTACCAGCATAGTAGCCTGCTAACCACTGTTAGCTGGCCCTGGCCCGTTAGGCCTAGCCCACATCAGCGTCTGCCTATGTGTGCTCGCCCACATGTGACCATAGTGACGGGGCATCACAATATGTCATATGTAAAGGATGTAATGCAGTATGCAATGCAAAAGAAATGAGAAGGCTGGAGTATGTAGTCAGGATGATACTACATGGTATCACAAGTTGTGGGGTTCATCACAAGGGGCTTCTATCCAAATCAGTCTCATACCTAAATTTGGATAGCTAGACTTAATGCGGTAAATTCCTGATCTCAGGTTGGTCGCGTGCCCCAACTGAAATCTTGGTCATTATAAAGGTACACAATGATTTGGTTGCACACCACCAGCCCGAGTAGATAGTGAATGAATGAGTCAAATGCTGAGTATGCAACTCCTGCTCAGTAAGTCCACATATCAGTACCGTACATTTCTGGGATCATCACCAAGGTTTAGTACAATGCTATCAACCATACCAAGGTTATGCGATGCAAGGCCTACGTGGCCAATGTCATATTCAAGATGTAATCACTAGTCATGTCAGTCATTATCTGAATCCACATATCAGTACAGTTCCTCTCTGGACAACCACTGGGGTCTAGTATGCTCTAAATGGCACTGCCTCTCTCCTAGGCACGCAATCCAAGTGAACATAAGAGACCTCACTATTCGCCTGACAATAGTCTACCAATACTTATCCGGCACATCGATAGCGGACCCATTTATGAGCTGGTCAAACTTAGCCTAGCATTGCCCCTTACCCTCAGGTAGGTAAGGCGACACCCCCTTCCAACCAACCATGATACAGTGGGAGATGCGGCCTAATGGTATTTGGCACTCATGCACTCATACATCCACTCGATCTCGACATTGGAGCATCCTCTTGGTACCATAAGGGTTTAAGAACTTTCACCCAGGGACATCTATGGCGTCCCATGTAGAACCAAAACATTTTCGGTGTCTAATCCTACCATCCACAATATGCCTGTAAAGGCCTTAGCCCTGATGTCATTAGGGCGAACAGAAATCATATCACACAAATGTAAGATGCGTGAGTCATACAATCCAGTCATGCATCAGTCCTGCGCGTACCGCACGCTCATGTGGGGCAACTCTATCTCTCAGGGAGTCCCTAAAATAACGAGCCCAATGGCATATGTTATGGTTAATCACTCCTTGTAACAGGCATGCAAATGATGCGTATAGGCATGAATCATGGTGTATGCCATTTATGATTATCAATCATAAAAATGATCGGCCTCACACAATCACAATGGGCCTCATCCAGTCACAATGGGCCTCATACAATCACAATGGGCCTCATACCATCACAATGGGCCTCTTACAATCATAATGGCCTCATACAATCACAATGAACTCACACATTGCAATGGGCCTCATCCAGTCACAATGGGCCTCATACAATCACAACGGGCCTCACATAATGGGCCTCATACAATTATAATGGGCCTCATACCATCACAATGGGCCTCCTACCATCACAATGGGTCTCATACAATCATAATGGGCCTTATACCATCACAATGAGCCTCTTACAATCATAATGGGCCTCATACAATCACAATGAGCCTCATACAATCACAATGGGCCTCGCACAATGGGCCTCATACAATCACAATGGGCCTTGCACAATGGGCCTCATACAATCACAATGGGCCTTGCACAATGGGCCTCATACAATCACAACGAGCCTATATATCACAACGGTCCTATATATCACAATGGGCCTACTTATCACGACGGTCTTACATATCACAATGGGCCTACATATTACAACGGGCCTACATATCATGGCCACAAGATGGGTTCCAAGGTTTGAGTAGTACTACTGGGTATGGTGGAAAGCATTATTCTCAATGAGGGCCCAATAAGGGGAAAATAGAAATGGGCTTAACATTGGGCTCTAGAGAGTTTGCAACGTGGACATTTAACCATCATTGCTCCTAAAATGCGGCCTGCCTTAGATTCTAACTTACAATGGGGAATGGGCTTAGCAATGGACCCTAGGGAGTTTACGATGTGGACATTTAACCACCATTGTCTCCTAGAATGCGGTTCGTTATAGAGACTATCTCATAATGGGGCCCATGGCCCTTAAACTAGCTAGAAAAATGGATGGGCATCATAAACATTATCATATACATCATGGTGAGATCAACATCATAATTGTACCTTACATAAGAGTCTCATATATCACAATGGGCCCCATCACATGGGCCTCACATACATCACAATGGGTCTCATCACATAGGCTTCATCACATTACAACGGGCCTCATCCCATAGCCCTCATACACATCACAATGGGCCTCATCACATAGGCCTTATATACATCACAATGTGCCTCATCCCATAGGCCTCATATACATTACAATGGGTCTCATCACATGGGACTTGTATACATCGCAGTGGGCCTCACCACATAGGCCTTATACACATCACAATGGGCCTCATACAAGGGCCTCACATACATCACATTGGGCCTCATTACATGGGCCACATATACATCACAGCGGGCCTCATACAAGGGCCTTACGTACATCTCATTGGGCCTCATCACATGGAATGTAAGGCCCATAAAGATAGCCCATACTAGATGGCCCACTTCAGGTTTTGAGCCCAACAACACTTGAGAGTTATTTTTCAGAGTTTTGATGCTGCATCAAATGCTTTGGGAAGGTGGTAGACCTCACTGATGTAGCCCACATAAATTTTACACTACCAGAAAACAGGGCAACGCCAACGGTTAAAAATCGTCAGCAATGAACTTCCCCGACGGATTTTAGTCGTCGCAAGGTTTGTCAGCAAAGGGTGCGTCGGCATTGCTCGCCGACGGTAAGAGTGATGGCCAAAACCGTCGGCATTTTCGACGGTTTTTAGCCGTCGGCGATTGTCATAAATTTTTAAAAAATTGCAATTTATATCATTGAATTTGGATGATATATTTCTTGCTTTTCTATTGTGTAGACTTACCTTCTCACCTTCTCAAATAGGTTGGTTCGTTTAGGGCTTTAGAGAAATGAGTACATCTAGAAATGGATGTGCGCGATGATCAATGCACATCCATTTCTAAATATATCCATTTCTCCAAAGCCCTGAACGAACCAACCTATTTGAGAAGGTAAGTCTACACAATAGAAAAGCACATGCATGGCATACCTTTGGTTTATTACATTTGATTAAAGCTACAATTGTCTTTACCAAACCTCAAAATGAATATAATCTCTCAAACTCATCACAAGTAGAGAAGAAATGACGAGCAATGAAGACCTTCCATGATGATAATTCAATCAAAAGATGTGTTTCTCAAATAAATTCTACATTTTCTTGACCATATCAGCACTTTAGCGAGGGTGGAGAAGGTAAGCATAGTTGTTATTCTTTTGTTGCATTTAATAAAGAAAGGCATGGGAGCTCACAAGGATGAATAGATAAAATACTTGCTTTTGACAACTAATATATGTTGCAATCACTTGGTTGTATCCTGCAACAAAGTGACAATTAAAGCAATTCATTGATAACATAGTAGTTATTATTTTGTTGACATCTAATGAAGAAAGGCATGGAAGCTTATGAGGATTAATAGATAAATACCTGCTTTTGACAGCTAAGATATTTTGCAAGCACTTAGTTGTATCTTGCAACAAAGTGACAATTAAAGCACTTCATTGATAATAAAGGGAGAAAAAAGGCCCATGCATGAATTCTTTTTCAGTACTACAAAATTACTAATTCTAATCCAAAAATTATGTAATCACATTAACTCAAATTAAATTAATTAAATTGTGAAACTGAAGACACAACCAAGAGAAAACAATCCTTTTATTTTGAAAATTCACAACACCCAAATCCAGGTTTAACTCAAAATACCTTATCTCACCTCCAACTGGCCTAGAGGTACAACCCTTTCTTTTATGCCTTTCGAATTTTTGTTTCTATTGCTATCCTTGAAAATTTTCTTGTGAAGATGGGCCGTAGATTTAAGTTAGCTGGCCATGGTTGTAGGTGACCCATTCTCTAATTTTTCTACAGTATGTTTAGAGAATAGCTCCATGTTACAAATTTGGGGTGGCTAGTGCCAGTTTGGTCATTTCTACTTCACTGAATTGGGTTACTGCAATTTTGTTCCATCATAAAAGGCACCTTAGGCTTCTGGGAGACAACAGTCATTTTTATCTCCTATCTTGGGATTGCATTACATGTAACTGCATATGGAAGAAGACAAAAATAACCCATGTTAATGTTGATAAATAGTTGCATGAAGCGTGAAACAAAGTGGCAACAGATTCAAGTGCATAGGCAGGGAAGCATCTGCTTCAAAATGTAAACGAGTAGTAGGAAGAAGGAGGGGGAACAAGAGTCTGATGTGTGATTTGAAGTGGGTGTGACACCTAGTTAGAAGGATCCAGTTTATCATGTCCATCTTTCTCTCAATACATCACAATGGAATTACCATGAAAAATTCAATGAAGATGTAGTTTGAAGGTCAATGGAACTAATGAAACTCAAGTGATGAGAAGAAATGTTTCAATACTGACTTGCGTACATAATCTGCAACAATGAAATAAAAAGATTGTAATACTAACTGCTGAGATTTCCCTTGCATGGATTGGATGACAAGAATGAGGTGTTACTGGTTCCTCATACCCACTAAATGTAAACCAGCTATTATACTGAAGAAGAGAGAATAGAAAAGATGAGGGAATAATTACATCTTTTAGACTTTACTGTTCAAAAAGAATTGCTTCAGCCAGAAGATAACTCAGGAGGAATAATGAAGTCTGATGCACCAGGATGTGAATATCCTAATGTAGTAAGTTTATACGAGTGGGCCCAGGTTGGGTGATCCCAAACTATTGATCTGATCAGCCCAACCATGGATGGGAGAGACGGCATTTTTTTTCTAACCATCTATTTGTAGGACATTAATTAAAGGATTGAGACCTTCCAACATGGAAGAACCTTGAGGCATCACATCCATGACTTACCCCAAGATCAATGGTTTGCATCTTAGAACAACCATGAGCCTAGCGCAACAGGCCTATAAATTTTACTCTTTTTTTTCTGGGCAACTTCCCTATAGTTTTCATAATTATAAAATACCATAGAAAGCAATGAAATTGGAATGAGGTGCATTTGGTTTTACCTGGTTAATTGCAATAAGGACAAGAACATCCTTCACCGATGATAACTCCTGCTTCAAACAAACTACTACTCCAACTGTAGCATGTGTGTAAGCAAACCCTGTTTGAATTTGGTAAAACAATGTAGAACCATCAGGCATTGCCACTTTCATCCACCCGACACCAACACCCTCCCCCAACGGAATGGGATCATCGATGTGGCAAGGCAATTGTTGCAAGCGAGATTCATTGCATTTAAGAAAATCCTGGAGATGAAACATACTACAGTAAATCAAATCAAAGTATAGCTGAAAAATGGAGCAACGTTAGTTATGTGTAAAAATTCTTGTAAAGAGGATGAGAGGAAAACCAAAAAAGACTTGGATTGAGGTAATGAGAAGGGATATGAAGGCTCATTCACTTATTTTTTGGTATTTCCTGATCTTATTTTCATTTATCATCCTACAAGGCACCTCATGACATTACTAGGAAGTATGGGGCTATTAAAGAGGTTGATAATTCTTCTATAAAGGCATGACTTGAAAAGATGCGGACACTGTTATCAGGAAGGGATCAGGGTTCTCTTCTCATAGTGTGATTACTGGGAATGCGTATAAAGGGATTCATGAAATCGATTTTGTCACGCCCCGAACTCGAAAACCGGGCTCACAAAATTCTCGATCGCCGAATCCGGCGCCGACAGCCTCCGTAGAACCCCATTCTCGGCTCCCGGTACCCATTTACCAGGTTCCGATCCTGGGATCCCACAAGGAGGATTTCTAATATCATTTGATTCGTAATGAGCATAACAAAAGCATAACCCATGAACAATAACCACAAGAACACCATCACAAAATCCACTATGATCAAAACTTTGAGTACAAGGCGTATGTAAGGGAAATACAATATACTGAAAGTAACAAAAACTCCAGAAGCTAGACTGCACACTCCAACGGCGGTGAAGCTATGATTGCGTCCTGGCGTCACCTGCACGTATCAATTCTACATAAGCTTATAGAAAGCTTAGAGGATGGTGTAAGTGTGTGCGCAATATGAGCGTACTCAGGATGCAAGGTTAGAGTAATGCGGAATCATGGCGATGAGTACATGAATGCAATCAACCATACCAAGGCTATGCGATGCAAGATATGAATGCTATCGGCCATAGCACGGCCATGCGATGCGAGATGCTACTCAAGCATGCCAATCCTCATCATATATCAGTACAGTTCTCATTCTGGATAATCACCGGGGTTTAGTATACTCCAAGAGACACTGCCGCTCTCTAAGCCGCGCAGTCCAAGTGAGTGTAAGAAACCTCACTATCCGCCTGGCCAATAGTCTGCCAATATCTATCCGGCATGACGATAGCGGACCCATTCATGAGCTGGTCAAATTCAACCTAGTGTTGCCCCCTACCCTCGGGTGAGTAAGGCCACACCCCTTTCCAACTGACCACGACACAGTGGGAGACGCGGCCTCCTGGTATTTGGCCCTCGTGCGCTCATATATCCACTCGGTCTTGACGTTGGAGTCATCCTCTGGTACCATCGGGTTTAGGGATTGTCACCCAGGGACATCTATGGCGCCCGTATGCTAGAACCAAACATTTTCGGTATCCAATCCAGCCACCCACAATGTGTCTGTGGAGGCTATGGCCCTGATGTCACTAGGGCATGCAATGAGCACAATCACACGAATGTAGTGCATGAATCATACCATCAGATATGCAACAATCCTGCATGTACTACGCGCTCATATAGGGCAACTCCGCCTATCAGGGAGTCCGTAAACCATCTACCCGAAGGCATGTGCAATGATCAATCAATCCTCACATCAGGCATACATATGATGCGTATGATCATGAATCATGAATCTATACTAAGTATGTTATGTGGTGATGGGTTCTGATCAAAACGAATATGGGCCTAGACGAACTATATGCTATAGGTTTGGGCCTATTAATGGGCCCTAGGGAGAGAGTGACAATGCGGACATTTAACCAACATCATCCTTACAATGTGGACATCAAACCATCATTGCTCCCAAGGTGTAGCCCGCTATAAAATCAACACATATACTATGATGCAATCATACTACAATGGGCCTTATGTATGTCCTATAGGGCCTTGACCCATGGGCCTCTAGTACATCAAATGGGCCTCATACATGGGTCTCGTATATATACATCAAGGTGGGCCTCAATGACGGGCCACAAATGCATCAACATGGGCTTAGTCACATGGGCCTTGCATACATCACAATGGGCCTCATAATATGGGCCCTATACAAATCAAAGTGGGCCTCAACAAGGACTACCAATACATCAAGGTGGGCCTCAACAATGGACCTTAAATAATCTCCAAAATGGTTGGATGGTTTAGATGAAACACATGCATCATGGTGGAGCCCATGCTAACAGAGGGTGTGGATTACAATACATACATAAGTGGGTCCCATGTGGGGCTTACCATAATGTTTATTTCTCATCCAACCCATTGATAAGGTCACTCAGACCTGGGGCCCACAGTAATGTTCATTTTCCACCCAACGTAGGGCCCAACATAATGTTTATTTTCAATTCAGCTATTCATAAGGTCACGTGGACCAGGGTAGGGCCCACTGTAATATTTATTTATCATCCAATCTATTCATAAGGTCACGTGGACCTGGGGGCCCACTGGAATGTTTATGTGCCATCCAAACTGTTCATAAGGTCACTTGGACCTGCCCCACAGTACTGTTTATTTGCCATACAACTTGTTGATAGGGTCACGTGGACCTTGGTCCCACCGTGATGTTGATAGGGTCACGTGGACCTCGGTCCCACCGTGATACTTATTTGCATCCAACCTGTTAAGGGTCACGTGGACCTATGACCCACTGTAATATTTATTTGCCATCCAAACTGACCATAAGGTCACAGTCAGGGGCCCACCGCGATGTGGTTCGCAAATCCAGCCCACCCATTATGTGTGTCCCACTGTGATGCGTTTCGAACATCCACACCATGCATTTGATGGGACCCCTCGGACTAGGTGGCCGCCCCAAAAATCAGCTGTATACGGAACTCAGGTGGGCCACACCATTTAAAATCATGTGAAGACATGCCTAAACATATAAAAACACTTGGTGGGGCATACCTGAAATTTGGATGTGGCTGAAACTTGGTCTGAATTGTATTTTCCTTTCATACGCACTGTATTCAAAAGTTTTTTATCATAGTGGATTTTGTGATGGTGTTCTTATGGTTATTGTTCGTAGGTTATACTTATGGTTATGCTCATTACAATTAAACTGATGACTTGAAATCCTCCTTGTAGCATCACAGGATCGGAACTTGGTGTATGGATACCGGGAGCCGAGAATGGGGTACTACGGAGGCTGTCGTGGCCAGATTCGACGATCGAAAATTTTGTGAGCCCGGTTTTCGAGTTTGGGGCGTGACAGGTTTACCATTAGAAATTGCTCAAAAGATCACATTTGAAGAGAAGGTCATAGCATATAACATGGATAATTACAGAAACTAGTGGAAGACAAATTAGGTGTAACATACAGAGATGGTTCAGCCACTTATGCAATTAGGGAAGGTTCAAAAGGGCATACATATTTGAAAGTTGGTCAAATCATAAACAGGCATTTTATGGACGGAGACATTATTTTCATTAATAGGCCACCTAGTACTCATAAACATTCATTGCAAGCATTTTCTATCTATCTGCATGACGACCATACTGTTAAGATCAATCCTCTTATTTGTGCTCCCCTAGGTGTGGATTTTGATGGGGATTGCGTTCATATGCTACTTCATAAATCATATTCCGACATAAAAGGTGTCAATTATATAAAAAATTATAGTTGACACACACATCCAAAACTAGATATACCCATTTCTCTAAAGCCCTGAACGAACCAACCTATTTGAGAAGGTAAGTCTACACAATAGAAAAGGAAGAAATCAAATATATCATCCAAATTGTAAATATTTGGATTGGATATTAAAAAACAAAAAAAAAGATATATAGAAGCTTTGGATATCATAGAAAGCCTTGCAGAAATTTTAAAGTCATACCAAAGCGACAAGATCAGCCCCACTTAGATTTTCACATGCCTTGCTCCATCCAATGGCATCCAAATCCACATCAGCAACAAGAGGCTTCTTCCGAGCATGAAGATTGTTCTTGGATGCATGTGTGATCCATAGCTTGAGCTCTCCCATGCCACCATCTGCACATCCATCTCTCATTTAGATGTGTGTCTTTGCTCTCTTTATTTCTTGTACTTGCTTCTCTCTGCTGTGGAAAAAAAAGGGACAGATTCTAATCCATGCCAAAGGTATCCCTACAAATATGTATTACAAAAGAAAATTTATATGCATAGTTATGACTTGAAAAAAATAAAGAAGTACATTAATCAAAACTAGTTGTTCAGATCATAAATATAAAATATCCATAAGATAACAGACCATGGTTTTTAAAAACAACATGGTGGCTGTTAAAATGGTATAGTCCCCAAAAGGCGTTCTGAAAAACTGGGCCATAAAGTTTAGCTGTGGAAAATCATCACCACGGACAAATCAAAGAAAACCATGTAAAAATGGCATCTTTACAACAAATTCTAAGAAAAAAAGACTAATGGCAGACACGCTGATGTACAATGTTTTGGTTCCAATCAACAGTCCTTCTCATATCCACTTTCTCATTATCCTATAAATGTTATCATCAACAAACTATTACTGATTTTCTACACAAAAAAAAAAAAAAAAAAAAAAGATTGAGAAAGAAATCATGACCTGCTCCTCTCAATGCACTAGTGTTGTCTCCCTTGTACTCCACTGTGTATCCACCAACCTGACACAATTACACTTTCCTATCACTATTTTCACTTCACAACACCATACTTTTTTACTAATAAAAAAAAAAGACCCAACTCCGTTGGGTCTCAGTCCAATTGATGGTGGGAACCACAAGATGGAATCAAGATCCATGTTCCCACATGTATGGGATCATGTGTGTGAGATTAGAAAATGCCAACAGTCTAATCTTTTGCCTTTTATGTTGCATTAAAGAAATGTGGAAGAAAAGGACACAACTCACCTTGACGCCCTTTTCCCTCCTCCTTTACCCGGGCTTGGGACCGGCAATGCAAGAAGTTGCATTGGCAGAGTTAAAAAAGGGCTTAAGCTCCATTTTGTTTGAGAAAAAAATTATATTCATAAAGATTGATGTGATGACCAAATGGAGCCTAAGACTTATAACACTAAAAGGTATGATAGGAACTCTTACAGTACAAATATGGTGACCAAGTGACCACCTGTAAAAAGAAAAGAAATAGAATGATTTTACAAAGTGTGTTGGTGCCAAAAGGATGAAGAACACATATGATAAATTCAAAGAAAAATGATAAACAGAAATTCATAATTCATAAATGAGGAGTAGAGTCACATTCACCTTAACAGGATTGTATTTGTAGAAGATTGGAGAAGTTGGGTGAGCTAAATGATATATCTGATCAACCTCTATTAACAAGCTGGGAAAATTGCTAGGAGGGTCTGTCTCACAGATTACTCTCAGTATTTTATACATTGAAACATTTAAATCTATATTTATTTGAGTGTTTCTTTCGGTTTACAAATCCATAGGAGCTCAATAAACAGAAATCAGAAATATATATATATATATATATATATAAAATCAGTCTAGCAGTAAATGGAAACTGAAGAATCCAATGCAAATGGAGACTTCTAATATTCAACAATCCACAGGTAAGAACCCCAGTATCAGAAAATAATTTCCTTTTTCAAAATTAGTGTGCAATGCACCCTTTAAAGATTGGTTGAGTCACTCTTAGTCACCAAGTCATAAAACCTCATCTAAAAACCACAAAAATAATTTCCTTCTAATGCTCTTTCTATGATACATTACCAAATTCAGTCCTTAGGACAACCAGATCTTTAACAACTTGCATGTATTCATCAGGAACATTTGTATAAAATGGGTAACTCTATCAGGCTTATGGCCATTTTCCCCATCTTTTCAACTGTGTCTGCAACTCCCCTTGAACTTTTTCTTGAATAAACACAAGCCACTACCCATTAAAGTATCAGTGGCAAAACACTCATGTCAGTTGTTAAATGATAATACAGCGAGAGAAAACATAGAAAGAAAACATAATTACTGTTAACTAAATCAGATGAACTAATTTTTAAGTGACAACCAAACAGGGTGTTAGGGGGCTACAAAGCTTCATATATTTTGTAATCTTTAGCCTAATTAAAGAATATGTGCATACCTGGGCTGTTTCGTGCTGGTGGTTGCTGCCTCAGCTATTTAGCAGAGCTCTTCAGTGACTTCTTTTTTTTACTGGCAGCATGTTTTTTATTTAGAGAATAAGTAGTGAGATCATGAGGTCAACATGACACCAAACTGTAACACAATTTTCCCTGCACACCTGATAATCCATTTCCAGTTTTCTTTGAACCCCTGTGTCAGAATAAGAACCAAATGTAGAAACAACTAATCAAGCTATACAAGATGTACTTGGGATACAATCAAAACATATAGTTCAAAAAGATGAATTGTCTAAAAAAGTGTTGGACTATTGTCCCTAATCGGTGAACTCAGTAAAGCCAGAATGTAAGGCCTGTATCCTAGTCTGTACCGTTCCTTAGACTCCCGCAAACCCTCCTGTCAACTTCAGGCTACCCGCGACCTGTAACTAGCATTTGTGTGCAACCTTAAGTCGCATCCCGTATATCTGAGTCAACTCAACCCGAGACTTGTACCTTAATGACTGCACCGTCGCCATGGTTCCAACGCCGCATCTTGCGCACCGATGCGATACCTAAGCCAGGAGTTATGGGCCCATGTTTATCTTGAGGAAACGCCACACGTTACAAATTCCAAGAGAATCTCTACCACCTTTCACATCAATCAATCAAGTACTAGTCAAGTACATAACTCATGCCTCTCCCATCCCTTTCTTACCAATAAAGACAAGCAACCCATACCCTATGCTACCTCACCCCCATAAGTCAACTCTCTCTTATACACACTCATCCCTCTCTTACACCACCCATCCCTCTCATCCTATCCTTCTTACACAACACCACTCCTCTCTCATTTCACTCCATTCTCTACCATTTTTCCAAGCAACCCTAAGGAGAGAAAATATCCAAGTGTGTGGCCCACTTCCTACCCCAAAACCTCCAAATCCAACCCTTCAATTCTCATCTTCCACCATCAAAGAAGAAGCCTAGGAGCTAAGCATTCCAAAGATCTAAGAAGAAGTGTAATCAGTGGGTGATTATAGGACTAGAGTAGTGATTTTGATGATAGGCCAAGTGAGGCCTACCGATTGATGGTATGGATCTCACTTTGGACCCTAGGTGTAGCCAATGGCCCACCATGATTCATATGTTCATCCCATGATGGGGCCATTCTCCATGGACCCCATCATGATGTTTATTTTCCATTGAGAAAAGGGCATCTAGACTGGTGAAAAAGGGATTTCTAGCGTTGATTTTGATTGGTGGGCCCACATGTAATGGGACCCATTTGATGTATGTTTCGTATCATGTATAGGGAGGGCTCATAGTGGTAGAGCCCCTCCCCTCCATCACGTCGATCTCTCTCTCTCTCTCTCTCTTTCCCTGTTTGCGGCCCACCTTGACGAATGGATTGATCCACACCGTTTGATCATGAGGCCCACCTTATTGCTACCCATTTTGGGCAGACCCTAGATGAAGGGAAATAACATATATCAGCTTGATCCGTGTGGGGTGGCCACGTGTGGACCCCCACCAAGATGAATGTGTTGAATA
Organism: Magnolia sinica; assembly: GCF_029962835.1. Classification (NCBI taxonomy): domain Eukaryota; kingdom Viridiplantae; phylum Streptophyta; class Magnoliopsida; order Magnoliales; family Magnoliaceae; genus Magnolia; species Magnolia sinica. The sequence goes on along the minus strand of NC_080575.1, from coordinate 85,736,213 downwards.
TCTACACGTGTGGACCCCCACCTTCATTCAATGCTGGTGGGTCCCACACGTGTGGACCCACCTTGATGTCTGTTTATCCACACCGTCCAATCATTGGATGGTGGAAGAGGATTGGCTAGAGTACCTCCACCAGCTATATAGCTACTGTATATGACGTCAATAAGTTGTGGGTCCAATTATGAGATATGTGTTATATCCCAGCTGTCCATCTCCTGGACGGTGGGCCAGCAGCCCACCAGCTGTTGTATTAACGTCAATAGTTATGTGGGTCTGATCCTGAGGTATGTGTTAACCCCAAACCGTCCAGCTGTGTGGCCCACCACGTGGGACCACCATGATTTTCCACACCATCCGTTTGCTAGACAAGTGGGGGCCACCTTAATGTATTGTTGTATCCCAACCATCCATCCACTCTGCGAGCTTGTCTTTAGGCTGGAGACGAGAAATGAGACAGATCTGTCTATCAGGTGGACCATACTGCAGAAATCAATGGAGGATTGGATGTCTACCATTGAAACCCGTTTGGGATCATAGAAGTTTTAGATCAATATGAAATTCATTTTTCCTCTTAATTCAGGTCTTTGTGACCTTATAAACAGATTGGATGGAAAATAAACGTTATGGTAGGCCCTCTGAATTATTAACGGTGAAATCATTATCTCCACTACTATTTGTGGTATGGTCCAGATGATCTTCCAATATGATTCATTTTTTTTAGGTAATGCTCTATAATGGTCTCTATAAATAGATGAATGGTGTAGATATAATAAAATAAAAGTATAGTGTTTTACAATAAAATAAAAGTATAGTGTTTTACTCACACATGTGGGTCCCACCTTGATGTGATGTATATTGGGCCTGTGTGAGAGGCCCATTGTGATGTATTCGAGGCCCATGTGATGGGCCCATTATGATGTATTTGAGGCCCATGGGATGTGGCCCTTTGTGATGTATTTGAGGCCCATGGGTTATGGCCCATTGTGATGTATTTGAGGCCCATGGGTTGTGGCCCATTGTGATGTATTTGAGGCTCATGGGTTGAGGACCAATGTGGTGCATGTGAGGCCCTTGCATAAGGCCCGATGTGATGTATATAAGGCCCATGAGTGAGGCCCAATGTGATGTATATAAGGACCATGAGTGAGGCCCAATGTATTGTATATGAGGCTCATGGGTTGAGGCCTAATGTGGCACATGTGAGGCCCTTGTATGAGGCCTGATGTGATGTATATAAGGCCCATAAGCGAGGCCCAATGTAATGTATATAAGGACCATGAGTGAGGCCTAATGTAATGTATATGAGGCCCATGAGTGAGGCCCAATGTGATGCTTATGAGGCCTTTGTTTGAGGCCTGATGTGATGTATATGAGATCCATTATGATGTGTGATTCCACCATGATGTATGTAATGATGTTTATGATAAGCTATGTCTTGGGAGCAATGATGGTTTGATGTCCATATTGTAAGAGCAATGATGGTTAAATGTCCACATTGTAACTCTCCCTAGGGCCCATTATTAGGCCCATTCTCATCTTTCCTTAGTGGGTTAACCCAAACCGTTGGGTCCCCATAATCGTTAGGCCCATTCTTGATATGAGTAGGCCGTCTAGGCCCATCATTGATATGAGGAGAGTACATCATTATCATATAACATGCTTAGTATAGCTTCATGATCCATGCCCATGTGCATCATATGTATGCTTAATATGAGGAGTGATTGATCATAGCACATGTCATTGGGCAGATTATTATAGGACTCCCTGATAGGAAGAGTTGTCCACATGAGCGTGTGGTACGCCCAGGATTGCTGCATGATTGGATAGTATGATTCATGCATCTCACATTTGTGTGATATGATTTCTGTATGTCCTAGTAACATCAGGGCCATAGCCTCCACAAGCATATCGTGGATGGCAAGATTGCACATCGAAAATACTGTTACTAGCATCGAGGCGTCATAGATGTCCCTGGGTGAAAATCCCTAAACCTGATGGTACCAGAAGATGACTCCAACGTCAAGACCGAGTAGATACATAAGTGCACGAGGGCCGTATACCTGTAGGTCGGGTCTCCCACTGTGTCATGGTCGATTGGTAGGGGGTGTGGCCTTATCCGCCCGAAGGTAGGTGCACTACGTGAAAAATGGAAAAAAAAATGATGGATTTTGAGACGGTTCTGGACCGTCTCTAAAATTGCTTGGTTTAAAGACGCTTTAGAGACGGCCGTAAACCGTCTCTAAAATTTTAGACGGCTCTTGACCGTCCCTAATATTGTCTTAAAATGTTGAACGTCCATAAATCATTTAAGACGGTCTTTGACCGTCTTATTGCGGTCATCTAAGACGGTCAATGACCCTCTGCATTAGAGACGGTCTTTGACCGTCTTATATGCGGTCATCTGAGATGGTCATTGGCCATTTGGATTAGAGACGGTCATTGGTCGTCTTTTACTTGTAATATGAGACTGTTAACGACCGTCGCAATTAGAGACGGTCCTTAGCCGTCTTATAGCCCTGTCAAAGACTCTCTAAAAGAGACTGTCAAAGACCGTGTCTATTAGAGACGGTCCTTAGCCGTCTTATAGCCCTTTCAAAGACCGTCTCTATTAGAGACTGTCGACGACCATCTCTAATGCTCAGGTCAAAAATTATGAATTTTGAAAAAAAAAAAAAAAAATTAGTTAAGAAGCTTAGGAAAATAATTAACAATGTTTAAGAAAATTTTAAATTTTTAAAAAAAAAAAAAAAACTGTGATCTTATAAAAATCTAGATTTTGAAAAAAAAAAATTAAGAACTTTGAATAATGTTGATAATTTTGAAAAAAAAAAAAAGATTTCGATAAAAAAATGATATTTTGAAAAAGAAAATTTAAAAAATTAAACAAAATTGTGAAAAAATTGACAAATTGTAAAAAAATATATTTTTTTAAAAAAAAAGAAAACTAGATTTTGTATTTTGACAAGAAAAATTAAAAAGTTATATAACAAAAGTGAGATTTAAAAAATGATATTTTTTAAAAGAAAATTTTAAAAATTAAACAAATTTGTGAAAAAATTGACAAATTGTAAAAAATATATATTTTTTTTTAAAAAAAGAAAAGTGAATTTTGTATTTTGACAAGAAAAATTGAAAAGTTAGATAATAAAAGTGAGATTTTGATGATGTGTTGTATATCCTTGCCGCCCTTATGTTTCTCCAACCCATTTTTGGGCCAGGTAATAATGTAAAAATGTTTTAATTTTTAAAAATTTGTTGGTAAAAATGTGTGTGTGTGTGTGTGTGTGTGGTTTTTATATCATATGAATGGAAATTTATATATATATATATATATATATATATATAATTAAAAGGTATTATTTAAATGATTTGTAATATCACATGAAAAAGAATATTGAATAGTTTAGAAATTTTAACTGTGTTTAAGAAAAATTTTGAGAACAAAATAATGTTTTTGAAGAAAAAAATTGGCATTTTGAAATTTTTGAGAAAAAAAAAATAAAATATAAGAAAAATTTTGAGATTTTGAAAATAAAAATTCAAAATTTGTATTTTAAATTTGATGGATTTTCCTGATGGATGGAGCAGATGCTAGACACACAACCCAATAGTGGACCTAGGGTTCGTGTCCCTTCACAAATTTCTACATGGGAAGATCCTAAGCTTTCAATAACTATCCATAAGTTGATAATAAAGTAAAATAATTAAATGATTAAAGGTCAAATTATATCAATAAAAAATTAAATCCCATTGTGGTTTCTTAGAATAAAGGGGAATTTACTATTACGAGACGCGTTTTGTACTTTAGCCTTTGGGCTTGGATCATTAAAAAATGAACCAAGCCATTCACATGATAGGTCTCACGTCCTTAGATTGAGTGACCCAAAAATGAAATTTTACCTATCATTGAAATATTTCAACAAGTTGATCATTTGACTCTTTTTCTTTACAGATTTTCTCCTTTAACTTTTGAGTAATTAAATGGTTGAAATATTTCAATCTAGAAGTATTTTTGAACATCCTGTCTAAGGTGAATCACGTTGTCTAAATGATTTAGGTTATCATAAAGGACCCTAGTCTTACAGCTAGAATACTAATGTATCCTATTGCAATCCGTCTTTATGTAATGTAGGAAAACTCTTATCTTTATCAATGGTCAAGTGCATCTCATACAATGGTATAGAATTTAGGGTGTGTTTATGTAATAGATGCACCCTTGAATATTGTTAGATGAACGCAATGTCTTTCAAATTTTGAATAGGTTTTATCTTTGCAAAAGATAACAACTAGTATTCAATTACTTTGTCTACAAGGCTTGTGAAAACATATGATTATTCATGAAAGTGATCCCATCACACTTTTCATATTCAATACACCTTTCTAAATTTTTTAATGTTATTAGAGCATTCGGTGGAAGAAATTTTTGATCATGGGAGAGTTTTTCTTCTCTTTCTGCAGAATTTTTGCTACATTCCTTCGCTTTCATTCCTCATTAGATTTGTAGTCCCCCACACACATTTTTTCTCAAACCTGTGGGTTACCCTTTCAGAGTTGTGCATAAATCCAAATGAGAGAAATTTTCAACTCGGCACATCTTATGGTTGCTTGTTGGCTCTTCCATCACCCCATATCTTCTCCTTTTTTGGTCGAGTAGAGAAAAGTGTATTTGGGGTTGTGCCATCAAAAATTAATATTTGTATTCTTTAAAAAATTCTTGTAAATTATACATTCATTCTTTAGCTTCATTAATGTATTTGGAACGTTAAAAAATCATGTTATGTGACTGAGTTGATTAAAGACAGCATTTTTTTTTTTGAAAACCACGTATGCTGCCAACATCTGCCACCCTCTCCTTGCAACGATAATGGCTATGGTAGAGAGAGGTGGAGGTGCTGGTTGTGATGGAGACGAAGTATAAGGCCTGGATCTTGGAGATGAAGAGACATAGAAGACCAGCAGAGATGCCGGCTATGGCCTCCATGGCTATCTCCCAGAAATACAGGTAACGGTATATAAAATCCCCAATTATTGGATTCCAATCCGAGCTCTGGAAACTTGATCTTGTAATCCCTAATTGTGTGTTTTAAATCCCTAATCCATGAACAAATATAGGGGATTAAGGATCTGAAATCCTAATTATAACTTGATTAGGGATCTGGGTTCTGAAATCCCTAATCGTAATCTGGAATTGGGGATGGGGATCTGAAATTCCCAATTTGGGATTTGGGATTCGAAATCCCTAGCTGTATTTGGGTTTTCTATGGTGAGGTCCACTGCTTGTTTTTATCTGCCTCATTCTTTGGGTCATGCCCTAAAATAATATCTCAAAACGGATGGACGGTGTGGATACAACACATACATCATAGTGGGGCCCAATATATGATTATGAATGTTTTAAGGAAACCCTTCTCCATTACATTTAAGTGAGTTACTCGTTACCCTTACTAGAGTAAACTCTATGGGGTCCATCGTTATTTATTTATTTTATCCACTCCATTCATCCACATTAACAGATAATTTGAGGTCTAAAGAACAAAAAGGAAGCATATCCAAAGCTCAAGTGGACCACACCACAGGAAATAGTGTGATTGAACCTCTATCATTTAAAATTTCTTGAAGGCCATAGAAGTTTTTGATCAAGCTGATGTTTGTGTTTTCTATTCATTCATATATTTTTGATATTATGAACAACCTTTAACTGTTTTTGGACAATCTAATTAGTTCAAATTGAAGAGTAAATAACTTCAGATGTTTAAATCAAAATTCACTTAAATTGTTGATCAATCTTGCTTGCCCAATATCTTTCTCATATGTAGTATGATCGAGGCGAGTAACCGTTTTTGGATGTTGGTCGGTGCTCTATGGCTTCCACCATGATGTATGTGTTTCATCCATGCCGTCCATCCATTTTTACAAATAATTTTACAATATGAGACGAAAAATGAGATATATGCAAATCTCAAGTGGACCACATTACAGGAAATAGTGTTGAATGAGCGTCGACCATTAAAAATATGATCAATAGCCATAAAAGTTTTGGATCCAGCTGATTTTTGTTTTTTCCCTTCATCTGGTCCTGTATGATCAAATCAACAAATTGGATGTCAAATAAACAGTACAGTGGGCCTTAGGAGGATTTTAATGGTGGATATTTAATCACTATTGTTCTCATGTGGTGTGGACCACCTGAGATTTATATCCCTCTAATTTTTGGCATAAAGCCCTAATATGATTTGTAAAAATGGATGGACGGCATGGATGAAACGCATACATCATGGTGGGGCCCACAGAGCACCGTCCAGTCTCACCCAAAATTGGGTGCGCACTTAAAATAGAGCCGCGCGCGCCCAAATCTACCCCCATTTTCTCTCGCCACCCTCCCTCTCTCTCCCTCTCTCTCACCCCTGCCCTCTGCGCGCCATCATCTGGCTTTCTCTCTCACCCTCTTCCTCTCCCATGATCTTTCTCCTTCTCAATCTCAGATCTCTTTAAATCTGTCTCTCCTTCTCCCTCTCCCTCTCTATCTCTCTTAATATGCCTCTCTCTCTCTCTCTCTCTCTCTCTCTCTCTCTCTCTCTCTCTCTCTCTCTCTCTCTCTCTCTCTCTCTCTCTCCGACTCTCGATTTACAAGCCTTAACCCGCATCCACGAGCCGCTAAAACCTACCGCATCTCTAGTCATCAACGGTAATAGAAAGTTGTTAAGCTCCCACCTGTTGCTAATCTGAGAAGGTGATGTTGCATTTTGATTTTTAGTCTTCATTTTGGTTATGAATCTCTGTTTGGATGACTAGATCATGGAAAGTTGTTCTGAGGATTTTTGCATGTAAGGTGTATGTTGATATGCTTGTGAGAATATCATTCCAAATTTGGTCTGTGATTTGATTGGAAGCCCATGAGGACCCCCACCTGATGCAAATGTTTTATCCCCACCGACCACCTGTTGTATGCAGCTGGGCCTTATTTCAAGTTTCTACAGCTAACTCCTTCACAATCAAATCATTTTCATCCTTTTAAATGTTTTGAATGAGATCAAATTATGAACTGTCCATCTATTCCTGCAAAACTATAAGGATCTGGTGATATTTGAGAATAAAGGATTTGTTTGAGAGTGGGTGTCAACACCATGCTCCAGTTCTACACAGATGAAACTGCAGGCCGCAAGATGACACCCAACACCATCCTCATCATGAGCATCGGGTTCATAGCATTTGTTGCCATTCTCCATGTCTTTGGTAAGCTCAACTTTGTTCCAAGATCTTAGGTGGGTCTCAACATCAGATCTTAGGTGGGTCTCAACATCAAAATTCATTGTAAGCATAGTGACTTTCTCATTTTGAGTATGTGAGGAACTCTGATTTTGTGTTATGCTTAGTCTGAAATCACTTGTTAGCATGAACTTTCACTGGAAAGAACAAAGAAACACAGATTATAATCTAGTGAGTTTTGTTAATTCTTATTACCTTTCAAAAAAAAAAAAAAACTATGGTGGGAACAAGTCAGTTCTGTTGAAAGAATGGTGATGGAACTTTAAAGTTTCCTGGTGGGCTGCCTGCATACCAAAATTGGATGCTTAAAAAGTTAGTCAACTGTCCACATTCATCGCTACAGGATTGGCCCACCTGATTCATGGACTAGCCTGATTTTGGGTACAATAGCTCATGTACCCATGTGGAACCTGCATAATGAATGGCCCAAATTCATTTAAGGCCTCTCACACTGGAGTATGTGACCTGCAGTATCCAGGTGTGTGAATCTGCATGTTTCATCAACAAATTACAAAGATCAGGATCCTTCATTCTCAAAGATCTGATTTTTTATTTTTTTATTTTATTTTTATTCTTTTTAAAGTGATAGGCTGATTTTACCCTCTGAATGTAGACCACTCACTATTTTACCTTTAACCAGCCATTTCTTAGCTATCAGTTGGATGGTTAGGATTGCTTGATCAATGTATTTTTTATAGATATGCTCCATCCACAATGTGCCCCACAATTTGGATGGTCTGGATAGTTGTACATGAGTGCCACAGTTAAGGAGGATGAGATACCATCATTTTTTTTTACATAGTGTGCTTATCACATGAGTCTAGCCCATGAGTGATGATTTACAGTGTACCGCAGTATGGTAATTTACCGAACTCTTGAGTTGCTTGTGGGTCCAGTTTTATGCACATGGCATCCAAACTATGCATTAGGTGTGTTGAACCATAAAGATAGAACGAGCCAATAATCAATTTGATCTAAAACTCAGGTGGGTTACATCATAGGAAACAATGTAAAAGGTCTCCCTCATTGCTCCCTGTGTTGTTGCCCACTCGTGATATATCTGGCCTGATTTTTCAATGACAAGAAAGAGGGCCCAATTTTCCGTTTAACGCTTTTTGACTTTTCTTCTTGTGAATGGTGGCATAGCACTTCAACTGCTGTTGCCTTTATTTGCATGAATACAGGGGAAATGAAAAGGAAAAAGAAAATGCATTAAAAAGAATTTCCAATGCAAAGTCTGTGGCCATTCAATTAAGAAAAGAATCATGTTCCAATTTAAGGAAAAAAAATAGAGAAATAGGTGATTTTATTCCAAAACAGAACAGGACAAAAAACTCATTTAAAATATAAGAAGGAACATATTTTATTCCTACAGATCCTTAAAAAAAAAAAAAAAAAAAAAAAAACAACCAGCCTTCCAATTATTTTATTTGTGAGTTGAACCATAGATTATTTTATTTTATATTTTAATAATAGTTTGAATTCAAATTGGCCCATTATTCCTAATAGCCTTCCAATTATCTTCCATGAAAAAATTACAAAAACAAACGATCTGATAATTACCCAGAAATTCAAAATCAAAATCAAATTGGAATCCTTTACCAAAAAATGAAATCCAAATCCAATTTAATATTTAAAAAGCCAACAAACCCAATTCTCAATTTAATTGATAAGACCCAAAAATATTAATTTTTTTCTTTTAAAAAAATAGACACATGATTTCTCCACACTTGAACAATCACCCATCACAACCAACAGATAACTTCTATTACTAACCTAAATCAATAAGATAATCCAAACTCAATTAAGGAGTCTTTTGGATGCATGTTAATGGTTTAAGTTATAAATGATTTGCATCTTTACAGCCAGTCTTGTTTGGCTTTAAGTTGTAAATGAATGCATCATGCATGGTTTTATGATAAAACACATGCATGTATGTGTGTATATGTATGCATGCACGCATGGATGGATGAAACGTATGCATGCATGCATGGATGGATAGATTATGCATGTGTGTGTATGCATGCATACATGCATGGATGGATTTATTTATTTAATCTTTAGCATCCTTTTTATTAATTATGGCTTGTTGTCATTTATTTTTTATTAACCAAGTCACTAAAGGATTTCAATTTCAAATGTAACTGAAGTATTGACAGAACGTTATCTCTTGTTACAGTACGAGATGTAACAAGAATATACATTGATTGTGTATTTGAATTTTTTTAAATGCACCAACCAGAAACGATTTGAGATGACGTTCAATGATACTTTGTTAAATATGAAATTTATGACCTTTAGTAACTTGGTTAATTAAAAAGAACTACGTAGTGGCTTGATCCCAATCTGACTTTTTGGGTACGTAGGCAGTCGTTCATAATATACTAGAATATCGGTGCAGCCACAAATCTTTTTTCTCCTTTGAATTGTAACAAACTGTATCGGTTGCATTTTTCTCTGTCATACAGGTTGTGGCTATCAAAGATATAATATCACTTCCTTATAGGGAAACATTTAATGATGTGTACAGGTAAATTCATTTTTTCTTATTCCTTATATTGTTTTCCAGTTATATTTGTGTTGGTTTCAGAGTACAAGTAGCAATAAAAAGTGTTGGTCGATTGTGGCTTATAGACAAAGGGATGAGTAACCAACAATACGAATATGGGAGGCCTTCCCCAGGTATCCTGATGCTTTTAGATATAATTATGTTATTTTTAAATCTATTAGCTCGAAATTGATGGAGCAGACCCTGATGTGCGTCGGAGCGATCCGGATGTTGAGCGGGGGTTCCTGGAAGGTGAGAACCGCTGTTATGACCATGATAAAGCTATCCATTTCCTATGGACAACATTGGAGTGGCCTGGCCATTTGGACATGCCATGTTTATGTATTTACTCAAAATTGATGGAGTAGACCCGGATGTGCGTCGGAGCTATCCAGATGTTGAGCGGGGGTCCCTGGAAGATGGGAATCGCTGTTATGACCATGATGAAGCTGTCCATTTCCTATAGACAGCATTAGAAGGGCCTAGCCAATTGGAGTAGGCTGAGTTTATATCTGTATTTGCAGGGACCACACCCTTAACCTATAACCTAAACCTATTCTCAAATCCCAAAACCTATAACTACAACCTAAACCTATAAACTATAACCTAAACCTATAACCTAAACTCAATTCCCTAATCTTTAACCTACAACCTAACCTAAACCTATACTTATTCCCTAAACCTATTCTCAAATCCCAAAACCTATAACCTAAACCATACCCTAAACCTATAACCTATAACCTGAACCTATAACCTAAACTCAATTCCCTAAACCTTAACCTATAACCTAAACCTAAACCTATTCTCAAATGCCAAAACCTATAACCTGAACCTATAACCTAAACTCAATTCTCTAAACCTTAACCTATAACCTAACCTTAACCTATACTTATAACCTAAACCTATTCTCAAATCCCAAAACCTATAACTATAACCTAAACCTTAACCAAAAACCTATAACCTAACCTAAACCTAAACATATAACCTTAACCTAAACCTAAACCTATAACCTTAACCTTAACATATAACCTTAACCTAAACGTAAACCTAAACCTAAACCTATAACCTAAACCTATTCCCAAATCCCTAAACCTAAACCTAAACCTATTCTTAAATCCCTAAACCTAAACCTAAACCTTAATGTATTCTCAAATCCCTAAACCTAAACCTACACCAAATCCTAATCTAAACTCCCTAACATAAACCTAAACCTAAACTTGAAGACCCAAACTTAAACCCGATGCCGAACTCGAACCCGATTTCCTAAACCAAAACCTTAACCTAAACCTATAACCTATAACCTAAACCTAAACCTAAAACCTAAATGTCTTCTCAAATCCCTAAACCTAAACCTACACGTAATCCTAATCTCAAGTCCCTAACCTAAACCTAAACCTAAACTTGAAAACCAAAACCTAAACCCGATCCTGAACCCGATTGCCTAAACCTAAACCTTAACCTATTCACAATTCCCTAAACCTATAGCTTATAACCTAAACAGAAACCTAAACCTATACCTTAACCTAAACCTAAACCTAAACCTATAACTTATAACCTATAACCTATAACCTAAACCTAAAACCTAAATGTATTCTCGAATCCCTAAACCTAAACCTACACCTAATCCTAATCTCAACTCCCTAACCTAAACCTGAACCTAAACTTGAAAACCCAAACCTAAACCCGATCTCGAACCCGAACCCGATTTCCTAAACCTAAACCTATACCTATTCTCAATTCCCTAAACTTATATCTTATAACCTAAACTGAAACCTAAACCTATACCTTAACCTAAACCTAAACCTAAACCTATAACCTATAACCTAAACATAAACCTAAAACCTAAATGTATTCTCAAATCCCTAAACCTAAACCTACACCTAATCCTAATCTCAACTCCCTAACCTAAACCTAAACCTAAACTTGAAAACTCAAACCTAAACCCGATCCCGAACCCGAACCTGATTTCCTAAACCTAAACCTTAATGTATTCTCAACTCCCTAAACCTAAACCTACACCTAATCCTAATCTCAACTCCCTAACCTAAACCTAAACTTAAACTTGAAAAACCAAACCTAAACCTAAACCTAAAACCTAAATGTATTCTCAAATCCTTAAACCTAAACCTACACCTAATCCTAATCTCAACTCCCTTACCTAAACCTAAACTTAAACATGAAAACCCAAACCTAAACCCCGATCCCGAACCAAACCCGATTTCCTAAACCTAAACCTAAACCTTAACCTATTCCCAATTCCCTAAACCTATATCTTATAACCTAAACCTAAGCCTAAACCTAAACCTTAACCTAAACCTAAACCTAAACCTGTAATCTATAACCTAAACACAAACCTAAAACCTAAATGTATTCTCAAATCCCTAAACCTAAACCTACACCTAATCCTAATCTCAACTCCCTAACCTAAACCTAAACCTAAACTTGAAAACCAAAACCTAAACCCGATCCCGTACCCGAACCCGATTTCCTAAACCTAAAGCTTAACCTATTCTCAATTCCCTAAACCTATAGCTTATAACCTAAACCTAAACCTAAACCTAAACCTATAACATATAACCTAAACCTAAACCTAAAACCTAATGTATTCTCAAATCCTTAAACCTAAACCTACACCTAATCCTAATCTCAACTCCCTAACCTAAACCTAAAACCTAATGTATTCTCAAATCCTTAAACCTAAACCTACACCTAATCCTAATCTCAACTCCCTAACCTAAACCTAAACTTAAACTTGAAAACCCAAACCTAAACCCGATCCCAAACCCGAACCCGATTTCCTAAACCTAAACCTTAACCTATTCTCAATTCCTTAAACCTATAACTTATAACCTAAACCTAAGCCTAAACTTAAACCTTAACCTAAACCTAAAGCTAAACCTGTAACCTATAACATAAACCTAAACCAAAAACCTAAATATATTCTCAAATCCCTAAACCTAAACATACACCTAATCCTAATCTCAACCCCCTAACCTAAACCTAAACCTAAACTTAAAAACTAAAACCTAAACCCGATCCTGAACCCGAACCCAATTTCCTAAACCTAAACCTTAACATATTCTCAATTCCCTAAACCTATGGCTTATAACCTAAACCTAAACCTAAACCTAAACCTAAACCTATAACATATAACCGAAACCTAAACCTAAAACCTAATATATTCTCAAATCCCTAAACATAAACCTACACCTAATCATAATCTCAACTTCCTAACCTAAACCTAAACCTAAACTTGAAAACCAAAACCTAAACCGCATCCCGAAACCCAACCCGATTTCCTAAACCTAAACCTTAACCTATTCTCAATTCCCTAAACCTATAGCTTATAACCTAAACCTACACCTATACCTAAACCTAAACTTAAACTTATAACATATAACATAAACCTAAACCTAAAACCTAATGTATTCTCAAATCCTTAAACCTAAACCTACACCTAATCCTAATCTCAACTCCCTAACCTAAACCTACACTTAAACTTGAAAACCCAAACCTAAACCCGATCCCGAACCCGAACCCGATTTCCTAAACCTAAACCTTAACCTATTCTCAAGTCCTTAAACCTATATCTTATAACCTAAACCTAAGCCTAAACCTAAACCATAACCTAAACCTAAACCTAAACCTCTAACCTATAACCTAAACCCAAACCTAAAACCTAAATGTATTCTCAAATCCCTAAACCTAAACCTACACCTAATCCTAATCTTAACCCCCTAACTTAAACCTAAACCTAAACTTGAAAACCAAAACCTAAACCCGATCCCGAACCCGAACCCGATTTCCTAAACCTAAACCTTAACCTATTCTCAATTCCCTAAACCTATAGCTTATAGCTTAAACCTAAACCTAAACCTAAACCTAAATATAAACCTATAACATATAACCTAAACCTAAACCTAAACCTAAAACCTAATGTATTCTCAAATCCCAAAACCTAAATCTGCACCTAATCCTAATCTCAAATCCCTAACCTAACCCAAACCTAAACTTGAAAACCAAAACCTAAACCCCATCCCGAAGCCGAACCCGATTTCCTAAACCTAAACTTTAACTTATTCTCAAATCCCTAAACTATAGCTTATAACCTAAACCTACACCTAAACCTAAACCTAAACCTAAACCTATAACATATAACCTAAACCTAAACCTAAAACCTAATGTATTCTCAAATCCTTAAACCTAAACCTACACCTAATCCTAATCTCAACTTCCTAACCTAAACCTAAACTTAAACTTGAAAACCTAAACCAAAACCCGATCCCGAACCCGATTTCCTAAACCTAAAACTTAACCTATTCTCAATTCCCTAAACCTATATCTTATAACCTAAACCTAAGCCTAAACCTAAACCTTAACCTAAACCTAAACCTAAACCTATAACCTATAACCTAAACCTAAACCTAAAACCTAAATGTATTCTCAAATCCCTAAACCTAAACCTACACCTAGTCCTAATCTCAACTCCCTAACCTAAACCTAAACCTAAACTTGAAAACCAAAACCTAAACCCGATTCCGAACCCGAACCCGATTTCCTAAACCTAAACTTTAACCTATTCTCAATTCCTTAAACCTAAAGCTTATAACCTAAACCTAAACCTAAACCTATAACATATAACCTAAACCTAAACCTAAAACCTAATGTATTCTCAAATCCCTAAACATAAACCTACACCTAATCCTAATATCAACTCCCTAACCTAAACCTAAACCTAAACTTGAAAACCCAAACCTAAACCCGATCCCGAACCCGAACCCGATTTCCTAAACCTAAACCTTAACCTATTCTCAATTCCCTAAACCTATAGCTTATAACCTAATCCTAAGCCTAAACCTAAACCTTAACCTAAACCTAAACCTAAATCTAAACCTGTAACCTGTAACCTATAACGTAAACCTAAACCTAAACCTAAAACCTAAATGTATTCTCAAATCCCTAAACCTATACCAACAACTAATCCTAATCTCAACTCCCTAACCTAAACCTAAACCTAAACTTGAAAACCGAAACCTAAACCCGATCCCGTACCTGAACCCGATTTCCTAAACTTAAACCTTAACATATTCTCAATTCCCTAAACCTATTGCTAATAACCTAAACCTATACCTTATTCTAAACCTAAACCTAAATCTATAACCTATAACCTAAACATAAACCTAAAACCTAAATGTATTCTCAAATCCTTAAACCTAAAGCTACACCTAATCCTAATCTCAACTCCCTAACCTAATCCGAACCTAAACTTGAAAACTCAAACCTAAACCCGATCCCGAACGCGAACCCGATTTCCTAAACCTAAACCCCAATGTATTCTCAAATCCTTAAACCTAAACCTACACCTAATCCTAATCTCAACTCCCATACCTAAATCTAAACCTAAACTTGAAAACCCAAACCTAAACCCGATCCCGATCCCGAACCCAATTTCCTAAACCTAAACCTTAAACTATTCTCAATTCCCTAAACCTATTGCTTATAACCTAAACCTATACCTTAACCTAAACCTATTGCTTATAACCTAAATCTATACCTTAACCTAAACTTAAACCTAAACCTATAACATATAACCTAAACCTAAACCTAAAACCTAAATGTATTCTCAAATCCCTAAACATAAACCTACACCTAATCATAATCTCAACTCCCTAACCTAAACCTAAACCTAAACTTGAAAATCAAAATCTAAACCGGATCCCGAACCCGAACCCGATTTCCTAAACCTAAACCTTAACCTTAACCTAAACCTAAACCTAAACCTAAACCTGTAACCTATAACCTAAACCTAAACCTAAAACCTAAATGTATTCTCAAATCCCTAAACCTAAACTTACACCTAATCTTAATCTCAACTCCCTAACCTAAACCTAAACCTAAACCCTATCCCGAACCCGAACCCAATTTCCTAAACCTAAACCTTAACCTTTCTCAATTCCCTAAACCTATTGCTTATAACCTAAACTGAAACCTAAACCTATACCTTAACCTAAACCTAAACCTAAACCTATAACCTATAACCTAAACATAAACCTAAAACCTAAATGTATTCTCAAATCCCTAAACCTAAACCTACACCTAATGCTAATCTCAACTCCCTAACCTAAACCTAAACCTAAACTTGAAAACTCAAACCTAAACTCGATCCTGAACCCGAACCTGATTTCCTAAACCTAAACCTTAATGTATTCTCAACTCCCTAAACCTAAACCTACACCTAATCCTAATCTCAACTCCCTAACCTAAACCCAAAACCTAAACTTGAAAACCCAAACCTAAACCCGATCCCGAACCCGAACCCGATTTCCTAAACCTAAACCTTAACCTATTCTCAATTCCCTAAACCTATAGCTTATAACCTAAACCTAAACCTAAACCTAAACCTTAACCTAAACCTAAACCTAAACCAATAACCTATAACCTAAATGTATTCTCAAATCCCTAAACCTAAACATACACCTAATCCTAATCTCAATTCCCTAACCTAAACCTAAACTTGAAAACCCAAACCTAAACCCGATCTCGAACCCGAACCCGAACCCGATTTCCTAAACCTAAACCTTAACCTATTCTCAATTTCCTAAACCTATAGCTTATAACCTAAACCTAAACCTATACCTAAACCTAAACCTATATAACATATAACCTAAACTTAAACCTAAAACCTAATGTATTCTCAAATCCCTGAACCTAAACCTACACCTAATTATATTCTCAACTCCCTAACCTAAACCTAAACCTAAACTTGAAAACCAAAACCTAAACACGATCCCGAACCCAAACCTAATTTCCTAAACCTAAACCTTAACCTATTCTCAATTCCCTAAACCTATAGCTTATAACCTAAACCAATAACCTATAACCTAAACCTAAACCTAAAACCTAAATGTATTCTCGAATCCCTAAACCTAAACCTACACCTAATCCTAATCTCAACTCCCTAACCTAAACCTAAACCTAAACTTGAAATCCCAAACCTAAACCCGAACCCGATTTCCTAAACCTAAACATTAACCTATTATCAATTCCCTAAACCTATAGCTTATAACCTAAACCTATACCTTAACCTAAACCTATAACCTATAACCTAAACCTAAACCTAAAACCTAAATGTATTCTCAAATCCCTAAACCTAAACCTACACCTAATCTTAATCTCAACTCCCTAACCTAAACCTAAACCTAAACTTGAAAACCCAAACCTAAACCCGATCCCGAACCCGAACCCGATTTCCTAAACCTAAACCTTAACCTATAACCTAACCTAAACCTAAACCTATTACCTGCACTTATAACCTAAACCAATAACCTAAACCTAAGCCTAGAACCTAAACCTAAACCTAAACCTAAAATCGAAATGTATTCTCAAATCCTTAAACCTAAACCTACACCTAATCCTAATCTCAACTCACTAACCTAAGCTTAAACCTAAACTTAAAAACCCAAACCTAAACCCGATCCTGAACCCCGACCCGATTTCCTAAACCTAAACCTTAACCTTAACCTATTCTCAATTCACTAAAGCTATAACCTATATACTATAACCTATAACTAAAACCTAAACCTTAACCTAAACCTATAACCTAAACCTAAACCTTAACCTAAACCTAAACCAAAACCTATAACCTAAACCTTAACCTATAACCTATAACCTAAACTTATAACCTATAACCTAAAACCTAATCCTAAACCTAAACCTAAACCTATAACCTAAAACCTAAAACCTAACCTAAACCTAAAACCTAAATGTATTCTCAAATCCTTAAACCTTGACCTACACCTAATCGTAATCTCAACTCCCTAACCTAAACCTAAACTTAAACTTGAAAACCCAAACCTAAACCCAATCCCGAACCCAAACCCAATTGTTGTAATAATGTAGCCCAATCACATGGCAAGAAATAAGAATGTATCCCTTTTAACACATGTCCCTTTTTACAAAGCTTTAATTTTTGTTGTTGTTTCTATTAACTTGAATTGTAGCCCAATCACATGGTAACAAATAAGAATGTATCCCTTTTAACACATGCCCCTTTTTACAGAGCTTTAATTTTTGTTGTTGTTTCTATTAACTTGAATTGAAACACTTTTTTACGTTATTTGCTTACATTAGTTTTATTTTAATGATCAGTTTTATTTTTAAAAAGTGCCCACTTTTTTGGAAGAAGTTTATGCAATTCTTCATGATTCTAAATTATAATGTTTTGTTGGTTTAATATTTTTTTTTCAGATGAAAGACACAAAAAGAAAATTGTTGCTGATTTTTTTACTTTTTTTATTTATAATGTTAAACTTATATGTATTTATGAGTGGATGAATGTAACGTGGATAAGATTGTTTGTTTTTGGATGGATGTAGTTTATGTTTGGATGAATGTAGTTTATGTTTGGATGAATGTAGTTTATGTTGATTTACGTAGTTTGGGTTTAGATGGATATGAATGTGAATATGATGAAATATATTATATAACAGGTGTATATCAGGAAGAATACGATGAAATATATTGTAACAGGTGTATATTGATCCTCTCAAATATGAAAATGTGCTTTGAAGGCTCATAAGAGACAGTCCATGACAGACCTTTTTAAGGACGGTCCATGACCATCCTTTTAAAGGACGGTCCATAGCCGTCCTTTGAAGGGCCATAAGAGACGGTCTATAACAGTCTTTTTTAAGGACGGTCCATGACCGTCCTTTTAAAGGACGGTCCATGGCCGTCCTTTGAAGGCTCATCAGAGACGGTTTATGATAGTCCTTTTTAAGGACGGTCCATGACCATCCTTTTAAAGGACGGTCGATGGCCGTCCTTTGAAGGCTCATAAGAGACGGTCCACGACCGTCCTTTTTTCATTAATAAGAATGACGGTTTTCGACCATCCTTTAAGTAATATGACACGTCAAAATTTGACGGCCCGTGCGACGATCCATGACCGTCCTTTTTGGTCATTTGAGACAGTTTTGGACCGTCCTTTTTTCACAGTTTTGGCGTAGTAGGGGCATAACTAGGCTGAGTTTGACCAGCTCATAAATGGGTCCGCTATCGACGTGTCGGGCCAATATTGGTAAGCGGATAGTGAGGTCTCTTCCATTTGCATAGTTGCGTGTCCAATGGGTGGCGATCTAGTGTATAGTGTTCTAGACCCGGGTGATATATATATATATATATATATATATATATATCAGAGATAAACTGTATTGATATGAGGATTCAGATGAGATTTGGTGGGCTTGAGTTGCACCTCACATATAACATTGGCCCTGTAGGCCTTACATCGCATAGCCTTAGTATGGCTAATAACATTCATGCTTTGCATCGCATAACTTTGGTATGGCCGATAGCATTCATGCCTTGCATCGTATAGCCTTGGTATGGCTATTAGCATTCATGGGCTTGCCAATATATTTCTACATTACTCTAATATTACATCCTAAGCACGCTTATATTGAGCACACACTTACACCACCCTTTAAGCTTTCTATAAGCTTACACATGACCATTGCATGCAGGTGACGCTGGGCTGTAGCTGAGTAGGAGCAGGAGCGTGCCGCAAAGCTTCTGGAGTTTTTTCATTATTATCATTGTATTTTCCTTTATACGCATTGTACTCAAGTTTTGATCATAGTAGATTTTTGTGATGGTGTTCTCGTTATTGTTCATGGGTTATGCTTATTACGAATTAAATTCATGTTGAAAATCCTCCTTGTAAGATCCCAGTATCGGAACCCGGTATATGGGTGCCGGGAGCCGAGAATGGGGTACTATGGAGGCTGTCGACGTCAGATTCGACGATCGGGAATTTTGTGAGCCCGGTTTCTAAGTTTGGGGCATGATAAGAATGTCATGCAACAAATGAGTCAATTCCAACTTCACCTAAAGTTGAATGATATCCATCTAGATGGGGCAATTTGGCGTCTCCTTTAATAATGATATCAATGGCAATCTTGTAAAACTCTTCCCGAAGAGGTTTGCCATGAATCATTTAGGGCCCATCTGTCAAAAGAACTCGCCCTTGAGCAATGAGCTCTTTACGCCAAGAGTACAAGGATATTCTAGGGCCCATGATTTTGATGGTTGGATTAACATATAGGTGTCATGCACACCGTTGATGGTGACCACCATTTAAATGAGGATGGGGTGGTAATGGGATGGCTAGGCTTCGGTGTACCTATTTCTCAGTTGGGTCTGAAGGGCAGTTCAAGCTAAGGCCCATTTAATGATCGGTTGAAATCAAGGCCTGGGAGATATCAATTCTAAATTGGCCTGTATCCAGGCTTGGGCTGGGTTCCAGTAGAATATGACCATCCAAAAGTAAGTAGTCTTTAAAGAGAATTGCTCACATCCAACAGACCTATAATGTGCATATGACCATCCAATAGGTTGGCTTCGCCATGAACATCACCTTGTGAAAAAATCAGACCCCATCCACTCATCAGGTGAACCACACCATATAAAATAATTTATAGTTGTTAATAAATAACAAAATACAAGTGTATTCCACCTTATTAGATGGGGCTGATTTTTACATAAGGTAATCCTCATAATGGGGCTGATTTTTACACAAGGTGATTTCTACCCTGAAGCGGATTACACAGTGTGCCACAAACCCTGTGGGCTCTACCATAATGTGTGTATTGAATTCATCAATTTAGACAGATCATTTCAAGGTATAAGCCAAAAGAAGAATAAATCCCAACCTCAAGTGGATCACATTAGAGAAAGTAGAGGTTGCTATGACCAGGGTGAAGTCAAAATTGGATAATAATATAACATATTAAAGAAGGAAGACACACAAGAATACTAGACACAACTAAATGAAGGATACGAACCATAAAAGAAGTCAGTTCTGCCTTGTTTCTAGATTTAGGATAGACATTGGAAATAAAGATATGATACAACACTCTGTATCTAGGCAACATTTGGTTAGCCCGTAGCGCATTCTCAGAACTCCATTCTGAGCCCATGTTACACAAATTTATGGTTAAAGAGCGTTTTTTCGACTCATTCATTTTTTCAGCCAATGTCGAAGTAGGAATACCTTTATCATTCACTTGGACATCCAACAAACTAGAAATTAAGTGACGATCTACTTTATATGAACCTTCTCTAAATATTATAGTGAAGGTCAAAACTTCAATAGAAACATCACCTATACAAGCATACATTTCTTGCGCAATGGAGCGGTATGCCAGTCCGCCCCAATTCAAAATGTTGTCCCATCCTACAGCTACAAGGAGGGGAATAATGTGAAATGGTGCATGGTGGTTGGCATTTATGGTACGCTCAACAATGATGTTGTGGTGACGGATATCCCGCATATATTTGGGGTCCTCTTTGGGTGGTCGAAGAGTACGCAAAGGTGTGGAACAAGAAGAAGATGCTCTAATAGGTTTCTTCTTCGTTCTACCTTCCATTGCAAAGATCAATAAGAAAATGCAAGAAAGGAGTCAAGGGTTTCAAGCCCAACAGATTTTTCTCAAATACACCAAGGAAATCATAAGGAAATTTGAAATAAAAGCAAGATCAAGCAATATGAAACTTAAGGAACCCAAATTCGAAAGGAAATTGAAAATGATGCACTTACCAAACACTAATCGAAGGTTGGTTCAACCAGTCGAAGAAGGCATAAGTGAAGAGGGTGAGAGAAATGAAGAAAAAGAGGTTTTCAACACACTTAAAGGCCCTCCAACAGTGTGCCTCGACTGGTCGAGTACATACTCAACCGGTCAAGCCACGACTGGTCGAGCATATGCTCGACCGGTCGTGCAAGCACAAAAATGCACAATTTATCATATTTTAAAAAAATAAATAATTTGCATAAAAAAATATAAAAATAAAATATGTAAACCTGATAAACTTAGTTTGAATTACACATACCAATATCCATTTTTAATTTAGAAAACCTATTTCTATCAAGTGGTTTAGTGAATATGTTCGCAAGTTGATTTTCAGTTTAAACATAATCCAACGAAATAATTTTTTCTTCCACTAATTCCCGAATGTAATGATATCTAATGTCAATATGTTTGGTACGGGAATGCTGGATGGGATTCTTAGAAATATTAATTGTGCTAGAATTATCACAATACAGAATCATAGTATCTTGCACAATCCCATAGTCATTTAACATTCTTTTCATCCACACCAGCTGGGTACAAGCATTTCCAGCAGCTATATATTCAGCCCCAGCTGTGGATAGAGATATGGAACTTTGTTTCTTGCTATGCCATGAAACTAAATAGTTCCCGACGTAAAAACATCCACTGCTAGTAGACTTTCTATCATCTATATTCCCAGCCCAGTCAGCATCCATATATCCAGCTAATTGAACATTAGTATTATGTGGATACTATAGGCCTAGATTAACCTAACTTGCGACATATCTAATAATTTGCTTGATAGTAATAAGGTGCGATTCCATAGGATCTTATTGATATCTAGCACAGATGCCTACACTGAATGTTATATCAGGTTGGCTCGCAGTTAAATATAATAAACTACCAATAATACTGCAATATAACTGAGAATCTACACTTTTACATGTTGCATCCTTAGAAAGCTTAAGAGTTGTACTCATAGGAGTATCAATGTTTTTGCCATTCTCAAATCCAAATTTCTTCACTAGATTTAGAGCATACTTAGTTTAAGAAATGAAAATACCATTGTCAAGTTGTTTAACTTGTAAACCTAGAAAGTAATTCAATTCTCCCACCATGCTCATTTCGAACTTGGATTTCATCAACTCTGCAAATTCAATAAACAGGTTAGAACATGTAGATCCATAGATAATATTATCAACGTAGATCTGTACTATAAGTATGTGTTCATTATGCTTCTTAACAAAAAGAGTTTTATCAACACTCCCCATAACAAAATTATGACTCGATAAAAACTTAGTTAATTTCCCGTACCATGCCATGGAAGCTTATTTCAAACCATAAAGTGCCTTTTTAAGGCGATACACATGATCAGAATATTTAGGGTCCTCAAAACCCTTAGGTTGTTCAACGTACACTTCTTCATGTAGATCACCATTTAAGAAAGCACTTTTCACATCCATTTGATAGATTTTAAACTTTCTAAAACATGCAATGGATATGAACAATCTGATGGATTCAAGACGAGCTACTGGAGCAAAGGTTTCATTATAGTCGACTCCTTCTATTTGAGTGTATCCTTGTACAACCAGTCAAGCCTTATTTCTTATTATGTTTCCTAATTTGTCAGATTTATTTTTAAAAATCCACTTGGTTCCTATAATATGTTTATTAGATGGTCTTGGAACCAAATACCATACATTATTTCTAACAAATTAATTTAGTTTATCTTGCATGGTAACTATCCAATTTTCATCAGCAAGTGCCTCTTTTATGTTGGCTAGTTCAATTTGGAAAGTAAAACATGCATAATTGCATATGTTTTAAAGTTGTCTTCGAGTACATACACCAGTGAGAGGATTGCCTAGGATTTGATCAGTAGGATGATCTTTAACTGATCGTAGTTTAGAGTTGGTTTGACAAGATCAGGAGTTAGGTTTATCAAATGTATTGACTTCATCATCTTCTGAACTCGATATTGGTGTGTTCAGGTGATCATCATTAACCACATTTATAGACTCCTGATTGACACCAGTTCTCTTGTTGAGAACATGGTATGCCCGACTGTTCAAGGCATAACCTAGGAAAATCCCTTCGTCACTTTTAATGTTGAACTTCCCTAAATTTTTCCAGTCTCGTAAAATATAATACTTACTTTCAAAAATTTGAAAGTCTTTTACAGTGGGTTTCTTATTAAACCATAATTCATAAGCCGTTTTATCTTTTGATTTTCTGATATAAACACAGTTTATTATATAGCATGTAGTATTAACAACTTCAGCCCATAAATTCTTAGGCAACTTCATGCTATTTAACATTATATTGGCTATCTCTTGTAGCACTCTGTTCTTCCTTTCAACAACCCCATTTTGTTGAGGCATCTTAGGAGCAGAAAACTCATGCAATATACCATGATAGCTACAGAACTTCTCAAAATTGCTATTTTTGAATTCCGATCCATGATCGCTTCGGATCTTGATTACATTCATTTCTTTTTCTGCTTGAATATGCTTAAGTATTCTTTTAACTTCATCGAGAGTTTCAAATTTTTCTCTCATAATCAATACAACCCAAGTAAATCTGGTAAATTCATCAACAATTACCAAGAAGTACTTTTTACCACCTCTACTCTCCATTCTGGTTGGTCCTACTAGATCCATGTGAAGGAGTTCAAGAGGTTTGGATGTGGTGGAGTTCACTTTCTTGTGACTACTCCTTATTTGTTTTCCAATTTGACATGCGCCACATATTTTATCTATTTTCTTCAATTTGAGTAGACCCCTAATTAGATCAGCTTTGCTCAATCTATACAAATTCTGATAGTTTACATGTCCAAGGCGCTTGTGCCATAATTCACTATCATTGGTTTGGACTATGTAACAAGATACTTTAGATGAGCAAAATTCACTTACGATATAGCAATTCTCAGACGTCCTACGACCATTTTATATCACACAACCTTTCTCATTTGAGATCTTGCATCCTTGATTAGTGAATTTTACACCATGCTTATTATCGCAGATTTGAGATATGCTTAAAAGATTGTGCTTAAGGCCTTCTACGAATAAAACATTTTCAAAAGGAGGAAGGTTAGAGATATGAACCGTACCTTGGTCAATTATCTTACAGTTGCTTCCATCACCAAAAGTGACTAAACCATCAGTTATTTCTTTGTATTAGTGAACAAATCTCTGTCACTTGTCATGTGTCTTGAGCAACCACTATCTAGGTACCACTTTGATTGACTCGAAGCCTTGAAGGCGGTGTGTGCAACCAAACAAGTAACCTTAGGAACCCATTTCATCATAGTTTTGGGTTTTGGAGCACTGTTGGGTTTTCTTCGCTTATAATTATTGTTAATCTTAATATTAGAGTTAGATTTGAGAAGCTCCTTGAGTTAGTCCATAATTTTTTTAGCTAAAGGATTATAAGATTGTTTTCTAAAGCTGATATTATTATAATTGACTTTAGATGCTTGAAAAGTCTTTAGATTTCTAGAGTTGTTATGATTATTTTGTTTCAAGTCCTTTCCTTTTGAGTTAGAGGATTCTCCTTTAACAAATATTAGAGAAGTACTCTTATTTTTAAGAGGCATGTATTTATCATAGCCTAGACCCGATCTATCTCCACATGTTCTAGATGCGGTTAATAACTTTTCAAGTTTAAGGTCTCCTGGGCATATCTCCATGTATCCTTTGAAATTAAGAGGAAAGATACTTCATTTTTTAGTTTCTCATTCTCTAATCTTAATTTTTCAAGTTCTGATGTTTTGAAATCCAAATCACATTTTATTTTTTCTAAACACTCAAAAATATGAGACTTTTCTAAAATTGCATTTTTAAATTCCTCTTTTAATTTCAGAAATTTCTCTTTTTGAAGTTTAAGTTTGACAGTAATCTTACAACTCTCCCTGTATAGGGCATTATAAGCATATTGACATTAAGCTTATCCTTCTTTAATTTCATGGCTTTAAATTTTCTTATGAGATTAGTCACTTTAGAATTAATATCACCGTCCTCTTTCAGGAGATACATTCTACCCCTCTCCTTAGATTGAGTCAGCCTAAAAGTGGTGCTTGATTTTGGGTAAGTGTCCCATGATTGTACATTTTCAGCAAGTCTGTCTAAGTAATCCCACACATCATCGACATTTTTATTCATGAATTCCCCATTACACATTATCTCGACCAATTAACACATGAAAGATGTCAGACTATCATAGAAAAAGTGTGTAATGCGCCACATTTCAAAACCATGTTGTGGGAATGAACTGACAAGATCCTTGAACCGCTCCCAACATTGGAAGAATGTTTCATCTTCCTTTTGGGTGAAGTTCATGATTGACATTCTATGGGTGTTCATTTATGATGTGGAAAAAATTTCTTTATGAACTCCCTTATCATGTCATTCCATGTGCCAATAGATCGAAGACGTAGTGAATGTAACCACGTCTTAGCTTTTTTATTTCAAAGAAAAGAGAAAGAGTTTCAACCTGACCATGTCCTCAAACACGTTAGGAAAATATAAAGTAGTTATAATCTCATCAAACTCTTTCAAGTGTAGATATGGACTTTCATATTCAAGCCCATGAAATTTAGGAAGGAGTTGAATCACCCCTGGCTTGATATCCACATGTCCCGTATTCTCTAGAAAAACCATGCATGAGGGCGTGCTCACCCCCGCCAGTTGTAAATAATCTCGTAAAGTACGAGGCGGGGGTGCTTGATGCACCTCATTCTCTTCC
Source organism: Magnolia sinica (assembly GCF_029962835.1). NCBI lineage: Eukaryota > Viridiplantae > Streptophyta > Magnoliopsida > Magnoliales > Magnoliaceae > Magnolia > Magnolia sinica. The sequence continues at coordinate 85,710,047 of NC_080575.1, read as the reverse complement.
TGGACTTCTCCAACCCTAGGTTAAGGTAGTCCTTCTGGTTGATTGGCCAATTGATTTACAGCCTTAACATCAATTAATTCTGGGGATCTCGAGCGATGTCTAGTCCTGTGATGGATAGTCAACCCCTCAACCAATCCTCCTTCAGTCAAGAGACGTCGAGCGTTGTCATGGACCCACTTGGGCATGAAACACTCGCAGCCCTCAATTCAGATTCTAAACCTAAACCTAAAAGAAAGAAATGAAATAAAAATCTAGAAATAAAGAGAAAAGAGTTGGAAAGAAGTTTCCAAATTAGAAGTTCCTAAAAAACCTGCAAAACAAAACAAAACAAGTCAGTTTCTAAAAATAGAAAGTCTAAAATTAGAAAGTTCCTAAAATAGAAAGTAAACTAGTTTCTAAGAAGGGAAGATTCCTAAAAAAAGGAAAATAGAAAGTTTCTAAACATAGAAAATAAAACCCTAATCATAAAAATAGAAAAATAGAAAAATTAGAAAGAGATTACCAATTTAAAAAGCCTATATTAGGGTCCTGTAAAACAAAAAAGCTAGGTTAGTTTCTAGAAATCAAATAGAAAAACCGAAACCTAGAATTAAAAACTAGAAAAACCCTAATCTTAACCTAATTCCAAAACTAACTAATCTCAGAAAAATGCAACCGTCAATTCCCGGCAACAGCGCCAAAAACTTGTTCACCACCCCAAGTATAGGGTTGTGATGTAGTAATAATCTTGGTAAGACCGAGGTCGAATCCATAGGGACTGAACCTTGTACGTAATTTGAAAGTAACTAGAACTAGAACTAGAACTCAAAGAAGATGTAATCTAAATCAGAGGAATTTAACGGAATAATAATGAATAACTTTAACTAAAACTTGTAAAATTCAAAGGTGGGAAACTAGGGTGCCAAGGGTCCACTTGTAGATATCAGGAAGATCTATGCTTGATTCATGAACACAACTGGATTTAGAGTCTCATCTTCATCCAGCTGGAAGATATAACATTCAAAACCAAATCTGAACTTCCTTTGATCTAGTTTTCAAGAGATAAGAGGTATGAGAATTAGAATTGATTCCATCACAAAACCATGCCCATGAGACAAAGCAAACAATAGAATTTAGCCAATCCACAACCAATCTAAAAGGGTTTTGAACGTTAGGAAGGGTTCCATCATCCAACCATGTCCATGAGATGATGGTGAACAACAGGGTTCCCAAGTCACAACCATAATAGTGAAAAGGACATGCTCAGAGCTACCGCATATCCATTGTAATTTAAGTCATAATAAACCATTAAAAACTATTAACATTCCTTATAATCAAACGAGAATCAAAATTAGTTCAACTTAAACATGAATCAAAGGCATAAGGAAAACTTCCCATCATGCTACAAGCTTCCCCTCTTAGCCCTAGCTAAGAGGTTTAGCTCATCATAGACATGATGAACTAGAATCTCTTAAAGGAAAGCTATAAACAAAGTAAGAAGGAAAGGAAGGAGGGAAGTTAATAAAGTCGTCGTCGTCCACGTCGTTTCTCTCCTCTTTCTACGTTCTTCTCTTCACGTCCAAGATGCCTCTCCACTCTCTTTCTCTCTCCCTTTTATAACCATGTGCAGTCAGTGGAGAAAACTCTTGCGGAAACTTTCTTTACGCAGCACAGCAGCGTGTGTAATGAAAGCCGCAAGAAACCTTGCGTTCGGCCTGGTTTTCGGGACGGTGGACGTTCCAATTGCGGGATCCGAGCCATTCAGGCTTCTTGGCCCTGGTCAGCCCACCTTGGGAGTGATTTGAACTGTTGGGATCGTCTATCCGATCCCAGCCAAGATCGCGGAACAGCCTTGAAGATCCAGTTTTTTCGGACGCATGCCATGCGAAAGTTCTTGCGTTGAAGTGTTCGGTGGGCCCCACAGTGATGTTTTTGGAGAAATAGACCTCATCCATTGGATTCCTAGCGTGATTTCAGTTGGAAGGGGGTGATTTTGGTCGAGTTTGGTGCGGCTCATTGTATCAAATCTTCCCGCCATTCATCCTGCGTTTTACAGTGATCTACGTGTGTACACGTGCATGGGACTAAGAAATCAACATGGGTACGGTCAGTCCCACATCCTAGATCGAATGGACGGTCCAGATCGTCCATTGGGATGATGGGGATAGCCCACTGATGCATCCCAACGAACATATGTGAGGCCTAAATCCTAAACCATACTGTTCCGTAGGCTTCCACAGTCCTCCCGGTCGAATTTCGGTGACCCGCGACGAGTAGATAGCAATTGTGCGCGATCCTGAGTTGTATCCTATATTCCATAGTCGGCTCGACCCGAGACTTGTACCCTAGCGACCGCGCCATCATCGCAGTTCCGACGCCGCGTATTATGCGCCGAGGCGATACCCAAGTCAGAAGATGTGGGCCCACGTTCAGTTGAAGAAAAATGCCACGTGTTGCAATCCTAAGAAATTGTCCCATCAATCACATCAAATGTCAAGCACTCCATCCCATCATGTCAAGTACAAACACCCATCCCCAAGCAACCCCTAAAGTCAACTCTCTCTCTCTCTCTCTCCACCCATCAAGTACACCCATCTATCACTCACCATCCCTCACCCATCTCTCTCTCTCTTACAACCCTCTCTCTCTCATTTCTCAAACCCATCTCCCAAGCAATCCACATCCAAGCTTCATGAGAGAGCTAGGTGTGGCCCACCTTCCTACCTCATATCTCCATCATCCCAGCCCCATCTCGACCGTTGAAATGCATTCCATGGAGCTCTAGGACGCATAGGTGGAAGAAGAAGTCCAAGAAGATCAAAGGTGGGTGATTTTATTTATTGATTTTGATGATTTAAGGGCCCACATATGGTGGGACCCATCTTGATGTATGCATTGTATAGGAGGGCCCATAGTGGCGGGGTCCCTCCCCTTCTCACCGACCTTTATCTCTCTCTCTCTCTCTCTCTCTCTCTCTCTCTCTCTCTCTCTCTTGTGATGGGCGTGGCCCACTAGATCCACACTGATCGTGGACCCATTATGATGTATGTATTTTATCCATGCTATCCACCCACGTGGACCCCACCTGGCGTACGTCCCTCATCCAGGTCGTTCGTCCATTCGACGGACATCCAGCATCCTTATATGGAGTAAAAATGCAAATATCAGCTTGATCAATACGTGGGGCCCACCTTAAAGATGTGTTGTACCCAGAACGTGAAATGTTATAGAAAGTAGATTGGTTGGTGTACCTGCTGTATTGATGCCAGCAAATTACGTGGGTTTCATCCAAATCGTCCATTCACGGCCCACCTTGATGTGTTGATGCCACCAAGTTATGTGGGCCACACCATGTTGTATTTGTCCCATCCACACCGTCCAAATGATCTAGACGGTGCTGGAGTGATTGGACGGTGTACAGCTGCCACCGTGATGCATGTGATTTTATCCACATCGTCCAGCATCCTGGACGGTGTGACCTACTCGATGTATGTGCCTTTCATCCAGGCCGTCCGTCCAGGACGCTGGGTGCTAGGCTGGATTATATATATAATATTATATTATATTATAATATATATACATACATACATATATATATATATATATATATACACACACACACACATATGTATATTTGGTGGGTCCCACACATGTAGACCCACCTTTGTATTGGTTTTGATTGTGGGCCGTCCATTTGATGGACGGCCAACAGCACTAGCTGCTGTATTGACAATTGGCAGGTTTCTTTTATATATATATATATATATATATTATACTTTATATTGTGGTGGGCCCCACGTGGGGACCCACCTGCGTTGAGCTGAATGGCTGGTGCATCTCACACCAGCTATATAGCTGCTGGTGAGATGTCACCAGATTTTTGTGGGACCCACCGTATGAGTTTGATCCGTACTGTCCATGTTGGGACGGTGGGATTCCACCATGATGTACCTGTTGTACCCAAACCGTATATCTGTGGGTCTGATCACAGGTATGTGTTATATCCAAAACATCCACCCACCGTCCAAATTCCATCCATGTGAACAGTGGTAAACCACCGTTGATGTATGTATTGTATGTCCATGCCATCCATCTCTTTAGGACCCACCTGCTACGAGTGGATTGGCTGGAGTACTGTACACCAGCTATTTAGTTGGTGTCATGACGTCAACAAGATCTGATGGTCCTACCATCAGATGTGTTTCATCTCAACTGTTCATTTGATGGGGACCGCCTCCAACCCATCTGACTGAACAGACGTCAACAGGTGCTGTGGTCCAGCACGAGGTACGTGTTATATCTATGCTCTCATCCATTTGGCTGGTGTGTGGGGCCCACCCCACACATGCTACACGTGTGGGATGGGACCTACCTTGATGTACGCATTCTATATCCTCACGTCTAGATGGACATGAGGCAGATTCAAAACTCTGGTGGGCCACATGTGTGGGACCCACTGTGATACATGTATTGCATCGTCCATGTCGTCCATGTGGGGCCACCTTGATATTGTGGTCCATCTACACCAAAGTCCGTGGCTCCCATAATGATGTATGTGTTGCACACACACCGTCCATCTATTTTCAGCTCATGTGGGGCCATTCCACACTTGTTGTACGTGTGAAATGGGACCCACCTTGGTGTATGAATTGTATATCCACTCTGTCATCTGTCCAGATGGTGTGGCCCCCACTATAATGTATATGTTTTATATCCACACCGTCCGTCCCTAGACAGTGTGCGTGTGGGAGGCACCATGTTGTATGTTTTGTATCCCATCGTCCATCCATTTATACTGGTGGGACCCCTTCCCCTGCAATATGTGTTTTTACACCACGCTATCCATTTTTGCGGTCTGCCGTGATGCATGTATTGTGTATCTATGCAGCCCATTGGTGCAGCCCATGTAATGTGGCCCACTTGATGTGTAAGGCCCGTGTGAGCAGCCCATTGCGATGTATATTAGACCTGTGAGATGCGGCCCACCTGTTGTGTATTTGGCCAATGTGATGCGGCCCATAGTGAAGTGTATTAGGCCCATGTGATGAGGCCCATAGTGAGGTGTAGTAGGCCCATGTGAGTGGCCTATAGTGTTGTGTAGTAGGCTCACGTGAGCAGCTCATAGTGATGTGTATTAGGCCCATGTGAGCGGCCCACCTATTGTGTATTTGGCCCATGTGACGTGGCCCATAATGATGTGTATTAGGCCCATGTGAGTGGCTCATAGTGTTATGTATTAAGCCCATGTGATGTGGCCCATAGTGACGTGTAGTAGGCCCATTGAGCGGCCCATAGTGTTGTGTATTAGGCCCATGTGATGCGGCACATAGTGATGTGTATTAGGCCCATGTGATGCGGCCCATAGTGAGGTGTAGTAGGCCCATCTGAGCGGCCCATAGTGTTTTGTATTAGGCCCATGTGAGCAGCCTATAGTGATGTATTTTAGGCCCATGTGATGCGGCCCGATGTGTTGTATATGAGGCCCATATGATGAGGCCCGATGTGATGTATAAGGCCCATGCAATGCGACCTGCTTAAGGTATGAGACCCTTGTGTAAAGCCCATTAAGATTGTATGTGGCCCATTATGATTGTATGTGGCCCATTGAGATTTGTAGGTGGCCCATTGAGATCTGTACCTGGCCCATTATGATTGTATGTGGCCCATTGTGATTGTAGGTGGCCCATTGAGACTTGTATGTGGCCCATTGTGATTGTATGTGGCCTATTGAGATTGTATGGGGCCCACCTTGATGCAAATTATGGCCGTTAATGAGGCCCGATGTGATGTATTTATGGCCCAGCATGATGTATATTAGGCCCTTATGTGAGACTATGGGCCCACTTTATGTTTGGCTTTATGTGGGCCACTCCTTGGGAGCAATGTTGGTTAAATGTCCACATTGATGGGCAATGATGGTTAAACGTCCTCATTGTGACCTTCCCTCAGGCCCTTTAATAGGTTAATTATTAATACCGATTATGAGTATGTGACAGCATAGCATCATGATATATGCCCATACGCATCATCTGTATGTTTGTTATGAGATATGATTGGTCATTGCATATGCCATAGGGTAGGTTGTTCATGGGACTCCCTGATAAGCGGAGTTACCCCACATGAGCGTATGGTATGTGCAGGATTGATGCATGATTGGACTATGACTCATGCATCTCGCATTGTATGATTATGATTACCATACGCCCTAGCGACATCAGGACCGTAGACTCCACAGGCATATCATGGATGGCCAGATGGGACACCGAAAATCTATTCTACATAGGGTGTTATAGATATCCTTGGATGAAAGTCCCAGAACCCTTTCGGTTCCAAAGGTTGCTCCAATGTCTAAACCGAATGGATACATGAGCGTATGAGGGTCATATACCGTTAGGCCGCGTCTCCCACTGTGTCGTGATCAGTTGGAAGGGGGTGCGGCCTTACCTGCCCGACAGGAGGGGGCAAAGCTAGGCTGAGTTTGACTAGCTCGAGGAATGGGTCCGCTATCGACGAGTCAGGCCCGATATTGGCAAGCCGATAGTGAGGTCTCTTCCACTCACCTTATTGCACGCGATGGGGCAGCAATCTGGTTTGGAGTGTACTAGACCCCGGTGATTTTCTAGAGAGGAACAGTACTGATATGTGGACTTATTGAGCAGGAGTTGCATATGCATTCATTCATTCATTCACTATCCACTTGGGCTGGTGGTGCGCAACTATTTGTTACGTGTACCTTCGAAATGGTCAGGATTTCGATTGGGGCGTGCGACCAACCTGAGATCAGGAGTTTACCACATTGTGTCTAACTATCCAAATTTAGGTATGGGACTAGTTTAGATAGAATTCCCTTGTGATGGACCCCATAGCCTGCGATACTACGTACTATCATCGCGACTTCACTCCAACTTGTTCATTTCATTTGCACCGCATATTGCATTGCATCCACGGCATTTAGCATTTTGGGTTGCCATGTTTCTGCATTTATATGGCCTAGATACAGTTAACGGTGTTCATGGACTCATCAAGATTTGTATATTGCATTACATCATCGGCATCTGATATTTGGTTCTCTATGATTCCGCATTTGCATAGCCGACCCGCATTGCATATTCTAATATTGTATGACTCGTGGACTTACCAGTATATTTTCGCTTACTTTGATATCATGTGATTCATGATCTTGCCAGTATTTTTGATATTGTATGATTCATGGCATTGTATTGAATACTTGGCACTTATCTTACGCACACACTTTCACCACCCTCTAAGCTTTCTATAAGCTTATGCACGATAGATGCGTGTAGGTGGTGTTAGGCCGCAGCAGCGTTAAGCTTGGAGCATGCAGCGGACTTCTGGTGCTTTGATTTTCGATATATGTATTTCCCTTTCAGCATTGTACTCAAATGTTTAAATTAGTGGATATGTGATGATGATGTTGCCTTTGTGATTTGGGTAAACTTGTGGTTATGTTTCTTATGAGACAAATGTACGATTGGAAATTCCTCCTTGTAGGATCCCTGGATGGGAATCTGGCGTATGGGCGCTGCAAGCAGAGAATAGGGTACTATGGAGGCTGTCGGCACCGGATTCGGCAATCAGAAATTTTATGAGCCTGATTTTTGGGTTTGGGGCCTGACAACACAGGTTTGTCCGCTAGCAAGAAGAGTCAGGTCAGCCCGACTTTGACCAAGGCTAGGGTTCTGTGCGGTTCGCGTGCGCATGTGTTATATACACGCATGTCGCATGTGGGGTCCATCGTGATGTTTGTGAGAAATCCGCTCCATCCATCCATTTTTTCATCTAATTTGAGGGGTTGAGACCAAAATTAAAGCATATCCAGATATTAGGTGGGCCCTAGATCAGTGATTTATGGATTGATCTGTTCGTTGGGCCACTTTCACAAGGATCCAAGGGCTGAATTTCGACGTGTATGGTTAATTTAGGGTCCTCAGGCCAGATATAAAGTTTCAAGCCAAACGGATGGTGGGAACCCTATGATCTTGCATTCAGGATGACTTTCAGGCCCTTTTTTACTTCAATCACTTGATTTTCTCAGATCTTTGGTGTGTAAATTCTTCGATCTTGGTCCCCTGGGATCCATCCTTTGCCTTGGTGATTTTTTAGCATTAAATTCATACCTTTAGTACCCTTTTTCAGTCCAAGTTCCTAAATTCACCTTGCAACACAAACATGATTAAAATAGGATGTTAAACAGTATCATGTTCGTAAAATCATGCAATAACTGGGGTCTAATATGTAATATTTGACCCTCAACAAGGATCAATTTCCTATGTTGGTGGTGATTTGAGTTTGAAAAACCCTCTCTTTGGTGGCCCTGGTGGGCCCAGAGTCTCTCAGACTCGAGGCAGGAATGTCCTGTCTGCCAAATATTGAAACTAAAGTGGATCCTACCTTAAGTAGGACTATCAGACGTACAAAGTACGTGTTTGGGACAGCTGTAACACTCAATACCTCCGGTACACTAGTGTTACCTCTTAAACCCGCGTTATGAAAATCGAGATTGATTAACTAAGCGACCTAAACTTAACAACGTGCAGGATGGGACTTTCAATCAACATTGAAGCCACCCATCACGGTGTCTAGGAGCTAAAATGGACCCTACATCAGTCAAGAGGGTAAGTTTAAATGAACACTTCAAGTTGAAGACATTATAGGTCACCCATACTGGCACAGTAAACTTATTATCAACACTCGAGGATCAATTAGTGGCCAACCAGGCACTTGAAACCTCTCAAATCCCCGTTCAACCATCACAACAAAATCTCAAGCCCATCTGACCATTGAGTCGCGATGTATGGGCCAGATAAAGCCTCGAAAGGTGTGATGTGGCCCACCTGGGCCTCACCTTCGGCCCAAACTGGGCCAGGACCTCTAAGTGGGGCCTCCAAGGATGAAGTAGATTTATCATAGACATTACAGTGGCCCCCACATGAAGTGTGTGTATGCCATGTACCATAGTGCATGATGTGCATTGAACCAAGTAAAGGGGTCAAATTGCCTTTAACCAAGCATTTGTTGTAAAGAGGCGGAATCCTCCAGCCATTTTTGAGAATTTAAATTTAGAAGATTTCAAGCTCCAAAGTGGGCCACCCTGGCCACTTTTCATCCAAACCGTCCATTTTGCTCGTGGGGTCCGCCCAACCAAAATGGTATAGGGATTTGGATCCGTACAAAGGAATGAAGGAGTTGGGTCTGAACCATCCGTTTCTTTCATATGTGGCTAGGATCAAAGATGAGGGGCCATCGGGTAGCTTGATATGCAAGCTAACATCCCTTTATCCATGGGGTTACAACCACCCACTAGCCAGCTAAGGAGAAGTCTCCTCACAGCCAAAAATGGTCGGATAAGCTAGAAAGGAGAAAAACAGGGACTTCCCTTTTCTAGATGGGGGAAAGCTGGCACATTAGCAGCCGTTTACTAAGGCCACATGGAGCAATCCCAGCCATTGGCTACGTCTCTCCTTGCCTATAAATGAGGCACTATTGCCTTTAGATTTCACACCAAGAAGAGAGAGAGGAAAAGAGAGAAGAAAAGAAGTGAAAGAGAGAGTAAGGAAAGTGAGTGAGTAAGGTGACTCGGTGCTGCACTACTCCAACTTGGCCCACACATCTGATAGAGAGAAGAGAGAGAGAGAGAGAGAGAGAAAGAGAGAGAGAGAGAGAAAAGGTGAGAGCAGGGAGAGAGAGGAGTTGCAAGACAACCAGGTAATGATCTCTCTCCCTCTATTTTCTTTCATGCAAATCTATGGGAAGTTCGGCCATGGTTTGAGCCTCCATTTGGGCCATGTTTAGTGCTAAAAATGAGTCTCAAGTGGACGTCCAATAGAGCTGAAAACGTCCTCCAACCAAGCCTCCATTTAGGCCATGTTTGGTGTCAACAACAAGTCTCGGTTGGACGTCCAATAGAGCTAAAAACGTCCTTCAAATCAGCCCTCAAACAAGCCTGATATCGCGCTAAAAATAGGCTAGAAACCAGGCCTGAGTTCACACTAAAACAGGCTGTAAAACAGGCCTGACGTTACGCTGAAAACGGGGTGCACTGGAAACTAGGCCTGATAATGGCTGGAAATCTGACTTATAAATAGCTAAAAAATCAGCCTGATAATGGTTGGAAATCTGACTTATAAATAGCTAAAAAATTAGCCTGAAAATGGCTGGAAATCTGACTTATAAATAGCTAAAAAATCAGCCTGATAATGGTTGTAAATCTGACTTATAAATGGCTGAAAAATCAGCCTAATAGTAACTAAAAATCTGACTTATAAATGGCTAAAAAATCAGCCTGATAATAGCTGAAAATCTAACTTATAAATAGCTGAGAAATCAGCCTAATAACAGCCGAAACTCTGTAGATAGCTAAAAAATCAGCCTGATAGCAGCTGATTTTTCAGCTTAAAAACAGCTGAAAATACAACCTCATAGCAGCAGATTTTTCAGCTTAAAGACAGTTGAAGATGCAACATAATAGCAGCAGATTTTTCAACTTAAAAACAGCTAAAAATACAACCTCGTGGCAGCAGATTTTCAACTCGAAAACAATCGGAAATGTAACCAAATAGTAGCTGATTTTTTAGTTGAAAATGGTTACAACTACAAAGTGAAAATAACTGATTTTCAGTTGAAAAATAGCTGAAAGGGCAACTTTAGAAACTGCTGAAAATCAGCTTGGAAGTAGCTGAAATCAGGCTTTTAAATAGGCCTCAATCCAAGCTAAAAAGACCGGTCAAAACCACGCCTTGAATGATGCCAAAACAGCCTGGAATCAGACCGTTTGGGGCCATAGTGTGGGCCAGAGATAGGGTAGAAAGTGAGTCTCTGTTGGGCTCTAAAATAAGCTAAAAACAGCCTATAATGGGCTTTGAATTTTGCTAGAATCAGGCCTCAAATAGGCCCTAATTCAAACAGACATACAGGTCGTGCATTGGGCAGCACTTCGGGCTAGAAAACAGCCCAAAAATGGACCTCTGGTGGGCTGGAATCCCAGCTAAAATCGGCCTAAAAAATGGACCTGCGCAAGTGGGCCACACACTGCACAGGTGGGCCACACCAATATAGGTGGGCCGCCCCACATACCAGGTGGGCCGCACCATATACCAGGGGGGCTGCACCATGTAAATCAGTGGGTCGCACCATATACAGGTGGGCCACACGCATAGGTCAAGTGAGCCTCACGTAAGGATCACGTGGGCCACGTTCCAACTAGCCTCCTTTCAAGGCTTAAGTGGGCCTCACCAAATGGGCCAAGTTAATGGGACTAGTCGTCTTGAAACAGACACAATTCACAAGCCTTTCAAACACCCACCTAGTAGTTAGCTAGAGCCTTGTGAACACTAATTAACACAAGATCTTAGGTTAGAAATAACCCCAGGTGGCCTGTAATACCCCGTACCTTTCCGTACTTAGGTGTTACTGTGTAACCAAACTTAGTATAAATACAAACCTAGCTAAAGTGAACACTCAAGTTCATTGTAGTCTAAATCTGACAGTCGAAAGCAATCTTCATCTAGGATTAAACCATCTGTTGTAAACCATGGAATGTCTTGATCATTCCCGTGATCATAAATGAATACCCACTAGCCTCAGAGTATGTTTAAAGGTTAATATAGATCATCTAATCCACTGTCCAGCAGTCCATAATGTCTGGCCAGGTGAAATCCCCACTCAAATGTGCTGGGTTGGCCATTCCATTCAAGATTTACTATTAGACTTTGATATGATCACCCTTAGAACCCTATATCGTCGAGTAATTAGTTGAGTGAAATGATCTAAGGCCATTAATCGACAATTTACAATGAGTCAGCCGTTGGACCTTAAAGTCGTCCATTAAACCTTAAGATTAGCTGTTGGTTTAGATCACGAACCTATTCAACTGCGAGTTTGGCCATTTAATCTTCCATTATGGGCCATAAGGCGTCCTGATCACTCGGACAAGTTCCTAGGACCATTAACGATTGAAGATGAGTCAAACCAATTGTAAGACCCGACTCGAGTTTTTGTGCGTGCATGTGTGTGTGAGTATGCATTTCATTTCTTGTGGTCCCATGGTCCTACCCGTCGAATCCCGGTGACCCGTGACCCTCGGATAGCGTTTATGGTCATCCTTAAGTGCGGTCATGCAGACCTAACTCAGATCGATCCGAGACCTATGCCATCTTGTTCGCATCGTTGTTGCAGTTCCAATGACACGTCTTGTGTGTCCATCTGATATACGAATCAAAAGTTATGAACATTATATAGTATAGCCTTTAATCATGTGGCCCACTTTTGTGCAATACATGTGGACCACCTCCTTGGCACAAGTCCCTATACACATTACACACACCATACAAATTCTATGAAAAACACCACCCACCTCAACACACACTACACAAGCCTAGCTTAAAGCCTAAACATTGTAATCTCCTCCCCTAGGCAATCATGACCCCTCTTACAAACTCATTATGACCCTTTTCTCTCTCTTTATCTTTATCATTTCCCTCCATTTCCCTCCATTTGTTAGCAACCTCTCCCTCTCTCAACGTCCATTTCTCACTCTTTTCTCCAGCCCTCTAATCCTTAACATACTTTCAATCCTACCATTAAAAACAAATCTCCACTATTAAAACCTTTTCCTAAGCTTAAGATCTTCATGGTGTAGAAGTTTGGAAGCTTGCTTTGCATGTGGGTAAATATAAATTTCTGATTTCTTCTTGACCTTTTATCTTATCTTTTCTTCATAAATGGATCATATGGGACCCACCAATTGGCCCATCCTGCATGCATGTCATGATACATGATGGGGCCATTCTCGATGGACCCCATCATGATGTATTGTATTATCTACTTCATTTTAAGGGCATCTAGACCCTAGAAGTCATGTTCGGATGACATCCCAACCACCCATTTTAGTTATGGATCATGCATGCATTGGTTTATTGTTGCATGTACAATATACATAGTTGTATGGATGAGATTGAATCTTGGGAGGGCCCATTAATGGCGAGGCCCTACCCCCATGGCCGGGTTGTATTTCGTCTTCTCCTTTCTCTGATTATTGTGGATGATGATGTGTGTGGCCCACTTGGTGGGCCTGGGACTTCTCAAAAATTCAGCAAGGGTGGGACGTCGCTACCACCTTATTCCATGATTTTTGGACACCCTAAATTAATGCATGCAAGTGTCCTGACCTTAGTTCATGATATGGACATGTGTGTGGCCCACTTGGTGGGCCTGGGACGTCCCAAAAATTCAGCAAGGGTGGGACGTCGCTACCACCTTATTCCATGATTTTTGGACACCCTGAATTAATGCATGCAAGTGTCCTGACCTTAGTTCATGATATGGACATGTGTGGGGCCCACTAAGGAAGGCCACACACCTTTTTAATTGCTGTGATTATTGAGATATAGGCTGATATGTCCAGCCATGTATTGTTGTCCAAAAATCTGGACTGTTGCATGGACTGTTTTAATTAATATTTGGCATGGATTTGGATTATGATTTCCATTGTTTTTCTTTTGATTGTGGGATGTATTTTGAAGGTGTGGACCCCACCTTGAAGTGTGATGGATCACACCTCTGATTACTCATGAATGGCACCCAAAAATGAGGTCCAAAAAGGGGGTGGGCGGTCCACCTTGTTGGACCGTCCAACCCTATGAATTGAAGGGCAAACACAATTTCTAGCATGATTTTCTGAGTGGTGGGCCACTTTTGTGGACCCCACCTTACTGTATTTTATGGAAAAAATCTTAATCACTCATCCCTCCCCTCTTAGGTGAAGTTTGGGCCCACATTTTGGGGTGTACATTGCATGGACAGCAATGTTTTAATGCAGCAGAATTTTTGAACAGATTGTAATCCTGAATTTAATTAAAGTATTTCTGAGTATCCAAAAATCATGAAATTTTGTGGAGGTTGACCCATCCATGGAAGGACCACCTTGTAAATTTTCAGGGCCATCGAGCACCTATACCACCTGTCGTGCGGCCTAGGGTGGCTCACCAGGCTGGGACGACCAAGCTGGGGCGTCCAACCCTAGCTGGCGGTCCAGGCCACTTTGTGGGCCCACATTAATGTATTTTATATCCCACCGTCCATCCATGTGGGGTCCATAGGGGACGTGATCATCCTCCCCTTCAGTAGCATCCAATTGGGGCCCATTGGATGAGTCTTTGGGCCAAATACCCAGGCCCATAAGACTGCCCACCATGGGACGCCTTACCCATTGGGCTACTGCTGGACGTCCAGTCCAGTAGCATGGCCCATCTGATTTATATGTCTAATCTACTCCCTTCATCTGATGGACCCCCTTGTGACATGTATGGGTCACCAGGAACTAAAATAAATTTATAAATTAATTATTTTTGAATTTCCAGTAGGCCCAGCTTGTGGTTGGGCTGAAATTTCAACAATAGGCTCAAAGTTGCTGGCCATAAATAAATGTTTTAGGGCAGCGTGGTCCACCAAATTTGGGGACATTATTACACATATCTTGCCCTATTTTTAACTAGATTTTGGGCTTAATTAGTGCATACTTATGGCCCACTTCAAATGGGATTTTATTGGAATAATATTCATAGTTACATGTTGGGTTTCCTAGGCCCATTGTCCTAGAATTTTCTCGATGGACCCCTGACCCTTAGGCTTATAAATAGCACACTATTGTGATGGGTTTTATGGGCCAAAGTACTCAAGTAATTGGGCCCTTGGTTGCCCATTAAACTAACCCCATACTTGGGCCAAGATGTGAGGCCCAACTCACTTGATTCAAACATGGAATTGCCCATATGGTTGGAATAATGGGCTGCCCATTAGGCCCACCACAATGAGTGGACTCATGACCTTTATGGTTGTACCCAAACCTTGCTTGAGGGCCCACCATGTTGCTTAAGTGTTGGACCTTGTGTGTGGCCCATTAGGCCCGGATTGTTTAGGCCTTGGGCCTTGTTTTACATGCATGTAGTTAGCGAGCTACCTTTTGAGATCCAGTTGAGGTTGGATTGAGACCCAGTTGAGGTTGGATGTCTTCCTTGGTAGGCCTATAGGGCCCTTATAGGTGATTGAAGGCCCACCTTGGACCTTGTTAGGACCGTTTCCTCCTTAGGGCTTTATGACTCTCTTAGCTTATGGGTCATCCCAAAGTATTGGGCCCCCACTAGAGAACTTCACTTCTCCTTAGAGTACCTGTCTATGTATCTAGACCTTGTCCCTCCTTGGAAATGAGGAATATATTCTACAGGTAGCGCACTTACATCATTGTGACCCATATGCATCATCTGTGTGAATTGATTGCATTGTGTGGTGATCATAGAGGGATGGAGTTTCTTCCCTTGTGCACATTGAGAAACCAAAGCTAGTGCATGATCTGTATGTGTGACTCATGCATTGCCATTGCATTTCATGATGACGCTGCCCTTGCTTCATCAGGGCCTTATCTCCACAGGGATATTCATGGATGGTCGTATGTGTGGACACCAAAAATATTATTTGAGCATATCGGGTGCATAGGATGCCCATGGGTGAAATTTTCAAAACTTCCATGGTACTAAAGATCTGCCCCAATGTTGTGACCGAGTGGAAACTATGAGCGCACGAGGGCCTTATACTGTTAGGCTATGACTCCCACTGTCGTGTAGTCAGTTGGGTAGGGGTATGGCCTTACTCGCCCGATGTAAGGAGGCATTGCTAGGCTGAGTCTGACCGGCTCGTAAATGGGTCCACTACCGTCAGGCCTTGCTGGTGATTAGCTGTCCACAGGCGGGTAATGGGGTCTCTAACGCTCATTTGACTGTGCGGGTCTGTAGAGCGACAGTCATCCAGTAGTGTAATGGACCCTGGTGATTTCCTTATGATTGGAAATGTACTTGATATGTGGATTTGGATATGAGCACTGGCATCACTGTGTATTGCATTCACATCGGCTATATCAACCCCTTATGCATCACCTTGGTATGACGCCCAGTACTCATTGCATTGTATTCATGATAAGTCTCGGTAAGACTAGTGATATTATCATTAATCATGTTTTCCCTCTTGTATCTCCTATTATTCTTCTATGCACCATTGTCACACACTTTCACCGCCCTCTAAGCTTCTATAAGCTTATGCATGATTGTTGCGTGCAGGAGACCCTAGGCAGACGTCATAGCAGCAGAGCTTGGATTAGAGTTGAGCTTGAAAACCCCAATGTTGCAGACTTTTTCCTCTTTTTTTCGTTATCTTATGTATGTCCTTTTAAACCTTTTGTACTTGTAAAAGTTAAAATTTATAGTGGATTTTGTGATGTGTCCTTTTGTTATTTTCAAGATGTTACTTGCTGTGATCTTGGGTATGCTCGTATTGGGAATGGTTGTACAGTTATGGAAATCCTCCTTGTGGGATCTCAGGATCGGAACCTGTCTCAGGAGCCAAGAATGGGGTAGTACAGAGGTTGTTGTGGCCAGAACCGACTATCGGGTTCCCTGTGAGTCCGGTTACTGAGTCTGGGGCATGACACTAACTGTTGAATCATTTGAATCATTAGGATGTCAAGGGTGGATAGGTAGACATTCACATGGTATGACTCACTTACCAATTTAAAATAATCTAATCTTCTTATCAAGCCCTACAGGTGACTGATTGAATAAATAAATGGCATTGATCAAGATGAAAATCACGATAAACAACTTAAGAAGTAATAATAGTAATAATAATAATAATAATAATAATAATGATATTAAAAACATTGTAAATAAGGATATTTAATATTATAAGAATGCACTAGGCCATGTGATCCATAATCCAACTGCAAAACCTTAGTTGAGTGGTCTCGTAGACTTTTTTACCGTTGATCATGAGTCTGGATGCAATTTGACCATCGAATCGAGGAAAATCCGTAAATAGGGTCCGAATTAAGTCATGGGACCCACCTAAGCCTTGCATCTACCCTGTCTCTGGTCAAAGGCTATGATAGGGCCCACCTAGTGGGATGAATAGTGTGGATTTCATCAAATCCACTTGTGGACCCCACATTTCCTTGCACGTGTACATAGTGCAGGAGCACCAGCCGTGCACTGAGCCAAGGGGCTCGGTCAAACGCCGTTGACCCGTGGTTTCTCTAAATAGAGAGAACCTCTCTCTCCCCTATTTTTGTCAGCAAACGGACTGACGTCCATCTCATCGGTCAGTGGCCCACCTACGTTGTCGACAATCCAAACCGTCCATCTTGTTGGGTGGAAGGTGAAGATGAAAACCCCAGTTGTCCCAGTTGACATTACCCATGGGTGTGCACACGAGGACCAATGCAAAACAGTCCTACAAACACACGTTTTCAAAAATGGAAACCACTAGGATGGCAATCCGTGTGACTTCGTTTCCTTCCATCGTAACTGTTCACCACGAAGCAATCTTAGCCTTCAAAACTAGATTTTTAGGAAAGAAATAGAACAAGAGAGAGAATCAGCGTTTGCTTCTTCATCCGAACCCATCACCCGAAACTCATTCAATCTTCAAATTCTCCATTCCAAAATCACCCTTGCATCTATCCGAGCAATCCACAACAGCCGGATTGAAGGAAGATCACACGAACGAGATTCCACCATTAACGGCTAAGGCTTCTTCCTCGAGTCGTACAACACTGAGTCGTGCCGATTCAAGGTGAGCTCTGGTCGGATCTAGAGTTCCTATTGGCCTGAGAAAGAGAGGAGTAGAAGAAGAACAGAGAAGAGAAAGAAGCAGCAGCTAAGGAAAGAAAAACATGAGAGAAAAGAGAGGAGGGGTTGTTGATGCTGTGCCACTGCACCGAGTCAGGCATGGTGATTGTCAGTTCTGGACTAAATCTGAAAGTGCCCTGGTTTGTCAATTTGTATGAGCATTGAGTCAGCTAGACAGAGGAGCCCCATAGGAAGATTGATCAAGCATCTGCCTCAATTGGATGTGTGGCCAAACTCGTCACAGGTAAATCTTAGCCTCACATCCCATGTCCCAAAACACCAGGTAATTAAAACCCTTAAAATTGGATAGAACACCCTAAGGGATTATGGTTAGAAAACTTTTTTCAAACTCAGAAAAATCTCTAAGTTTTATACCTTTGTCGATTTATCAATACATGGTTCGATGAAATCGAACATAGTTATCATTGTCCTCGAAGCTCACTCGATCTTATCGAAACGAGGACCAAAGATGTCCAGCAACCACAAAGATATCTGGACGGAATTATCGATGTATCGATAGATGATTCGATATCATCGAAATTTAAATCTCAAGTCCATCAAAGTAGACTCGATAAAATCGACATCAGGTCTGTTGTGACCAAAGTTCTGCTAAGGCAAATCATGTAATCTTCGATATATTGAAGAGTGCCTTAATATCCTCAAAATTCAAATCTCAATGATATCGGAAGCCCTTCAATGATACCGGTCTGGGACACAAATCTATCCAGTAAGTTTTAAGGATGTTTTTCTCGAATCGAGGGTCACTCGATAAAATCGATATTCAAATATCGATTATATTGAAGCATGGTCGATGTCAACGAATATGGACACAAACTGTTCAACAAGCTTATAAGAAAATTTCTTGAAATTATCGATGAATCAACACCGCCCTCGATATTATCAATATTCAAATTCTGATGACATCGAGTGATGCTCGATCATATCTTTTACCTGACATTCTTCAAAGGCAAGTCTCTCACATTTTCAAGTGTCGAGGAATCGAACCTCATGTCGATGAAATTGGAGTTCGAAATTCAATGACATTGACGCATGATCGATTTCCTCGACCAGCTGGCAAAAGGTTTCAAAAACATTTGACATTTGAGTTCATGTCATCGAACAACCAGTTGATGCTATCGAGAATATACACTCGATGATATTGACCCTACTCAATGATATCGAACTCTGTCAAAAATGTGACCATTTTATATCTGTTGGAATCTTTTGCCTATTTAATGAGAGCTTGCCCTTGGTTGTTGGATAGAGAAAATAGAGAGTGTTTTTGTGTGTTTAACCTTACTTCATATACCCTAAGTCTTTTCTCTCATGGGAGTTCATCCTCCAATCCACCCTCATCATTGACATTTAATAGAGTGGATTGGGGAATGAACTTCCGCATTTAAGGATCCTGCAGCTACCACCTTAATGGCAAATCATTAAGCTGGGATGCCTTGAATGCATAAATGATTGGAATCGCTCTACCTCCCTTATAGAAAAATATTTAATAGAGTAGGATTCCATCATAACCTTGACCCAACCCGTCGCCATGTATTGGTACATCTTCTGAGTTGCGGTTCAAGGAAGCAGAAGATTCTTCGTTAACAAAGGAGGGGATCTTCAACAACGCACTGAATGAGGCTCATCTACTTATCTGTAAGTCATTAGAGTCCAGAGGACCCTTGTGATCATTCCTTCTTAGGATTGGGTCTAAGGAGTTTCTCGCCCCTTGTAAGTCCTCATAAGAGGCCTCCGGTGGGAGTGTATGTGGGGGTGCTTTGTGTTGACCCTTACTATGTGGAAAGCATAAACTAGTTAGAGGTGAACCTATTTAAAACCTCTGGTTAGAGATGAACCTGTTATGAAACCTCCGTTAGGTTCCTTGTGCGGATCCTTGGCCAGTGGGGCCTAAAAGTCGAGTGCTATGTGTTGACCCTTGCTCATGGGAGCATGAATTGTGTTGTGTAGACACATTGTGTCAGCCTAAGTGTAGGTTGTACTGGTTAGAGGTGAACCTGATTTAAAACCTCCGTTTTGAGGTGAACTTGTTGTGAAACCTCCTTTAGTGAGATCTGGTACACTCAAGGGTTGAGTGCATCCGCCGAAAGTGGAGTAAACAAGTAGTTGAACCACTATAAAAAAGACTACGTTTGAGATTGCTATTGTCTTCCATTGCTTGTGTGATTTCCTTCAATGCTTTCATATTTGATCACATCTCACACATAGTCACATTCATCATAAACTATGTTTGCATCTTGTTTATCTTTCAATTAGTTTTATGATTGGATCCTCTATTTGGCTTGGAAGCCATTAGAGTTACTCTAAAGAAATCCTAATACATGCATATTTACTCAGGATTAGAGTGATAGGATTTTAAATAACCATAAAATATTAAACAGTCCTATTCACACCCCTCTAGGACATATTAACATATTCCCACTTTAACTAAAGCGGTCATTACCGCAATTTCAGAGTCCAGACCGAGTGGGGTGAGTCTGGCTGAGTCTAGATGATGGTCGTAGGTGTGAGAAAAGAAAAAGAAGAAGAGAGAGGGGCTAAGTGCAACCCTTGCACCCGCTAGGCTAAGCCAAGTCTGAGTTGGGCCTATCTCAGTCATGTTGGGCCTAGTTCGAGCATTGCTGGATATTTCAGCATAGTAGGAGAAGAAGGAAGAAAAGAGAAAGAAAAGAAAGGAAGAAAGAAAGGAGAAGAAGAAAGAGAGAGAGAAGGAAAGGAGAGTTAACCCGATTCAACTCGGCTAGGATCGAGCCAACGCGACTGGAAATGAGTCTAGTTGGGTTTGGTTAGACTTGGTCTGAGCTGGGTTATCCTAGGAAGGAAGCAAGGGGAGGAGAAGAAAGAAAAGAGAAAGAAAGAAGAAAGTGAGAAGGGAGAGAGTTTGGGTTATCGAGTCACTGTCGAGTCAACTCAGTTTGGGACCGAGTCAGACTGAGTTCAGGTCACGTTCAATAGACCGCATCTTAAGGCGAGCCCACATTTTCTTTCCAGATTGAAATCATTTCAATCATCATTGTGATTATTAACATCATTTTTAAGATTAATAAATTTAGATATAATTAACACTTAGTAAATCATCCATACTAATATTGGTTAATACATATAAAAATTATCGTTATTAAAATATTAGTATTTTATTTTGTCATTCTTAAAAGATTAATATTGATGTTAGAACATACTACATATTTTCACCTTAACGATTGTTAGTGTCACGTTAGCTAATACTGGTACATTGTTAATAGTAATAATTGTTTTGGAATTATTAGCACTATTATTCATCATGGGTTGATGCTAAGTAACCTAATATAATAATGGCCATCAAGACGTTGTTGTGTTAATATTAGTTATTGTAAATAAAATTTCCATTAATGATACTAGTGTAATATCCATCACTCGAAAATATTATCAGTAATAATAGCTTACACTATTTTATTTCCATTATAATACTTAATATTACCATGGTCACTAGTATTAGTTGTATCATTAACGTTAAACTGTAACTAACCATATTATTACATCGAGTAAGCTACACATGTATTACAGTTCAACTCCTAGGACTAAACCTTAGGGCGAAACCCTAAAACTTAGGCAATCCCAACCCTAGGTTAAGACCCTAACCATAAAAGGCGTATAAGGCTTGGGTCTAACTGTTTAACCTTATAATTCATGGTAGGGTTCGGTTCTAAGGCCCAAGTACATAGGGACACTAGAAGGTGATTCGTTTCATCAGGTGATGATTCTTCCCCTTGAGCTTTCCATTTTCCCATTAGCTTAAGTTATAGCTTTTATTTTAATTGATATCTCCATTTTATAATCACATGTGTTAATTGTTAGAATTGAATTGTTATATTACATACTTAATGGTTATCCCGCATATATATTCATGCTTATAGATTATTTGTGGATTACTTATGGAACTTAAACTGATACATTAGTGGGAAACCCCCACCTACAAATGTACACCCATACTTAGGATGTAACCCAACTAGTTGTGATTGTAATGGACCTTCGGCTTAGGAGTTATTGAATGATGATTTAAATTGACCATTGATGTGGGCCTCCCATCCAGGATTGTTATATCCAATGGTTTTCAAGGATGTTCTTTTATCACATGGTTTTGATACTTGCCCTATGTGGCTTATTTTGATATATACCCTATGTAGCTTGTTTCGATATCGCCCTATGCGGCTTTGTTTTGGTATTTGCCCTATATGGGTTTGATGTTTTATATTGTACAACCACGCGATGGTAAGCCCCATATATTGTAATATGATTGGCCACTAGTCGACGGGTTTCCATTAAACATCTTAAGATGGTAGCCTCATGAGCCGAGAATGGTGTTATGGTACCTATGCCCGAGCTGTTAACCTACACTGGGCTCTAAGCTCTCCGTAGTGACCTTTGAGCTTATTAAACCTGCTAATTGTAAACGGATTAATAATGGTTGGGCTAATCATGCATTCATAGCATTCGGACGATGACGGGTGGCTAATAGGATTTAGTTAGGGTATCGTTTCGCCAGCTCTTAGACTATTGACTATCAACCTACTTTTGGTGAGTTTGGCACTACGCATGTACTATGTACTTTCGCTGGTTACCGGCCATATTACATGGGTTTTTCCTAAAAGCCAACTGGATGAGTATCCCTGGTTGATGTGCACTCATACATCTATGTATTTAATAAGACTGCATTATGTATTGTTTTGTATGCCTTATATATTTTCATAACTATTCTTACCTAATGCGGCGGTGTGTAATCTTGAGGGAAATTTACACTGAGTTGGCCATTCATCCATCAAATATATAACCATACAGGTAGTACAGGTGGCTTAGATGATATTCACATTCATGTTGGTGAGGAGTAGGTTATAGTTGGCAAGGGTGTATGATTCTATTTGCTAAGGGTTGTTACAGGATTTCACAGTTCAAGATTGTTGCAGTTTACCTTGTTTCACATGTAATGTTATTTCATTTTGTATTTGTAAGAATGGGGACATTGGTTTGTATAAGTCATTATGGGCAGCTCTTGTATATTTAAATGATAATGCAAACTTTCCATTATATTTAATTTGTCCATACTACGCTCATCTGCTTACTCTGAATGAAAAAAATGTATACTCGAATTTGACCATCCTTAAGGCTAACACTCGGGTTTTTGGGAAATGGGTCATGTACTCGGGTCCTAAAAATACGGGGCGTTACATGGCCAAACATACCGCATTGGACCGTTAGACGACCGCAGGGATCCAATTCAAGGGAAGAGCTACGAACCACCAGGTGATGATTTCCCTCCCCTTGAGCTTTCATCTCCAAACTGGATTAAAGATAGTCTTTTATAGCAGTTACAAATGATATCTTAGGAGTGGATGATCATTCGACTTGCTTGAATATATGCCTATAAGCTTGCTTAGCCACTAGTTAACTATTGTATAAATATCCTGGAAATGATTAAATATTTAATCTTCTTGATCATGGATTATAAGTCTAATCCTATGATTAGTTTACTTTATCACATGTTTTAAAAATTCATTTTATCTAAAAGCATGCCTTAGATTCATTAAAGCATTTGAATAGTTTTACTAGAACTATATAGTTATAACTGATAAGTAACGGTACATGATCTTCATCCGGACATGTGCTTTACTCCAAATATTTAATCATGCTTATATCTTCATGTCTCCTATTATTACATTGGTTGCAAGTCACATAATGGTTGAAACCTCTCTATGAAAACTCCTATTTAAAGAGAGTATGAGCTCAGGGTGTAACGAAACGGATGTGATGAAAATAGTCCCTCAACATAGAGGTTACGATTAGTGGTGATTGATTTATGGGGCTTACCATCTATGGAATGATTTCACTTACCTGACTATAGAGTGAACCATGCAACGTTTATATTCACTGCTGTTTACTCGTATTGAACCATACATACCGTCTTACTTTAGTCGCTACATTTAATGATTTCTATACTCCATTCCTAGTCAGCATATGGTGGTAGTTCCCTTATATTGAGAATTGATTGGCCACATGTTGATGGGTCCTATACACACCCTAAGACGGTAAGCTAATGGGCCGGGGATGGTGGTCATGGGACACTATGCTAGAGTCGTCGGCCTACGCTGGTGACGAGCCCCCATAATGACCTTGGGTTTATTTAAACTGGCTGATTGTAACTAGTTTAATAAGGGTTTGGCTAATCATGCATACATGGCATAGACTAGCGTCTATCGCTAACATATGTGATGTATGATAGGTAGTTGTTATGCGATACATGATGTACGCACGTAATGTGCTTCACTAATGGCCAGCCTCTGTTCGATTGGATGAATATTCTCAGGTCGATGATTGCATGGGTGACGAGCCCATTATCCGCACGGATAAGCAACCCCGAGGCGATGATTGCATTCACGCATCCATGCACATAATAAGACTGCATTTGTCATGTTTTGGTTATATAGATATTTTATGTTATTTCTTGTATAGGGCGACGGTGTATAATCTTGAGCGGAAATCACACTAAGCTAGTCACTCATTCATCAATGTTCAACTGTACAGAGGATGCAGGTACGGGGGTAGATGGATACGGAGCGGACCTAGAGGTGGCTGCAATCGAGGAAGAGCTTTATGATGAGGAGCCGCAACAGGAGGCGGCGTTTACTTTGGATTAAATCAATAGATCAATTATTTATGAACATTTCAGTACATTTTGGAATTTGAGGTTTTATATATGGGTGCCCCAGCTGAGTGGCCCAGAATATTTTTTTGGTTGGGTTACATTTATACTACGCTTAGTTTCCATTAATCGTACTTTGATTTGATTTGATTATCTTTTGATTATTAGTTAACACTCGGGTCTTCAGAAAACGAGTAGCATACTCGGGTCCAAAAAATCGGAGCGTTACAACAGCGCAAGCTACTCCCGCAGCTTGATCCTACCATATTTAAGTCAGATCGTCTCCGATCATCGAATTCCCCATCATAGTGATTCATATCACTTCACATAGCCTAAGCCTTTTCTATAGATGAACCCTATGCTAGCATTTCAATGTTCGGATTGGCCAAATGGCTTGGTCGTAGGGTCCTATAAGTGTTGCTTAGTTCAATCATTCCCACCTAATGGGCTTCAGATTTCAAACACATTTGGATTATCTCACAAGCCATGGGGAGTTTAGCGAACCATGAAGCATAAGTAAGTTATAAAATAGTAACAAGTGCCGCTAATGATATGATGCATCCAGTTTTGTTGTCTTTGCATCTAACTAAGAAAAACAGAGGAGAGCTCGAATTGTTACCTTAAATCGGCCACATGTCGTCTCTACGGCGGTAGGGCTGAGGTTTCCGGTGAATGTCGGAGGTAAGAGTGTGGGAATTCCAATTTCCTAGCTCCCCAAATACTCACACCCTCCCTCTCTCTTTCTCTCTCTTTCTCTCTCCTCTCTTTTCTCTCTCTTAGCTGCTGAATTTTGCTGTGGGAGTGAGGGAGAGAGGGTTTAAAGGGTTTTATATGGTGCAACTTAGCTTAGTTGGCCCTAGGTGCCACTTATTTCCTCAAATGGCCCTTTGGGGCCTAAATATGGCTTTTGGGGCTGCCCTGGTGGTCCCTTGGCCCATTTGAATTATTGGATGGGTGCCCCATGGCTCGATGAGGGGCTGTGCAAGGTTCGACGGCAAACGGATGTGGGAATTTATCGCAATGATCCGATTTGCGATTAATAATCACCACTCCTCGATCAAGTGTCAGATTTGTCGAACGAGTGCAGGGGAATATCTTCAACCTTTTAGTGCAAAGTTGGATAAAATCCGACGGCTAAAATGCCCCCAATTGACTGTCCTAATTGGCGGGGCCATTTGTTTTAAAATTTCAGATTTTAGGCCCAAGCTAGGGCGAGTTGCACTTTACAAGTGCCAACTGGATGACGTGAATCGTCTGCTTCCAGGTGTCGTCCGAGTCTGTTGCCCGCAGTGGGCCACAAGCCCAATGAGGCCCATTGACCGTGAAGTGAAGGGAATTGACCGCGAAATGCATGGAATTGAACATGAAGTGAAGGGAATTCACCGGAATTGACCGTGAAATGCATGGAATTAACCGTGAAGTGAAGGGAATTGACTGCGAAATGCATGGAATTAACCGTGAAGTGAAGGGAATTGACCGTGAAATGCATGGAATGAACTGTTAAATGAAGAGAATTCACCGAATTTGACCGCGAAATGGATGGAATTGACCATGAAGTGAAGGGAATTGACCGCGAAATGCATGGAATTAACCGTGGAGTGAAGGGAATTGACCGTAAAATATATGGAATTGACCGTGAAATGAAGGGAATTGACCGCGAAATGCATGGAATGGATCGTTAAGTGAAGGAAATTCGTCGAAATTTACCGCGAAATGCATGGAATTGATGATGAGGTGAAGGGAATTGACCTTGAAATGCATGGATTTGACCGTGAAGTGAAGGGAATTGACTGCGAAATGCATGGAATTGAACGTGAAGGGAATTCACTGGAATTGACCGCGAAATGCATGGAATTGACTATGAAGTGCAGGGAATTGACCGCGAAATGCATGGAATTGACCGTGAAGTGAAGGGAATTGACCACGAAATGCATGGAATTGACCGTGAAGTGAAGGGAATTGACAACGAAATGCACTGAATGGACCGTTAAGTGAAGGGAATTTGCCGAAATTGGTCGTGAAATGCATGGAATTGACCGTGAAGTGAAGGGAATTAACCATGAAATGCATGGAATTGGCCTTGGAGTGAAGGGAATTGACCGTGAAATGCATGGAATTGACCGTGAAGTGAAGGAAATTGACCGCGAACTGCATGAAATGGACCGTTATGTGAAGGGAATTCGTCGGATTTCACCACGAAATGCATGGAATTGACGGTGAAGTGAAGGGTATTCACCGGAATTGACTGTGAAATGCATGGAATTGACCGTGGAGTGAAGGGAATTGATGGCAAATGCATGGAATTGACCATGAAGTGAAGGGTATTCACGGAATTGACCGCGAAATGCATGGAATTGACCGTGAAGTGAAGGGAATTGACCGTGAAATGCATGAAATTGAACATGAAGTGAAAGGAATTCGCCAGAATTGACCGCGAAATGCATGGAATTAACCGTGGAGTAAGGGCGTGTTTGATTTTCCAGTTCATTGGTAAATGCCTGGAAAATTGATAATGATTATTTCCCTACCCATTTCCCTATACTTGATTTGACCTTCTACTTTTTTTACACAGAAATCGAGAAAGCTACAAAATATTTGTGGGTCCCACCGTGATATGTGATGCTTATCCACACCATTCATCCATTATCCCAGCTAAATTTATGGATGAGCCAAAAAAAATGAGGCATATCCAAGCTTAGGTGGACCACACCACAGGAAAAAGGGAATCGAACACTTACCGTTGAAAAATTTTTGAGCCACTATTTCTTTTGGTGTGGACCACTTGAGTATTGGATCTTCCTCAATTTTTGGCTCATATCTCAAAATTCTGTTGTAAAACGGATGGACGGAACGGATATATCATATGCATTATTGTGTGGTTCAAAAATTAAAACTCTCTCTTTTAAACGGGTTTCAAATGCACAAATTCCTATGAATTTTCAAACGCTGGGAAACAGTAATAATTACCATATCCACGGTATTTATGTTTTCTCTGAAAAAACAAACAGGCCCTAAAGGGAATTGACCACAAAATGCATGGAATTGACCGTGAAGTGAAGGAAATTCGCCAGAATTCACCGCGAAATGCATGGAATTGACCGTGAAGTGAAGGGAATTGATCGCGAAATGCATGGAATTGACCGTGAAGTGAAGGGAATTCATTGGAATTGACCGTAAAATTCATGGAATTGACCGTGAAGTGAAGGGAATTGACCGTGAAATGCACGGAATTGACCATTAAGTGAAGGGAATTGACCACGAAATGCATGTAATTGACCATGAAGTGAAGGGAATTGACCGCAAAATGCATGGAATTGACTGTGAAGTGAAGGTAATTCACTGGAATTCACTGCGAAATGCATGGAATTGACCGTGAAGTGAAGGGAATTTGCCGGAATTGACCGTGAAATGCATGGAATTGACCGTGAAGTGAAAGGAATTGACCACAAAATGCATGAAATTGACCGTGAAGTGAAGGAAATTGTCCA
This sequence comes from Magnolia sinica, assembly GCF_029962835.1. Classification (NCBI taxonomy): domain Eukaryota; kingdom Viridiplantae; phylum Streptophyta; class Magnoliopsida; order Magnoliales; family Magnoliaceae; genus Magnolia; species Magnolia sinica. The sequence continues at coordinate 85,682,199 of NC_080575.1, read as the reverse complement.
TGAAATGCATAGAATTGACCGTGAAGTGAAGGGTATTCACCGGGATTGACCGCGAAATGCATGGAATTGACCATGAAGTGATTGGAATTCGCTGAAATTCACTGCGAAATGCATGGAATTGACCATGAAGTGAAGGGAATTCACCGAAATTCACCACGAAATGCATGGAAAAGATAATGAAGTGAAGGGAATTGACTTCAAAATGAATGGAATTGACCGTGAAGTGAAGGAAATTCAAGGGAATTCACTGCGAAGTGAAGGACTTTGATAGTGAAGTGAAGTAAATTGACCACAGAGTAGGTGAAATTATCTAATACACAAACACATCACCATTCATAATGAAATCACTATTAAGAAGACATCATTTACTACAAATTTATGACAAAATATACAAGACATCATTTACATCATTTCACCCTTAATGTTTTTTAAGACATCATTTACAACAATTTACAACATTTCACAAGATTTTCCCATTCCTCTCATACCTAAGACAATTATATCATATTTTGTGGACACTCAGGCAATCATAGGCTATTGAGTTCTTAAAGATGGAAGTGAATTTTCGCAACTCCGTCCTTGACAGAATTAGATCATTGTACAAAATGTTAATATATTTCATGACAAATATGCCACAATCATATCTGTTCGTCTGCTTTGGTATAAAAGTCTCTTCTTTGACCGTCCAAGCCTTCCCATCCAACGTAGACATATCTCCTGCGGCATAGAATAATATGGGCAAACCATCCTTCATCAGCTCGATATGTTCCCTGTATCGACTGGGTGCCCTCGAATATAAGCTGTTGAGAATAACGATTTCTCGGGCTTAAGGGTGAATGACCATGAGGTACCAATAACTGTTGGAATGGTTGATTGGTACGTATGCCTGTCTATGTTTGACAAGATAAGATATCATTATAAAAATTATAGAAATGAGTACACCCAGCGTTGATAACTTGTAACGACATCATTACCTGTTCATATTGTCACATGGGCTTCTTCCCTTCTCGAGGTTTAACAATGCCATTCACAGTGAGTTTCTCTACTTGTAATGTTGCACGCTCTTTGTCGTTGCCAATATCCCGATATATTCTCAATGTCGACATTTGCAGTTCGAGACATGACTATTACAGATAAAATACCAAATTAGAACATATATCATATAATCAAATAATATAATAACCATGATCCAATTCATACAGTTACCAGAAAAATGTGGGGCAGAACTTGTAGTCCTGAGTATATAAAGTAGAAAATGAACTGTGTCTTCTCTTCAAGAAATCAACGTACTTATCAATAACCTAATCAATAAAAATGATAAATTAAGCTCTAGTCTAATATAAGAGTTGAATACACATAGATGTATGTATGTGAATTACTTATCACGCTATCAACCCATGCATCTTTCTCCCAGATGGTCCTGAACCAAATAAATTCCGTGGAATCTTTGTTTGTGTTGGCCCAACTATCTAATTCACGCAGTTCGTCCTCCGATATAACCTTAAATGGATCAATCTTGGCCTGAAAAGGTATCGAAGAAGTACATAATTCTCTCAGTTTCCCATAGTCGGCAGCGTTGCTTAAAGTTGTTTCAATGACAGATATGGAAGTGAACGGAGAACACTTGTAAACAGACGGCTTCACGGTCCTCTTACTTATCCTCTTATAGACTGGAATGGATCGTAGTGATTTCTCACATGTATTAACGTCTAACGCATCCGAGTGTTGAACATCCACCTCTCCGTTCCCCTGGTCCCTACCTTCCAAATCCCCATCCTCATTCTCAAACTCTTCATTCTCCGTCTCTAACTCTTTATCCTTCCAAAATTGCATTTTCTCCATAAGAATTGCCTCCATCTATTTCTTTAACTCCACCTTACCCTCCTCCAACTCTTCCTCCTTTTTCAATACCTCATTCTTGATCTTCAATTCTTCCTTCTCCCTCATTAGCATTTTTCTCTCCATCTTCAAAATTGCCCTCTTATTCAACTCTTCCTTCTCTAACCTTAAGGCGTCTTTCTCTTTTAGCATTAGTTCCATCTCCTTAAGTACTAGTTCTCTCTCTCCCTCTTCAACTCTTCCCTATCTCTCTCCAACTTAAGCCTCTCCACCTTCAGCTCCTCCCTATCCTCCCTCGACTCTCCTGTTAATTGTAATCCCGCTCCCTCTCCCTTTACCTCATCACCACTCTCTTCCTCTCCCCCTTCTTCTCCCTCTCCCTCATCACCACTCTCTTCCTCTCCCCCTTCTTTTCCCTCTCCCCGTTCCCCTCTCTCTTCCATATCATCATCATCATCATCTTTAATGCCCTACGAAATGAAGCAATGTATGTATTAAATATGTAACATGTCAAAGTAAATATAAAATATCAACATAAAAGAATACTTTTATGACATCTTACGTCAGATCTATCACAGACCAAACAAACGACATCCATCTCTAGCTCCTCAAGGGTGGGTTATAAGATAAGAACTATCTCAGACTACAAGAGAACATCCTTCATATTCATGTACAGAAACATATATTTCAATGAGTAACCACTTAGCTTCATAAAAATTGACTTACATTTTCACTATCTATTATTTGATGAATTTTCTTATACCTCTAACCCTTCTATCCTTGATATTGTATGAATCTTGGAATTTGGGAGGGTACGTATGAAATGATACATTCTTGGAGGGCCGGTACTCTCTTAAGGGCCCATATCTGTTACAATGAAATTGCAAGATGATCTTAGATAAATATAGTTTTGTATAAACTATAAATTAAAATAGACAAGGAAAGAATCCTTACTTGTAGGGGAAATATGTAGCCAGTGACATTGTAGTGAAACTCATGTAGTTTCATCAAGGCACCCTCGATCCCTTCCGTCATCATCTGGAAGGCCAAACTGCCCCAAGGGTAGATATTAAAGTCTTTTAATGAGTCCACAAGGTCAATATACTTTGTACAAAACATAATATTCGTGTTGGTTCCCCTAACAAACCACTCTACACATAATATTAGGGCTACCTTCACGACATCTTCATGCTTATTACTATCAAATATCTTATTGAACACCTCCTGTACATGTTTCTTTAGGATAGGATATTCCTTGAAGTATTTCTCTCTTATTGACTTCTTGGAACGATGGATATTGGGTATGGAGAGGTTACCAGTCTTCAGCCCTATTATTAGGGTGAAGTCCATCTCCGAAAATTTAAAACGGTTCCTCTGTATCTCGAATACAAGATTACTTCTGTATCTCTCAATAAGTGAAAAATGCTCCTATAAACCTAAATGATGTAATGTGTAGTAAAAATGATAATGAGGACTACCTAAATATATTTAATCTACTGTCATTCTTCTTTAAACCACTCTTCACGATATCAAATCACCATGTCAAAGAACATCTATATGACAGGGTCAGGGGCGACTCGCCAAATTCCCTGCGCAAGGGTTTATCATCTATAAGGATGAATTGAAAATTATATCAACAATAACATTCAACATTTAATGAAGCATAATGTGAAAGTTGACTTATTGTTGTGAAAAATCATAAAGTATGGTGTGAGTTTGCCGAGTTAGCAGTCAATTTTTGGCGAATTCCAAATGAAAGTACAAGACTTATAAGTGAATTTTCACAAGTTTTGGGCCTGTTTCACTCATTTATCAGTCAATTTCATGAAGTTGTCGGCAAGTTTATACAAGGTTGTTGGTAAAAAAGACGTTAATATCAAGTAGTTATCGGTCATGTTGACGAATTCCAAGTCAAAGTGGCCGACTCATAGCTGAAATTCAACAAATTTGTGGCCAATTTTACTTAGTTATCGGTCATTTTTTCGAGTTATATGTTGTATTTTGGTCCGAGAACATCGTGAAATTGACTATGAAGTGAGTGTGACCACTAATTGACTGAAATTCACCACGAAATCTCTTCGATTGACCGCGAACTCATTGAAATTGACTAGGAACTAAGTTAAATTAAACACGAACTGATTGAAATTGACTGCGAACTAACAGAAATTCACCGGCCACTGAGTTAGATTGACCGCGAACTAAGTGAAATTGATTGGGGACTAAGTGAAATTGATTGGGGATTGTGAAATTGACCGATAACTACTTTAAGTTAACATTTTGAATTGAGTGAAATTGACCGCGAACATCGTCGAATTGACCAACAACGGAGTGAAATTGACCACGGACATCGTGAACTTGACTGCAAACATCATGAAATTGACCGCGAACTAAGTGAAATTGACTGCAAACTAGATTAAGTTAGAGAAATTGACCGCGAACTAAGTTAGATTGATAGGTAAGTGAGCGTCAGGTAGTTATCAGTCAATTTCACACAGTTATCGGTTGATTTCAAGTGGTTATTGGTCAATATCACACCGTTCTCGGTCAAGATGTCAGTTTCTTGCAGTTGTGAGTCAGATTTCACTTTTTTTTACACACGCACACACACCCCCACACACTCATGTTGGTGGAATTTCACCACCTATGGGTACTCGAACCCTTGACCAGGAGTTGAAACTCCTTTAAGTCTACCACCCGAGCAAGAGTAAGGACCCTCAGTCAATTCCATTCACTTTGCGGTCATTTTAACTCAGTTCGCGGTCATTTTAACTCAGTTTGCGATCAATTTAACTCATTTTGTGGTCAATTTAACTCGGTGGGTTCTCATCAATAACTTAGTGGGTCCTGGGTCTATTAACTCAGTCGGTGCTCGGTCGCTTTCACTCAGTTTTTGTTTAATTTTACATCGGTTTTTGTTCTTTGTTTCAAAAACCCTTAATTTGGGCCATTTGAGCATTGAATTTGCTCATTTATCGGGACATGTCATACCATTCAATGTTTAAAAAATAAAAAATGGATTGTGGACCGTGCGGATATATCATATAAAATACAGTGGGGTCCACAAAAAGAAAGTATAGATTTTAAATATACCTGCCATTCGACGCTTCTTAGATGAGGGGACCATTTTCGTCCTATCTTGGGTTCACAAAAGTCGAAAATGATGTGTGTGTGTATTCTCAACCAGATAAAGGTATACCGAAAACGAGGGTTTACTCCTAGGGTAGACAATCAGAAAAGGAGAGAGAAGAAGATAATAAAATGAGGATTTTACTGCTAGGGTGGACAGTCACAGATGGGGAGAAGTAATCAGAAAATGGGATTCTTCGGCTAGGACGAAGGATCAAGAAGAGGAAAGAAAAATCAGTAAAATTTAAGAAGGAGATGCGGCTGACAACTTTCAAACGTGCGTTTGATAAGGCAGGAGCGTTTTCAACTTGTGAAAAGTTGTCGTGCAGCAAGGGCTTATTCTTAGAAGATAAGAATAAGTGGGCTTAGTAAGGTGCTTGGCCTATAAGTAGGTTGTACGGTAGGAAAAAAAACTCTTTATGTGCCATCTAAACTGTTTACAGTGTTATTCCAACTACGATGAAGTGAAGATCTAAAAACATTAGCCTGATATGAAACTTTCGTGGCCATACACAATTTTCAACGATAGTCACTTAATCCCTAGTGTTTCCTCTCGCATCGACGCCTTGAGTTTTTGATCCACCGTATTTTAGGCCTTTCGTACTAAACTGATCCGGAAAAACAGATGGAGGGGGTGAGATTCTCACAAACACGCTGAAACTTCCTACGAAAGGCTATGCCAGGGAAATCCGCATCTCGCGCGAGTTACCCAACGCGGTTTGCCTAGCGAAGCTGCCGTTGGCAAAGTGACCAGTGCTATGTGTACCCACCACGATGTATGTATTTTATCCACGCAGTTCATCCATTTTTAAATAAAATTTTAGAGATTCATCCCAAAAATGAGGTAGAGATAAATCTCATGTGAACCACACCATGGGGTAGTGATTGAATGTCCACCATTAAAAACCTCCTGGGTCCCAATATAATGGATATTTAACATATAAACTGTTGATTACATCATTCAGGCTTTGATGAAGATAAAACAAATATATCACCTTGATCTTAAACTTTTGTGGCCTCAATAATTTTTTAATAGTGGGCGTTCAATCAACACTGTGCGGTCCATTTGAGATTTGGATCAATCTCATTTTTAGGCTCGTACTATAAACAAATCTAAAAGAATGATTGGACGGTATGGATGAAATACATGCATCATTTTGGGGCCCACGGAGCACCGACCACCAGCCATTGGCTAGTGTCCAGCCGATCCGTTTCCAAGGCGCTGCACTTCCATCCCATTCTCACGACAATCAGAAAAACCGAAAAAACCAGACCTATCTTCCCCATCTCTCCTCTTGAAGGAGAATCCCTAGAAAGACGAGTCAATGGCGATCGCCACTCTCCAAAAGCTCTCTTCCCAAATCCCACGCACTCCCTCCTTCAAATCCATCATCACCCGCTCCTCCTTCTCATCCTCAACTTCCCAATCCAAGAAAGTCTCCGATCGCATCGTCAAGCTCTTAGCCATAGATCCCGACGGCCAGAGACGCGAGATCGTGGGCCTCTCCGGCCACACCCTCCTCAAGGCCCTCACAAACAACGGCCTGATCGACCCCGCATCCCACCGCCTCGAGGAGATCGACGCCTGCTCCGCCGAGTGCGAGGTCAACATCGCCCAGGAGTGGCTCGAGAAGCTCCCTCCCCCGTCCTATGACGAGCAGTACGTGCTCATGAGGAACGCCAGGAATCGGGTCCTGAACAAGCACTCGAGGCTTGGGTGCCAGGTCGTGCTGCGCCCGGAGCTCGAAGGGATGGTCGTTGCGGTCCCGGAGCCAAAACCATGGGATACCCCGTAAGTCGCGTTTCTTGAATTAGGGCAGAAACCCCAGGAATAGGGGTTTGTTTTGTCTAATTTTCTTGAATTGAATAAATTCGGAATTAATGATATGTTGGATTATTTCTTATGTTGCTGTTGATTTTCTGAGGATGGATGGATTTCTTGTTTATTGTTGTTCTGTGATTATTGAAATCTTTTTCTTTACATCGTCTGGTAAAGAAATGTGCGAAGTGAAACAGTCTAGAGTGTGGTTCGTGCACCTTAAGGGGTCGTTTGGATGCCTGTAAGTTCTATAAATGGGAAGTAACTTACAGGTAAGTCACTTACAGGTGGTGTTTGGAGAGGAAATTCAACTGTAAGTCACTTATAACCTGTAAAAGTTACTGTTATAGTCAAAACTGCCAGGAAACTTCATGGGGCTAGGGGTGAGAAGTCACATTCCTGTAAGTGACTCACTCACTTTCAGGTGAAAGTCACAACTTAAAAATTTACAAGTATTCAAATGACCCTTAATATGCATAGGGTGTGTCTGTATTGGATAGCTGTGGTGCAACCTGGATTGATCCCGACCATTGGATGGGTGGAAACCACTTGGATGCCTGTGGCATTAACGATGCTTTGATCAGTCAATTATGGCTGTCCCAATAAGGATTTCCCACATTTGAATTTTTTGGGATTTTATTTTATTTTATTTCTGTTGTGTTTTCTTCATCAGTAGCAAACTAGGGTTTCAGGAATTGATAATGATGAAAATTTGGTATTTGGTAGAAATATTATTAGGTTGCTGCAGTATGTGATTTATATTAATAAACAATGGGGAGAGTAGGTGGCATCTGGAAATAGCATTTTGAAAGGAAACATGGGCTTTTGATTGATTTGAATAATTGTTTGGCAATGACTTGGTGTATTGGACATTGAGGAACATATACATCTCTCTTAAGCTCTCGGTTTAATAAACTTAAGGGCTGTTTGGCATTGCTTAGCCGAAATGCATGATTGATTCAAACTAAACACATCTCTAGAATTAGAATGATTTATGCCGAAAGAAACATTTTTGGTAAATATTCATGGAAAAAACAATATTTGATGGCCATTCTTGAAATTGTATGATGTACCACTCTTGAAATTGTACTCTGTGTCCACTGATCACACATATCAAACTTATATGAGAAAAATGGGATGTTAGCCAGAAAGAAAAGAAAGAAAAAAGAAAAAGAAAAAAAAAAAAAAAAAGAAAGAGAAAAAACTCCAGCAGTTTGTATTTCAATATCTTATATTAGGAATTTAGGAGCAGCCTTTTGGCTTGGGATGATGCCCAAGATATTCAAAATATTTTCACTTTTAGAATATTCAAAGGTTCAGGGAGTCCATCTATGTTCATAGGAAAAGGCTCAAGTGATTAAAGGGTTTAAATATTCCAAAGTAGGAGTTCCATTTCTTTTTTGGCTATCCCCCATCCGAGGTGATGCCCAAGATATAAATGATTTGGATCATTGAAATATGTCCTAAGATCCAAAGGTCAAAGTTCCGATGTATCCCATAGCAATGCGTTAGGATGTATTCTTGCAAAGAGGATCTAGCTTTAGTGTATATTGATATACACTTATTTTGTTGGATATACTAGAGGCTTACTAAGCCCAAGTGTATATGAGCATATTGTCTAGATAGAATCACATTTGCCATCGCGTCATCTTGATGCTATGGTTATGCTGTGGACCAAAGTAATGTTGGTCCTCTAATCAGGCAGGCGAAACTTATTTGAGAAAAATGAGCAGTTAGGAAAAGTAGTCCACAATCCAAATTCAATGTACTTGTGTGGCTCACTTGATGAGCATACTACCCTAATTTTTGGTATATGAAATGTTCATAGTGCACCCTACTTGATGAATTCCTCCGATTGCATGGGTTTTTTTACACATGTTCCCCCTCCATAGATAAGGGTTGCTATGTGATTCATGACCAAAGTTGAGTGATAAAAAATGCCTCTCCAACTTGCATACAAAAAATTGGCCTTTTTAATAATCTCTTTTTGATAAGTGATTTATGCAGCTTATATGAAAACATGTTTATCACTTAATTAATTGCTTCTTGGGAGTCTCATTGTTCAGAAACACTTTCGAAGCAACTCCAAGCAGTCTCTTATTAGTTTACCAGTTTTCTGATTGGCATGATTTCCTGTAACTAATCCTTGTAGATTTCTGGGTAAAGTATTTGGATGGATGTAGACTATGGAGAATTTTGGAAGGTTAAATTTGGATTACAAATGCCTAAGTTTGAAATTTCCACAAATTTTGTATAGGAAAAATCCCCTAATACGTCAAAAGTAGCCCAGAGGACCAAACTCCTAAGCATGAATGCTCGAGGAAGTCGTAGTCTTTGATTTTTGATTTTTGATTTTTTTGTTTTGTTTGAATGATGATGATTTTATGAGAGAGAGCCAAAAATGGCTTAAAAAAAGTACATAGAAGTTCGAAGGGGACAACCATCCACAATACTAAACCTAGTGAACTCCTAGACCCAAGAGATCGCAACCCATTCAAGAACTTCACATTTTACCATCAAAACCCCCTACATCATAAAACCCAAAGTAGGGCCCATCTCCAAACCCTTTTGTCACTTTTCCCCACCCCTCCCCCATGCCAAGCCAAAAAGAGCTCACCAACCAATTCCGGCATTACCCAAGAGATGTCAAGGGACCTCAAAACCCAATTCCACAAAACGCTCACGAAGGGGCAATGAAAGAAAAGATGATTAATGGTCTCCTTGCAATGTAAGCAAAGACAGACAAAGAAGAGGGATTTATTTATTGTGAATTTGTGCCCCTTATGTTGGCATAGTGAGGAATCGGCTGATCACGTTTTTTATGCACTACCCGTTTTCGAGGGAAGTATAGGGAGGTTTCTTTGGGATTTTTGGAGTAGCATGCGCTATGGCCATGTCTATTGATTCATTGAAGGGTTTTTTAGGTAGTGGCACAGAGGATGCTTTGGAGACTTGGGTCAAGTAGTGTGGAGAATGTCACTTATTGTTGGTCTTTGGTCATTATGGGGTGAAGAAACAATAAATGCTTCAGGGATGTATTTGGGAGTCCTAGGGGAGTTTTCCTTATAGTGAAATCTGTGGTAGTAGGATGGGCTTCAATCATAGTGAATCTGCATGATTACAGCCTGTTTGGCTCGGATTGGTCTACATTGTAATTTTTTCTTGTTGCTCTTTGTATTCTTTGTGGCTTTGCCATTTAATCAATAAATTGCCATCTTAGAAAAAAAGAAGAAGCAAAGATGACATGCATTTATGATATAATCATATTCATCTTCAATAAATTATCCAAACGGAGCACCTTGTTTCTACCAACCAAGCTAGCGCAACACACTTGGGGGAGCCCCATAGGGCTAGAGAAAGGCAATGTATCAGTATACACAACTACTTTTGGGAGAAGGCCTACAGAGTAACAATCCTTCACCTATAGGAGTGGATGGAGAGGAGCCCTAATTTCTCGATTGTCCAATGCAATAAATCCTCTAATGAGGGAGAGGGAAAAATGCCAGCTAACCTAGAATAAACTCTTACTCAGGAGATTCCTTTAGTATATAGGGGTCCATGCCACACCCCTACCTGTTACTATGAAGCAAATAGCCACTTAGATATCCGAACTCGAGGTTAGTGAAGCAATCCTCAGAAAATCCTAGCTAAGGATCCTATCACACATTCAGACATCATCCCAATACCTAATTGATGTAGGACAACTAACCACTTGCTCTAGAAGCTCGAACTGATAGAGCATGGTAAATTAATCCCTTCATCTCATAGCTCAGACCCTACATCCATGGTTTTGCCCCCTCGTGGGCCCTAAATCACATGGGTTCCGCCTCACACGGGCTTCAAATCACACGGGTTCCGCTGGCCACCCATGCCAAGTGTGCCCCCACATCCCATAGACCACCCCACTCGAGCTCGGTGTAAAAATGGCCCCCGCATTAACACCTCCGGTGAGGAGTCTCGAATACGAGACCTCCCACTCTGTTACCAATTTGATGTAGGACAACTAACCACTTACTCTAAAATCTTGAACTGATAAAGCATGATGAATTAATCTCTTTATCTCATAGCCCAGGCCCACATTCATGGGTTAGGTCCTCGGCCGAACCCTCCTCGTTGTCCCCAAATCCATGGGTTCCGCCTCACACGAGCTACCTGCCTCAGACGGTCCCCAAATCACATGGGTTTCGTGGGCCACCACCCCAAGTGTGCCCCCGCATCCCATAGACCACTCTGCTCGAGCCCGGTATGAAAGTGCCCCCACATTAATTCATCATCATTCTTCCATCCCCCAAACAAAAATCCACTGCATCCTCAAACCAATGCCTAAGCCTAGAGATACCTTTTCAAAATGTCAAAACCATATATCAAGAAGAGGCCCTTGTCCATCAAGCTCCTACACCCAATCCATACTTCCTGTAGATGACTTCCTTCTACAAGTTGCCATCTTTCATTGCAAACCGCCAATGCCATTTGCCTAAAAGAGCTTCATTCATCATCTCCAAATTCTGAATGCCCACTCCACCTTCGAGATAAGGCTTGCAAACTTCGTCCCATTTTAGCAAATGGAACATTTTCTTTCCCTCGACCCCTTGCCACAAAAGATCGCATCTCAACTACCTCATCTTCCCTAAAACATCCTTAGGGCATTTGAACAGAGATGAGAAGTACAAAAGAAGATTTACAAGAGCCACCTTGATAAGAGTCAATCTCCCACCAAGTGACAAATGCTGCCTCTTCCAAGCAAATAACTTCCTCCCCACTTTTTCTATGGCCTTGTCCCACAAATGCTTTGGAGGCTTGCTAATACAAAGGGGAAGGCCTAGGAATGATGATGAGAAAGACCCCGCTTGGCACTCAAACACCTATGTCAACTCCCTAACATCTTCCTAAGAGGTGCCAACACCTAACAGTACTCATTTGGATATATTCACCTTAAGACCAGATACAAATTCAAAGCAGCAAATCACCTTTCTTAAGTTATCCTCAACATCCATACTACAAAATAGGATAGTAATGCCAACGAACTGAAGGTGGGAAAACTTGAAAGTGCCTTATCCACCTTAAACCTGCTCATAAGGCCCACCTTATACTTCTGGATAACATTCTATTCAAGGCATCCACTACCACCACAAAGATAAAAAGAGACAACGGGCCCTTGCTTAAGACCATGCGAGGACTTGAAGAACCCTTTAGGGCGTGTTTGGTTCGTGGAATTGAATGGTATTAAATGGTATTAGATGAGATTAACATCATTATTGCTCAATGATTGCATGTCTGGAAATACCATGGTATTGTAGCCATCCAATTCCATGTTTGGGATAAAATTTTTGCTATGGGAAAACACTGGATTAAGCAAAATCATGTTTGGTGGACCATGGAATTGTAATCAAAGGACCAAATTCACAATAGATGTCACTCACTTGTGTACATATATAACCAGAATGTCACATGTAAACGGTGTATATGGATGGACGGCATGGATAAACACATGCATCAATGTGGGGCCCACATGTGTAGTGGATTTCAAAATCCGTGAAAATCTTGCATGGGACCAAATGCAATTCCACCAGACTAAATGCAATTCCATCCCACCTAATCCCATCCTCTCCAAATGCTGGATGGAATTGCACGGGACTAGTGCAATTCTATCCCTCCTAATCCCATCTAATACCATGCGCCGAATGCCCCCTTAGGCACACCACTGGCTGACATCAAGAAACGAGCAAAACTAATGCAGACTTGCATCCACTTCCCTTACCTTGGGCCTAACCCAATCCTCCTTAGCACATAGTCGACAAAAACCCACTCAATGTGGTCGTATTCCTTCTCAATATTGAGCTTGTATATTATTCCTTTTCACAAGTGCTGATTACCCGAGCTCAATATAGCATTACAACTTCAAGCGTGCATCCACCCCAATTCGATTAATCTGACCTTCATGTGGACTTCTTCAGTTGGTTCCATATAAGCCAGAGGCAATTCAAAATATGTCATCTTTCATTTCAATTGGTATAACACCTTTTGCTCAATAATTGAGACCATAAAGCAGGTCTAATAGATGAGGTTGTGGTCACTGGTGAGGTAAGCCCATAGGGAAAGGGGTAACTAATAACTTATTTCTTCAATTCCTTTAATTTTCTGAAACCCTTTTCTTTAGAACCCACTAAATATTTTGTTGATAGTCTGTATTGCGTCCCATTTCAATAATTTGACTTTCATGTGAACTTTGTCAGTTATTAACAAAAAAAGAGATTTTTTTAAAAAAAAAAAAAAAATGAAAGAAGAAAAAAAAAGAAAAAAGAAAAAAGAAAGAAGAATGAATGAAACGAAAAAAATAAAATAAAATGAACTTTGTTAGTTGGTTCCACAAGATATGAGAGTGATTTTGAACGTTTCATCTTTCATTTCTATTGGTATAACTTTGCTCCGTAAGTGTGAGTCCATAAGCAATAGATTTGATAAATGAGGCTATAGAAGTAAACCCATAGGGAAAGAGGCTACTTCACATTGCAATCCCTCTTTCTAAAACCATTCTCCTTATAATCCACCAATGGTATTCTGTATCGGTAACGGTAGTTGTAACAATCACCACCGTTACTGATACAGAGTATTGGCATAGCGATTAATATGGGGGGCATAATGGCCGATACGTCGCCGCATTGGTCGATTTTTATTTTTATTTTTATTTTTTGCTCGAAATATTCTTAAAAAAATAAATTAAAAATCTATAAAAATGTAAATATTCCAAATATGCATTCATTTTTTGTTTTGAACATGCTTATGGTAGCGTAATGGTCCACTATTTGGTGGGAATGTTTTATCGGGTTGTTTGATGAATTTATGAACATGACAGTCTGGGATTGACTACAAACTTTCTATATTTAATTTTCTAACTATATAATATCAATGATAAATTTATTAGATGAAATGTAATGCCAAAACATCTCATATTTGCATGTTTACTATTATTTACAGTATTGGTGTATTACATACCTTGCGATTTGGGTACATTTCATTTCAACATATAGACTCCAAAAACTTGTATCCTATCATATAATTTCTATATCTAATAATTTGATATCATTTCCTCCAATAAATCTTAATAAAAAAATGAAATTAAATTTGGATGTATAGTGTCGCCGATTTGGGGCCGATTTGGCAGACCACTTGATGCCCAAAATCAGCCTAAAATTCATCCAATCTATTGGCACTTATACCATTAAAGGATTGGTGGACATTTATTGGATGGCAATGAATGAAATATCAAATGATCCTATTTTAAAAAATATGTTTGCAAATTAACAGTTAAAATCATTCAAACAATTTGATTTTGGGATTGTGAATTAGCAATAATAGTCCAATAATTAAATCGGTTAATTTTGAGTTCATACATGCCTTGTGTACAAATTTTTTAGGGCTGGATTAGGTGGGACTCAGATTGGGTAGTATAGCACACTACATCGACCTCAAGTGGTGCGTTGACGTGGCATAGTTTCGTGGGCGCCACTGTGATGCATTTGTTATATCCACACCGTCATCCATTTTGCAAGATAATTTTAGGGCATGAGTCCAAAAATGATGCTAATCCAACGCTCAAGTGGACCACACCATAGACAGCAATGGGGCAATGACATCTTCCATTAAAACCACCATCATGTTTATTTGCCATCCAACTTGTCCATAAGGTCACACAGATCTACGTGAAGGGAAAACACAAATATCAGCTTGATCTAAAACTTTTGTGGCCCCAAAGAAGTTTTTACTAGTGCGCATTCAATCACCACCGTTTCATGTGGTGTGGTCCATCTGAGATTTGGATTTGTCTCCTTTTTCGCTCATGCCATAAAATGATCTGGCAAAATGGATGGACTCGGTGGATAAAACGCATACATCATGGTGGGGCCCGCTGTGCACCATCCAGTAGCGACTGGCTATTGGCAGTGTTAGTAGGCAATCCTGTTTGTGGGCGACCATGGGGACCACCTCAATGTAAGTGTTGTGTGTCCATATCGTCCACTCATTTTTTCCATATCATTTTAGGGCATGGCCCAAAAACAAGGCAAATCGAAGTCTCAGGTGGACCACACCACAGGAAATAGTGGTGATTGAACGCCCACCATTAAAAACTTCCTAGGGCCCATTGTAATGTTTATTTGCCATCCAACCTGTTGATAAGGTACCACAAACTTGGATGAAAGGAAAAACACAAATAGCAGCTTGATCCAAAACTTTGGGGCCCCCAAGATGTTTTTAACGGTGGAAATTCAAACCCTATTATGTGGTCCACATGAAATTTGGATCTGCTTCATTTTAGGGACCATGCCTTGAAATGAGTTGGAAAAACTGATGGGTGCTGTGGATATACAACACATACATCAAGGTGGGCCCCATGGGTGTAAGTGCACAGACCATCATACCCTACTACAACATTTTTTTAAAAAAAAGAAAAAAAAGAAAACAAGATGTGGCTGTGAAACAATGTGTCGTCTTTCTCGTGTAGAGAGAGGTAAGTGTGTGTGTGTGTGTACTTTTGTGGGTGTATATATATATCTTTATTTCCTTTTGCTTCATCGTCACGGTACCATAATGGCCGTTACAGCCTCTAACAGCCGATACGGTCCCTTTTTCTCCCCCACCCTGCTTCGGACCCATATCACATAATGGCCTTGGCCATTACTTGTACGAATTGGCCGTTACGGCTGAAATGTAACTGTTTTTGCACACCTTGTCTCCTATATGACATAGAATAATGGCCTTGGCCATTGCCGGTGAGAATCAGCTGTTATGGCCGAAACGTAACTGTTTTTGCACACCTTGTCTCCTATATGACATAGAATGCCATCACATTATCTTTTTTTTTTTTTTTGTTAGCTTGTTAGTACACCATCACATTATCTTGTAGATCACTAGTGGATGCCCGTAAGAAAAGAGCAACTTCTCATGCTAATCCCTCTTACTTTCTAAAAACGTTTTCCTTAAAATCGACTGAAGTAATTTATTGGCAGCTTCAGCTTGTCCATCAGTTTGTGGCATGCATGGTTAGGAGAACTGTGCATTATCCTGTACTGCACTAGCAGATGAGGATCTTCTTATTTTGTCAATTAACAGACTGAGATCCAGTATTTATGTTCCTTGGTGGAATTCCAAACCTTGCCAGAAATATTCTCTTGGATAATTGCACTATAGCCCTTCTGCTTTCTTCAACAAGGTTGCTTCAATCAACCATGTCGTTTGAGTAAATATGTTTTTGTCAACATCCACAGTCCACTCATGGCCTTTAGACAAGGGAGGGTTGACAACATTGATTAGATTAGAGCTCCATTTTTGGAAGAACCTGCTTGAAGTAATAGGGTAAATCCTAGTTGTGATCAAATTTGAATGCTATTCACCCTCTTGAGTGAATAATCAGAGAACAATCCTCCGATTCATTGTTTAGTTGCTTCTAAGGTTTGGTCTGTAGTTCAAGCAAAATTTGGGGTGAATTGGGTGTTCCATAGAATAGTGGTGGAGGTTATTAGTATCTGGAATGTGGCAGGTTGAGGATCTATTGGCGCTGTTGTGGGAGAAAGCTGCCATCATGGTGCTCTGGAGTTTTGTGGAACAGGAGGAATCGAAGAACATTTTATGGCAAGTGCAGGTCAATGTTGGTGTTGACCTCAAAAGTAGTATGCTGCTGATTCCAGATTTAAGGGGCTTACTTCTCTGCTGGTTGCAGCCAGTTGGGATTTGGTTTCGTGGTGTAACTGGTGGAATCATCCGAAGCCTCTGCTGTCTCGAAAGCCTCCCCACCTGGCTATTTCAAAGTTTACTTCGTCGGGTGTTAGTATGGTAAACCCAGGGCTGGCGCGTATCAGGGTTGTCGGTACAGTAATTGGGAAAGGCTGTTGGAGTTCTCAGGGCCAATTAGGGTGTCAACATTTGAGTTTTGCTGAGGTGGCAAACGATGCTAAGGGCCATTAAAGTGATTATGGAGTTCAATTTGGACAAGTTCCATCATTTGGACAGTGGCAATTGACATGCATGCATGCTGCATGTACTTAGGATGAGCCATTAACCATTCAAAGCAGCGGTGAACTATCACTGTACCCTTTTCCTTTATGCTCCGTGGCCCACTGTTGTGAGCTTGTTTCAATTTATGAGAGATTCCATGGTAGAAACACCATCTATGGTATATGCTCATCAAGTGTGTCAATTCAGCCCTTGCAACCCCTTTGTGGATGGAGCACAGCCCAAACATCAAGATGATGGAACAATTTGACCAGTCAATTTTGCTGTTAAAAGATTAGACTAGGCCCAAAGAGTTTAGTGGGCCACTTGATCAGCAGCGGATATTGCACTATCACATTTGCACGTGTAAAAATCTGAGTGTGCTTGCATATAATTTGCAAGTGCACATGCATTTCTCAAGTAGGAAGCCGAAGCATTTTTCATTTTTGAATCTGTTGTCGAACAAAGGCAAGATTGGAAAATGGTTGATTCGATTATTTCCATTTGAAGCAGGGGTGATTTGGTATGAAAAAAAGAGGGTCGGTTGGTCTGGAATGCTTATGTGGGGGGGGGGGGGGTGACGCGCGGGATTAGGTTGTTATCCCTAAAAATGTAATCACAGATTCACAATCATTAATCATGATCGTGTGGCAAGATCATGTGGCAAATAGTTGTGGACCTAGAGAAGTTGCATGTACAATCTCCATCTGCCCTGATGTTGCACAGCATCACCACCATGGACTTTAGATATTGCGATTGTTGGCTGTCTACGAATCCAATAACTCAGCTAGACAGCTACAGCCCATTTGTGCTGCATTGATATGAGACTCCACCTCTCATCATAACAAAGAGCTCACCATAAAATAGAAAATACCATCATTCACTCCTACAGCGGCAAAGTTCTTCAATTTTCTGCGCATTGGGAGATCCCCTCACAATTTGAAGTGGGGCAAGTATTTAGCCTAGAAATTGCTGTTAGGAGGCCACTTCCAAATCTTGTCTGCCCTTGTCTATGTTAATGAAAACCCTATTCTAAACACAGTCTCTTCAAATATCCTAGTCTCATAATCCTTGATGGTTAGCTGTTTGATTTTGTATGTGAGTATACGAGTTGCCTGTTTTAACTTGACCCAACCTGACCTAACCCGATGCAATCTGAATTGCATTAGGGTTAAGTATTCAATACCTAGAGTTGGGGTTGGGTTGGTCCAGGGTTGGGCTGGGCTTGGGTTGACCATTAAAGTGACCCAACCCACAACCTGTAGCACCTACTGGATAGCGGAATTTTTGCAGATACCTGCAAAATTTTCTGCATCATCAGACTTTCTTGCTGCAGTCAGATTTCCTTCTCTCTCTCTCTCTTTCTTTTTTTTGGCATCTAGCCTCTGCTGTAATTTATGCTTCTTGGTAGATATCAGCCCTATCATGTAACTGTTCCCCCCTATTTTCCCACATCCAAAGCATAATACCTAGTTGCTATATACCCAAGTTGTCCCTTCTTTAACATTTCTCAAATTTCATCTCAAATAAGTCTACCACTGCCTGCCTTCCCCTATTTTAGCCTTAATCCTATTCACCATTTTTTGCTTGTACACAGGTCCAATACTTTGGCCTCTAGCCAGTCCCAAATTTCTGCCCACCACAATTTGTGAACTATCTCATTGAGATGTCTTCTAGAAGAGGAGAATCGTACTATATATACAATTATTCCTATCTGGATTATTGTACTATCACAATGTACTATATATATACAATTATTCCTATCTGGATTATTGTACTATCACAATGTTTCTTCATCTCCCTGTCACCGTAGTCCCAGTTCCTCTTCTGACTTCCATCAATCACCCATGCCTGCTTCAATTGTTGCTACCTATCCTCCTATTACCCCAAGTCATGTTCCTCATCCTCTGATCCTTATGGGCATCCATACCAATACCCCTCTCCTCACTATGAAAATCCTCCACGATATGCCTGTTATCTCACCTTGCAGCAATGAATTAACCGAGGTATCAAAATGGATTGAGAAGACACTGGAGGAATGGAACAGATATTGAGGAACCACTCAACAATCCCTGAAGTGTTTCAAGACTACTTTCAGAAAGAAAACCACATTGAGCCTCAGTTGTATTAGAATATTCTAAAAATGATGTGCCTAACGGTAGCATCTTTATCAAAGGAGACTCAAGCATCGAGATGAAAGAAAAGAGGGCTCAAGCCCTGCTTAGCTGTTAAAAATGAAAGAAAATATGATAGACGTTCAACAATCTGGGTGGTGAAACCTTGGGAGATTATCTAGGTGGAGATGGATGTGCTAATCGCATACCAACGGCTGTCAACTTTGGCAGGTTACGAAGTGACGGAAGATCCATCATGGAAGTTGGAGCCTGAGGGCGATCAAGCCGAACCATTGCCTAAGACTCCAACTGCCAAGGACCTGGACAAAATAGATTGTTTCTTTGGATTGTATCGTCTATTAACTCAGGCACTAGTTATATCAAAGCTGGTGGGAATTGATGCATCCCAGCCACACATCTAGAATGTGGAACCACACATATGACACGTGGCAAATCTAGTTCAATGTGGACTCCAATGGCCTGTGGGGCCATTAAATTTATCCAGATCGAGTTTTCTGCTCCTTAAAATTATGCATATAAAGTATTTATTGTGAATATACACTCATGCACCTCAAAATGTTATGCGGTTGTATATACAGGGCCACGTGCTTGGTATTTGGGGAGCTTTACTTGATTTGGACTCTTTATATGGTATTAAATAGCTTTTATATTTCGGAGAGAGTTCCTTAATCTCTTTGGAATCCAATGGTAATGCCTGTCTCCATTGGGGATTTCTGTCATGCTTGGAATGGGGAAGGTGTCAATAAGAAAGGATGTGCTCTTTGCCAATTGCCACCTTTCCTTTATGACTGGATTGTGGTCTTGTGGAGACTGGAGAGAACTGAAGTGGTGTTCACAGGGTCAGAAGGAAAAGTTATTTCATGGGTGGTGGTGCTCAACAAATGTAAAACGCCTCATGGGAAATTGGGCTCTAGTGATGTAGTTATTGTGAGCATAGGGATGGTTACTTGCCTTCCATTCCCTCCCTAGCTTTTATATGCCCACAGCTTTTAACAGCTATACGGTTGGTATGGAATACTATACTGCAGATATAAATAGTTAAAACCTCTAAGCTGATCCGATGAAGCCGACAACTATACATATTTGAATTAGATCCTATTTTATACAGCTTTATATTGCTAATACCTACTTTATATGAATCATGCGTATGCCTCTTATTTTGTAGGATCTCATGTGTGGTTTTATAGATACTCTTTTACTCATAAATTAAAAAGAATTATAAGAAAAAGGACTCATTTAGTTGCCTTTTAAAAAAAAAAAGAGTAAATTAAGGAAGGTTTTTATTTGAGCTAATAAGGTTTCTAATTAGGTTTTTAGCACTTAATTATTTACCTTATGTAGAATTCATGCTGAGTGGAAGAAATGGAGATGCCTCTTCGGAGTTTTATGTGATCGCCATGTAACACTGAAACTGAAAGGGAAATTTTATAGGATATCTATTAGACTAGCCATGCTTTATGGGATAGAATGTCAGGCAGTTAAGGAACAACATGTTCATAGGATGTGTAGTTGAAGTGAGGATATGGTGATGGATGAGTGGCAAGATGAGGAATGATGGAATTAGAAATGAATGCATTGGAGAGAACTTGGGAGTAGCATCAATAGGTACTAAGATGAGGAAAGTGACTTTGATGGTTTGATTATGTGCAGTGGAGACCAAGAACTGCGCCAGTTAGGAGTGAGTTGGTACAAGTCGAAGTCTCTAGAAGGACGAGGAAGGCTCAAAAGGATGTGGATGGCGGTAGTAAGAAAAAATTAGATGGCCTAAAACTAGAAGGTATGGCCCTTGACAGAGTGGGACAGAGTGGCATAGCAGAATAGGATTAATATAGCTGGCTCCAATTAATTGGGATAAGACGTGGATGATGAAGAATTATCAACGATATGTGCTCATTGCTATATAAACGAGCTATATGTATGAAAACTTTCATGGTTGTGATGATTGGAATGAACAAACAACAAAAAAAAAGAAGCAGATATTCTTGTCTTTTATTTCATCCACAAATTGAATGTGCAAGACTACCACATCCATATTACCAGTCACAAAGCCTCTCTAATGGCTAAGATTTGCCACCTAGGAAAGAAGCAAGCTAATACTTCTGGCTGCCATGGAGAAGAGAAATGGGGAGAGAATTGCTCTGCCTCCATCCAATGGAGAGCCATCCACTAAAACAGAGAAACCATAGAGACATTCCTTGATCCACCCAAATGATCTATGACAGAAACCCATTCGAACAAGAGATTATGTGAGGAGTGGTCAGAGTTGAATGTGAAGGAGTGGGTGCAAGCAACTAATGTTTTTGTCTCTGATCAGTTTCCCATGTTGTGGTCAGAGTTGTGGAGGGTCTTTGATTGTATTTTCTTTTCTTTTCTTTTCTTTTGTATTTTATGGCTGTGGCCATTCTTAATAAAATGATTATCGTTCAAAAAAAAAAAAAGAAGAAGAAGAAGGAGAAGAGAGAAATTACATGAGGAAGTCCCAATTGCATAGTTATACACTTTCTCTGTATCGATATGAAGAATGCCTGCTTTACCACACTCGATTCTATAGTTCATTCATTGGCTATAGGAATACAATCTTAACATATGACATTTCCTGCTGAAGCACCAGGAAGGAGAGATGACAAGATCTAGCAGAAGGCTTGGTGCAGATCTAGGGCCTACTAGTGTTGAATTTTTGAACTGTTTGTTTGTGGATTTTGAGGGTTGAATTTCTGGTACCATAGTTTGGAATGTCATATTGTTCCGCTTCATGATGGAAGTTATGGCATAAGTTTGATGCCAGCTGCCAACCTGACGCAACCCTCCTTTATCCAGGCTTGTGACCAGCAATGAGAGCACAAAACTTCGATAACCACAATCAATGTTGTCAAAAGCGATTGCATAATCGATTATGCGATGGTCGCATATGCCATATGGATGGTATGCGATCACATATCGCATAAAGCGATCGCAAACTTTTCCATCTTTTTCTCTTCTTTTTTTTTTTTTTTCTTTTAATTTTTTTCAAAAAAAAGGAAAAAGAAGTTATGCTATTACTCAGGATCGCTTATACCATTTGACAACATTGGCTGCAATGTAATACTGTTATATAGGTTGATTATGATCAGGCGCCAACTGATAATCTATTACATAGGTTGATTACAATCAATGAGTTGATGATGAATTTCTGGGACCATAGTTTCTATGTTTGAAAGATTATAGTTTCTGATTTTGCTGATTCTCTGATGATTTTTGTGAGGTGGTTTTCCAGATATACGCATGCTATTTTTCGGCGATTACAATTTGGCTAGGTTTGGTAGATTCAACAGTTGCAACTCAGTATCTTATATTGGATTAGATTAGATTGATTTGCCATAATACAAGAGTTGGGATGATTAGGGTCTATAAGAGGACTATTCCAAGAGGTAGAATTGCTCACAAGCAAGAATAAATAAATAAATAAATAAATAACAAAATGCCAAATAAATAAATAAATAAAAGGTCCGAGGAGATAGGAAGCACAATTTGGGTTTTTTGGTTTTTTCCTTTTCAAAGTTCTTATTTAAATACTAGTCCCTCAGATCAACTTATAATAGAACTATCAATTGAGGTAATAAGGCTCTTATCTGGGAGAAGAACAGAAGCTAACTTCAATGACCCCAGATTCGTTGAGGTTCACTGAGTACTGAGTAGCGTTGCAAGAGCCTCCAATAACCGCATCCCTCGAAAGAGAATTTGAAACAGCCGTCCTGAAGCGTGAAAGGCTCAGCCTCATTGGATGCCAATGACAACGCTAGACCTGAAGAAGTGCTTGCCATTCCTCAATGCTCCTCTCATTGCAAAAGGACCGGATCGGGCTGATGCAAAAAACAGGTGGGCCATAACATGTAAAACCTCTAAAAATCATGTGGCGTGACCCACTTGAGTTTTGGAATGACCCTAGTAGTTCTAAAACTCGGCCAAGTGAACTTGATCGACAAGATTTTGAGCCAAGCCACCATGAAACTCAATGGTAGAGTGACTCGACTTGACTGGACAATAACTCGGTCGAGTCAACTTGATGACAGTCATCTGGGTGCAAAAACGCAATATCTCCCTCATAAGTACAGTGTAAAATATTTATAAAAATATTGAATCAATTATAACATATCGAGTCAAGTAAAGACTTGTATCGAGTCTTCAAGTAAACTTCACTTGGCTGAACATCCAGTCAGAGCCGAGTTTTTGACTTTCTGAATTATGCCATCTCTTTCTAAACTGTGGCAACCCATTCGCACGTTGTGTAGGCATGAGGCATGGGTGTAGGCATAAGCCCCACCATTCTTGATGTATAATAGTATAGCTCTTGAAACCCTAAACAGGCTGGGTTGGGCTGGGCTGGGCTGGGCTGATGGGTTATTTGACACAACTCAAACTAACCACCATTAATATAAGAGCTTAACTTTTAGGCCCCAAGCCCAGATCACATAGCCAGTATGTCATGCCAAGCCCATCCGAAAGTCAACCACCAGATCGACAGGCAAGCCTGACCCTTTGAAGTCATTTGGTAAGTAGACAGCCAATACATGTTCTTTTTGCGATTTTCTTGGACGCCAAGGTCGTGTTCTTCCTAACCATCGCATCAGTTTGTTTTTATGGCCTAAGCTTTGTACACGATGGGCCACATCTTAAGGAATTATCCAATGCTCGAGCTAAGAGTTTGCACGATACCATCTGGGCCAAACATGTGGGACCGTATAAGGGATTTTCAGCTATGAACAGAAAACATCCTGCTTTTAAACTATTTCTCAAAACCCGCTTATAGTTATCACTTTTAGACATTAAAACGCCTGTTGTTAGGTACTTGAACTAATAGGTTTTTGTATTTTGGTATTGACCCGACTGCCCTCAAATGCACGTGGCAGTCTCCTCTTACGTTGAAACCACCAGTGACCTAACCTTCGATAGTACATGGGGCCACCTTGTTGTTTGCGAGAAATCCAACCCCATCCTCGTGTTTTCCCCGCTCATTTTAGGGTACGCGTCCCAAAATGAGGCAGATCCAAATTTCATCGTAGGCCCACGATGGCCCCAAGAATTTTATACGGTAGGGATTTTATTAATTATTTATTTATTTTTTAAACACAGCCGACACACACCCGCGCACGCAGTAGTGGGATTTCACCACCTACGGGTACCGAACCCAAGACCTCGTGTTGAAACTCCTCGGAGTCTACCACTAAGGTAAGGACTCGAACATTTTGTAGCCGTTTTGCTCATTGGAGCTTGGCGTCGGCCTCCGCTATAAAATGATCCGGAGAAGTAGATTGATGGCCTGGATTGTCACAAACATTTTGCAGCCCCACGAACGAGCGTGTATTCCCCACTGTTTCATGTCGGTTTGGCCCAATTAAGCTTTTGGTTGGACTCATATTTGGTCCCATTACTTAAAATAACATGCTAAAACAGATGGACTGAGTGGATTTGTCACAAACATCACGGTGGGCCCCACCTAAGTCGGGAAACGCTCGCCCTCTGGATTTTAATGTTCATCAGACCTCTGACTGGAATTAATTCCCATGCTAGCCTAACCTAGACCATATGTGAGGCCGGTTTGATGATTTTCAGAAATCTACAACGTTCATCTGTTTTTTTATTTTTTTGGATCATTTTATTCCATAGGCATAAAATTGAGGCAGATCCAGGATCATAGTGGGCCCAGATTGCCCTAGGATTTTTCAATGGTGAGAGTTTCATCCCATTCTTTCCTTTCATGTGGCCAAATGGAGCATAGAATCAGCCTCATTTCAGGACCCTTGCCAAAATATGATATGGAAAAACAGATGGACAGAGTGGATTTATCACACACATCCTGTGGCCACACGAATGTGTCAAGGCGTTCAATTCCCACTGTTTCATGCTCGTTTGGCCCACTTGAGTTTTAGATTAGACTCATTTTTTGGGCCATGCCCTAAAATAAGGTTGGCAGAATGAATGGACGGAGTGGATTTGTCACAAACATCATGGTGGGTCCCACCTCCTGCTCACGTTGGTTGCCATTGCCAACCTAACTCCGACAGGACATGAAGCCCACCTTGATTTTTGTGAGAAATTCACCTATTCCGTTTGTTTTTCCAACTCATTTTATCGAATGGACCTAAAAAATGAGGCAGCTCTGAAGCTCAAAATGAACCCCACGAAACCCTGATATGTTTCAACAGTGGGTGCTCAATTCCATTGTTTCCAGTCGTGTAGGCCGCTTGAGCTTTGAATCTGCTTGATTTTTTATAGGCTGCTTGAGCTTTGAATCTGCTTGATTTTTTATCCGAATACCTAAAATGATCTGGTAAGATGGACGGAGTGGATTTATCATAAATATCATGTAGCCTGATGAATGTTTCAACGGTGGCGTTCGATCCCTACTCTTTCATGTTCGTTTGGCCCACTTGAGCTTTGTATCGGCTCCCTTTTTCATCCCATCCCCTAAAAGTCATATGACCAATCCTATGGATGGCGTGGATTTGTTATTTTTATGCCATATGTCGTGAAATTATGCGATTTACCAGCTGTGATCTACCGTAGTGGCAGAGGAAAAGGCAAGAGAAATTTCCTACTGTACGACACATTTATGGCCCACTAACCTTTTAAGCCCACTTCTTTTTAGCTTCCCAGAATAAGCCCCAGTTGCACGGATGACTTTTCACAGGTCGAAAATGCCCCTCTTTATACCAGACACACCTTCAAATGCTACCAGCCGCATCCTTCAAAAATTAGGTTTTTCCTTCTTTCATCTCCCTAAGCCTTCATCCTAGCCGTAGAATCTCATTTTCTGATTACCTCTCCCCATCTATGACTGTCCACCCTAGCAATAAAACCCTCCCTTCATTGCCTCTTCTTCTTTTTGCTTTATCTGGTTGAGAATACACACCCCACACACGTCATTTTCGACTTTTGTGAACCCAAAATAGGATTAAAATGGTCCCCCCATCCAAGAAGCTTTGAACGGCTGGTATATTCAAATCCCTACTATTTTTTGTGGACCCCACTGTATATTATACTATATATGCCTACGGTCTCAATCCATTTTCATTTTTTTTTTAAAACACTGAATGGTATGGCATGTCCTGATAAATGAGCAAATTCAATGCTTAAATGGTCCACATTAAGGGTTTTTGAAATAAAGAATGAAATGAGATGTGAATCTAAACGAAGACCGTGAAAGAGACCGAGCACTGACTAAGTTAATAAATCGAGGACCCATTGAGTTACTGATGAGGACCGTGAACTGAGCTAAAATGACCGTGAACTGAGCTAAAACGACCATGAACTGAGCTAAAACGACGGTGAACTGAGCTAAAATGACCGTAAACTAAGCTAAATTGATTGTGAACTAAGTTAAAATAACCGTGAACTGACTTAAAATGACTGTGAACTGACTTAAAATGACCGCAAAGTGAATAGAATTGACTGAGGACTAAGTGAAATTCAACTCACAACTGTAAGAAACATCTAACTAACTTCACGGTCAATTCCGATCAATTCCCTTCACTTCACGGTCAATTCCATGCATTTCACGGTCAATTCCCTTCACTTCACAGTCAATTCCATGCATTTCATGGTCAATCCCCTTCACTTCACGGTCAATTTTATGCATTTCACGGTCAATCCCCTTCACTTCACGGTCAATTCCATGCATTTCATGGTCAATTCCGACGATTCCCCTTCACTTCACTGTCAATTCCATGCATTTCACGGTCAATTCCTGCGATTCCCCTTCACTTCACGGTCAATTCCATGCATTTCACAGTCATTTCCATTCATTTCACGGTCATTTCCCTTCATTTCACGGTCAATTCCATGCATTTCACAGTCAATTTCGACGATACTTCTTCACTTCATGGTCATTTCCATGCATTTCACGGTCAATTACCTTTACTTCACGGTCAATTCCACACATTTCACGGTCAATTCTCTTCACTTCACGGTCATTTCCATTCATTTCACGGTCAGTTCTAGCGATTCACCTTCACTTCACGGTCAATTCCATGCATTTCACGGTCAATTCTGGCGATACTTCTTCACTTCACGGTCATTTCCATGCATTTCACGGTCAATTGCCTTCACTTCACGGTCAATTCCGTGCATTTCACGGTCAATTCCCTTCACTTCATGGTCATTTCCAGTCATTTCACGGTCATTTATGGCGATTCCCCTTCACTTCACGGTTAATTCCATGCATTTCGTGGTCAATCCCCTTCACGTCACAGTCAATTCCACTCATTTCACGGACAATTTCCTTCACGGTCAATTCCATGCATTTCACAGTCAATCCCCTTCACTTAATGTTTATTTACAATCCTCAGACAAATCCACTCACGGTCAATTTCACGACGTTCTCGGCCAAAATGTAACATATAACTCAGAAAATTAACCCATATCTTAGTGAAATTGGCCAAAGACTTGTTGAATCTCACCTATGAGTCGATCACTTTGACATGGAATTCGTCAAAAATAACCAATAACTGCTTGATATTGACATCTTTTTGACCGACGACCTTGTATAAATTTACCAACAACTTCATGAAAATGACTGATAAATGAATGAAACAAGCACAAAACTTGTGAAAATTCACTAATAACTCTTGTACTTTCATTTGGAATTCGCCAAAAACTGATCGCCGACTTGGCAGGCTCACACCATACTTAATGATTTTTCACCACAACAAGTCAACTTTCACATTATGCTTCGTTAAATATTGAATGTTGTCGTTGATATAATTTTCAATTCATCCTTGCAGATGACAAACCCTTGCATAAGGGATTTGACGAGTTGGCCCCCACCCTGTCATGCAGATGTTCTTTGACATGGTGGTTTGATAGCGTGAAGAATGGGTTGGAGAAGAATAACACTAGATTAAATATATTTAGACAGACCACATTCTCATTTTTATTACACATTCCATCATTTAAGTTTATAGGAGTCACTTTTCACTCACTTATTGAGAGATACATAAGCAATCTTGTATTCGAGATTCAGGGGAATCGTGTAAAATTTTTTGAGATGGACTTCACCCTAATAACAGGGCTGAATACTGGTGACCTCTCCATACCCAATATCCATCGTTCAAAGAAGTCAATAAGAGAAAAATAATTCAATGAATATCCTATCCTAAAGAAACATGTACAAGAGGTATTAAATAGAATAGTTGATAGCATTAAGTACGAAGATGTCGTGAAGGTAGCCCTAATATTATGTGTAGAGTGGTTTGTTAGGGGAACCGACATAAATATTATATGTTGTACAGACTTTATCAACCTTGTGGACTCGTTGGAAGACTTTAATATCTACCCTTGAGGTAGTTTGGCCTTCCAAATGATGATGGAAGGGATCGAGAGTGCATTGATGGCATCGCAGGAGCTTCATTACAATGTCACCGGTTGCATATTTCCCCTACAAGTAAGGATTCTTTCCTTGTCTATTTTAATTCATAGTTTATAGCAAACTATATTTATTTAAGATCATCTTATCATTTCATTGTAATAGATATGTTCCCTTGAGAGAGTACCGGCTCTCCGAGAATGTATAATTTCATATGTTCCCTACCAAATTTCATGATTCATACAATATCGGGGATGGAAGGGTTGGAGGTATAAGAAGATTCATCAAATTCTAGAGAGTAAAGATGTAAGTCAATTTCTATGAAGCTAAGTGGTCACTCATTCAACTATTATATATATATATATATATATATATATATATATATATATATATATATATATATATATATATATATATATATATATAGTACATGAAAATGAAGTTGTTCTCTTGGCAGATTGAGATAGTTCTTATCTTAGAGCCTACCATCGAGGAGCTGGAGATGGAGACCGTTCGTTTGGTCCGTGATAGATTTGACGTAAGATGTAACAAAAGTCTTCTTTTATGTTGATATTTTATATTTAATTTGACATGTCATATAATTGATACATACATTGCTTCATTTTGTAGGGCATTAAAGATAAAGATGATAAAGATATGAAAGAGAGATCGGGACAGGGAGAGGGAGAAAAGGGGGGAGAGGGAGAAGAAGGGGGAGAGGAAGAGAGTAGTGATGAGGGAGAGGGAGAGGGAGCGGAATTGCAATTGACTGGGGAGTCGAGGGAGGATAGGGAGGAGCTAGAGGCGCAGAGGCTTCAGTTGGAGAGAGATATGGAAGAGTTGAAGCTACTCGAATGCAAGCTAAAAGAGAGAAGAATCGATGGAGAAGGATAGAAAAGTAGTACTCAAGGAGGTTGAACTAATGCTAAAAGTGAAAGAAGTCTTGAGGTTAGAGAAGGAAGAGTTGAATGAGAAGGCGGTTTTGAAGATGGAGAGGGAAATGCTAATGAGGGAAAAGGAAGAACTGAAGAAGGAGAGGGAAGATTTGGAGGAGGGTAAGGCGGAGTTGAAGAAGCAGATGGACGCGTTTCGTATAGAGAAGATGCAATTTTGGAAGGAGAAAGAGTTAGGAAGGAGGATGAGGAATTGGAAGGTAGGGATTAGGGGAACAGAGAGGTGGATGTTCAAAACTTGGATGCGTTAGGCGTTGATATATGCGAGAAATCACTACATTCCATTCCAGTATATAAGAGGAGAACTAAGAGGCTGGTGAAGCTGTCTGTCTACAAACATTCTCCATTCACTTCCATCTCTGCCATTCAAACCACTCCAAGCAATGCCGCCGACACTGGAAAACTGAGAGAATTTTCTACTTCTCCGAAACCCTTCCATGCCAAGATTGATCCATTTAGGGTAATATCGGAGGACGAACTCCATGAATTGAAAAGTTGGGCCAACGCAAACAAAGATTCGGTGGAATTTTGTTGGTTCAAGACCATATGGGAAGAAAATGCATGGGTTGATAGCGTGGTAAGTAATTCACACACATACATATATAGTTATTCAACACTTATATTAAACCAGAGCTTAATTTGCCATCTTTATTGATTAGGCTATTGACGAGTACATCGACTTCTTGGAGAGAAGGCATCGATCATTTCCTACTTTATATACAAATGACTGTAAGTTCTGTTCCACATTTTTTTTGGTAACTGTATGAATTGGATCATGGTTATTATGTTATTTCATTATATGATATATGTTCTAATTTGGTATGTTGTCTGTAATAGCCATGTATCAGCATGTAAATGTCGACATTGAGAATGTATTGAGATGTTGGCAATGACGAAGCGCATTTATTATTAGAAGTAGAGAAACTCACTGTTCACAGCATTGTTAAACCTCGTGAAGGGCAGAAGCCCATGTGGCAGTATGAAGAGATAATGGTGTCGTTACAAGTTATCAACGCTAGGTGTACCCATTTCAATAATTTTTGGGTATTGATATCTTATCTTGTCAAACATGGACAGGCATACGTACCAGTCAACCACATCAACAGTCATTGGTACTTGATGGTCATCCACCTTTGAGACTAAGAAATTGTTATACTCGATAGTTTATATTCAAGGGCACTCAATCGATACAGGGAACATATCGAGTTGATGAAGGAGGGCTTGCCTATATAATTCTATGCCGCAGGAGATACGTCTGCGTTGGATGGGAATGCTTGGATGGTTAGAGAAGAGACTTCTATACCAAAGTAGACGAACGGATATGATTGTGGCATTTTTGTCATGCAATATATCGACATTTTGTGCAGCGATCAAATTTTGTAAGGGAGAGACTTGCAGTAACTCACTCCCAGCTTTAGGAAGTCAATAGCCTATGATTTCCTGAGTGACCTCAATGCATGATATATTTGTCTTAAGCATGAGAGGAATCAAGAAATTTTGTGAAATGTTGTAAATTGTTGCAAATGATGTCTTGTAAAATATTCAGGGTGAAATGATGTAAATGATGTCTTGTATATTTTGTCATAATTTTGTAGTAAATGATGTCTTCTTAATAGTGATTTCATTATGAATGATGATTTCTTTGTGTATTAGATAATTTCATTTACTCCGCCGTCAATTCCCTTCACTTCACGGTCATTTCCATGCATTTCATGGTCAATTCCCTTCACTTCACAGTCATTTCAATGCATTTCACGGTCAATTTTCTTCACTTCACGCTCATTTCCATGCATTTCACGGTCAATTCCCTTCACTTCACGGTCACTTCAATGCATTTCACGGTCAATTTCCTTCACTTCATGCTCATTTCTATGCATTTCACGGTTAATTCTGTAAGACCCGTGTCCTACTCCGTACCGTTCCATTGGCTTCTGCGGTTCTTCCGGTCGAATTCCGGCAATCCTCGACCCGTATCCGACATTTGCGCGCGATCCTAAACCGGGTCCTGCATACCGAAGTCGGTTCGAACCAAAAGTTGTATCTTAGCGACCGCGTCGTCGCCGCAGTTCCAACGCCGCAACTCGCACACCGAACCGATACCTAGGCCAGGAGATGTGGGCCTACGTTCATTCCGAAGAAACACCGCACGTTATAAATATCGAGGGAATTTCTATGATATGTCCCATCAATTAATCAATCAATGTCAAGTACACACTATACCTTAAATACATCAACTCATCCCTCATTTTCCCTTAAGTCAATATTCTCTCTCCCCTCACCATACCTCTTTTCACAAAATTTCAAACACAATCTTACTTCCCCATCACTTTTCCTTACACCCACCACTACATCCATCCCTTTCATCCATTAATTCTCTATTTCTCTCATTTCTTAAAAACTCTCTCTCAAGCAACAAGAAAATCTACACGTCCAAGCCTTCCCAAGCAATTCCAAGAGCAACAAGTGTGGCCCATTTCCCCACCCTCTCATCCCTCATCCCCACCATCAAAATCCCATCATCTATCGTCAAAGGTTAAGCATGGGAGCTAAGGAGGCTAGGGGAACAAGAAGGAGACTTAGAGGTGGGTGATCCACCGTTGATTTCTATCTTAAGGACCCACTTGTTGTGGGACCCACAATGATGTATGTAATGTAGTGAGGGGCCCATAGTGGCGGGGTCCCTCTATCTCACCAGTTTTCTCTTTCTCCCTCTCTCTCTCTCTCTCTCTCTCTCTCTCTCTCTCTCTTTCTTTGGTGTGATGTCTTGTGGCTACCATGTGCAAAGCGATCTTGGCCACCCGATCGTGAGGCCCACCTTACAGCTGGTTTATTGGACGGTCAAGATGAAGGAATAACACCAGTCTCAGATTAGTTCCATTTAGGTGGGCCACGTTCATGTGGGACCCACCTTGATGTGTGGGCCACATCCATGTGGGACCCACCACAATGCATGTATTATCCATGACCGTGCAGCGTCCTTGGATGCTGGACGAGTGTGGCTAACATGGAGGCGTGTACTGACATGGGCGTGTACAGACAGCTATAAAAAAAAAAAGCTTTTTAAAGATTGCGGTGGGCTGCTCATCCAGGCCCCACCTTGATGTATGTAGCTAATCCACGCCGTCCATTTTGTTTCTCTGCCCGTTTTAGGCGTTGAACCGAAAGATGAAGCCAATCTTATCATCTGGCGGGCCATAGCACAGAAAACAATAGTTTCCACCGTTAAGAATGCATTTTTACCTTTCTACACACCGAAAAATACCAAATATTGGGCTTGTTTGGCTTGTCTCGAGCCATAGGAGAGTGGCTGGGCCAGGCCCCACCTAGGAAAATCCCCAAAACCCAAGGAAATAAAAAAAAAACAAAAGAGAGGCAGTAGCAGGCAGCAGCTGTTGCCGCCGCTGCTAGTCAGAGGATGCTACAGCGTCCTGCTGCCTGACGCTGGAGGCAGCTGTGGGCCCCACCATGATGTGTGTAACACATCCACACCGTGCATTTGAGCTGGGCCCTTAGGGCAGTGGGGCCCCTCCCAAAAATCAGCCAGATTCAAACTTAGGTGGCCCACACGGTTGAAACAGTAAGGATTGAACGTCTGCCCTTGAAACCCCTTTTAGGTTTGCTAAAGTTTTGGATCAATACGAAATTTGTTTTTCCTCCTCAATCCAGGTCCACGTGACCTTATGAACAGTTTGGATGGCAGATAAGTATTATGGTGGGCCCAAGGTCCACGTGACCTTATCAACAGATTGGAGGAAAATAAACATTTTGGTGGGCCCCTGGTCCGTGTGACCCTATCAACCGGCTGGATGCAAATAAATATTACAGTGGGCCCCCTGGTCCATGTGACCCTATCAACAGGCTGGATGCAAATAAATATTACAGTGGGCCCCCAGGTCCACATGACCTTATCAACAGGTTGGATGGAAAACAAATATTATGGTGGGCCCCAGGTCCACGTGACCCTATCAACAGGTTGGGTGGAAAACAAACATGATGGTAGGCCCAGGTCTGTGTGACCTTTTCCACAGGTTGGGTGGAAAATAAACATTGTGGTGGGTCCCACATGGGACTCACTGATGTATGTATTGTACCCACCTCTCATCAATGGGGACCTCCACCATGACGTATGTGATTTATTTATGCCGCCCATCCCTATGGGACACACCATAATGCATGTGTCGCATCCAACCCGTCCAACCATTTGAAAGCTCATTTTAAGGCTTGAAATTAAAAATAAGGCAGATCTAGGATTAGGTGGGCCACATTTCAAGAAAGCAGTGGGTTTGAACATCCACCATTAAACCCTTGGGAATTCTAATGGTGGAAATCCTTATCATCACTCATTCTTGGGTGTGGCTCATTTGATATACGTGTGGCCCATGTGATGTGGCTCACTTACCTTAATTATGGCTTGTGTTGTGAGGCCCATTGTGATGTATGCAAGGCCCATGTGACTAGGCCCATCTTGACGCATTTGTGGCCCGTCGTTGGAGCCCACCTTGATATATACGAGACCTATGTATGAGGCACATTTGATGCACTGGAGGCCCATGGGTCAAGGCCCAATGGGGTGTACGTAAGGCCCATTGTAGTATGATTCCACCATGGTGTATGTGTTGACCTTTATAACGGGCTATGCCTTATGAGCAATGATGGTTTGATGTCCACATTGTAAGGATAATGTTAGTTAAATGTCTGCATTATGACTCTCCCTAGGGCCCATTGATATGCCCATACTTGTAGAACGTAAGCCGTCTAGGCCCGTCTTCGTTATGACAGGGTCCATCACCACATAACATATTTAGTATAGATCCATGATTTATGATCATACGCATCAAATGTATGCTTGATATGAGGAGTGATTGATCATAGCATATGCCTTCGGGCAGATTGTTTATGGGCTCCCTGATAGGCGGAGTTACCCTTCATGAGCGCGCGGTACGCGCAAGATTGATGCATGACTGGTAGTGTGATTCATGCACTTTGCATTTGTATGGCATGATTTCTATATGCCCTAGCGACATCAGGGTTATGACCTCCATGGACACATCGTGGATGACAGGATCGGATACTGAAAATATTGTTACTAAGCAGCGGGGCGCCATAAATATCCCTGGGTGAAAATTTTTAAACCCGATGGTACCAGAGGATGACTCCAACGTCGAGACCGAGTAGATATATGAGTGCACGAGGGCCGAATACCAGGAGGCCGAGTCTCCCACTGTGTCGTGGTCGGTTGGAAAGGAGTGTGGCCTTATTCGCCCGAGAGTAGGGGGCAATACTAGGCTGAGTTTGAACAGCTCGTGAATAGGTCCGCTATTGACGTGCCGGATGGTATTGGCAGACTATTGGCCAGGCGGATAGTGAGGTTTCTTACGCTCACTTGGATTGTGCGGCTGGGAGAGGGGCAGTGCCATTTAGAGTGTACTAAACCCCAATGATTATCTAGAATGAGAACTATACTAATATATGATAAGGATTGGCATGCTTAAACTACATCTCGCATCACATGGTCTTGACATGGCCGATAGCATTCATATCTTACACCGCATAGCCTGGGTACGGCTGATTGCATTCATGTACTCATCAACATGATTCCATATTTCTCTGACCCTGCATTCTGAGCACACTTATATTGCGCACACACTTACACTACCCTCTAAGCTTTCTATAAGCTTATGCACGATTGATGCGTGCAGGTGACGCCAGGATGTAACCGTAGCCTTATCGCAGTTGGAGTGTATAACCGAGATTTTGGAGTTTCCATTATTTGCATTATCTTGTATTTCCCTTCATACGCACTGTATTCAAAGTTTTTGATCATAGTGGATTTTGTGATGGTGTTCTTGTGGTTATTGTTCGTGGGTTATGCTTATGGTTATTCTCATTATAAATCAAATTGCTGATTAGAAATCGTCCTTGTTGCATCCCAGGATCGGAACCTGGCGTATGGGTGCCGGGAACCGAGAATGGGGTACTATGGAGGCTGTTGGCGTCGGATTCGGTGATCGAAAATTTTGTGAGCCCGATTTCTGAGTTTGGGGCGTGACAAATTCTCTTCACTTCACGGTCATTTCCATGCATTTCACGATCAATTCCGGCGATTCCGCTTACTTCACAGTCATTTCCATGCATTTCACGGTCAATTCCCTTCACTTCACGGTCATTTCAATGCATTTCACGGTCAATTTCCTTCACTTCACGCTCATTTCCATGCATTTCACGGTCAATTCCCTTCAATTCACGGTCATTTCCTTGCATTTCACGGTCAATTCCCTTCACTTCACAGTCATTTTAATGCATTTCACAGTCAATTCCCTAACTTCACGCTCATTTCCATGCATTTCACGGTCAATCCCTGCGATTCCCCTTCACATTTAAAATTGAGCGTCCCTCCCACGTGCAGTGCAAGTGCTTTTTTACTATTGCATATACATACATAGAAATACACATATGCACAAGCATACCCAGCAGGGCTATTTGAGCAAATTTTGGCCATATAAATATCTTATAAATCTCACCCTTTTCTCCCCATCCAAATTTACAACCCTAGGATTGGGAGACATTGAGAGAAACACATGAAAGGAAGTGCACGTGTAAGTTCCCTCTCTCATTCGAGATGTAAACTTCATTATCTTTCTCGGAGAAGGTTGCCCCTCTCTCCCTTGATCCGTAAACTAACCGCTACCGTTTTCTCTATAAGAACTTCTCCAGCAACGATCATGGCTAATGTATTAGTGTTGACTTTAATGAGATTTTTGTGCCTGTAGTCAAGCACGTGTCTATTAAATTTGTATTAGTGTTGGTCGCCTAATACAATCTGGAATTGGAATAAATGAATGTGAAGACTGCTTTCCTTCATGGGGAGTTAGAGGAGAAGATTTACATAAAGCATCTAAAAGAGTTCGAAGTAAAAAATGGCTAAGAATAAAGTTTGCAGTTTGAGGATGTTGTTATACGGCCTGAAACAGTCACCTAGGTAGTGGAACAAAATATTTGATACCTTCATGATGGGTCAACGATTTACTAGGAGCGAGTATGCTCATTATGTCTATTACAAGACTTTAGATGATTGATAGTTCATTGTACTGTTGTTGTACATATATGACATACTTATCGTCAGCCATAGCATGTCTGAGATCGATACATTGAAGACTCAGTTGTCAGGGACATTTGAAATGAAAAATCTAGAAACTGTAAAGAAAATTCATGGCATAGATATTCATAGAGATAAACAAAGGAGCATGCTACAGTTATCATAGTCTGAATACCTTGAGAAAGCATTGATAAAGTTCGGTATGAACAGGGCAAAATCGGTTTGCACACCTCACGCTGCTTACTTTAAGCTTTTTTCTTAACAATGTCCTACTACAGATGAAGAAAAGCAAATGATATCTCATGTGCCTTATTCGAGTACTGTTGGCAGTTTGATGTATTTGTGGTCTCTACGAGACTTAATATTTCACATGCATTGAGTGTTGTGAGAAGATACATGGCTAACCCCAATAAGCAACACTATGAGGTAGTGAAATGGTTACTTCGGTATATTCGAGGTATAGTGGACTACGTCTTGATGTTTGAAAAGTTAGAGGACAAGTTGATAGGTTATGTGGATGCTGATTACGCAGAAAATGTAGATAACAGGAGATCGACTTCCGGCTATTCGTTTGTGTTAGTGGGTGGTGCGATCAGTTGGATGTCGAAACTTCAGTTTGTGATGACTATTTCCACAACCGAAGCTAAGTATATGACAGTGACAGAGGCGTTTAGTTGAGAAGGATCATAAATCAGCTTGGGTTTTTTAGCAAGAAGCTATGTTAGTAAATTGTGATAGCAAAAGTATGATCAATTTGGCGAATAACTCAGTTTACCATTCTCATACAAACACATTGATGTTAGCCATCATTTTATCCAACAAGTGCTCAAGGAAGGCGGAGTGACTCTTGAGAAGATCCACATAAGCACTAATCCGGCGGACATGCTTATAAAGGTTATTCCCATAGAAAAGTTCAAGTTCTGTGCAACTTCTTCGAGCTTGGTAAAGGCTTGACGAAGGCGAAGTATGCACGAGAAGCGACGACAATGGTGTAACTATGATGGAGGCAATTAGAGATGGAGCTTGTGGTTGTGGTTTGTGAAGATTGAAGACATGACGGAGGTTGTTGTCTTATGTCTTAAATTTGTCTGTAACCGGGTCCGCCGATGGGATCGACAATCCACTCGATCCCATCGAGAAAATCTCATTTTTTAGCCTTTGCTCGAAGGACATTTTCTGGCTCCAAATTGATATGATCGAAGGTGGGTTTGATCTTGTTGACAGACATCGATGGCACTTGATATGATTGAAGCTCCCATCAACCGACTTACGCAGTTTTATGGAATTATGGGTTTCGTTTCTTATTTTGGTTTTTTGACCTAGTAAAGAGTTTGTAGCAATGGATTAGGGTATGAAAATGTGTCTATGAGTTTTGGGAAGTAAAGGGAGTTCAAATCTAGAAAATTGCTATATTCGAAGTGTATTCTCAATTGATAAGCTCTTCAATTTCTTGTAAACATTAATTTCATAATGGACTCGTTTTCGCTTTGTGTAATGATCTTTTTACACAGGGATTTTTTCACGTGGAATCTTATGTTCCGTTTATGATTTATGATTAGTTTAATTGATCTTTTATTTTTTGATTATAACTCAGGATTGCTTCCATGCATCCAACATTAACTACTTGAAAACCTTTTTTAAAAATGCTATTATATGTAAATTTTATATTAATTAAGAAGTACGTGGAAACTGTTGTAAAATTCCCTTAAAAGCATTGAGATAATCACGATGAGTTTCAAAATCTCGGCAACTTTTGTAACGGTGCATATAACCTGGGTCTTAAAACCTTAGACGACTTGACCACGGTTACATAAACTGTAGTAAAAGCATCCTGTAATCTAACCCTTTAACTTCTCCCCACATAACTGCCGAGATAGAGAGAGAGAGATATCTAGCCTCACCCAAATCCAACCAATGAAAATCTCCCCTGCCACCTGTCCTGATGACATCCAAATTCCCTCCCTTTCTTCCCAACTCGCATCCCTCTTATCTCTCCCCCAAACGTCTCACCCTCTTCCTTCCCAATTCCCATCCCCCCCCTTCTCTCTCTCTCTCTCTCTCTTCAATGGCCACCACCTCCATCCAATCCCTCCACCACCCACTCCATCGCCACAACCACTCAACACTCCCACCTCCAGACTCTCTTTCCTCCTCCCTCTTCCTAAAACCACCCACCCCACATACCCCATCTCTCCCTCTCCTCTCCCTCTCTCTCTCCTCCCCCTTTTCTCTCTCCTCCTCTTCCCTCACCACAAACCCTTCCTCCACCGCCTCCATCTCCTTCGATCTCCTCCAACACCACCTCTCCTCCCAAAACTTCCGCCTCGCCGACGAAGAGACCCGCCGCCTCCTCATCTCCCTTGCTGGAGACCCTGCCGTCAAGCGCGGCTACGTTTTCTTTTCCGAAGTCCAGTTCATATCCGAAGCCGACCTCAAGACGATTGACGCTCTCTGGCGCCAATGCAGCGGCGACAAGTTCGGGTACAGCGTCCAGAAGCGGATTTGGGAGAAAAAGGCCCAAAGGGACTTCACCAAGTTCTTCTTTAAGGTCGGATGGATGAAGAAGCTCGATACTGAGGTTGAGCAATTCAATTACAGGTCTTTCCCTGACGAATTCATTTGGGAGCTCAAGGACGATACGCCCGAGGGGCACCTGCCACTGACCAACGCCCTCCGTGGGACCCAGCTGTTGAGTAGCATCCTTACTCACCCTGCATTTGAAGGTGATGAGGAGGAGGTGACGGTAGTGATGGAGGGTGGAGATGGGAGTGAGGAGGAACCGAGGCAGAGCACAGCAAAACCTCTGAGCCAGAGGAGCTTGAAACCTGACTATAGCTTTTGAAGGTTTTGTTCCAGATAGCCCCCCTTCACACCTATACAATGAAAAAAAAAAAAAAAAAAAGACGGGAGTTGGGTTTGATGCATTACAAATGATAATTTGAATTTTCCCTTGTGGGTTCTGTTTTTTGAGCGGGGAAAGGACATGAAGACTCCCTTTGGGAAGAAATGGGTAGTTTTTTATTTTCTGGAGCTGAGAGCTTGTAGGCAATGAAAGAATACATATATTAACTTGTGGATAGATTTTCATTGCTGTAGTATAGGTATATTTGTATTTAATTTGGGGACAATTGCGAAGAAATGGGTGTTTGATTATGCCTAATATTACGAGTTCTAAAGCTTTGTGGATAGAGGTGTTTGAATTTTATTTTGATTCTTATAGTAAGTAATTAGGTTTGGTTGTCAGTAATCACACGTCAATTAAGTAAAAATTGATAAGCAAATGACAGAGAATAAAAAATCAGGTGTCACTGTTGTTGTCTAGTTAGAGCTATGGTTTTTGGACTCAGATTAGGGACGGTGAGTTGACTCAACTCAGTGACTCAATTTGATAATTAGGCTTTGTTAGCATTGCTCAAGTAAGAATCATCCAATTTTATTGACTTGGTCTAAACTGTACCACGACTCACTCTCCTCAGTTGTGATTTTAAAGGCACGTGTCTTTTGTACAACCCACTCATCAAACTCGTTCTTGTGGAATTTTTAGGTTTTAGTATGCGTAGAACATATACATAATGACCCCAAATACGTGGGACAAGGTTACAGCGGTCACAGTATTTGGAACCCAGGGTTGAAAGAGTTTCCAGAGCCGTTCAGCTCGAGATTTGAAATCAAGGTTTTAAGATATGGGTGAGTCCCATACAATTCGTCTGTGTCAATTCGGACTCGGTCCAGGTCTGGTTGGACCCACACGAGTGAATTGCAACTCAGCTCAGTAATGAACAAGCCTATCTGAGTTGCTGAACCATGGTTTTAAGACTCTTAAAACCATGGTTGAAATGAGTTGCTGAGTTGCTTGCTCATCCGTTCCGCGGATCATGTAGAAGCCTTTCTGCTTTCTTACGAGAAAGGATAATGACAAAAAGCTCAGATGTAGTGCCCTAAACAAGAGCTCATGATAAGGTTCAAACCACCCCATTCCAGCTGCAATTAGCCTTTTGGCCTCTGTTTACAAGGTGGGCCTGGGCTTTGAGCTTCAGGCCTATTAACAGTGAGGCTAGGCTTTGGGCATTCCCCACTCCAGGCTGTTCCCAGTTCCCACCCCTACTAATGACCCAACCACATCAAGGTTTCTTTGTTTCCCTAAGTTTGCTACATTACATCACAACCTATTAGCTCCTGCCAATAGGAGACTTCAGTGCTTAAAACCTTTTTGGATCTGGGGTCATTTTTCAATGATCCAAACCATATGACACGCCTCGCTTTGAATGATGGATAGCCAGAAAATAGAAACACTCCTAAACTGGAATATTTCAACCCTTTTGATTATTTGATCCTTTCCCTTGAAATGAATATGGACGGTCTCCTTATCCTTTGATCATTTGAATGATCAAAGGTTAAGAGACTTGCTTTGGGTATCTCTCATCTATCCACCGTCAGGCCCATCATTTAAATGGTTTGTTCATTTAAAAAGATCCTGATCCAACGGCTACAGTCCCAATTTGTCTTATTGCATGTTTACTAGCAAACCTCTTATTCCTTAAGTGTCAGTGCTTCAAAGAGAATTAAAACTTCAAGAGTATACTGACTAAGAGTTCTAACAAGTCACACACACACACACACAAAGAAAAGTGTGGGAGCTTTAACTGTTTGGTTTCTCTTTGCCGTGGACGAATCCTTGCCTTTAAAACCTAAATAGGAAATGCCATTCAAAATAAGAAACAAAATGCTCACGAGCACACAGACAGCTCCATCATACTAATGTCAGGACCCTTGTAACAGCTCTTGATGATGCAGATATGCTCACCCAAAGGACATGTAAAAGGACCAAACTCGGCCCTTTTAACTCCTGAAAATTTCACTGGGAACATCACTTGATGCAGGTGGGGCCCTGCCCATCGGTAATCCACCTTCTCGTGGTACCATCATGGATGATCACGCTGCCTGTCCCACATTGGCCTGCTCGTCAACGATCTAGATCTCAGTAATGAGGGCCCCACCTCTTGCCTTTTGTGCGAGCGCACGCACGCGCGTGTGTGTGTGCGCGCGCGCACCTTTTGTGTAGGTGAACTAGCTAAGGATTGAGAATCAAACATCAACATTGTGATGGAGAGCACCATCCAATTGGGGGATGAGCTCAACTTCCATTGCTTTCTCATTTATTTGGCCAATGTAGGTGCTGAAATAAATAATTGAAGAATAAGATAACACTAGCTCTTCCTACATAGGTGCTGTAATGTGCTGGCTTCCTACATAGCTCTTCATACAAGCTATGTAGGAAGAGCTATGTAGGAAAGGCTGGCTTCGTTCTGATAAACACGAAAATTCTACAACAAGATATTACAAAGCAGAATTTGTTTTACCATATAAGGCTTTCCCTGTTAAATGTCCCACAACCTCTAGCAAGCTTTCCTCAAAATTCGTGCAAAACAGGGCTTGCAAAAGACCGTCCTTCCATTGACATACGTGCTTACAGAATCTACTCGAACAGGCGTTGTTTTCTTTCCAAACATAATTAGAGAGTTCCCTGCACATAACATTAACAAAGGGTTAGAAACTACATCACATTAGTTGTCGCCCATTCCCTGATTGTTCAACAATCAATCATGAGTATCCGTAATGTGCTGCACCTCGGCAAACACAGTTTGCTGATGCACAGGATTCTGTACATGAGAAACCATGGTTGTTAGGTGATCCAGGCCGTTGATCTGATGGGCCACTCCATGAATATCTCAGATGCCCCTAGAACATCTTGGTTGGATGATTCTAACTCTTCAATTAGTGGCCCATAAGCTGCCAGTTAAGAAAACATGAACCAATGCTTCACATACAAAGGAAAATGGGCTGTTGAGGATTTAAATCTCTTCCAATCTGGGCAATTTTTAGGAATTCCCCAATTGTGCCCATCAGATGAACGGTCTGGATCACCCAACTGTGGGCTCCACATGTACATCATCCTACACATTAGCAAACTGCATTTTCTTAGGCGCAGGCACAGGGCCCCAAAATTCCTCATACATTTGCACCAAAATTCATAAATTGGTGGGGCTTTTACATATTGGTGACCTAGGCTAAGAAACATGACATGTATTGATTGCTTTGGACTGATTTGGGGGTCAACCATCCAATAAAATGGCTGCAAAAACTATTTAATAATCAGGGGCATTCTGGTAACTCCAATAAAAAACATAGGCAAAAGCTCAGGAGGAAATGGCAAGACCAAGAGGAAG
Organism: Magnolia sinica; assembly: GCF_029962835.1. NCBI lineage: Eukaryota > Viridiplantae > Streptophyta > Magnoliopsida > Magnoliales > Magnoliaceae > Magnolia > Magnolia sinica. Next base: position 85,639,677 of record NC_080575.1, on the reverse strand, counting down.
ATGCCAACATATCCTTGCATGCACGCATGCATATGTACATATATGTGAGAAACATTGGATATCCCAATTGTATGCGTATGTATTCCAAGCTACTAACTTGATAATTGACATTAGATCAGTATAATTTATTAGAAAAGCAGTGTCAAACATGTATCCCTCTGATGGATATGGAAATGACCAATGGGGAATGGACCATTGACTAATCTGAATTGTGAGGAGAACAAGAACATTGGTGCTTGGTAGAGTTAGGTCCCTTGTGAACGAATTGTCTGGATACTGCCTCTATTGCTTTATGGTCCCACTTGGGAAGAATTGTAATCTAAAGTAGGTTGAGCCTCTAGGCTGCATCCTTTGCCCTTTAGGGTTTTCAAAGGGTTTTCAAATCTCTCTCTCTCTCTCTCTCTCTCTCTCTCTCTCTCTCTCTCTCTCTCTGTATATATATGTGTGTGTGTGTGTGTGTGTGTGTGTGATAAATGCTTACACACAACTAGATGGTCATTTCAAATTCCTCCAACTAGCTATGCATTAAATATTATGAAAAGTTCTCTCTATGCACATGCAATGCCCCCTGGTGAGAAACTACGTAGCATCAAGTCCTACATAGGTACAATGGGAACATGTGTCAAAGATCTGCTGACCCGTTCATCAAATAGGGCATACTAATTAGATGTTATCTTTCAAATATTAGTAAATGGTCCTTATCATTGGAGTCACACATGTTAGTTGAATATGAACTGTTGGAATGGATTTCTAACAACTCACTTTTCTTGTAGAAGAGTATCTTACTATTTATTAGAGAAAAAAATCATATTTTAATGTCTTTCACATGCTTATAAGGTACCCTACGTAATTAACAGACCAGATTTCTTACACGAGAGGTGCATCACTCGAATACATCACACGTACCACTTCTCTCTCATTAGCCCCTTTTCAAACAAGCATCCTCCTCTCCTCCAAGAAGTTATGCATTAAATAGTATGAAAAGCTCTCTCTATGCACATGTAATGCTCCCTCATGAGAAACTACGTAGCATCAAGTCCTACATAGGTACAATGGGAACATGTGTCAAAGATTTGCTGACCCATGCATCAAATAGGGCGTACTAATTGGTTGCTATCTTTCAAATATTAGTAAATGGTCCTTATCATTGGAGCCACACATGCAAGTTGAATCTGAACTGTTGGAATGGATTTCTAACAACTCACTTTTCTTGTAGAAGAGTATCTTACTATTTATTAGAGAAAAATCATATTTTAATGTCTTTCACATGCTTACAAGGTACCCTACGTAATTAACGGACTGGATTTCTTACACAAGAGGTGCATCGCTTGAATACATCACACATGTACCACTTCTCTCTCATTAGCCCCTTTTCAAACAAGCATTCTCTCTCTCTCTCTCTCTCTCTCTCTCTCTCTCTCTCTCTCTCTACGGTAATGCCCATGATTTTTTATTTTCCTTTTAAGAGAGATATCGTACCTCATCCCTTTCTCATCTTAATCTCCTATCTTATCTCTATCCCTAATTCCTCTCCCTTTTATGTCTCTAACTCTCTCCCTGCATCTCTCAACCTCCTAACGAGCCTTTCCTTTTAAGGAAGATGTCGTAAGAGGAGTTCTACTCCAACTCGAATATTAACCAAAAGAGACCCTACGTACAACTAAGAAAGAGAGAGCGGGAGAGAGAGAAGGTTGGTGGGAAAGTGATTTCAGGTTGGTACTTTTATAATTTTAATAATCTTAATGTAATATGTAGTTAAACGGGTGCAATGAATGGTTTAGATTAGTCATTCGACCATCGTATATGCTTGAATGGAGATGATCAATTCTTTGCGCAAATAGTCTACTTTTGGCACAAGGAATTGCTCTCCACGAATGATGATAGATTTATATTTGTAAGATAGATTAGTTATTATCAATTTTGGTAAATTTGATATTTAATTATTTAGACAACGCAATGAACAGGCCAGATCGGCCATACGATTATTGTGTTGTTAGATCTGGAGGTGTTTAATAAGGAAAGCTCAGATTTTCTATGCAAGTGTTGGTATCACTTGGTATAAAAGGTTGAGATTGGCCATCGGTGTATGTGTGGTTAGATCCACACCATTCATCCAATGCATAGAGGCAAAATATGCCAAAACCTCAAAAATCTGGATGATCCAATCATCCGATGGGCCACCCTGATCAATCACTTGCTATTTAATTTCGGAATCTAGATGTAAATAAGCATATGAATGATTCAGATTAACAATCTATGAGCCTCTTTGATTATTAACCGAGGGGTCAATAATGAGGTTAAATATGTCCATTGTGGTTAAATAGACCATAGACCCTTAATTAAAGTAAATCCCCAAATTTTCGGGCTTATCTGCGTATTATCGATCAATTGTCTATCAATTAATCGATCAATCGAAGGTGTCAAATTTTGTCCAACGATCTATATACCTTAAATAGAATTCCGTCGATTCGAAGTTCGATCGATTGAGGCATCTTTGATCAATGTCGATCGATCAACTGTATCGATTGATGTGTCTGGATAGAATCCGAGCTTTGATAATCGAATCAAATGAATATATCATGCATGTAAACTTCAATTAATTGATCGTTGAAGGTTGCTGCGTAGTGGTTGACCACTTAGGGTGTTGAATCAAAGGTGGGAACCACCATGTGATGTAATTGGATTAAACAATAATATGGTTGTGTGCTTGTTAGGATTTCCAAGCCAAATCAATCATATCATCTTGTGAATTCTTCACTACTAGACTCAGGTGAATAACCCAACATGTCTCATGTTCATGGAAATTAAAATGGAATTGTTTGTTGATGTTTTGATCTAATTGATGTTGATTCATAAAACTGTGTCACATTCTAATTTATGTTGTCACATTTAATTTCTGGAAAAGTGATGGAATCACATGCTTACATTCTGAATTAACACAAGAGTTTATGAAATGATGAAATCATACATCATCCATCGCATCCGAATATCATATGGTCGATCTTGGGGGCCCTCCCTGGAAGAAATGTCGATCCCAGTAGAGTGTTACCAAATGCAAGCCATGCCCATGCCTACCGAAAGGTGGAAGCCTACCTAACGGGCGGATGTGGGTTGACGATCACTTCATATGGCGCATTTATACATCATGTGTATACATTTTTGCATTAAGCGCTTTATTCTATTTTAATTGTTGTTTATGAACCATGCTGGGTTATTTAATTAAGCTTGGCCAGCTTACATTTTTATTGATGGAAAAACCATACAGATGAGCCGTTAGCAGATGATGTGGCACAAGAATCGGAATAGATCACTGAACCTGAACATGGCCCACGTGAAACGTAGCTATACTTGTCTAAATATGAATTGACAACATTAGACCATTCCTGAATATCTAATTTATTTGCTAGGATAGTTTGATTCGTGTACAATACATATTTGCATTGATTATGGGATTTTAAGCAATTGTTTAGATTTATTTGATTGAGACATTGGGAGCTTGGAATAAACATATTTATATTAAGATGTTATAACAAAAGAATGATGTTTGAGTTTTATGTTAATTGAATGGTCGTGAAGATTTATATATGCATAGTTGATTGGTGTTAAGTGTTATGTATGCGTGATTGACATTTGACGAACTTAGGTGGAACTTAGAATGAATGTAATTCTCACATCTGATTAAACTGATCAACAGATGAAGTTAGTACACTGTGTATGAGTTACAAACCGAAGCTCGGGTCTGAGGGTGCAAACTTTGTACCCAAATTTTGGGGGATGACCCCCCACCCCCCTATTTAATACTCTTTCTGCTCATTTAACACTCTTCATACGATTACATGAAAGTGCTTCATCTCTCTCCAACCAGCCCATCCTTATAGGGCCCACCGCAATGTGTATGTGAGATTGACTCCGAGATGTGTAATCCCATGCTGGGCCCAAAGCCAAAAAATCACGATGACTTGTGATTCAGGTGAGATACACCAGGGAAACTGTTGGGATAGAGACGTTCATCCTTGATTTTTAGAAGGCCCATTGTGATAAATATGGAAAATCCACTCCATCATATGACCTAAACAAAGTGTTCAAAGTATCGGTATCGCTACAAGTTTCGTTGGCTAGAGATAAAAAACAATATCGATATCGCTGATTACCGGAAATGCGGGGAAACATGAGAAAAACGGTGGAATTTTCAGCGTAACTTCAGGAGATGTTAAAATGTACATAATTAGAATTTTTTTTTTTAAAAAAAAAAATTTGCAAAAAGAATGCATACATAACAAGTTTCCATTTAATGGGGCCTTAAAAGCATGTGCTATTGTAAGAAATCAGTCCAACCATCCCATCCAGCCTATTTAACCATCCAACCTTCCATCCAAACATCCATCGATATTGCAAAATATCAACAACACATAATATTTCACCAAGAAATCATCAACAATTGGAAAGGAAATGAAAGATTGTGGTCTCAATATCGTGCATGTTGCGATATCGATAATATCAAGATATTATCAACATTATTAATGACAAATTGAACACTACATGCGACCAGTGTTCGAATTATCTCCGATATTATCTTTATCTCTAGCTCAGCGATACCGAGAACACTGGTAGTATCAGAAAATCCAGGCATTAGCAATATATCGCTAAGTATCGCCAACGTATCAATATCGCTAATATAATCGCCAATATTTTCAACTATGTAAATTCTAGGTGTCGCTTGTATTACCAATGCATCAATATCACTAATGTATCGCCAATATTTTCAACTAGGTAATGCTTGTATCATAAGTGTATCGACGATATTTCAATAATATCGCCAACGTATTGATATCATCAAAATTTTGTTTATTAGGGAAAAAAAAAATTATTTCAACTTTTTTTTCATGGGCACATGGTTGTATATGGTGTTCAATTTGTTATTGATAATATCATATCGCAATATGCGCGATATTGAGACCACAATCTTTCGTTTCCTTTCCAATTGTTGATGATTGCATGGTGAAATATCATATGTTGTTGATATTTTGCAATATCAATAGATGTTTGAATGGAAGGTTGGATGGTTAAATAGGCTGGATGGGATGGTTGGACTGATTTCTTACAATAGCACATGCTTTTAAGACCCTATTAAATAGAAACTTGTTATGTATACATTCTTTTTGAAAATTTTTTTATTTATAAATATACAAATATGTACATTTTAACATCTCCTGAAGTTTCGCTGAAAATTCAATCGTTTTTCCCATGTTTCCCGACATTTCCGGTTATCAGCGATATAATCGGCGATATTGATATTGTTTCGGTATCCCTAGCCAGCGAAACTTGTAGCGATACCAATACTTCAAACACTGTATGCAACCATGTTCCCATGAAAAAAAAATTGAAATAAATTTTTTTCTAATAAACAAAAATTTGATGATATCAATACGTTGGCGATATTATTGAAATATCGCCAATACACTTATGATACAAGCATTACCTAGAATTTACATAGATGAAAATATTGGCAATACAATGATGATATTGATGCATTGGCAATACAAGCAACACCTATAATTTACATAGTTGAAAATATTGGCAATTACATTAGTGATATTGATACGTTGGCGATACTTAGCGATACATTGCTAATACTTGAAATTTTTGATACTATCAGTGTTATCGGTATCGATGAGCTGGAGATAAAGATAATATCGGAGATATTTCGAACACTGCCTAAACATTTGAATGGGGCCAATTTGTTACAACCATCCATTTGTTTACGAGCCATAAATCATATGTTACAATCATCAAATCAAATTGTTACTATAAAATCATAAGAAATACAAAGTAGGATCTATCCACTAGATGTTTTAAGATGATGATTGGACCGACTTTGTTTCTCTAGTCAATCTTGACTGTTCATTTTCATGCCATTGATTGAAAGCTTAGGATCACCCTATTGGCATGATTTTGCACCATGAGTTGTTCCTAATTGTATGAATAAATGAATGGTTCAGATCGACAATGGGTTACCTCACGTGTGTGTCTAATAGTGAAGAGCATGTAGCGTAGCATTTACTCTGAATTGTGAGGGGAAAGCGGCATAGCATGTGGGGTAAGCTACATGCTACTTCTAGATTTTTAATCACGGCTGTGCTTGGTTGCACCAAATTAGATTGATTAATAATGAAATTTCATGATATTTGGTGCAACTAAATGCAACCTAAGTAATAGGGAAGGGCAGTGATCGAGTATGAAGGTAAAGAAAGAGTGATGAAACTGATTTAATATTGTTACTAATATTATTTTACTAAAAGCATTGATTTTATTAAAAATAGAAAAATGTAACAAATCATTGAAAACATTTATTAATTTTAATGTAGTGAAAAATAACTCGAACTGCGTAGAATGCAGCGTAATCCATGTAGCATGCAACATATGAAAATTATCATATAGGCTATGTAAATTATCACGTAGCGTAGGCTACATGCAACTTAAGCTATTTTCATAAGCTACGTGATGCTAAGGCTAAGCTACGCTACATAGTTTAAGCTATTTAAAACATTGAGAGAGAGAGAGAGAGAGAGAGAGAGAGAGAGAGATCACCACTCTCTTGCAAGTTGTGCCGGAAGCGAGTTGCATGCAAGCAAAACGGGGGGAGAGGGGCTCGAGTGGGCCCCACTATGATGTGTATGTGAAATCCACTCCGACCATCACATGTGTCACCTCATTTTAGGCTTAGGGTCCATAAATCAAGTCATACCGTGATCAAGGTGGGAACACACCATCGAAAATAATGTATAGGGGGACGCCCACCCTCCCAATTGTTTCTGTTGGTGTAAGCTACCTGAATCATAAATCAGGCCCATGACCTAATATGGGATGATGTACCTGATGGTCGGAGTGGATTGCACATCCACATCACGGTGTACCCTATAAAAAAATCAAGGGGGCATTTATCTCCCAACTGTTTCCCTTGGTGTGACCTGCCTAAATCAAGGACTAGCTTGATTTTTTAGGGCCATGGCCTAAAGTGTGATGACAAATCTGATGGTTGGAGTGGATTCCGCATACACGTCATGGTGAACCCTGGCAAAAACAAGGGTGGGCATCCTTCCAACTGTTTCCCTTGGTATGGCCCGTTAACTACAGACCACCCTGATTTTTGGGTTTGGGCCTAACATGAGCCAATGCATCTGATGGCTTAGGTGGATTTCACATACACATCATGGTGACACATCGCAGGGGGGCATGAGTGGGCCCCACTGATGTGTATGTGAAATCCGCTCTGGCCATTACACATGTCACCCCATTTTAAGCCTAGGGTCTAAACATCAAGTTGGTCCGTGATCTAGGTGGGCTACACAATTGGAAACAACGTATAGGGGGGCGGCCACCAAGGTCTTTCGCCCACTAAGGTATTCTGTATCTGTAATGGTAACGGTGGACGTAACGGCCACCATCGTTACCTTTACGATATGGGGCATAACGGCTGTTATGGTCTCTCTTTTTTATTTTTTATTTATTGAAAAAACCTCCAAAAAACCTGTATCTGCCCCGTAATATTGATTAAAAAGTATGAAAAACCTATTTATGTCCCATAATAAACCATTACGAGGCTATTATGGTCTTTATAGGGGATGTAATGTGCCGTTAATGGCAATTAAGGGTCAATTTTATTTTATTTTTTCCATAACGGCTGTTACGGCCGTTACGACCCTGTAACGTGTAACGGTTGCCACTGTTACCTTTACACAGTGTTCGAATGATCTCCGATATTATCGAAATATCTCCGATAGTATCTTTATCTCTAGCTCAGTGATACCGATAACGCTGGTAGTATCAGAAATTCAAGGTATTAGCAACATATCGCTAAATATCGTCAACGTATCAATATCACTAATATAATCGCCAATATTTTCAACTATGTAAATTCTAGGTGTTGCTTGTATAGCCAATGCATCAATATCGCAAATATTTTCGACTATGTAAATTCTAGGTAATGCTTGTATCATAAGTGTATAGATGATATTTCAACAATATCGCCAACGTATTGATATCATCAAAATTTTGTTTATTAGAAAAAAATTTATTTCAATTTTTTTTCATGGGCACATGGTTGTATGTAGTGTTCAATTTGTCATTGATAATATTGATAATATCTTGATCTTATCGATATCGTATCATGTGCGATATTGAGACCACAATCTTTCATTTCCTTTCCAATTGTTGATGATTTCTTGGTAACATATAATGTGTTGTTGATATTTTACAATAACGATGAATGTTTGGATAGAAGGTTGGATGGCTAATTAGGCCAGATGGGATGGTTGGACTGATTTATTACAATAGCACATGCTTTTAAGGCCCCATTAAATGGAAACTTGTTATGTATGCGTTCTTTTTGTAATTTTTTTTTATTGCTAAATATACAAATATGTACATTTTAACATCTCCTAATATTTCGCTGAAAATTCCACTGTTTTTCCCATGTTTCCCTACATTTCCGGTTATCGGCGATATTATCGACGATATCGATATTGTTTCCCTATCCCTAGCCAGTAAAACTTGTAGCGATACTGATACTTCGAACACTGCCTTTACGGCCCCGTAATAGCCTTTACGGCACACCATGGCGCCCACCCTCCAAATTATGTCCCTTGGTGTGGGCCACCTGTATCATAAATCAGCCTGATTTTTAGGCCCAAGGCCTAAAGTGCGATTACACCTGATGGTCGGAGTGGATTTCACATACGCATAATAGTGGACCATATAAAAAATTAAGGGGTGTTTATCTCCCAATTGTTTTGCTTGGTGTGGCCCACCTAAATTAGGGACCATCTTGATTTTTGGGCCCATGGCGTGAAGTGTGATGACACATCTAATGATCGGAGTGGATTTCAAATATACATCATGGTGGGCCCTGCAAAAATCAAGGGTGGGCATTCTTCCAACAGTTTCCCTTTGTATGGCCCACCTGAACTAGGAACCAACCTGATTTTTAGGGCCGGGGCCTAACATAAATTGACGCATCTGATGGTCAATGTGGATTTCATAGACGCATCATGGTGGGACCCACCAAAGCCAGCCCCTATTTGCTCACACAAAAGAGTCTCCCATGGCACAACTCACAAGAGACCGGAACTCTATACATATATACATACATACGTGTGTGCGAGCGTGTGTGCATTGATTGTAATCAAATATATGTGTGTGCGTGTATGTGTATTCATTGATTGTAATCAACTCATGTAATAGACTACTAGATAGTGCCTGATTTGAATCAACCTATGTTATAGTCTATTACATTGCACCCGTGGGTGTCTTGTGCTCTTATTGCCAGCCTCCAACCCGAACAAAGGAGGGTTACATCGGGCTGGCAGGCGGCGTCAAAGTTATGCCATGACTTTCATCATGAATCAGGACAATATGGCATTCCAAAGTAACGCTAGAGTGTTCCCTATAAATGACATGCTGCATTGAAACCTGGGTGTAGTGAGAAATGAGAAAGGGTTGGTTAGGGTGTCCCCTAGAAGCAATGTGCTGCAACAACGTCCGGTTACTACAAAAAGTAGGCAAGAGTTCCCATGCCGTTTTGGATGCACATGGGTAAAGAAGCTAGTCCAGCAGAATAGGATTCATCTTGCTGAATGGAATATAGGAACCATTGACAGCCAAAAGTATGGAGTTAGGAGCAAATGAAACGTAGGAGAGTTAACATAGCTTGCATTCGGGATATAAACTTTAGCATATCGGAAAGGATAATAATAGAAATGGGGTAGGGATAGTGGTGGATAAAAGATTTAAAGGATAGTTGCGGATGTTTAAAGAGTAAGTGATAGGATTTTCTTAGTAAAACTTGTGTTAAGAGAGGATATAATTAATGTTATTCGTGCAATTGCACCGCATGTAAGGATAGAGGATAGAACCAAGAGACAATTCTAGGAGCATATGGATGGACTAGCGCGGAATTTTGAATAGAGGGAGGATATTTGTAGGAGGAGACTTAAATAATCATGAACGAAAAGAAAGTAGAGGAAATGAGAGCGTACAAGATGGATATGGGTTTCGGAAAGAAATGAGATGGTGGATGATATCCTTGATTTCACTTTGGCATACAATAGCCATAAAAAACAAATATTTTAACCTTGAAAAAAAAAAGAACATTAAAAAGAGATGAACATTTAATATCTTTCAAAAGTGGATCATATATAGGCAAGATAGATTTCTTTCCACTTAGGAAAACAAATCGAAGGATTGTAAGGTTATAACAGGAGAGGGTCTATATGTGCAACATAGGTTAATGGCAGGGTGTCCCAAATCGGTTACGTATCGGCTGTAACGGCCGATACATAACGGTAACGGCGGTTCCCGGTACGCGATATAGGGGCTGAATCGGGGAGGTCTAGAAAATGGAACTAAAACTACCGTTACGGGGTCCGTAACGGCCCTTACAAGGCATAACAGCCGTTACGGGCCCGTAACAGTTGTTACAGGCAGTGTTCAAATTATCTCCGATATTATCGAAATATCTCCGATATTATCTTTATCTCCACTCCAGCTCAACGATACTGATAACACTGGTAGCGATACTGATAACGCTGGTAGTATCAGAAATTCAAGGTATTAGCAATGTATCACTAAGTATCGCCAATGTATCAATATCGCTAATGTAATCATCAATATTTTCAACTATGTAAATTCTAGTCGCTTGTATTGCCAATGCATCAACATCGCCAATATTTTCGACTATGTAAATTCTAGGTAATGCTAGTATCATAAGCGTATTGACGATCACAACATTCAAGATATTGAGACCACAATCTTTCGTTTCATTTCCAATTGTTGATGATTTCTTGGTGAAATATCATGTGTTGTTGATATTTTGCAATATTGATGGATGTTTAGATGGAAGGTTGGATGGTTAAATAGGTTGGAGGGGAGGGGTGGACTGATTTCTTACAACAACACATGCTTTTAAGGCCCCATTAAATGGAAACTTGTTATGTATGCATTCTTTTTGTAATTTTTTTTATTTCTAAATATGAAAATATGTACATTTTAACATCTCCTGAAGTTTTACTGAAAATTCCACCATTATTCCTATGTTTCCCCACATTTCCGGTTATCAGCGATATTATTGGTGATATCAATATTGTTTCTGTATCCCTGTCTAGCGAAACTTGTAGCGATACCGATACTTCAAACACTGGTTACAGGCAGTAACCCTAAAGAAAATAGACAAAAAAAAAAACCTAACGTGAACGCCGTTGAAACTTCTTCTTCTTCTTCTTGCTGCAGCTCCCCGCGATGCCGCTGCAGCTACTCCTCCTGCTTCTTCTTCTTCTTCTTTCCCCTCTGGTGCAGCTCCCCCTCTCGTTTTCTCATTCTCTCTCTTTTTCCCTCTCTCCCTCTCGTTTTCTCCTTCTCTCTCTTTTTCCCTTTCTTTCCCTCTCCTTTTTTCTTTTTCCCTCTCATTTCTCTCTCCCTCTCTTGGTCTTGGAAAAAATGAATGGGTGGCGTGGCTATAAAACAGCCACACACCTTATTTTTTTAAGTGATCTGCGGCGCATGCTGCTTAGTGCACTTGCATTGTTTTAATGCATGCGGCCCACCTTGATTTATGTACTATATTATATATCCATGCCACCCATCAGTTTTTCCTGATCATTTTAAGGTATGGTCCCTAAAATGAAGCAGATCCAGATCTCAAGTGGACCGCAAAGTAGGATTGAAGGCCCACTGTGCACTTGCATTGTTTTAGTGCATGTGGCCCACCTTGATTTATGTGTTGTATTATATATCCACGCCACCCATCAGTTTTCCTGATCATTTCAAGGCATGGTCCCTAAAATGATGCAGATCCAGATCTCAAGTGGACCGCACAATAGGATTGAATGGCCACTGTTAAAAACTTATTATGGCCCACTGTAATGTTTATTTACCATCGAAACTGCTAATAAGGTTGCATGGACTTGGATCAAGGAAAACACAAGTCGCGGTTTAAAAATAAAAAATATAATAATAATAATAATAATAGAAGTTTTAATTGTGGGAATTCAATCCCTACTGTGTGGTCCACTACAGATTTGGATTTGCCTCATTTTTTGGACCATGCCCTAAAAAGAGTTGGCAAAAAGGATGGACAACATGGATATACAACAAATGCATCAAGGTGGGACCTATATTCAGGGCGTCATTCACTAGCGGTCCACCTAAGGTTTAAATCTGCCTGTTTTTTTGGATCATGCTTTAAAATAAGCTGGCAAAATAGATTGACGGCATGGATAAACAAATACATCAAGGTGGACCCCAATTTCAAGGCCTCACCCACTAGTGGTCCACCTTAGATATGGATCTACCTCATTTTTGGACCATGCCTTAAAATGATTTGATAAAATGGATGGATGTCATTGATATACAATACATACATCGTGGTGGGCCCTATGTACATGGCCGTAAAAATTGTCCATGAGGCATACATTAACTCAAAATTAATAAATTAAATTATGACACTTTTGTTGCCATGTCACAATTCCAAAATTAAATTATTTAAATGATTTTCACTATTAATTTACAAACACTTGTTTTTCTGAAATAGGATCATTTGATATTTTTCATTCTTCACTGTTCAATAAATATCCACCAATCCATTAGTGAGATAAGTGCCAATAGATTGCATGAATATAACGTTGATTTGGGGCATCAAATGGTCCACCAAATCAGCTCTAAATCGACAACACTATTTACTTGAATATAATTTCAAATTTTTTCTTAAGATTTATTGGGAAAATTTATATTAATTTGTTAAATATATGAATTACATAATTGGACATAAAAGTCCCTAGATTGTATGTTGAAATAAAATGTACACAAGTCACAAGGTATGTAATACACCAATACCTACAAATATGAGATATTTTGGTGTTAGATTCATTCTAATTAATTCATATTGATATTATATAGTTAGATAATTAAATATAAAAGATCTATAGCCAATACTAGCTTGTCAAGTTCATAAATTCATCAAGCAGTCCGATACAACTTCTCACCAAAGAGTGGACCGTTACACCACCATAAACATGTTCCAAATTATAAATGAATGCATATTTGGAATATTTAGAATATTCCAGATTTAATGGATATTTTTCCATAATTTTTTTACCAAAATTTTTTTACACCATTACACACCCTGTATCGGCCATTACGGCCCCGTATCGGCCGATACGGGCCGTATCCGTATCGGTGACGGTGGGCACCGTTACACCCACCAATACCACAACGGAACACCTTGGTTAATGGTTAGATAATTACATTTGAGAGAGAGAGAGAGAGAGAGAGAGAGAGAGAGAGAGAGAAAGGGAATGTAGTAGGTGTCCACAAACTAGGTGGTGGAATTAAACGGAGAGAAAACATTATTATTTAAAAATAAATTGATTTTAGAAGGAAAATAGAATGTTGAGGAAGAAGTAAATATCATGTGGAATGAGAATGCTAATTGCATTAAGAAAGTGACAAAAGATGTTTTAGAAGTGACTAGAGGGAAAAGCTCATCATAAAAGGAAATGGTGATGGAATGATGATGTAAAAGATATTCACGAGAAACATTCATGCTTCAAAGACTCATGGTGGACTAAACACGATGAAAGTTTTAAACAATATAGAAATGCCAAAAAGATTGCTAAGAAAGTAGTAAGCGAGGCTAAACTTAAAGCTTACGATGATCTTTACAATAGATTGGGGCCGAGAGAAGGTAAGAAAAACGTCTTTTAACTTACAAAAATGAGAGAGAGGAAGGGTAGGGACCTAGATCATGTTAAATGCATTAATATTTAAGAGCGATAACCATAGAGTACTAGTAAAGGACAGTGAGATCAATGAACGGTGGAGAAGCTATTTTAGAACTTACTAAATGACAACCACTCGAGCATAGGGAAAGAAGGAACCATAAATTCAAATGACGTTAGAGACAGATATTTGCGTAAGATTAGGATATCCGAAGTGAAAGAAGCTTTGAGAAATATGAAAATAGGAAAGGCCCAAGGACTAGATGGTATACCAATAAAGGTTCGCAAGTGTATGGGAGAAACACGGTTATTTTGGTCCAAAAGTTGTTTAACGTGATTTTAAGATTGACAAAAAAAATGCCAAATGAATGGAGGAAAAGTACCGTTGTACCTATTTACAAGAATAAGGAGACATACAGAGCTGCACTAACGATCATGGGATTATGAGCCGTACTGTGAAACTTTGGAAAGAGTGATTGCACAAAGACTAACGCCTGAGATGAATATGTTAGAAAATCAACTTGGTTTCATGCCCAGGAGGTCTTGACCTTATTTTCCAACTTAGACAATTGATGGAGAATATAGTGAGAGGAAGGATTTCCACATGGTCTTTATTGACTTAGAGAAAGCATATGATTGGGTCCCTAGAAAGTTAATCTGGTGGATGTTAGGAAAGGAGTTTCAAGAGGATATGCTGACATGATTACGGATATGTATGAGGGAGAGGTAATAAATATGAGGACCAGTGGTGAGCTCTTAATTACTATAGACTTGCACCAGGGTTGGCATTGAGCCGATACCTCTTTGCATTATTATGAACGAGTTAACAAGGCATTTGTAGGAAGAGATCCCATGGTGTATGTTGTTTACAAATGACATAGTTTTTATTGATGCATCAACATAAAGCTAGATTTATGGAGAGCTGCTTTAGAATTTAAAGGATTTAAAATTAGTCAGACTGAGATAAAGTATATGGAGTGCAATTTTACTAACAATAGGAATGAACACGAGGAATTAGCTAAGATTGCAGACCTAGAAGTCCCAAAATGACCACTTTTGAGTTATGATACCTTAGGCCAATAATTCATGAGAGTGGAGAGATTGAGAATGCAATTGGCCGAAGAATTCAAGTTGGGTGGAAGAAACAGAGACGTTCCTTTGGAGTTTTACGCGATCATCGTGTACCACTCAAACGAAAAGGAAAATTTATAGGATAGCTATAAGACTATCCATGCTTTATGGGACAAAATGTTGAGTACTTAAGGAACAACATATTCATAGGATGAGTATAGTTGAAATAAGGATGTTGAGATGGATGAGTGGCAAAACGAGGAAGGATAGAATTAGAAATGAATGCCTTCAAGGGAACTTAGTAGTACCAATAAGTAATAGATGAGGGAAAGCAAACTTAGATGGTTTGGTCATGTGCAATGAAGACCAAGAACCACACCAGTTGGGAGTGAGTTGGTACAAGTTGAAAGCTCTAAAGGGGGAAGGGAAAGGCCCAAAAGGACATGGACGGTGGTAGTAAGAAATGAATTAATGACCTATGGTCTAACTGAAGTTATGGCCCTCAATAGAATAGAATGGAAGAATAGGATTCATGTAGTGCGTAGCCACACCCACCCAGACCCCCACCCTCACCTACCCACATGTATGTGTACATAGTGTTTGAGTTGTCGGTATCGTTACAAGTTTCGCTGGTCAGGGATAAAGATATAATATCGTTATCGCCGATAACCGGAAATTCGGAGAAAAATATGATAACAGTGAAATTTTTTCATGAAACTTCAAGACATGCCTAAATACACATAATTGTATATTTAGAAATTAAAAATTTGTAAAAAAATGCATTAAATAATAAATTTTCATTTAATGGGGCCCAAAAAAGCATACATTTCCATAAGAAATTACTCTAATAATAACCAAAATAAATTTATCTTAAATTTCAAGTTGACCGCACCATATGAAACAGTGGTAATAATAATTTCCACCAAATCTTCATAGGGCCCAGTGATGTTTATTTGTCATCCAAATTGTTCATAAGATCACAAGGACATGGTTGAATAAAAAACGGAAATATCATGTTGATACAAAACTTTTCTGGCCCCCGATAATTTTTCAATGGTAAACATTCAATTCACACAGTTTCATGTGGTGTGGTCCACCCAAGCTTTGGATATGCTTCATTTTTTGGCTTGTGCCTTAAAATCATCTAATAAAATGGATGGACTGAGTTGGATCAAATACACAATTACTATGGGCCCACATTTTACTCAGTGTGCAATTTACTTCGTTCCGGCGCAGTCTGGAAGCGAATTGGCAAGTGCACCTCATACCAGCTATTGACGTCAGCAAGTGATATGGGTCTGATCATGAGGTGTGTGTTATATCCAAACCGTTAATCCATTTGAAGAGATCGCCTTAAGCCTTTAGACGAAAAATAAGACAGATATAACTATCAAGTGGACCACACTGCAAAAACGAGTGGGGAATTGAACATCTACCATTGAAACTCTTTTTGAGGTCACAGAAGTTTTGGATCAGTATGAAAATTGTTTTTCCACTTCATTCAGATATTTGTGTTTTTACGAACAGATTGGATGCAAAATAAACGCTATGGTGGGCCCTACAAATTGTTTAACGGTGACAATCATTATCTCTACTGCTATCTATGGTGCGGTCTATATAA
This sequence comes from Magnolia sinica, assembly GCF_029962835.1. Lineage (NCBI taxonomy): Eukaryota > Viridiplantae > Streptophyta > Magnoliopsida > Magnoliales > Magnoliaceae > Magnolia > Magnolia sinica. The sequence continues at coordinate 85,623,216 of NC_080575.1, read as the reverse complement.
TCTTTGGATATGATTCATTTTTTGGATAATGCTCTAAAATGAACTCTAAAAACAAATGAACGGTGTAGATATAATAAATACATCACTGTGGGGCCAACGTAACTTTGATTTTCACAGAAGTTTTGGATCAGTATGAAAATTGTTTTTCCACTTCATTCAGATATTTGTGTTTTTACGAACAGATTGGATGCAAAATAAACGCTATGGTGGGCCCTACAAATTGTTTAACGGTGACAATCATTATCTCTACTGCTATCTATGGTGCGGTCTATATAATCTTTGGATATGATTCATTTTTTGGATAATGCTCTAAAATGAACTCTAAAAACAAATGAACAGTGTAGATATAATAAATACATCACTGTGGGGCCAACGTAACTTTGATCTCCTTTGAACCGTTCGTACAACTCGGAGCTCGAGGAGCGTCAGTGCTGGTCTTCGCACGACACGTACCTACAACAGCTATATAGCTGGTGTGAGGTACAGCAGCCAATCCGCTTCTGATGGATCCCTAATTGTGGGACCCATTATTAAGTATGTACCTTACATCTACACCGTCCATCATATATGAAGGCTTATTTTAGTGTTTGATATGAAAAATGAACCAAATTTGAATCTTCAATGGACCACACAATAGGAAACTTTGTGAATTGAACGCATATCATTAAAAACTTCTTGGTGGCCACAGAAATTTTGAATCAAGCTGATATTTATTTTAACCCTTCATCCATGCCTTTTTATATTTACAAAAAGGTTTGATGACAAATAAACATCACTGTGGGGCCTAAGAAGGTTTCAACGGTAAAAATCATTATTCTTATTGTTTCTTGTGGTGTGGTCCACTGGAGCTGTGGATATGCTTTAATTTTGGGATTTACCCCTAAAATAAACTAGAAAAATGAATGGACGGCATGGATAAATCACATACATTCACGGTGGGCCCAGAAAGTTTACTCAGTACGCTGAAGCTCACCATGCGCCTGTTTGCTTTCGCTGAAGCAAAAAAAAAAAAGAAAGAAAAAAGAAAAAAAAAAGAAAAAAAAGGGTTTCGTCTGCAAAGAGGGTTTTCTGGCGAAAAGGGGCGATTTTTGACGAGGGTTTCAAACAATCTACCGAAATCTCTGATTTTTCGCCAAAATCTTTGATTTTTCGCCGAAATGATGTATCTGTGAGTCACACGAGACGGGCGCTGTCGATTGCTGCCCATGAGATTCTTTGCTTCCGAGTTCCGATCAACCATCAACCAGGTATTACCGAAATCAAAGGTTTATTTTTCCATTTTTACCGAAAAAATCAAAGATTATCGAAGATATCGCCGATATTTCGCCAATAATCAAGAGAGAAACGAAAAACGGGGGTTTCGGTGTCGCTAGTCTAGTGACACCGATATTATCGGCGATATTATCGACATTTCGTCGACAATGCGAACACTGTGTGTACATAAGGGTGCATGTAACACTAGTTGATCTGGGAGCACCCATGTGCATGTGTGAATATATGCATGCATAGATACGTCGTACGTGTATGGATGCAATAGAGGAAAGGTGTGAAAGTCAATTGCAGGTGTTATATGTTGCCAAACAAAATAATAATAAGAAGAACTTACAACAATGCAAACACACTATGCGCAGGGACAAAGTCTCCTCGTATGCTGATGAGTACCATCACATGAGAGCATGGTTGACATTCGTGTATACAAGCACGCACCTGGATTCTGAAATTAAGAGCAAATATTGATCAAATCAACTTTGATGTCATGGCCATTTTCATTGTTGTTAGCATTACTGCCAACGATAGTTTCTTCAAGCTTACGAAGAATAATTGAACTAGTGTTGCAAGTCCGTTTGGGAAGTCAGATAGCAATTGCTTACAAATGGTAGGTGCTTTTTTTTTTTTTTTTTTTTTTTAAAGATTGATGGTATGCAGTACTATCTGAATATAAAAATAAAACTTCAAAAGAAGCAATTTTTTATCTCTAACATATTTGATAGCGGTTCTTAGGTTCCTTATTTTACAGATGAACACCCTTGATTTTCTGAAAGTAGCAAATGTTAGAATCCAAAAAAAAAGCTTACTACATGGAGTCGTCAGATCGGATTCTCCTAATGAGTAGCCCAATTAGATGACAGAAGAATAGGTATTGGCTAGATAAAATGTACAGCACATAGCATTGTAAGTTAGCACACTACGCCTTTTTACTCACCAATGTGTAGGGCATCTTATTGTGAAAAAGGTGGGCCCCACCATGAAGATCACCTAGAGTGCGGGCGGTCCCCAAATCAGGTGGACCACACCTGTGTGTTGGGGTCAGATCATCGGTTGTCTGTTGACTTTCACAGTGTGGCGCACCTGATTAGTGGACCAGTTTGATTTTCACACTAGGAGATCTTTGTGGTGGTCCAATCTTTTGCTCAGATTTGATGTAGCATGTTAACTTAGCATGTGAAGGTTGTATACAACAGGTTTTCAATATTCGTTTCAGGGGCATATTACGATACAGGCCATATCAGACCTGTACGGCCCTATGTTGGTCCCTTTTTAGACCAAAAAAATTACAAAACAGAATTTTTGAGTAAATGGGAAACACAAGAATCTATACTTTTCTGTGTTTTGGACTTGTATTGAATGGTGTATTGACCATGCTTTAGTAAAAATGATGTACGACTAGCCAAGTATAACTAGGTCTCACAGGTCAGTCCTGTAAGCGGTACTGGAACTCGTACATTGTATGCTGCTTCCTCCAATACATTTTATGCTAGGGATTCAATCATGTGGTTGCTCGAGTACATACTCTAAACATATGCAATGCTAGTTTTACATACAAATTAATGTTGTAATTTATATATCAAATGATGAATGTTATTATTATATATCCAGCATGCATAGCATTATATGATATGTATGTTGCATAAACCAAAGTATAAATGTCTACATTCAAAATGTAAATTTGCATTACAACTTAATCAACAACTACGAGTATCGAATTATAATTTCAGGTTGGTAGAAAAAGCAATCTGTATCACACATTTCAAACAAAAAATGTAGGGGGCTGAGAATTTAGCTGACCTTTTGACTTCTAAATTTATCAACCATTATTTTCATCAGTTGATGTATAAACTATAGACTATGGAGTATAGATTATATCGACTCGAGCATCATTACTACCAATTAGGCAAATACTATCACCATATCATCCAGCAATTGGGATCTTCATGCACTCCAAACCATTTTCCATTTTCACCATACACTCACCACCTAGAATTTAGAGTGCATTAAACTTAATACATATATACGTAGGTTCATAAATATAATTATTTAACTACCTAAATGGTGCACTTTGCTTTGATTTGCCGAATATTGCTCAAATCTTGTGTTTTGATCTTCAAAATAAAAATAGATCTAGTTGAAAATGGTTTCTACGTTTCCTCCAAGTTTGAAATGGAGAGGAGAAAAATCAGAAAACAAAAATTGGAAAATGATAGTTGTGAGAATATCAGTAGCTATACAGCCTGTGTTGGCCTACGCAGGACAATACAGCCACCAAGTTTTGGGTCAGACCATTTCACCCCCAATTCACGTATTGGCATTGGCTGATACAGACGGACCTTTCTATGCATATTGGCCTACAACCGATACAAGGTGGGCGTATCAGTAGCAATACAGCCTTTGTCAGCCGACGCAGGATGATACGGACAACAAATTTTGGGTCAGACCATTTCACCCCCAATCAGGTATTGGCATTGGCCGACACAAATGCAACACACTTGTGTCGGCCGACATGATAGAGATTTTGGAACCATTGTTGTATATGATCATTCCTCGGTAGAGAAAAGACCTCATTTGTTGGGCATATACCCTCTCCACATGCGACAAACGTGACCACATGGCAAGCGTGAAGAATATCTGAATGGTGCATAAGGTTAACTGTCCATTATTCTGATAAACTTGTGTCCTACCAACTGATGAGTAAACTGGAGATTTTTGTGTATGGCCATCTTCACTGTGGGGCCACCTTATGCACAGCTCAGATGTCCCACATGCCAGGTTGTCAGGTGTGTTGCTTATAAAGGTGCATGTAGGAAGGAATGAGTTCGGGCTAACAAATCTCATCAAAAGATGCCTTGTGGCTGGCAAAACCTCCAAGAGAATAGAGGAACACTTGAGCAGAAATGAAACCGTTTCCCCAATAAGGGAAATGCCTGATAACTGTTCTGCAAATTCCAGAAACCTCGAGCCTGACTTAGGAGGTGAATTTTCATATTTGGAGAAATTTGCTTAGCTTCCCATAGATAAGGAAAACATGATTGAGTTCACTATGCCAATTCCAAAGGGAAGACAGTTCCTAATACTTGAATCTTTCATAGCTCTGAGATATATTTCAAAATTCTTTCAAGAGTAAAATATGCAGTATTCCATTGGCTTTCTTGTATTTCAAATTAAAAGAAAATTTCTAGTTTCTCTTTAATAGTCATATGAAATGGATAAGACATATTATACTGCTGCTAAGTTATGAGATATAATCCCATCTAATCAAGGTGTGCCGTATTGGTGGCCGTAAGTTACCCCAGTAAAGGTCGACGGCGATTGCAATGGTTGAAAAACGGTCACTTTTTTTTTTCTATAAAAATCACAATTTCTCCGTTTTTTTTTTCACTTCTTTTGATTCCTACTTGTTCTTAAATTCTTTCTATGCAATTTCAACCTTCATTGACTAGTTATTTTGGATTAGAACATTTAAGCAATTTGGGGAAATCAAAGCTCCATGGGCCATTTTGGGAAAATTTTAAAAAATAGGCATGCATGAGCCTTCTTTTTTTCTTGTTGGAATTGAATTGTATGAAGATTCAATCATCAAATCGACCACATCTGGGTAGTATTTTTTTTTTTTTCCTTAAATTGTTGTTTATTATTTAAAAATGCCAATAATTCTTTCATTTCTTTTTTTTTCTTTTTTCTTTTTGTTAATGTTGAGTGTGAATGGATCCAATTGATGTAGGATGAGTAGATGTAAATATCCATGTGTTGATTTTGGATTATTAATGGCATTTTCTATTTTTATTTTTCGTATTTTCGGATGAATAATGACTTTTTCTTAAAAAAAATGTGTGTGTGTGTATTCATTGGCGTTGGGTGTAGATAGTTCCAATTGATGTAGGATGAGTAGAAGTACATATCTCAGTGACGACTTTGGATTATTGATTGCATTTCCTTTTTTTTTTATGAATAATTATTTTTTTAAAATAATTTTAAAAAATTACTTGATGTTGGGTGTGGATGGTTCCTATTGATGTAGGATGAGTAAGATGTACATGCGCTTGTGTTCCTCGTTTCAACACTAAGGTCTTGGTATCGATTCCCTAGTGGGGTTGGCTAACACTGGAGTGTGTATTGACAGTGGCTTGTGAACTAATAAGCTAACCGGGAAAAAAAAACAAAAAAAAAAAAAAAAAAACATACGCTTGTGTTGGTCTTGGATTATTGATAACATTTCCTTCTTTATTTTTTTTACTTTCACATGAATAATGATTTTTTCTTAAAAATGGTTAAAATTTTATTTCTTTTAATTGATGTTGGGTGTTGATGGTTCCAATTGATGTAAAATGAGTAGATGTACATATCCATGTGCTGATTTTAGATTATTGATAACATTTCCTTTTTTTTTTTCATATGAATAGTGACTTCCTTGGAAAAATGGTTAAAATTTTATTTATTTTTAATTGATGTTGGGTATAGATAGTTCCAATCAATGTTTTCCATATTGTTATCGTGCAACGCATCACACCCTTGGGATACAAATACATATCGATTATCACATGGGATATATTGGTTGTATCGCTATTGTTGGGAAACATGGGGGAAACATTGGAAATTGGTCGAATTTTTCAATGGAACTTCAGGGATCATTAAAAAAGACATCAATATACACTTAGAAATCAAAACATTACAAAAAACAAGTGCACATAATAGATTTTCTATGTATGGATCCAAGTGTATTCAAAGTCAATTCATATAATGTATATATGTAAGAAGACATGTATGGAAACACAAGCAATACATTCAAAAGCAAAAGAAGAAGTAGAAAACTAGAAATATATTTGTGATTGTGAATAATGTGTGTGGTTGTGGCTCGAATCCACAGAGTTGCACAGTGGTTCAAAATCATCATCTCCATCTCGACGAGGCTGGGCATAGTACTGTTGTTCCAGAAATCGACAATACTATGCCCAGGTCATAATAGAATGATACCAGTGAAGATACTTGCTAACATAACATTGGTACTCATCCTCTCCGATTTATAGCAAAAAAAAAATTGGATAAAAAATCAAAATGCTCACAATCACACGATTGAAAACGGCCCCAAATTGGCTTCAATTTTGATTCCAACTTGAAATTGGTGTTTTTCACTGAAGGGATTCACAATGATGGGTCAAAATCCACAATAGATCTACTGAAAAGTGGAGAGAAATCAAGAAAATGGGTTTGGATGGTTTTTCTTTTCAATTTTTCTGCCATCAAACTAAACTTCCCATGCATTCATGTGATATTTGTCGAAATCGATAGATAGCGTTGATGCAAAGAATTTTTTGTAAATGGTTGGTGGCGATATTTTATGGTATCTATGATACCATGCGATATGTTGCGATATATCCAACGATATGTAAAATTTTAGACACTATATGTGCATTTCATATCACATAGGTGCAAGACAATATATTGTGGGATATATCGGCTGATATCGTCGATACTAAAAACATTGGTTCCAATTAATGTACGATGAGTAGATGTACATATTCATGTGTCGATTGTGGATTATTGACAGTATTTTCTATTATTTATTTTTCTTATTTTCCAATGAATAGCGACTCTTTCTGTAAAGTGGCTAAAAAAATTATTTTTTAAATTGATGTTGGTTTTGGATGGTTGCAAGTGATGTAGGATAAGTAAATGTAAGTATCCATGTACTGATTTTGGATTATTGATAGCACTTTCAATATATATATATATATATATATATATATTGGGTGAATAATGATATTTTTTGAAAAATGGTTAATTTTTTTAAATTGGATGTTGGGTGTGGATGATTCCAATTGATGTAGGATGAGTAAGATGTACATATCCATGTGTTGATTTTGGATTATTGATAACATTTCCTTCTTTCAGATGAATAGTGCCTTTTTAGAAAAATGGTTAAAAACTTTATCTTTTTTGTTAAAAAAAATCATGTTGGCAGTGGATGGGTCCAGTTGATGTGGGATAAGCATGTATACATTCATGTGTTGATTTTGATTTTATTGATAGCATTTCTTCTTCTTTTCTTATTTTTTGGATGAATAGTGACTTTTTCTTAAAAATGATTAAAAAATTGATGGTTTTTTTTTTGTTAGCTTGTTAGTACACTCACTGTCAGTTCACACATCACTGTTAGCCAACCCCACTAGGGAATCGATACCAAGACCTCACTATTGAAACAAGGTATCTTTCACTCAGTCTACCACTTGAGCTATGGATCTGGGTGTATTAAAAAATTGATGTTGAGTGTGGATGATTCCAATTGATGTAAGATGAGTATATGTACATATCCATATGTTGATTGTGGATTATTGATAGTATTTTCCCTTTTTTTACCCTTATTTCCAGATGAAAGTGATTGTATGTTTATATTTTGGGCAGGTGAAGCACTTGATTCATTCTCGTTTAGGGTTTACTTTAAACTAGTTGAGCACTTTAGACTTTTGTTTAACTTCACCTGTTACAATTTCATTTAGACTTTACTAGTAAGAAAATGACTACCCGTCAGGAAGTAAGGATATTGGATGGTAACATTATCTGAGGGTGGGTGGTATTAGGCATGCAATGAATTGTAATTATTGTGGTAGAGTGATAACTAGTGGAATCATGTTACTTAAACAACATTTGACACATTAAAAAAGCCAAGTCGTGGGGTACAATAGCATGCCAAGAGAGATAATGAACATGATGCAGCAAAATTTGGGAGAGTTGAAGGGGAAAAGAACTATCGTGCACAAAAAGAAGCAGAATGCTCTTGATGTCGCTAGACATGAGGTGTTTGGTCTTTTGATTATATGGGCATCGATGATGAGAATGTTGATTTCGATGAAGGTTCAGAATGGGAGGTGACAATGGCTAGAAGTGAGTGTGCACACTGCTCGTGAAGAAGAAGACTGTTGGTGCGTGTTTGGAGGGAAGGGATCTGTACATTGTTTCGGAGGTAGTAAGAGTGGAAGTGCAGTTGCGACTGGGGAAAGGTTAGTGATTTACGGCATGTCTTCAGGGGCCGACTGGAGACTTCTTCACGTGCTCCCCTCATGGCTGATGATGGGATGTGGTGGAGCCCAGGAGACCCTCGTGTGATCTGATTCTATTTAGAAAAGAGACGACAAAATAGAAGAAGATCAAATAAATGTGGACTAGAACTGCGATTGAGAAGCTTGTAAGGTAGCGGCCAAGCTATTCATACATGGCAACATATCCCAAAATGTTGCCGACTCCCTGTACTAGCAAGCGGTAATTGATGCAGTGATGGAAACATGCGAAGGAGTTAAGGCATCCACAACTAAATATATAAAGGGGAAATAGACAAAACCAGAGTATCAAGACTGGCATGAGCGGCTATCTTTAAACCCATATGGCATATCAGAGGATGCACGATTATTTGCGATACCTGGATTGGCTAAACTAAATGTAGCATGATCAACTCATGGTATACTGCCACTTGGGAACAGTGTTCCACAAATCAATCGATGCATCAGATGCAACAGAAAATGCTAACCATGTTTCGCCCTAATGGACAAGATTGGAGAAAATGTGTTGTTGATTGTGACCAACAATAAAGCAATAAATAACTCTACAAGAAGAATGTTGATGGCAAAGAGACCATATATATATTTTTTGGTCATCGTGTGCTACACATTGCATCAACCCATATTAGAAGGTAGTGAAAAGAAGAAGTGTAGCAGCATTGGTCGAAAGGGAAAAATAAGTGCCGACATTCATTTGCAACCACAATCAATTAGTCGCCATAATGAGAAGGTTCACAAATGGGAGAGAGCTAGTCAGGCATGTTGTGACTAGATTTGCGACGAACTTTATATCCCCTTGAGAGTTTGTACCAACATTAGGGAGAGTTGAGCAAGATGTTTGCTTCCCAGGAGTGGCTCAGCACAAAATATAGGCAAAAGACATTGGGAACACCAGTTGAGGTTGAGGCAACCATCAAGGACAACAAATGTTGGAAGAAGGTTACAAATATCCTCAAGGTGATGGAACCACAAATGATGGTAATCCATCTTACTGAATTAGACGAGACACCTACCATAGACAACCTCAACGATGCAATGGTTCAAGCAAAGATGGTCATTCGTCATGATTGTAAACATTACACCAATTAATGAAAGATGATCGACAAACATTGGGCAAAACAACTTCACCACGATCTTCATGCGACAGGTAAACTCTTTGTTATTATCACTTGTTGTTCTTAGTCATTGTTCGAAGTATCCCAATATTATCGAAACATCCGCGATATTATCCTTGTCTCTAGGTCGGTGATACCAATAACACTGGTAGCGATACTGATAACATTGGAAATGCAGGGACATTTTCACACTGGGCTTAAGTGGGGTGGCCTGTGGGATGCAAGGGCACACTCAGGGTGGGCGGCCTGTGTGAGGCGGAACCCATGTGATGTGGGGCCCACGAGGGCGGTTCGGCCAAAGACATAGCCCATGGGATGTGGGTCTTGGGCTATGAGATAAAGGGATTGATTCGCTACGCTCTATCAGTTGTCCTACGTCAAAGTGGTATCAAAGTGGGAGGTCTTGTGTTTAAGACTCCTCACCGAGGGTGATTAATGCAAAGGCATTTTCACACCGAGCTCGAGTGGGGTGGCCTGTGGGATGTAGGGGCATACTCGGGGTGGGCGGCCCGTGTGAGGCGAGTGACTCGTCTGAGGCAGGCCCCACCCGTGTGAGGCGGGTGGATCGTGTGAGGTGGAACCTATGTGATGTAGGGCCCACGAGGGGGGTTCAGCCGAGGACCTAACCCATGGGATGTGGGGCAAGGGCTATGAGATAAAGGGATTGATTCGCTAAGCTCTATCAGTTCGAGCTTTTAGAGCAATTGATTAGTCGTCCTGCGTCAACTAGTATTATCAGAAATTCCAAGTATCAGCAATGTATCGTAAGTATCGCCAACATATCGATTTCACCAATGTACTGCCAATATTTTCAATTGTGTAAATTTCAAGTGTCGCTTGTATTGCCAATGTATCGATATCGCCAATGTATTGCCAATATTTTCGATTGTGTGAATTCTACGTGTCGCTTGTATCACAATTGTATCGACGATATTTTGATAATATCACCAACATATTGATATCACAAAAAAATTGTTTATTATGAAATTTTCCGTTTCAAAATTTTTATGGGCACATGGTTGCATGTAGTGTTCAATTTGTCGATGATAATATTGATAATATCTCAATATTATCGTTATCGCAACATGCACAATATCGAGACCACAATCTCTCATTTCCTTTCCATTTGTTGATAATTTTTTGGCAAAATATCATGTATTGTCGATATTCTGAAATATCAATGGATGTTTAGATGGATGGTTGGACTAATTTCTTATGACGGCACATGCTTTTAAGCCACCATTAAATGGAAACTTATTATGAATGTATTCGTTTTGCAATTTTTTTAATTCCTAAATAAGCAAATATGTGTATTTTAGCATCTCCTGAATTCCACCATTTTTCCAATGTCTCCTCGCATTTCTAGTTATCAATGATATTAGCGGTGATATCAATATTGTTTTCATATCTCCACCTGCGAAACTTGTAGTGATACAGATACTTGGAACATTGTTCTTAGTTATTTTTATGGTATGATCATTCAAGTCTTTGTTTTCATTAATGTAATGCAGGTTAGTATCTAAATTCAAGATTTAGATATGCACAATTATTTGTTGAGAATGATGAGGTTCATGTAGGGCTAAAAAAAATATGATGAATATATTAGAGCCTAACTTAGATAAGCAAATAAGGGCTTTGAATGAAGTTAGTACAAGTTAATTAATTGTCTTTAATTTTGTTATTTCGGTATTTAAAAACATTAATGTTTTGGGCCATTTGGTGTATTGTTTATGGTTGGAAATATATGCACTTTGCCAAGGCAGCTTCGAAGATACTCCTACATAGCAGGCACCAGGCGGTGAATCAAAACACCTCCAAGTAAGAAATTGATGCTTATTTACTATTATCGTAGAAATTGTTTTATTTGTGATGCCTTATTAAGTCATTAACATAAGGTTTTTTTCTATATAGCCGATGGGAGGGTGCATTTTGGAGAGAATGCAAGGCCTCTCAAAACAATTGCAATCAAAGCTTTTAGGCATACAACTTCTTCCTCTAGCTGTGAAAGGAACTAGAATTGTTTTGCACTCATCTATCTGAAGAATATGAATAGATTGCAGATTAGGACGTTGGATCAACCCGTCTACATGCACTACAATGTGAAGCTAAGATTGTAGAATGCAAAGCGAGTGTTGAATCTGCTTGATGAAAGCAACTTCGGTCCAATAAACTTGGACAACATTTATGATGAGGAGGCCCCACTCTCTTCCTTGGTTGGAACAAAGGAAGAAACATGTAAAAGAAGACGGTGAAAAGTCATGCAGTTGTCTTGCACCCAAATATAGTCGATTTGACCGAGCAGAAGAGTGCAAGCTGCAACAGCAAAATCGAAACGGATGAGCATGGCGGTGATGATGATAATGCAATATGTTGGTCCCATTTCTAGTGTTGCTCAGTACATTGTACAGCCATCCACGGATAGCGTGTTTGATGAGCATTAACAGGGTACACAAGGTCAAACCTATGAGTATACTGAGTCACAATACAACCAACCAAGGAGGCATCATGAGGCTAGCACTAGTGGAACTGGAGGAGATGGAGCACTAAGAGGTCCAAGAGTACATCAGACTACTTACGAATAATATGGATGTGAATATGGATACAACCATGAGCAGTATACAGAGCCTATTAGGCCACCTTCATGTTGGACTAGTCCTGGTCGGAATGTTCTATATGGAACACATCTGGATCCATATTCAAGTAATTTGTCGTCACAATCTCACTCTCAGTAGTACAAGTAGAGGCAACGGTAAAGCTATGGTCGGCCCGGTGGCTACAACTATGGCTATGGGTCTTCGTCTGGCACTAGTAGGTAATTCTCACTCAAGGTCAAGGTTGACCTAGCAGATGCCCAATGAGGATTAGTCATTCTTGGGCTACGTTGACCTAGTCTCTCTCTCCAGCTCTGGTTATTATAGATACGCAACACCTATTCCATAGCCACAACCAGATGACGACGAGGACGTGGAGGTCGAACAACCATAAGCAAACATATTTTCATTCTAGTGGTGATTAATAAGTGGTGACTGATGAGTTCTTACTAAGATAAGTATTTTTACACACATTCACATAAGTCAACTCTCATTCGCCCACAAACACTAATCACCAAGCACACACCGCTAAACTTGTGCTTAAAATAACTCCCTCGACTAACCATCAAGGTAGGTACAATCAAATTGCAGGGGAGTTAATCAAATAGTTTTAAATCTTTTTTTTTTTCTTAAGGATGATAGGAGTCACAGGACATGATGAAAGTCTTTGGACCAATTTAGCCTAATGTACACGAGGATGGTAATACCAGTGTATTGAATAGCGCCCATAGTGTAGCGGTAGCATACGCTACATAGCGTAGCGTTGCCGTAGTACTACGTAGCGTACCCAAATAGCGCAAATCCCCTGTAGCGTCGTGGCATACACTACAGCTACATAACATGTAGTGTACGCTACGTTGCACATTTATATATATATATATATATATATATATATATATATATATATATATATATATATATATATATATATATATATATAAGTTTTATGTATGTAAAATGGTGAAAACTCATATTATGAGAAAATCTTATAATGTAAAATTGAAACCAAAATTGTTTTATTGTTTTTAACTTAAAATAGTTGTGATTTCTTTATTAAAACATGTGTCGAACTCACAACATAAAGATAACTTAAAAACTTAACTTCAAAGAAAAGAGTTAAGAAAAGAGTTCAAAAGAGGGTTTTTGAAAATCCCTCTTTCAAACCCTAGCCTCCGACATAACTACTCATTCGCTTCTTCGAAATCAAAAAGGCCATTGAAGGGGATTTTTTGGCTGATCCTTAGAGCCTACAAGATAGTCTATTTGCTGTATTTTGAAGAACATTGGAGCTGAAACGAAGGAGAAATCAGATTTCCCCCTTTATGCATCCATACAGCTATGAAGTTACAAATTTCAGATTTTTGATTGATTAAATCTCTTCTTCAACCTGCAAGAGATATGCTCTTGCCCCTTAATGAGTTCATTTTCATTTAGAATGAATATTTATTAGTTATTTTCATTTTCTTTCTTTTCAAAATGTTAGTTATCGTGCAATATTTGTAGGATAAGGTTGGTATGCAATTTTTTCATTTTCTTTTCTTTTTTTAGGTGGTGGTAGGCATTGTTTTCTATGATGTAGCCCACATGGGCCCCACTGTAGGTTATGTGTGGGTGTGGATATGCATTGTTTTCTATGGTGTAGCACACGTAGGGCCCACTGAGGTGTATGTATGGGTGAATATGCATTATTTTCTATGGTGTGGCCCAAGTGGTTTGCTTAGAAAGTTGTTGATGTGATAATTATTTGATTTGATTTATATATATGGATTAGCCTTTGATAAATGATAATTAATAACTTGCTTGAAATTTTTTTAGGTCTTTTGATATTTTTTCCGTACTGTTTATCATATTTTTTCTATTTTAAATTTAAAAATAAAAGTATTGCGTAGCTTACACTACATGCTACGTATTTACGTTACACACTATAGAGGGTTGAACGTTACGCCACACGCTACCTCTATTTAAAACACTGGGTAGTACACTAATACTACAATAACTACACAAATACTGTAAATAATAGTAATACCCTGCAAATGCGAGATATTTTGATATTACATTCATGCTAATATATTTATCATTGATATTAGATAATTAGGAAATTAAATATAGGAGTTTTGCAGTCAATCCAAGATTGTTGGGTTCATAAATTCATTAAAAAGGCCGATACAGCATTCTCACCAAAGAGTGAACCATTACACCATCATAAACACGGTCAACACCAAAAAGTTACATATTTGGAATCCCCTTAACATTTGGGATTTATCTCATATTTTTCTGGATTGTTTTGAAAAGAAAAGAAAAAAGAGTTAAGGAGGCATAATGGCCGTAACAACCATTATCATAATGGTAATAGCGGCAACCATTATGATCACCATTACTATTACAAGACACCTTGCATCTGATTTACACCCAAGACAGTAATGTTAGTGGGTGCACATTTTGCCAATTCTTGAACTAAACAAATAAATTTGGGAATCACATATTCCATCCCAGATAAAGTGACAACTTTAACCAACTTGTCTGCTTTTGCTATGTTTACAATTTGTAGATTACCCTGCCAAAACCTTTCTCTTGAAAACTCATTTTTAAAAGGTTCACGGACAAGAGGAAAGCATACCAAATGCTTCGGCGCATCATCAACAACTTCTGCAGGTTGATCCATTCCCATGCTAGCTAAACAATCACCCTTGCAGCTCATGTACTTCTGCAGACTATTTAGAAACAGTATGAATTAATTTTCACATTCCCTTTAGTCTTAATGGCAGACATAATTCCACCCAAGATAAAATGGTGTGTATATATATCGGACGTGCTTACAAGAATTAAAAAACGACTATGTTAAGAAGGTAGTCAAAAGCAAAAACAAATGCTAAAGCAGAAGTAAAAAAGACAAATCCGTTGAATGAGCATTGAGTACTTTAACAAGAAAAATAGAGAAACAGAACAATGTAGAAACAAAGAAGACCAATCACTTCCCAATAGTTTATTCTGCACAACATTTTCATTATCAGTGTGATCATGATAATGGTAGAGTTTGAAAGGTAACATAAGAACCTGCACTTGAGGAAATAAATTGGTGTATAGAATGATCTCTTAAAGAGAAATACATCTTCAAGTAAGCATGACACTCTAAGCATAAACGTGTACGAATACCTTTTCGTAATTGAGGTTGTTTCTTTGGTTTTTTTCAAACACAAAATTTTGTTAACTTCTATTTTACAAAAATTTCAGTTATAAAGAACATTAAGAAATAAAATAAATGTTAAAAGACCATTCCATGATTTCTATTTAATGTCGTCACTAAGCCTTTATCCCTATTAATTGGGGCTGGCTACATGAATCATGTTCTGCCATTCCGCTCACATACCTTCAGTTAGACCATAGGTCGTCAAGTCTTTCCTTACTACCTCCATCCACATCCGTTTGGGCCTTACCCTTGCCCTTTTAGAGCCTTCAACTTGTACCAACTCACTCCTAACTGGCATGGTTCTTGGTCTCTGTTGCACATGACCAAACCATTTAATTCTACTTCCCCTCATCTTATTACCTATTGGTGCTACTCCTAAGTTCCCTCAAATGCATTCATTTCTAATTATATCCATGTCTTGCCACTCATCCATCTCAACATCCTCATTTCAGCAACGCTCAACCTATGAACATGTTGTTCCTTAACTGCCCAACATTGTGTCCCATAAAGAATATTTCAGTTTAATATATACAAATAAAAAAGCCTTGAAACTTGATCAAATTCTGTTTTGATAAATATCAATAATCCGCGACTTTGTGCAAGTGACTCTTTGTAATGAAACCAGGCCCTGATCGCAATGATCCAACTCCTATAATCAGATTAGTGGGCCCCACAGGTGATAGGATCAGATTGCTGGGTCACACAGATGATTAGATCAGGTTATGGACTCCACATTGCTTCACATGTGCATACTGTTCACACATGCACATTTGTCTACAATTGTGCACTGTTCATCCATATACATTCATAGTTGCGCAAAATTTTCTACTTTATGTTAGTGGTTAGTTCCCTTTTTAATACAGAACTTGCTTACCAATCAAGACTTCCTAGTTTGAAGTGGTATGCATGTGAAAAGCCTATATAGACAAGGCTATAGGTATGCAATTCTACATGTTATGATTAAATTCCTTGATTTCCACCACAATTGTGTCAATTTTGGTGAGAGAGCTTCAATATGGGTTGTCCTATCCTTTGTCACTTTTTTAGTCCAAAAAAAAAAAAAAAACCAACTTCCTAGAGATCACAGTTAAAAAGTAGGCTCCATACATCTGTTTGTGTCATCTCAACAATTGGCTCAAGCCGATAAATGTTCACCTTTTGACAAAGGCCGTGAATGCATTCCCCAAATTTGTATTGCTGGTAGCCAATTGTTACAACATGTTAATGCAACCATCGTCTTGCTAGGTGGCTTATGAAAAATAAATGAATAAACAATATAGTAAGAAATTCATGTAGGATTTTCACAAATTACCATGTAGCAGAATGAGTCGTTAAATTTGTTCATTGGGACATCCTTAAATTCACTAGAAAGCTTTAGCTTTACAGCCTTTTGAGGGAAGACAATCGTGTAGGGTCACCTTTTTTTAACATGATCATTGAAACTTTTGAGTTGAAAAGCCTTTTTCGGAGAGTATGTGTCAACCTTCCTTTTTTTACCTAAGCCCATGTATGGAACATGACAAGGAAGCATATCCTTTGCAGTAGGAAGGCCTAAAAGAAGGGTTCTTGGCATGGCTCTTATATTGTGGCCCTTATCCATGTTTATCTTATATGTGACCCCTAATCATGTTCAAGTTTTCTATTATGCCTTCTCTGTCCACTATAACTTGTCTTTATATCTAAAATTCCAAATGTAGATATTATGGTGAAATTGAAGCTGGGTAAAGTAAGGATGTGCCTCGGAGTGTTGCCTAATTGCCACATGCCTATGAAACATAAAATTCTATAAGATAGCTAGTTATGCTTTATGGTCTGTTGGCAAGTTTGAAAGCAATATGAGCAGATATTAGTGTTACAAAGATGACACGGTTGAGATTGGCGCATGGGGAGATCATCCAGAGAAACCTAACTAGAAGTAGTCCCAATCAGACATTTTTCACAGACCTGAAATTTTATTACCAAACAAAAAAAAGAAAGATATGGAAATCAGTGGGGGCAATCATGAAGAATCATCTCTCCTGATGTAGCAAGAAATCAAGGTTCCATGAAGCATCAAAGTGCTCCAGAGAGAGGATTCAAAGCCCTTTAAAGACCTGGCCAAAGCAATTACAATTATAAACTAGCTCTTGAGAATGACTCGGCTGGGTGATTAGACACATTAGGAAAGTTCTGTCAAGAGGGACCGCCTCCACAAAATCATCCCTCTTGTACAACACCATCCCTCATGCCAAGCCAATAGAACAACTTAATTGAATGAAGCATAAACTAGAACATCGCGAAAGATCAAAGACCCTTCCCAAATGGACATTGCAAAATCACAATGCATTAACCGAAGGCATAAAATGCAAACAATTTTTTTTTTTTTCAAAGATAACGGGATAATATTAAAGAAGAATTCTGATATAGCAAAGAAGCCAAAACAAAAAACCTACAGTCCTAAAAACAAAAGATCAACATCCTTAAGCCCAGGAACATTAACCACCCATTCTATAATCATCCTTTGGGCACTAGAACACACCGCTTGAGCCGAGGAATGGATATCATTAAAACATATATTGTTCCTTTCCTCCCAAACAGACCAAATGGCAAGGAGAGCCATTCTCTAGATGCGATTTTTGATTTTTCCTAGCTTGAGTCCATGCCAATAAGGTAACATGCTGGAGGAGGAACCCGGAATACTCCCGCTAATATTGAATCTGATGAAGAAATCTGACCATATGAGAGCAATGAATGGGCAATGCAGCAACAGGTGATCTACCGATTCTTCATTCTTCATGCAGCATAGGCACACATTGACGAGCTGCATACCTCTTTTTCTCAGATTGTCGATTGTAAGAATACAGTTTTTTAAAACCAGCCAACCGAAACAAATGAATTTGGGAGGGGCGGAATATTTCCAGATGAAAGGAAAGGCGGAGGTTGCTGGACTGGGAGGGGGGAGCAGATAAGGGTAAAAGGATTTTACCGAAAATATGCTGGATTTGTCCCTGTTCCAAACCAGCTTATCTGAAATGGCCTGGTCAGGAATCACCTTGGTCACGCAATCAAGTAATTCCACAAACTCCGTGACTTCCCAGTCATGAAGATTTCTAACACACTTCACCTCCCGAATTACCGTGGTGCCGGACACAGTGTAGCAATTTACGACAGGGATCTTCTTGTCTGGGGCCAAACAGTATATGTTCAGGAATGAAGAACTGAGGGGCGCGTCCCCAACTCACTGATCTTCCCAGAAGCGAATCGCTGAGCCACTACCAATCTCGAAGCTGGTGTTGTCAATCACAGCTTGCTTGGAACACAAAATACCTTTCCAGATGAAAGAAGCTCTGTATGCTATGGAGATTTTGGTCCACCAACCACCTGGAGAAGTACCATACTTCCCTTTGACGATGTCATTCCATAGAGCTCCACCCTCTGCGCCCAGTCTCCATGTCCACTTGCCTAGGAGAGCCTGATTCATGACCTTCAGGTTTTTAACACTGACACCCCCGTCTTGGAAATGTTTGCAGACTTCTTTCCAATCAAGAAGATGTAGCTTTTTCTGGTTCTCCTTCCTGCTCCAAAGAAAATCACGTCTGAGGTTATCAATGTGTAGTAGAACTGAAGACGGGCATCTGAATAAAGACATGTAATAAATTGGGAGGTTAGACAGGGCAGCCTTGATAAGGGTAAGCCTGCCTCCCATAGATAGATACTGACATTTCCACATGGCTAAGTATTTTTTAACCTTGATAACAATTTATCCCACATAGCTTTTGGTGGAGGTCCAATGGTGAGGGGAAGACCCACAAATGTTGTAGGGAAGGAGGCAGCTGGACAGCCGAGTGAGTCAGCATATCTAGAGAGGTCATCATCCGATACGTTTATCCCAAAAATCTTTGACTTGGCCATGTTGATTCTCAGCCTCGAAACAGCTTCAAAACACCTTAGCATCGTTCGCAAATTGTCAATGATTGTCGGATCCGCATCAAAGAGGATGAGCGTGTCATCTGCGAATTGAATGTGGGAGATTGGAGGAGATACACCAGGCATAAATATCCCTTTGAGAATCCCTGCACTCTGACCGCTTAGAAGCATCTGCGATAATGCCCCGCCTACTAAGAGAGAGGAGCGGGGATAGAGGGTCCCCTTGGCATATACCTCTCGAGCTGTTAAAAAAACCTTTAGGGGCTCCATTGATAAGGACAGAGAAGTGGGCCGATTCCACACACGCCTTTATCCATTTTCTCCATCTATCGCCAAAGCCCATACGGAGAAGCATGTATTGAAGAAATCCCCAATCAACGTGATCGTATGCATTTTCAATATCCAGCTTGCAGAAGATACTCTTCATCCCGGACTTATGGCATGAATGAAGGCATTCGTTGGCGATCAGGGCACAATTAATGATCTGTCTACCCTTTATAAACGTGTTTTGGTACTTCGAGATCAACTTCCCCATCACTTTCAATAATCGGGAGGAAAGAATTTTTGCCAGAATTTTGTACGGGCCCCCAATCAGACTTATGGGTTGAAATTCAGCAAAAGTGCTCGCACCGGTTGTTTTTGGGATGAGAACAAGGAATGAAGCACCCATTCCTTTTGAAATTCTGCCTCTATGATGGAATTCATGTAGAAAATCCATGACATCCTGTTTAATGGATTCCCAGAACGTCTGAAAAAATATCATGGGATATCCATCTGGACCGGGCGACTTGTCTCCCCCCAATGACTGAATAGTTATTTTGGTCTCTTCCTCCGAGAATGCAGCCTCCAATATATCTACCTCTGATTGCTCGAGAGAGTTAAAGGTGATGCCGTCTAAACGGGGCTTGATCCAATCTTCAGAAGTAAGGAGGGATTGAAAATGGGAAACAGCTAGGTCAGCTATCTCCTGTTTATCATCGACTTGTCTACCATTGACGATGATACTGAGGATGGCTTTAGCACAATGGCGCATATTGGCTATACTGTGAAAGTATCTGGTATTCTTGTCTCCCTCAGCGATCCATCTAGCCCTCGATTTCAACTTCCAAGATACTTCGTCTTCTAGGGCCCTGGTCGAGATGGATTGGATGATTTGGATGCGCCTACTCAGAACATGTATGGGTATGGGCCCTCCTTCATCTTCAGAGTTAATACACTGCAGTTCATCAAATAGAACATCCGATTCTGCTTTTCGCTTGAGAAGTTCTTCTTCTTTCCACTCTTTAATCTTCTCCTTCAGAAGTCTGAGTTTGCATAGCAGCTTGTGCCTTGCGAGTCCATTAGCCGAGAGTGCTGACCACCATTCGACTATCTTCTGATGAAAGCCTTTAATATTGAGCCATGAAGAGTTAAACTTGATGGGTTTCGGACCCCAGTTTTCTTCTTCCGATGAGAGCAAGATTGGGCAGTGGTCTGATGTTGTTCTTGGAAGAGCCTGCTGGAAGAGAGAAGGAAAGGCCTCCAACCAGTCCGTAGAAATGAGAAATCTATCCAATCTTGATTGAATTTGGGACCTACGTCCGTTCGACCAAGTAAATCTGGCCCCTAGCATTGGAATGTAGACCAGATCCTGAGCTTGAATCCAATCTGAGAACACCTCCATGGCCGAGGAGACCCTTCTTTTGTGAGAGTGTACCGCAACAAATCGGACGACATTAAAGTCCCTAACGAAGCAGCACGGACCTAAGAAGGACAGTCTGGTAAAAGACAATTCGTCCCAGAATGCCAGTCTGTTAGAGTCCTCATTAGGACCATAAACAACAGATATAGGACAATAGAAATTAGAACACTTATCTTACAAAATAACACTCGCCGAGAAGGCTCCAGTGGAAGAGGACAAAAGATCCCATTTAGAGGACTTCCAAGCGATAAGAATACCACCCGAGGATCCCGAAGCATCAAGAGTCACTCTCTTAGCATCCTTGGCTTTCCATAGAGACGCCAGCAGACCATCAGAAAATAATGGAACTTTGGTTTCCTGAAGGCAAATAACATCCGGATCTTTTCTCCCTGTGGATTCCTTAATCAGACTTGTTTTTTGCTTGGAACCCACCTCCTGAACGTTCCAAGAGATGATGATCATTGGGTCACCGAACTTCCCCGAGTACCCTTTCGTCCTCTCCTTGCGCTGGACGAAGCTAATCGACCTAGGCTCAATTGCAATCTTTGTAACTCACGATTGCTGCTAGATCTGGACACCTGCTTGATAGGAGTTTTGGATGGTGGGAGAGGTCTTCCCCTACTTTCAATATATTGAAATAAGGCAGTGTAATCTTCGACTCTGTCACCATACGAGAGGCCCAGGGATCTCCCGACATGGCCAACTGCGTCCCTGATCCATTTTTTATTTTGGATCTCATCAAAAATCTCTTCTCTGGTTTTTCCTTCGATGGAGATCATATCCATGTTTTGCTAAAGATGATGGGGGTAGTCTGCACGCATCTGTAGAGGCTCAGCAACTATCACATCGCCAGATACTTCTTCCTGAAAAGTAGTGATAGGGCCCATCTCAGCCTACTCCCGAGAAGCAGGTACGGAGGTGATTGAAGTTGGGAGGGATGAATAGGTTTCGGATTCAAAAAATCGGCTATCAGATTCTTCCCCTCTAGAAAAGTCATCAGTCATGGCCCGGCCGAGGCAAGAGGAATCCTGTGGGGATGTTGGAATATGAAGATGGGAAAGAGTGTTATCTGAGTTGGGATGTGGTCAAGGCAGAGGTGTGGAGATGATAGGATAGATGGTTTTGGATACGGGTCTGGTCGAAGGGATGAATATGTTTGGGGAACAACGGTTTCGGGTCGAAAATGGACCCGGGATTGTGGGCCTGATATCAATGAGAGAAAGCAGTCTCGGGCTGGAAGAGGATGAGGCGACGTATTGGGACGTCTGACCAACCTCGAGATTCCCATTGGGCACGTGTCTGGCTCTGGAGGAGATAGCGTCCAGATCATGGAGATGTCTTAGAGCAGAAACATCCATATGCTGTCGAGGATGGATCTGCAATGTACACGTGTCTTCTCCTGCCGATAAATCAACGGTGGGGGGCCTCGCGTTAGATCTCAGATCTGCATGCGCTCCACGTGTTAAAGGCTCCGGACATCGCGGTTGCTTCTCACTGAAGGAAAGGTTTGCTTCGTCCAGACGTAACGCGGAAGCTTCGGTGATCTTGCCACGTAGCCCCTCGATGTGCTGGATGCAGGTGCGGTTTACGATGGCTGAAGTTGAGGTGGCATGGTTTGTGAATGATACTCCGCTGGAGTATGGAAGTTGTACTCCGTCATCTGTCGTCTTCTCCGGTGCCGCAGCCGGAATCAAAGGATCAGGTTCCTTCTCTCTCCAAATGTCACCCCACCTGGGATAAACTGCACCCGGCATCTCCTTAACGACTGGAAGATTGATGATCCGGTTGTCAATCTTCATCTGAAGGTGGGAGGGCAAAGGAGAACCCTTCTTTCTTCTTACTCGCGCCCTAATGACTCCTAACTCATCACTGGATTTCATTTTGGAGTCCATTTCAAGAAGGAATCCCAAACGGGAGGCTACAGAAATGAGGAATTCATCATACCAACATTCCAGCAGAATATCCCAAATGAGAACCCATATATTCTCCTTCCCAAAAATGGAAAATTCATCCCACGTCATAACCTTAACGACTGGCCCATGAATATGGAGGTGGCCTGCCATTGTAAGCATCTCATGGCTTTGACTGCGGCAAACTTTAACCCAAAGCTCATTGTAGCCCAAAGGCTTGATGATATAGTTGCGTGGACTGAATCCAGTGCATGCAGAAATCCATTCCTGAACTTGCGATAGAGAGGGTCCCTCTTTGGTTGTGATGACCACTGACGTAGCCAACTCGGCTCTGGTTTTGTCAAATGATTCCTGGTTGACAGTGATGTTGGAGTCAGGCTGAACGTCCTTAACTTCCTCTCAAGTTGGTCCATTAGAAACACTAGTTTCCGCTTCAATTGGGGGGGGGTTGGACTTTTCTTTAAGAATCGGGTCCCTATGGAGGAAGGCATCCCTGAATGAAAGCCCTTCCGATCTCACAGCTTTGGAGGTTAAAGGGATATTAGAATTCTCCTTATGGGGTTCCCGTACAGAACCATACCTCTTTTGATCTCTGTATGAGGGCCCAAATCTAGCCTGCTAGACTAAGAGCGGGATTCCCCCAAACCGCTGACCATGCAGCATTTCAACCGCCCTTGCCAACTCAGTTTCCGAACTCATACGAACCAAGGCGAAGCCTCGGTAAGAGCCAGTACTACAGGCACAGGGCATTACAACGTCCATAACCGCTCCCGCTCGCCGAAAAACCCTCAAAATATTGATAGGGAGCCATCCCGTTGGATACCCCTTGACGTATAGCGTAGGATAGGAGTTCCTCTTTCTCTCTTTAACCGTTGTTGGCCTGTAGTTATAGTGTTTATTCAATACTAGCTTCCAGTCACTGGTACCAGGAGCGTCCGAATCGCCATTTTCTTCTTCTCCATCAGATGTTGCTATACCAGCCTTTACTCTTCCTCTGCTACTATCACCTTTTCCGGTCGTCAATCGCATTCCGTCCAGTCTTCACTCTGCCGTCCGGTCTTCACCTTCCAACATCTAAGTAAATTTCAAGTACTTCTTTACCACTTGTATACTGCATTTGTAATTGAAAAAAATTTACGCATTTGTAAACATTTGGTTAGATGAGTCAAACCAGATATGCTTGGTCAGGTGTCTCTTCCCCTGATTTGAGATACCAACGAGAGCCAAGCAAAACAACTTTACTGAGAAGCAACACAACATTTTGATCTTCCACACCAAACTATGCCTTTCTTCCTTTGACAACTTCCCAGCATTGCAACAAGCGAGGATGCTCACCATCCCTTCAAATTCATCTTCTTTTTTTTCTTTTTCTTTTTTAAATGGCACATCTCTTTGAAAAGGAGGCAGCCGTAAAACTTGATTCCCCAAAATAGAATAACAATGTTATGGGAGCACCTTTGTATCCAGGGTAGCCATATGGTAAGGAACTCAGAGGCCCATCACCACACTAGGTGTCTTACCAAAAGCGAAGTTAGGAACCATCACCAACGCTATACATGATCTCCTTCTTGAATTGATATTCAATTTTGAAAAATGCTTTCCACACAATCTTGGCCTTTAGATTTTTATATTAAAAAACTGATTTTGTTGAAGGCTAAGATTTGTGCTTGGAAGCAAAGTCTTCAATCAAAGGAAGTAGGAGATGGACGCTATGCTCATGACATCCAAGAATTGGACATCGAGGAGGAAAATGGATTGCTTTCAGAAGTGGACATAATTCTTAAAGATAAGTTATCCTCTGACTATCACTCTAGGTTATTAGAGGAGATAAAAGGGTGTTAGCAATCACAGGTTGTCTAGTTAAAGGAGGGAGATAGAAATACCAAATTCTTCCATGGGATAGCCAGTACCTGTGCTTGGGCCAATTGTATCTCCTCTTTCATGGTTAATGGGAAAAAGTTGATAAAGGTTCCATATGCAACACTATTATTAAGTTTAACTCAATTTGCTTTCTAATGAAGATCGGGAAAGACCTAACCTTGATAATTTGGATTTTGGATCTCTTCCCTTGGAGGATGCCCATCCGTCATGAAGAGATTAAGAAGGCCGTTTCGGAATTAGCGAGGGACAAAGCCCTGGGCCTAACTGCTTCCCTTTGGCTTTCTTCCAAACCTTTTGGGAGTTGATTAAAATGGACCGCCTTGCTTTGCGGAGGATTTTTTTTGCCTTGGCCTATGTCTCGAAAGAGTTGGGTTGCACTTTAATGACCCTCTTCCTAAGCTTCATGGTGGGGATTGCCTATGGAACTTTAGGCCAATTAGTCTCCTTGGGAGCCCGTATAAAATTATTGTTTTTGAGTCAGAAATTAGGGTTGTTCTCCCCAAGGTCATTTCGCCTTTTCAGAGTGCTTTTATCTCTAGCAAACAAATCATTGATAGTTCTCCGATTGCCCATGAATGTTTGGACTCGTGCCACCAAATGGATAATCAGGGAGTGATCTGGAAATTAGATCTCGAGAAAGCATATGATCATGTTAATTAGTCTTTTTTGGATTATTGGTTGGGCTAGATGGGCATTGGGAAGAGGTGGAGAAGCTAGATTCGGTGTTGTGTGTCTTCGGCTACTTTCTTGATTATGATTGATGAGTCCCCATTTGGTTTTTTTTAAAGCCTCTTGGGGCCTTATGCAAGGGAACCCTCTTTCCCTTTCTTTTTTGTGATTATAGCTGAAGCTCTTGGCAAGATTCTTTTCAGAGGGAAATATGTGGAGCTTTTTAGGGGTTTTAAAGTTCAAAAGTTCCCTCAGCCGATTAGTCATCTTCAGTTTGCGGATGACACCATCCTATTTTGTGAGGCTGAGGAGTCGATGGCATCCAATGTGAGGATCTCAATTAGATGGCTTAAGGTTGTTTTGGGTATTAATATTAATCTATCTAAAAGTGAAATTCTTGGCATTCATGTCCTTGTGGAAGAGGTTTCTTGTCTAATTGAGATTTTTGGGTGCCGGGATGGGTCATTTCTTTTCTTCTATCTTTGCCTCCCTCTATCTAGGTAAACCTACGGCTCACCTGTGGGATAAGGCGATGAAGAGAATGGAAAGAAAGCTTAGCCCCTGGTAGAGCAATTTACTCTCTGTTGGGGGTAGGCTTACTCTAATAAAATCTTCCCTTTCTAATCTCCCTCTCTACTTTGTCCTTATTCTTATGTCCCAAGGTGATTATTGAGCGTATTGATAAGTTGAGAAGGCACTTCCTTTGACAAGGAGATATCTCTAAAGGTAAGTTTCATTTGCTGAACTGGAAAGAGATTTGCCATCCTAGTGAGGAAGGGGCTGCTAGGATCAGGTGTTTGAAGGTTGTTAACTCAGCTTTGTAGGGTAAGTGGGTCTAGCATTTTAGGGTGGAGGTTTCTATTTTGTGGAGGAAAGTCGTAACAGCTAAGTATGGCTCTTCCTCCACTAGTTGGTGGATCAGAGACTCTTTCCCTTTTTTTATTTTTTATTTTTTTAAGGATATTATTAAGAAGGTGCAGAAAGACGCAAAGAATTACAACCTAAGCAAGAAAGAAACATTAAAATCTTGTACAGAGCTCGTACAAGGAACCCACTCGGCTATGAAGTTTGTAACCTTAGAAATAACAACCGCTTCCTTACAAGATTCATTCCAAAAACACGTGCCATTCTGCTGCCCCCAAATAGCCCAAAGAATAGCCATCAATGCCATGCACCACCCAGACTAGGCTTTTTTCTCAAGATGAACACATGCCATATATATATATAAGAAGAAGAAGAAGAGAGATCCTTCATGATTTCTGGCATGACCCATGAAAAGCCAAGGCGACCGAGGACAAAGTTCCAAACCTGATTAACAAATGGGCAATGAATGAAGAGGTGGCTGATAGATTCCTGGTCCTTCATACATAAGATGCACACATTTGGAAGAACCATAGCCCTTTTCTACAAATTCTCCATAGTGAGGACTTTACCTAAGCCAACAAGCTAACCAAACACAGCCACTTTAGGAGGGACTTGATAATGCCAAACGAATGACGTGTGATTGAAAGGAGGGTTGCCTTCATAGCACGTTAACAACTTATAAAAGGACCGAACCGAGAACCTCCCTGATTTGTCCATCCTCCAAACCATGGAATCTCTTTCATCTCTATGTGGCACTTTCTTTTGAAGGCACTCAAGTAGATCAGCAAACTCGTCTACCTCACCATCAAGCATAGGAAAACGACAAGAAGGATTCCACACTTGTGATCCAACAAAATCATAACAATAAGCCACCATGATATTCCTTTTCATGGATAAATGAGCCACCAACGGAAATAAATCTTGGATAGAAGCCTCCACGATCCAAATATCTTCCCAAATCTGACCCTTTCACCATTGTCAATCGAAAAGCTTACTCCTTGAGAGTAGTGTTCGAAATATCGGTAACACGCTATGTATCGCACCCTTGGGATATAGATACATATTGGTTATCGCATGGGATATATCGTTTGTACTGCGTAATTTATCGCACATTTTGGGAAACATGGGGAAACATTAGGAAAATGGTTGAATTTTTCAATGAAATTTCAGGGATTGTTAAAAAATACATTAATACACAATTTTAAATCATAACTTCTTAAAAAAGAAGTGCACATAATAGGTTTCCTTTGTAAAGGGTCCTAAGCTCTGCGTGGACTGATTGAACTAATGCAACTATATTCAAATTCAATGCATAACATTTATAAATGTATCAAGATATGTATGAAAATACAATTAATTCATTCAAAAGCAAAAAAAGAAGTAGAACTTGTAAAATATGGCCAATGATGTGACTAAACCATGCCCCATCCATGTTATGATGCATTGGTTGAATTGTCCCATTTCACCAAGATGGGTTCATCGTGCATCTAACTGGAAAGAAATATAAGTTTCCTAGTTGTTTAGGCACACGTGGGAAATCCCATCAATTGATATGAATGATCCATTTGATCCAACGGATAGGTCACAATCCCGTTGACAATCATGGTTTGAACGATTACGATCATTTGATCAAAGTTTTCATTCAAACAATAATAAGTAAACTATGGGCCCTACATACCGTATCATTACTTGGTGGCCCATGAAATGTTTGCTATACCTAAGTGGATTGTCCAGATCGATTGATAAACTTCAGACGTCTCCCCATACAACCAGAATGCTGACCCGAGTAGCAACTCGCTGCTGAATGGTGCTTGTAGGCTCCACCATGATATATGTGTTTTATCCATGCCATCCATCCATTTTGCTAGCTCATTTTAGGGGTGAGCCCAAAAATGAGGCAAGTCTAAATCTCAAGTGGACCACACCACAGGAAAAGGTGGTGATTAAACAGCCACCATTAAAAACTTTTTAGGGGCCACAAAACTTTTAGATCAAGCTAATATTTGTGTTTTCACTCCATCCAGGTCTTTGCGACCTAATCAACAGGTTGGAAGGCAAATACACATTACAGTGGGCCCTAGGAAGTTTTTAATGGTGGGCGTTTAATCATGGTGGGGCCACAGGCACCATCTAGTAGCCACCTCACTATGCCAGTGGGCAATCCACGTCTGTCCCGGTGGGTGTAGTACCCAATCCACATGTGACAGAACAACGATGTGGGGCCCTGACTGTGGGCCCCACCATGATGTATGTGTTGTATCCACACCGTTCATCTAGATCTTTGTGACCTTACCAACAGGTTAGATGGCAAATAAACATTCCGATGAAGTTTTAATAGTGGGGATTCAATCACTACCATTTCCTGTGTTATGATCTACCTAAAATTTGGATGTACTTCATTTCCAAGATCACATACCCTAAAACGAGCTTTCAAAATGGATGGACGGTGTGGATGTAAGGCATGTACATCATAGCAGGCCCTACGGTTAAGGAACCATCGAGGATCCACCCAAACCGTGCCCAGAAACAGTGATCTGGCGATCCACCCAAATTGCTCATAGACCAACGTGTGGGTGGGACCCTGCCCCTGGGCTCCACCATGATGTGTGTTGTATCCACATCGTCAATCCATTTAGAGAGATCATTTTAGGACATGAACCAAAGAATGAGGACAATCCAAAGCTCAAGTGGACCCCACCACAGAAAATAGTGGGGACAGTGATGCCCACCATTGAAACTTGAAACCATTTATGGGGGCCCGCTATGATGTTAATTTGAGATCCAACTCGTTCATAAGTTCAGACAGATATGAATGAAGGAAAAGCACAAATATCAAATTGATCAAAAACTTCTGTGGCCCCAAGAAATTTTTAATGGTAGGCATTCAATTCCCACTGTTTTCTGTGGTGGGGTCCACTTGAGCTTTGGATTTGCCTCATTCTTTGTCTCGTGACCCAAAATGATCTCTCCAAATGACTGGACAGCATGGATATACAATACATACATCAAGGTGGGCCCCATAATAAGGGCCACATCATCTTTAGTGAACCCGCGCACACCAAATCCACGCTCCTTAAGGGGCGTGGATTAGGTGTCATCCAGGTAAAGATTGATGGGTGTTAACCTAACTGTAGGGCCCACCTTGATGATATTTTGTGTATCCACTCCGTCCATTCGTTTTTCTAGCCAATTTTAGAACTTGGTCCCAAACATTAAGCACATCTAAATCTCAGGTGGACCATAACATATGAAACAGTAATGATTGAACACTCATCATTAAAAACTTCCCAAGGCTCACACGAGATTTCGATCTACATAAATTTTGGGATAACATCCTTAAATGATCTAAAAGAAATGAACAGTATGGATATGAAACACAATCATCAAGTTGGGCCCCACACGGTAAGCGTAACACCCACTAAGCTTATTACCTGCGTAATAGCTAATCCACTCCCTAACTTAAGGGAAGCGGATTGGTGGGTGCAAACACACTTTACGTCACAAAGTTCATGGGTCCCACCATGAGTTATGTGTTATATCCAAACCATTCATCCATTTTGCGAGCTCTTTATGAGGCTTGAGCTGAAAAATAAGACAGATCTAAATATCAAGTGGACCACACTACAAAAAGTAGTGGGGGATTGAACGTCTACCAATGAAAATCTTTTAGGGGTCACAAAAGTTTTGGATCAATATGATATTTGTCTTTCCTCTTCATCCAGGTCTGTGTGACCTCATCTCTATCTTTCCTTACACCCAAAAGCTCACTTCTAAGCATACTAATTTTTTACTTGACACCGCTTTGAAGTGTCATAGAACCCTAGTATCACATTGAGTATAATCTGCATCACAAAAGACAAGATTATCATTAGCAAACGGAAGATGGCCTAGGTAAACGACCGCATTTTCCACCATAAAGTCTCTAACTGAACCTTCGTCTCTAGCTTACAAGGCATAAAAGGAAGGATATCACATTGAAACTGTTCATCCATGTGCAATGAAGACTAGAGACGGCTCTAGTATGATGGGGCATTGACTAGGGTTGAAGGGCCTGAAAAGAGGATGAGAAGCGGATTGGAAAGGATTTGGATCGAAGTGGTGAGAAGGGATGCAAAGACTTGCTCAATACCAAGGAATAAAGAATAATTGGCTAAATATCTAGGATTCATAAAGCCGAAGCCAAATATCTAGGACAAGGCTACTATGATATTGATTATAGATTGCGGTGGAAATTTCTCTTCTAGAAGAGATACCAAGTACCACCTACTGTTCCCACATGCATGTTTCAGCCTTCAACAATCACAGCTGCCTATGTCTATTATATAGATATCTCTGTTTTTTCATCTTTTGAACCTATGATATCATACAACTCCTTGGATCTCTACAACTTTGAATGAAAATGCACCCTTGTTTGGTTAAATTCAATAGACACGTACTGCCCAAGAACTTTGACATGACAACCATAAGCATGTCAAAGAGTTTAATAATATAGAACTGTAGGAAATGCTACAATTATCTATCTCCTTTCTCAAACAGCCAAGCAAACATCACATGCCCAAGATATAGAAAACTGTCCCTCAACAAAAGACTGATTAGTACAACTTACACATCTGTGCATCTAAAGCAATTTTATGATCCAAGGATGTCCATGGTACACGTGGGTCTTCAGATTGAACAATTGGGTCCCAATGGTTCGGTGATCTAGACTGTTGATTTGAGGCGACCCATGGATGCACCATGAAAAATCTCCCAGATTGGAAGATCCTTGCCACTAGACATGGGTCTTTTCCAGTTGAGTGTGGACCGTTCCTGTGTTTATCTTCTTAACCATCTATTAGCAGACCCAAAAAATAAATAAAAAATTCAAAGATTAAGATCATCCTATCGAGGAGAGTTTTGTGGCATGACCTATCCACAGTGCGCCCAATAGACCAATGGTCCGGATCAATGAACAATGCACTCCACTTTTTCAAACCAAGAATTAGATTATATTGTGCATATCCTTGCCCCAAGAATCACATGATTGCTCTTGGTTTAATAGATTTACTTAATAACTTGAAGCAATAGTTTCCATTTTATATAACTTTATGAAAAAAAAGTGTAAAGAGGATGCCTTGACATTAATATTCCAAGGAAAAGAAAACGAGCAGGTAAGAAACAACAGCACATATCATTAAGAGATACAGTTCTTACAGTTCGCAAGTATTTAGCAGCAAAAGCTTGCTTGGAACGCATGATTGCCCCTTTGACTTGCAGGCTGTGTTGCAGGATTCCCCTTGCCTATATTCCATACCATTACAGATTATTAGAGGAACAAACACTGAATAAAGGCTTCTCATATCAAAACCATGAGATAATAACAATTACCACAAGCCGTACCTTCCGGTGACAATATTGATGCCAGCCAACCTGGCTTCCGAACGAGTAACTGCAGCCCCTGCTAAAGTAAGAGGTCAATTCCCACCCCAAAATGAATAAAGTGAAAGCCATAAGTCTACAGGAACAAGTCTAGGTTTAATTCGAATTAAGGCTAGATCAAGAATAGCTGACAAAGAAAAACACACACACACACAAACACAAGAAAAAGTATAGAGGATGAACACGTTGCGCAGAGATACAGTTGTGTAATTTGCTGATGATACGCTCGTGTTGTGTGAAGCTCCAGATG
The DNA here is from genome assembly GCF_029962835.1 of Magnolia sinica. Classification (NCBI taxonomy): domain Eukaryota; kingdom Viridiplantae; phylum Streptophyta; class Magnoliopsida; order Magnoliales; family Magnoliaceae; genus Magnolia; species Magnolia sinica. The sequence continues at coordinate 85,591,420 of NC_080575.1, read as the reverse complement.
ACCGGGTTAGAAAATTGGAGGTCTGCTAACGTATTTTTAGGCAGTTTCAGGGTTGAAAGTTAATCTGAGAAAAAAGTCTGCTGGTGAGGGATGGACTGAGGGCCACGTCAATCACTTTGCCGTCTGTATTTGACTACAATAGAGGCTCCTTTCTTATTGTCTATTTTGGTCTCCCCCTTGGAGACAAGGTATAAGCAAAGACGATAAGATCCAATTATTGAGAAGATCAAGAAAATGTTGGCTTCATGGAAGAGCTGCCTTTCTTATGGAGGATTGATAAAAGCAGCCCTTACAAATCTTCCAACATACTACATGTCATTGTCTGTAGTGCCATTAGAGAGAGCGAACAAGTTAGAAGCTCTAGCAAGATTTCCTATGGGAAAGGAACTGTAACCCAAAAAGGTTTCACCTATTCAGTTGGGGTGAAGTGCAACTGGGGCCTTTGGGCTAGGTATGATCAAAGAGAGAAACTGGAGCCTTTCAACAGAAGGGGTGGTGGAGGTTCCAAGTAGAGGAAGATGCCTTGTTGAGGAGAATTGTGGAAGAACAATATGGCCCAGATACAATGGCTGGGACCAATGTTCCAACAATAGGTGAAAATCTGAGATAGGGAGGAGCATTTGCAGGGTTGGAAATAGAGGGAATCAATGGGGAGAGATGATAGCAAAGGGATTGTGATTCAATGTGGGGAGGGGGGAACAGAATTCATCTATGGGAAGATTTGTGGCTAGGTAATCAGGCACTGAATGAAAAGGTTCCCAGACTTGTGCAGAGCGGCATCGTGCAAGGAAGTGGCTGTCAAAGGTTGCTTGGAGGGCAGCAAGTGTGCAATTTATGATTGAGAAGGGATCTGAGAGACGGAAATTTCAGAATGCACAGAGTTGTTAGGTATTCTGTAGCGAATGGAAGTTGAGGAATGTGAATCTAGTCTGAAAATATGGAGTTGGATGGACTTGGGAATTTATTTGACGAAGTCCTTTTTTTCAAATTGTGGCAAAGACAAGCATGAGGAGCCTTCCCCCTGTTATCTGGTTCATATAGCCGTGCCTCCACGGGTTTCATTGTTCTTGTGGACTGCAGTCAAGGAGAAAATTTTACTGTGAAAACTTGCAATTCCTAACAGATGCATCATGTGCAAAAACAAAGAGCAGACAACAAATAATCTTCTATTAGAGTACCCAACTACATGCAACCAAGGTGTCCCATATCGGTATCGGTTGGCATAACGGTGCCCTCCGAAACCGATACGGATACGGGGGCGTAATGGCGATACGGGGGCATAACGGCCCGTAACGGCGCAATTTTTTTTTTTGCCAAAAAAATTTAAAAAAAATATGGATTAAATCCGAAATATTCTAAGCATTCCAAATATGCATTCATTTATAAATTGGAACATGTTTATGGTGGTGTAACGGTCCACTCTTTGGTGAGAAGTTGTATCAGACTGTCTGATTAATTTTTTAACCAGGTAACTTGAATTTGACTACAAAATTCATATATTTAATTTTTTAAATATGTAATTTATATACTTAACAACTTGATATCATTTCTCCCAATAGTTCTTTAAAAAAATGAAATTAAATTCAGGTAGATGGCGTTGCCAATTTGGGGCTGACTTGGAGGACCAATCTATTCTCCAAATCAGCCTCAAATTCATGCCATTTATTGTCATTATCCCACTTATAAATTGGTGGACATTTATTGGATAGTGAATCATAAATAAATAAATAAAAATCAAAAGGCCCTATTTTAAAAAATAAAAGTTCACAAATTAACAATTAAAACTATTCAAATAATTTGATTTTGGCATTGTGAGTTAGCAATTGCAGTCCATAATTTAATTGTCAAATTTTAAGTTAATATATGTCTCGTGTACAATTTTTTAAGGCTTGAATTAGGAGGGACTCGGATGTAAAGTGCAGCACACGTGGCAAAGTTTTTTGGGCCCCACCCATGATGAATGTGTTATATCCACACCGTCCATCCATTTTGCCAAATAATTTTAGGGCATGAGCCCAAAAATGAGGCACATCCAAAGCTCAGGTGGATTGCAACATAAAAAACAACAATAATTAAACGTTCACCGTTAAAAATTTATTGGGGGCTAGAAAAGTTTTAGATCAAGCTGACATGTGTGTTTTCCCTTCATCCACGTCAATGTGACCCAATTAATAGGTTAGATTGAAAATAAACATTACAGTGGACTTTAAGAAAATTTTAATGGTGAGCATTCTATAACCACTATTTCCTATGGTGTGGTCCACCTGAGATTTGGATATTACTAATTTTTTGAATCCTGACCTAAAATGACGTGGCAAAATGGATGGACGATATGGATAAAATATATACATCATAGTGAGGCCCACTCGGGTCTGATCAGATTGGATGGAAAATAAACGTTACCGTGCGCCCTACGAATTATTTAACCGTGAAAATCATTATCTCTGTTGCTATTTTTGGTGTGGTCCAGATGATCTCTGGATATAATTCATTTTTTCGGTGGTGCTCTAAAATGATCTTTGAAAATAGATGAACGGTGTAGATGTAATAAATACATCACTGTGGAGCCCATATAACTTTGATCTCCTTTGAACCATTCGTACAACTCGGAGCTCGAGGAGTGTCAGCGCTCGTCTTTGCGTGACACGTACCTACAGCAGTCAGCAGCTAGCTGCTGCAAATTTTTAAAAAAATGGAGAGAGAGGGAAACGAAAAGAAAAAAAAGAGAGAAAGGTGGAAAGAAGAGATTGAGAGAGAGAGAGAGAGTGAGAGAGAGAGAGAGAGGAAGAAGAAGAAGAAGAACAGGAAGAAGCCGCAGCAGGGCGCAACCGTAGCTGCAACCACAGCCGCAGCAGGGCGCAACCGTAGCCGCAGAAGAAGAAAGAGAAGAAGAAGAAGAAAAGAAAGGAAAAAAAGGTAAGTTTTTTTTTTTTTTTTTTTTTTTTTTTTTAAAGGGCCCGTAACAGCCGTTACGGGTTCGTAATGGCCGTTAAGGTCACAGAATTCCGTAACGGCTGTTTCGACCCCGTATCGCATAATGGGTCCCACCGTTACCGTTACATATCAGCCGTAACGGCTGATACGTAACCGATTTGGGATACCATGCATGCAACATGTGGATGTCCCTAATCCAGGTGTTTTTTTTTTTCCAGGTTCATTGGGTGCTAAGCAAAGGTTAATCAAAGTGGTAGACTCACAAGACTTTCAACACTAAGGTCATGGGTTCGAGTACCCATTGTGGTGTGTGTGGGTGTGTGCATCAAATTAAAAAAATAAAATAAAATAAAAATGAAAGATGATCGAAGTGTCGGAGAGCATCCCCTTCGAATTTAGTGGCAAAGTTCCGTATAAGCGGCGCGCTGCATCTGAACATGAATTTGTACAATATGACATTCTAAACTCATGCTAGGGCATTCCCTGTATGCTACGCACTGCATCAGTACTCGGGTACAATGAGAAATGTCCAAGGATTGGCTAGGGCGTCCACTGGAAGCGATACACCACAACAGCATCCAGTTGTTGTGAGAAGTAGGCAAGGGTTCCTACACTATTCTGGATGTGTCCGGGTAAAGGAGCTAGTCTAGGAAAATAAGATTTGCCTTGCCACATGGAATATAAGAACATTGACAAGTACGAGCATGGAGTAACGAAGGAAAGTTAACATCAAGGTGTACCGTATTGGTAATGGCGGCCATATTGGTCACCATCGTTACTGATACGGCCGTTATGTCCCTCGTGTTTACCAGAATTTTTTTTTGTTTTACAAAACAAATACAGAAAAAATTTCGAAAATCCCAAATATTATAAATATTCCAAATATGTATTCGTTTTTTTTTTTTTTGTTTTTTTTTTGTTTTTTTTTTTTTTTTAAACCATGTTTATGGTGATGTAACAGTCCACTCTTTTGTGCGAATGTTGCCTCAGCATGCCTAATGATTTTATTAACCTAACAGGCTTAGATTGAACTAAAATTGGCTCCACAATTCATGTAAGTTATAGCACTCATCACACTAATGCACATCCCTAAGCATTTAACATCATTTCCCCAAAGAAATTTTAAGAAAAAATTAAAATTAAATTCGGATGGATAACGTAGCCGATTTAGGGAGCCATTTGAATGCCCCCAAATAGTCCCAAGATTCATGTAATATATGGCATTCATCCCACTAATGCATTTCCCTAAGCATTTGACGTCACTCCTCCCAAGTAATTATAAGAAAAAATTAAATTAAATTCGAATGAATAATGTCACCGATTTGGGAGGCCACTCAAATGCTCCCAAATTGACCCCAAATTCATGCAAGCTATGGCACCCATTCCACTAATGCATATCCCTAACCATTTGACATAATTGCCCAGAATAAATTTTAAGAAAATTTGAAATTAAATTCGGACGAATAGCGTCACCAATTTTGGAGACCACTCCATGCCCCAAATTGGCCTCAAATTCATGCAATCCATTGGCACTCATACCACTAATGTAATTGGCCCCAAATCAATGGATATTTATTGGACGCTGAAGAATGTAAAATATCTAATAGTCCCAATTTATACAATTAGCCCCAACTTATGCTTATTTCATCATCCTACTATCAGATCATTTGACATTTATTGGACAGTAAAGAATTTAAAATATCCAAAGGTCCTATTTCAACAAATAAGTGTCCATAAATCAATGGTCAATGTCATTCACACAATTTGATTTTGGGATTTTGACTTGGCAACAACGGATCCGAACATTTTAATGGATTCGATTTAATTTAATACATGCCAAGTGGACAAATTTCATATGTACCAAGCTTCATACTCCAATAGACTAGTAGGTGTCCATCAGTTTTCATGGCTCATTTTAAGGCATGGTCTCAAAAATGAAGTAGATTCAAATCTCAAGTCAACATTATAGTAGGGATTGAATGCCCACCATTAAAAACTTCTTGGGCCACAAAAGTTTTGAATCAAGTTGATATTTATATTTTCCCTTCATCCTTCATCCAAATATGTTTGAACTTATCAACAAGTTGGATGGCAAATAAAGATTATAGTGGGCCCCTTGGAAGTTTTTAATGGTGGGTGTGCGATGACCACTTTTTCCTATGGTGTGGTCCACTTGAGATTTGGATCTGCTTCATTTTAGGGACCACATCCTAAAATGAGCAGGAAAAACTTATGGACAACATGGATATACAACACATACATCAAGGTGAGCCCCACGGTCAGGGAAACACCCACTAAATGTGCTAGTGCACTTAGCGTCATACGCCACCAGAGTTTTTAAAATTAATAAAAAAAAATTTTTTTTTTTTTTAAGATGGTTCTCAAAGGGCCACAGGGGGGGGGGAGCTTTCCTCCTTTGACTTAACACTTAACACGGAATATGGTGAGTGATTGCGTAGAAGCTCTATTGACGTGGCAAAGTTCTTTGGGCCCCATCATGATTGAGTGATTGAGTGATTTTGAGTTAAAACATTTTTTTAAATGACAACTCTACCTTTTCTTACTTCCAGTGCAAGCTTCCAGGGCTAATTGCGTAGAAGCTCTATTGACGTGGCAAAGTTCTTTGGGCCCCATCATGATGTATGTGTTATATCCACTCCATTCATTCATTTCGCCACATCATTTTAGGGAATAAGCCAAAAAATGAGGCAGACCCAAAGCTCAAGTGGACCACACCACATAAAGCTTTGGGGGCAATGATGCCCACCATTGAAACCTTCCTAGGGCCCACCATGATGTTTATTTGCCATCCAATCTATTCATAAGGTCACACGGACCTGGATGAAAGGAAAACAGAAATATCAGCTTGATCCAAAACTCATGTGGCCCCCAAGAAGTTTTCAATTGTATGCATTCAATCTCCATTGGTTTCTATGGCGGTCCACTTGAGCTTTGGATCTGCCTCATTTTTTGCCTCATGACCTAAAATAATATGATAAAATGGATGGACAGTGTGGATAGAACACATACATCTTGTTGGGGCCCACAGAAGTTTGCCATGTCAACACGGTACCCAAGGAGGTGTCGTGTTATGCATTATGCAATTCCTGGGAGTGGATTAGGTGTTACTCGGGTTACACGTTAGTGGGTGTTGCCATGACCGTGGGGCTTACCTTGATAAAATAATTATATCCACGCCGTCCATCAGTTTTTCGAGTTCATTTTAGTGCATGGTCCAAAAAATAAAGCAGATCCAAATCACCAGTGGACCACACCACAAGAAACAATGATCATTGAACGCCCACCATTAAAAGCATCCTAGGGTCCACCGTAGTCTTTATTTGCCATCCAACCTGTTTATAAGGACACAGAGACCTGGATGAAGGGAAGAAACAAATATTAGCACGATCCAAAACTTTTATTGCCCCAAAAAGTTTTTAATGGTAGGAATTCAATCCCTGTGGTGTGGTCCACTTGAGATTGGTATCTTCATTTTTATGACCATATCCTAAAATGATCTAGAAAAACGAATGGATCGTGGGGATGTACAACACATACATCAAAGTGGGCCCCACAGTCCAAGCAACACCGACGTTACCCTGATAACACCTAATCTACTCGTTGATTACCTGCTAAAACCGCTTTCGTAGGAAATTCTGGCGACGGGAAGCTAGTTGGGGTTCACCATGATGTTTTTTAGAAATCCTGAAGGTCCCTTCGGTTCGCTGTCTAGGGAGTAATGGGATAGGTAGGAGCATAGAACCAAAATCTCCTCTGTTCGTAGTTACCGAATGGAGGAGTCGTTTTTTCAAATCATGTTACAACATGGGCCCAAAAATGAGGCAGATCCAAAACTCAAGTGGGTCATATGATAGGAAAAGGTGAGGATTGAAAGTCCACCATTAAAACATTCATGGGACCACAGAAATTTCGGATTAGGCTAATATTTTTGTGTTTTCATTTCATTCCAATAGGAATGACCTTATGAATGGTATGGATGGCAAATAAACATCATGATAGACCCCAGGGAGGTTTCAATGGTAGGCATTTCCCTACCCACTTTTTCCTGTCGTGCGGCCAACTTGAGTTTTGGATCTACCTCATTTTTGGGCCCATGCCCTAAAATGATGTGGCAAAACAGATGGATGGGGTGGATTTCATGGTGGACCTCACCTAGCTTCCCTTCGCAAGAAGTTCCTGCGAAGGCTTTCGAACGCAATGGGCATCCGTTGAATAGTGTATAACATGCCACCAAGGTCAGCAGTGTGGTGACGTGACAAGGTTCTGTAGACCCATCATGATGTATGTCTTATATCCAGTTTTCAAAATATCGGTGTAGCATTACGTATCGCACCCTTGGTATATAGATACATATCGGTTATCTCATGGGATATATCATTTGTATCGCATAATATATCACTATTGTTGGAAACATGGGGAAACATTGGGAAATTGGTCAAATTTTTTAATGAAACTTCAATGATTGTTAAAAAAGACATCAATACACACTTATAAATCAAAACATTATATATATATATATATAAAACAAGTGTACATAATAGGTTTTCTTTGTATGGGATCCTAATCTATGCATTGTCTAACTGAATTGATACAAGTATATTCAAAGTTTATTTATATAATTTAAAATTGTACGAAGACATGTGGAAACACAAGCAATACATTCAAAAGCAAAAGAAGAATCACTAGATCAGGTTACATACATTTTTTATTTTATGTTTGTACACAAATTGCAACCGATTTGCGAGAAATTAGGAATTTTTGATTTTTTTTTCCCGATTTTCTGCAACTCGGCCTATCTCCTCCAAATCTCGAAATTGAAGCTCCCAATCCGTGATTTTTCATGCAAAACATGAAAAATCATGAGTTTTTACCAATTTGACACTGATTTAACATGATTTACCAAAAAAAAACAAAAAACAAAAAACAAAAAAAAAGGCTCAAATTTTGAAATTGCTCACCGGATCGAACATGTGGAATATATCCCACTGCTTGTGCATTTTGTACCGCGCAGGTGGGAAACTAGATGTATCATAGGCAGTGTTCAAAATATCGGTATCGTGTTATGTATCGCATCCTTGGGATACAGATACGTATCGGTTATCGCACGGGATATATCATCTGTATCGAGTAATTTATCGCACCTTTTGGGAAACATGGGGAAACATTGGGAAATTGGTTGAAGTTTTCAATGAAATTTCAGGGATTGTTAAAAAAGACCGTAATACACACTTTTAAATAATAACATCTCAAAAAAGAAGTGCACATAATAGGTTTCCTTTGTATAGAGTCCTAAGTTATGCGCTGTCTAACTGAATTAATGCAATTATATTTAAATTGAATGCATAATATTTAGAGTGTATGTGATGATCATTTCATCAAACACTCCTAAACACTCCTAAACTAATGCAACTATGTTCAAATTGATATTTTATTTTTTTATTTTTTTTGAAAATTGACAAGGACTTAACAAATCAGTAGACCAGCCCTCATACATGCTTGATTTCATGTTTGGAGTGCAATGTTGCAAGCAATTTGGGAGAAATTTGGGAAATTTTGAATGTTACCTAATTTTCCCCAAATCAAACCACCTACACTCAGATTTCAAAATTAGAGTGTATATAATGATCATTTCATCAAATACTCTTAAATATTTCAAAATTAGTCTCAATTGATAGTTGGTTAAAGGAAAATTTCGAAAAAAAAAAAACATGGAGAACATGAAGAACCAATGGATATCAAAATCAAAGCTCAAACTCCGTGATTTTTCATGCAAAACATGAAAAACCAATGGATTTATAATTTCAAAAAAAAAGGGGATCGGAAATTGAAAATGCTCACTGGATCAAACATGTGGGATATATCTACACTACCTGTGCGTTTCGTATCACACAGGTAGGATACAAGATATATCGTGGGATATATCAGCCGATATCGTCGATATTTAAAACATTGATCATGGGATGTATCTGCCGATATCGTCGATATTTAAAACATTGGTTATATCCACACCGTCCATCCATTTTGTCAAATCATTTTAGGGCAAATCCAAAGCTCGAGTGGACCACACCATAGAAAGCAGTGGAATTGAATGCCTACCTTTGAAAACTTCTTGGGGGCCACAAAAGCTTTGGATCAAGCCGATATTTGTGTTTTTCCTTCATCTAGGTCTATATGACCTTATGAACAGGTTAGATGGCAAATAAACATTGTGGTGGGCACCAATCTTCTAATCAAAGGAGATCTCTAGGCAATGGTCTTTATCTTTGTCTCACTTGTAGAGTGGTTCATATTCAAGGGGCAAGATCAGATGGTTCATATCACTTGCTTGGTGTGCTTGTCCCCTAGTAACACCAATCAAAAGGTTATGATTATTCTATTAAGAAGAATATAGTTCATGGTCCATCAATGCTGTGAACCGTCACACCTAGGGCTCTGATTATAGAACTAAAGGCAACAAACAATGTAGAAATCGGAAACCTAAACATATAGTGCATATCCTTGGGGCGAGTATATCTACTTGCCTCCTTACACAATTAATTCATGTTAATGCACGTCGCAAACATAAAAGATTCAGATCGTTCATTCACTTGGTTCTACTTAGTGGGAAAATTATCAAAATTTCATTGGATGGTGCATAGGTATGCTAAATTTGGTGGCATGACAATAACAACTCTCATCTTATACTCTACAAAAGATATAAATTGAGATAATAGGGGCAGATATGACAAATTGCTAATTTTTAGACATTTTTTGTTTGTGTTTACCAAAGAAGTTTTCATGAAAAAAGTGCTTATTTTCAAATATCAATACCTTTTTCAAACAAATTACCAAACAGATTTTTTAATACTTATAAATACTAAAATTCCACTTATACTTTTTAGTACTTTAATTAATTTTCAAACCTTAATTTTCAATTTAGCAAATGGCACCTAAGTGATAGGATTTTATTAATAAAACTTGTGTTAGGAGTGGAGATAATCAACGTTAATAGTGTATGTGTAACGCCCTAAACTCGGTGAACGTGCTCACGGAATTCCCGAGCTCTAAATCCGACGGTGACTAGGGGTGCACATCGAGTCAAACCAAGTCAAGCTGGCCTCAGCTCGACTCAGCTCGGCCACTAGTTGACCTCAGCTCGAACTCGGCTCGGCTCGGTCCTCGAGCCTAACTGGCCAACTCGGCTCGGTTCGATCAGCGGCTCGGGCCAGTTCGAGCCGAGTTCGCCATTGCAGCATTTTCACAAACACCTGGACTGCACCTTCAAAATCTCATTGTATTTAAGACAGCAACAATGGTTTTATAGGTATTTTATCAAACACCTTCTAAGCAACATAAAAATCAAGAAGAAAAAAAAAGCATGTTGGTTTCATATACATACCTTCCTTGCCACCAACCACACTTCTTTGAGGCATTTCATCAAACACTTGGTAAGCAACATCAATATCAAAGTAACCGAGTCACCGAACTGGTTCGATCCGAGTTCGATTCGAGCTGGGTTCGATCCGAGTCGAGTCAAGCTGGGGCCAACTCGAACTCGGCTCGAACTCATTTTCGAGCTCAAAAAATCAGCTCGAATTCAGCTTCGAACCGAGTCGAATCGAGCTTTTTCAAGTCGAGTCGAGTGAGCTAACCGAGCTAGCTCGGTTCGTGTACACCTCTAATGGTGACAGCCTCCGTAGTACCCCTAATCCCAGCTCCTAGCTCCCATACGCCAGGTTCTGATCCTGGGATCCTAGGAGGAGGATTTTCAGGGTTTTTTTTTTTTTTTGATGAGCATAATCACAAGTGTACCAAAACCAAAATCATCTTCACATATCCACTATAATATCTATTTGAATACAGTGCTAGAAGGAAAATACATGACGTAACAAAAGTCCAAAAGATCAGGCACATGCTCCGAGCTCAACGCTGTTGATACATCCTAGTATGACCTGCAGCATAAACAAACGTGCATGAGCCTCCTACGAAGCTCGGTAGAGTACGTGTGTCTGTGCGCAATGCATATGACAAATATGACAATATCAAAGTATGAGGAAACGATGGAGGGCTAAGCTGCCAAGTCCATGAATGCTATCAGCTTTACCCAAGCTATGCAATGCAAGGGCCTACATGTTCGAGTGTCATATACTAAAGATGCAACGCAACATTCTCATCCTCAACTAGTCCACATATCAGAATAGTTCACAATTGGATCATCACTGGGGTCTAGTACACTTCCGACACTAGCTGCACCCATTGCATGCAAGACCAAGTGAGTGGAAGAGACCTCACTATCCACCTCGTCAGTGGTATACAAAAACCCACACGGCTCGTCGATAGCCAACCCATTTCACGAGCTGGTCAGACTCAACCCCCTTTTAACCGACCTCACCCGGTCGGGTAAGGTCACACCCCCTTCTAACCGACCTCAACGCAGTGGGAGACGTGGCTTAACGGTATACAGCCATTGTGCACTCATGAATCCACTCGATCTAGACATTAGACTTTCACCCAGGGACACCTATGATGCCCTATAACCTCAATAGTTTCAGGTGACCATAATCTCATCCGCCAGCCACCACAAGGTTGCGGGACTACTTCCCTGGTGTCACTAAAGAGTAGATGTAACATGACATACATAATGCACAATACATGAATCACACTATCCAAGTCATGCAACAAACCTGCGTGTACCGCACGATAATGCAGGCAAACCCTATCTCGTATGGGTCCCATCAAGCCAAAAGACATATGCTATGATCAATCGACATCTATAACAAGCATACAGATGATGCGTATGAGCAAATGAATGGTTATGGTATCCATTTTAAGCATATTATCAGTGTCGACCTATCAGATTAAGTACACTAGCATGTTATCAAACATATCATGTAATAATCGGCCTTACATGGCCCAAAATATATAGTGGGACCCGATTAATGGCCCCACTAACAATGTCAAGGTCTACGTGGCATGGCCCACTTGAGACTTAAATCGGTCCATCATACGGCCTGAACATTAAAATGAGCCCACTTGGGGTGGCCTAAATAACACATGCACCATGGTGGGGTCCATAGCAGGCCCTACAGACAAGTTGGATGGCAACAAACATTACAATAGGCTCATAAAAGCTTTTAACGATAGGAATTCAATCACCACTATTTTCTTAGTGAGGCCCATCTAAGCTTTGGATTTCGTTCAATTTTTGGACCATGTTCTGAAATGAGCTAGGTTACTGGATGGACAGTGTGTATACAACACGCATCTGGGTGGGCCCAGCAGCTGTCCAGACAGATGAACAAAGTGGGTAAAACAAATGCATCACTGTGGAACTAACAACAGGGTAAGTTCCATTCCATCCTCTTCTTTTTCCTCATTATTATTATTATTATATTTTTAAGTGGGGTCCACCAGAGATACTCCGCCCATTTCTAGGCACATGCATGCCCAGAAAATGGGCTGGGCAAGTGGCTTTTTTTCTCTTTTTTTTTTGGGGTAGCTTGTTAGTACGCAACACTGTTAGTTCAAACTTCACTGTTAGCCACCCCCACTAGGGATCGATACCAAGACCTCAGTGTTGAAACACTCAGTCTACCACTTGCGCCATGAATGGTGTGGCTTTAAGACCCCAATAATGTTTAAACTGTGGATATTCCCACTGTTCCCACTAGGGCGGCCCACTTAGATTCGGATCTAACTCATCTTTGGGTGCATGGCCTAAAATGATCAGGAGAAAAGGATGGACGGCTTGGATGAAACAAATGCATAAAGGTGGGCCCCACGAGGTTGGCAACATGCTGCTGCAAAAAGGGCAACGTCACCGCCCTACTATTTCCTGTGGTGTGGTCCACCTGAGATCGGGATATGTCCCATTTTTGGGCTCCACACCTAAAATGATCTAGCTAAATTGATGGACGGTGTGGATTAACGACATACATCATGGTGGACTTCATGACCCCCCCACTGGCTACAGCGTCCTTAGACGTTGGTCGCAACAACGTCCGCTGTCTGCTTCTATTGTCCCTGACACTATTTTTTTGTGAAAGGTGGGGTCCACATGACAAATCAATTCCGTCCATCAGGTTGATCAGATCATGGTGGGCCCAATAAGCTCTGAAAGGGGCAAGTTAGATAGCAAGTAAACATCACGATGGGCCTAGGAAGGTTTCAACATTAGGTATCATTGCCTCCACTATTTCTTGTGGTGCGGCCCACCTAAGATCTGGATCTAGCTCATTTTTGGGACCAAACCCTGAAATGGCCTGGAAAAATTGATGGTTGGTGTGGATTAAACACATACATCATGGTGGGTCCCACGAGTGGACCAACTCTCACGCTGCAAGTTAAGCAGCGTTATTGATGTTGGGGTCTCCAGCATCTCTCACACTGTGGACGTCCAACGCCTCTGAGACTGGCATATTTTCTCTTTTTTGGTTGTAGTTTTTTTATTCCACCAGTATGAAGCCCATGCATGGATGATCCACTCTGTCCATCACTTTGGCCATCACATGGTGGGCCTAAAAAGCCTTGGGTCAAGCTGATTTTTGTGTTTATCTTACATACAGATCCTTGTGATCAAATCAACATGTTAAAAAGAAAATAAATATCACGGTGGTCCACGCTGTGACAACGTGCGGAGCGCACTGTCTTACAGCATAGCCCACTTATAGATCCCACAACAGTCCATAAATACAAAGAAACGGAAAGGAAGAAGGAAGAGAAAAGAAGGAAATCCGGCCATCGGATGGGCCCCCGCCACTATGGGGCCCTCCATACACATCCAAACTCAAATCAAGATGGGTCCCAACCTTGTGGGCCCACAAAAATGAAATTATACAAAGAACAAGGGGGATTTCATCATCCCTTGCACTCACAATGGCGGATGGACGGTCGGATTGGGCCAGATCGTCGATCGGACGGCTTGGATCAACTCAACTCCTCTCTTAACTCCTCTAACTCTCCCTCAATCTCTTAATCTCTCTAATTCTCTCTCAATCTCTATCTTTTCTTCCAAACAATCTCTCTCTCTCTCTAATCTTCCTAAATTTTTCCTAATCTTTTCTTCCTTCCTTTAATCACTTTTCTCTCTCTTCTCTCCTCTTGGCTAAGGAAAAATGGTGGACATGTGAGGGGTTTGGGGGGTTTGTGGTAGAGAGTTTAGGATAGAGAGGGAAATGAGAAAAGATGGAGGGGTAGATCGGGAAGAGGGAAAGAGAGAGGAGAGTGGATTAGCATGGGCAAGGGCTGGAGGGGTAGATTGGGAAGAGGGAAAGAGAGAGGGGAGTGGATTAGCAAGGGCAAGGGCTCTCATGCCTTTGAGGGGAGAGGGGGATGGGTTGTGTTGACTAATGGGGAGAGAGGGATGTGGGTAGGTGTATTTTAGGTATGGGTGGGGGGTGTAGGGTACTTTGGTAGGGGCTTCTTCGTCATTAGGCAATGGGTAGTTGTGAGGATATGGGTGAGGGTGTGAGGGTAGTTTAGGGTTTTTGGATTAATATCTTTTAGAGATTCCTTGCTAGATTCCCTAGGTAGGCCCCACACCACGCGTATGTATTACGGCTTGCCTCGATTTGCACAAACGTACACAACTCTCAAATCGGGTATCGAAACGGGGCGTGTCGCATGGCATTAGAATTGTCGTGCCCACGCAGTCTTTAGGGTACAAGTGTCGGGCTGTTGCAATACTAAAATTGAGTCGTGATCAAGACTCGTCGATCTAGTCCGTCCGGGACATGCCGGCACCGAAAATCGAGCATACGGTCGGTTTCACAGGGGTATGGGTCTTACAATATGCGTCACAGATCACAGGTAGGGTTAGAGGATAGAATCAAGAGAATTCTAAGAGGATGTGGATGGACTAATGCAAGAAATCCCAAACAGAGATAATATTTGTGGGAGGAGACTTAAATGGTCAAGTAGGTTAAAAAAAAACAAAAAACAAAAGTAAAGGATATGAGAGGGTACATGGAGGATATGGTTTTGGGAGAAGAAATGAGATAGGGTGAGATATCTTTAATTTCACTATGGCATACAAGCTAGCTCTAGCAAACACATACTTTAAGAAGAGAGAAACATTTAATAAGTTTCAAAAGTGGATCATATACAAGCCAAATAGATTTCTTTTTACTTAGGAAGACAAAACAATCAATATGCGAGGACTGCAAAGAGATACCTGGGGAGAGTTTGACCGCACGACATAGGTTAATGATTATAGATATTTACATTAAAAGATGGATGAAAGGGAATGAAATTAATAGATGTCCAAATACTAGGTGGTGGAATTTAGAAGGAGAGAACAATGTTATTTAAATATAAATTGATGGAAAAACGAAAGTGGAATGTCGAGGAAGAAGTAACCATTGTGTGGAATGAGAAGGTTGAGTGCATTCGAAAAGCACCAAAAGATGTTTTAGGAGTATCTAGAGGAAAAAGGCAATTATATAAGGGAACTTGGTGGCGGAATGATGATGTACAAAAAGCAACTAACAAGAAATGTGCATGTTTCAAAGCCTGGTAAGAGACTATAAACAATGAAAATCTTGAACAACATAAAAATGCTAAAAAAAAATTGCTAAGAAAGTCGAAGTGAAGCTAAACTTAAGCTTATTATGATCTATAAAATAGATAGGGGACGAGAAAATGAGAAAGATGTATTCAACCTTGCAAAAATGAGAGAGGAAGAGTAAGGACCTAGATCATGTTAAATGAATTACAAGCAATGACCAAAGTATACTAATTGAGGACAATGAAAGGTGGAGAAGCTATTTTCAGAACTTGTTAAATGACGATGAACTCTAAGGGCGTGTTTGTATGGGCAGTGTTCGTTGGAGTAGCCCGTATTAAGTTGGATTGGGTACTCGAATCCCACAGCGTCCGAGCAGTTGTTTGTTTGGACGGGCAGTGGATTTGCGGCTGGATGAAAATCCGGATTGTGAGGGATTTGGACGCTAGATTGTGGGGGGTTTTGGGCGTACGGTGCAATCCTTAAGGATTCAATGCTGAATAGGGGTTTTTTTGGAAACCATGATGTATGTGTTTCATCCTTTCCGTTCATCCATTTTTACAGATCATTTTATGGCTTGATCCAAAAAATGAGAGGTATATACATTTCAGTTGGACCACACCACATGAAAACAATATTGATTGGACATCCATCATTCAAATCCTCGTAAGGCCCACTGTACTGTTTTTTTGACATCCAATAGGTTGATTAGGTCGTACAGCCCCAGATGAAGGGAAAAAACAAAAATGACCTTGATCCAAAACTTTTATGGCCCCAAATTGTTTTTTCAAGGTCGACGCTCATTCAATAATGTTTCCTGTAATGTGGTCCATTTAAGATTAGGATATAACTTATTTCTGTTGTAAGATCAGAAAATGATCTGTTAAATTAGATAGACGGCATGGATGAGACACATACATTGTGGTGGGTCCCACAGAGCACCGACCAGCAGCCCGTCCAAACACAATCACTGGATTGCCATCCGCCCGTCCAAACACGCCATACCTGGGCCGCTGGATACAGCAATCCAGTGGGATTGCATTTAATCCACTGACACCGTCTTAAAAGGCGTGCAATCCACCCTAATACTACCCAATCCCATCCAGTGTACCCGTCCAAACACGCCCTAAGGGGGTGTTTGGCGCATGGTATTGGGAAGGATCAGGTGGGATGGGATTAAAAAAACATAATTATTACACATGGCAGGGATTGTCCCCTGTTACCATGGGATAAGCTTAATTCCATGCTATGTTTGTAATGCAGTGGTACATTGTATGGATATACCCACCATCATTTGAAACTATTGAGAATAACGTGTTATATCCAAACCGTTCATTTGTTTTGTAACATTATTTTATGGCACGGGCCCAAAAATGAGGCAGATCCAAAACTTATGTGGCCCCAAAGAAGTTTTCAACGTTAGGTATTCAATCCCCACTGCTTTCTATGGTGGGGTCCACTTGAGCTTTAGATCTACCTGATTTTTTGGCCCATGCTCTAAAATGATCTCGAAAAAATGGGTGGACGGTGTGGATATAGCCCACACATCATGGTGGGACCTACACAACTTGCTAACATTTAGTGGAATTGGCACAGGACCCAATGCAATTCCATCTAATCTAATTCCAAGCTTTTCCATTCTTCCCAAACATTGAGTGGAATTGGCACGAGACCAAATGCAATTCCATCCCACCTAATCCCATCTAATACCATGCGCCAAACGCCCCCTAAGAGCATGGAGACAAGGACTCATAAACTCAAATAACACCGAAGTATATATGTACTTTCATAAGATTGGGATATTTGAAGTGAAAGAAGCTTTGAGAAAGATGAAAACAGGAATGGCCCTTGGACTAGATAGAATACTAATTGAGGTTTGGAAGTGTATGGGAGATGCTAGGTTATTTTGGTTGGAAAAGTTATTTAACAAGATTGTAAGAACAAGGAAAATGCCAGACGAATGAAAGGAAAAGTGCCATGGTACCTATTTATAAGAATAAAGGAGACATATATTGGCTACTATGAAACCTTGGGAAAGAGTGATTGAGGATAAAAACTTAAGGCATGAGACAAATGTATCAGAGAATCAGTTTTGTTTCATGGTAAGGAGATCTACCACTGAAGCTTTTTCTTTTTCTTTTCTTTTTTCTTTCTTTTTTTTTTTAAAAATTATTTGTTTAGAGAGAGATGAAAAACTTTTTTAGGCCGAAGCCAAAAAAAAAAAAAGCAACAAGGAAAGCAAAGAACAAAGTAGAAAAAAGACGAATAAAACAAAATTAATAGAACAACAAAGTCCTAGTGCTAGAAAAGCCCACCCAAAAAACCTCTAAGGGACCCACTCCCTAAGAAACTAGAGAGCCCTATTAAAACCACCAGTTGAAGAACCACTCTTATTATAGAAAAATTGATTGTCTCTTTTTACCCAGATGGCCTAGAGGGTTGCTAAAAGAGCAACCCTCCATCTTTTTTTTTTGCCAAGCTTTCCCCCACCTCCCATGTGCCAAGACTGAATATGGCCCTCTATAGAGTAAGGCACCACCCACGAGACCTCCGCCACGGGGAAAAAAAAAAAACAGTCTAGATAACTGAGGAGCAGTGAAAGGAATAGATGATCTACAGACTCCACATCGACAAGGTAGAGCAAACAAACTTTAGGAAGCATGAGACCTCTTTTACGAAGATTATCAACTGTAAGCACACAGTTCCTCCCTGCCAGCTAGGTGAATGCCGCAATCTTCAGAGGGGCTCTAAAGGACCAAACCGAACTAGTGTGGCAGGAGCTACAAGAAGCCTCAGAAAGTGACATAATTCCGTAAAATGATCGCATCGATAAAGCTCCTGAACTACCATGTCCTCCAAAACAGGGAATACTCCACCGTAGGAGTCGGCACAAAACCCTACAAGCAAGAAAGAAGACTGGCCAAATCATATATTTCAAAGTCCAAAAGATTCCTCCGAGGCGAGGAAATCCAAGCCCCACTAGAACCAAGACTCAAGAAATAGTGAACAACAAAGATGTCCTTAACAGGACAGAGGTTAACGAAGGACGAAAAGGAGGATCTGAGGGAGGAAACTCCACACCAAATATCATCCCAGAAACATATTTTCTCCCTGTTGCCAACAAAAAATCCCAGACCTTGGGACACCTTAACAGCCACATGGGCAACCTCCTTCCACAGGGCAAAGGAGCGATAAAGGGAGGATTCGTTAGTCCACCAACCCATCGAGGACAAGCCATATTCAGCAGCAACAACCAATCTCCGCAAGCTAGAATTCTCAGAAGCGAACTGCAAACGCATTTTCCCAAAAGGGCATAATTAACCAGATCAAGGCGATTAATACCTACTCCCCCTTCCGAGTACAAGCTATATACCTCTTTCCAATTGAGCAATGGAAATTTCTTGAGTGGGGGCTCCCTGCCGGAGAAACTCTCTATAGAGCTTATCAATCCAAAGGAGCACAAATTTGGGGTAGCGGAAAAGGGACATGTAATACATGGGGAGGCTAGAAAGGGACGTCGTGATTGAAGTAATTTTAACCCTGACGAAAGCAGATTCCTTTTCCAGGGGGGAAAGTTTCCTCTCCATCCTCTCTATGACCTTATCCCAAAGGTGCAATGCAGGCTTCACAACACAGAGAGAGGTCGAGGAAAGTGGAAGGGAGGGAACCAACTCCACAGCCAAAAGATTTGGCCAACCGAGACACTTCCTCTCTCGACATATGAATCCCAAAAAATTCTCTTAGATCGATTGACCTTAAGGCGTGAAACCACTTCGACTAGCACACTATTGTAGAAAAAAAAATCCACCATAGATTCGTTAGCCTCATAAAAGAGCAACATGTCATCTGTGAATTGCAAGTGGCTAGTGCGCTGGGGTAAGTTCTCAACCTTAAAGCCCCTAAAAAGCCATGCATCCTTGGCCCCTAGATAGCATTCTACTCGAGGCTTCTAAAACCAAGATAAAAAAGAAATGGGGAAAGGTGATCCCCCTGGCGATGGCCACAAGTAGCCTTGAAAAACACAAATGGGAAGCCATTGATGAGCACAGAGAATCTAGAAAAGGATACACGAGATCGAATGCAAGGTCTCCACTCACTCATTCCTAAAGCCCATATGAACAAGCATGTAGTCTAGGACAGCCAAAGCCACGTGGTCATAGGCTTTTTCTAGTTCAAGTTTATAGAGGACACCCTGACTCCTTGCCCGATGACAAGCGTCAAGGCATTCATGCCTGATAAGGGCATGGTCAAGAATCTACCTCCGCAGATAAAAGCACTTCGGAAGGGGGAAAATAATCTTCGGAAGGACAAGCCTCAGTCTTTGACTAAGGACTTTGGCCGCAATCTTATAAGGGTTGCCAATAAGGCTAATCAACCGAAAGTCTTTCAAATTTTCCGCTCCCTCCAACTTAGGGATGAGGGCAATGAAAGAACACCCCATTTAATAAGGAATAGGGCCATACTAGAAGAACTCCTCAACCAAGGCTAAGAGGTCCAACTTACCCAAATCCCACAAAGACTGGGAGAAGACCAAGGGAAAACCATAAGGACCTAGGGACTTACCTTGCCAAGATCTAAAACTAAAGCCATGGTCTCATCCAGAAGGAACGACTTCTCAAGGGATGTCACCTCTTCCTGAGAGATTTGATCAAATGAGAGATCATTAATCGTCAGATCTCCCTTGTTTTGTCACAGCTGGACAAATTTCTCGTCAATTCAGGATGGGTGGATCATTTTCCGCCGGCAGAGGTGAAGGATCTCCCAAGACCTACGTTTGACCATCGAACGATACTTCTTCAGAGTCAGTCTGAAAGTTGGGGCCCTAAACCCTTCAAGTTTGAGCTGATGTCGCTGGAATCAATGTTTTAAATATCGACGATATCGGCCGATATATCCCACGATATTTCTTGTATCCCACTTGTGCAATACGAAACATACAGTTAGAGCCAATATGTCCCACATGTTCAATCCAGTGAGCATTTTCAATTTCCGATCCCCTTTTCTTATTGAAATTATGTTAAATCAGTGTCAAATTGTTATAAATCCATTGGTTCTTCATGATTTGCATGAAAAATCATAGAGTTCGAGCTTTGATTTTGATATCCATTGGTTCATCTTTTTTGTAAGATGGTGGCTAATGCAGGGGCATTTTCACACTGGGCTCGAGTGGGGTGGCCTGTGGGATGCGGGGGTACGCTCAGGCCCTAAATCACATGGGTTCTACCTCACACAAGCCACCCTCTTCACACAGGCCACCCGTGTGAAGTGGGTGGCTTGTGTGAGGTGGAACCCATGTGATTTAGGGCCCACAAGGAGGCAGAACCCATGTGATTTGGGGCCCACGAGGAGGGTTCAACCGAGGACCTAACCGATGGATGTGGGGCTTGAGCTATGAGATAAAGGGATTAATTCATCATGCTCTATCAGTTCAAACTTTTAGAGCAAGTGGTTAATTGTCCTGCATCAAATTGATATCATAGCGGGAGGTTTTGTGTTAGAGACTCCTCACCGAGAGTGATTAATGCAATAGCATTTTCACATTGGGCTCGAGTGGGGTGGCCTGTGGGATGCGGGGGCACACTTGGGATGAGCGGCCCGTGTGAGGTGGAACCCATGTGATTTGGGACCCGCGATGAAGGTTCGGCTGAGGACCTAACCCATGGACGTAGGGCCTGGACTATGAGATAAAGGGATTAATTCGCAATGCTCTATCAATTTGAGCTTTTAGAGCAAGTGCTTAATTGTCCTGCATAAGTGGCACCAACTCCTCGAACCTGTGACGTGAAGGTCAAGAATCCATCACGTCAACCAACCAACCAACCAACCAACATTGGTCCTTCATGTTCTCCATGTTTTTTTTGAAAATTTCCTTCAACCAGTTGTCAATTGAGAGTAATTTCAAAATATTTAGGAGTATTTGATGAAATGATCATTACATACACTCTAATTTCGAAATTTGAGTGTAGGTAGTCCGATTTGGAAAATTTTGGGGAAAATTCGAAAATTTCCCAATTTCTCCCAAATTGCTTGCAATGTTGCAATCAAGCATGTATGATGGTTGACCTATTGATTTGTTACATCCTTGTCAATTTTGGAAAATAAAAATTATTTTTTAAATTAAAATTTATTAAAATATTATTTTTTTTCAAAATTTTCCTTCAACTAGCTGTCAAATGCGACTAATAACAAAGTATTTAGAAGTGTTTGATGAAATGATCATCAAATACACTCTAAATGTTATGCATTCAATTTGAATATAGTTGCATTACTTCAATCAGACAGCGCATATCTTAGGACCTTATACAAAAGAAACCTATTATGTGCACTTCTTTTTTGAGATGTTATAATTTCAAAGTGTGTATTAAGGTCTTTTTTAACAATCCATGTAGTTTCATTGAAAAATTCAACAATTTCTCCAATGTTTCCCCATGTTTCCCAAAAAGTGCGATAAATTACCTAATAAAAATGATATATCCCATGCGATAACCAATACGTATATATATCCCAAGGATACGATACATAACGCGATACAAATATTTTGAACACTGGCTAGAATCAAATGGTTTCACTGGGCTTGTGGAGAATTGGTGGTGCTCCTTTCAAGTCGAGGGGTCAGCTAGCTTTAGGCTTCACAAGAAACTAAAATTTTTGAAAGACAAGCTGAAGATATGGAACAACAAGGTATATGGGGCCAAGGAAGAGGAGATGGCTATCATTCTAGAAGAATTGCATAATATTGATTTAAAAGAAGAAAGGGGTAACTTATCGCCAATAGATAAGGGCAGAAGATGGGCTCTTTCATGGGCCTACTTGAAGGATCTCAAGGAGGAGGAAATCAAGTGGAGGCAAGGTTAGGGCTCTCTGATTGGAGGGGGAGACTGCTCTATTTTTCCTTTGCATAACCTTAGCCAGGGCCCATTCTAATAGAATAACCTCCCTTTTGGTGGGATGGTACAAGACTAGAGAAGAAAGACCAGGTATGCCAAGCTATAGTGGGTTTTTACCAGAAACTCTTGTCCAAAAAACAATTGGACTCATCCAAAGTTAGACCAATTCCACTTTGACAGTATCTCGAAAGATCTAGCCAACTGGTTGGAGAGACCTTTTTTTAAGGCCAAAATTAAACAAGCGGTGGATGGTCTGGGTAGCGACAAAGCGTCAGGCCACGATGGCTTTCCTCTTGCGTTTTTTCAAGTTTTCTAAAATGTGGTGAAGGTCGATTTGACAAACTTTATTAAGGAATTTTTGGAGAAAGGTTGTTTATCTCAAGAGTTGGGAGCCTCTTTCATCGCTTTAATTCCAAAGATAAAAGGTGAGGAGGGGTTGAAGGATTTCAGGCCTATCAGTCTCATCGTGGGTCCGTACGAAATTCTAGCTAGAGTGCTAGCTTCAAGATTCAAAGAGGTGTTAGGCAATGTCATTTCTCACAATCAAGGTGCTTTTGTCGGAGGAAGACAAATCCTTGGTAGCATTCTTATAGCTTATCAGTGCATTGATTCTAAGGCTAAAGAAAAGAAAACGGGCATTGTTTGCAAGCCTGACATCCAGAAAGCTTATGATCATGTTGACTAGGAATTTCTACATTAAATGTTGGGTAGGCCAGGGTGCAGGGACAAGTGGAGGTTGTGGATTCAAGGTTGTATCAAATCTACCTCCTTTTCGATGTTAGTTAATGGATCCCCAAGAGGTACTTTTCAAGCCATCTAGGGGGTTAAGGCAAGGGGACCTGCTCGCTGCATACCTTTTCCTCGTTGTTGGGGAAGCCTTTAGCCACATGTTAGCAAAGGAACAAGAATCCGAACTCTTTTCTGGATTTCGGGTGGTGAATCTGGGAGATCGGATATCTCATCTTCATTTTGCAGATGATGCAATCATTTTTTTGCGAGGCAGACCATAAAATGGTGGAAGACTTACGGAAAATGGTCATGTGCTTCGAAGCAGTATCTGTTTTGAAGATAAGCGTGGGTAAAAGTGAGATGTTGGGTATCAAATTCGCTAAAGATGAAGTCACTCTCTTAGCATCGACTTTTTGGTGCAAAGAGGGCTCATTTCCTTCCACTTACTTGGGGCTTCCACTATGTATTGGCAAGCCGCCCAAGCATTTATGGGACAAGGTCATTGAGAGAGTTAAGGAAATTATCCAAATGGAAGGGAAAATAATATTTTTGCTAGGTGGTCACCTCACCCTTATTAAAGCAATCCTCTCCAATATGCAGCTATATTATGTCTCTTTTCAAATGTCCCCTTTCAATTAGAGAATCTTTGGATAAGTTAAGAAGGAATTTTCTTTAGAGAGGCTCTAAGAAAGGTTTCATGTTTCACTTGCTTAAATGGGAAGAGGTTTGCAAACTTGTGGCTCGAGGCGGGGTGGGAGTGCGGGAATTGGGTAGCATGAATGTATCTCTCCCTGGCAAATGGTTGTGGTGCTTCGGGATAGAAGAAAGGAATTTTTGGCGAGAGATTGTGGCTAGCAAGTATGGTTTGCAAGAGGGTGGTTGGGAAACCAAGAGATCCTCCTTGTATAGGGCTTCTTATGTTTGGAAATTGATCACCGCCGTTAGACCGGAATTTCGTAGAGGCATATCCTTTTTAGTGGGGGGACAGTTCTAGAATCAACTTCTAGGAAGATGTGTGGTGTGGCAACCTCCCCTTCAAATCCATTTCCCGAACCTACCCCACCTAGCTCCCTTCTGAGGTGTTAAAGTGGTAGATTGTCCCTTCGCCCCCCCCCCCCCCAATGGTTCCTTTGTATCCTAGTCCCCGTTATGTAGAAGGGGTCATTCAGACATCAAGGTGGATGAGCTCATCTCCCTTCTATCTCGGTTGCAATATGTTCTCCCAGTTGGGGAGGCCAATTCCTTGGTGTGGAGAAGGCATAGCTCAGGTACATTCTTGGTCAAGTCCTTTTACAAGTCCCTCCGTGATAGGGTCCAGGAGAGTCACGAGGGGCATGCCTTCCTTTTTTGGTCTTATGGAGCGTCTCCTAAAGTTGCAACCTTTACGTGATTGGTTGGAAGAAAGAGAGTCCTCACAATAGACAATCTCCAAAAGAGATCCTTGCCTATTCCAAACATGTGTTGCATGTGAAAGCAAGATGCGGAGTCACTTGATCACCCGTTTATCTTTTGTCCTTTTGCAGCCCTCATCTGGCTTTATGTTCTAGCGGCTTTCAGGGTCCAATGGGTTATGCCAGGTTTAGTTTGAGATCTCATTTGGGTGTAGCACAAGCTAACGGGGGAATCAAAGACCGAACTAGCTGGCTCCTATCATTGTCGATTGTCCGGTGGTAGATTTGGATTGAAAGAAATAGTAGGCGCTTCCAGGACTCTTCTCATTCGGTTGAGTATGTGGCGGAGGTGGTTTTAATGTTGGTTGCTGATTGGAAAGATTCTTGTTCGACTCAGGTGTAAATTCTGGCCCTTACGACTGGTGGGTTGTCTTTCTTTTCTTTGTATTTTTTGCCGCTAGGTTTTGCTAGCAGCCTTCTAATAAAATTCATCACCCTTGAAAAAAAAATCCAGCCTCGGGCGGTCACAACCCTCATCCGAAAGGAAAAGAGAGTAGAAACCGACAATTGACTCACAGATGCAGTCTTTATCAGTGATCCTCTCACAATCCACCATAACAAAAGCCATTTTCCTACTTAGACAATTGATAGATAAATATAAGGAGAGGAGGATCTCCACATGATCTTTATTGACTTAGAGAAAGCTTACAATAGGATCCGTAGAGAGCTAATCTGGTGGGTTGTTAGGAGAGAGGAGTTTTAACTTTTAAGAGAATATGTTAACGTGATTAAGAATATAGATGAAGGAATAGTAACCAATGTAAGGGCCACAAGTGAAGAGACGAGTGTTCCCAATTACCGTAGGCTTGAACTAGGGGTCGACATTGAGCCCATACCTTTTCGCATTGGTTTTGGACTGAGGCATTTGCAGGAAGAGATCCTGTGGCGTATGTTGTTTGTAGATGACATAGTTTTTTGTTGACAAGATGAGGGAGGGCGTAAACACAAAGCTAGATTGATGGAGAGGTGCATTAGAATTGAAAGGATTTAAAATTAGTCGAGCTAAACAAAGTATATGGAGTGAAATTTTAGTAACAATAGGAGCGGTAATGAGGAATTAGTAAAGATTGTTTACCAAGAAGTTTTCCAAAATGACCACTTTCGATAACTTGGGTCGATAATTCATGAGAGTGAAGAGATTAAGAAGGATGTTATCCATAGAATTCAAGCGGGGTGGAAGAAATGGAGATGTGCCTCTGGAGTTTTATGTGACATCTTGTACCACTCAAACTGAAAGGGAAATTTTATAGGATGGCAACAAGACCAGCTATGCTTTATAGGACAGAATGTTGGGCAATTAAGGAACAACATGTCCATAGGATGAGCAATGCAGAAATGAGGATGTTGAGATGGATGGGTGGCAGACAAGGATAGAATTAGAAATGAACGCATTCGAGGGAATTTTGGAGTAGCACCAATAGGTAACAAGATGAGGGAAAGTAGACTTAGATGGGTGGGTCAAGTGCAATGGAGACCAAGAACTGCAACATTTGGATTCACACAAGTTGAAGGCTCTAAAAAAGCAAATGGAAGGCCCAAAAAGGAAGGTAGTAAGTACAGACTGGATGAACTATGGTCTAACTGAAGTTATGGACCTTGATAGAGTGGAACGGCAGAAAGGGATTCATGTAGCCAACCCCAATTAGTTGGTATAAGGCTTAGATGACGATGACGATGACAATGACGATGATGATGAATGGCTAACAGATGGTTACACATTTTGGTGTTAAGAGATCATTCCATAAACAGTTGCAGACTGCAGGAGTTTAAATGCATTACAAATATATCAGAGGAAACAAAATCAAAAGAAACTCACCAGAAGAGTTTGACGTCGGAGAGAAGCAGTGATGCAAGTCACTTACATAAGCATTTTCATGAACCTGAAAAGCATAAACACATTACAGATGATATCATACATTCGAAATTGGAGTAATTACAAAGATTAGTTCGATGTAGTGGAAAACAAAGCAGTTAAACAGATGTAGATTCTCAGTGCTCCTATTACAGAAACAGGGAACACAATTGTGTATAAGAAAAAGTTAGGTTCCCTAATATAAACTATCCTGAGATTCTTAGAAACTTGCAACCACAAAATACCACACGAATTTAAGTTTCACGACCCTGAATTTTCAAAATTACCCAACAGCATACATTCAAAGTCAAAAAAATATGATCAAAACAGCACCATGAAGCTATTTTCTGGAAAAGAAGATAGGCAAGGACTATGCACAGATTAAGGAAGACAGAAATCCATGGAACAAATAGATACCACGCTAGCAGAATTATGACGGCATGATCCGGCACAGAAATCAAAGATACTTGCATATGTGCCTGTCCAAAAACAAAGAAACAATATCAGAGTTATCAACTAAGCTACCAAATCCCCAGCCCAATGACCCAAACCTTAACTATAGCATAACCTGCAGTTACTGGCTTGGCTATCTTCACCTTCAAAGCAAGCTCTTTTTGTGTCTGGAAAAGTAACTTGACACAGTAACACAAATCTTGCAGATGATACAAATGAAACCTGAAAAGGAATTCATGGATTCAAAGAATACCTGTGCTGGATTCAGGCAGCAAGAAACGCAGAACTCATATGAGTTGCAGCATTGTGCAACAAGGTTGCATCCCCTGTAACAAGTAAGAAGATTATTCCCCTCAATACATCTGACATTTTTGTTAAATTGAGTGTTTCAAAGAATGCTCAGAAGAAAGAGGGAAAAATAGAAAGAACTCACTGACAAGAGAATTGCTCTCCTGTTTCAGGACAGCAGCGAGACCATGAATCAAGTGATAGAGCATCACACACGTGGCCTGCAATACAATGCACCAACTATGAACACAAAGCAGCCCTGATAGGAGAGTTATGGTGCAGAACTGAAGGCCAATACTTTTCTTAAGAGATCCGATGATTGCCTAGAGAAAATAAAACAAATTGTGGTCTAACGTAGAGATATAATGGTAAACCCAAGAAAGGTCCATCTCACAGAAGTTACAAATAGACTGATAGGGTACATGCCAAGTAAAGATACCTTTAATGTTGAAAGATCTTAAGCTAGTAAAGGTAAAGCCGTAAGGTTTAAAACTGGCGAGTAACAGTGCCTAGAGGACAATATGCACTATGTATCGGCCATACCAAGGTCAATTTTGACCAATTTTAGGGCCACACCAGCAATACATAGAAAACATACATCAACTGGCTATCACTCCATCAAAAACCAGATATGTATTAGACAATGTTATATGTATCAGGTAATATTTAAACCAGTTAAAGATGAGTTCTGCTAACATTCTCACCTTCACGGGGACATTAGCAACATCCCCGAAGCTTTTAATTGACAAGTCAGATGCTCAATTATCGATTTGAACCCTCCATTCTTTCATACAAGCATGAACAAGCCATGATGCAAAAATCATGCCAATCGGATGATTCTAAGCATCCAATCAATAGCAAGGAAAACAAAAAATCCAGTCAAAATCCTGGACCATCTATTCGCTAGATCCTACTTTGTATTGCTTATGATTCCAAAGTAGCACTTTGGTTTTGATGATTCTAACCATGCAATCAATGGCTCGTAAAAGTAAAAAACATATGGTTGAACTTGAAACAAGTTAGCCTCATTCGTAGGGTTAGTGATGTAGGACCAATGCATGAACCGAATATTATGTGAGATCAAGTAGCAAAATGAAGGTAATTAAAAAAATTTAAAAAAAAAAAAAAAAAACCATAAAACATAAAACTTGCTATTATCATCGCTGATACCGAGAAAACCATAAGAACATCGTGCATAATCCTAGCCTAGATTACCAAACATCGTCGTATAAGATCATTAAATAAAGGAAATTGGGATCTAATGGATGTTGGTACATCCAATTAGCATAGGGTAAAGCCTATTTCAAAGTAAAAGACCTAATACTACCTAGGGTAAAATTAGGGTTAGGGAAATTGGGGAAATCTAGGATTTAGGGTTTATGGGATCAAATTATATGAAGGAGTAAAAGGGTTTAGATATTAGAATATGGGAATTAAGGTTTTGGGTAGAAGGGGTGTAAGGATTTTGGGTGAATGGAAGAAAGGGAGAAATTAGGGTTCGGTAGTTTGAGAAATAGGAAAGTTGGGGATTTCTAGGTTTAGGTTAGGGTTTAGGGAAAGGAAGAATAGGGTTTTGCTTCAAGGGTGATGGGAAACCAAAAGGGGCAAGATATGGCCGTACGGCCAACCTGAGGAACCAACCTGAGGGATTCACACATGTAGCCGTACGGCCACACATGTAGCTAGGTTGGATGGGTTTAGGTCCTTTAGGGTTTGGATGGTTGATAGGTATGGGAAAGTTAGGTTTAGAAGAAGATGAAGATTTGGGATGAGATAATTGAAGAACTTTGAAGAAAATACCTTGATGGAGAATGAAGAGATGATGGTGTGGGGATAGATGAAGACCTCGCACCTCCGTTGATGAAGATTAGCCTCACATCAATCTCCCTTCCAAATCACATGGAAGTATCTTCAAATCTCATAAATATGAAAGAAAAGAAGAAAAGGAGCAAAGCTTCTTTTCTTTTTTTTCACAAAACCCAATGGGAAGAGGTCATACGCCGATATTCTGTGACTATGGGCATGTGACCTCTCTTTCAATAGCTTCAAGAAGTTTCAAAATTACATTTATTACCATATTCTATGAATTTTAACGAAAATAGCCCTAGTCTATAAAAAAAATGACTACAATCAATCATAATGTGTCCAAACATAAAATATTCAAAAACTAAATCTTAAAATATGATAAAGTCTAAAAAAATTGATGTGGACAATCCATGATCAATGGCCCGATCGTCACGTTCCTCCAATCCAATGGTCTAGATTACTCCATAAAGCATCCCATGTGCATCTTCCCAGTGTAGGGTATTCCGGATGCTCGCACATGCGCATGGGGTCTTCAACACGATCACGGGTACTCGCCTAGCCACAGGGAAATCGATGTGGCCCGTCTCCTCCTCTGATATGTACGCAAAGGTGTACGTGAAGTGATGTCCTCATCAGTTGGGATAATCTAAATGGTGTGATTCTTACACCATCCCTTGCTCCCAGTGGTACTATTAAATGGACCGCCCCAATTGATCATTGGATGTGTTACATATTGTTAAAAAGCTATGGGAGCGTTGCTAGTGTCCCGTGAAGGCAGGAATATTAGCAGAACCCTTTAAAGATAACAAAAAGATCCCAATAAAAACCCCTTGAGAAAAATATTGGGTCTATTGTGGGAATGAATGGACTACGCACCATTTTATTGAAAGACAACTACAATCAACTTTAATAGAAAGAACAGTTACTTTTGGTTTCAAAGCGATGTGGCGACATGGCATTCAAAAACTGGGCTAGTATTATTACTACTAGTAGAGCTGGCATGCGTAACACACATGGAGAAAGGAAATCACATGCAAATGGTAGGAAGGAGAGGTGAAGATGGTTGTAAACATTAGGTTTCTTTTGATGAGCTATCCTACGATATTCCAACACCATTTTTAAAATGGGGGTGGTGGTGACACTTCAACAGTACACATGGCATAATTTTATGGTAATCCAAATCATTAAACCACCTTTCGAAGGAGCAGAACCTAAAAACTACATCAAGAACATGATTTCCATCTGATCTTGCCCTTGCTATTTGGATGACTCACTATTTTATTTCTAACCATCCATTTGATAGCCACAAATTGTATTGTCAGAAGTGCTTGATTGCTGTGACTTTCAAGATATGCTCCATCCAAAATGTGACCCACAATTTGGGTGGTGTAGATCTCCTACCACCCAATGTGACGAGAGAAGTCACCAACATTTTCAAAGTGATGGTGAATTATCATGAGTCTAGCCGATTAGCCTTGTTTATTGGATAGAGACA
Organism: Magnolia sinica; assembly: GCF_029962835.1. Taxonomy (NCBI): domain Eukaryota; kingdom Viridiplantae; phylum Streptophyta; class Magnoliopsida; order Magnoliales; family Magnoliaceae; genus Magnolia; species Magnolia sinica. Next base: position 85,561,023 of record NC_080575.1, on the reverse strand, counting down.
TATAACCATACTTTCTAAACTCCATAATGTCGTGTAATTAGATTTAAAAACCTTCATATGTCCTTTCATACGGCAAAGTTTTGGAAGACATGGGAGATAGGGGATGTTTTCTACATTACATCCCGAAAAATTGCCACTTTTCCCAATACTGCAGCCATTGGATCTGGAATCATGTTCCAATTATGCAAGTGATTATATGATAGGGATACCAAAAAAAAAAAAAAAAAAGAATTCTATCAAATTGGAATAGTTCAAGCCTTGATCATTTTTTAACTATTTCCCTCCAAATATTAGTTGTTATCTTTCCCTGTTGTTTTGTGGGCCATTGATAGGATCTTGCAACCTTAAACATTTTTTAGGTACCACCCATCTGGGGAGGGCCAACGATATGAGTGGTTTGGATCATTGCAAAATGACCTCAAATTCAACAACTAGAGTCCTAACTTAAATTATAGCACTAATGTATTGTAGCAAGCCTCGGGGAGGAGAAGCAACTGCAAAAAAGCGCGGCTCTTCCATAGGGAGGTTCACTCCACCCTTTAAATTACCTAAATGCATGTAATGCTCTTTTATTCATTTTCCATGTCCGTTAATAACCATAATTTTTGCAATTCGAAAAAATAATTACATGCATTTTTTTCCCGTCTCTCCTTTCATTATATATAGTCTAGGTTATATTATACGCAGCTCAGATTATAAACATCCTACAGTCACCTTTCAACAAATAATAAATAAATAAACAACCCACAGTCAGGTCCTTTAGGAGCTCCATCTGAAATTTAAAAATTTTCAAATGAGATGGAAAGATGAGTATTATATCAAGAGAAACATTACAAGGTTCAAACCAATGGTCATCTTGTAAAGATTGGTCGAGCACAGCAGTTTTGGCTCTTCTCTAGTGCCATACAACTATCAAATTAGATAAATCACAACATAAGCACCTGATCATAGAGAGCCACATCAAAGTGCTTGACATCATGATAACGTTCCATAACACTTTGCTGATTAGTGTGCAACTTCAAGAACCACTATAGGCAGCAACATTGGAACCAATGTTGTCAAATCGCATATGCAATTGCATGCGATCAGCATATGCTGTTCACATATGCAATCGCACAATCGCACAATTGCATATGCCATGGCATATTTTTAAAAATAATAATAATAATAAATTGAAAATAGGAAAAAATTTGAAAAAATTCTTCAAAAATAGGAAAAACTTGCCTAATTAGTACACATGATTGGATTAGGTTATTTTGCTTATTTCATTACAGTTTGAGTGTTTCATTAAGTTATATATTTAATTAGTTATATTATATTATAAAAAATTTAACAAAACAATCAATAAGCTAGATTAAAAGAGAATTAATTATTAAAAACTTCGAACAAAGAAATTTTACTGATAAATGATAACTTGAAACAACTTACAACTTACAACTTAATTTACAAAAGTAAGCACAACTTACAAAATACAAAAAATAAACATGAAATAATTGTAGAGATATTAGAGTAAGAGAGAAAGAGTAAGAGATTTAAAGCTTTGGAGTAAAGATTAATGAAAATGGAGGGGATATGAGTGCCTATTTGTAGGCAAAAGTTCTCCGAATTGTATAAAAAATAAATAAATAAATAAAATAAAATAAAATACAAAAAAAAAATTGCTTCAGCTCTGGCTATTGGGAAATATGTGATCGCATATGCCGCATATAAAAGTATGCCATGGCATACTTGCCAGGATCACATATGCCGTCATGGCATATGCGATTCGATCCACAGTTTGCACATATGTGATTGCATTTGACAACAATGATTGGAACCATCACTTTCTACCTCAAAAGATTTGTCGAAGTCAGGAAATGTGAGAACAAGAATGGAAGTGAAGCTTTGGCAACTGCTTTCATCCATTTGAACTTTCCTGCGTGCATGCAATCAGTTCCAGACACAATAATAGTGCAAAAATCCTAAAGGAATCTCCAGTAAAATGTTGTCATTCCATAGAAAGAACGAAACACCATGAGGGTTAGACATGTTTGCGCGTTGGACCACTCTACACTAGCCTTGATCTTCTCCTAAGAACCTCAATCCACTCTGCAGAAATAGTATAACCCCTTCTAAACCATTTCTCTGGCCTGTCAATGGAGATCAACATGCTTAGCTAGACTCTTCCACTAGTGCTCAATTTTTGGTAAGCTCAAACCTTCCACCAAGTTAATATGGTGCTAAATATCCCCGTGGAAGGAAACCCAGTTGGGAATTCTTCATGCATCAAACCTTCACACTCACATACGAGTTTTTGTTCATGATGTGGAACATCCTACCACATCTCCTCTTTAGCGACCAACATATAAATAATCCCAATCTCCTTTGCCGAACATCCGTACGTCGAGCAACTTCTACCACTTATGTTTATCAGTTGGGTGCAACAAAATGCTTCTTCAAGTGCAGTCTGATACTACACTATCCTTGACAAAGGAATAGATGTTAGCTTGAGTCAAATGCACCATAACTCGGTGCCACATTCATGGTCACCCCAACATCATGTGACACACATCCATTGAAATTACATTACACAAGACCTTATCCTTGTACTTGGGTCCAATCTAAAAGGATATGTACCTGGAATCAACAAATCTAGTTTGAATGTGGATGCTAATGATCATTTAGGCTTAATTTATCGACAATCTCCCGTGAGACTATGTTCTCTTTGCTTCCCCCAACTAATCTTCCCACCAGAAGTGTGGGTATTGTTCACTCCCCAAGTATAGGGTTGTGATGTAGTAATAAACTCGGTAAGACCGAGGTCGAATCCACAGGGACTGATACCTATACGTTATCTGAAACCAAGTAGAACTAGAACTAGACTAAGATGTGTTCTAAACCAAATAGAGTTTAAGGAATAATTGTGGAATAATTATCTAAAACTATAAGGAATTTAAAGGAAAGAAACTAGGGATTCAGAGGATCCACTTGTAGGGATCAGGGAGATCTTTTGCCTGCATCAAGAATCATGGAAATCAAACTGAACCTACTTGATCTAGTCTTCACAAGATGAAAGGTATATGAATTAGAATGGATTCCATCATCTTACCATGCCCAGGAGACAAAGCAAACAACAGGATTAAACTAATTACCAACCAATCAATAATGTATGAAGATTAGGAAGGGTATCGCCATCCGACTATGCCCATGAGACGATGGTGAACAACAGGGCTTCCTGACGTCATAAACATTAAAAGGGGAAAAGAAATATTCAAAGCCATTGCAGACCCAATGTAATTTCAGTCACAACAGACCATTAAAGACTAAGAAAAATATTCCTTTAATAATCAACTAAAATCAACATCAATTCAGTCTAAACAAAAGGCACAAGCAAAAAGGTCCCCCATCATGCTACAAGCTTCACCTCTTAGCCCTAGCTAAGAGGTTCAGCCCAACATGAATGGGCTGGATCCAAAACAAATACAATAGAAAGAAAAGAATAGAAAAAAGAAAAAAAACAAAAATTACTTTCCTAGCTCCCTGTCGAACATCCCACGTTGAAACCTTCCAAAACGAGCCCTCCTGTTGCCTCTCTCTCTCTATCTGACGTCCCCTATTCAAGCATACCCTCTTCTCCATGTTTGGTACTCTTTTTATAGCTTTTGGAGTGGTGGAAATCGGATTTGGAAAGCTATCGCATGCGCAGCAAAAGCCTTTTCACAGCCAAGTTCGGGGCTTCATAACTCTCGCGTTCCTTGCATTATTTCTGTAAAATCAGCGTCTCTTGGAAGTGTTTTGGCTGTCCTACACGATGGACGGTTCAGATCTGCCATATGATCAAAGATGGTGGGCCACAACTGCTTGGAAAGTCCGATTTCGCGGACGTGCGTAGTCTTTCGCACGTCCGGCGCTGACGTGATTGGTGGGCCCCACAGAGGTATTTTCTGGGAAATCCACCCCGTCCATTAGATTCAGGACGAAATTTCGGTCAAGAATGGGTGATTTTGAACGTCCATTGATGCGGAATCAGAGAAGAAATCACCCAAACATCAATTTGAACGTTGCAGGGTAGTCCATTTATAGCCTCTGTATCGTGCACGTGTGCTTGCATGGGTCCAAAAGTTTAGCATGGGTTTGAAGAACTCATGGCCCTCTACAATATGGACGGCTTGGATCATTCACTAGGACAATGTGTGGGGCCCACTGGCGTCCGCAAAAACGGACAGCGTCCGTCCGTTACACGGCTTAAAACGGCGACTTCCGTGTTTGGGAAGAAGACGCGTCTGTGAAGAGCTTTTGTTAATTCGGTGCGGCTCGCGTCCGTGAACACGTTGTGCACATACGCTGTACATATGGGGCTGTTATGATCTTCAATCAAAATCGAATCCATTCATTCAATTAGTCCCCTTATTTAAGGCGTTGAGACCAGATTTTAGGCAGCTCCAGATATCAGGCGGGCCCAGAATCAATGGTTTATGGGCTGACCTGTCAGTTGGGGCACTTCCATAGTGATCCGAGGGCTGAAATTTGATATGTACAGTTAATTTATGGCCCTCAGGCCATATATGAAGTTTTGAGCCAATCAGATGGCGAGAACTATGTGATCTTGCATTTTTCACCAATTTCGGGCCTCTTTAACATGAATGGCCTGATTTCCTCGGATCCCTGGTATGTAATTCCATCGATCTTGGTCCCCTGGAGTCCGTCCCTTACCTTGGGTGTCATCAGAGCATCAAATCCATGGTTTAAGCACCCTTTTTCAGTTCATGCTTGTAAATACACTCTGCACCACAAACACGATTAAATCAGGCTATTAAACGGTATCATGCTTGTAAATCCATGCAATAAATGGGTCTGATATGCAATATTTGACCCTCAACAGGTATTGTACATGATATTGTGCCAAATTAGCCACCCGAGTGGTCAACAGCATCTTCCACTGGATAACTAGCACCTCCCTTCTAATTCCGTATACACCTTCCACATTTTCTATTAGTCATGGTCAATAATCATATCAATGTTCTTTGTAATCTAATGATGCCTCATACTTTTCTTTCTTTTGTGCACAATAATAGCATGTCATCCATACAACCATTTTCCTTAGCCATATTCATTTTAACTCCAAACTATTGTAAAGCATGATGTTCCAATTGCACACAATTAAAGCACATAAAAAAATGTGCTACTTTGTCCTCCTTTCACTGCAATACATTGTTGGGTTTGGCTTTCATCGTTAGACGTAAGGGGCTGGTGGCCACATGTTGAGGGATGGTAAGGCTTGCACCTTCCACACAAACACCATCCCGGGTCATATTCACTTTAACTCCTTGTAAAGGGCATTCAGAAGCATGATTTTCCAACTCTCCACACTAAAGCATGTAAAAGACGGGGTACTTTGTCCCACTTTGGGTGCAATATAGAGCCGCTGCCACACCTTTTTTTTCTTTATGAGAGATAACAGGATTTTATTAGAACGCTTGCAAAGGGTGAGAAAATAAAAATACAACCTAACTCTACAACTCAAAAAAAGAGGAGAGATTAGCAGACTTTGTTGCATTTACAAAGGATGCCCAATCCAAAACGGAGCTCTTAACTTTTCTAACGACTTCTTCCACAAAAGATCCCTTGTTTTGAAAACAGAGACTATTTCGATCACCCTAGATAGACCAAAGAGTTGCCATAATGAGAAGCCTCCAGATTACTTTACCAGATTTCCCTACCTTGCCCCTATGCTAAGCCCATAAGAGATCCTCAACTGTCTTCGGCATGACCCAATCAATATGAAAGAAAACAAAGAAGTGCTCCCGCACCTTTTGAACGAAAGAGCAGCGACTGAATAGGTGATCAATCGTCTCCCTAATTTCATACACACCAAACAAATGTTGGGAAGGACGAAGGATCTCTTTTGCAAGTTATCCATGGTTAGCACTCTCTTTCTTGCCACTAACCAAACAAAGGCTACAACTCTAGGAGGGGCTTCATAGAACCAATGATGAAACAGATGTGAAGGCCCAAAGTTGGGAGGAGATTCAGAAATCAATCCGTAAAATGAGCAAACAAAAAAATTACTCAATTGATGCGTTGTCCAAACCTTTGAGTCCTCATCTTGAGACAAAGAACTCACATTCTTTAGGTATAAGCCGGTAAATTCCACAATTTCCTCTTCTGATAGGTTCCTACAGCAAGGGGGAGACCACACTACTGAACCACCACAAAGAGAATAACAACGAGCTACGGATATGAATTGATTTGAAGCTAAACGAGCCTCTAGGAAAAAGGTCTTGAAGCGCTCAGTCTCCACACCAAACGTCCAACCAAAAAAGAGTGATTCTCCATTCCAATCTAAAAGGCAATTCATCTACGAAATATTATGGAAATAACTAACTTCCAATTATTTGAGGCACAACATAAAGATGAGCTCTTAATGCTCCATCCTCCCAACTAAGTACCATGCCTACTAGCTATGAGCTCCCTCCATAGTCTACCCGTATTCCATCCCAAACCTCCATAGCCACTTTCCAAGGATAGTCAGATTCATTACGCCCAAGGCCCAAAACACCCCCACTATTAGCTATTGCAATCATCCTCCGGTTTTAGGTTTCTCTTCCAAATGTGCCCATACTAGTTTAGGTAAACTCAACAAAAAAAAAAAAAAAAAAAAACCCATAGAAAATGAGAATATTGATATTGGTATCTTATTGAGTTTGCATTCTTACCTATTGTCTCTTTTCTAGTTGAAACCAAAAATAAAAAATATCCTCGTGGGTTTCATTTTTATTTGAAGATTCATATTTAATTTCTACATGGCTGATCTGAATTTCTTGTCCATGGCTCATAGGTAGACGGTGTGTTTCTACTCTAAGGTCATGGGTTCAACAACCCATGTGGCATGCGCGTGAGCGTAAGAGTGTGTGTATTCAATTTTCAATAATAATAATAAAACTATTGTCCACAGCCTCAAAAAGTTTCCTTTGAATTTTGTGTGCCTTTGGAAGAAGACAAAGGAGGGTGATATTGGAGGGATGTCTCTAGTTTTGACTAGAGGAATGGACAATCCATCCCACAACCAACAAAGCAATCTGGTTCTTTTGTTTTGCTTCACATTTCTTGCATTTCCGATGGACCAAAATCCCAAAACTGTCGAGTTGGAACTCCCAATCCCATTCCCCCACCCCCCTCAAAAAAGAAAAAAGAATAGAAAATTAAAAAAGGAAGCAACTTCTCAAACATTATTGAGACAAGAGCAGCTGATACACCACAAAGGCATGGAGAATTAAGCCTTGTCCTAGGTATTTGGTTTCCACTCACAACTCTTTTAATATCTATTTAACTATGATGGTTGGTTATCTATGATTGTGGGTTCATGCATTGCTTCAGTTTTTTAGGGCCTGTTTGGATTCGCAATTATAGCAGTCACGTGTTGCAATGTGTGGTAAAAAAGTAATGATTATCATGATTACCGTAGTCAAAAGTAAAATAAAGCAGTGACCGTACACAATACTTCCCTTGCAATTCCACTTCCGACTCGTAAAGTACTTTAGTTGATTGGATATACTTTGATGTAATTCTGTTAATGTGTTAAATCCACACCATTCATCAGTTTTGCAATATTATTTTAAGTGTGTCCCCAAAAATGAGCTTGATCCAACACTTCTGTAGACCCCAATAAGTTTTCGATGGCAAGTGTTCAATACCCATGCTAGCTGTGGTGTGGTCCATTTCCGCTTTGGATCTACCTCAAAAAAAAAAAAAAAAAAAAAAAAATCTCATTCCATAAAATGATCACGCAAGAGGGATGAACGGTGTGGATTTGACCCATACATCATGGTGGGGCCCACGAAACTATGTCAAGTCAACACACATCTGCCAATCCATGCAATACCGTGATTTGACATTCTGCAATATCCAATCAAAGGAGTAATGATGTGAGTTTTACAGCACATTACTGAGGTAGTCCATCATCCAAACAGGCCCTTAGTATTTCATTTGTCATATCACTTTCTGTAAATTATGGTTCACACAAAACATCAGTGTTTTTGATAAAGTTCACCATCCTCTCTCCACTAGGCTATTGCCTAGGCAGTCAAACAAGGAACTCAGTGGGGAAGTAGCCCAAGCTAGTTTTCACATTTTCACTACATTGAATGGAAGATGGCCACAATAACCAATTACAAAGTATAGCCTGTATATGCCTTTCCAATAGAGAATCATCCACCATTCAATACCTAAGCCTATGCATAGACATGGAAATGTTTGCAGATCAAACACCGAATGGCCTCCTTTAGAATATTGGGCATGGAATCCTCATACACATATTATTATTGTGTATCGAATCCATGTTAATATATTGTTGTGTCAAAACATACACCACATACGCTCAATTGAAGACAAATTCTTGTCTCACTTTAGCAGTACGAAAAAATATTACAAGCATTCCCATCCAAATGGAAGACATGTTACATTACAATACTGAAAACATAACTAGCACAGGCAGAAACATTGATATACCATTATCATCTGATATTAGATATCTTCCTTGAACTGTAGTTCTGCATAGTTGTTTCCCTCGAAGGCTAACATCCATCCTACAAGCAAAAATAACATTAACATATTTTGTTACACGTAAATACTAAAAAGTGCAGCTCTGAGACCACATCACAGAAAAGGGAAACTTAGAATGGTCAAAAAAGCAATTACGATGACCAGTTGAATAAATTATTAGAGAGATCAAAATGGTTTTTAGCTCATTAATTTTAATCAACATATGTAATAGACAATTACATAGCACCAATGGTGGGAATTTTGTGCCCATTGCCGGTCCCAAGCCCAAATAAAGGAGGCGAGACAAGTCAGGTTGGCAGCCGGAGTGAAACTTATGCCATAACTTTCATCATGAATCTCAATGAAATGGCATAATAGGATTTCTGTAGCCAACCTCAATTAGTTGGGATAAGGCTTAGATGATGATGATGACAATGACTATTAAAATGGTTAATTGGTTATTAAGAATTAACATCATTATGATATCTAAAACTAAAAAATCAGTGATATGCATAACTTACCGTACCAAAAGCATAGGCCAGAACAGATTTATGTCAATAGAATCTTCCAGGTGTAAAAGTAATCACAAACTGCATGTGTTCTTTCCTTTTCCTTTACTACTTAACTAGCGGTGCTAAAGATTGAGTGACAAGGGGGTCACTAGTTGCCTGCTCCCGTTTGCCTTGTTCTTAACATTCTCGTGGATCCTATTCTTTCATATTTTTTTTCATAAAGATGCCCAATTCATCTGGGCCACATATCCATTCGATGGATCCCCAATAGACCTCATAAGATCTCCAATCTGATATCGGACCATCAGATTGTTTATCAAACCAGATCAGGCCCATCCAAGGGTCCTGATCAAAGATATGATAAATCCAACTGTCTAGATTCAAGAACTGGATCATCCAACTGTTCATCTTGAAGATCCAAACCATATCAAGGATCCAAATTAGTCTGATTGAGGACCCAGATTATATCTATGGTCTGATGACAGACCTAGACTGAATCTAATATTAGATTGGACTTCAGGAGACACAGATTCAATTGGGTGGCCTAGCTAACAGTCCGATTGACCCATGGGGCCCACAGGATCAAACGGATTGCAGATATACCAACCAGACCCTGTTTTCTTCAATAGATCTTATATTTCTAGCATATATGGTCCATACCTGGCAGAAGTTCTACATTTCCAGTAGGACAGACTCCATTTCCAACACTCTATATTCTATTTCTAGCAGTAAATACCATGCAGTTGCTATCTTTGGAGGCATACACAACCAGCAGCAGCTATTCAGTCCTCTACAAGATTGTCTACAGTTATTTTCGAATACACGTACAACTGGCAATGTGTGTGTCTGTGTGTGGTATTTTATACCAATTATATGGTTTTTAAGAACCACAAATATAAGGCTCACACTTAGCATATTAGTCTTGGAAAGTTGAACTCGCTTTTATTTGCTAGACAGCTAGAATAGAACTCAAAATTTATCGCTTTCTTTATATTAGGACCTTTCCGTTAATACAAAAAGAGATGAATTTAAATAGAAAACTAAAGATGGACTTCTACGAGGAGAGATCTTCTTGGAGGTATTAGAATCTGTATAAAGACCTTTAGGGCCATACATGGAAGAGGGTAGATGATTTATTTCAATTATTCATATAACACAGCATCCCTTTTCCCTTTTCCCAGCAATAGGTGCTTCATCCCCTTCAAGCATTGTTGCTTCTTCACAACATGTGCCTGGATGTGCATATGATTATCGGTTTTTAAACTAGTAGACTGTTTGGAACTTTGGATCATTCCAACTGTCTATTAGTTTGATTTATATACAATCATCTGACCTGTTGTGTTGTTTCCAGTTGGTATATATGCTAGCAGATTTTGCTTCATTTAAAATTTTGTCATATCAACACCATTATTTATCATCACCATCGGCATTGTCCCTGTTGATGCATTATGACCACACATGTGGGGCACCCAGGCCAATAGGGGTGTCAACAGGCCAGGTTAGGACCGGGCCAACCTCTTTCAAATCCCCGCCCAAATTGTTCACCGAAAGTCCAAACCCAGCCCAAGCCTGTGACGGGCCAAAATAGTCTAGCCTGATCACGGCCGTATTTATACAAGGCCTGGCCCAAGCCCAAGCCCAAGCCTAATAACAGGGGGAGAGAGAGAGAGAGAGAGAGAGAGAGAGAGAGAGAGATGCAGCAACAAATTTCATTATGCTCTCATCTCAAATTGCAATCTTCTCCTCATTATCTTCATCATTATCATCATCATCATCTTCTTGTTCCCCTTAGAAACCCCAATCTTCATATATCTAGAGATCTCTCATCTTTCCATAGAATCTCAAAAATCTCTAGTCCCATTCTCAAAATCCCAAATCCTACAAAGAATTTGATCAGCTCAGCAACAACAGCAAAGAAAAGAATTTGAAGGAGGCGAAATGGAGCAGAGAACACATTGCTGCAGTACATTGCCCCATTTGTTGCTTGGAATCTGGCATTGTTGCCAAAGTTGTTGGATTCGCTTCTCCTCCTATCCAACGGTGGTGGGAGGGGCGAAGGAGGATTGGGTTTTGGAAGAAGGGGTTTGGTAGGGGAGGAAGGTTTAAGAGGTGGAAACTAGGGTTTATTGTTATGGTGTTGATTTTGGGGGTAGTTGTGTTGTTGATTTGGGGGAATGTAGGGAAGGAGATTTGTTGGGGTTGGTAGGGTTCGTTTTCGGATGGAAGAGTAAAAGAGAAGAAAAACCTAGTCATGGATTTTTTAAAAAATGGATCAGGCCCGAGCTGACAGGCTTTTAGACTACTAAGTCCAAGCCCTGCCCGATTTAGAATTGGGCTCGTGTTTAAAGCTCAAACCTAGCCCTCGGCCTAATACTCCAACCCAAGCCCGGCCCAAGGTGGGCCAGGCTTGGAAGCCCATTGCCCGGCCCGTTGACAGCCCTACTGGCCAAACATGTGCTCCACTAGTCACTCTTGTGGTCCGCATAGGTTTGGGTTTATGTTGAGCTTGGTCATATGTTTGAGTTAGAGTCATTAAGCCCATATGTCATTGTTTTAAATTATCTCTAAGGAATGGTATAATTGTAGTTTTATATGAAAATGATTGCCCTAATGATATAATAAGAGAAATGGGGGTGTTTAGAGTGATACAAAGCACTCTCCCCTCCTTTTATTCTTTCCTCTCATCTTTTTTTTCTTCTCTTCTCCACTTTTCTTCATGATTGACTACACTAGCTATTTGGGGTCAGCTTAGACACCATTATTCATCGCAAGAAAAAGAATGTCATATCACTTCTATGAAAATACTATGATTTACAATTCAAATCCCATTGAAAAAATGGCTGATGATCCAACTTGAATATGTTAGGGAAAAATCTTATGAACCATACAGTTTGTTAAATATGGAAAATCATAAGCTTTCATGATTGTAAATGGAATTGAATCCATTCTACAATAGGAAGAGGAGATATACTTGGATGGTGATGCAAGTGCATCGCAACATTTCGTTCAAGAGTATGCAAACAAAAATGTTGGGACTTGTTACCCAGAAAAAGTAGAAAATACTGAAGGAAGATCGTAGATAATTGGTAAGCGCCTATAGAATCTTACTCCCCAACTCCTATATTTTTAATAGGCCTTAGTAGTTGGTCCCATCCCTCACCCTTCTAGTGGATGAAATACACATTTGTAACTTTTATTCATCAAGTTGAATGAGGAATCTTTCCATCAGTTCTTGCTACTCGTTGAATCCCCCCCATAGTAAAAGGTAAATAAAAATTTCAATTAAATATTTTATTAAAAAGTAATAAAATTTGTAAAAAGTAATAAGAAAAGTAATCTAATTGCAGGTCTGACCCTTGATAGAGTGGAATAGCAGAACAAAATTCATTTAGCCGACCCCCTAACAATGATAATGATGAATAATTTACCCGCCCTGAAAAAACAATTTTAATTAGTTAATTAAAGCTGATTACTACGAACTTGCACACACCACCCAAGTATATCAAGTTCAGGTACTTTCATGCTCTTTTTATTGAATAAATTCTTTCAGCACCTTTTTATCATTAATCCTAAACTGCACATATTTAGTCAAGTTCACTGCATAAGGGGTCATTTGGAAGCCTGTAAATGGTTCAAGTGGTAAATGATTTAAAGGTGTAAACCATTTACAGCCTGTTCCGTTTGGCTGTAAGCTTCTTTCTTTTCTTTTTTTTTACTGTTTGGATGTAAGCTGTAAACGATTTACAGGTAAATGATTATATGTGTTTGGATAGCCTGTAAATTGTTTTAAGTCCTATAAATGGAGAGTCAATCTTTGAAAATATAACCATTAGGCTGTAAATGGAGAGCCTGTAAATGAAATCCCACCTTTTTGCCTGTAAATGAGGAGGGGGTAAATGTTGTAAATTATTTAATAATTTACAGGCAAAAAAAGTCATCCAAATGCAGAGTGTAAATGATTTCCCTGTAAATCATTTACAGCTTGCCCCATTTACAGGCATACAAACGAAACCTTATTATACTAATAAAATTCAGCTATTTTACACCCAACCCATTCTCAAATTCGAGCAGAAAAATGAGAGGAAGAAGAAAATAGTGAGAAAAAAATGTAAAGCTAAAGAGATTACATGGCATTTGATCAAACGAAAGAGATTTTTTTATCAGTAGTCTAATATCCCTTCTATCAGAATATTTGCAGCCATTGCTATGCTAATTGACAGCTAGAACCGTCCAAAATTTATTAGCGGGAAGATTTTTCGGTTCTCTCCCATCTGCAGTGGTGCCCACCAAGTGGACTTGGAATGCAAAACGGTGGGCTCCACGTGAATCATTAATTGTCCATCAAGCCTCGATCAAACATAGCATATTTCATAGGATTTTACAGATACGAAGCACGTGTTCAGAGAAGAATCAGAAAATGGAATGCATGGTTTATAGCAAGAGTTGGCGATTTCCTGCTCGATGTATGGATTTTCGAGGAGGGAAAAAAAAAAAAAAAAAAGGAATTCAAAACGTATACAGAAGAATTTAAATATTGGATGAAAATAAAGGGGTAAAAATTACCGAATTCCAGATATTTTAGCGGGAAATTGGAGGAGTATGAGATGGTAGAGAATCGGGAACCAAGCATCGAAGAGAAGATTAGATCGAGATTTTTGCATTTTTTTCCCCGTCGATGAGGAGGGGGTTTTGCTTTTTTATTTTCTTACCTTCGCCTCTCTTTTTTTTTTTCTTCCGGCTCTTCAGCAGGAGGGCATCGGCACGTGTGTGGAATAGTGGTTGCGTTCATCAAGTGAGGCCCACGATCGATAACTCAACCTGCCCCGCGTATCAAGTGAGCCACACGTATGGGAAAAGGATGGCTTAATAACCAGAGGAAAAAAAAAAAAAAAACATGATGAACGGTTGTCCATCTTCGGACTCGGAAAAATTGCCCATTGCGTAATGGCATATTGGCCCACTACATCGCCGATGGTCAGCAAAAAGATAGCCGATACACCGATTTTTAATTTCGGACATGAGTACGCCACGTAATGAGTGGGTTGCAGTAATCTTTTTGGCTAGATCATTGATGCAATGGCATCTGCTGATGAACGGCATGAATCTTTCCTGGATCTACTATTCAACTACTACAACATGTCTTATGGTAGAACCAAGCAAAGATCTCATTTTTAGATAACTGGCGATATCTCTATTATGTATAGTGTCAGTAATTTTAGGCAATTTTGAAACGCAAGTAGTTTGAGGAGGGTAGTAAGCGTTGGGATTTAAATTTATGTGTGTTTCACCGATTGATGGCTTATCTCTTCCATCTTCACATTTTCGCCATACCCTCTTTATATGTATAGAAAAAGGTCCCAAGAGGTCGACCTCATTATAGCCTCTCATGAGCTCGTTGGGCCGGACGTCCAGAACGTACCTCTGATGGGTTAGGTCAATGGATGTTCCAAAAATCAATCATATCTGAAATTCATGTGGGTCACACCATATGAAATCATAGCTCGTACATGGCTTGGTGGGGCCACCTGAGTTTTGGAATGGGCTGAATTTCTTTTGTGGGTGCGTGTTTCCTTATATGTGTGTGTAACAGGCTTAGTCTCTTGCGGATTGCTCCCAAGAGACATTATGTGGAAGCAAAGTGGGGGTGGGCTTGGGTGAGCCCCACCACGGTGTGAAATAACGCTTACAAAAAGATGCATCAGTCCATGTTAGGCCCAATGTCCAAATATCAGGTTGGTCCATGATTCAAGTAATCCATACTAAAAGACAGTTTGGAGAGGGACACCTTGAACACTCCCACATGAGCCGACGCCCTCACTTTATCCGCTTTTCTTGCATATGTTAGTATTGTTTGTAGTATGGCATAGACTCGAATATAAAAATACTTTTGATTCGGAGTTACCACTAGTTGAATAAAGTTCGATATCTACAGTCGATTAGAAACCATATAATCATTTAAGGATTGGTGAGTCACAAGATTCTTAAGCTAAAGTAACTCTTACAATTAGTCTGCAATTGTATATTTCAAATAAGGACCTTGGTTAAGTAAAATGAAAGGGTTGTGCACCATTTTTAATTCACACAACGTGCGGTCTCTACTTTACGAAATTTAGTAAAACTTCAACAATATCATATCTAGCCTTACTGCACAAGGTTTACGACCTCGGGTAGGCAAGTAAGGTAAAAAAAGAGCATGTAGGCAGGAGAGAAGGATTGTAGAAAAATACAAGAGTGAGTGTATGTTATTAATGTACATGGAATGTGTGGATTGAGATTCGGGTTAACTTGAAATGTGGGAAGAAAATAGGAAAACCAAACACCTTTTTTTTTTTTTTACAAAAGCAATAGTCGAATGTCCCCAATTCCAACCCTACTCTTGTTTTTTAACAGCTTCGATGATGTACATCTCTCAAGTCGAACGTCAAAATCACGACCGGGCACCACATGTGCACCTTGCACACCAAAACCCCAAGAAATATTCTCCCTCGTATTTTTCTCTCCCCACGGCACCTTATAAGCTTACTACCAGCAACTATTAACTCCATGAAAGCTTGTTGTTGTGCATTTTATATAAGCTTAGACAAGCGGCCCTTTAAAGGTCGCCTATAGGATATAGGATTACTCTTGCCTACTGTCGGCTCTAACCATCAGATAAAGAGGACCTATGGATGAGTGTTAGATACTTTATAGGCGGCCTATAAAGGGCCTCCTGTCAATTTTACCTTTTCCCAATTTTTAGCTACCAAGTACGAGGAATTTTTGGAGTTTTTAAGAGCTAGGATGTACAACCACAATTTGTTTTATATTGGATATGGTGTTGGTCAATTGAATCCATTAACTGTATCCAGTAGAGACCAGGAATCCTTTCAACTTAGTTCATTCGGATTTTCCTATTATTGAACTCCAGGAAATGTCGCCTGACTAGAGCTGTGTGCGGCCGAAGCCTTCAGATAAATTCCAATTGGTTGCAGGGCCATCAATCCGATCTATCGATCATCTCAAGGTTGAGCCCGTGACCTTTTCTACCAATCCATCTAGATTTTCAAGGTCTTCTAGATTGGTCGAAGATGGGTTCATTAGAGCAATGCATGCTTCGGGGTCTTTGGAAGGTCAGGTGGGTTTGATCAAGATTGGATAGGCCAACCCCTTAATATGTCCATCTGGTTCATCAGTTGTTACTGTGACTGGATAAAACATATTATGTTCGACTCGTAGGGTCTTTCAATAGATCTTAGTTCTCTTAGAGATGTTTTTATCGAAGTTTGGCTGAGAAAGCTTGGCTAAAAGACGAAGAGTAATTTATTTTCATTTTCGAGTGGGGTATTTATAAATGCCCATCTTTAACAAAGGTTGTGAGCAACCGAATGCCAAAGTGAGTGGACACCTCACCCTCCTGATAAAACATTGACATGGTCTACCCTATTCCAACATGTGTGTCATCACTGAAATACTCGTTTGGTCAAGGAATAACTCAGGCGTCTCCTAAGGATTGGGGAAAACATTGCAATTTGTCCCTACGCTTTTTGCGTCTTGACCGGGCATCAAATGGCAGCTCTTTCACATCATGATCAACATGCATGCATCGAGGATGTCTGCAACTCTAGATTTTTGTGACTAAAGCCCCTACGCTTTTTGCGGCCTTACAAGCATAACACATTTGGATCTAAAAAAGTAGTTCTTGATGTAGCACGATCCTTTTGGATCACTTGTAAGACAAGTTGTTATAATAGGTAGTTGCCTACGCATTTTGTACCTTTACATATCTTCAGCATTACAATGTACTAGGCTAAGAAGTTTCCTGAACTAGAGTCACCCGGGGTATCCCTTTACCATTCAAGTTCCCAACTTAAACACTTCAATTGTAATAAGCTTTTACATTACTTGAGACATGGCTGCGCTAACACAAATATAATCATTTTACATCTCACGATGATCGAACTGACATTAGGAGTTCAAGATGATTGCCCCATGTTCCACTTATGATTTTGGAGAAAACCAATGATTTGCATAAAATCAAAATCAACTAATGTTATTGGGTCAGTACCCACTGGGAAGTATAGAAGACCACCTAGTGCCTCAGATATCGTGCACTTTTATATTTTTTTGAAATTTGTTTTTTGGATTTTTCTAAAATGATCCCTACCCATAGGATGTGTCTTATGAGGTTTTTATTGCAAGATGTTTATGAAGCATTTTTCTAGGACATTTATTTTTAAAATGATCCATCGGATCTTGCGAGGAGGTGTTATCAGGAGGTTTTATTTATTCTTCCAGGTTTTATTTATTCTTCCTTTTTTAAACAAATTTTGAAATAAGTCCAACTCGCCCTCCCACCATCCATTGGGGATTGTGATAGAGTCGGCTTTTATTACAATTTTTCTTACATTTAAAAAAAAAAAAAAAACAAACCCACTCCTTCATCTCGTGATCTAACAATCATGATCAATATCAACTTTTATTGAAAACATTTTTTGAATGTTGAAAATAAATCCGATCCATCGTTTCATGATCCAATGACCGTGATGAAGATTGACTTTTATTGAAATCTTTTTGGATTTTTTGAAAATAAATCTGATCCATTGTCTCGTGATCCGACAATCACAATGAAGATCACTTTTATTGAAAACCTTTTTGGATTTTAAAAAATAAATCCAATCCATCGTCTCGTGATCCGACAATCATGATCAAGATCGGTCTTTATCAAAAATATTTTTTAGATTTTTGAAATAAATTTTATCCATCGTCTTGTGATCAAACGATCACGATAAAGATCGGCTTTTATTGAAAAATATTTTTAGATTTTTTTTTTTTAAAAAAAAAAAACGATTCATCATATATATTGTAAGGTTCTAAGGTCAGGTGGCCACACAATTAACATCCTTTCACATAACCAAATGTCATATATGTATTTCACAAGTTTCCCATTTCAAGAGACTACACAACTAGCATGGTTCACATATTCGAGTGGCCCCACCGTTGTCTTAAGTTCACATAGCCCCATGACCACTCAATCATCATAGTACATATGGTTAAGTGTGCATATAGCATCACAAGTACACTTAGTCCCATAGCCATATAAACATCACAAGTTTACTTAGGTAAGTGGCCACACATATCATAAGTTCCATGGTTTGATGGCCACACCAATATCACAAGTCCACTACTTCAAGTGGCACTACAATCATCACAGTCCTCCCAACTTAGAGGCTACATAATTATCATTGGATCATACAACAAATCAGCCTCACCATTATCACAAGTTCACATGCCTAAGAAGCTAGGCAATTAACATAGTTCACAAGTTTGAGTGGCCACATGATCATCATAAATCCACATGGACCCATGGCCACTCAATTATCACAAGTTCACAGTGTGGCCACATAAATATCATTCTACTCATCATGACTAAGGATCCAAAATCACATGAATTAAATATTCTCGCTACACGATGACTTACATAGCTAGGTAGCCACCCATTTTATTAAACTTTTACAAGATCGTGTGGCAAGATGATATCACAAATCTATATTGGCAAGTGACATCCTAAATGTCATTAGTCTATATAGGCAAGTGGTCACACCCATATCATAGGTTCACTTAGATAAGTAGCCACACATATATTACAACTTCACTTGGCTTAGTGGCCACATTAATGGGACAATTTCATATGGTTTAGTGGCCTTACCAATATCATAAGATCTTATGGGAAAGTGGCCACAAAGTCACATAATTATCACAAGGAAGAATGGTTAGGTAGCCATACAAGTCTCACATCATCAAGTGGGCCACAAATTATCACTGCTTCCCATAGCTAGGTGACCATACATACACCACAAGACTAGAAATTTAAATGACTACATTCACATCATAGCTTGGTTTGATTCAGCTATTCATATATAATGTGATCGCATAATCGAGTGGCTACACGTACATCATGGTTTCACAAGATCGAGTGGTGCACATACATCAGATGATCATATGGTTAGATGACCACATAATTTTCTCAAGTTATTATGATTAAGTGGCTACACAAGGATCACCAGTCCACATGATTAGGTGGCTACACATGTCTCACAATTTTTACATAGTTAAGTGGCTATACACATGTTGAGGGTCAAATATTGCATATTATCCCCCATTTATATCTTGGTTTTATAAACATGATAATGTTTAATATTCTATTTTACTCATGTTTGTGTTGCAATGTGAATTTAAGAGCTTGGATTGAAAATGATGCTAAAAGCATGGATTTGGTGCTCAAGAATCACCAAGGCAAGGGATGGATCTTAGGAGACCAAGATTAAAGAATTCACATGCCAAAGATCCAAGAAAATCAAGTAAAGAATGAAGAGAATCAAAGATTTGAAGTAAAGAAAAGATATCCTGAAATCGTCCTGAAAAAGCATATTTTCAAACTCTAGGTCATTTTGTGAAATTGCGCAGAGTGAAGCCTATTTTGAAAAACTGCGCAGGGTGAAGTCTATTTTAGCAAACTGCGTAAATTTTAGGCAGTTTCTAGAGTTTTCTAACTAAATGCGAAAGTTAAAGTTCCACAACTATAAATAGGACTCTCTAAATGTTCTTAGGTATCTTCTAGGGTTTAAGGAGTAGAGCAAAATGGTGGAGAAGCCGTCGCCAAGAATTTTTCTTCTTCTTCCTTAATTGTTTTCATGTTTTTCTTAAGAGACTTTGGTCCAATCATGTCAATGGTTGGCTAAACGTCTTAGTTAGGGCTAAGAGGTGAAGCTTGTAGCATGATGGGATGTTTTCATTGCTTTAATTCATGTTTATATTGAACTCCATGGATTTTAATTTGATATTTAAGAAATACTTCCAGTTTTTAATGGTTTATTGTAACTCAAATTATAGTAGATCTGTAATAGCTTTGAGTATCTTCTTTTCCTGATTTGAGATTATGAAATTGGTAAATCCTGTTGTTTGCCATTGTCTCCTGGGCATGGTTTGGTGATGGAATCCCTGCCAATTATCATAATTCTCCTTCATTGAGAATTAAGTCAATAAAAGTTCAGATTTGGTTTTATTAATATATTTTTCAATTGGATACGATATGACTCTGATTCTAATTGTGTTACTTGAATCAAGCAAGAGGGCTCCCTGATCACTTCAAGTGGATCCTTGGCACCCTAGCTCCCACATTTAAATTCTTAGTTTTAATTACTTAATTCACAATTAACCTCTCAATCACTTCAGAATTAATTTTACATCTTCTTCCAATTCTACTTCTAGTTAATTTCATAAACGCACAAGATCAGTCCCTGTGGATTCGACATCAGTCTTACCGAGATTATTACTATATCGTGATCCTGCACTTAGGGTTGTAAACAAGTTTTTGGCGCTCTTGCCGGGGATTGACAGTTCCGTTTTCAAGATTTAATTAGTTTTGGAATTAAGTTAAGATTAAGATTTTTCTACTTTCTATTTTTAAGTTAGGGGTTTTTTTTTTCAGAATTATTTTAGAAACTAACTTAGCTTTCTATTTTTAGGTTTAGAGATTTTTATTTTTTTTTAAAAAAAAGCCTAATTTACTTTCTAATTTTAGGATAAAAACTTTCCTAATCCGTTTTTAGAAACTAATTTCCTTTCCTTTTTCTGTTTTTTGAAACTTACTCTTTATTTTTAGAAACTTTCCCTTTTCTTTTTGTAAAAACAAAGTTGATTTCTTAGTTCTTTTTTATAAACCAATTCACTTTCCTTTTTCTTCTACAGGGTCCCAAAATAGAAACTTCTAATTTAGTAACTTCTTTCTATTTCCAAATTTAAAAACTTTCTTATTTTTTTTTTTTAGAAATTAATTTTTCTTTCTATTTCTAAATTTAGAAACTTTCCTAATTTATTTTTATAAACTAACTTTTCTTTCTATTTCTAGATTTAGAAACTTTCCTAATTTGTTTTTAGAAACTAACTTTTCTTTCTATTTCCATATTCAGAAACTTTTTTTTTTAAGAAACTAATTTGTTTTTAAGACAAACTTTTTGTTTTGTTTTTAAGTTAGGGTTTTCTCTGATTTATTTTTAGAAACTAACACTGCTTTCTGTTTTGTAGGATCCTAACATAGAACTCTCTAAACCGGTAAACTCCTTCTAAGTTCTCCTCTACTTACTTTCTATATTGTTGTAGGATTTTTCTTTTATTCTATTTTAGAATTAGGTTCAGGATTAAGGTTTCACCATGTATATGCAAGAGTAAGAATGTCAATATGCTTAGCTAGTTTTAGAGAATGCGAGAAATTGTGAAGAGCTGTCAAATGATTATGTTAGGAAACAATCTATGTCTCAAAATTTTTCTAAATCTATTATCGAGAACCAACTATAATATAATGCTCTATCCATAAATTAAAAAAACAGTACATGATTGTTGGGTTATTATAATTATGAGAGTGAGAACTATTATCACCCATTAAACAAGAAAAAAACAATGAGAGATTATATTATAGGTGATAATATGTACCAACAACCATTAAACTTTTCCACCTATGACCCATACGACTATGATCAGTGGAAACATCAACATTGGAGAGATGAATCAACAATTGATTATAGTGACTATTCTCTTGGATCCCCTACCTTTGAAATCCAACAAAAAATGATCCAAGAGGATTCACGTTTGAATTTCATGGACTATCAAGAACAATTCAACTAACTTGTCGCAGGCATGAAGAAATCATTGGAAGCGATTGAATTATGCCTTGATAAGGTTGAAGAGGCTAGGTTATCACAATTTTAACCCAATCTAGAAACACAATGCGAGGAAAGTAATCTTAACTCACTTATGGAGAGTACTGAAATTGAGAATGAAGAGTTGGATTGTGTTAACGAGTATACAACTCAATTTCCCGAAGAGTCGATCTTGATGACTGTCCAAAGGAATGATCAAGAGACATGGGTGTCTTTCAAATATAATGATACTAACACGCTCCAGTCATATAACACACTTGACTTCAATGAGGACGAAGAGGCTAGTTTATTTGAGCCTCAACTCAACCTAGGAAAACAGTGTGAGGAAAGTGATCTCATCCTACTTGTGAACTATACTGAACTAGAAGATGATAAGTATTGGGATGAGAATCATGAGTTTACAGCCCAAGATTCACTGGAATTGATTTTAATTATGGTTTAGAAAAGTGATCACGAGATACAAGACATTGTCGACCATAATGATCCACTCCACCCATCTGACACGTTTGATTTACATGTGGAGGAAGAGTCCCTTCCAAGTGAACCGCATGACTCTTTTGAGGCATGTGCAGACCACTCCCCTTATTTAAATTATAATATGATTAGGGAGATGGATAAGTCATCCCTTGATAATAAAAAGCCTCTATGATTAGTATCAATGAACAAAGTCTTCACATCAATATACCTACTAATCTACAATCTGTTTATACAGGGTAAGGCAAGATACATCCGATGATGATGTATTCTCACCAAGATGAAGGGCAAGAGAGCACGCTTCACTTAATTCTCGAAGATAATGAAGGAGTAACTAGGTATATCATTGCAGTCCTTAATGTGGAAAATGAGCGCCTCTCAACTGAATCTTTCCACTCTTTAGAAGATCGCTTGGCATATTTTGTAGATTCAAATGATCTTATGATAAAAGAAGTAATGTATGCCTTACAAAATAATACCTTGGTAGTTGTTACTAACTGAGAGAACCCTTATTCTGAAGCCCCTCCTTCCACAGATTTTGAATATTTACCATTAAGGGAGGAGGAGCTGAAAGTTGAACCAAAGCCTGAAACTTTGGAATATGTTGAGACTACATCACCTAATGAGAATTTCTCTTAATTTTATCTACTTGTTGTCCCTAATTCACCACGTTGTGCTAACTCTGAAACTTTCTCTATTTCAGGTGAATTATATGTACTTTAGACACCTCAGGAGATTAAAAGGAAACTTTATGCTAATGTCCATAAATTTTTCTAGAAAATCATGCTCCAGGGCATCCAAGTTTATTACAAAAAGGGTTTTTGAATGATCTTGTTACGAAACCTACTGAGAAATTTATCAAGATAATGCTCGGAGGAGGAACCTTGTGGCATGACTAAGTAGCTTTCCCCTGTTTTCCTAGTTAGGTTTATTTCTTTCAAAGAATTTAAGATTAGGATAGTTTTTTTTCGCTGTTTAGGATAGTTTGCTTTTTATTATTTAGGAAAGTTTGCTTTTTGCCGGTTTAATTCTTGTGCTAACCCATCTTCACATTGAGATATTTTGAAAAAAAAAATCTCAGAATTCCTTCTTTAGGTACTACATGTCCATCACTTCCCTTTTTCTTTTTGTTGCCTCATTTGCATTGAATGCTTATCTCTTTTACATTGAGGACAATGTAGATTTTAGGTTGGGGGGTATGGATTAGGCAGGCTAATTAGTTGTTTTCTTAGTTTTTGGGCGAAGTTGTGAAACATTGAGAATTTTTTTAAAAAATTTATCAAATTTAAGTGATCTCAAAGTTAATTCATGAATTAGAATTACAAGATATTTAATGTTGATGCCTTATGTCTCTTAGATTTTAGTCACTTGCGAGATCTCAAAATTAAGTTAAGTTATTGATCCTCGATTAGAAGTTTTAAACATTAATTGAGTCATGATTTCACATGTCACATCTAGCTTACACATTAAAGTGTCAGTTTGATATTAAATTGTTAACTTGATGATTATTAAGCATGGAAGGAACCAACCTAGGGAATTTGTCCATCACGTTCAATGGAAAGAATCGAAAAGAAAGAAAAAGAAAATACCCAAACTAAAAAAATTGTTGTCACGAAAATGGCTACCTATTAAAGATCTTTAAAAAAGTTAACATAGCGTGAAAGCCATTGATGAAAACATCAAAAGCTAGAGGAAAAAAAGAGGGAACTAAAAGGTGAACTATACGGCAAGTTTCGGTTTAGGTTTTGGTTGTCCTAAATACTCTTTTAATTATCAATATTATTATGTCCTTCGATACTATCTAAGAGTTTTCGATAGAATCGGAGGTCATTCTGGCAGTTTTTCAAAATTAGACTTTTCTGGCTCCAGAATTTGTTTTAAGGATAATTTTTAGGATTCCTTTTCTTTACTTCGAATTTTCGATTTTCTTCCTTTATCACTTGGTTTCCTTGGATCTTTAGCATGTGAATTCTTCAATCTTAGTCTCCTAAGATCCGTCCCTTGCCTTGGTGATTTTTTAGCAATAAATCTATGCTTTTAACACCCTTTTTAATCCAAGCTCTTAAATTCACCTTGCAACACAAACATGAGTAAAATACAACATTAAGCATTATCATGTTCATAAAACCAAGATATAAATGGGGGATAATATGCAATATTTGACCCTCAACATAATCCCCAACCAACATTTTGCTAGTCCTAAGCAAAGTATGAGAAAAATATTTCGAAATCATTGTATAATCTTCATAAACTCAAGAGATTTCAAAATCAATCAAGATAATAGAGTTTCAGAGTACATTTACGTTGAGTCTTATACTTTCTTAAACTCTAGCACTTGGTAACTTCATAATCAAATTCAAAACATTAATCCATCAATTAGAACAATTCCAAACATTGAGTTTCATAGGTGCATAATGAAGTTTAGACTAATCACAATCAAGGGTTCAATCCTTTATTTCTGTAATAACATTAATAATCCAAAGAGCATTCAAGACAACCAAAACCTAAACTGAAACTTGCCTTATAGTTCATCTTTTAATTTCCTCTTTTATTCCTCCAACTTTTGATTTTTCCATCGATGACTTTCACGCTATGTCAACCTTTTTAAAGATCTTTAATAGGTATCCTTTTTGAAGACAACTGTTTTTTTAACTATGTATTATTATTATTATTATTGAACATGATGAACAAATTCCCCAGGTTGGTTCCTTTTATGTTGAATAATCACTAAGTTAACAATTCAATGTTGACTGAAGCTTTAATGTGAAAGCTAGATATGACATGACATCATGACTCGATCAATGTTTAAAACTCCTAATCATGGATTAATAATTCGAACTTATTTTGAAATCTCTAAGTAACTGAATCCAAGAGACATAAATCATCAGCATTAAGCATCTTATAATTCTGATTTTCAAAAAATTTACACTTTTCTGCAAATTTATTTATTTTTTGCTCAAGGACTAAGAAAATAACTGATTAATTTACCTAATCTCCCATCCCCAACCTAAAATCTACATTGTCCTCAATGTAAAAGAAATAAGCATGTAATGTAAAAGAGGCAATAAAAAGAAAAAGGAAAGTAATAGGAAGATAATACTTGAAGAAAGAATTTTGAGGCTTTTCTAATGATTTCAATACGAAGATGGGTTAGCACAAAAGGCTCAAATAAACAATAAACAAACGATCCTAAAACAGTAGAAAGCAAATTATCCTAAAATGGCGGAAAATAAACTATCCTAAAATAGCAAAAGGCAGTAAACCTAACTACACCTCCGTTAGACTAGGAGGTCAATCCTAGTAAACAGGATCATTCAGAGGTATGGACATGTCCTCTGAATCAAAATTTTCAACAAATGGCTTTAATCGATGTCCATTCACTTTGAAATCATTGCCATTGTTTGGATTCTGAATCTCAACAGCCTCACAAGGATAGACATTAATAACAGTGAAAGGGTCGGTCCAACGAGATCGAAGTTTTTTCGAAAAGAGGTATAACCGAGAATTGTACAAAATGACCTTCTGACCTGGTGTGAATGATTTTCTAAGAATGTGTTGCTCATGAAACACCTTCATCATGTCCTTGTAAATTCTTGAGTTCTCGTATGTATCATTTTAGATTTCTTCAAGTTCATTCAACTGAAGTTTGTGCAGCGAGCCAGCGTTGTCCAGATTAAAATTTAGATTTTTAATAGCTCAGTAGGCCCTATGTTCCAACTCTGCAGGTAAGTAGCAAGCCTTCCCATAAATAAGTCTAAAGGGAGATATTTTAATAGGGGTCTTAAATGCAGTACTGTAACACCCCGAAAATCGAGGGTCAAGCAAAGGCTCAATTCCTGAGATCCGTCGCATCACTTATGCAACATAGATAATGATGATTAAATGTTGTCTGTATTAGTGCATTAAACATAAATACGATTATACTAAATCAGCATATAATACTCCAGAGATGATTAAATTAAGCAAGCGGAAGACTATGATAGATATATAAATTATATAAGTGGTTATAAACCCTCGGAGTATGATCATGTCACCAGGCTGAATATATACATGTTTGTTCCAAAATATACAAAATGACAAAGTGTAATATCCAACTAATTCGTATCCCTGTAATCCCACCGATCAGTACATGGTCTACATAGACCCGCCTGATAACTGCATATAGGAGAACTCCTCCTCATTGTCCTAGAAGTCAAGCTCCGCTTCGTAAGCCTCGCCATCATTTGTAGCTAAAATAGAGTCTGGTTGGTGTTTTAGAACACCGTCCCAGAGTGGGAGTGAGTGATCAACTCAATGGAGCTATAAGGCAAAGGTTAACATGTTATCAATTTAGTCAAGCAGTAATGATAAAGCAGTATAACAATCATGTCCCAAGTACTCTTGTTAATACAGAAATTCTATGTTATAATGATGCAAGCCCTCGCCTGCACTCCCTCAGTGACATCATCTCACAATCGTGCATGACAAACTCCTTAAAAGTGCGCTTCCTCACCAAAGCACATGCAATGCGGTGCATGAACGTGTTAGCTAAGTAATTTATTTGGCATATTCATACAGTAGATTCGAGAAGCTAAGGTACCTCCCTTTATATTACTTACCCAAACAATGATCCATCTAGAGTCGTCAATCCTAGTTAATCACATACGATAGGCAAGTTATAGGGCAACATCACCCCTGATTTAAGAGCAGTGGATAGGCAAGTTCAGGTTGCTACGGAGAGGCTCGTTACCTTAGCGTAGGCCTATTTTATACTCGAGATCACTACGGGAGGCTTGTCATTTGAACGTAGGCCGACAGCTCGAATACGGTGTCCCATACACCACCATATTCGGCTCACGAGTTTGGGTTGCTCACTAGTCACTACGGGGAGGCTCTTCACCCCAGCGTAGGCCGACAGCTCAACCACGGTGTCCCAGACACCACCATGTCTGACTCATGAGTCTTAACGGATCTTGATATCATGGTTAAACGGGCTTTGCATTGATAAGTGGTACCTTAGATTTAAACAGTAACGTCCATACATGGTAAAACACATTAGGCCAATCGGGTTACTTAATAAGTTCAATTTTTACAATCGCACACTAAATTAATCGACATGGAGCGCATACGCACTCCTTGTGGCCTAACCACTATCGATAATCACCGTACAACTCGGATTCATCGAACGTGTCCATTGTAGCGAAACTAATTCGGCCACTCGATTGAAAACCGTTACCGATTGCCTGGACTATGTATTAGTCTTAATCATACTCAAATACAATAGGCATTCATACGTAATAGCCAAAATAACATTTAACAACCAATTCAAATATAAATCTCATTTGAGCATTTTAACAAACACATAGTGCACAGGTTATCATGCATAGGCATTTCATCCATAAATCACGTAGTAGCGAGATAGATTACATGAAGGAAACTGTAACTATAGATAATGTAATTGAGAATCCTATTTCAACACCATCATTAAATACATTTCAACAAGCAATTTCTCATTCAGACATTTTATCAAACAGTTAGACTACACAGTTCAACATACATGTAATAAATTAGTTATAAAATATATTATGGCAAATCCTTTCACAAAAGAGTTGTCATACATATAACAATCATGTATTCTTAATTAATAATTATGACAAGCACAAATCATAATTCTATATTCATTCAAACATTTCAACAAACACATGGAATACATTATATGTTCACGTAGTTCACACATAAGTATAATTTACCAAATATGTCATAACTAAGATCATATGGCAGCAATCAAGTCAGACATAAATCATTGCCGATATTGAAAGCCTTAAAAATCATAACCTAAATATTTATAGTCCACACCTTTCGTCGGTATGCTCGTTACGAACTTGATTTGTACACCACGTCTTTGTCTACGGCACAACGGCTACCTAAACATTGAAATATGTTACCTATTTCGCTAATTCCTTTATTTGGATTCCAAGAACGAGATTAGGGTTAGGATTTCTTACCCAAATCAAAGCTAGAATCGACGGCGTGGTGATGGTGGGTGTTGAGGGTCAAATATTGCATATCAAACCGAATTATTACCTAGATTTATGAACGTTTAATAGCCCAAATTAATCGTGTTTGTGTTGCAAGGTGTAATTGCGAGCTTGGACTGGATCAGGATGCTAAAAGTATGGAATTAACGCTCTAATGACACCAAAGCAAGGGACGGACTCCAGGGGACCAAGATCGACGCCAGAAATTCAAAAAAACTGAGAAACTGAAGCTCAAGTGGCCTGAAAGTTGGCCAGAATGAAAGATCACAGGGTTTTTACCATCTGTTCGGCTCAAAACTTCATATGGCCTGAGGACCATAAATTAACTGTACACGTTAAATTTGAACCATTAGATCCTTGCGAAAGTGGTCCAATGGATAGATCAGCCCCTAAAATCATGATTTGGGGCCCACCGGATCTTTGGATATGCCTCAATTTTAGTCTCAACCCCTTAAATGAGGTTCTAAAGCAGATGGACAGAGCGAATTTCCTACATACATTACGAGTGGACCCCATTGGCCGTGGCTGTGCACAGTGCACAAGTGCACTCAAAATGCACTGAATAGGGAGGCCGGTCAAACTGAGGTTGACCCACACCTCCCTCTCTCAAGCAGCCAGTGTCCAACGGACGGACGCTGGCTGGTCGTTTTTGGCTAGTGGGCCCCACCCATCATTCGTTCGGATGATCTGCACTGTCCATAACCTCCAGAGGTGGGATACAACCCTCGCCTAGCTTTCTTCTTGGTCCCATGCATACACTCAGGCAATCTCCACCGTAAATCGCAGGATGGACGGTAGCGAGCAAAGTTCCGTGGGCCACATTTAATATGAGCCAAAATAATCCATTCCTGAATGGTTTTTTACAAGGAGTCTAATGGACGGAATGGATTTCTCCGTATGTATCGATCATCGCCCCAACAACCACGACAGAAGACGCATTGTGAAGGCTCTGTTTTGCAAACAGAGCCTACGGACGAATCTTGTGGGCTACCACCGTGCTTCATTGGTCTGATCTGGACCGTCCATCAGAAGCCCACACTTCATATCATCCAATCCTAGATTATTGAATTGCAGGAAGCAATGAAGATCGATTTTCAACCGTCTAAAAGGAAGACAAACGGTGCAAGAAGAACTCTAGTGGGACACACCAAATCCAATCCAAAAACATCTATACTCGAATGGTTTTTCGAGCAGAATGTAGTGGACAGCGTGGATTTCTCAAACCAACAGTAAAGTGGGCCCTACCAACATCACAGCACATGCCTGCGCAGGCTCTGTTGCGAGAGTTCTATTTTGCAACCAAAACTAACATTCCAGGTGGGCCATCACGAACGGCTCTTCATGATGATCCGAATCGTTCATCTGAAAGGCAGCCTAAAATTGTCCATAAGGATGCCCTTTGGTCACAAAACTGCACTTGTGTGCGAAGATCAGATTCTCACGCAAGTGACGCACGTGGCATTGTGCTACGTAAATTACCGCTACTACTGCGTAAAGAGCTCTTCTCCACTGACTTTCTAAACTAGCCGACCTCCTGACAGTTATAAAAGAGAGAGGAAGAAAGAGAAAAGGGCGTTCAATTTTCCAGGGGAAGCTGGGACGTCTGCACAAGAGTTAGAGTTTGTTTAGAGACTTTTTTACTTCTTGTTTATTTTTTTTATGATTTTTTGAGAGCTAGTCCAATCATGTTGGGCTAAACCTCTTAGCTAGGGCTAAGAGGTGAAGCTTGTAGCTTGATGGGAGACTCTTTGCTTGTGTCTTTTGTTTAGACTGAACTGATGTTGATTTTAATTTAATTAAGGGAATGTTTTTAGTTTTTAATAGTCTATTGTGACTAAAATTATAATGGGTCTGCGATAGTTTTGAGAATGTTTCTTTCCTTTTTTATGTTTATGATGTCAGGAAGCCCTGTTGTTCACCATCGTCTCTTGGACATGGTCGAATGACGATACCCTTCCTAACCTTCATACATTGTTGATTGGTTGGTAATTAGTTTAATTCTGTTATTTACTTTGTCTCCTGGGCATGGTTTAGTGATGGAATCCATTCTAATTCATATACCTTTCATCTCTTGAAAACTATATCAAAGGAAGTTCAGTTTGATTTTCATGGTTACACCTTTTAACGGGATGAAGATGGGACTCTAAGTCCAGTTGAGTTCTTGAAGCAGACATAAGATCTTTCTAATCTCTACAAGTGGATCCTCTGAATCTCTAGTTTCCTACCTCTGACTTCTTTAAGTTTTAGATTAATCTTTCATCATTATTCCTCAAATTTACTTGATATAGATTTCGTCTTAGTCTAGTTCTAGTTCTACTTAGTTTCAGATAACGTACAGGTATTAGTCCCTTGGGATTCGACCTTGGTCTCGCCGAGTTTATTACTACATCACAACCCTATACTTGGGGAGTGAATAGTGGGGTGGTGATTCAACACGAGGAGCAGTGGGAATGAATCCCAATAACGATCTCCTGAACTCCCTCTCTTCTCCTCACTCTTTTCTCCTCTTTTCTCTCTTCTCTCTCCTAGGGTTAGGAAAATTCGTATGGAATAAGAGAGGGGTGGTTTAAGGGCATTATATAAGCCTAGAAGTGATGTTAATGGCCCCAGGGCCATGGTATACTTAGGATATAGCCAAAGGGTGGCTGTTTTGGGCCAACGGAGCTCATCTGAAGGTCCATTGCTCGCATACGGTCTAGAGAAAGCTCCCTGACAATGGATCTATGCCAGGTTAAGATTTCGGTCTGATCGGATTAGTGGATCGATCGTGGAGGACCCGTTTCAGTTCAACGGTCATTGTCAGTCGATCAGGGCTACAAGTATACCAATGGGTGTAGGAAAATTTTCCTGATCCAAAGGTGTAGTTGGGTTAGAATCTGACGGTCTGAAACTTTAATTTGACTTGTAAGCGAACGGCCCAATTCACTTAAGTTTGAGTTCATTTTCTAAAGATATTCGCGTTTCTCACACACTTCACTCCAGGCTCAAGTTGTGCGTTTCTAAATACTATTTGGACTCGATTTCCACAAATGGTTGTTAAGCACAGTAAGGTGGTCATAACCGTATAGTTTCACGGTTATCAAACTTTCGACGTGCAGTCCAGGTCCGATACAGAGTTTTAATGTGCTCCTGAGAGCAACTGGGTTTTGAGATGGCTCCTAAATTTTCAGGTAATGTTGAGTTAGTGATTCTAATAGTTTTGGGTCTTACAGTTCGTATAGATAGTGGTTCAAGAAAATTCACCGATTAATTCAGTTTAGTACTTAATAAATTTTTGTCTAATTTCTACAGAATTCGACCCTTAGTGATTTCTGCCTGAGGTGATACTCGGGTCTTTGTACGGATTTTTTCGAGACGTTACAAGTACGGTAAGCACATAAAGCATCAGTCAATCGGATTGACTAATCCTTGCAGTCAGGGTTAACCATTTTTTTTTCAAAATATTTTTAATTTTTCTATTGGAAATCTCAGCTTGCTCACTTGTTTGTGGGTGGTATGGAGTTCAGCTTGTGAGAGATGTCATATCTCTTCATTAAGTTCGCAAATGGCCTATTACAAAAACGTCAGCCCTCATCACTAATGATGGCTCAAGGCGTTTCGAACTGGGAAAGGATGTTTTCTTTTAAGAATTTAATGACCGTTTGATGGTCATTGTTCCGGTATAGAATCGATTCAACTCATTTAGTGACATAGTCTACTACTACCAAAATATATAGATTCCCCAAGGATTGGGGGAATGGTCCCATGAAATTGATGCCCTAGCAATCAAATGCTTCGATGATCAGAATGGGGTTCAAAGGCATCATATTCCGACGGGACAATTGAGAATGCTATCTTATCTAACTCCTAGATTTGTCAAATTTTGTAGTGCCAAAACCTCTTGGAATATGTATCTTATATAGCTAAACTGTATATCATCCTTACCTACATTCAAATACAAGAACAAGAGCATCTATATCAAGAACTTCAAGTACAAGAGTAAGAGATTCAAGTACTACATCAAGTGATAGATCAAGTTTTCAAGCTTCAAATATATGAAGACAATGTGCTTTACTTTGGAACTCAAAGCTCAAGTAATCTTGTCAAGTTTAAGCTCATGATCTTCGAAGTTGAAACTCAAAGTCACAAGGTCACAACTTCAAGCACATCTTCGAAAATACAATGACAAGCTTCAAGTACTTCAAGATAAACTTACAACCAAAGGGAATAATGTTTCAATGTTCAAGTTTCACCTATAAGGTATGAATGACCCTAGATTGACCCTAGGTTAAGTTATATTGATTACATTCTTATTTTGGGTCATGATATAATTTTATAGACTTTTTCTCGACTAGTCCTGGCTTATGTTCGACTGGTCCAAATACTGGCTCGACCAGTCTAAGAATTTTCTCAACCAGTCCGAGGTTTGTTATGGATTTTTTGAATTTTCTGTTGAATTCTCGACCAGTCCTGGAGATTGCTTGACTAGTCGAGCAAGCTCGACTCAAACTCTAGCAACCTTTCAGGGTCTCACTTGACCAGTCGAGTGCATGGCTTGACCGGTCATGCAGGCCACTCGATCGATCATGCCAGCTACTCGACCAGTCGTGGACCTATCTTATTCTATCACGCCTGAAATTTTGAATTCTTATTGGTCCTTCAACCAGTCAAGCTAACCTCTGGGCCAGTCAAGTGAAGAGTTTTTTCACCTATAAATTGAGGACGATTTTCAAAGTTTTTCATTCCATTCTAAAATATTCAAGTGACTACTCTGAGAAAACTTGTCCCTACATTTGAGAAGCAAATTAGTTAATATTTAAGATTCTTTTAATGCTTTCTTTGTATTTGATTTTGTGATCTCTATTCTATTCTAATTTATTTTAAAGGGAATATTGATTTTACCCTTTTTGAGATCGAAATCAAATCAAGTGAGCCCAGGTCAATTTAATCTAAAAATCATTTAGATCTAAGAACTCTTTCATATGTGAGTTTGTACATTGAACATCTACATTGAACAACTACATCGAATTGGTTCAACTGGGCTCCATCAAAAGAAGAATCTTCAGATAAGTACATTTCAATTTTCTGCATTTGGTTTGTAAGGTTGCTAGGAAATCTTTCATTTTTGGTTTGTCTGAGGTGATCCAGAAAATTTCAGAGTGTGGGGTTTTTGAATTGTGTAAGCTCACTTGAAAGACAATATCTACTATGTGAGGATATTGGGAGTGGAGTAGTTGTGTGGCTGTTTTTCTAAACAGTTGGTGTAGACACAAGCGAACCACTATAATATCTGATGTAGTGGTGGATGGTTGAATGTGGCTAAGTGTGTGAATGTTGTAATTTATTTTTCAGCATTTGTGGTGAATGATTGTAATTTACTTTCAGTACATGTGGTGAATGTTGTAATAGCAGTTGAAATTTATTTCTGTTTTATTCTTTATTCCTCTATATTTGTTTGGGATTTTGATACATAGACCGTTCTAGGAATCAGGTTGTCCTACCATAAGTCATTGATTTTGGTGTAAGGTTGTCCTTAGAACAACATCTGTATCAACCTCTCAATACTTGTGCATTTGAGGTTGTTAATCATTTCTGCTATTTGAATTGATAAGTGCTATCTTTATTTGTTTCTGTCTAATTCTGCATTTAATTTTTTAATTTGGTATAGTCCTATTCACCCCCCCTCTGGGACTCTTAGCTCGTCCTTTTCAAGTGGTATCAGAGCCTAATAGCTCATTTTTATTTTTATTATTTGGATTAAATTCCTGAGCTAATCGATCTGAGCTTTTTAAGATGTTAAATTTTGATAGCCTCTCAATCACTAGGCCTCCACCATTTGATGGCTCCAATTATGCCTATTGGAAAGCCAGAATGAGAAATTTCTTAAAATCCATCGATGAGAGCATGTGGCAATCCATAATGACCAATTGGACCTCTCCTACCACTGAAGTGACTGGTACTAATGGATCTGTTATTATAAAAGTTTCACCTTATTTTACTTGGACCAATCTTCAGAAAACTGAGAGTAGTGCCAATGCAAAGGCTCTAAATGCAATTACTTGTGCACTATTACCGGATGAATTCAAGAGAATTATATCCTGTGATATTGCAAAGCAAGCTTGGGATATTTTGGAAATGACACACGAGGGTACAACAATTGTAAAAAAATCTAAAGTCCAAATCCTCACAACCAAATTTGAGAAAATACGTATGGAAGAAAGTGAAACTTTCATGGACTTCTATACAAGATTGAATGGCATTGTCAACTCTATGTGGGGTCTTTGTGATAGAATCCCAGAAAGTAAAGTCTGTGCAAAGATACTGCGCTCACTGCATGAACAGTTCAATTCAAAAGTAACTGCGATTCAGGAACTTCGTGATACGGATAATATGAGGGTAAAAGAGTTAGTTGGGTCTCTTTAAACCTATGAGTTAAATTTCAAGGCACCTAAAGGTAAGTTAATCGCTCTCAAGTCTTCTAAAAGTATTTCTCAAGATAGTAATAATGATTCTGATTTAGAAACTTTTGAAGATGATATGACTCTTTTAGATAAAAAGTTTTATAAGATTTTTAAAAGTAAAAAGAGGGTTGATTTGTAAAAACCTATTGAAAAGAAAAAGCCTAGATCTAAATATTAAAAATCTTTAAAAGATAGCCAATGTTACAACTGCCATGAATATGGGCATCTAGCAAACAAATGTCCTAAGAAGGACAAGTCTAAAAAGAAAGATATATTGGCTACATGGGATAATTCTTCTTGCTCTGAAGTCTCTTCTGAGTTAAAAGATTCTGAAATCGAGTTGGCTAATGATGTTAAAGCCCTAATAACTCTAGCCAAGTTCACTTTTGCAGATAATGATAATTCAACTAGTGAAGAAAATCTGAATAGTGACAATGAAAATGAAGAAGACCTTCAAGATGCTTATGATGCCCTATACAAGGAAAGTTGCAAAATTATTGTAAAGTTAAAACTTCAGAAAGAAAAATTTTTTAAATTAAAAGAGAATTTTGATAATCTAGTCATAGAAAAATCATACTTTTCAGATTACTTTGAAAAAACTAAGTGCGACTTAGATTTCAAAACGTCCTAAGTTGAAAAATTAAAATATGAAAATGAAAAGCTAAAATTAGAAGTCTCTTCGCTTTTGAGTTTGAAGGACACATGGAAATATGCCCAAGGTGATCCTAAATTAGAAAAACTTTTATCTGGATTTAGAAAATGTGGCGATCGATCTAGATTGGGTTATGATAAAAGTATTCCTCCTAAGAATAAGAATACTCCACCCAAATTTATGAAAGGGGAGTCTTTTAACTCAAAAGGAAAAAGTCTGAATCAAAATTATTCTAAAAATTCTAAAACATTTCAGACTTTTAATCCTAAAAGCAATCATATCAACTATAGAAATCAAAATCGTAACCCTTTAGCCGAAAAAATTGTTGATTTGCTTAAGGAGCTCTTAAAATCTAACTCAGTGGGTAGGTCTTATAAGAACTACAAACATAAGAAGACTAACTATACTCCTAAACCCAAAACTATAATAAAATGGGTCCCTAAGGTTACTTGTTTGGTTGCCCACATCACTTTCAAAGCTTCGAGCCATTCAAAGTGGTACCTAGATAGTGGTTGCTCCAGACATATGATAGGTGACAAATGTTTGTTCACCAGTCTTAAAGATATGACTGATGGTTCAGTCATATTCAGTGATGGTAGCAACTGCAAAATTGTTGGCCAAGGTACGGTTCAACTCTTTAACCTCCCTCCATTTGAGAATGTTTTATATGTAGAAGGTTTAAAACATAATCTATTAAGCATCTCTCAAATATGTGATAATAATCATAGGGTAAAATTCACTAACCACGAGTGTGAAATTTTAAATAAAAATGGTTTTGTAATATTAACTGGTCGCAGAACTTCTGAGAACTGCTACATTGTTAGTGATTCAAGCTCATCTAATCTATCGTGCTACATGGTCCATACTGATGAAACCGAATTATGGCATAAATGCCTCGGACATGTACATTACTGTAACTTGTATAGATTGAGCAAAAGAGAGTTGGTAAGAGGTCTACCCAAAGTAAAGAAAGTAGACAAAATATGTGACGAATGCCAGATTTGTAAACAAACAAGGAGTACTCACAACAAGGTGAACTCTAATGCCTCATCTAAACCACTCGAACTTCTCCACATGGATCTCATTGGACCAACTAAAACGGAGAGTCGAGGTGGCAAGAAGTATATTCTGATGATAGTAGATGACTTTACGAGATATACTTGGGTAGTCTTCTTGAGAAAGAAATTAGAAACTCTCGATGAAGTAAAAAAGGCGTACTTAAACGTATCCAAACTGAAAAAGAATCAGAAGTCACTAAGATCCGTAATGATCATGGTTCTGAGTTTGAAAATAGCAGTTTTGAGAAATTTTGCAATGATCAAGGAATATCACATGAATTTTCTATGCTCAAAATACCAAAACAAAATAGTGTTGTAAAAAGAAAAAATAGAGTGCTTCAAGAAATGGCAAATGTAATGCTAAATAGTATGAAGCTTCTTAAAAGTCTTTGAGCTGAGGCGGTTAATACTGTTTGTTTTATAATTAACTGCATTTACATTAGAAAATCAAATAGTAAAACTGCTTATGAAATGTGGTTTGATAAGAAGCCTACTGTCAAATACTTTCGAGTTTTCGGCAGTAAGTGCTACATCTTGCGTGACTGAGAAAATTTGGATAAATTTGTCACCAAAAGTGATGAATGAATATTTTTAAGGTATGCTCTAAATAGTCAAGTATATCGAGTTCTTAACAAGAGGACTGGTGTAATTCAAGAATCTATCAATGTGGTTATAGATGATCATTTGAATACACCTGTCTCAAGTTCAGAAAATGATGAAGTTCTTTTATTTGATAAATTAGACTCTTCATCTAGTCAAAATAATACTGAACTGCGGACAGTTAAAGACTATCCTTCTAATAAAATCCTTGGAAACCCTCTCACTGGTGTGCGCACTCGTAAACAATTGGAAGATATGTGCAACTACGAGTGCTTTACATCTCAGATAGAACCGGTTAACATAAAAGAAGCCTTTACTGATAAAAACTGGATTGTAGCAATGCAAGAAGAGCTCAATCAGTTTGTTGGAAATGATGTTTGGTACTTAGTTCCAAGATCAAAAGATAAACACATTATCAGAATAAAATAGATTTTCAAAAATAAGTCTGATGAATTTGGTACTATTATTAAACACAAGGCTAGGCTGGTTGTACAAGGGTACACTCAAATTGAAGGCATTGATTATGATGAGACCTTTGCCCCAGTAGCTCATCTTAAATCAATCAGATTATTTATATCCATTGCGTGCTTTAAAAAATTCAAAATATATCAAATGGATGTAAAGAGTGCATTCTTAAATGGTGATTTGCATGAAGAAGTGTATGTTTAATAACCTAAGGGTTTTGAAGACCCTAAGCATGTTAATTATATCTATCGCCTGAAAAAGGCACTCTATGGTTTGAAACAAGCTCCCAGGGCATGGTACGAAAAGTTGACTAAGTTTCTACTAAGTCATAACTTTGTGATGGGAAGTGTTGATAAAACATTATTTGTAATGAAACATAATGATCACATAGTAATAGTTCAAATCTATGTTGATGACATTATCTATGGATCTACTTGTACTATCATGATTGTTGAATTTGCAGATCTTATGAAATCTAAATTTGAAATGAGCATGGTTGGAGAACTAAACTATTTCTTAGGGTCGCAAGTCAAACAGCTCCCTGATAGTTTCTTTATCTCTCAAACCAAATATGCTCTGAACTTAGTTAAAAAGTTTGGATTTTAGAGTAAGAAAAATTTTAATACTCCAATGAGTACTATTCTAAAACTCTCTAAAGATTCAATATATAAGAGTATAGATCCTAAGTTATATCGTGGTATGATAAATAGATTATTTTATCTAATTGCGAGCCGACCTGATATTGCATTTAGTGTAGGAATTTGTGCTAGATATTAGTTGGACCCTAAAGAGTCACATCTGATAGCTGTTAAGTGCATTTTACGATATGTCGCTAGTTCAACTAATCTTGGTCTCTGGTATCCACATGATACTAGTGTGCAATTAATTGGTTACATGGATGCTAATTGGGTTGGTAACATTGATGATCATAAATCAACCAGCGGTGGTTGTTTTTATGTCGGGAACTTTGGTTTCTTGGCTATGTAAGAAATAAAGTTTCGTATCGCTCTCCACAGCTGAGGCTGAATATATTACTGCGGGTAATGCATGTACTCAACTTGTGTGGATGAAGAGAATGTTAAGCGATTATGGATTTGTGCAGGAAACTATGATTTTATACTGTGACAATTCAAGCGCAATTAATATTTCTAAAAATTCAATTTAGCATTCACGAACCAAACATATTGACATTAAATATCACTATATTCGTGAATTAGGGGAAGGCAAGATAATTTCTTTGGAATATATTCAGACCGAGAATCAAATTGCTAACATATTCACAAAACCGCTTGACAAAAATAGATTTGCAAGATTGAAATTTGATCTTGGTATGTGCAATATGAACTGATGATTTGTGTCTATTTGTATCATAATGTATATGTTTATTATTTTAAAAATTTTAGAATTCAAATTTTATGCAAAATTGCATATTTTGTGAGGTGCATGACCAGTCGAGTACGTACTCGACCAGTCGTGGCACGACCGGTCGAGTATGTACTCAACCCGTCGTGAATTACAAGTTTGGCCATTTATTTGGGGAAAATCTCCTTTTTCTTTATTTGGGTCTTCTTCTCCAACACGCCCTACCTCGACCGATCGAACCCATCTTCGATTCCTCTATGGTTAGTGCGTTATTTTCAATTTTCTTGTAGATTTAAGTCCTTTGCACTTCCTTTTCTTCATTTGTGTAGTTTATTTCAAGCTTTGTGATTGTTTTGAGGGTTTTCTATCAAAAAATCTAATCTATTAGAAACCCTTCTTGCCTCTTTTGTAATATTTGTATTCCTTTGTTTCTTTGTTGCAATAGAGGGTAGAAATAAGAAGAAAGGATCTCGTGGTCCCTCTTCTTCTTATTTCGCTCCTATCACAGTGTGTAACGCCTTGAAAATCGGGGGTCGAGTATAGACTCAACTCCCCAGTTCCAACGCATCACTTATGAAACATAGATAATGATGATTTAATGTTGTCCGTATTAGTGCCTTAAACATGAATGAGATTATGCTAAAACGGCATATCATACTCCAGAGACAGTTAAATTATGCAAGTGGAAGACTGTGATGGATTTATATAAAGTACATAGACGTGTTTCTCAACCTCCTAAGTATGATAGCATCACTGAGCTGAATAAATACATATCTGTTTCAAAAAGAGTACAAAAGGACAAAATGTGGATGTCCAACTAATCATATGTTCCTGTAATCCCGTCGTTCTAAGTGGCCTATATAAACCCGCCAGAATATTGAATATATGAGAATGCCTCTTCATCATCCTTAAAGTCTGGCTCCGCCTCGCAGGCATCGCCACCACCTGTAACTAAGACTGAGTCTAGTTGGTGTGTACAACACCGTCCTATAACGTGGGAGTGAGTGATCAACTCAGTGGAACTATAAAGTAAAGGTTAACATGTTATCAATTCAGTCAAGCAGTAATGATAAAGCAATACAATCAAACATCCCTAAGTACTATGATTAATGCAAGAATGATATATAGTAATGATGCATGCCCTCGCCTGCACTCCCTTTGCGATCTTCATCTCACAGTCGCGGCATGTCAGTCACTTCCTCAGTGCTCTACCAATGCCAAACGGCACATGCAATGCGGTGCATGGACATGATTACCGAGTTCTTATTAGACCTTTTCATACAATAGGATTGGGAAGCTAAGGTACTTCCCTTGTATCATTTATCTAGACATTGATCCATCTAGGGTCGTCAATCCTAATTAATCACATACGATAGGCAAGTTCAGGTTACTGCCACCAATGCCCTACCAACTGGCAGTATATTTTTGAAGGCTCGTCACCAACCTGACTGGGGACCACAGCCAGGCTGCACTGGGGTAGGCCTATTTCATACTCGAGGTCACTCCATTAACGCCCTACCAACTGGCAGTCTATTTTCGAAGGCTCGTCACCAACCTGACTGGGGACCACAGCCAGGCTACGCCGAGGTAGGCCTATTTCATACTCGAGGTCACTCCATTAATGCCCTACCAATTGACAGTATATTTTCGAAGGCTCGTCACAAACCCGACTGGGGACTACAGCCAGGCTACGCCAATGTAGGCCGATAGCTCGAATACAGTGTCCCATATCACCGTATTCGACTCATGAGTTTGGGTTGCTCACTGGTCACTATGGGGAGGTTTGTCGCCCCAACGTAGGCTGACAGTTTGACAATGGTGTCCCATACCACCATGCCTGGCCCATGAGTCTTAACGGATCATGGTACCAAGGTTAAACGGGTCTTTACATTGGTAAGAGGTACCTTAGGTTCAAGCAGTGGCGTCCATACATGGTGAACACATAGTAGGCGAATCGGTTTATTAGACAAGTTCGACTAGTACAAGCGTATGCTGAATTAATTAACAAGGTACCGTTGTCGATGATCATCGTCCGGCTCGGATTTACCGAACGCATCAATTGTGGCGAGACTAATGCGGCCACTCAAATAGGAATTGTTACTGAATGCCTGAACTACACAGTAGTCCCAATCATATTCAAATAAAGCATATGGAGACATGTGATAATCATATAAGCATTTAGCGAACATTTCCAACATGAATCTCATTCGAGCATTTCATCAAACACATTACATATATTGCCATATATTGCACTTCATCCATAAATTTGCATAATTGGGATTTAGGTTACATGAAGGAAACTATACATATAGATAAGGTAGCTGAGAATTCTATCTCGACACCCTTATTAAATACAGTTCAACGAACAATACCTCATTTAGACATTTTATCAATCACATAGAACATGTTATTATATATGTGCATTTTATACATAAACCACGTAGTTGAAATTAAGACTACATGGAGGAAATTATATACCTAGGTAAGGTAGTTGGGAAATCCTATCTCAACGCCCTAAATATATACAATTCATTAGACCATTTCTTATTCAAACATTTCATCAAACACTTAGTCTACACATTCCATCACATATAAAATAAATTAGTTATAACCTATATTATAACAAATCCTTCCACCAAGGAGTTGCCACCCATACAACAAGCATGTATTCTCAAATAATAATCATGGCAAGTAGAAATCATAGTTTCATATTCATTTAAGCATTTCAACAAACACATGTAAGGCATTAAAATCAACATAGTTTACATATATGTGTAACATAGTTTACATATATGTGTAATATACGGGAAACATCATATCTAATCACATGTGACGGTAATCAAGTCAGTCATAAACTATTACTGACATTGAAGGCCTTGAAAACCATAACCTAAACGTTTATAGTCCGTACCTTTTGCCGGTAAACGCGTAACGAACTCAGTTTAAACACTAAGCCTTTGTTTACGGCACAACGACAATCTATAGCATAAAACAGGTCAGCTATTTCACCATTTAATCTACCTGAATCCCTAAAACAGATTAGGGTTATGATTTTTTACCCGAAAATGGAATCAGAATCGCTGGTATAGTGATACAGATAGGTCGATTCAGCACGTGAAGCGATGGGCTCGGATACTAGGAACTCTCTCCCACTTTCTCTCTCACTTTCTCTCTCTTTCCTTCTCTCTTTGCTCTCTTCTCTCTCCTAGGGTTGCAAAATCATATAGAATGAGAGAGAGAGAGGGTTTAAGGCCCTTATATAGGCCCAGAACTGATGGGAATGACCCCATGGCCATGATATACTTAGGGTACAGCCAAATAGCGGCTGTTTCGATCCAATAGAGCATTTCTGGAGGCCCCTTTTCTGCATGCGGTCGGACTTAAGCTCCCTGACCTTGGATCTAGGTCAAGCTGAGTTTTCGGTCCAATCGAATTTACAGATCGACCGTGGCGGACCAGTTTCAGTTCAGCGGTCACCAGTACTTGATCAGGGCCACAAGTACACTGACATAGTTGAAAATTTTCCTTGATCTGAGGGTGTAATTGGGTTTGAATCTCACGGTCTAAATCCTTAGATTTGGCCTGCAATTGAAACGACTCAATTCACTTAAGTCCCAGTTTATTTTCTAAAGGTATTTACGTTTCTCACACATTTCGCTTCGGGCTCAAGTTGTGCATTTCTGGGTATTATCTGGACTTGATTTTTTAGGTGGTTGTCAGGTCCAGTGAGGTGGTCATAACGGTATAGTTTCGTAGTTATCAGATTTTTGATGTGCAGTCCAGGTCCGATACGGAGTTTCAAAGCACTCCCAAGAGCAACTGGGTTTAGAGATTGATCGTAGGTTTCAAGGTAACGTAACTTCAGCGATCCCACTAATTTTGGGTCTTGCAGTTCATATTGAAAGCTGTCCAAGCTAATTCGACAAGTGATTTAGTTAAGCACTTAATTAATCTTCATCTAATTTCTAAAGGATTTGGTCTTTAGTGATTTCTGCCTGAGGTGGTACTCGGGTCTTTGTACAAATTTTTCTGGGACGTTACACGGTGTGCCATCTTTAGTCACACAAGGAAGATCTTGAGTATGTGAGGAATATTCACTTGCACAATGTAATAGTTGAACGGACAGTCAACTCTGATCACTTAGCACCATTTGGAGTTGTTTCTCCCCTTCAGTCTGTAAGATGGGATAACATTCTATATTGGGGTGGACTGGCATACCGCTCTATTGCGCAGGCTATGTATGCTTACATTAGTGACTTTTCTTTTGAGAATCTGACGTCTACAATTACAACCAGAGAAGGTCCAATTGATGTGGACTGTCATCTTATTTCTGGGTTAATAGATATACCTGT
This sequence comes from Magnolia sinica, assembly GCF_029962835.1. Classification (NCBI taxonomy): domain Eukaryota; kingdom Viridiplantae; phylum Streptophyta; class Magnoliopsida; order Magnoliales; family Magnoliaceae; genus Magnolia; species Magnolia sinica. The sequence continues at coordinate 85,517,876 of NC_080575.1, read as the reverse complement.
CAATGATGACGGTATTCCCATTCATATACTTATTGTAAAACCGTTTGAATCTGAGAAGAGAATACTCACTCATGTTTTATGAAATATGGATGCGGAATGGAGTACTGGGAATGCGCTCGCCTCCAAGTTTATGTTACCCAGATACAGGGTTTTCCATCGGATTTTCATTTCAAATGTTTACCCTCGATCTGGTAACAAAACCGAGCTTATAACATTCAAGGCTCGCATTCTTCATTCTATTGTTACTATAGTCTCTGTGTGTCTTCCTTCGCTTATCTATTATATCATGATTTAGTTCTATCTCCATCCAGGTCACAGTGACATACCTTTTGCTTATCTTATGACTATTTTAGCCACCCATAGTCTAATGGCTATGCCTGTTGGAGAGGCTCCCATTAACCATCTACCATTTAACAACTCAAACATAAATAAGATGAATTTGAGATTGGCTCCAGGACAAGTTGATGTAGGTGCTGGTAGAGCAGCAGAAGCAACTGAAGAGGAGGATGCTTTACCTCCAGATGATATCAATATGGATGACATTTTCGATGAGATTGAATTTGACTCTGCGGCTGATCCTAATTATCAGCCTTCTGATTTTGATGTGTGACTGCGCTCTCTTGAGGACAAGGTTGAAGGTATGCATGCGTCCCAAGAAAAGCAATTTAAATATATGTGCCAATATCTTAGGCGCATTAACAAGGGACTTCATCAAATTGATCCATCCATACCTGCTCATTCTTCTGGTTCGGATTAGTATTTGAATATCTGATATGTAATAACTTTTATACTTGAATTTCTCTTATTTTTATGTGCTTAGACATGTTTTCTTATTATTGTAGTCATGTTTAACTGGTTATCTTGACCATATCTTCTCTCATTACTCATTGTTCTTTTCTTTACTTCCATCTTCATTTATAAGTTCTTTCCTTTGTCATATTATGACAAAAAGGGGGAGAATTTCTGTTGATAAATGGCTAGTTAATGCTTTCATTTTTTTTAATGAAATGTGGAGGATGTGGAGTAGAGAAGAGAAGAGTGGAAAAGAGAAGTATAACAAATTTTCTCCTCTTGAATTCTATGGAGTAATATATTGAGGGGGAGTATTTGGTTTGCTATTTGGTTTCTTAACTAGTGGTGCATGATTCTTTATTGTAAGTATTATGCTTATCTTATTTGAATGTATTGTGTTTTGTCACAAATTTGACAAAGGGGGAGATTGAGAATGATATCTTATCTAGCTCCTGGATTTGTCAAATTTTGTAGTGCCAAAACCTCTTGGAATATGTATCTTGTGTAGCTCAACTGTATATCATCCCTACCTACATTTAAATACAAGAACAAGACTATCTACATCAAGAACTTCACGTACAAGAGTAAGAGATTCAAGTAGTACATTAAGTGATAGATCAAGTTTTCAAGCTTGAACTATATCAAGACAATGTGCTTTACTTTGGAATTCAAAGCTCAAGTAATCTTCTCAAGTTTAAGCTCATAATTTTCAAAGTTGAAACTCAAAGTCACAAGGTCACAACATCAAGTACATCTTTGAAAATATAATGACAAGCTTCAAGTACTTTAACATAAACTTGCCACCGAAGCGAACAATGCTTCAATGTTCAAGTTTCATCTATAAGGTATGAATGACCCTCGATTGACCCTAGGTTAGGTCATATTGATTACATTCTTATTTTGGGTTATGATATAATTTTATAGACTTTTTCTCGACTAGTCCTGGCTTATGTTCGACTAGTCCAAGTACTGGCTCGACTAGTCTAAGAATTTTCTCGACCAGTCCAAGTTTTGTTATGGATTTTTCAATTTTTCTGTTGAATCCTCGACCAGTCCTGGAGACTGCTCGACCAGTCTAATATGCAGAGGGGTGAAAAACAATCAAAACAATGTTGACCGTGCGTAACCATGCACGTGCACATGCCCGCTAAAGAGGTCACAAGAAGGTTGTCTTGCATCGTTTAAAACAGTTGCAGCATGATTACTCCCTTGGGCCACGTCAACGACAATTCAAAACCACTCCTCCTACATTGAAATCTTACCATGAGTCTAATATATGGAGTGAATTTCTCTTTTGATGTGGATCAGGGGCCCACCAAGCAACTTATTGAATACACGTGCATAAGCCTGCTCGTCTGGATGTCCGGCTTCCGTGGGCCATTGTGTGATTATGGAGATGGCCGGATGCATGATCCAGACCGTCGAGAAGATGCCCAAGGGGGCCACGACCACCACCAAGGAGGTAGATCCAGTTTCTGTTGGTTGTAGGGTTCTCCAACAGCTATCAAATGTGGTTGTTTCCATGTTTTCTGCTGCTGCTGCGCACGCTTTCACCACCGACTCAATCCAGCGGACCGACTACAACAGTTATAAAAGGAGAGAAGAAAGAGAGCTTTGGATTATCAAGGGCAGCCGTGGAGGCATCTGAGGGGCAGTTGTAGGGATGTGGAAGAGAAGAGAGAGAAAGAGAGATCATGGGCTGACACCGAGAGTTTTTTCCTTCTTCTTTCCTCTTTATTTTTCTTTCCTTTCCCTGGCTTTATTTATTTCCTTCCTTTGAGACTTAGCTTGATCATGTCTATGATCGGCTAAACCTCTTAGCTAGTGCTAAGAGGTGAAGCTTGTAGCGTGATTGGGATGTTTCTTTATTTTGATTCATGCTTATTGAACTCTCTTGGATTCTAGTTTGATTATGAAGGAATATTTTTAGTTTTTAATGGTTTGTTGTGACTCAAATTACAATAGATCTGCGATATCTTGAGATATATTCTTTTCATGTATTGAGATTGTGAAATTAAGCAATCCTGTTGTTCACCATCGTCTCATGGTCATGGTTGGGTGATGAAATCCTCCTAATCTTCTCAATTCTCTTATGATTGGTTGTGGGTTTGGTAAATTGCTGTTGTTTGCCATCGTCTCCTGGGCATGGTTAGGTGATAGAATCACTTCCAAATCTTCACCACTCTCATATATTGATGATTAGATCCATGAGAAGTTTAGAGATCTGACAAATCTCTTCTTACCAATTAGATAAGATAGGACTCTGATTCCAGTTGTGTCCTTGAATCATGCAAGGTAACTTCCCGATTGTTATAAGTAGATCCTTGGCACCCTAGTTTACCACCTTTGAATTTTATAAGTTTTAGTTTAATAATTCACCATTATTCTCTCAAATTCTCATGGTTTAGATTATATCTTCTCCTAGTTCTAGTTCGAGTTACTTTCAAATTATGTACAAGGTTTAGTCCCTATGGATTCGACGTCGGTCTTACCAAGATTATTACTACATCGCAACCCTATACTTGGGGTGTGAACAGAAAGTGACCACTATAGGCCTAAGAGTGACAAAAAGAGATGACACTTTGGTGTTCATTGTCTGGCATACATCTCCTTAAGATTTGGTCCGAACAATATTTAAACAAGTATGGATCATCCCAGAAGAATTTACGAACCTCAACAAAGAATTTTTTCTTATCTTGAGTAGTCCAATATGCCGGTGTGAAACCTATAGCAAGATAATTAGCAAGATCAGCAAACCAAGGTGAATGGGAGACTTTGAACAATTGTTTGTCAAGGAACATGTCTTTTATATGTGTTGTCTCAAAGGGATCAGGGAGATCAAGGTGAGAAAGATGGTCAGCTACTACGTTCTTTACTCCCTTTTTATCTTTTATTTTCAAATCAAATTCTTAGAGTAGGAGGATCTATCTTATCAAGCGGGGCTTAGCATCATTCTTAAAAAGAAGATACTTGAGCGCCACATGATCTGTGTAGATGATGATCTTGGATCTGATCAAGTAAGACCTAAATTTTTTCAAAGCGAATACTATAGCTAAGAGTTCCTTCTCCGTAGTTGAGTAATTTACTTGGGCAGAATTTAGAGTTTTACTTGCATTGTGAGGCCCGTATCCTAGACCATACCATTCCGTAGGCTTCCGTGGTCCTCTTGGTCAAATTTCGACGACCCGCGATGCGTAGATAGCATTTGCGTATGACCTTAAGTCGCATCTTGAGATTTTGAGCTAGCTCGACTTGAAACTTGTACTATTGCGACTGCGCTGTCGCCTTCGTTCTAACGCCACATCTCACGTGCTGATGTGATACCCAGGCCAGGAGTTGTGGGCTCACATTTATTTCGAAGAAAATGTCACGCATTACGAATTCTGAGAGAATCTCTACAACCCATCACATCAATTAATCAAGTACACATCCTATCACAAGTACAAGTAACCCATACCCTACCCATCTCTATCCCATTCCCAAAGTCTCTCTCTCTTTCCACTCATCCCTTCCTTACACCCATCATCCATCACTCCCTTACACAACAACCACTCTCTCTCCTTCTCATTCACTACCCATTTTCCCAAGCACCAAGGAGAGTGGCCGTCCAAGGTTTCCAAGAGAGAATAATGATTGTGTGTGGCCCACTTTCTACCCCAAGATCCCTCATCCTAACTCTTTAATCATCATCATCTTCCATCTAAGAGAGAGCTAAGGAGTTTGGCATTTCATCGGATCAAGAAGATCCAATGGTGGGTGTTCTTATAGGCTTAGATTTTTATTTTTGATGATGAGCCAAGTGGGGCCTACCGATTGATGGTATGGATCTCACTTTACACCCTAGGTGTGGCCGATGGCCCACCACGATTCTTATGATCATCCCATGGTGGGGCCATTCTCCATGGACCCCATCATGATGTTTATTTTTTCTCATTTTTAGAAAGGTCATCTAGACCTTGCATCTTTTGGTGGGAAGGGATCTCCATTGTTGATTTTATGATTTAGGACCCACATGATTTGGGACCCATTTTGATGTATGTATTGTATTTGCATGGCCCACCTAGGAGAGCTCATAGTGGCGGAGCTCCTCCATCGTGCGTCTCTCTCTCTTTCTCTCTCCCTGATTGTATGACCCACCCATGATGCAAGTATTTTAACCACCATCCGATCGTGAGGCCCACTTTGCTACTACCCCCCTTTTTTTTACAGGCATTGGATGAGGGAAATCACAAATATCAGGTTCATCCAAGGCGTGTGGCCCAACGACGTGGAACCCACACGTGATGTATGTGTCGTGTATCCACACTGTCTGTGGAATCCTGGACGGTGGGGCCTACTGCACGTGTGGTAATCCACTGGACGGTGGTTACTAGACTCCTTAACAATCCATAAAAAAATAAAAAAATAATAATAATAATACAAATAATATAATATATAATATATAATATATATAATACTATACTATATAAGGTATATATATAATGCATTCATGCATGTATATCTAGTGGGCCCCACCTCTGTGATCAGATTGCCAGCGTACTTCGCACAACAAACTGTTGTATTCTCATCAGCCAATCCCATGGCTTTGATCACGAGGTATGTTGTATCCGAAGCCGTCCAATTGTTGGACGTGATTATGGGACCACCATAATGTCTTGTATATCATCCTCACCGTCCAATCTGCTGGACGGTGGGATGCACCAAGTTGCATATGCCTTATCAACACCATCCACACGTGGGATGTGTGAACCCCACCACGATGTGTGAGTTTTATTATATCTACACCGTCCATTGCTGGACAGTGGCAGATGGGACTCACCTTGATGTATTTATTCTAATATAGGCCGTCTATTTGCCTTAAATCCAAACAGTCCATTTGTGCATGGACCCCACCATGATATAAGTGTTTTATCTACACGGTCTGTGCAGTGGATCCCACCATGGTATAAGTGTTTTATCTGCACCGTCTGTGCAGTGGACCCCACCATGATATAAGTGTTTTATCTGCACGGTCTGTGCAATGGATCCCATCATGGTATAAGTGTTTTATCTGCATCGTCTGTGTAGTGGATCCCACCTTGATATAAGTGTTTTATCTGCACCATTTATCAGGTGGACCAAACCTCAGAAATCAATGGAGATTGAACATCCACCATTGAAATCCTTTTGGGAGCACCGAAGTTCTGAATCAATATGATATTTGTTTTTCCTCTTGATTCAGGTCTTAGTGACCGTATGAACGGATTGGATGGAACATAAACGTTATGGTGGGCCCTAGGAATTTCAAGGGTGGAAATCATTATGTCCACTGCTATTTCTAGTATGGTCCAGATGATTTTCTGTTTTGATTCATTTTTTTAGGATATGCTCTTAAATGATCTCTATAAATAGATGAATGGTTTAGATGGACCGGCTAGGTCGGTGGGCCCACTTGATGTATATAAGGCCCACTGGTGCGGCCCATGTGATGCAGCCCACTTGATGTATTTGAGGCCTAGATGGTGAAGCCCAGTGTGATGTATATGAGGCCTTTGAGTGAGGCCCAATATGATGTATATGTGGCCCATGTTTTGAGGCCCAATGTGATGTATGTGAGGCCCATGGGATAGGGCCCATTATAATATATTTACGGCCCATGTAATGAGGCCCAATGTGATGTATGTGCGACCCATGTAATGAGGCCCATTGTGATGTATACGTGGCCCTTGTATGAGGCCCAAGCAATGTATATGTGGTCCTTGTGTGAGGCCCAATGTGATGTATACAAGGCCCTTATATGAGGCCCGATTATGATGAGTGATTTCACCGCGATGTATGTGTTATGTTCACACCGTTCATCCATTTCTCTAAGGCCATGGGCCCACTATATGTTTGGCCCTATGAAGGCCACTCCTTGGGAGCAATGTTAGTTAAATGTCCACATTGATGGGCAATGATTGTTAAATATCCACTTTGTGACCTCCCTTTAGGCTCTTTGTTAGGCCGATTGTTGATGCCGATTATCGATGCCGGTTATCGATACCGATTATGAGTATGTGATAGTATAGTATCATGATACATGTCCATACGTATCATCTGCATGTTTGTTATGAGATGTGGATGACTATTGCATATGCCGTGGGGTAGGTTATTTATGGGACTCCCTGATAAGCGGAGTCATCCCACATGAGCGCGCGGTATGCGTAGGATTGATGCATGATTGGACTGTGTGACTCATGCATCTCATATTTTGGGATATGACTATTATACGCCTTAGCGACATCAGGGCTGTGGCCTTCATAGGCATATCATGGATAGCCAGATGAAACACTAAAAATCTTTTTCTACATGGGGTGTTATAGATGTCCCTAGGTGAAAGTCTCTAAACCTCCATGGCTAGGAGATGCTCCAATGTCTAGACCGAGTGGATACATGAGCGTCCAAGTGCCGAATACCAGTAGGCTGCGTCTCCCACTGTGTCGTAGTCGGTTGGAAGGGGGTGTGGCCTTACCAGCCCGAGGGTAGGGGGTATAGCTAGGCTGAGTTTGACTAGCTCGTAAATGGGTTCGCTATCGATGTGCTGGGTAGATATTAGCTGATTACTGGCCAGGCGGATAGTGAAGTCACTTCTACTTACATGGTTGTACGTCCAGTGGGCAGCGATCGCATGTAGAGTGTACTAAACCCCAGTGATGATCCTAGAGATGTACAGTATTGATATGTGGACTTATTGAGCAGGAGTTGCATACTTAATATTTTACTCATTCATTCATTCATTCACTACCCACTCGGGTTGATGGTTTGTAACTAATTGATATGTGTACCTTCGCAATGGTCAGGATTTTGATTGGGGCGCGCGACCAACCTGAGGTCAGGAGTTTACCACATTGAGTTTATCTATCCAAATTTAGGTATGGGACTGGTTTGGATAGAAGTCCCTTGTGATGGACCCCGTAGCTTGCGATACTACATACTATCATCCCGACTTCACACTCCAGCTTGGTCATTTCATTTGCACTGCATATTGCATTACATCCGCGGTATATGGTGTTCTGAGTTGCTACGTTTCTGCATTTATATGGCTTACATGAGGTTGACGGTATTCGTGGACTTGTCAGGATTTGCATATTGCATTGTATCCTTAGTATATGATATTTGATTTGCTATGTCTCCGCATTACATAATAGATCTACATTGCTTCCTCATTATATGATATTAGCTTATTATCTTTTTGCATCACATAACCTGGATAAGGCTAATGGTATTTATGGACTTACCAGCATGTTTCCGCATTACTTTAATATTGTATACTTGGCACTTACCTTGCGCACACACTTACACCACCCTCTAAGCTTTCTATGAGCTTATGCACGATAAATGCGTGCAGGTGGCGTTAGGTCGCAGTAGCGTTAAGCTTGGAGCATGCAGCAGTCTTCTGGAGTTTTGATTTTCGATATATATATATATATATCCCTTTTAGTATTGTAATCAACTATTTATATTAATGGATATGTGATGATGATGTTGCCTTTGTGATTTGAGTAAACTTGTGGTTATGCTTCTTACGAGATAAATGTACATACTGAAAATCCTCCTTGTAGGGTCCCAGGATTGGAACCTGGCGTATGAGTGTCGGGAGCCAAGAATGTGGCACCACGGAGGCTATCGGCGCCAGATTCGATAATCGAAAATTTTGTGAGCCCGGTTTTCAAGTTTGAGGCGTGATATACATAGTGTATATAACGTAGGGCTTCTTTTCTTTTCTCTAGCCTAACACCACCCCAAGAGCATAGTCGGATGCATCGCACGTAAGTTCAAAAGGAAGGTTTCAGTCGGGTGGTGGTATGATCAGTGCGGTGGTTAACATACTCTTGAGCTTAGAAAAAGCTTCCTGACATTGCTCAGTCCACACGTATGGTATATCCTTCTGAAGTAGATTGCATAAAGGACGTGAGAGGTGATTAAAGTCCTTTATGAATCTTCTATAGAATCCGACGAGTCCTAAGAAGGATTGCACATTGTGTATGTTCTCGGGTGGAGGTAAGTTAGATATAAGATCAATCTTAGCCTTATCTACCTCAATTCCTTTGGACAAGAAGATATGTCCAAGGACAATCCTTTACGAATCATGAAATGACACTTCTCCCAATCTAGTACCAAGTTCTTTTCCTCACATCGCTTTAGCACACATTTAAGATTCTCTAAATAGTCGCTAAAGGATGGACCAAAAATAGAGAAATCATCCATGAAGACCTCGAGATGTTGCCTCACCATGTCAGAAAAAATACTCATCATGCATCGCTGAAAAGTGACGGGGGCATTACACAGTCCGAATGACATCCTTTGGTAAGCAAAGATGTTAAAGGGACATGTGAATGTGGTCTTTTCCTGATCTTCAAGGGCTATCTCTATTTAGTTGTAGCCCAAATACCCATCAAGGAAGAAGTAATAAGAATGACCAGCTAGCCTTTTCAAGATTTGATCAATGAAGGGCAAAGGAAAGTGATCCTTCCTTGTGACGGTATTCAACTTCATGTAGTCAATACACATTCTTCAACCAGTAGTAATTCTAGTTGACACGAGTTCATTGTTGGCATTGGCTACGGTGATTATTCCAGATTTCTTAGGAACCAACTGAGTTGGTGTCACGCCCCAAACTCGGAAACCGGGCTCATAAAATTCCCGATCGCCGAATCCGGCGCCGACAGCCTCCGTAGAACCCCATTCTCGGATCCCGGCACCCATTCACCAGGTTCCGATCCTGGGAGACTACAAGGAGGGTTTCAAATCATCAGTCTGATTCATAATGAGCATAACAAAAGCATAACCCACAACAATAACCATAAGAACACCACCACAAAATCCACTATGATCAAAAACTTTTTAGTACAATGCGACAGAAAGGGGAAATACAATGTAACAAAAGAAACAAAACTCCAGAAGCTCGGTTGCACGCTCCAACTACGGCGGGACTATGGCTGCGACTGCGTCCTGGCGTCACCTGCACGCATCAATCGTGCATAAGCTTATAGAAAGCTTAGAGGGTGGTGTAAGTGTGTGTGCAATGTAAGTATGCTCAGAACGCAAGGTCAGAGGAATGCGGAATCATGGTGATGAGTACATGAATGCAATCAGCCGTACAAAGGCTATGCAGTGCAAGATATGAATGCTATCGGCCATAGCACAGCCATGCGATGCGGGATGCAACTCAAGCATGCCAATCCTCATCATGTATCAGTACAGTTCTCATTCTGAATAATCACCAGGGTTCAATACACTCCAAATGGCACTGTCGCTCTCCTAGCCGCACAGTCCAAGTGAGCGTAAGAAACCTCACTATCCGCCTGGCCAATAGTCTGCCAATACCTATCCGGCACGTCGATAGCGGACCCATTCGCGAGCTGGTCAAACTCAGCCTAGTATTGCCCCCTACCAACTGACCACGACATAGTGGGAGACGCGGCCTCCTGGTATTCGGCCATCGTGCGCTCATATATCCACTCGGTCTTGACATTGGAGTCATCCTCTGGTACCATCGGGTTTAGGGATTTTCACCCAGGGACGTCTATGGCGCCCGTATGCTAGAACCAAACATTTTCGGTATCCAACCCAGCCATCCATGATGTGTCTATGGAGGCTATGGCCCTGATGTCGTTAGGGTATACAGTAACTACAATTACACAAATGCAAGTGCATGAGTCACATTATCAGTCATGCAACAGTCCTGTATGTACCATGCACTTATATGGGGCAACTCCGCCTATCAGGGAGCCCATAAACAGTCTGCTCAAAGGCATATGCTATGATCGGTCACTCCTCACATCAGGCATACATATGATGCGAATGATCATGAATCATGGATCTATACTAATCATGTTATGTGGTGATGGGCTCTGATCAAAATGAAGATGGGCCTGGATGGCCTATATACTACAGGTATGGACCTATTAATGGGCCTTAGGGAGAATCATAATGCGGACATTTAACCAACATTATCCATTCAATGTGGACGTCAAACCAGCATTGCTCCCAAGGCGTGGCCCGTTATAAAATCAATACATATACCATGGTGGAATTACACTACATTGGGCCTTATGTATGTCCTTTTGGGCCTTGACCCGTGGGCCTCCAGTACATCAAATGGGCCTCATAATATGGGCCTAATACAAATCAAGGTGGGCCTCAACAAGGACCACTAATACGTGAAGATGGGCCTCCACAATGGGCCTTAAATTATCTCCAAAATAGTTGGACAGTTGGATGAAACACATGCATCATGATGGAGCCCACTCTAATGGAGGGTATGGTTCACAATACATACATAAGTGGGTCCCATGTGGGGCCTACCATAATATTTATTTCCCATCCAACCCATTGATAAGGTCATTCAGACCGGGGCCCACAGTAGTATTTATTTTCCAAACAACCTAGGGCCCAATATAATGTTTATTTTCCAACCAACTGTTCATAAGGTCACGTGGACCAGGGTAGGGCCCACTGTAATATTTAATTTCCATACAACCTGTTGATGGGGTCGTGTGGACCAAGGGCCCACTGAAATGTTTATTTTTCATACAACCTGTTTACAGGGTCACGTGGTGGAGGGGCCCACCGTAATGTTTATTTTTCATACAACCTGTTCACAAGGGCCACGTGGTGGAGGGGCCCACCGTAATGTTTGTTTTTCATACAACCTGTTCACAAGGGCCACGTGGTGGAGGGGCCCACCGTAATGTTTGTTTTTCATACAACCTGTTCACAAGGGCCACGTGGTGGAGGGGCCCACCGTAATGTTTATTTTTCATATAACCTGTTCACAAGGGCCACGTGGTGGAGGGGCCCACCGTAATGTTTATTTTTCATACAACCTGTTCATAAGGGCCACGTGGTGGAGGAGGGCCCACTGGAATATTTATCTGTCTTCCACCCAGCTTACAAGGTCTCGTAGACCAGGGACCACAGTAATGTTTATTTGCCTTTCAACGTTGATGAGGCCACCCAAATCTGGGGCCTACCGTGATGTAGTCCACAGATCCAGCCCGTCCATTAGGTGAGTCCCACCTGACTGATGGTCCAGACCAGATTTCAGCAACATCCAAAACTCAGGTAGGCCCCACCAAGTGATTTTATATGTTTTGGCATGCCTTCACATGATTTTAAATAGTGTGGCCCACATGAGTTCCGTATAAAGCTGATTTTTGGAATGGACGTGTGGACTGAGGGGACCCATAAAATGCACGGTGTTGATGGTTGAAAAGAATCAAGGTGGGGCCCACAGCTGGGCTGCCTCCCTTGCTTTTGTTTTTTTTTTTTTAAGAAAACCGTTTTTCTACGGATTTTCTATGGTAGGGCCCACATCAGCAACATCCACTCCAGCCATGGGTCCCTGTGGCTTGATACAAGCCCATAGAGTCCAATATTGGGCTATTTTTGATATATAGGAGCATCAGGGAGTAAATCGAAGGTAGGAACACTGTTTCCTATGGTATGGATCAACTTCATTTTTCGGCTCAACGCCTAAAATGATATGGGGAACAAAATGGACGGCTTGGATTTGATATAGACATCAAGGTGGGGCCTGCATGAGTGGCCCACCACTCCCTCCTCTTGGCTAGCTCGTTAGTACAGCCCATGTCAGTTTACACTTAACTGATCGCCAACGTCCAGCGTCCAGGGACGCTGGACGGCATGCATAAATTCATTAATGTGGTGGGTCCCACGTGGATGTGGCCCACCAACATATATACAATAATAAATATATTTTATATTATATATATAATACATATAATATTATACATATTATATAAAATATAACATATAGAGAAAAAAGAAACGCATTGGGCCCATCCAAACAGTGGATGGTGTGGATCATCACCATAATAGAGTGGGCCACACCGTCTGATGTAGATGAACGGGGTAGATGTAACACATATTGGTGGGATCCACACCATCACAACAAGAGAGGGAGAGAGAGAGAGAGAAATATACGGTGAGATAAAGAGGAGGGACCCCGCCACCATGGGCCCTCCATTGATACATCACATACATCAAAATGGGTCCCACAACAAGTGGGCCCTAAAGATCAAGATTTCAACGGTGGATCACCCACCTTTAAGCCTCCTCCTTGCTCCCTTGGCCTCAAATGCTCCTTAGCTTCAACTTTGATGGAGGTTGATGGGGTTTAGATGGTTGAGATGGAAGATGAGAAGGTGGACCACACTTGGAAGGGAGAGGAAAGCTTGGACGTTTGAGAGGCTTGAGTTGCTTGGAGTTTTGAGAAATGAGAGAGAGAGAGAGGTGATATGGATGGGTGATGGGTTGGGTTGAAATTTTTAAAAAGGGGTATGGTTGTTGTTGAAAATGGGAAAAAGAGGAGTGGTGAGGTGGAAAGAGGGTAGACTTTTGAAAAAGGAGGGAATGGGTTGAAGTACTTGAGGTATGGTTGCATTTATGGTTGATTGATGGGACTAATTGTATAGAGATTCCCTCAAAATCCGCAACGCGCGGTGTTTCTTCGGAATAAACGCAGATCGGCATCTTCTTGCCTGGGTATCGGTTCGGTGCGCAAGTCACGGCGTTGGAACCGCGACGACGATGCGGTCGCTATGATATAACTTTTGGATCAAGCCGACGTCGGTGTGCAGAACCTGGCTTAGGATCATGCGCAAACGCCGGATACGGTGCGAAGGTTGCCGGAATTTGATTGGAAGGATCGCGGAAGCCAACGGAACAGTACGGACTAGGACATGGGTCTTATAGTTGGACTCACCCATTAGCTATCCGATATAGGGTATATGATACCCACATCTAATAGCTTAAGAACCTTGGCCTTAATCACTTCCTTCATATTTGCATTTAGTCTACGTTGTGGTTGTCGGGAGGTCATAACATTATTATCTAGATAAATATGGTGAGTACAAATTAAATGGTCAATTCCCTTAAGGTCCACAATCGACCATCCAAGGGCTCCCTTATGCTCAATGAGAGTAGAGATAAGTATACTCTCATGTTCTTGCTCAAGGTGGGATGAAATCACCATCGGGTATGTCTCATCTTGATCTAAATAGACATATTTCAACTCAGTCAAGCTTCGGTGCTTTAAGGTTAGACGGTAAAGACATTATATCAGTTTAGGGCAATTCTTCAAATTGTGGTCTCCACCGGTTAACTTCAAGTACCGGCACAGTATCAAGTATGGTCCCCATCTCCCTAATCATATCATCATCAAAATCATAGGATTGGGCCAAACACATCTCTAGAGGGTTTGAGGATAAAGTCAAAAGTATTCTATCTTTCACGAAAGAGTCAATTATGTTTATGTCATGGGAATTGTCATCATCCTCTAACTGTTTACCTGTATTGAAAAAGATATTCAACTCCAATGTCATATTTTAAAAAAATAAACTTATGACTCCATTCCTACAATTAATGATTACATTTGATGTGGCAAGGAATGGGCGACCAAGAATGACAGGAATTTGAGTGCTCATGCCCATGATGGGTTAGGTATCCAGGATGATAAAATCTACCGATTAGTAAAATTTGTCAACCTGAACTAACACATCCTCAATTATCCCTCTCGGTACACGAACTGAGCAATCAATAAGTTGTAATGTGGTTCGGGTGGGTTTCAATTCACCCAAACCTAGCTGTTCGTAGACCAAGTAAGGAATCAGATTTACGCTCGCTCCTAAGTCAAGAAGTGCATGCTCAATCCGGTAGTTCCCAATTACACAAGGAATGGTTGGGCTACCAGGATCTTTATATTTTTGTGGCACATCTTGCTTGAGGTTGACACTCACTTTTTCCGTCAGAAAAATATTCTTTTTGATACTTTGTCACCTCTTAGTCATGCATAGGTCTTTCAGAAATTTGGCATATGAAGGAATTTGTTTCAAGGCATCCAAAAGAGGGATGTTGACCTTCACTTGTTTAAGCATCTCTAGAATGTCCTGAGAGTTAGAGAGTAGTTTTGGTGCAATTAACTGTTGGGGGAATGGAGCAATCGGCTTGCTCAGAGGTTCCGGTTCTAATCCATGTGGAGCAATGCTAGGTCTATCTTTTGTTTCTTCTTCCAGGTCCTTAGACTCTTCAGTCCTTGCCGGAATAGATTTGTTAATTGTTTTTCCACTCCTAAGGGTAGTGATAGACTTGGCTTGCTTCATTTGATTCGAAGAGCTAGGATCACTAATTTCGTATTGCAATTTTAGATTGGGAAGAAGTTGAGCTGCAAGAATCCTTTTTTCCCCAATTGAATTTTTTGTCTCACGCCCTTGTATGACCTTTGAAAGGTCTTGAAGGATTTGCAGTATACTCTGATTGATAAGCTCTTGGTTTTGAATATGTTTCCAGACCGGATCCTCTTGAGGTTTCCCTTGATTTAAGAATTGGTTAGAGATTCCTTAAGAAGTAGTAGTTTGTCCATTCCTCCAACTAAAGTTCGGATGATTTCTCCAACTAGGATATATGTGTTAGAGATGGGTCTACCAAACAGTCTTTGGTAGTTGTTCACGATATTCGATTGCTCATTCAGTGCCTCTTGAAAAGTAAGTATCGTTAGGCAATTTTTAGTTGTATGTATGTTGCAAGCACAGATACCACAAACAACTTCCTTAGCCTTATCCTTCTTAAGTTCCATGGCCTCGACTTTCCTTGTGAGACTGGCCACTTTAGCATTTATATCATCATCCTCTTTTAGCAAGTATATTCCACCCCTCTCCCTTGCTTGAGTAAGCTTAGATATGGTGCTAGGTTTTGGGGTGATGTCCTATGATTGTGCAGTTTTAGCGAGTTTATCAAAGTAATCCCACACCTCATCGACATTCTTGTTCATGAATTCCCTATTGCACATTGTCTCGACAAATTGGAGCATAAAAGATGTCAGTCTATCGTGGAAGAAAGCTGTTATGCGCCACGTTTCAAAACCTTGTTGTGGGCATTAACTGACGAGATCCTTGAACCACTCCCAACATTAGAAGAATGTTTAATCTTCCTTTTGGGCAAAGTTCATGATCGACTTTTTGATGGTGTTCGTCTTGTGGTATGGAAAGAATTTTTTTATGAACTCCTTCATCATGTCATTCCATGTGCCAATAGATCGCAGACGTGGTGAGTGTAACCACGTTTTAGCTTTCTCTTTTAAGGAGAAAGGAAAGAGTTTCAGCCTAACCATGTCCTCAGACACGTTAGGAAAGTATAAATGGCTATAACCTCATCAAACTCTTGCAAGTACAGGTATAGACTTTTAAATTCAAGTCCAACGAACTTTGGAAGGAGTTGGATCACTCCAAGCTTGATATCCATATTTCCCGTGTTTCTTGGAAAAATCATACAAGAAGGGGTGCTCACCCCCGCCAGTTGTAAGTAATCTCGTAAAGTACGAGGCGGGGGTGCATGGTGCATCTCATTCTCATCCTGGGCTTCCACAACTTGAGGTTGCGGCTGATTCATTGGTTGATTTGCAGCCATAACCTCAATTAACTCTGAGGATCTCGAGTGGTGTCTAATCTTGTGATGGATATATAACCCTCAACTAACCCTCCTTCACTCAAAATATGTCGAGTGTTATCACGGACCCACTTGGACATGAAACACTCTCAGCCCTTAATTTTAGAATCTAACTTAAACCTAAAAGAAAGAAGGGAAATAGAAATATGGAATTATAAAGAGGGAGAGAATTAGAAAGAAGTTACCAAATTGGAGGTTCCTAATTTAAGATTCTGCAAAACAAAACAAAAGAAATTAGTTTCTAAAACAGAAATCCTAGAATTAGAAAGTTTCTAAAAACAGAAAACAAACCCTAACTTAGAAATAGAAAGAAAGAAAATTTAGAAAGAGATAACCAAATTAGAAGTTTTTATATTAGGATCCTATAAAACAGGAAAGTTAAGTTAGTTTTTAAAAACAAATTAGGAAAGTTTCTATTCTAAAATTAGAAAGTAGAAAAAAAAAAAACAAGTTTCTAAAAACAGAAATGGAAAGTTTCTAAACCTAGAATTTAAAAGCTAAGTTAGTTTCTAAAATAATTCAAAAAGACCCTAATCCTAAAAATAAAAAAACTTTAATCTTAACCTAATTCTAAAACTAGTCAAAATCAGAAAAACACAACCGTTAATCCCCAACAATGGTGCTAAAAACTTGTTCACAACCCCAAGTGTAGGGTCACAATGTAGTAATAATCTCGATAAAACCGAGGTCGAATTCATAGGGACTAATCTCGTGAGTATTTTGAAAGCAACTAGAAGCAGAACTAGAAAAAGATGTAAAACTAATTCTGAAGTGATTTAAAGAGGAATTGTGATTAAAGTGATTAAAACTAAGGAATTTAAAGGTGGTAACTAGGGTTTCCAAGGATCCACTCATAGAGATCAGTGATCCCTCTTACTTAATTCAAGTCACACGATTGGAATTGGAGTCCTATCCTATCCAATTGGAAAATATACAATTAAGATCAACCTAAACTTTCCTTGACCTAATTCTCAATGGAGGATAATTGTGATAACTGAAAGAGATTCCATCACCAAACCATGCCCATGAGACGATAGCTAATAATAGGATTTACCAATCCCACAATCTCAAAATCAGAAAAAGAAGATACTCAAAGCGATTGCAGATCTACTGTAATTTGAGTCACAATAAACCATTAAGAACTGAAAGTATTCCTTTAAAATCAAACTAGAATCAAAGAAGGTTCAACATAAACATGAATCAAAGTAAAAGAAACATCCCATTACGCTACAAGCTTCACCTCTTAGCCTTGCCTGAGAGGTTTAGCCAACCATAGACATGATTGGATCTAAAACCCTAGAAGAAAACATGAAAAGCTAAGGAATAAAGGAAAAAAACCCTTAACGATGGCTCTCCACCTTTGTGCTTCACTCCTCCAAACCCTAGGTGATGATTAGGGATGTCCTAAGGACTCTTATTTATAGTTTTGCAGCACCTCCTTTCGCACTAACTTGGAAAAATTTAGAAACTGCCTCAAATTTACGCAGTTTCGATGCTTTTGAATTGTCTTCGATATGTCCTTCGATTCTATCAAACAGTCTTCGATAGAATCGAAGATTGGTCCAGAACTGTCCAGCGAGTTTGGCCCAAAATCCTGCAATTCTCGATACTATTGAAGTGTCTTCGATATGTCCTTCGATACTATCTAAGAGTCTTCGATAGAATCGAAGGTCATTCTAACAGTTTTCCAAAATTAGACTTTTCTAGCCCCAGAATCTGTTTTCAGGACAATTTTCAGGATTCTTTTTCTTCACTTCAAATCTTCGATTCTCTTCCTTCATCACTTAGTTTCCTTGAATCTTTGACATGTGAATTCTTCAATCTTGGTCTCCTAAGATCCATCCCTTGCCTTGATGATTTTTTACAATTAAATCTATGCTTTTAACACCCTTTTCAATCCAAGATCTTAAATTCACCTTGCAACACAAACATGAGTAAAATAGAACATTAAGCATTATCATGTTCATAAAACCAAGATATAAATGGGGGATAATATGCAATATTTGACCCTCAACAGGTACCACATATTTTCTTCTCTAATTTTTTTTTAGCGTAGGTAAGCCTCGAAGATGATCTCTCTTTCTTAGTTTATATAGATCTCTATAGTTTACATGTCTAAGACGTTGATGTCATAATTCAATTTCATCTGTTTGGACCTTGTAGCAAGAATGATTTGAAGAATAAAATTCATTAATGATATAACAATTTTTAGAGGTTCTTCGACCATTTAATATTATATGACCTTGGTTATTAATTATCTCACATCCGTGATTTGAAAATTTAACACTATGATTATTATCACAGATTTAAGATGTGCTCAATAAATTTTGTTTTAAACCTTCAACATATAAGACATCTTTAAAAATAGGTAGGTTAAGAAGTTTTATATTACCTCTTCTGATGATTTTGCAATTACTACCATCTCCAAATGTTACTGAGATGCCATTAATTTGATTGATATCTTATAGTGTTGCTTTATCACTGTCATATGTCTACAACATCCACTCTCCAGGTACCATCTTGAATGGCTACTTGCTTTGAAGGCTGTGTGGATAACAAGACACTTATCTTTTGGAACCCATTTCAATGTGGTTTTGGGTTTAGGAGGATCTCTTACTATTCGTTGTGTTTGAGAGTAAGAGTTGTTATTGTTTCCACTTACTCTGTTATTTCTAGAGTTGGATTTCAAGAGCTCTTTAAGTAAGTCCACTATCTTATCAATTAGAGAAGGATTATTATTTTTCCTTTGATATTTATGATAGTTGGCCTTAGTTTTTGGATTAGAAGTTCTTTGAAAAAGTTTTTCATTTCCTTTATAATTTCTTCTTTAGATTTTGAAGATTCACCTTTTAAAAATATGGGAGCACAAGTTTTAGATTTTTCTGTGTGATTCTTGATATATCCCAATCCAGATTTGTCACTACTTCATCGAGATGCAGTTAATAACTTTTCAAGTCTCTAGTCACCTTAGGTGCATATCCAAGTCTCTTTCGAATTTTTAAAAGAAGCGACTTCTAATTTTAAATTCTCATTTTTAGTTTTGAGATTTTGAATTTTAGAAATTTTCAGATTTAAATCTAGTTTGGTTTTCTCAAAACAATCTGAAAAATGAGATTTTTCCAAAACGGATTTTTCAAGTTCTAATTTCAAATCACCAAAATTTTCTTTTAGATTTTTTTAAAAAAATTTGCTGCAATCTTACAACTCTCTTTGTATAGGGCATCATAAGCAATTTGAAGATCTTCTTCATTTTCAGAATCACTTTCAAGAGTTTCATAGTCAGAAATTTCACAATCATCTGAGGAAGTGATTCTAGCTATAATCATGAATGCCTTCTGTTCTTTCTCAGAGTCTTGGTCTGATTCGTCAGTTTCTGAAATGGATTTAGATTTTGATGATTCATCCATAGTGGCAATCATACATCTTTTTCTGAATTTATCCTTCTTAGGACATTTTGAAGCCACATGCCCATATTCAGAATAGTTGAAGCATTGGATGTCTTTAGATTTTGATTTCCAAACATTTGAGTTTCCTTTTCTTTTATCAAAAGGTTTTTGAAAATCTAATCTATTTTTGTTATTGAAAATTTTATAAAACTTTTTAGCCAACATAACCATATCATCTTCATTCTCATCATTTTTAGAATCTGAGTATTTATATTTAGATTTAGATTTAGAAGATTTAATGGCTACGGACTTGTTCTTAGGAGCTTTGAAATTCAGCTCATAGGTTTGTAGAGATCCAACTAATTCCTCTACCTTCATTGCATCAGTATCCCTCAATTCTTGAATCACAATGAGTTTAGAATTGAACCTGTCAGGAAGTGATCATAGTACTTTTGCGCACACTTTGCTTTCAGGGACTTTTTCTCCAAGACTCCACATAGAGTTAACAATGTCATTTAGTTTAGTATAGAAATCCATGAATAATTCATTTTCTTCCATACGGATTTTCTCAAACTTTGTTGCGAGGATTTGAATCTTAGACTTTTTGACAATGTTAGTCCCTTCAAGTGTCATTTCAAGAATATCTCATGCTTGTTTTACTGTATCACAAGAAATGATTCTTTTGAATTCATCCAATGATAGAGCACAAGTAATAGCATTAAGGGCTTTTGCATTAGCATTACTTTCACTTTTCTGAACTGTTGTTTAAAAAGTATAAGCGATTTCTTTTATGGATGTGGTTCCACTTTCAGTCACTACTTCCATCGTTGGAGGGATCCATTAGGTCACAGTGGCTTGCCACATACTTTCATCAATGGACATGAGGAAGATCCTCATTCTTGCTTTCTAATAAGAATAATTTGAACCATTAAAGGGAGGTGGCCTGGAAATGAATAGACTATCGAAATTTGACATTCCAATAGCTCTGGATCTAGCTCCAGGATGTTAATCCCAAAAAAGAGCAACATTGCTTTGATACCACTTGAAAGAACGAGCTGTAGATGTCCTGGAGGGGGGATGAATAGGATTACGCCAAATATTTTGATACAATTTAGAATAATAAACTAAATAAACTCAATTGCTTAGAGTATTGAATTATTAATATCAAATAATTCGTAGGACAACCTTCACTTAAAAGATTTAGGTAGGAGAACTTTATTTCATAACGTCTTTGAAATCAAAATATCAAACTTTAGCAAGAGCAAATGAAATACAAGATAGGCATACAAGTAATAAAAACAAGCACCACAATGTACAAAAAAATTATAGTGGTTCGGTGTATAAACGCAAACCTACTCCACTCCTAAAATTAGTACACTCACAATTTTAGCTTTCATTATCTCAAGGTTTTCTCAGGATCACCTTAACAACCTAATACAATTATTGCAATTTTCACGGGCTATCACAACAAACCCATTTTGTGATTTCCACGGGATCACCATAAACAAACCCGTTGAAATTTTCGGGCTATCTCAGAAAAACCCAAACTAAAATTAAAGTAAATCAGTACTTATCTTCGATTGACGAGTCAAAGTCGTAGCTGTATCTTGAATAAAACGATCTTCTTCTTCAGATATCGATGAAGTCGTGTATGAGTTCGACTTAAAAGAATATAGGAATTTATAAAGTATTCAATATAAAACAAGTACTCATGCTACTGCAAATTCAATTCTCTAGATCTCAAGTAGAGTTTGAATTACTCTATTAAAAACAGTTAAAGCGTCTTGAGAAAGAGAATTAAAAAAAGCTAAAATAGAATATTAGAATTACGCTACAAAAAACTTAAGAGGAGCCTAGCTTTCCTACTTGAAAAAATGGATTTTCTCATTGACTTTCGTTGTGTAAATGAATGAGAGAAGCCCTCTATTTATAGCTAAAGGATTTGGAAATTTGGCTGGCCTGGGTGTCGGTTCGGCTAGCCGGATTCCAAGGATTTCATTCCAACGACACTCGGATTTCGGGGGATAAGATCTTTCAAAAATTCGGCTGGCTGAACCTCTAGTATGGCTGGTTGACCAAAGGGTCCGGCTGGCCCAATATACCTGAAATCCAAAAACATGTTATTGTCGGAAACTTGACCGAACAAGTCCGGGCTGGCTGAACGGTTATGTTCGGTTGGCCGAACATGCCGAGGAAAATCTTGTTCAATCTGTAAACTTGCCCGAATCATGTAGGGTTAGATGAAGACAATTAGGCTGGTCGAACTAGATATCGGGTTGGCCTAACTTGAGTGTATTTTAACATAAAAGATGATCATTAAGACGTTATGAAAAAATACACCTAACCTAAGGTCAATCTAAGGTTATAACACCTGATGGTTGACCCATACGGAGTGTTCCGATCTTCGAACCATGTACTTTCATAACTTGAGATGTTAAATCTTCCCTGAGATGCTTGATCAAGTCGATGATATCTCTTCATGAGTTGTCGAAGAGAATCTTCATGAGAGCTTGCGATCCTTTCAAGACTACGAAATTTGACAACTAAATTGTGCTTAAGTATAAGCACTCACGCAAGGCTAGATTGAGTAGCTTAGATTGGAACTTAGGTGGCTCAGGAGGCTTGGACACTGGCTAGGCTAGGCTAGATCTGGGTTGGACTCTCTCTCTCTCTCTCTCTAACTCTCCTTGGTGGAGGAATGGATCAGGATCTACTAGATGTAATGGGGGACTCCCTCTGAACTCCTGATGCTTGAAATGAGAAGGGTGGGGGCTATTTATAGCCTTTAAACCCATTTTTCTGGTAATACCTTGTGTTCCTAGGGGCAAAAGGTAGTTGAAGGGCTAGGATTGGAGATTGCCATATGGCATCATTTCATGGGTCGGATGAGGTGGTAAAAAGGTAGTTTTGGATAAGGAGATGGGCATCAGAGTAAATACACCTCAACCGCACACTTAGGGTCTGAAAAAGGGAGTTTCCACATGCTTGAGGGACTTTACCCCAAAGAGGGATAATGTCACATGGTCAACAACAACTTGGTTGTCGCCGGTCCCCACTTGGGTTCCCTACTTTGGCAGCTAACCTCCTCCAAGCATGCGGAGGATCTGCTGTGAAGGTCGTTGCTTTAAAGTTTTGTATATTTCTCCAATTGGGCTAGCTTTTGGGCTTAGGTTTGGCTTGGTTTTGGGCTTAACTAGGTGAGTTAACTGGGTTGTTGGATTGAGTAGGCTAACCAGATCAGTTAACTCAGCGATTTGAATAGTTGAGTTGACTCAGCGAGCTGACTCAAGACTTTAGGGTTTTAAGGTCCTAGGATTTAGGGTTAGGCTGACTGAGTTAACTGGGTTTACTAAGTTGGATTTATAATTAGGGTTCTTAAGGTTTACGCTTCCAAGGTTAGGGTTTAGGGTTGGGGTTTGGTTGACCATCAATTAGTTTAAAGTCAATCAGCTTATCAGCCTGGGGTGGGGTGTCTACAGTTAGATGGTATAAGAATTCATGGTGGGTCCCACATCAGTGGGCCCTACATAGTTAGACGATGTAGATATGTAACACATGCCACGAGGTGGTCCTAAAGGAAGGTCTTAACAGTGGGCACCATGACCCACTATTTTGTGTCATGCGGTCCATGTCCAGCGGCCCCACCATGTGGAGGCACGCTGACACCACAACGTGGCCCACCCAATCGTGGTTTCACACACGTCGAGGGGGAGAGAGAGAGAGAGAGAGAGAGAGAGAGAGAGAGAGAGAGAGAGAGAACGGTAAGGGGAGGAAGTACTCACTTGAAAATATTTAGGTATGGGCAGTTTTGTGTGAGGGTGGGTGGCAATAGTTTCGGGGTTTGAGTCCTCTTAATTCCTTTCTTTTCTTCTTCTTCTTCTTCTTTCTTTCCTATTCTCTCTTTTCCCTTCTCTCCTCTCCTTTCCTTCTCTTTTTCTTCCTCTATTTTCTCTCCTCTTCCTATCTTTTCTTCTATCTTTTTCTCTCTCTCCTCTAGCTAGAGAATTTTAAAATTTTAGACTAACTAGGGTTAAAAACCCTTTTATGTAAAGGCTAACCATGTGTTGGGGAGGGGGTTTAGCTAACCTAGCTTAGGTTAAGAGACGGGTGAGTAGAGTATGTTGTAACACATTCATTTGTTAGGGAAAGGTGAGAAGTGAGGTGTCATGAGGAGAGGGCGTATGACATGCATATGAAGTGGAATGCAACTTAAATTAAGATGTGAGAGGAAAACTCTTGGTTTCACTGACTTCTTTAATGGGATATTTTTTTTCTCTTATGTCAAGAATCTTTAGAGCATCTCAGGTCAAACCCTCTATACGAACCCCAACTCTTTGTACTCATCCTCCACTCACTCTTTGTCTCTCCCTTTCCGCTCTCTCTCTCTCTCTCTCTCTCTCTCTCTCTCTCTCTCTCTTCCTCTTCTCTCCTGGCTTCTCCTCTCTCATCCCCTTATATTTCTCTCTTGCTCTATATCCTTCCTCCCATCCCCTTCAACAAGGGCAACTATATATAGACACTACGAGTTGTAGTATTAATGTTGGGTTTCGTAGTCGAGTAGTGGTTTTTATATTTAAAATAAAGTATATATATATATATATATATATATATATATATATATATATATATATATGGGAAATGGTTCTATGTAGTCGAGCTCATGGGAACTTCCCATGAGGTTGAGCTGTGTGGGCCCCACCATGATGCATGTTGAACATCTACCCCATCAGTCAGATGCACCATTCATGGTGGGCCTCGGGCTTAATGATCAAGTCAATTTATGACTTTTGTGGGCCACACCATGTACAAAAGTTGAGAGGGGCATTAAAACATTCATAATCATTTGTTGGGCCCACAGAGGTTTAGTTCACAAATCCAGCCCATCCATTATGTGTGTCCCACTTGGATGAGGGGTTAGACCAAGTTTCAGATGCATCCCACCGAGTTCTTTTATATGTTTTAGGCATGTCTTCACATGATTTTAGATGGTGTGGCCCACCTGAGTTCCATATATGGCTTATTTTTGGGATATCCCATCATTTAAAGGGGAACCATCAAATGCACATTGTTGATGTTCGACACGCATCATGGTGGGGCCCACACAACTCGACCTCATGGGAAGTTCCCATGACCTCGGCCGCATAGAACCATTTCCCTATATATATATATATATATATATAATAAGATATAATATTTTAATGTATATAAGGTAATGATTACTTTTAAATATTAAAATTATTTTTTATTTTTCTGTGGTTGTATAAATGCTCTTATTTTTTTTGTTGCTTATCCATTTTTAGTGGTCTTAGGCTCATTAGAAATGTTGTTAGATATGCTTTCTAATGGGACTGAATCACTTCGATTGAACCCCATTTAACTTGTTAAAAGTGTGATTGTTTAGTGTGCAAAATCAGCCATGTCAGTGTGACCGAATGCCAGTATGTTCATCATTACATGTCCATTTTTGGTGATCTTGGGGTCATTGAAAACATAATCTAATAAGCTTTTCAATAGGACCATAATCACTTTGATCGAATATCATTTAATATGTCAAAAGTGTGGCTAGAATTATTATGATTTTGGTTGCTCAACAACGAATTGTTGTAGTAAACAGACTAAATCTTTCTCATCATTACTCGGATTAAAGCAAACTAAAGCTTTTTAGGAGGATCATTTGACCACCTTTCTAATGAACAATAGATCACCTTGATCGAAGATTGTTTGGTCTTAAGATCTTTTTTCTATAACATCATAACCACTTTCTGTATAAGAACAATCGTACTAATCTTGATGTCAACATAACTCGGAAATGTGATCTTTCACACCGTAACATCGGCTTGCCTATTGAGTTGTTGGTCGGTAGCATAAAAGGCTTATCGACTTTCTTTATGATAGATTCTTCTTCGAGCTACGATGCTTTGATCGAGGGAGACTTCATTCACTCTAACTCTTGCATACCATCGCCCTTGTACCAACTCTTAATTTTTTGCAACAAAGGTAAGGTCGAGGTATTGTGGGCCAATAGCCAACCATCTTGGAAAAAAAATGAAGTCTCTAATGATGGAATAGATTTATAAGATTTAGAGGTGGCACTTGCTCTCTAAATCAGATGACCATTGGGCCGATTTTCAAGACCCATATAAGTTAATTTAGGAATTGAACATCACCCTAGGACGACCTATATTAACAGGATATTGGAACTGCAAATCTAGGCAGAGATCACGGCTCTTGTAAAAGAGTTTTCTGACTATTGTGCCTGGGATTACCATGAGATGTCAGGACTTGATAGACAGTTAGTCGAGGATCGTCTCCTAATCAAAGAAGGTTATTGACCTTTTAAGTAGCCAACACGATGAATGATGGTCGAAGTAACTTTAAAGATTAAAGAAGAGGTCAAACAGCTTTTGAAAGATGGTTTCATTCAACCAATATGTACGTGGAATGATTTTCTAATGTAGTTATAAAAAATTATGAATGGAAAATTATGAATATACACCAGTTTCATGAATCTTAATTAAGTGACTCTGAAAGATGAGTATCTGATGCTAGTGGCTGACTAGGTAATATATCAAGCAACTAAACATACGATGATTTCCTTCATAGATGACCACTCTTCAAATCTACATTGTGGACAATGGTGTCCCAAAGACAACCTTTAGGTGTCCCAAAGTAGTAGGAGCCTATTGATGGGTCGTCATGCTTTTTGGGCTTAAAAATGCTAGCTTTACTTACCAACATGCCATGAACATGATCTTTCATGATATGATCGTACATTTCATAAAAGTATACATCATGACATAGTTGTAAAATTGGTCGATGCAGCCGATCAATTGACGTACCTAAGAAAATCATTCGATTGAATGTAAATCCATAAACTAAAAAATGAATCCACTCAAATGTGCTTTCGATGTTTCTGTTAGAAACTTTCTTAGATTTCTTATCCATTAAAGTGGAAATGAAGTCGATCAAAACAAGGTTAGGGATATCCCAAAACCACAATTACCAAACTGCAAGAAAGAATTGAAGAGATTTATTGGTCAAGTTAACTTTCTCTAATGTTTTATTTCTAATTCGGTAGGAAAAATCATAGCTTTCTTACCGCTAGTCAATTTCAAAGCAGGAAAATAGTTCAAGTGAGAAAGTGAACAGCATATGGCTTTCGAGAAGATCAAGGAGTATCTCACAAAACCACTGGTATAAAGATTGTCCACTTCGGCTATACATTTTAGCCGCTAAAGATTCTATTAGAGCATTGCTAACACAAGAAAATAACAAATGAGAGGAGCAAGTGGTTTATTATCTTAGCCGGATGCTGATCGAAACTGAAAGGCGGTATTTGCCAATCAAGAAGCTTTGTTTGTGATTATATTTCTTAGCTGTAAAATTGTGACATTACTTGTTGTCTAACATGGTCTATGTAATCACTTAAAATTGATTTGATAAACTACATGCTAAGACGACCAATTCTCAAGGGCCGTGTTGGTAAATGGATCCTAGCTCTTTTGGAATTTTGCTTCAAGTATATTCCTTAAATAACAATCAAAGGTCAAGCCATAATCAATTTCTTGGTCGATTACCAATTAGGCATCAATAGTTAGATTCCCCAAGACGTGATTGAGTAATGCACATTTTAGCTCACATCGTGAAAACTGATATTCAATGGATCATGGACAACCCGAACATCTCGGACTAGGATAGTATAGAAAGACCTTCCAGCCATAATCAATTTCTTGGTCGATTACCAATTAGGCATCAATAGTTAGATTCCCCAAGACGTGATTGAGTAATGCACATTTTAGCTCACATCGTGAAAACTGATATTCAATGGATCAACCCGAACATCTCAGACTAGGATAGTGTAGAAAGACCTTCCCTACCCCTCTCTCTCTCTCTCTCTCACACACACACACTCCATTCCATTAGTAAAGAAGCTCCATTTTTTTTACCACACGCACACACACCCCCAGACACTCACGCTAGTGGAATTTCACCACTTATGGATACTCGAACCCTTGACCAGGTGTTGAAACTCCTGAGAGTCTACCACCCGAGCAAGAGTAAGGATCCAGTAAAGAAGCTCCATGCCACTACAACAAATTTGGCCTTTCTCGGCGATCACAACCGCCAGTAAAGATCCAAAAAACCACCGGTCAGGCAAGCGCCGGTAAAGGTTGTGTCGGTAAATGATTTACCGGTGGCCAGTAGCCTTTACTGGCACTTTTGTGGGACGCCCCTAAATCGTAAGTTTTTACTAAACTACCCGAAAAAGGTCAAAGGCTACGTATAAAATCCGTAGCTAAATACATATGGCTCGGTTTGTCCAAGCATGACAATAACCCTTGGAACCATAGCATTAGATTTAAAGATATAGCTACGAATATAATCCGTAGGTATAGAAGTTATGGCTACCGCTAATCCGTAGCCATTTCCTCTGTAACGAAATGAACATACAGCTACGGATAATATTTGTACAAACTCAATATTCAAGTACACTCCACAAAGGTTTGAATACTTCACGTGAGTAATAACCAATGAGTGAATGTCCAAACTGAACTAACTCATATTGAACACCTATTCGGGAGAAATAAAGTGTAAACTTATCAAATAAGGAAAGAATAATTTAAACTTTCATAATCTTATGCAAATGATCCCGCCATACTCTCGGAATCATTATGAAAAAAGACACTTTTGATTCAGTGATTTCGCCATAGGCAGCATGCTCCTTTGCTACAGCAACCAATTGAGCAGTTATGCTGGCTTTTAATCCTGGAAGAACTGCCCTGATGTGCTGTACCAAAATCTGCAAATAAAATTAAAAGTGTAAGGTAGTTTGAAACAGAGTAACAGATTCATGTTAATGTTCAGAAGTAAGCACACGCATTGCTATATGGAATTACTTAAAGTGCATCACCAATTAATTTAAGGAAATTCAAAGAAAATTTGCATTTCCTCAATCCATATGAGACAATCCAACAAAAGGCTACACAGAGTGATATGAAAGAAGCATAAAGTAGCAGCACAGTATTGGCTTTAACTTCAAGAAAATCATAGTCCATAGCTAGTTATTTAGACTCAATTTAGAACTTGAGCAAGTATCAACTAGACATGGCTCTAACTTCAAGAAAATCGTAGTCCATAGCTAACAGGGAATTTAAAGATTGATAGAAATGAAATAAACAGTTGCACAGTTACGATTGCAGAACTCATCAAAAACATATTAATTTTCAGAAGGAAAGCTACATGCATTAGGGCATTTGGAAATGCCACCGAAGTTACCTTAGAAGCAAATCTGTTAATACCATGCCTAGCGATGCTGTATGTACTCCAACCTTGGATCGCTTGCACTCCTTCAAAGCGATGCTTAGAGTTGCCTTAGACCACACTTGGTCGAACCATAGCTACAAATTCAAAGAATATAAAGAACAGATTAAATATATAGATCGGAACAGAAACAAAGATCATTCTGAAAGAAAAGGAAAATACCCTTTTTGAGGAAAATGCCATAAAGTATAGAAACAAAGATCATCAAGCTTTTTAAAGGAAAAGTAAAATGCTACAAAAGAAAACAGTTTTTTGCATGTTAATTTATTGTCACAATCAGCAAAATAATATCGCATTTATAGAAAACATTTTCTTTTCCACAAAACTTTTGAATTCCACCAATAAAACACATTCTTCAATAACAAGCAATACAAGGTGTGGTCCACCGAGTTTGTTGACTACACCTTTCTTCATAAACAAGCCATCCAAATGTGCGGTTCATCTATTCCAACGCAACAGTCTGGGCCTCACATGAGCCAAATTTGGGCTGAAAACAGGCTTGGGCCTGAATTTCAGGTCCACTGGAAAAACCTGGGCCCCATTTCAATACATAGATTTCATTTGTAGGTATATAAGAATTGGGAGATTTTTGTAGTTTTAATTACCTTCAGCTTCTTTGAAATTGCATAGTAATGGCTATACACAGGAACCCAAAAGACATGCTCTCTACTTTCAGGTGTCCCATCTACTGGGAACACTTCTTCTGGTTGATACCAAACACTATTCAAGAGGCTTCCATATGAGGACATTTTGTTATCAACGGCTGTGATGTAATCAGAAAAATTCAGGTGTCCGATTTCCCTTGTGTAGTCCCCATTTTTCCTCAAAGCCCAGCTCATTATTAGGCCCATCTCCGTACTTCAGGCCAATAGAAAGATAAAGATCATGCTCATTCTGGATATAGATTGTAAAACCCTAAATTCTATCCACACCAAAATAGTATTTTTGCTAAGTAATGTAGAACAGATGGAGGATGACTATATGGATGGCCAGGATTGAAAGAAATCAGACTAGAAGGCTTGTGCTAGGGTAAAACAGCCAAAACACACATTTTCCAGGTCAGACCTATTATGGCTATAGCAAATCAAAAAAATGATTGTGTGTTTTTTTTTTTTTTTTTTTGTTCTTTCTTAGGTCATGTCATCATACACAACCCAAACTTGGTTTGTAATGGAACCATGGATGTAGAGATTGGGGAGTTAGTTTGAGGATATATATATATATATATATATATATATATATATATATATATATATATGATACATTATTCTCTACTTCTTAAAGCTCTATTTTCTTCCCAAGGTTATCAGATTTGACAATCTTCCATATTAGTGATAAACTAATAGATTCTATTCTGTTAGTTAATTTATTTCCTGTGATATTCACTTCATTTGAAGCCAATGCATAATCAAACTCATTGTAAATAAATAGTAAAAAATGTGAAAATAGAAAATAAGTCTAACACGTCGCTACATGTCATGTTGGGGAAAAAAAAGAAGCAATGGCAGTAATTACAACAGATGAGCCATATGCTTTTGTTCCAAACTTGATACTTCAAGTACCATGGACCTGATCTTTTTCTTTAATTTTTTCTATACCATACTTAAAATTTCAGTATTTATTCATATGTCATATGTGTTCAATTTGTCAAGTCGATTCATCCAGAGTGCCTGAGTCAATTCACAAAAGATCAAGTGACCAAAATCATGCTTACCTGAACAAACTTAAATTTCAACCAATAGGCATCAATAGCCTCTGTAGCCTCTCACTCTAACCAATGGCTAAGAAATACAGATATTAAAACCTTTCTGCAAACATCTGTAAGAAATACAGCTAATACATTCAAAGTAAAAAAGCTCCAAACAAACAATGCCTTGGCCGACACAAATCAAGTGAAACACAAACCTGATGTATCTCTAACTGACAAATAATATCAACATCCTCTTGACCACCCTTGATTGAAATGTACGATGACATGCAAACTCCTATGCATTATGCACTAAAAATTTCTCATGAAAACTACGATGACATGCAAACTCCTATGCATTATGCACTAAAAATTTCTCATGAAAACTGATAGCCACAAGCATCAACCAGAAATGAGCAAGAAATCATAAGAAAAAAAGAGAGAGATAATCAGAGTTATCTTCTACAGAAATGCATTCCATTTTCATGTCAAAGTCAACCAATGAAAAAAAGAAGAGATCAAGCTACTAAATTAGATTTCATAATAAAAAGTAGAGTTAATAAAAGAGATGCATCCATCAAGTTAACATTGGTGAGTTCACTCATCAAGTTAACAAAGCAATCCCCAGATAGGCGTAAAGGCTATACTCACATGCCAAACAACTCTAACAGTCTGCGTCGCCAACAACTGAAGAAATTCAGGTTTCTTCCCTTTCTGAATGAGACTTTCATACACATCTAAATTACAACACAAAAAGGTAAGATTGCATGGAGTAACTACAGACTACAAGATTTCTGGATACTTGAATCCTGGTATTTAGATAGATATTCGTGAAGTCATTGGTATTGATTGTAAAACAAAATAGACACTACTTTATTCGTACTGCAAACAAAGTTTAGGGCACTGAAAATATCTTGTAGTGTCGTGACTGCAAAAGAGACAGAGTGAATCAGCAAATATTCTTTGGCATTTTCAAAAGCATGTTGTGTAAAAGTCTTGGGCATGGTGCTAGATTTTTTGCTCTCTCTTCTTTCTCCTCTCAAATGCCTTAGAGCTTCCAATCCCTTCCATTGATCAAGGCGAGAGCTCTGCCTTCCCACGAGAGTTGTGCTCATCCATGCAGACCTTTCTTTTTTTTGGATGATGTCTAACTTAGCTAATTTCCACTCACTGAAAATTCCACAAAGACAAGTCATGATTTGCAAACTATGCACAAGCACCAAGAAAGAAACCAAAATATAATATAATGCTTACTGCGGGAAAACACACAAAAAATAAAAATAAAAATTTAATCACATTATTCTGGTCTAGCTGTCACGCCTCAAACCCGGAGATCGGACTTATAGGAACCTCGATTGCCGGATCCGGTGCCGACAGCCTCCATAGTGCCCATTCTCGGCTCCCTGCGCCCATATGCCAGATTCCGATCCTGTGATCCTACAATGAGGATTTTCCAACGTACATTTATCCCGTAAGAAGCATAACCACAAGTTTACCCAAATCACAAAGGCAACATCATAATCATATATCCACTAATATAAATAGTTGAATACAGTGCTGAAAGGGAAATACATATGTCAAAAATCAAAGCTCCAAAGGTCCGCTGCATGCTCCAAACTCAACGCTGTTGCAACCTAACGCCACCTGCACGCAACTATCATGCATAAGCTTATAAAAAGCTTAGTGGATGGTGAAAGTGTGTGCATATTATAAGTGCCAAGTAAGCAATATCAGAGTAATCAGAGTAAGCGGAAATACTGACAGGCCCATAAATCATACAATATCAGAATAATGCGAAAACATGTTAATAGGCCCATAAATACCATCAGCTTTATCCAGGCTATGTGATGCAAAAATAACCAATATCATATACTAAGGAAGCAATGTAAATCAACTATGCAATGTAAAGACAGTAAGCCTAATACTATGTGCTGAGGATGCAATGCAATATGCAATGCGAATGAAATGACCAAACCGGAGTGTGAAGTTGGGATGATAATACGTAGTATCGCAGGCTACGGGGTCCATCATAAAGGACTTCTATCCAAACCACTCTCATACCTAAATTTGGATAGTCAGACTCAATGTGGTAAACTCCTAATTTCAAGTTAGTCGCACGCCCAACCGAAATCCTAGCCATGCGAAGGTACACAACAATTAGTTATGCACCACCAGCCCGAGTGGATAGTGAATGAAATGAATGCATAAGTATGCAACTCCTACTCAATAAGTTCACATATCAGTACGGTTCCTCTATAGGAAATCACCGGGGTCTATTACACTCCAAACCAAATTGCCGCCCCATCGCGCGCAACAAGGTGAGTAGAAGAGACCTCACTATCCGCCAGCCAATATTGAGTCTGGCTCATCGATAGCGGACCTATTCCTCGAGCTAGTCAAACTCAGCCTAGCATTGCCCTCTCCTCTCAGGCAGGTAAGGCCGTACCTCCTTCCAATCGACCACGACACAGTGGGAGACGCGGCCTAACGGTATGCGGCCCTCATGCGCTCATGCATCCACTCAGTCTAGATGTTGGAGCAACCTCTGAAACCAAGAGGGTTTAGAAACTTT
Source organism: Magnolia sinica (assembly GCF_029962835.1). Classification (NCBI taxonomy): domain Eukaryota; kingdom Viridiplantae; phylum Streptophyta; class Magnoliopsida; order Magnoliales; family Magnoliaceae; genus Magnolia; species Magnolia sinica. The sequence goes on along the minus strand of NC_080575.1, from coordinate 85,484,632 downwards.
TACCCAGGGATATCTATAACACCTCATGTAGAACAGATTTTCGGTATCCCATTTGGTCATTCATGATATGCCTGTGGAGGCTACGACCCTGATGTCGCTAGGGCGTACGGTAATCACAGCACACAATGCAAGATGCATGAGTCATACAATCCAGTCATGCATCAACCTACGCATACCGTGCGCTCATGTGAGACAATCTCCGCCTATCAGGGAGTCTCATAACAACATGCCCAATGACGTATGCAATGGTCAACCACATCTCATAACAAACATGCAGATGAGGCGTATAGGCATGTCTCATGATGCTATGCTATCGCATACTCATAATCGGTATCAATAACCGGCACCAATAATCGGCCTCGACAATGTGGACATTTAACCAACATTGGCCCTAAGGAGTGGCCCATATAGAGCCTAACATATAATGGACCCATGGCCTTACACAAGGGCCTAATATACAACACCATGGGCCTCACTCAAGAGCTTAATACACAACACGATAGGCCTCTCACATAGGCCTAATATACATCACAATGGGCTCCATTGCCTGACCCTCAAATGCATCACAATAAGCCTCCTCATATTCATCACATTAGGCCTTAAACACGGGCTGAATACACATCACAATGGGCCTCAAATATGGGCCGCATATACATTATATGGGTCTCGACAATCGGCCTCGACAATCGCAATCGGTCTCAACAATCGAAATCGAGCTCAACAATCAGAATTGGCCTCGACAATCGAAATCGGCGTATACAATCAGCCTCAACAAATCGAAATCGGCCTTGATATTCAGCCTCAACAATCGGAATCGGCCTATACAATTGGCCTCAATAAATCAGAATTGGCCTCAATACTCGGTCTCGACAATCGGAATCGGCCTCGACAAATTGGGATCGGCCTCAATACTCGGCCTCGACAATTAGAATCGGCCTATACAATCGGCCTCGACAATCGGAATCGGCCTCGATACTCGGCTTTGACAATCGAAATCGGTCTCGATACTCAGCCTCGACAATCGAAATCGGCCTATACAATCGGCTTCGACAATCAGAATCGGCCTCGATCCTTGGCCTCGACAATCGGAATCGGCCTATACAATCGGCATCGACAATCGAAATCGGCCTCCATGGCCTCGCCGATCGGAATTGGCCTATACAATCAGCCTCGATAAATTGGAATTGGCCTCAATACTCGGCCTTGACAAATTGAAATCGGCCTCGATACTTGGCCTTGACAATCGGAATCAGCGTATACAATCGGCATCGATAATCAGAATCGGCCTCGATACTCGTCCTCAACAATCGGAATCGGCCTATACAATCGGCTTCGACAATCGGAATCGGCCTCAATCCTCGGCCTCGACAATCGAAATTGGCATATAAACAAGGTGAGAACTATAGATGAACAACCAATCAACCATAATATAAAGATCGGCCCTCGGCCGTGGTTATATCAAATTCGATAGCACGAAACCATCCGTCTATGGCGAATAGGGCCCACTTATTTGGGTTAACCCACTAAAAGAATGATGAAAATGGGTCTACCAAGGCCTAAAGGAAGGTCACAATGAGGACATTCAACCATCATTGCCCATTAATGTGGACATTTAACTGACATCGCTCCCAATGAGTGGTTCACATAAAGCCATACGTATAGTGGGCCCATGGCCCCACGCAAGGGCCTAACATTCATCGCCATGGGCCTCACTCATGGGCCACATATGTATCACATTGGGCCTCACCCATGGGCCTTGAATACATCATAATGGGCCTCGCCCATGGGCCTTGAATACATCACAATGGGCCCTACCCATAGGCCTCAGATTCAAGCAGGTGGGCCCCATCATATGTGCCTTAAATACAAGGCAGGTGGGTCCTATCACATGGGCCTCAAATATACATTACAGGTGGGCCTTAATATACATCACAGGTGAGCCTCAAATGGGCTTGGACCACTTCAAAAAAAATCATTTCACTAATTGTAGGTGTAACATGTGTATCACTGTACACGGTCATTCCCTAGGGCACATGGCCCACTAATGATGATCAACACGGTCGAAACATTGTCCCGGTAAATCAGCACTATCCATACATTACCCAGGTAAATCAACATCGTCCAAACGTTGTCCAGCACCGTCCAGCTCAATCTGGACTGTGTGGATGAAAGAAATATATCATGGTAGTGTCCATGCTGGCAAAGCAGGTGAACGGCTTGGATAGAACACTTACATCTGAAGTGGGTCCCATGTGGGGCCCTCATAATATTATAATATTAATAATACATGTATATATATATATATATCTTATTTTATTTTGTTATTGCTTAAACGTCGAGGGTCTGGACATCTATTGACGGTCGGCCATATAGCATGCTTGGTGGGTCCCACGGCTAGCGTACATCACGGTGGGTCCCACCCTCCCTGATGGACGGTGTGGATTACAAAACATAAATCACGGTGTGGCCCACATGGCAATACAGATGGACGGCTTGGATGAATCAGATGGACGGCATGGGATGATATACTTACATCATGGCAGGCTGGCCCACCGTCCCATGGTTGGTATGGATGAACATACATCGCAGTGGAGTCCAGGTGAGGTGCTGCTGCTGCACGTGCAGCAGCAGCTGACAGCGGCTGCTGGCTCGTCATCAAACGGATGAACGGTGGGGAAATACCTCGAGGTGGGCCCCACAACAATCGTATAGCCGTGTGAGGTACACCGACCAATCCGTCCAGCAGGTGGGTCCCACATGGGCCCACCACGGTGCATATATATAAAATAATATAGATTATTAATTTTAAAAGAGGTCTAGCGTCCAGGGAGAGGGTTGGATTAACAGATGATCTGGATTACGAAATCCATGCATCAAGAGGGTAGGCCCACCGTCCAGCCCATCTGGACGGTAGGATTAAAACCTGTACATCATAAGGGGGGCCACAGGTGTACAGTTGAGATGTAACACATCTCATGTGGACCCCACACGTGCTGAAAAGAATGCAGCAGTAGTTGCTGCTGGTGTGAGGCGCGCACACCACCAGTCCGTTACCAATAGGGGTGGGTCCCACGTGGGGCCCACCATATATATATTTATATATTTTATTAAAATAATGTATAATCATTAAAATAATGGATATTTTATTTTATTTGTTAGCTGTTTAGTACACCCCCACTGTCAGTTCACACTTCAACGTTAGCCACGTCCAGCGTCCCTGGACGCTGGATGGACGGTGTGGATGTCTATGCATTTAAGATGGGTCCCATGCGTGGGGCCCACGGCTGGTGGGTCCCACCATTCTGCTATGTGGACTGTGTGGATATCTCACATAATCAAGATGGGTCCACGTCAATGTGGCCCACCCGTTTGGGATCAAGCTCATATTTATGTTTTCCCATATCTGAACGATGTAGATCCAACACGTCCATTAGGTGGGTCCCATGAAGGTGGACGACACGGATAAGATGCATACATCACAGTGGGTCCACGATTGGTGTGGATCTAATCCATTCTTCAAGGTGGGCCTCAATAGGAAAAAGAGAGAGAGAAAGAGAGAAAGAGAGAGAATCGGTTGGTGGAGGGACCCCACCACTATGGGTCCCTCTTTGATACAACAAATACATCAAGATGGGTCCCACATATGTGGTCCCTCAAATCACAAATCAAATAAATAAAATCACCCACCTTTGGATCTCCACCTCCTTCCGCCAATGTATCCTAGCGCTCCAAGGGAACAATTTCAACGGTTGAGATGGACTTTGGATGGTGGGATTGGGTGGTAGGAAGGTGGGCCACACATGGTTTCTCTCTTGGGGAGCTTGGATGTCCATGGCTAGCAATGGGAATGAAGGAGAAGAGAGAGAGTGGTTGTAAGGAGAGAGAAAGGGATGGGTGATGGAGTGATGGGATATGTACTTGATATGTGAAGTGATTGATGTGTACTTGATTGATGGGACATGTCGTAGAGATTCTCTCAGAATTCGCACGTACAGCGTTTTCCTCGAACTGAACGCGGGCCCATATCTCCTGGCCAGGGTATCAAACCGGTGCGTGAGACGCAGCATCGGAACCGCGACGACGGCGCGGTCGCTAGGGTACAAGTTTTGAGTTGAGCTGACTCTGATATATGGGACACGACTTATGATTGCGTGCGAATACCAATAACAGATCGCAGGTTACTAGAATTCGACCGGGAGGACCGCGGAAGCTTACGGAACAGTACGGGGTAGGATACGGGTCTTACACTAGCTGTCTACACAAGTAAATTTGCCTGTGATGTACTACGGGCTGTGCACTTCTTTAAATGGATCATCTGTTTACCAAATGATATTTCAATCAATAAATATGGGTAAACTAACCACATGATGCAGGACAATTAACCACTTGCTCTAAAAGCTCGAACTGTTAAAGTATGGCGAATTAATACATTTATCTCATAGCCTAGGCCCCACATCTCATGGGTTAGGACCTTGGTCGAACCCCCGTCGTGGACCCTAAATCACATGGGCTGCCTATCCCGAGTGTGTCCTCGCATCCCATGGGCTACCCCACTCAAGCCCAGTTTGAAATGTACATTAATCACCCCCGGTGAGGAGTCTCAAACACGAGACCTCCCCCGTGAGCCCCAAATGACATGGGTCACCTACCCCGAGTGTGTCCTCGCATCCCACGGGCTACCCCACTCAAGCTCAGTGTGAAAATGCCCCTGCATTACCACAGTTCAAGATCCATAAACAACAAATCAGCAAATAAACTTACAAAGATCAAATAAGATCTCAAACATCTTTTATTAAAAGAAAGGCATAATAAAATCATAGAAATCACAAATAAAGGAGTTGACTTCCTTGGGACACGCCTGGTATACGGATGTTTTTCCATTGATCTCATTACGTTATCCAGGATTCCGAGATTCTTTTGACAATAGTTACATCCTTTGAAAGGTAGGAAATGAACCATTTGACATAAAAAAGAATGTTGACAAATGCACTGCATCGAAACATCTTCATCATAAACTATAAGAAAAGATGACAAGGATTGCTACAATACATAAACCATAGAAATCAACTAACATATCATCTTTCCGTAAGGAATCGTGATCCAGTTGAGGTACTACTAGAGTAGCATTCAAGATCTATGCAACAACTACTGCATCTATTATATGAGGGTGGAGAAAGGTTGTGAGTTCGACAAGGGAAAACACAAAATGAAAGAACACATGAAAAATTACAATTTTAATCCACAAAGCAACAATGTTAAATATAACAATATGAAGGCCATTTCTTACCTGTTTCACTTTACCGCCATTTTCACATCCATCTCTAGCCATGACTATTTTAACTGCTACTGCATCAACATTCGCCTTTCATAAGATCAAGAATAGAAATTATACTTGGTTTTACTCAAGCTTGTACTTGTACACTTGGAGCATCTTACAAATTGAATATGATAACAGATCCTTAATGTATAAAATCAAGCAAGAGACACCTTAACAATGGCTTACTAGTTGATGTCGAAGCACTTGGTCATTTCCATAGCAGGCAAAATGGCATTCCCCCTAGCTATGGAGAAGTAGACATCAAACCCAATCTTCTTGGATGAACCCAAATGGTTTTCTTTTCATGAGAGGCAAGTCGTAACATTGTTGCACCATCCTCCTCCCTAAGAGAGTAAAAGGAACATGATTTTAATTATGCAACATTTGCACCTACTCGAAAATTGAATTAAATAGACCTCCACAGATGAAATACACAAGAAATTCAAACTGAGAGAGAGAGAGAGAGAGAGAGAGAGAGAGAGAGAGAGAGTTCTGCAGCTCTTTGTTCGAATTTGAAAATTCTCTATCTTTCTTTTATTTAAGAAGAGCACAAAATTCAATAGGACATGCAGCAAACAAATGATATATCCAAATACATATATGAACCCTCAACCATTCTAATTCAAAATACATATATGCATGAAAAATGAGGAGCTTTGCTAAATACAATGCCCACATGCACCTGTTACAGACGGGCACATGCATGTGGGATATCGAGTTGTGCTCCAGCCACGTGGGTGATGTGGGTCCCACCACAAAAATCTACTAGCCCAGAGAAGAGGTCGTCTGCTCATCGGGCTAGCCACATGTGTGTATTGAATGTGGACCTTATGAGTTGATATGCCTAATACTTAGGCCAGTTTATCCGCATTGTAAGCTCCATTTGATGTATAATTCAGATGTCCCACTACTAGAACTTAGAATCATGAAGATGTCATTACAGGTATCCAGAAAAATGTCGCAAACAAATCAGTAGTCGATGCCCGCCCCTCAGTAGAATTACAAAGTTTGTTGCTGAGTCAACTCAGCACTTTCGGGTTTAGGAATTTTGGTTTAAGAATTTTGCTGAGTTTGTTGCTGAGTTAACTCATCACTTTCGGGTTAAACTGCAAGTGGTTCGAGCCCGCGTACAATGAGTGCACCACTGGAACCGGGTCATAGTCGTTGTATCCTGGAGGTCGATTGCTCTGGAAACTTGTTGCATTTGGGACGCTGTCCAAGAGGAGCAAATTTGATTTCAAGCCGAGTGACTCACGTCACGCCTTGACTAAATTTAATAAGTCCTCTTTCTCAATTTTTTTTTTTAAAGTTTTAGATTTTTAATAGTCTATTTAATTCAACCAAATATTCCAACAATCTTAAAATCGAATTGTTAAATTACATAGATTATGGCTACCATAATAGTAAATGCTTCTGCTGAGTTAGTCAAAATCGAACCGTTCGCTGGACAATGCTTTAAACGATGGAAACAGAAACTGATGTTCGCACTGACCACCCTTAAAGTTTCATACATATTATCTGAATAATTTACTATAAATCCAGCAAATCAAATTAAAGTAACAGATGAAAATAATTGTAAAAATTATATTATAAATTTTTTATCCAACGAATTATATGACGTGTATGTTTCTTACGAATCTGCTAAAGTCATATAGACCGCTTTAGAAAAGAAATAAGTTTTGGAAGATGCAGGTGCTAAGAAACATGCAATCATTAATTTCCTTCATTATGAAATGACAGACAACAAACCTATCACAAATTAGATTTATGATTTTCAAAATCTAGTTCATGAACTGTCGACTGAAGGAATTAAGTTGGATGAAGCGTTTCTGTTAGGAGCACTAATAGAAAAGCTACTGCCCTCCTGAAAAGAATATAAGAATAAAATGAAACATAAAAAGAATGGTGTTTCTTTAGAAATTACTATCGTACGCATACGAATAAAGGAGGCCAATAGAATCAGGGACCAAAAAGGAAATGGAAATGAGATAGATTTAAAGGCGAATCTTGTGGAATCAAGTCGGGACAATAATAATAAGAAAAATGGCAAATGTCCTAACTGTGACAAACCTAGATATTATACAAATAAATGTAGGCTAAAAAAAAGAATGCAAACAATCAATTCAAAAAAAAGAGAAATTGTTACAACTATGAAAAGCCTGGGCATCACATTAAAACCTGTAGGCTTAAGAAAAAAAAATAAGCCGCCGGCTAATCTTACAGAAACAACAAATGAGTCTGGCATGGTAATAGCTGTGGTGTTAGAAGTTTTCCTTATAAATAACTTGGAGTGGTTATTAGACACTGATGTAACTAGGCACGTGTGCAAAGATCGTAGCATATTTACCTCTTACCAAGTATTAGGAGATGATGAACATGTGTTCATGGGTAATGCTAAAACATCTCCAATTGTAGGAAAAGGGAAAATACTTTTGAAACTTACTTCTAGAAAGACTCTAATGTTAAATGATTTCCTACATGTGCCTAACATTAGAAGAAACTTGGTCTCTGGTTCGCTCCTCAATAAGTATGGTGTCAAGTTAGTATTTGATTCAGATAAGCTTATAATGACTAAGAATGGAACTTTTGTTCGTAAGTGATACTGTAGTGATGGTTTATTCATTATAAATGTATTCAATAATAATAATAATAAGACATTCAGTTCTGTTTATATCGTTGAATCCTTTTATCTATGGCATAATAGATTATGTCATATGAATGTAGTATCTTTGAAGAAAATAAAAAGATTAGATTTATTACCTAATATATCTAATAACGAATTCGATAAATGTGAAACATGCATATAATCAAAATTTATTAGAAAACCCTTTAAACGAATAGAATGATCCTCTGTTCTATTAGAGTTGATACATAGTGGCTTAGGTGATTTTAAAAATCACATGTCTAGAGGTGAAAAAAGATATTACATAACTTTTGTAGATGACTACTCTAGGTTCGCTAGAGTCTATCGGTTAAGGAACAAAGATGAAGCTTTATATGCCTTTTTAAGTATAAAATTGAAGTTGAAAATCATTTAAATATAAAAATTAAAAGACTTAGAACAGATAGAGGAGGTGAGTATGAATCTTCTCAATTTAGAAAATTATGTAAAAAGAGTGGAATAGTTCACGAAATTACAGCTCCTTATACACTAGAACAAAATGGAATAGTAGAACGTAAGAATAGAACTCTTAAGAAGATGATGAATACTATATTAAATAGTTCATGCTTACCCTCAAATATATGGGGAGAAGCAATTCTATCTGCTTGTTATATCCTAAATAGGATCCCTTCTAAATCTTCTGAACAAACCTCTTACGAACTTTGGAAGAAACATATTCCTAGTTTTAGATATATTAAAGTGTATGGGTGTTTTGCTAAAGTAGGATTACCTGAAACTAACAAAAGAAAATTAGGCCCTAAAACGACCCATTGTATATTTATAGGGTATGTACAAAATAGTACAGCCTACAGGTTTCTAATTTTAAAGACTAAGGATAATATTTTAGATCCTAATACAAGTATAGAAGCTAAGGATGTAGAGTTCTTTAAGAACATATTCCCTATGAAAACTAAATCTATAGGAATAGAGGAAGTTAATATATCAAATATCACGTCTAGTAGTAAAAGTACTTGTGAGTAGGTAGTAGAAGAGATACAACGAAGAAAAAGTACTAGAGTTAGAAGAGAAACTAACCTAGGTGATGATTTTTTCACTTTCTTAGTAGAAGACGATCCTACAACTTATATAAAAGCGATTAACTCTCCGGATGCAACCTTTTGTAAGGAAGCAATAAATGATAAGTTAGAATCTATTATAGCTAATAACACTTGGGAACTTGTACACATACTACTTGAAAACAAACCAATAGGTTGTAAATGAGTGTTTAGAAAGAAACTAAAATCAGATGGAACTATTGATAAGTTTAAGGTTAGGCTGGTAGCAAAAGACTTTAAATAAAAGGAATGAATAGATTATTTTGATACATATTCCCCTGTAACTAGGATTACAACTATTAGGGTCTTGACCTTGCATCGAAATGTTCAAAGTTTTTGATGCAGTGTCTACTTCTATTACGGCTATTACGGTGATCTACTTCAAGAAATGCAAGGTCAAAAACTTTGAACAAGCAAGGTCAAGTTTTTAAAGCTACATTGAAAAGATGAGTGCTTGTTCAAGACTCAAGATAATGTTCAACTCAAGATGAAGTACAACTCAAGAATGACAAATCTAAGCTTTAGAAGATCTCAAGTTCAAGCTACATGTTGTAAAGATCTCAAGCTTCATAATCTTCAAAGGTCAACAATCATCTGAAGAAATGAAGACTCAATGTCTATACTTCACATTTAAGGTATGAATGACCTTAAATTGACCTTAAGGTAGGTCATTTTGTATACATAATTTAAATTGAATCATGTTATAAATGTTTGGTCTGTTCTAAGACTAGTCTTGGACCTTGTTCGACTAGTCCTAGAACTGACTCGACCAGTCCAAGAGATTTCAAGACCAGTCCTAAGTTGTTGTAAATTTTCAGAATTTTTTGGTTGAGTTACGACCATTCCTGGAGTCTGCTCGACCGGTCGTGTAAACAGTGTTGACTCGTTCACGACCAGTCCTTCAGCTACGACTCAAACTCCAGCGACTAAATCAAGCTCCACACGACCAGTCGTGGGCAGTGCACGACCAGTCATGGACAGCCTACGACCAGTCGTAGAACGGTTTTATCCAATCGCGCTTAAAATTTCTAAATGTTGTTGGTCCTACGACCAGTCTTAGTGTTCACAAGACCAATCATAGACGCGATTTCTGCAATTATAAATAGAACACGTTTTTCAGAGTTTGATAATTCAATTCAAGTATAATCAAGGCATTACTCTGAGAGATAAGTTAGTGTTCTTTTTAAGCTACATTGTGTATATTTAATATTCTCTTTTGTTAGCTTTTCTTATTTGATTTTGTTTCTGCATTCCAATCTAATTTGAAAGAGGAATTGGGATATTCCACTTCTTGGAATCAAAATCAAATAAAGCTAGCCCTAACTTGATTTAATTTAAAATCAATTAGAACTTAGAATCATTTCTTAAGTGAGTATTGGACATTGAACTTCTATATTCGAACTTCTACTCTAATTTGGTTCTTCCGGGCTACAACAAAAGGAAAAATCCAAGTATTTTACATTTTTGTAAATTTCCTTTATTTTGGTTTCTTTTGAGATTGAACCAGAAAAATCTCATTGTGTTGGTTATCTGAGGAGAGCCAGAAAACTCAGAGTGTGGGGTTTTTGAATTGTGTAAGCCCATTTGAAAGACACAATTGTGAAGGTTTTGGGTGAACCCGGAAAAACCTATTTTCATAGTGAATGCTAATATCCCATGTGTGAGGATATTAGGAGTGGAGTAGCAAGTTGTGTGTCTGTTGTTTAACAGTTGGTGAACACACAGGCGAACCACTATAACGCTTTGTGTTTTGTGGATGTGTGATTTATTTTCTATATCTTTTATCATTCAAGTTGTGGGATGTATGTGTGGATGTGAATGTTGCAATATTTACATTTCAAGCATTGTGGGGAATGTTGTAATAGTTTAAAATTTATTTATTTCTATTTCCTTTATTTTCTTTCAGTTTGAGTTTTTGATATTCAAATTGTTCTAGTAAGGTTGTCCTGCCATAAACCCTTGGTTTTTATAGTACAAGGTTGTCCTTAGAACAACATTGGTATCATCCTCTCTATTCTAGTATTTGAGGTTACTTTACATTTTCATATTGGGATTTGTTTAAAGTACTATATTTCCTTTATTCATTTAAATTTCGCTGTTAAAGTTTTAATTTGGCATAGTTCTATTCACCTTCTCTTTAAGACATATAGTGTACAACCCGTATCATAATCCGTACCATTCTGTAGGCTTCCGCAGTCCTTCCGGTCGAATTCCAGCAACCCTCGACTCGTATCCGACGTTTGCGGGCGACTCTAAGCCGAGTCCTGCACACTGAAGTCAGCTCGACCCGAAACTTGTACCTTAGCGTCCACACCGTCGCCGCAGTTCTAACACCGCGACTCGTGCACCGAACCGATACCCAGGCTAGGAGATGTGGGTCTACGTTCATTCCGAAGAAATGCCACACATTACGAATTTCGAGAGAATCTCTACAACATGTCCCATCAAATCAAGTCAAGTACACTACCTTACCTCAATACCACCTCACCCAACAACAAGTACACATGACCAATCCTTCTTTTACCATAAGTCAACACTCTCTCTCCCCTCACCGTCCCTCTTTTACACCATTTTCAACTAAGCCCATGCTTCCCCATCTCCTTTCCTTACACCCACCACTCCATCCATCCTTTTATCTATTATTTTCTCCCTTTCTCTCATTTCTCAAAAATCTTCCAAGCAACCCAAACACCACACGTCCAAGCTCCTCTCTCCCAAGCCAAGTGTGGCCCACCCTCTCATCTCTCATCCTCACCATCAAAACTCCATCAACCACCATCAAAAGTGAAGGCAATGAGCTAAGGAGGCTAAGGGACTAAGAAGGAGGCTAATAGGTGGGTGATCTACCGTTGTTTTCGATTTGAAGGGGGCCACTTGTTGTGGGACCCACGTGATGTATGCATTGTATAAGGGAGGGCCCATTAGTGGCGGGGTCCCTCCCCTTTCACGTCTCTCTCTCTTTCTCTCTCTCTCTATCTATCATGAGTGAAGTGGGCCCCATCGATTCGTGTTAAATCTACTCCATCCATCAGACGGTGTGGCCCACCGCATTTCAGGGGAGATCCCCCACCTATATAGTATATATAGTATATTATATTTATATTATATTAATATATATTAATATGTATATATACATGCATGGTGGGCCACGTCCATGTGGGACCCACCATGATACTTGTGTGGTATCTAAACAGTCCAGCGTTACGTGGCTCCACCATGATGTGTGAACTGACGTTGGGGTGTAATAACTAGTTAAGTTTGGGGTGGGCTGCTCATGCAGGCCCCACCTTGATGTATGGCTTTAATCCACGCCGTCTATCCTGCTCCCCAACTCATTTTAGGCGTTGAGCCAAAAAATGATGCTAATCCAGCTTTCTGGTGGGCCATAGCATAGAGAGTAGTATTTTACCATTGAAATACACCCCGATGTTGTTGTACACCAAAACCCATTGAATATTGGGCTTGATAGGTTTGTATTGAGCCATGGAAACCAATGGCCGGGTCAGATTTCCCTGATGTGGGCCCCACCTAGGAAATTCCTCAGAAAAACATATTTTTTTTAAAAAAATTAACAATAGCAGCAGCAGCGTCTGCTGCTGCCATCCAGAGAACGCTGACTATGCATGTACGAGAAAGGCAGCGACCCACGGTCCAGCCGTGGGCCCCACCGTGATATGTGATGTATATTCACACCATGAATTGGGTGGGCCCCCTTCTGATTGTGGGCCACCCTTAAAATCAGCGATATGAGGAACTTAGGTGGCCCACATGGCAGGAAACAGTAGGGATTGAAAGTCTGCCATTGAAACTCTTTTGGGTGTCTAGAAGTTTTGGATCATTATGAAATTTGTTTTCCTCTTCATCTAGGGTCTGTGTGACCTTACCAGCGGATTGGATGGCAGATAGACATTTTGGTGGGCCCCACATGGGACCTCACAATGATGTATGTGTTCTTTCCACACCGTCCACACCACTGGACGGTGGGACCTCACAATGATGTATGTGTTCTCTCCACACTGTCCATCCTTATGGGACCCACCATGATGCATGTCTTGCATCCAAACCGTCTAACCATTTTGGAAGCTCATTTTATAGCATGAGCTAAAGACTGAGTTAGATCTCCAGTTCAAGTAGACCCCACCATTTAAAATAGTGGAAATAGTGGCATTCACCATTCAAAATTTCCAAGGGCCACAATAGTTTCTTATTAGGTTGATATTTGTGTCCACTTCATCTATCACTATGTTAAAATTATGAATTGGTTGGATCTCAAATACATTATGGTGGCCCACACTATGATGTGATCATCCATTGATCAGGTGGACCACACCACAGAAATAGTGGAGGATTGAACGTCTATCATTGAAACCCATTTGGGTCACGGAAGTTCTGGATCAATGGAGAATTGTTCTCCCTCTTAATCTAGGTCTTTATGACCTTATGATTTGATTGGTTGGAAAATAAACTTTATAGTGGGCCCTTTGATTTATTTAACCATGGAAATTATTATCTCCATTACTATTTGTGGTATAGTCCAAATGATCATTCATTATGATTTTTTTGGGATGTGATTAGGCCTATCTTGATATATTTGTGGCCCGTTGTTAAGGCCCACTTTGATATATATGAGGCCCATGTGATTAGGCCCATCTTGATATATTTGTGGCACGTTGTTGAGGCCCACTTGATGTATTAGAGCCCCATGGGTTGAGGCCCAACAGGATGTACATAAGGCCCATTGCAATGTGTGATTTCACCATGGTTTATGTAATGATGTTCATGGCAGGCCGTGTCTTGGGAGCAATGATGGTTTGATGTCCACATTGTAAGGATAATGTTAGTTAAATGTCTGCATTGTCACTCTCCCTAGGACCCATTGATAGCCCATACTTGTAGTGTGTAGGCCGCCTAGGCCCATCTTCGTTATGAACAGAGTCCATCACTATATAACATGTTTAGTATAGTTCCATGATTCATGCTCATATGCATCATATGTATGCTTAATATGAGGAGTGACTGATGATAGTATATGCCTTCGGGCAGATTATTTATGGGCTCCCTGATAAGTAAAGTTGCCCTATATGAGCACGCGGTATGCGCGGGATTGTTGTATGACTAGTAGTGTGATTCATGCACTTTGCGTTTGTATGACATGATTACTGTATGTCCTAGCGACATCAAGGCCATTGCTTCCACAAACACATCTTGGATGGCCGGATTGGATACCAGAAATATTGTTTCTAACATAAGGGCGTCATAGATGTCCCTGGGTGAAAATCTCTAAACCCGATGGTACCAGAGGATGACTCCAACGTCGAAATCGAGTGGATATATGAGAGCACAAGGGCCGAATACCAGGAGGCCGCGTCTCCCACTGTGTTGTGGTCGGTTGGAAAGGGGTGTGGCCTTACTCGCCCGAGGGTAGGGGGCATTACTAGGCGGAGTTTGACTAGCTCGTAAATCGGTCTGCTATCGACGTGCCAGATTGGTATTGGCAGACTATTGGCCAGGCGGATAGTGAGGTTTCTTACACTCACTTGGACTGTGCAGCTGGGAGAGGGGCAGTGCCATTTGGAGTGTACTAAACTCCGGTGATTATTCAGAATGAGAACTGTACTGATATTTGATGAGCTGTATGAGGATTTAAATGAGGATTGGCATGCTTGTGTTGCATCTCGCATCACATGGCCTTGATATGGCCGATAACATTCATATCTTGCACTGCGTAGCCTTTGTACGACTGCTTGCATTCATGTACTCATCAGCATGATTTCGCATTACTGTGACCTTGCATTCTGAGCACGCTCATATTGCGCACACACTTACACCACCCTCTAAGCTTTCTATAAGCTTATACACAATTGATGCATGCATGTGACGCCAGGACACAACCATAGCCAAGTCGCAGTTGGAGTGTGCAGCCGAACTTCTGGAGTTTCTGTTACTTTCATTATATTGTATTTCCTTTTCATACGCATTGTACTCAAAGTTTTTTATTATAGTAGATTTTGTGATGGTGTTCTTGTGGTTATTGTTCGTGAGTTATGCTATGGTTATGCTTATACAGAATCAAAACCATGTTTAAAATCCTCCTTGTAGGATCCCAGGATCAGAATCTGGTGTATGGGTGTCGGGAGCCGAGAATGGGGTACTACGGAGGCTGTCGGTGCCGGATTCAACAATTGTGAATTTTGTGAGCCCGGTTTTCGAGTTTGGGGCGTGACATATAGCTAACCCTTTTCAAGCGGTACCAGAGCCTAATAGCTCATTTTAATTGTTATATTTTTGGATTTATTTCCTGTGCTAATCGATCTAAGTTATTTATAAGATGTCAAATTTTGATAGTCTTTCAGTCACTAGGCCTCCACCATTTAATGGCTCCAATTATGCCTATTGGAAAGCAATGATGAGAATTTTCCTTAAATCCATGGACGAGAGCATGTGGCAAGCCATAATGAGTGAATGGATCCCTCCTACCACTGAAATAACTGGTATCGACGGATCAAAATCAATGAAAGTCTCACCTTATTTTACCTGGACCACACTTCAAAAAAGTGAGAGTAGTGCCAATGCAAAAGCAGTAAATGCAATCACTTGCGCACTATCACCGGATGAATTCAAAAGAATTATATCCTGTGATACTACAAAGTAAGCTTGAGATATTTTAGAAATGACACACGAGGGTACATCATTTGTCAAGAAATCTAAAGTCCAAATCCTCACAACCAAATTTGAATGACATTGTGAATTTAATGTGGGGTCTTGGTGATAAAATTCCAGAAAGTAAAGTGTGTGCAAAGATACTATGCTCAATACCTGAACGGTTCAACTCAAGGGTGACTGCGATCCAGGAACTTCGTGATACGGATAATATGAGGGTAGAAGAATTAGTTGGGTCTTCACAAATCTACGAGTTAAATTTTAAAGCTCCTAAAGGTAAATCTATTATCCTTAAGTCTTCTAAAAATATTTCTCAAGAAAATAATACTAATTGTAATTTAGAAAACTCAGAAGATGATATGGCCCTTCTAGCGAAAAAGTTTTACAAAATTTTCAAAAGTAAAAAGAGGGTTGATTTTCAAAAATCAAATGATAAGAAAAGATCTAAAACTAAAACTTGAAAATCATTAAAAGATAGTCAATGTTACAACTACCAAGAATATGGGCATTTGGTAAACAAGTGTCCTAAAAGGGATAAACCCAAAAAGAATAGTATATCGGCTACTTGGGATGAATCTTTCAGTTCTGAAACTTCTTCTGAATCAGAAGATTCTGAAACCGAGTCGGGCAATGAAGTCAAAGCTCTTATAACTCTAGCCAAGTTCACTTTTTCAGATCATGATGATTCTACTAGTGAAGAAAATATGAATAGTGATCATGAAAATGAAGAAGATCTTTAATATACTTACAATGCCCTATACAAGGAAAGTTGTAAGATTGCGGTAAAACTAAAGCTTCAAAAGGAAAGGTTTTCAAAATTTAAAGAAAATTTTAATTCTCTTATTTTAGAAAAGTTACATATTTCATATTATTTTGAAAAATGCAAATGCGATTTAGAATTCAAAACCTCCCAGATTGAAAATCTGAAATCTGAAAATGAAAAACTTAAACTTGAAATCTCTTCACTTTTGAGTTTAAAGGATACATGGAGGTATACCTAAGGTAATCCAAAATTAGAAAAAAATTTATCTAGATCAAGAAAATGTGGCAATCGATCTGGTTTGGGCTATGATAAAAGTGTTCATCCTAAACAGAAGAATACTTCTCCTAAGTTTGTAAAATGAGAATCCTCAAACTCAAAAGAGAAAAGTTCCAATCAAAAGTTTTCTAAAAATGTTAAAATGTTTCAATATTATAAACCTAAAAGTAACCATATCAACTATAAAAATCAGAACCGAAACCCTTTAGCTAAGAAAATAATTGATTTACTTAAGGAGCTCTTAAAATCTAACTTAGTGGGTCATTCTTACAACAACTACAAACATAAGAAGACCAACTATACTCCTAAACCCAAAACAGTTATGAAATGGGTTCCTAAGGTTGCTTGCTTGGTTGCCCACACGGCTTTCAAAGCTTCAAGCCAATCAAAGTGGTATTTAGACAGTGGATGCTCAAGGCATATGACTGGTGATAAAGGTCTATTCACCAATCTTAAAGATATAACTGATGGTTCAGTCACATTTGGTGATGGTAGCAACTGCAGGATTATTGGTCAAGGTACTGTTCAACTTTCTAACCTCCCCTTATTTGAGAATGTTCTGTACGTTTAAGGTTTAAAACATAACTTGTTAAGCATTTCTCAAATATGCGATAAAAATCATAGTGTTAAATTTTCTAACCTAGGGTGTGAAATATTAAACAAAGATGGTTCAGTAATATTAACTGGTCGTAGAACTTCTGAAAATTGCTACATCGTAAATGATTCTAGCTCATCTAATCAAATGTGTTACATGGTCCATGCCGATGAGACTGTGTTATGACATAAACGCCTTGGACATGTACACTACCGCAATCTATATACATTGAGCAAAAGAGAACTAATAAGAGGTCTACCTAAACTACAAAAAGTAGACAAAATATGTGGCGAATGCCAGATTGGCAAACAAACTAGGAGTGCTCACAAAAAGGTAAACTCTAATGCCACATCTAAACCTCTCGAACGTCTCCACATGGATCTTATAGGACCAACCAGGATGGAGAGTCGATGTGGTAAAAAATACATTCTAGTGATCATGGATGATTATACTAGATTCACTTGGGTAACCTTCTTAAGATATAAATAAGAAACCCTTGATAAGGTAAAACGAGTTCTCAAACGAATCTAAACTGAAAAAGGTTCTCAAGTCTGTAAGATTCGTAGTGATCATAGATCAGAATTTGAGAATAGCAGTTTTGAGAAATTTTGTTGCGATCAGGGAATATCGCATAAATTCTCTGCACCCAAAACACCACAACAAAATGGAATTGTTGAAAGGAAAAATAGAGTGCTTCAAGAAATGGCCAATGTAATATTGAATAGTATGAAACTCCCTAAAAATCTTTGGGCTGAAGCCTTAAATACTGCCTGTTACATAATCAACCGAGTATATACTTGTAAGTCTAATTATAAGACGGCTTATGAAATGTGGTTCGATAAGAAGCCTACTGTCAAATACTTTCGAGTTTTTGACAGCAAGTGCTATATTTTACGTGACCATGAAAATCTGGGTAAGTTTGACACTAAAAGTGATGAAGGGATCTTTTTAGGGTATTCTTTAAATAGTCGTGCATATCGAATACTAAACAAGAGGACCGGTGTGATCCAAGAGTTGATTAATGTGGTCATCGATGATCACTTGAATACACCTACCTCAAGTTCAGATAATGATGAAGTTCTTTTAATTGACAAACCAGATATTTCATCAACTCAAAATAACACTGAACTAAGGACTGTCAAAGATCATCCAACCACTCAAATTCTTGAAAACCCTCTCACTAGTGTGCGCACTCGTAGACAACTAGAAGATATATGTAATTACATGTGCTTTACATCCCAGATAGAACCGGCTAACGTAAAAGAAGCTCTTATTGACAAAAACTGGATAGTAGCAATGCAAGAAGAGCTTAACCATTTGTGAGAAATGATGTTTGGTATCTTGTTCCTAGACCTAAAGATAAACACATTATAGGAACTAAGTGGATTTTTAAAAATAAGTCTGATGAACTTGGTGATGTAATTTGAAACAAGGCTAGAATGGTTGTACAAGGGTACACTCAAATTGAAGGCATCGACTATGATGAAACCTTTGCCCCAGTAGCTCGTCTTGAATCAATCAGACTATTCATATCCATTGCTTGTTTTAGAAATTTTAAAATTTATCAAATGGATGTAAAGAGTGCCTTTTTAAATGGTAATCTACATGAAAAAGTCTATGTGGAACAACCAATGGGTTTTGAAGACCTTAAGAACACTGATCATGTCTATCGCCTTAAAAAGGCTCTCTACGGGTTGAAACAAGCTCCCAGGGTATGGTATGAAAAATCGACTAAGTTTTTACTAAGTCATAATTTTCTAATGAGAAGTGTTGATAAAACTTTGTTTGTTAAGAAACATAACGATCATATCTTAATAGTGCAGATCTATGTTGATGATATTATTTATGGATCTACCTATACTAACATGACTGTTGAGTTTACAGATTTAATGAAATCTAAGTTCGAAATAAGCATGGTTGGGGAATTGAATTATTTTCTAGGGTTGCAAGTAAAACAACAACCTGATGGTATTTTCATTTCTTAGACCAAATATGCTCTGAACTTGATTAAAAAGTTCAGATTTGAGAATGGTAAGAATTTTGATACTCCTATGAGTACAACATTAAGACTCTCAAAAGATTCTACAGGTAAAAATGTGGATCCTAAATTATATCGTAGTATGATTGGCAGTTTACTTTATTTAACTGCAAGTAGACCTGATATTGCTTTTAGTGTTGATATTTGCGCTAGATAACAATCTGATCCTAAAGAGTCACATCGAACTGCTGTTAAGCGGATTATGCGATATGTCGCAAGTTTAGCTAATTTGGGTCTTTGGTATCCATATGATACTAGTGTTTAGTTGCAGGATACACTGATGCTGATTGGGCTGGTAATATCGATGATAGGAAATCAACCAGTGGTGGTTGTTTCTATATTAGAAATTATTTAGTTTCTTAGTTTAGCAAGAAGTAAAGTTCTGTATCGCTCTCAACTGCTGAGGCTGAACACATCGCAGCTGAAAATTCATGTACTCAGCTTGTATGGATGAATAGAATGTTAAGTGATGACGGAATTGCACAGGATTCAATAGTTTTATATTGTGATAATTTCAGTGCGATAAATATATCTAAAAATCCAATCCAGCATTCTCGTACCAAGCACATTGACATTAGATATCACTACATTCGTGAATTAGTGGAAGAAAAGACTATCTCTTTGGATTACATTCTGACCGAGACTCAACATGCTGACATTTTCACTAAACCGCTCGACAAAAGCAGGTTTAATAAATTGAAATTTGATCTTGGTATGTACAATTTAAGTTGATTATTCATGCATTTCTGTATTATAGCATATATACTTGTTAATTTATTTATTTAAATTTTAAAATTATATGAAAAATACATATTTTAGTCGGTACACGATCAGTCGAGGACATACTCGACCAGTCGTGTAGTGCGGTGGAACTTTTAAAATTTGAGAAAAACTCCTTTTTCTTTTCAACTTTTCTCTCCAACGAGCCGACACCCCACCAATCGTACCCACCTTCCTATATCTTCAAGGTTAGTGCATCATTTGCATTTTTCTTGTAGATTCTTGTCAATATTACTTCATTTTCACTCTTTGAGCAATTTATTTTGTGATTCATTGCGATTTTGGGGTTTTCTTTTGAAAAATCTGATCTAGCAAAACCCCACTCCACATCTTTTGAAGCTCCTTGTTTCTTTGTTCTCTTATTGCAAATGGATGCTAGAGAAAAAAAGAAAACTTCCCGTGGTCCATCATCTTCTAAATCAACTCCTATCACTCGGCGCCATCTTCGATCACCCGAAGATGATCCCTCATATGTGTAAGATTTGTGAATGTGCAATATTATTGTTGAACGACCTGTTGATCTTAACCAAATTGCTTCTTTTGGTTTCCTTCCACTTCTCCAAGCTGTAGGATGGGCTAACATCTTACATTGAGGTGGGCCTGCATACCAGTCTATTGCGCAGGCTATGTGTACATGTATTTCTGAATTTTCTTTTGAGAATTTAACTTTTTCAATTGCTACTAGAGAAGGGGTATTTCTAGTTGATCGTCACCTAATTTTTGGCCTTATGGATTTACCTGTTAATGACGAGGGTATTCCTATTCATACTCTAGTTGAGAAACCCTCAGAATCAGAAAAATGCATGCTCACTAGAGCACTATGCAATATGGATGTGCAATGGACTCATAAAGGGGATGTGCTCCCCTCAAAGTACTTGTTACCCAGATACAGAGTTCTACACAGAATCTTTGTTTCAAATCTGTATCCGTGTTCTGGTAATAAACTGACTTCCTTTATGGTTTGGGTTTTGCATTCTGTCATCTCCGGTATTAAAGTTTGTCTTCCTTCTTTAATATATCATTCCATCATTCAGTTTCGTCTCCATCCAGGACACAGTGATATTCCATTTGCCTATCTTATGACTGTGTTAGGTAATCACATGCAAGTTGTTATGCCTGTTGGAGAAGCCCCTATTCATCATCTTATTTTTAACAATTCTAATATAAATAAGAAGAAATTGGAATTGGCTCTTGGCCAAGTGGATGTTAGTGGTGGTGGAGCTGAAGTAGGGAATGTAGATGAGGCCGGTGATCTTCCTCCTGATGATATTAATATGGATGACATTTTTGATGAACTTGAATAAGAATCTACAAATGATCCTGATTATGAGCCATCTGATTTTGATGCTCGACTACATGACTTGAGGAGAAGGTTGAGAACATGAATGTTACCCATGATTTACAATTTAAATATATGCGTAAGTATCTTAGGCGCTTAAACAAGGGCCTTCATCAAGATGGATCCTACCATACCTGCTCCTTCTTCAGGATCTGATTAAGTTTTTATCCTGTGGTCTGTATTAACTCTAATACTATTTTGCTTTTATTGGTGTGTACTTTAGTTTGTAAGACTGACTTTTGTTTACGCTGGTTATTGATGTGTGAACTTGGAATTTGCTTGTCTTTCTTTCATATCTTGACTGTCATCTCTTTTATTAATCTCGTGTTCGTTCTCATCTTCCATTTCTTATTTGCTTCCTTTGTCATATTGTGACAAAAAGGGGGAGAATATTATTATGTTTGCTTATGGTGAAATGGATATGGATGGATTGTGGATAATAGTAGCATTTTTTGTTGATATATGTGTGTTACTCAGGGGGAGTAAATAAGGAGGTGTTGTAACTAGTTCATGTATCTGGTTCATATTGCTATGTGCTAGTTGATGATAATTGGTGCATGATTCTTTAACCAGACTGAAATTAGTTTCTTTTTATAACTGATGCTGGTTCTTTATGTGCATACTGATTATTTTATTGAGTGTGTTTTGTCACAAAATTGACAAAGGGGGAGATTGTAAGTGCTATGGTTGATTGCTCCTTTAGTTGTCAAATTTTGTGGTGCCAAAAACACAATCTGTGTCTTGTGTAGCATGTTGATTTATATGTTCAAGACATTGCATTAAAATGCTTCATGTTAAGAACGGTGATCTACTTCAAAAAATGCAAGGTCAAGTACTTTGTCCGCTTCTGTAAGCTTCAATGTTCAGAGTTTTTAAAGCTACATCGAAAAGATGAGTGCTTGTTCAAGACTCAAGATAATGTTCAACTCAAGATGAAGGAAAACTCAAGAATGACAAATCCAAGTTTTAGAAGATCTCAAGCTCAAGCTACATCTTATAGAGATCTCAAGCTTCATAATCTTCAAAGGTCAACCATCATCTGAAGAAATGAAGACTCAATGTCCATACTTCACATTTAAGGTATGAATGACCTTAGATTGACCTTAGGGTAGGTCATTTTGTATACATAATTCAAATTGAATCATTTTATAGATGTTTGGTCTGTTCTAAGACTAGTCCTGGACCTTTTTCGACTAGTCCTAGAACTAGCTCGACCAGTCTAAGAAGTTTCAAGACCAGTCCTAAGTTGTTACAAATTTTTAAAATTTTTTGGTTGAGCTACGACCAGTCCTGGAGTCTGCTCGACCGATCGTATGAACAATGTCGACTCGTTCACGATCAGTCCTGCAGCTACGACTCAAACTCCAGTGACTAAATCAGGCTTCACACGACCAGTCGTGAGCAGTGCACAACCAGTCATGGAGGACTCACGACCAGTTGTGGACAGCTTACGACCAATCGTGGAACGGTTTTATCCGATCGCGCTCAAAATTTCAAAATGTTGTTGGTTCTACGACCAGTCTTAGTGTCCACAGGACCAATCGTAGACGCGATTTCTGCAATTATAAATAGAACACGTTTTTTAGAGTTTGATAATTCAATTCAAGTATAATCAAGGCATTACTCTAAAAGATAACTTAGTGTTCTTTTTAAGCTACATTGTGCATATTTAATATTCTCTTTTGTTAGCTTTTCTTATTTGATTTTGTTTCTGCATTCCAATATAATTTGAAAGAGAAATTGGGATATTCTACTTCTTGGAATCAAAATCAAATAGAGTTAGCGCTAATTTGATTTAATTTAAAATCAATTAGAACTTATAACCATTTCTTAAGTGAGTATTAGATATTGAATTTCTATATTCGAACTTCTACTCCGATTTGGTTCTTCCGGGCTGTTACAAAAGGAGAAATTCAGGTATTTTACATTTGTGTTATTTTGGCTTCTTTTGAAATTGAGCCAGAAAAATCTCATTGTATTGGTTATCTGAGGAGAGCCAGAAAACTCAGAGTATGGGGTTTTTTAATTGTGTAAGACCATTTAAAAGACACAATTGTGAAGGTTTTGGATGAACCCGGAAAAACTTATTTTCATAGTGAACGCTAATATCCCCTATGTGAGGATATTAGGAGTGGAGTAGAAAGCTGTGTGGCTATTGTTTAACAGTTGGTGGACACACAGGCGAACCACTATAACTCTTTGTGTTTGTGGATATGTGATTTATTTTCTATATCTTTTATCATTCAAGTTGTGGGATGTATGTGTGGATGTGAATGTTGTAATATTTATATTTCAAGCATTGTGAGGAATGTTGTAATAGTTTAAAATTTATTTCTTGTTATTTCCTTTATTTTCTTTCAGTTTGAGTTTTTGATATTCAAATTGTTCTAGTAAGGTTGTCCTGCCATAAACCCTTGGTTTTTATGGTGCAAGGTTGTCCTTAGAACAACATTGGTATCATCCTCTCTATTCTAGTATTTGAGGTTGCTTTACATTTCCATATTGTGATTTGTTTAAAGTACTATATTTCCTTTATTCATTTAAATTCCGCTATTAAAGTTTTAATTTGGCATAGTCCTATTCAACCCCCCCCCCCCCCCTCCAGGACATATAGCTAGGCGTTTTCAAACTGCACTAGACTAGACATAGCTTTTGCAGTAGGAAGGCTAAGTAGATATACACATAACCCTGGAAAAGAGTATTGGAATGCTTTATCTAGGATTTTGAAATACCTAAAAGGCAGTATGGCATATGGTTTACATTATAATGATTATCCTGCTCTATTAGAAGGATACAATGATGCTAACTGGATGAATGATTCAGACGAGATAAAATTTACTAGTGGATACATATTCACTTTGGGTGGAGGAGCAGTCTCTTAGAAGTCTCCCAAGCAGATATGTATCGGTCAGTCAACTATGTAATTCGAGTTTATTGTCTTAGAAAAGAGTAGATCAGAAGCCAAGTGGCTTAGAAATCTCTTAGCTGATATACTATTGTTGCCAAAGCCTGTATCAGTCATATCTATTCATTGTGATTGTCAAGCAGCTACAACAAAAATAAAGAGTAAAAATATATAATGGGAAGACCAAGCATATTAGACTCAGACACAACATACTAAAACGTATGTTGCAATGATGAAGCCATATTTATTGACTTTGTGAGGTTAGAAAAGAATCTGGCAGATCCTCTAACCAAAGGACTATCTATAAGATTAGTCAATGATACATCGAAGGGAATGGGGCTAAGCCTAATATATGAGCTACCACTGTCGGCAACCCAACCTATACAAGTGGAGATCCCATGAGATAGGTTAAATGGGTAAACAACAAGACACGAGGTAGACAATTGCACTGAGTTATATGAGCCCCTTCTATGGTGTACAATGTGACCAACAATGCAGAAGGATGAGTTTTTTAGAACTCTTAATGAATCCATAGTCATATATTTGGTGGTGTATACAGTTGCTGCATACAGTTGATGGAATTCACCTACATGGTGTGGAGGCGGAAGCCCCTTCTTATGAGAATTTAATCGAATTTTCTAGAGCACTCATGAAATCCATGTAATGGTGTATAACCGAAAAACACCGAACTGCAGAATCACTTGCAGAGGAAGAGTTGTGTAAGTGGCATGTATTTGTGATTTACATTAAAAGGATTCAGGTTCAAAACTATGCTGTCACCTGATTCCTGTAGACCTGTCTCGTTTACTCTAATGTCGGTTCAAGTCTATGGTGACACCGTTACCATTGCACAACTATTACGCTTTAACCTAAAAGATTTTTTATTTTGAAATATGTGGGGGATTGTTGTATTTTGTTTCAAAATAAACATTAAAATTTGATTTTCAATTTTTTCGATTTTCCTCCACATTTGAAATTTTGGTGCTTTTGGGTTGTGCGTTTTGTCCCACATCAGATTTTTCAAAGAAAATCTTCTTGTATATAAGATAGGCTTTTTGCCTTGGGGCTTGAGCCCCATTTAGGGGGCATGTGAATTTAGTCCTCGGGGGGGTGGGGGCTCTAATTTATGCCATTGACCACACACGCGCACGCATGCAGCGAGCCGAGTCATGTCGTGCCATGCCAAGCCGAGTCCGAGTCCGAGTGTACTTGCATGGGTGTGTGTATGGGTACTCGTGGGACTTTATTTGTGAGAGTGTACTCGCACTTGCGCATTTTCATTTTAAAATAGAGAGATATGTTCGTTCCGGTTAGTCACACCTGTTGGGTTTAAACCCGATAGACTTAACCTTTTTAAAAGGATGCTTATGCACCACTTCGGAGTCTATATAAAGACTTCCGATTCGAACATACAAAAAATCCTTTCTCCTCTCCTCTTATAAAATTCTCTCTGTATTTTAATTTAAGAATTTTGCTAAATTTGTTGCTGAGTCAACTTAGCACTTTCGGGTTAAACTACAAGTGGTTTGAGCCCGTGTACAGTGAGTGCATTGCTGGGACCGGATCATATTCGTTGTATCTTGGAGGTCGATTGCTCTGGAAACTTATTGCACTTGGGACGTTGTCCAAGAGGAGCAAATTCGATTTCAAATCGAGTGACTCACGTCACACCTCGACTCAATTCAATAAGTCTTCTTTCTCAATTTTTTTTGTTTAAGATTTTTAATAGTCTATTTAATTCAACTAAATATTCCAACAATTATTTCACAGACAAACCCAAGTATCGGGCCCACAGTCCGACAAATCCAACCCACTATATGGAGGGCCCTGATGCAAAAAAGCAAACTCTTGAGAAACGAGAATCCGCTAGATTTGAAGAAATTCTAAACCTCTAACAAATGACCTTTAAATGTGAAGCAGAGAGTACAACAACAGTCCACATCCAACAAAAAACATTACATCGATCATTACAACGATTAAAAGGTTAGGATCTTCCAATCCAAGAGCTTTCCAGGCATCCACATCCAAGAGTGCGGCCCATCGGATAAACGGCATGGATCACCGAGCTAGATCCACTGCTACTGAAAACCATTCAGTTGCAAACACAGGTTTACTGAAAAATCAGATCAAGGGGAGAGTTGCAGGAATTTGGAAAGTGAAACCAAAATCCAAAGCAACATCATCGAATCTCGTCAGGAAGTCGGGATATGGGAAGAAATTTGGAGAAATAGGAGTTGAAATCTAGGGTTTTGAAATGAGTGAGTGAGTTGGAAAAGGGCAGTACCTGAAATCGGAGATAGAAGAGCGTGGAATGAGGTCCGGATTTGTCTTTTTACTCTCTCTTAACTCACGAGAGGAGAAAGTCTTGAAAAATACACAAGAAATCCACAAATGAAAATTGGAAAAAGAAAAAGCATCTTCTCACTTCAATTTTCTGAAATCCAAACCCTAACTATAGATCTAGTAAATGCCCACCATAACTAGTCAAAAAACCTTTGCAAAGTGTAGAAAATATATCCAAAACCCTAGGAAACAAGAAAGTAGCGGATTTAAATACCTGATGGGTTATTAAGTTGCTCCGGTTGGAGAGATCCCAAAGCAGCCGTGAGAGAGAAAGAGGGGAGAGATAGGGAGTCGGATATGGGGAGAGGGAAAGGCCGAATGACATGGGATAGGGGTTTTTATTATTATTATTATTATTATTATTATTTTATAGCAAGAATTTGCCGGAGCCCGGCTTCAGTTACCACCAGCAAAGGCTTTGCCCTGCTTTCTTGTTGTGTTATCCGCTCCATCCCTGTGGTGGGACCTATCTCTGTTTTGGATCAGGCTCTTTTTTGGGATGTGGGGAGAATTTGAAGGGATTCACCTTTAGGACGGATTAGATATGTGTCTTACATAAAAGTGGCCCCACACTTCGACCTCACGATGTTAACCCATATCTCCTTTTACAATGCAGTCGTTTCCACCGGAAAGCAAAAGTGGGAAGAGAAGTTCCATCACGGCTGCCCACAGGTGCAAGTATATATAAATACTTTGGAATGGACCACTGAACTCTCTGGTCATGTCCACCGTAATCTGGTCTTGGGTTTCATTTTTCAGGCTGGGTAGGACAGAATCAGGTTATGATTTGGGTCCCAAAAATTAACGGCTCAAATTTTATACTATATTTACAATTCGTGGACCAGCCAAAGAAGCCCGAACCTGAGCCAGCTCACATCTTCAGTGGCTCGACCTGGGCTTGATCTCAGGCCTGCATGCAGGGATAGGCCGAAATTTTATACCCAAATCTTAATTGGGTCTGTCTCAGGCTTAACCCAACTTGGCCTGATCCTGACCGTTGGCCTCATTTTCCAGCTACTAGGATGATATTTTATCCTCCAACTAGTGCCTACGTGTCAAGTATATACGATATCCAACCCATTTGAAACGTCCACCTGCCATGAAGACCTGTTGATGCAAAAAATCATACTGACCTGTTGATCGTGTGGTCCAGACCAAAGCAAACAATTTATATCCTTTGATCCTATCTAAATTTCACATGTGGGAAATCCAACGGATGGATCCATCTAATTTTTGCAATAGGTGATAGGTACACCAGGAAAAACCTGTTGGATGGGTTGGATGTCATACACACATGACACATAGGCAATTATGTATAACCAACAACTTAGGTCCAGTGGACCTAATTTTGCAACATGGCCTGCTAATAGTGGTTAGTAGTATGAATGAATGGACGGTCAGGATCAACGATTGTCCATCCTGCATGTCAATTTAAAAACTCTGAAAATGTTATTGAAATGGCGATGAAGGTACACGTTGATTTAAATTTCACTTTGCATGCAGGCAATGAATCAGTGGAGGATATTCATTCTCCATCACCATGACTATCTTATGCCATTCTTGGACCGGATCAACGGTCAGGGTGTGTGCATCTATGCATCACGGATGCTTTTGTTTCTAGGGACAACTGCACGTTGAAGCCGTTGGCCATCGAACTGAGCCTGCCAGCATCCGACGGTGAGGATGGTGAGATCAGTAGAGCTTTCGTTCCTGCTCCTGAGGGAATGGAGAGGGCACCGTGGCAGCTCGCTAAGGCCCATGTAGCCGTTAATGACTCTGGTCACCATCAACTGATAAGCCACTGGTGAGTAACATGTGTGCTTATGGACCGTTGCATTTGTGGGCCTTAATCTGGGTTTCCCATGGCTCAATCCTCATTCCAATCAGACCATCCTAAACCATCCGATCAAGCAATGGGCAATCAGAAAACGTAATGGGCGTTGCCCAGAAAATTCTATCAATCAGGCAGTTAGGATCACCCGAGAAAAGAGATGTTTGCTTCATGGGTAATCCGAGGTGGGGCCCACTTTGAGCTAGAGGCCACAACAAATCTATTGTTTGCATTGGTTTAAAATTTGTGCATGTGGGGCCATATTGCAACGTTTGGTGTATGTGTTTTATGGAGAGGAACAGGAGTGCTAGTCTTAAGAACAGGTTGGGCCCAGCTAGGATTCCTTACATGCTCTTGTACCCGGATACCTCGAAGGTGGGCCCTACAAAGGGAATCACAGCGAAGGGGATTCCAAACAGCGTTTCCATTTGATTGGGATTGGTTTATATCCTATAACTCTGTGTGATTGTATGATTGTGAATTTGGTGTTGTTTCATTGATTATTTTGACGGTTGGGAAGGAGTTTGATTGATGTAATTAGTGTGATGTATTTGAACTGTTACAATGGATCGATTTTGAACTGAGGATGGACATTGGTTTTGAAAATGGAGTACACATAAGAGTTTAGGAATCTTATTTGTAGCTTTCGGTGAATGGGTTTCACATCTGCGGATGGTGAGCATGTACTGTATATGTCATGATGCGGTCGACCAGTCTATTTGCTCATTCTAGATTTTAGTAGTAAAAATGAGTAATTTTCGAGGCTCAAGTGGACCACACCACAAATAATATTGGTACAATGATTCTCACCATTAAAATATTAGTGGTGCTTACATTAATGTTTAATTTTCATCTAATCCCTTCACAAAGTTACACAGGCATGGATGATTAAAAAAAACAAATATCATATTAATTCATATTTTTATGTGACCCAAGGGCTTCAATGGCAGGCGTTCAATCCTCCGCTACCTTTTATAGCGTGGTCCTCTTGATTTTTTAATACGTCTTATTTTTAAGCTCAAGCCTGATGGCTATCTCACCAACTGTACAGACCGCAGGTAACATTCCTCTCCGTCTACCAGACATCAAGTGATAAATAAATGTTCTACTAGTGTAGTAACCGGGGGAATGAGAGTATTATACATCAGTCTCTTCACATAACAAATGGAACTGTGATATGTCAATCAGAACTCTCCATCTAGTGGGCCTCATAATCGATAGTCAATGCTTGGGAAAAGACACTAAATAGTCAATCATCTCTGTCAGTTTATTCACTCATCCGAACTTAATTTTTGACCATTGATATATTTCCTAAGCTACCATATCTTTCAAGGCCACTTTCTAAACAGTTATAGTCATCCGATAGCAGTACCCACTTAGATGAACAGTCACGATTTACACACATGCTCATTTCAAGTGTACCCTTAGAAGATAGCCTATATATTCCCGTTATTCCCACGTGATGGGATGGCTACTGAGGTGGCGTCACCAAGCTCTGTGGACCACATCATAATGCATGTGCTGCATCGATGCCGTCCAACCGTTTGTAGAGATAGTTTCATGGCGTTACAGAGAGAATGAAATAGATCTAAAGTTCAGTTAAAGAAAAAAAATGATATTCTGACTTGGTATTATAATCCATACACTGGCACTAGAAATTGATTTACATGGCATGCATTTAACATATATTGAACTGTTGAAATTGTGGAACATGCTTGAGATGTTTTCTTCATAGAATGTTACGTCAATTTCATCACAGGAATGCACGATTTATGGAAAATTAATAAACGGATGTACTGAAAAATAACAATTAATAAGACGAGAGAAGAGTGGTATGGTTGATCCAAACTGTCCATCTTGTAATCTCCATCAAAAATCACGTATTTGGTAAAAATAAAATCTAATCGATTGACCTATTCATAAGGAATTTGTCCATAAAATAGACGGTCCAAGACTTATAGGGATTGTGATTGATGTCTAAAACTGTTCCATAAGATTAATGTTTTGTTAACCACACATCTAAGCTCGCAATCATAATCTGCGCGGTCTACTTGAATGACTTGTATTCCAAGTCTCCAATTTTAAGTGCCTGCATATCATTCATCATTATGCTGAGTATATATATATATATATATATATATATATATATATATATATATATATATATATATATATATATATATATATTCTCGAAAAGTACGCCGTTAGATAAAGTAGTATAGCAGTCCAAATCCCAGACATTTAACTGATGAGCTGACCGTAGGCTTCGTAGGGCCCGATATGTGGGCCCCACAGAACCTGATTGTTTTCTGCATAGATACATCTGACACGTGTGCCGTACGCGTATTCCAACACGTTTCGGATCCTCACGGAATCACCTACGTATAAGTACGACTATACGTGCGAAAGTGGAAACTTCAGCACTCACTCGCTCTTCCTCTCTTCTCTTCTCTTTTCATCTTTCCTTCCAAGAAAACCAGAAAAAGGAAGATTGAAAGATTGAAAGAGAGATGGGGAAGAGAAAATTTCCAATGGCAAAAATCGAAAAGAAATCCTCTCTTCTCGTTTCTTTCTCGAAAAGAAGACAGGGTCTTTTCAAGAAAGCTTTTGACCTATGCTCTCTCACAGGCTCCCACATTGCCATTCTCGCTTTCTCTCCAGCCGGTAATCCCTTCACCTTCGGTCATCCATCCTTCGATTCCGTCATCGATCGGTACGTCGAACAATGCAGCGGCAGCAACGGCCACTTTCCCTCTCCTTCTTCCTCATCGGCACTTGGATCATCTCATTCTATTGCCTATCTCGACGGTTTAAATCAACGTCTTTTCGACATCCAGAGGCAGCTCGATGAAAATGTGGAGAAGAATCGTCGACTGAAGGAAGGAAACCCTAAATGGGGATGGTGGGATTTGGATGTCGAGGATCTAGATGTGGGCCAACTGGAGACGTTTCTATCAGAATTGCAAAAATTCAGGGAAGTTGTGGCATCACGCGTTGTGGAGACTGTTTCTAAGGAGGTTTTGGAGAAGAAGAAAGTTGCACGTGACATGAAGGCTTCTGAGGGTTTAGAGGAGGAGGAGGTAGGGTTTTCGAATATGGTTTCACGTGACATGAAGGCTTCTGAAGGTTTGGAGAAAGAGGAGGTAGGGTTTTCGAATATGGTTTCACGTGACATGAAGGCTTCTGAGGGTTTGGAGGAGGAGGAGGAGGTATGGTTTTGGGATATGGTTTCACGTGACATGAAGGCTTCTTCGAGCAAGAAGGATTTAGAAGAAGAGGTTGGGTTTTGGGGTAAGCAGTGTTTGAAGGAGGAGGCTGGGTTTTGGGATAAACAGGGTCTGGAAGAGAAGGCTGGGTTTGGGAGTTCCAAGAACAGCATTTGGATTGGAGATGAAGAATTTTTATTCTAAAAGGGTGTCAAGGTGATTTTCTTCTTTTATTTTTTTTATTTTTTATTTTTTTATTTGGAGGTGGATTATTTTATTTCATCACCTTGTTTTATTGTTTTATTGTTTTATTATTACTGTGAATATATAATAAAATGTCTATCAAAAGTTCAAATGAGTTCACCTTTTCCTCTAATAAATTTATTATGTGTAGGGTCTGAATCAGAGTTCATACACCATATCTACCTGTAGGGCTACTTGTGTTGAATTGGGACACGTAGTCAAATTCATTCATCTAAACCGTTGATCACCAGTTTCAGCACAGATCACACCTATCCAATGAATATAAACCATTCGATCAATGGTTTTTAATATCGGTGGTTAAGATAATTTACAAGAATAAATCCAATCAACAATTTGATCCATCTATTTGTTAGGACCCACCATGAATAATTGTCAAGAAATCAAAGCCATCCCATCCATTAATAACCTTAAAAAGACAATGCAAAAATCATGGATGTATTGGATCATCTGATCAGGATGATATTTGTGTAGTAGCCTATGAAATATGTTTTGTACTTAAAAGGACCATTCATACATTTAAGCTAGTACCCCTTATATATAGGTTTCACCTGGATTATTTATAGCCACGTATGCAATTTCTAAGTACCTGCATATCTTCTATCACCAAGCATGAGTACCAGAGATTCTCCCAAAAAGTAGGGGTTAGGCAAAGATCACTACAAGAAAATGGGCCATAGCTGACCGATGCGGATAGCCGTTGTTGGCGGCTAGTTTTAACGGCCGCCAGCAAGGGGTTACATATGTATATATATTAAAAAAAAAAAAACAAAGCCCTAACCCTCTCTCAAAAGGCGCTGCTCGCTCTCCCTCCCTCTCTCTGCCTCTCCCTCTCCCTCTCCCTTTCCCTCTCCGCTCGCTCTCTCCCTCCCTCTCCCTCTCACTCTCTCTCTCTCTCTCTCTCTCTCTCTCTCTCTCTCCTCGGCCCTCTGTTGCAGTTCAACCTTCAGCTGCTCGTGAATCTCGGATTCTTAGGTATGATGTAAGGCTTTTCCCCTCTTGTTGTTGCTTTCTGCAATTTAGAATACCTGATTAGGAACATGCATTGTTGAATCCGTAATTAGGGATTTGTATAACAAATTCCTAATTAGGGATTTGCATTGTCGAAACCCTTTTTAGGGTTGACATGCACTTTTTGAATTAGACATTAGGGGTGGTGATGGGTTAGCAATCAGGCTAAGATAGTATTTGATCAGTCTATAGAGCATTGAAGATGTCAAGGTGGAGCTGCTGTCTCGAGCAGGTCTGCCAAGTCTATCTTGGGTAACATCTTAATTATTATAACAGTCAATTCCATTTTTGAAATCCTATTTTCTATAGCAAGGATGAAAATTCTCATTAGTGGGCCGCTACCATGCACAAAATGCTCATCCAGTCATCTATCCTTGTGGCAGGTACAACAATCAAGGATGAGCGTGCACAAAATTTTATAATCGATGTTTAAAGATTTCATTATCAGTCAATGTCTGCTAATTGTTCAAACATGCAGAAAGTAGCAAGAGGAGGATGGGCACAGGATAGCTTATGTTTCCAATCTCTAAATTGAAAGAAGCCTGTCCAAGGTATGGATGACAATCTCATTCTATTTGGTCCGAGCTAGGGTAATTCATGTAGAGACATGCAGGACTGGATAATGTGAATGAGTTCCACAACATTCATCAGGTACACTACCTTATGCTCACCTTGAAAATAAAAAAATTATGTTGGCCCGAAATTCAGGTATACCACACCATAGGGAAGGGTTGGGATGTGGATGCCAACCATTTTTTTTCTCCAACATAAATGCTACTCTTTATTAATCAAAAGTAAAGCGCAAGCACTCCCAAATGATACATTCGGGCAGCCTGAAAACACAAAAAGCTGCCATGGGCAGCCTATCATATTGGAAGGCTCAAACGAGCACACAAAAGGAAAAAACAACAGGACAACTGGGCTTCACTTCTCTCCGATGTTCACCAGGCCATAGCGATCAAGAAAAGGATACCTCGGGTAGCTCGAGGAAGCTTGCTAGGAGACTGGAAATGCCTACTCGATTGGGACTCACTACCTGAGCGAGCCAGGCTGTCTGCGACCCCATTCACCTCCCTAGGCGCAAAAGAGATGGTGACATTGACATTTCTCACAAGGGTGGCTACCTGGGCCCACTAGTACCATATATTCGAGCTCGCCGTGTGGTCCTTATTAAGAATATGAACCACAGTCTTCGAGTCACTCTCTACTATCACCTTAGAGAAGCCCCTGGCAGCGCAGAGGAGATACCCTCCACAATGGCTTTAACTTCAGCTCAGTCATTCATACCCAGCCCAAAACTGCTGGAAAACACAAACAAGAACTCACCATCCTTCCCTCTATATACTCTTCCCCACCCGAGGGCTGCGGATTTCCCCTAGCGGACCCATCGACATTAATTTTTACCAATCAAGGTTTAGTTTTTTCACATCGAGGAGATTTTTAGGGCAATGTCATTCATTGGGGAGCCCATCCGGTCAATGGTCTGAATCACCCAACCATGGACTGCAGTTGTGCAAACTAGGGGTTCGAGGATCCTATGCATATCTTCAAGTTGAGGATCATGTACTTCCTCATTGGATCTACCTCAAGGTATTCCGTAATGGTAACGATAGCTGTAACAGCCACCACCATTACCTTTACTGTATGGGTCGTAATGGCCTTTATGGTCTTTTATATATATATATATATATATATATATATATATATTCTTTAATTGAAAACAAAAACCCCAAAAAACTAGTATCTACCCCATAACAGACTATTATGGGTCCTTTATGGGGCGTAGTAGGCCATAACGGTAGTTAGTAGTTGTAGTTCATTTTTCCCATAATCGCTGTTACGACCCGTAACGTGTAATGGTTATCACCATTACCTTAACATAACGTCTGTTATGGCACACCAACTCTATATATCTATGCGGCTTGTGAAATAAGGACTAATGCTTTATTATTTATCTTCTTATTTGTTTTTCTCTTTACAATGTGATGTTACTCATCTTAGGGACGAGCTGGGAGTTGGTGTTTGATGTTCTTGATAATTTCAATTTTCTTCTCAGCAAACATTGTCATTGGATCAGGATCGCTCCTTGGAAGGCTTTTATCTCTTCCTTTGATTGGTAAAAAAGGAAGTGATACGAAGAACATTCCACTTTCTCTTAGCCCATTACAGGTAAGTGTCATACATGGCTTTTTCTATTCTTTGGGTGAAGCACTTCATTTGTTCCTTGGATGAGATTATGAATAGATAGGTTACATCAAGAAACTGAAGCAAGCCATATGGATTTTACAAGTATTTTAAAATTTTGAATGTTTTCTTCGTGGGTGCTTTCCGAACCAGTAGCAGGATCAAACTCGGTTGATACAGAATCAACACCCCTAAATGTGTATGTTTTTGTATTGTGGTCGCTGGGTGAGTCATGCACCAAAATGTTCTTCTGGTAGTCAGAATTGAACTTGCTGAAAAAGTTGCTCTGTTGCCTTCTCATTCACTGTCACTTCAGCTCCCATGCTTTTTCTCCATTGAAATTTTGGCTCTGTAACTTTACTTTTTACTAATAAATGATTTACCATGTAGGAAGAAAGATTGAGGAATCTGCAGCAGAGGCTGGAGGTTCCTTTTGATGGTACTCGTCTAGAGCATCAAGTAAGCCATCTTCCTAAACTTTTCACTGACTTCTATACCATGTTGTATGCATTGTTATTCAACAAAGGAAATGGTGATAGTAACGACCACACCATTACGGGCCATTTGGCCTTTCTATATATATATATATATATATATATATATATATATATATATATATACACACACACACGCACACACACACACATTGGGCCCAAATGAGCCCACCCATGATCAACAAAGGTTGTTGGACTGAGGGTCCGGCATGGATTGCACATGGCCCCAATAAGCACACCCTGATTAGATAATCAGAGACCCAAATAAGGGCCGAGAAAATTGATGGTAATTAAGGCCAGTTCTGTTCTTACCATCCATTTTGCCTGCCCTCAATTGTATGGTTGTGATTATCCGATCATGATTATTCTTGGTTCATGTGCATCTACACTGGGTTCTTATCCAACATGGTTGTGGATTGTAGCCCTCTTGGATGCAACCTTTATTGCAATAAAATCATGAACTTGGTTTTTGTTTTTTAACTTATTGGGTTCTGTGGGATGTTTGGAGGCCATGATATTGTGGACAAATCAACAGATTTCCTCCATTGATATAGAAACCAGTTCAAGCCTGATTAGATACCATTTATGTCCCAACAAGGGCAGTATTCATTTTTATCCAATATTCATCCAAACACACCATTAGATCTAACACACTAGCAACCATGAAAATGTGATTTTTTAAGGCAGGATTCATTCCAGAGGCTGTTGCACAAGCAAGAAGGGAGAAGGGCAGAATGGGAAATCCCTTTGCCATAGCTGGAATAAATATTTCTTTTATGCTGGCACAAATGTTGGACTTGCAATCAGTACAGGGTTCTCAATTTTGGAAGCTGATGATTAATTGGGTCACGAGTCTCAACATATGTACAGTATTTGATGAGGTTCCCAGTTCGTGGGCTCCACGGTTCAATGAATCTGGATTTTGGGGGCCACTATGGATATGGGATGGCCCAAAAATCTTTCAGATAGGAAGATCCTATCTCTATGATTGGTAGCTTACAAGTAGATATTAAGAAAAGAAAAGAAAAATACAGTAACAGTATGCATTCAACGAGGAAAGGCCAAAGATCAAAAGAGCATATGATAGTAGATTTTTGGGGTGTAACCCATCCAAAGTGGGGCCCATCAGATTGAATGTGTAAAAATATGTAGTTTTACTATTAAAACTGCCTGGACCCAACCCAAAACCTGACTAGACCGATTTTTAACTGGATCCAAAAAGTTGAGACCCAAACCTGGCCTGATTCCTTAATGGGTCCAACAAATTGGATCCGGACCCATTAAAATCGGGTCGGGTTGATTGGGTACCCACAGTTCCTGGTACCATTGACAACCCACAGTTCCTGGTACCATTGACAGCCCTACAAACAGGGCCTTAGTGTTCTTGTGACTATGTTCATTGAAAACGAAAATAAACGTATGATTGGAACTTTCTTGCAGGGCAGGCCAACTTCATTGGCAGGGGTTCGCTTTCTAGAGCTGCTTGGAGAGGATGAAATGGCATTCAATAACCTCTACTGTGTGTCATTTCAGATGATGGATGCTCAATGGCTTGCGAAGCGTGCTTCTTATATGGAATTCAATGTAAGCACCGTGACACTCCATTTCATTGACAGTGGCTTCTTATCGGGCATACAAATGGCATAAATCGGTATCTATAGATGTCCAAATTGTGGGTCCTATTGTAGATGGAGCATATCCTGTAAATCACATCAAACGTGCAGGAGTAGTGTTTTGAATCTTTCCACAGTTTCAAATTTTTTTGCCGTGTTTATTTAGCCTGATGAGTGATACAATCAAGTATGATATTTATAAACACATAATAACATTCTGGATAAGTACAGACCATCAGTCCGTTGTGTCCCACTGTATGCATTGCAAAGATGCTGGCCACATAGGGGTGGCAATGGACCAGGTAGACCCAACAGGGACCCAAGCTCAGCCTGAGTATGGCTATAGCTGAATGAGTGTGGGTGTAGGTTTGGTTTTAATTTGAGCCTGATTAATAACTGGACTGGGTACGAGCTTATGCTTGGCCGAACCAAACCCAGCCATGTAGAACAGTTCTGCAGTCCTTGAGTCCCAATTCTTTTCTTCTTCTTCTTCTTCTTCTTCTTCTTTTTCCTGTCTTCCTAGAAATTTCTGATAGCCCTTTACCAGCAATTACATTTATCACATGGCTATATGTGGATAAATGTGATCCAGCCATTCCATTGTTTCTGAAATTTTCAGAATACACCAAGAAGAAGTCATCTGCCGAATCGGCCTTTAATGACCCTTTTAGGACTCCTATCATTTGACTTTCTAGTTAGAATAAAGAAGCCCCCAATCCTAGAAATCTTATAATCTCTTCTTCCAAAGAATTCTAATTTCCATTATGACAAACATGTTTAGTGGTCTCGACAGCATAAAGAAGCACATTTTAAGTGTCTGCAATAAAATATTTGATAAATACTATGGCTGAGACTTGGCCTGCCATTTTTTCACACTGTTACAAGATCTGTAAATTTTATAGCTGATTCTCTTGCTAAAGATGGAGTGTCTAAACCATCTCTTGTAATTGACAACAGATATCCATTGTCTTAATGGATAGTTGGCTTTTCTCTTAGTCTTAAGAAGAAAAGTCGAGTAGTCCATAAAAAATTAACAAGTAAAATAAGCTTCCATTGTTTTCAATTGATTTGGTTAATAAATTGTTATTGTCCAAGTACCTTAAAACAATGCGCTAATGATGCCATACGGTTCCATGAATCAGCTCAAGCTTGAGACCCTAAACAATGCGCTAATGATTTAGTTTAAATTTCTTTAGAACAACAGCCCGTTTGGTAGAAAAGGTAACACCTCTAGCCGTGCTCTCTGAGCAGTAGCTCCTTTGGAGCTCGCTTTCACGTTGACCCAAGGGTCTTAGCGTTGAACTACCAGATCTGCCCATTGAGTCTAAAAGAGAGACGCATTGTTTTTTGTTTTTTTTTTTTTATTAGTCTTATTTTATGCTTATACCTATGAAGACATTTAATTTAATAGATTTGATATTGAATTTGGTATGCTTAATTTATATTTTGTTGCTTCATTTATATACTTTCCTAGATGACCAACTTGTAACTCCTCAGAACCCGCTTTGCCGTAAGACATTATGGTGCATGACGGTTCCCAGCAGGTTAAGTTGCAAGTTATTATGCAGAGTTGGTTGGATATCTTCCATTTTTGTATTGGCCCAGGTGGTGCATTTTGTCTTTTGGTATTGGTCTCATGACAGGTTTGGTCTGCATCTTCGCCGATTTGTTGGTGCAATTTTTTTGGGTTTCTTTGAGTTTGACGTATTTTGTTACTTTGTTGGTTTGAAGATTGCTTGGGTATTGATTTCCTTGTGCAGGTATTGGGCTTAGGGTTTGATTTCCTTGCGCAGGTATTGTTTACCTTTTTTTTCTGACTTCAAAAAAAAAAAAAAAAAAAAAA
Organism: Magnolia sinica; assembly: GCF_029962835.1. Taxonomy (NCBI): domain Eukaryota; kingdom Viridiplantae; phylum Streptophyta; class Magnoliopsida; order Magnoliales; family Magnoliaceae; genus Magnolia; species Magnolia sinica. The sequence goes on along the minus strand of NC_080575.1, from coordinate 85,445,456 downwards.
AAATCTTTCTTTAGAGTTTTGTTTGCATATAAAGATTCCATCAAAGAGCCAGTTTGATGTACCAATTTCTTCTTGTCTTGGCCTAAGGATTTTAGAGGCACCAGGGACTTCGATTTGATTTGTTTTGATTTCTGGCCATAATCTTCTAGTTTTCCGTCTAAGGGATTGGATTGATCTTCTAGAGGTATACAGTGATCACGATTTCTGTATAACTTTGCAATAGTAGGCCTTGGTTACTGCATTTAACGTGTTTGCTTGATGGCTTAAATGTATCCAACTCAGTTTTATCCATGATTTAATCAAATCTGTAATGTGATGGTTCTTCTATTGGTACGTGTGTCCCATTTGTCATTTCTTTATAAATTTTAACATATTATCCTTCATGGGAAGTGAGAAATTGGAGGATAGTCCCAATGCACTAGAATTTAAAATGGTAGTTAGTATCCTGATGTACCCATTTCGTACACGGGGGGCTCATTATCATTGATCCACAATATTGATCTTGTGGGATCCATTGCAGATTGAGGATGAGCCAGGCTCTTCCAGATTGAGAGACTGTAACCATTTTTGGGCATGGTCCAATGACAGTGAGTAATAGTGTATATTACATTCTGTTTTTGGATTTTTGGTAATTGGCATTTTTTTTTTATACGAGGTTTGCCATCTCGTGCACAATATGAAAGGCGGATGTTGATGCAGCAGAAATAGTCATGGCTGGAGCCAGGTGTGAAAATGGTAGTAAAGTGGAACAGGTAAGAAATGGCCTTCATATTGTTATATTTAACATTGTCGCTTTGTGGAATAAAACTGCAAATCCCATATAAAAGAGAGGATATGTGGCTATTAGAGTCTTTTTTCTTCACTTTGAAACTGGACTTTATGGAGGATGCATTTTCTTAGAAAAAGTACAAAATTTGTTAGAAGTCTTTGAGATGTGTTTTTTATTGTGGATATTTTGGTTTTACATTTCATGCTACACCTGATGCAGTCCTCTGGCTTAGTTTCTTCCAAGAGAACTGATAAATGTGTAGCGTTGGAAATACTTCTAATTCTTTGCACATATGTTGGCAGTAATCAAAGTTCAGGACTTTTCTTCTTCATCTGCTTCTTCTTCTTTCGAGCTTCTCTTGATAAATGCTTCTTATAACTCTCCATATGTGTAAATAATCTGCTTATCAATTTTGTAAAGAAGTGGACAGCCCGTAGTACAATACAGGCAAATTTACTTGTGTAGACAGCTAGATCAGAATAATGCGGTCTTTTCTTTTTGTGTATTTTCCTGCAGTAAGCATTATATTATATTTTTGTTTCTTTCTAGGTGCTTGTGTATAGTTTGCAAATCATGGCATGTCTTTGTGGAATTTTCAGTGAGTGGGAATGAGCTAAGTGAGACATCATCCAAAAAAAGAAAGCTCCGCATGGATGAGCACATCTCTCATGGGAAGGCAGAGCTTTTGCCTTGATCAATGGAAGGGATTGCAGTAACATCCCTCCAAATCATGTACATCCATTGGAGCAAAGCCACGCATCCAGAATAACTCAATCAACTGTTTTGGTTTTCAATACATTTCTTTCTTTCTTTAGGAGTGTTTTAGTTTTACAGAAAGAAGAGCAAGGTTAAGAACAGGTAATTCACCTTTGATCAGCTCACTGTTTGCTATGATATCGCAGAAGATTAAGGTAGATTCTAAATCCAAAGTTCCAAATTATAGTATCAATGTCGTAGGTCTGACTGTATAACATGGGAGTGTATGCATAAGCATGTTAGCCTGTTCTGTCTACATTATTGATCACCCGAAATTGCTGGGTTGTTGGCACAAGGAGCTATTCTTCTGTTTATGCATCCAAGCAACTTAAGTCTAGGGAGAAATTTAAACATCATAGTTAGCGTAGGATGCTGTTGTATTCAGCAGTTGATGTTCTGTGAACATTCAGCAAACTCAGAATCCACAATCGTGTTTATAAATCGACCTTATGAACAGACTAAACATCACGGTGCGCCCTAAGAAGGTTTCCACCGTGGAGGACATACCTTCAGGTCCACTCGAGCAGATCTGTTTCCTTTTTGGGCTCTTGCCCTAAAATGATCTTTTAAAATGGATGGACGGCTTGGATAAAACATATATAGTGGGCCTCACAGATCATTAATTTAAAACCAAACTTACTTATATCAAATAAAGTACTTATCGACTGCTGTAAATAGAAAAAGTAACTTATTTGGTGGTATTCAAACGGATCCTAAAACAAAACAAAACAAAACAATGTAGTTTTTCTTCCAAACACCATACTTGAAAGGATATCTGAAATTCAGTTTTTCAAATTTGCAGGTTGGGAACTTCATGCACTATATAAGCCGATTTTTGGCGGGCTTTACAATCGGATTCATTCGCATTTGGCAAATTAGCTTGGTGACATTATCGATAGTCCCCTTGATTGCGATTGCAGGTGGAATATATGCATACATTGCCACTGGCCTGATTGCAAGAGTACAGAAATCCTATGTGAAGGTGCGAGAAATCGCAGAAGAGGTCCTACCCACATTCCCTTTTACATTTCCTTCCACTGCATGAGCTATGTTTGGGCCTGATATTTCAGTGCTTGGAACCTTGTATCCTAACTGCCAGCTTCTAGCAGTATCAATGTATCATACAAATTGAATTCATAAACAAATGAGTTATGACTAACATAAATAAGAGAAATGTATCATAAGCTATATGGAAAAATGGCGTTCATGATTCAAAATTGCCCATGCCATGGATACTATGCTACACAGGGTTCATAATCAAAACTAACCTGGGGTCCACATGTTCACTACTGGTCCATTTGAATGGTGATTTCATAAGTCATTAGCGGTGATCTTGTAGATTTTATTTTGTTGATGTTATTTTGATAGTTAAGAGGTGTTATTTTAATAAACCTTAAATGTTATTTCATTGTTGAATATTTGAATTTATATATTAATTACTTATTGTTAGTGCTAACCTGGTTAGGCATGCAACTTGAATTGTGTTGGGCTTGAGTTGGGTTTGGGAGTGGGCAAACTCATCTTGAGGTTGGGTTGAGTTTGAGTAGACCCTCGACAAAAACTAATCCAACCGAGTTGAACCCCGACTCTACTCAATTCACCATGTGCCCATGGTTTTATCTATCTAGATTGGTTAATGGGTTGCAATACCCAAGAGGGGTCCGGGTAGACGGATTTCAGCTTTCTTTTAATTCAAGTGCTGGTTTCACAGGCTATGGCGAATGTCCGAACTGTCCAGGCGTTTGCTGGGGAAGAGAAAGCTGTAAAATCCTATAGGGATGCTCTTCAAAAGACACACACTTATGGGAAGAAAGGAGGATTGGCAAAGGGTCTGGGGCTGATGTCTTTTACTGCTACACAGCTCACCAAATATCGACAGAAGAAACCAGTCCCTTGGAAACAATGGCAATCATTGGCAACAAGGAGATCATTGATATTAACCAAGGTATGTTAGCTGCTTAGACTGGTGTTAAAAAAAAAAAAAAGGCATGCAACTTGATTTGTGTTGGGCTTGAGTTGGTTTGAGAGTGGGCAAACTCATCTTGAGGTTGGGTTGAGTTTGAGTAGACCCTCGACAAAAACTAATCCAATCGAGTTGAACCCCGACCCTACTCAATTCACCATGTGCCCATGGTTTTATCTTCTAGATTGGTTAATGGGTTGCAATACCCAAGAATGGTCCGGGTAGACGGATTTCAGCTTTCTTTTAATTCAAGTGCTGGTTTCACAGGCTATAGCGAATGTCCGAACTGTCCAGGCGTTTGCTGGGGAAGAGAAAGCTGTAAAATCCTATAGGGATGCTCTTCAAAAGACATACACTTATGGGAAGAAAGGAGGATTGGCAAAGGGTCTGGGGCTGATGTCTTTTACTGCTACACAGCTCACCAAATATCGACAGAAGAAACCAGTCCCTTGGAAACAATGGCAATCATTGGCAACAAGGAGATCATTGATATTAACCAAGGTATGTTAGCTGCTTAGACTGGTGTAAAAAAAAAAAGAAAAAGGCATGCAACTTGATTTGTGTTGGGCTTGAGTTGGTTTGGGAGTGGGCAAACTCATCTTGAGGTTGGGTTGAGTTTGAGTAGACCCTCGACAAAAACTAATCCAATCGAGTTGAACCCCGACTCTACTCAATTCACCATGTGCCCATGGTTTTATCTATCTAGATTGGTTAATGGGTTGCAATACCCAAGAATGGTCTGGGTAGACGGATTTCAGCTTTCTTTTAATTCAAGTGCTGGTTTCACAGGCTATAGCGAATGTCCGAACTGTCCAGGCATTTGCTGGGGAAGAGAAAGCTGTAAAATCCTATAGGGATGCTCTTCAAAAGACATACACTTATGGGAAGAAAGGAGGATTGGCAAAGGGTCTGGGGCTGATGTCTTTTACTGCTACACAGAAGAAACCAGTCCCTTGGAAACAATGGCAATCATTGGCAACAAGGAGATCATTGATATTAACCAAGGTATGTTAGCTGCTTAGACTGGTGTAAAAAAAAGATAAGAAAAAGGCATGCAACTTTATTTGTGTTGGGCTTGAGTTGGTTTGGGAGTGGGCAAACTCATCTTGAGGTTGGGTTGAGTTTGAGTAGACCCTCGACAAAAACTAATCCAACCAGTTGAACCCCGACTCTACTCAATTCACCATGTGCCCATGGTTTTATCTATCTAGATTTGTTAATGGGTTGCAATACCCAAGAATGGTCCGGGTAGACGGATTTCAGCTTTCTTTTAATTCAAGTGCTGGTTTCACAGGCTATAGCGAATGTCCGAACTGTCCAGGCATTTGCTGGGGAAGAGAAAGCTGTAAAATCCTATAGGGATGCTCTTCAAAAGACATACACTTATGGGAAGAAAGGAGGATTGGCAAAGGGTCTGGGGCTGATGTCTTTTACTGCTACACAGCTCACCAAATATCGACAGAAGAAACCAGTCCCTTGGAAACAATGGCAATCATTGGCAACAAGGAGATCATTGATATTAACCAAGGTATGTTAGCTGCTTAGACTGGTGTAAAAAAAAGAAAAGAAAAAGGCATGCAACTTGATTTGTGTTGGGCTTGAGTTGGTTTGGGAGTGGGCAAACTCATCTTGAGGTTGGGTTGAGTTTGAGTAGACCCTCGACAAAAACTAATCCAACCAGTTGAACCCCGACTCTACTCAATTCACCATGTGCCCATGGTTTTATCTATCTAGATTGGTTAATGGGTTGCAATACCCAAGAATGGTCCGGGTAGACGGATTTCAGCTTTCTTTTAATTCAAGTGCTGGTTTCACAGGCTATAGCGAATGTCCGAACTGTCCAGGCATTTGCTGGGGAAGAGAAAGCTGTAAAATCCTATAGGGATGCTCTTCAAAAGACATACACTTATGGGAAGAAAGGAGGATTGGCAAAGGGTCTGGGGCTGATGTCTTTTACTGCTACAGCTCACCAAATATCGACAGAAGAAACCAGTCCCTTGGAAACAATGGCAATCATTGGCAACAAGGAGATCATTGATATTAACCAAGGTATGTTAGCTGCTTAGACTGGTGTAAAAAAAAAAAAAAAAAAGGCATGCAACTTGATTTGTGTTGGGCTTGAGTTGGTTTGGGAGTGGGCAAACTCATCTTGAGGTTGGGTTGAGTTTGAGTAGACCCTCGACAAAAACTAATCCAACCGAGTTGAACCCCGACTCTACTCAATTCACCATGCCCATGGTTTTATCTATCTAGATTGGTTAATGGGTTGCAATACCCAAGAATGGTCCGGGTAGACGGATTTCAGCTTTCTTTTAATTCAAGTGCTGGTTTCACAGGCTATAGCGAATGTCCGAACTGTCCAGGCATTTGCTGGGGAAGAGAAAGCTGTAAAATCCTATAGGGATGCTCTTCAAAAGACATACACTTATGGGAAGAAAGGAGGATTGGCAAAGGGTCTGGGGCTGATGTCTTTTACTGCTTCACCTCACCAAATATCGACAGAAGAAACCAGTCCCTTGGAAACAATGGCAATCATTGGCAACAAGGAGATCATTGATATTAACCAAGGTATGTTAGCTGCTTAGACTGGTGTAAAAAAAAAAAAAAAAAAAGGCATGCAACTTGATTTGTGTTGGGCTTGAGTTGGTTTGGGAGTGGGCAAACTCATCTTGAGGTTGGGTTGAGTTTGAGTAGACCCTCGACAAAAACTAATCCAACCAGTTGAACCCCGACTCTACTCAATTCACCATGTGCCCATGGTTTTATCTATCTAGATTGGTTAATGGGTTGCAATACCCAAGAATGGTCCGGGTAGACGGATTTCAGCTTTCTTTTAATTCAAGTGCTGGTTTCACAGGCTATAGCGAATGTCCGAACTGTCCAGGCATTTGCTGGGGAAGAGAAAGCTGTAAAATCCTATAGGGATGCTCTTCAAAAGACATACACTTATGGGAAGAAAGGAGGATTGGCAAAGGGTCTGGGGCTGATGTCTTTTACTGCTACACAGCTCACCAAATATCGACAGAAGAAACCAGTCCCTTGGAAACAATGGCAATCATTGGCAACAAGGAGATCATTGATATTAACCAAGGTATGTTAGCTGCTTAGACTGGTGTAAAAAAAAGAAGAAAAAGGCATGCAACTTGATTTGTGTTGGGCTTGAGTTGGTTTGGGAGTGGGCAAACTCATCTTGAGGTTGGGTTGAGTTTGAGTAGACCCTCGACAAAAACTAATCCAACCGAGTTGAACCCCGACTCTACTCAATTCACCATGCCCATGGTTTTATCTATCTAGATTGGTTAATGGGTTGCAATACCCAAGAATGGTCCGGGTAGACGGATTTCAGCTTTCTTTTAATTCAAGTGCTGGTTTCACAGGCTATAGCGAATGTCCGAACTGTCCAGGCATTTGCTGGTGAAATTCCCACTAGGGATGGGGGGGGGGGGGGGGGGGGGGGAAAAAAAAAAAAAAAAAAAAAAAAAAAAAAAAAAAAAAAAAAAAAAAAAATAAAAAAGGCATGCAACTTGATTTGTGTTGGGCTTGAGTTGGTTTGGGAGTGGGCAAACTCATCTTGAGGTTGGGTTGAGTTTGAGTAGACCCTCGACAAAAACTAATCCAACCAGTTGAACCCCGACTCTACTCAATTCACCATGTGCCCATGGTTTTATCTATCTAGATTTGTTAATGGGTTGCAATACCCAAGAATGGTCCGGGTAGACGGATTTCAGCTTTCTTTTAATTCAAGTGCTGGTTTCACAGGCTATAGCGAATGTCCGAACTGTCCAGGCATTTGCTGGGGAAGAGAAAGCTGTAAAATCCTATAGGGATGCTCTTCAAAAGACATACACTTATGGGAAGAAAGGAGGATTGGCAAAGGGTCTGGGGCTGATGTCTTTTACTCCTCAACAGAAGAAACCAGTCCCTTGGAAACAATGGCAATCATTGGCAACAAGGAGATCATTGATATTAACCAAGGTATGTTAGCTGCTTAGACTGGTGTAAAAAAAAAAAAAAAAAAGGCATGCAACTTGATTTGTGTTGGGCTTGAGTTGGTTTGGGAGTGGGCAAACTCATCTTGAGGTTGGGTTGAGTTTGAGTAGACCCTCGACAAAAACTAATCCAATCGAGTTGAACCCCGACTCTACTCAATTCACCATGTGCCCATGGTTTTATCTATCTAGATTGGTTAATGGGTTGAGAAAGGAAAGTGGTGCACTTAGATTGTCCATTTCCAGTATAGCTGGTTATCACAGGCTATAGCGAATGTCCGAACTGTCCAGGCATTTGCTGGGGAAGAGAAAGCTGTAAAATCCTATAGGGATGCTCTTCAAAAGACATACACTTATGGGAAGAAAGGAGGATTGGCAAAGGGTCTGGGGTTGATGTCTTTTACTGCTACAGCTCACCAAATATCGACAGAAGAAACCAGTCCCTTGGAAACAATGGCAATCATTGGCAACAAGGAGATCATTGATATTAACCAAGGTATGTTAGCTGCTTAGACTGGTGTAAAAAAAAAACTGGTTAGGCATGCAACTTGATTTGTGTTGGGCTTGAGTTGGTTTGGGAGTGGGCAAACTCATCTTGAGGTTGGGTTGAGTTTGAGTAGACCCTCGACAAAAACTAATCCAACCAGTTGAACCCTGACTCTACTCAATTCACCATGTGCCCATGGTTTTATCTATCTAGATTGGTTAATGGGTTGCAATACCCAAGAATGGTCCGGGTAGATGGATTTCAGCTTTCTTTTAATTCAAGTGCTGGTTTCACAGGCTATAGCGAATGTCCGAACTGTCCAGGCGTTTTCTGGGGAAGAGAAAGCTGTAAAATCCTATAGGGATGCTCTTCAAAAGACATACACTTATGGGAAGAAAGGAGGATTGGCAAAGGGTCTGGGGCTGATGTCTTTTACTCAACAAATATCGACAGAAGAAACCAGTCCCTTGGAAACAATGGCAATCATTGGCAACAAGGAGATCATTGATATTAACCAAGGTATGTTAGCTGCTTAGACTGGTGTAAAAAAAAGATAAGAAAAAGGCATGCAACTTGATTTGTGTTGGGCTTGAGTTGGTTTGGGAGTGGGCAAACTCATCTTGAGGTTGGGTTGAGTTTGAGTAGACCCTCGACAAAAACTAATCCAACCGAGTTGAACCCCGACTCTACTCAATTCACCATGTGCCCATAGTTTTATCTATCTAGGTTGGTTAATGGGTTGCATTTCCCAAGAATGGTCGGGGTAGACGTATTTCAGCTTTCTTTTAATTCAAGTGCTGGTTTCACAGGCTATGGCGAATGTCCGAACTGTCCATGCATTTGCTGGGGAAGAGAAAGCTGTAAAATCCTATAGGGATGCTCTTCAAAAGACATACACTTATGGGAAGAAAGGAGGATTGGCAAAGGGTCTGGGGCTGATGTCTTTTACTGCTTCACCTCACCAAATATCGACAGAAGAAACCAGTCCCTTGGAAACAATGGCAATCATTGGCAACAAGGAGATCATTGATATTAACCAAGGTATGTTAGCTGCTTAGACTGGTGTAAAAAAAAAAAAAAAAAAGGCATGCAACTTGATTTGTGTTGGGCTTGAGTTGGTTTGGGAGTGGGCAAACTCATCTTGAGGTTGGGTTGAGTTTGAGTAGACCCTCGACAAAAACTAATCCAACCAGTTGAACCCCGACTCTACTCAATTCACCATGTGCCCATGGTTTTATCTATCTAGATTTGTTAATGGGTTGCAATACCCAAGAATGGTCCGGGTAGACGGATTTCAGCTTTCTTTTAATTCAAGTGCTGGTTTCACAGGCTATAGCGAATGTCCGAACTGTCCAGGCATTTGCTGGGGAAGAGAAAGCTGTAAAATCCTATAGGGATGCTCTTCAAAAGACATACACTTATGGGAAGAAAGGAGGATTGGCAAAGGGTCTGGGGCTGATGTCTTTTACTGCTCACCAAATATCGACAGAAGAAACCAGTCCCTTGGAAACAATGGCAATCATTGGCAACAAGGAGATCATTGATATTAACCAAGGTATGTTAGCTGCTTAGACTGGTGTAAAAAAAAGAAAAGAAAAAGGCATGCAACTTGATTTGTGTTGGGCTTGAGTTGGTTTGGGAGTGGGCAAACTCATCTTGAGGTTGGGTTGAGTTTGAGTAGACCCTCGACAAAAACTAATCCAATCGAGTTGAACCCCGACTCTACTCAATTCACCATGTGCCCATGGTTTTATCTATCTAGATTGGTTAATGGGTTGCAATACCCAAGAATGGTCTGGGTAGACGGATTTCAGCTTTCTTTTAATTCAAGTGCTGGTTTCACAGGCTATAGCGAATGTCCGAACTGTCCAGGCATTTGCTGGGGAAGAGAAAGCTGTAAAATCCTATAGGGATGCTCTTCAAAAGACATACACTTATGGGAAGAAAGGAGGATTGGCAAAGGGTCTGGGGTTGATGTCTTTTACTGCTACAGCTCACCAAATATCGACAGAAGAAACCAGTCCCTTGGAAACAATGGCAATCATTGGCAACAAGGAGATAATTGATATTAACCAAGGTATGTTAGCTGCTTAGACTGGTGTAAAAAAAAAAAAAAAAAAGGCATGCAACTTGATTTGTGTTGGGCTTGAGTTGGTTTGGGAGTGGGCAAACTCATCTTGAGGTTGGGTTGAGTTTGAGTAGACCCTCGACAAAAACTAATCCAACCAGTTGAACCCTGACTCTACTCAATTCACCATGTGCCCATGGTTTTATCTATCTAGATTGGTTAATGGGTTGCAATACCCAAGAATGGTCCGGGTAGACGGATTTCAGCTTTCTTTTAATTCAAGTGCTGGTTTCACAGGCTATAGCGAATGTCCGAACTGTCCAGGCGTTTGCTGGGGAAGAGAAAGCTGTAAAATCCTATAGGGATGCTCTTCAAAAGACATACACTTATGGGAAGAAAGGAGGATTGGCAAAGGGTCTGGGGCTGATGTCTTTTACTGCTCAACAGAAGAAACCAGTCCCTTGGAAACAATGGCAATCATTGGCAACAAGGAGATCATTGATATTAACCAAGGTATGTTAGCTGCTTAGACTGGTGTAAAAAAAAAAAAAAAAAAAGGCATGCAACTTGATTTGTGTTGGGCTTGAGTTGGTTTGGGAGTGGGCAAACTCATCTTGAGGTTGGGTTGAGTTTGAGTAGACCCTCGACAAAAACTAATCCAACCAGTTGAACCCCGACTCTACTCAATTCACCATGCCCATGGTTTTATCTATCTAGATTTGTTAATGGGTTGCAATACCCAAGAATGGTCCGGGTAGACGGATTTCAGCTTTCTTTTAATTCAAGTGCTGGTTTCACAGGCTATGAACTGTCCAGGCATTTGCTGGGGAAGAGAAAGCTGTAAAATCCTATAGGGATGCTCTTCAAAAGACATACACTTATGGGAAGAAAGGAGGATTGGCAAAGGGTCTGGGGCTGATGTCTTTTACTGCTACACAGCTCACCAAATATCGACAGAAGAAACCAGTCCCTTGGAAACAATGGCAATCATTGGCAACAAGGAGATCATTGATATTAACCAAGGTATGTTAGCTGCTTAGACTGGTGTAAAAAAAAGAAAAGAAAAAGGCATGCAACTTGATTTGTGTTGGGCTTGAGTTGGTTTGGGAGTGGGCAAACTCATCTTGAGGTTGGGTTGAGTTTGAGTAGACCCTCGACAAAAACTAATCCAACCAGTTGAACCCCGACTCTACTCAATTCACCATGTGCCCATGGTTTTATCTATCTAGATTTGTTAATGGGTTGCAATACCCAAGAATGGTCCGGGTAGACGGATTTCAGCTTTCTTTTAATTCAAGTGCTGGTTTCGTCTGAACTGTCCAGGCATTTGCTGGGGAAGAGAAAGCTGTAAAATCCTATAGGGATGCTCTTCAAAAGACATACACTTATGGGAAGAAAGGAGGATTGGCAAAGGGTCTGGGGCTGATGTCTTTTACTGCTACACAGCTCACCAAATATCGACAGAAGAAACCAGTCCCTTGGAAACAATGGCAATCATTGGCAACAAGGAGATCATTGATATTAACCAAGGTATGTTAGCCGTAGATGGTGTAAAAAAAAAAAAAAAAAGGCATGCAACTTTTTTTTCTTTTTTTATGGGAAACTCAGTCTCTTGGGTCTGATTGGTTTGAGTGACCCTCACAAAACTAATAACCGAGTTGAACCCCGATCTATCAATTCAATTGCCCAGGTTTTATCATTAATTTTGGTTAATGGGTAATACCCAAGAAGGTCCGGTAGCGGATTTCACCCTTTCTTTTAATTCAAGTCTGGTTTCCAGGCTTGCGTGTCCGAAGGCCATTTCGGGAAGAAAAGTCAGAAAATCCTATAGGGGAGCTTTCAAAAGCATACACTTATAAAAAAGGATTGGAAAGGGGTTGAGCTTTAGCCAAATCACCAAATATAAAAGGTTTCCCTTGGAAACAATGGCAACATTGGCAACAAAGAGATCATTGACCTTAATTATATCTTTCAACGGGAAAAAAAGAAAGAAAAAGGCATTACTAATGATTATGAGAGTTGGTTTGGGAGTGGGCAAACTCATCTTGAGGTTGGGTTAATTGGGCCCCACAAAAAATCCAAAGTTAACCCCGACTCTCTAATTCACCTTTTGCCCATGGTTTTATCATCAAGGAAGGGTCTCCCAAGTGGTGGTAGGGTTTCCTTTTTCTTTTAATTCAATGGTTTCACGGTATAGCAATGCCGAAATTCCCATTTTGGGAAGGAAAGTGAAAATTTGGGTGTTTCAAAAGAAACATTATGGGAAGAAAGGAGGTTGGCAAAGGGTCCTGGGTTGATTCTTTTTTGCTTATACCAAATATGAAAAGAAATTTTGAAACAAATTTCAATCCTAAGCAAAAGAAAATAAAGGATGGTTTGGGGAAAAAAAAAAAAAAAAAAAAGGCATGCAACTTGATTTGTGTTGGGCTTGAGTTGGTTTGGGAGTGGGCAAACTCATCTTGAGGTTGGGTTGATACACAAACTCTATCTGGTCCTCCATACTATACGTGTAAATTAAATTAATCCAGTCCGTCCATTATGAAACCCTGTTAGAACCAAACATGCAGAAGATCAGCCAAAATATAAAATAAAAAACTTCCAGTGGGATACACAAATGAGTACAACATAATGCTTTTACCAAAACCTTAAAACCAGGATGATTTTTGTACCTTCACTTCGTGGCAGCAGCGAGATTCACCTGATTCATTGAGTTAATCATGGACGAACACAATACTGACACCACGCACAAACCTACGGTCAGCATCCCATCCCCATCATTCTACATCGATCGAGTTGTGGATCTAGAGGATTTTTGGCCCCAGTTCACAGACTCAACAATAAAACATGATGAATGGAATGGATTTCACACATACAACATGTGCGCCCCACAAAGATCCAGTGTTTTACGCCTTGCATTGAACATCGTTGCAGGGGTTCCGGTCATCCTCGTTTTCGCCCCCACCTGGATAAAATCAATTCAAGGAGAGGATCTGTGGGGCCCACCGTGATGTAGGGTTTTATCCATGTCGTTCATCCATTTTGTTAAAGGTCATTTTATGGTATGATCCCAACAATGAGTCAGATATAATGCTCAAGTGGACCACACAGTGGGGATTAAACTCCATCCATTAAAAACATAGCGGGGCTACGGAAGTCTTGGATAAGCTGAAATTTGTGTTTTCACCTAAGGAACATTACGGTGGTGCCCAAGAAGGTTTTCATGGTGGGCATCATTATCACTGTTGCTTCCTTCGGGTGGTCCACTTGGGCGTTGGATCTACTTAATTTTTGGGCTTATAACCTAAAATGATATGAAAAAATGAATGGATAGTGTAAATGAAACACATACATCATAGTGGCCGTCAGAGCCTCAGCCAGTCCTGAACTCTGGACAGCTGGGCATTAACCAAACTGCGTTCGGAAGATTCACAGATGGTTATTGTACGAGGAAACTTTAAAACTCTACCAGGATGCTATAATTGATATGTAGGCGTTATAAATTTGTATGCATGGCTTATAATTAAGATATTTTGGACCGTCCAATTTGTGGAACATAATGGAGTTGGTTTCTACATACATGATTACACCTTTCGGTTGGTCGCGCCTGTTGGGTTTAAACCCAATGGACCTAACCCTTTCTAAAGGGTGCTTAATGCACCATTTCAGAGTCTATAAAAGGACTTTCGTTCTTGTTTCTAAAGTACGAACAAATCCTTTCTCTTGTCCTCTTATAAAAATATCTCTGTTCTTTTGGTTTTGGTTTAAGAATTTTTGCTGAGTCAACTCAGCACTTTCGGGTTAAACTACAAGTGGCTTGAGCCCGCGAACAGTGAGTGCACCATTGGGACCAGGTCATGGTCATTGTATCCTGGAGGTCGATTGCTTTGGAAACCTGTTGCACTTGGGACGCTGTCCAAAGGGAGCAAATTCGATTTCAAGCCGAGTGACTCACATCACACCTCGACTCAATTCAATAAGTCCTCTTTATCAAATTTTATTTTCTTTTTTGGTTCTCGATTTTTTAATAATCTATTTAATTCAACCAAATATTCCAATAATCTTGAAATCGAAGTGTTAAATTAACTATGTCTACCGTAACAGTTAATGCATCTACCAAGTAAGCCAAAATCGAAACATTCGCTGAACAATACTTTAAACGGTAGAAACAGAAACTAATGTTCACACTGACCGCCCTTAAAGTTTCATACAGTCTGTTTGAATCATTTACTATATATCCAGCAAATCAAACCAAAGTAGTAGATGAAAATAATTGTAAAAATTATATTCTAAACTCTTTGTCCAACGAACTATATGACGTGTATGCTTCTTACGAGTTTACTAAAGACATATGGACTGCTTTAGAAAAGAAGTACATATTGAAATATGCATATGCTAAGAAACATGCAATTGCTAATTTCCTTCACTATGAAATGACAAATGATAAACTTGTCACAAATCAGATTCATGATTTTCAAAATCTAGTTCATGAACTATTATCAGAAGGAATTAAGTTGAATGAAGCGTTTCTGTCATGAGCACTAATAGAAAAGTTACCACCCTCCTCAAAAGAATATAAGAATAGAATAAAACATAAAAAGAATGATATTTCATTAGAAACTACTATCATACACATACGAATAGAGGAGGCCAATAAAAACAGAGACCAAAAAGAAAATGGAAATAAGATAAATTCAAAGGCGAAGCTTGTGAAATTAAGTCGAAAAAACAATAAGAAAAAGGAAAAATGTTTTAACTGTGGCAAACCTAGATATTATGCAAATGAATGCATGCTCAAAAAGAAGAATGTAAAGAATCAATTCAAGAAAAAAAGAAATTGCTATAACTGTGGAAAGCCTGGGCATCACATTAAAACTTGCATGCTTAAGAAAAATAAAAATAAGCCGCATACTAATCTTACAGAAATTAGGCAATGAGTCTGACATGGTAGTAGCTGTGGTGTCAGAAGTCTTCTTTATAAACAACTTGGAGTGGGTGTTAGACACTAGTGCAACTAAGCACGTGTATAAGGATCGTAGCATGTTTACCTCCTACCAAGTATCAGGAGATGATGAACAGGTGTTCATTGGTAATGCTAGAACATCTCCAGTTGTAGGAAAATGGAAAATACTTCTGAAACTTACTTCTGGAAAGACTCTTCTATTGAATGATGTCCTACATGTGTCTGACATTAGAAGAAACTTGGTCTTTAGTTCGCTCCTCAATAAGGCTGGTGTCAAGTTAGTATTTGATTCAGATAAACTCATAATGATTAAGAATGAAACTTTTATTGGTAAGGGATACTGTAGTGATGGTTTATTCATTACAAATATATCTAATGATAATAATAAGAAGACATTCAATTCTGTTTATATTGTTGAACCATTTATCTGTGGCATAATAGATTAGGTCATGTGAATGTAGTATCTTTGAAGAAAATGAAAAGATTAGGTTTATTACCTAAATATCTAATGAAGTGTTCGATAAATGTGAAACATTTGTATAATCAAAATTCATTAGAAAACCCTTCAAACTAATAAAATGATACTCTGTTCTATTAGAGTTGATATATAGTGACTTAGGTGATTTTAAAAATCACGTGTCTAGAGGTGGTAAAAGATATTACATTACTTTTATAGATGATTACTCTAGGTTCACTAGAGTTTATCTGTTAAGAAACAAATATGAAACTTTAGATGTTTTTTCTAAGTACAAAATTGAAGTTGAAAATTAGTTAAATATAAAAATTAAAAGACTTAGAACAGATAAAAGAGGTGAGTATCAATCTTCTCAATTTAGAGAATTATGTGAAAAGAGTGAAATAGTTCACGAAACTACAGTTCCTTATACACCAGAACAGAATGAAATAACAGAACGTATGAATAAAACTCATAAGGAGATGATGAATGATATGCTAAATAGTTCAGGCTTATCCTTAAATATGTGGGGAGAAGCAATTCTGTCTGCTTGTTATATCTTAAATAGGATTCCTTCTAACTCTTTTGAACAAACACCTTATGAACTTTGGAAGAACCATATTCCTAGTTATAAATATATTAAAGTGTGGAGGTGTCTTGCTAAAGTAAGATTACCTGAAACTAAGAATTAAAAAAAATTAGGCCCTAAAACGACTGATTGTATATTTATATGTTCTGTCTGCTTGTTATATCTTAAATAAGATTCCTTCTAACTTTTTTGAACAAACATCTTATGAACTTTGAAAGAACCATATTCCTAGTTATAAATATATAAAAGTGTGGGGGTGTTTTGCTAAAGTAGGATTTTCTGAAACTAAGAATAAAAAAAAAATAAAAATTAGGCCCTAAAACGACCGATTGTATATTTATATGGTATGCACAAAACAGTGTAGCCTACAGGTTTCTAGTTTTAAAGACTAAAGATAATGTTTTAGATTTTAATACAATTATAGAAGCTAGGGATGTAGAGTTCTTTGAAAATGTATTCCCTATAAAATCTAAATCTATAGGAATAGAGGAAGTTAATATATCAGATATCGCATCTACTAGTAAAAGTGCTTACGAGAAAGTAGTAGAAGAGATACAATTGAGAAAAAGTACTAGAGTTAGAAGAGAAACTAACCCAGGAGATGGTTTTTTCACCTTCTTAGTAGAAGACAATCTTACAACCTATACTGAAGCAATTAGCTCTCAAGATGTAACCTTTTAAAAGGAAGCAATAAATGATGAGTTAAAATCTATTATAGCTAATAGCACTTGAGAACTTGTAGACCTACCACTTGGAAATAAACCAATAAGTTGTAAATGGGTGTTTAGAAAGAAACTAAGACCAGATGGAACTATTAATAAGTTTAAGGTTAGGTTGGTAGCAAAATACTTTAAACAAAAAGAAGGAATAAATTATTTAGATACATATTCTCCTACAACTAGGATTACAACTATCAAGGTCTTAATAACGATAACCCCCATATATAAACTGGTTGTACACCAGATGAACGTTAAGGCAACTTTCCTAAATAGAGATTTAGAAGAAGAAATATATATAAAGCAACTTGACAGTTATAAGATATCAGGTAAAGAAAATAAAATATATAGACTAATTAAATCACTATATAGTCTAAAATAGACTCCTAAACAATGATATGAAAAATTTGATGGTGTTTTGAAATCAAATTATTATTATATAAATTATATAGATAGATGTGTATATAGTAAAATTTCTGGAAATGATTGTGTTATTATATGCCTTTATGTTGATGGCATGCTTATTTTTTAAACTAATATTAAATTAGTTATTAAGACTAAGAAATTCTTGTCATTTAAATTTGACATGAAAGACTTAGAAGAGACTAATGTAATCTTGGATATTGAAGTAATCAGGAAAGATAGTGTTATTATATTACTACAATCTTGTTATGTTGAGAAGTTACTAAGAAAGTTTAAACATTTTGATTGTTTATCTGTCAGTATACCTTATGATTAAAGTATGACTCTCATGAAGAATACAGGTAGCAGTACGTCTCATTTCGAGTATTTCAGAATAATTGGTAGCCTCATGTATCTAACAAACTGCACTAGACCAGACATAGCTTTTATAGTAGCAAGGCTAAGTAGATATACACATAACCCTGGAAAAGAACATTGGAATGTTTTGTCTAGGATTTTGAAATACCTAAAAGGCAGTATGACCTATGGTTTACATTATAATAGTTATCTCGTTGTATTAGAAGGATACGGTGATGCTAACTAGATCGGTGATTCAGATGAGACAAAATTCACCAGTGGATATGTCTTCACTTTGGGTGGAGGAGCAGTCTCTTTGAAGTCTACCAAGCAGACCTATATCGCTCAGTCAACTATGGAATCCGAGTTTATTGCCTTAGAAATGACTGGATCAGAAGCCGAGTGACTTAAAAATCTCTTAGTTGATATACCATTGTGGTCAAAGCCTGTATCAGTCGTGTCTATTCATTATGATTGTCAAGCAGCTATAGCAAAAGTAAAGAGTAAAATATATAATGGAAAGAACAAGCATATTAGACTCAGACACAATATAGTGAAACACATGTCGCGTGATAGAGTTATATCTATTGACTTTGTGAGGTTAGAAAAGAATTTGACAGATCCTCTGACTAAAGGATTATTTAAAAGATTAGTCAATGATACATCGAAGGGAATGAGGCTAAGTTTAATATATGAGCTGTCGGTGTCGGCAACCCAGCCTATACAAGTGGAGATTCCATGAGATAGGTTCAATGGGTAAAAAATAAGTCACGAGGTAGACGATTGCACTAATATATATATAAGCCCTTTCTATGGTGTACAGTGCGAGTAGCAACGTAGAAGGATGAGTCGTTTAAAACTCTTAATGAATCCATAGTCATATATTTGGTGGTGTGTACAGTTGCTGCATACACTTGATGGAATTCACCTATATGGGTGTAGAGGTGGAGGCTGCTTCCTATGAAAAAGGAGAATTCTCTAAAGCACTCATGAAATCCAGATAATGATGTATGACCGAAAAGCACCGAACCGTAGAATCACTTACTGAGGAAGAATTGTGCGAGTGACATGTACTTGCGATTTATACTAAAAGGATTCAAGTTAAAGATTATGGTGTCACCTGATTCCTGTAGACCTGTCTTGCTTACTTAATATCAGTTCAAGTATATGGTGACATCAGAACCATTGCACAACTATTATGCTTTCACCCGATTTTTTTTAAAAATTTTGAAACATGTGGGGGATTGTTGTATTTTGTTTCAAAATTAATATTAAAATCAGAATTTCAAATATTTCGATTTTCCTCCACATTTAAAATCAGAAAAACATCTTATATATAAGATATGCTTTTTGCATTGGGGCTTAAGCCCCATTCACGGGGCATGTGAATTTGGTCATGTGGGGGGCTATGTCAATAGCTATAATCTATACAATTGACCACACATGCCCGGCACGCCGAGCCAAGTCGAGCCGAGCCCGAGTCCGTGTCCATGTGCGCGACATGACGGGATGGGCTGGGTTGGGCTGGGCATGAGCACGGGTACAGGTGCAGATGCGGGTGCGAGTGCGAGTGTACTCACGTGGGTGTGTGTATGGGTACTCGCGAGACTTTATTTGCGAGAGTGTACTCGCAATTGCACCTTTTCGTTTTAAAACAGAGAGACGTATTCCTTTCGGTTGGTCACGCCTGTTGGGTTTAAACCCAACAGACCTAACCCTTTCTAAAGGGTGCTTAATGCACCACTTCGGAGTTTATAAAAGGACTTCCGTTCCTGTTTCTAAAGTACGAACAAATCCTTTTTTCTCTCGTCTTATAAAACTCTCTCTATTTTTTTGGTTTTGGTTTAAGAATTTTTGCCGAGTTTGTTGTTGAGTCAACTCAGCACTTTCTGGTTAAACTACAAGTGGTTCGAGCTCGTGTACAGTGAGTGCACCGCTGGGACTGGGTCATAGTCGTTGTATCCTGGAGGTTAATTGCTCTGAAAACCTGTTGTACTTGGGACGCTGTCTAAGGGGAGCAAATTCAATTTCAAGCCGAGTAACTTATATCACGCCTTGACTGAAGTCAATAAGTACTCTTTCTCAAAATTTATTTGCTTTTTTATTCTCAATTTTTTTAATAGTCTATTTAATTCAACCAAATATTCCAACACGGGTTGTGTTGATATACACTCCATCAGCTGTTGCTGTCTTATGTGACTGATGTGAGTGAGGAAATGTTATAGTTGATCCCACTGTCCATTTTGTAATCCCTAGAAAACACCACTTATTGGTGAAAACATAAATAATAAAATCAAACCGATCGTTTTATTCCTGGAGTATTTGTCTATTAAATGGACGGTGTAAACTAATATAGGGAGTGAAATTATGGAAGATATTAAGCATTATCTTGTCCCGATGAATTAGACCATAAATAATCTCTTTATGCATCATCCATTTTTTTGTATAATTGAGGCCCATATCTGGTGATCCAGACCGTCCATATGATTTTTCCATTGTTTGTTAGGGGTAAATATTAGTTTGAACCGGTAGTATAATCTTTTCCTCACCGTTCAATTCCAGCATCATGAGTCCGTGTTTATTAATCGTCAAATCTGTAAAATGTTCTACGCATCATCCATCCATCCATACACACCCTCACCACATGGGCACTCGATCGGTACTTGAGAAAATGCAGCAGCTGAAGCAGCAACGACTCCTCTTCTTCTTCTTCTTCCTCAGCCGTTGGATCGCCCCATTCCGATGTCCATCTCGATGATCTAAATCAGCATCTTGCTGATGTCCAGCAGCTGCTCGAGGAAGAGGTGAAGAAGAATCGTCGACCAAAAGAAGGAAACGCTAGCTGTTGATGGCGGGATTTGGATATTGAGGGTACCGATGTTTGCCGGCTGGAGATATTTCTGTCCAAATTGGAGAAATTGATGGAGGTTGTGGTGTCACGTGCAGTGAAGGCTTGTTCACGTGAGGAAAGTTTGGAGGTGAAGGAGGTTGGGATTTGGAATGTGGTGCCACGTGATACATAGGCATCTTCGTGTCACGACGGTTTGGAGGAGGAAGTAATTGGGTTTTCGGAGAATAAGAAATTTTCCTCTTCATCCAAATGAATTGTAACACACACGTGTACAATATGTAGGGTTTGAAAGAAAGCACGAGAAGCTAAAGATGGGATTGTGTTTGTGTAGAAAAGGCGGGGCCCACTTTAGAGGCAGTACCCATTAGATGAACGGTCACGATTTGTACATTTTCATTGCACGTGTATCCTAAAAGATGGCGTACATGGTCCACTTATTCCCGCATGACGGTATCATCTCCCGTTATAACGAAAACTGTTCTTTGCTAACCTAATTGACAGTTGAAGATTCTGCAATGAAACTTCTATCAATTAAAATTTTTTGATATCTTACCATCGCATTAGAACTCATATAGTTAACACATATTGAACTGTCCAAACTATAAAACATTCCAGAGATGGTTTCTATATATACACCGATTTGATCATTCGAATGGAGGATTTATGGACAATTATTGGACGGATGTACTGAAAAGGATCCAATACTTCATAATTAGCGGAACAAAGAGAGGAGTGGTATGGTTTGCGTGGGGATTTTCTTTTTCTTTTTTTTTTTTTTTTTTAAAATTATTTAATTTGATTATTTTATTTTATTTTATTATTATTAGTATTTTGAATATATAATAAAATGTTGTTGAAATAGATTCTCCTTTTCCCTCCAATGGATTTAAAATATATACGGTATAAATCAGTGTCATGTGTACCATATCTATCGAACGTAGGTGCATGCACTTGGTCTAATCCCATAATCGGAGGGTTATCATGTGAATATCACACGCATCTGACAAATATTATGAGTGGTTAAGATCATCATTTACACATAAATAAATCCAATAAAAGATATGATCCTTCTATTTGTTAGGACTATACATACGTGCAATGAAAATGAATAAAACAATAAATATTCGCATTATAACCATCTGATGATGATGGGGGTGAACCAGGGCTATGCTGATATGGTGTGAGAAACATGAGGAGACTTATATGATACTCTGACGACATATGATGCTTGATGCATAAGAACTAAGAGATAATATAATTTGCATATATTAACTTAATGTAAACCATCTAAATTGTAAAAATTGCTGTCACTAAATTCTACTCTAAAAATCAGATTAGTGAAATAATAAATCAGAAATTCTGATTGGTGGATACTTGTTTATTGGTGAAATAATCATAAACATAAACTCCAATTAGTGGTCCACTTGAGCTTTGGATATGCATGACTTACAATGAACTAGCAAAATGGATGGACGGTGGGATAAAATACATACACTAAGGTGGGCCCCACAGAGCTTGAGTGTTTTACCCCCTGCGTAGAATGGGGTTGCAAGGGTCCCCGCCATTTCATTTTCAGTATACGGTGAGCACCACCTGACAAACAGCGAGGATAGCTGGCAATGCGCACGTTTGATCGCAATACATTTCGGGGTAATTTTTTAACTATACCTGCGACCTTCCATCCACTTTTATTTTTTTCATCCAAATAAACCTAACTTACTAATCTAGACTTTTATCCGTACAAACAAACCAATAAAAACGAAAATACTCTTACTTTTTTAGCTGCTTTTACCTGAAAATTAAGAGTATTTTTGTCCAAAACCATATTTCCATACTTAAAAAATCTACTTTCATAAGTTGTTGACCGTTCAAAAAAAATTTACACATAAAAGGTAGGCGTCTATGGTGCTAATTTTTTCTACATTTCGATAGTCGGTACGCTATAGCCTACTAATTGTCTTATCTACGCTGTCCATCCGTTTTCCCAGCTAGGGCCTAGGGTAATTCTTATTTGCATGTCATCTAACATGTTCATAATGTCACACAGACATGGATGAATGAAAATACAAATACCAGCTTGATCTAAAACTTTCTTAACCCTCAAGAAGTTTTCAACGGTAAGCCTTCAATTCTCGTGGTTTCCTGTGGTGTGGTCCATTTGAGATTTGGATACGCTCAAATTTAAGATCATGACATAAAATGATCTAGGAAAACGGATGGACGGCATGGATAAGATACATACACCATGGAGGACCCCACGGAGTATACTCAGTACACTAGAGCGTAGTGACTTACACAGTACGCAATCCGCGTTCTACAGAATTACCGAAGCGTTTAAGCAAGGCCGTGTTAGATAAAATGGAAACTTCTTCACTCCTCCCACTCTTCACTTACTTTCAACAAAATCAGAAAACCCTTAAACAGACGAGAGAGAGAGAGAGAGAGAGAGAGAGAGAGAGAGAGAGAGAGAGAGAGAAGGAAAATTCCAATTAAAAAAATCGCAAATAAATCGTCGCTTTTAGTTTCTTTCTCAAAACGACGATAGGGGCTTTTTAAGAATTTTCTTTCCTACTAGTTAAACCCTTCTCCTTCAGCCATCCGTCCTTCGATTCCGTCATCGATCAGTACGTCGGACAATGGAGCAGTAGCAACAACAACATTCCATCTCCTTCTTCCTTCTCAACCATTGAATCATCCCAATCTGTTGTCCATCTTGACAATCTGAATCAACGACTTTTCGACGTCTAGAATCAGCTTGACGAAACAGTGGAGAAGAATCGTCCACTGAAAGGAGGAAACCCTAGCCATGGATGGTGGGATTTGGATATTGAGGGGTCTTGATGTGGGCCAGCTAGAGATGTATCTGTTAGAATTAGAGAAATTCAGGGAGGTTGTTGTGTCACGTGCGATGGAGGCTTCTTCGCGTGATGAAGGTTTGGAGAAGAAGGAGGTTGGACTTTGGGAAGTAGTTTCACGTTACATGAAGTCTTCTTCACGTAAGCAAGGATTAGAAGAGGAGGTTGGGTTCTCGAGTAAGATGCGGTTGGAGGAGGAAGTTGGGTTTTGGGGTAAGCAGCGTCTCAAAGATGAGGCTGTGTTTTCCGGTGTCGAGAAAATCATTCGAATCGGAGATGAAGATTTTTTGGTGTAAAACGTCCAACGACGATTTTCTTCTTTTATTTTTTTAATGTACAAGTGAATTATTTAATTTCCTAATTTTTGTTTTATTATTTTATTATAACTGTGAATTGAAAGTTCAAATCAATTCTCTTTTCAGCCACGAATTTGTTATATGGACGGATTGGATGCATTTGGAAGAGGAGGTTGGGTTTTGGCGTAAGCTGTGTTTGGAAGAGAAGTCTGGGAATAACATTAAGATCGGAGAAAGATTTTTTTGGTGTAAAACATGCGATGGCAATTTTCCTATTTTATTTTTTTAATTTTTAATTTTATTTTTTTAATTTTTTATTTAAAGGTGCATTAATTTCATTACTTTGATTTATTGTTTTGTTATTACTGCTAATATCTAATCAAACGCTCTTGAAAAATTCAAATCGATTCTCCTTCCATCTAATGAATTTGTAATATGAATGGACTGGATTCGCCTGCTTGTGCTTGATATCTACCTTGTGAGAGAAAGCAAAACAGCCAAAGTGGGGGCCATGTTTTTGTGGAATGTCCTAAAATCAACTGGCAAAATAGACGGACGGTGTGGATTTCTCACAAACATCACAGCCTTGCATCCGCGTCCTTTGGCAGGTCTGCTCTTCGTTCTTTAAAAGTGATGACCACGTGTTGCGTTGATATTCACTCTAGCAGGTCACTCTTTCTCGTGCGTTTGATGTCTAAGGTGAATGTTATAGTTGATCCCAACCGTCCATTTTATAATCCCTAGCAAACGCCACCTATTGGTAAAATAAATCCAACCGATTGATTGTTTTATTCATAGAGTATTTGTCCATTAAATGGACGGTGAAAACTAATATAACGAGTGAAATTATGGAGGATATTAGGCATTATATGGTACGGATGCATCAAACCATGAATACTCACTTGACACATCATCAAATTTTTTTGTACAATTGAGGCCCATATCTGGTGATCCAGACCGTTCATATGATTTTTCCATCTTTGTTAAAGGTAAATATTAGTTTTGGTGAGTCGGTGTTTATTAATCATCAAATTAGTAAAATTTTCCACGCATCGTCCATTCATTATGGACCCGTTTATATGAATGTCTGGATACCAACCATAAGGGTTTCAATGGTTTGGATATAACACATTCCTCGTGGTGGGGCCCACAGAATTTGGTGACGAACACACCAGCCAGTTCGGTGGTGTGTGGTACACCAGGCAATCGGATTCCAGTTATTTAATAGTCTGGCTGCGTATGATGCTTCATACACACGTACTTAGAAATTCCAAGTACCTGTGAAAAGCAC
The DNA here is from genome assembly GCF_029962835.1 of Magnolia sinica. Classification (NCBI taxonomy): domain Eukaryota; kingdom Viridiplantae; phylum Streptophyta; class Magnoliopsida; order Magnoliales; family Magnoliaceae; genus Magnolia; species Magnolia sinica. The sequence goes on along the minus strand of NC_080575.1, from coordinate 85,420,653 downwards.
TGCCGCTAAATTCTGTCCCTAAAATCATATTGGTCGAACAATTCTACCCTCTGATTCATGGACACTTGTTTATTGAAATAATACCACTGGATATTTTCATTTTTGACCTTCCAATAATGTCCTCCCATCTGATAGTCATTAAATGGACAGTCTAAAAAAATATAGGGAGTGTGATTGATGTCTAGAACCGTAATTTAAGATTAATTTGGTTAACCATAAATATAAGCTAGTAAACATGATTTGTACGGTTCTACCTTAATTACTTGTATTCCAACTATAAATTTTAAGCGCCTGTGTATCATCCATCACTATGACTGAGTATCAAAATTCTTTTTCCAAGTAGGCCGTTGGACGAAGAAACACTGAAAAGGATGCAGGGATTTCACGTGCCGAGAAGAGCATTTGGATAGGAGACGAAGAATTTTTTACGTTGGGGATTTTTTATTTTTTTTTCGTTTTATTTTTTCATTTTATTTAATTATCATTATGAATATATAATAAAATCTTCTTGAAATTTTCAAGTTGAAAATCAATTCTCCTTTATCGCCAATGGAATTGGAATATATACGTTGTGAATCAATGTGCACGTGCATGATATCTACCTTACAATAAAAGATACGATCCATCTATTTGTTGGGATCCACCGTGGACTCTTTATGAATCTGGGCAGTCGTACTGGCTTCAACATAGCTATGCTGACCTGGCATGGGAAACATGAAGAGAGTTATTTGATACTCTGGCGGCACTTGATGCTTGATGCACAGGTACTTAGAGATGTTATAATTTGCATGTATTAATGTAATGTAAACCAACTAAATTGTAAAAATTACTGCCACTAAATTCTGACCCAAAAATTAGACTGGTGAAATAATCGTAAACTCTGATAGGTGGATACTTATTTATTGGTAAAATAATCATTAAAAAAACTTTGTTAGTGGTCCACTTGAGCTTTGAATCTACATCATTTTTAGGCTCAAGACCTTAAATGAGGAAAAATGGATGGACGGCCTGGATAAAACGAATACATCAAGCCGAGTCCCACAGAACTTGGGCCACGTGGTGCCAAAGGCAATCTGCTCCTGACAAAGAAGTACGGCAGTCCAAAGTCATTTGATGAGTCTGCCACCTTGATCTGAACGGGGATATTCTACAACGCCTGTTTTACGCAGCAGTTACAGATACCCGAGCTCTATCCGGCCCACTGTCCTGTATGTGTAAATCCACTCCGTCCATCAGGTGTGAAACCCTATTAGAACCGTAGGTGTAGAAGATCAGCCAGATTTAAAAATAAAAATAAAACAATCTCCAACCACGTAAAAACCTATGGTCGGTAACCCATGCCCATAGTCTCAACGATAAAACCTGACTAACGGAATGGTTTTTACCCATACAACCTGTGGCCCCACAGAGCCTTAGAGTGCTTTACAGCAGGATTTTGTGAGTTAAGTGACGTGCCTCGACACGTCACCACTCGAGGCAACTGCCCTGACTTTTTTTTTTCCCTCTTCTTTCTCCTATTCGGTTTCACACAGAGACACCCCACACCCATTTGAGTCCAGGACCATCCATCATATGGGCCCACCTTCTAAATCTGGACCGTCCATTCAAATCGGAATCCCATAAAACTCCATATGTTTCAATCCTTTTCTCCAAAACCTCTGGTGCGATCCACCTGATCAACGGATTTGCCTCACTTTTGAGCACATTATATCGAGATGTTGCAAACCTCACGAACGACTTTGATTCCCATCAGACTTCATGGTGGAGCCCACCTAAGTTCCATTTCAGATCCGGTTCGTAACTCGTCATGGTTACAACTTCTCCCACGTTCGAAAAATCTGGCACTCCTTCCGTAACACCGCGATTCATGTATAACCCATCACATAAGTCTCAGTTACCGTATCTTCCTCAACCAACTCCATTCAGTGGTTCTCTAAGGGCGTGTTTGGCCGGACCGATCCCACAGTAATGGGTGGGATGGGATTCAAAAAACATCATTATTACCCATGGCAGGGACTGTTCCTTGCTACCATGGGACGAGCTTAATTACCTTTTGAGAAATTAACGACTGTGGACCCCACCTTTTATCCAGCGGTTTTTCTGAAGCAATAGAATACGCAGTTGGACCTCCTCGTACGGAGTCGGAATATCGGGACGAAAATACCCCTCCTTACGGAAACGGATTCGGTACTCCCGCTGCCGCCAGCGAATGGCGTACGGTCGGTGTTCCGTGAGCCCCACCATGATGTATGCTTTTCATCCATGCCGTCCATATATTTTTCCACATCATTTTATGGTATGAGACCAAAAATGAGGTACATCCAAATCTCAAGTGTACCACGTTACAGGAAACAGTGTTGAATGAGCGTCAACCACTAGAAACCATTAGAGGGCAATAAAAATTTTGTATGAACTTGATTTTTTTTTTTTCCTTCATGTATTTCTGTCTGAACTAATCAACAGATTAGATGTCAATTAAACAGTTTATTGTTCCTTAGGAGAAATTTAATTGTCAATATCCAATCAATATTATCTTCTTGTTGTGTGGTTCACCTGAGATTTATATCCCTCTCATTTTTTGGAAGAAAGACTAAAATGAACTGAAAAAATGGATGAACAGAATGGATGAAACACATACATCATGGTGGGGCTCACAGACCACCGACCACAGCCATTGGGTGGTGGCAGGGTGAGTAGCCAATTCGTTTCCTTTCCTTAATATCTTACTCCATTCTTTCACACCTGTCGCTTTCACTCCCTTCTCAAAATAACAGTCTTTCACTCCTTTTCAACGATAAACCGATGCACGGAGGTTATTCTTCTCATTTTCCTCATCGAATCTTAGTGAATCATGTAGATATCATCATTCTACATTTGCCATTTTCTTTCTTGGCTAAGGTTACGTGAAATCCCACAAAGTGGCTACATTTGCAATCCTTGAAAAGGTTGAAAATATTTCCTCACTCCAAAGCACCTCTCTTCAACTTACATTTGACCTGTATTACGGTAGTCGGTGGTACAGATGTTTTTAAAAAATGCTTGGCTCGTACAATTGCATTGCATGCGAAGTTCGGTCAATTCCATGAATTAGGCTTACTCAATTTCATGTGTTAGGCTTAGTTAATTTTATGTGTTGATCGGTCCAATCCATGTGGAACTCACTCAATTCCATTTGAAGCTCACTCAATTCCATGTTAGAGCTCACTCGATCTCATGCTATGCTCGCTGAATTTTATGTTTACCCTGCTGAATTTCATGCTAGGATCGCTCAATTTAATGTTTGCCCAACTTAATTTCATGGTAGATAAGATAAGGTCAATTTAATGTTTGCCTCGATAAATTTCATGCCAGGATCACTCAATTTAATGTTTGCCCAGCTTAATTTCATGGTAGATAAGATAAGTTCAATTTAATGTTTGCCTCGATAAATTTCATGCTAGCATCGCTCAATTTAATATTTGCCCAGCTCAATTTCATGATAGATAAGGTCAATTTAATGTTTGCCTCGGTAAATTTCATGCTAGGATTGCTCAATTTAATGTTTGCCTAGCTCAATATCATGCTATGCTCGCTCGATTTAATTTTTGCCCCACTCAATATCATGCTATGCCGGCTCGATTTAATGTTTGCCCCGCTGAATATGATGTTATGCTCACTCGATTTAATGTTTGCCCCACTGAATATCATACTATGCTCGCTCGATTTAGTGTTTGCCCAGCTCAATATCATGCTCAATATCATGCTATGCTCATTGGAAATATCATTTGACCATTTATTCATACTATGCTCCCTCGATTTAATGTTTGCTTGCATAGCTGAATTTATAGTTTGTCCCGCTCAAATTTTTGTTTGCCCTGTTCAATTTCTAGTTTGCTCGGCTGATTTTTTGGATTTTCCTGTTGAATTTTGTAGTTTGCCCCACTCAATTTCTAGTTTGTCCTGCTCAATTTTCATGTTTGCCCTGCTGATTTTCTAGTTTACCCCGTTGAGTTTCATGTTTGCCCTGCTCAATTCCATGTTTTCCCAGATCAATTTCTAGTTTGCTCCGCTCATATTCTCAATGTATGAGCTCTGGTTGTTTATTTGATGCTAGGTCAATGAATTTATTGATGGACTTATTTGATGCTAGCTATGGTCAATTTAATCCAAGTTGATGCGCATGTGATAGGCTTAATCAATTTCATGCGTTAGGCTTATTGAATTTTATGTGTTGATGGGGATTACATACACTCGATTTAATGTTTGCTTGCATGGCTTAATTTATAGTTTGCCCCACTTAATTCCATGCTATGCTCGTTGAATTCCATTTCGCTCAATTTCATGTTTGCCCTGCTGAATCTCATGCTTACCCCCCTCGCTGAATTTCATATTTGCCCTGCTAAATTTGTACGTTGTCTCGCTCATTTTTCTAGTTTGTCCCGCTCAATGTCATGTTAGATTGCCTTACTCAATTTAATAAAATAGGATACGAAATCATTCGTAGAAGGCCTAATCCATATAAGCTCTGGTTGTTTATGTGAAAATTTAACGTGTTGCTTACTCTTTATTTCCTTAATCTTTGTATCATTCTCATCTACAAGGGAAAGCGAGTTTTCGGTCTTCTATTATTTAATTGAGTTTTGCCTTATGGGAAGCTTCCGTTGTTTAACGATTTATTGATAATTTGTCATTATATTGAATTTTATAGATAGTGGCTACGAGAATCATTTGTTGCTACGGCGGGGAGTTAGAATGTGAAAACAAGCAATGGACGTACACGAGTGGAAGTACGAAAACTATTTCGCTAGATGTAGATACTACGTATGAGGAACTTCTATCCAGAATGTACAGGATTATTAAGAGAACACGAATAGATTGTGATATTCAGATGAAAGTTTTGTATCCCTGCTCTAATAAATCAATCCCTCCTACCGTTCTTGAGGACGACGATGATGTCAAAGTGTTCCTGGCAACACAGTTGGAGCATTCGAAAAAGTTCATCCCTTTAGTCATCGAGACAATCCAACACATTAATATGACAACACACGTTGACAGTGTGGTAGAAGAGCATGGTGTGGAATTTGAATATAAGCTAAATCCATTACAAGTAGTAGGAACAAATGATCAACTGTCCGAGCCGCCCCAAACATCAAAATTTGTGAGTAACCAAGTCTGCGGTGCACGTGACCTTGACCTCATTTGTGATTACATGGCACCGCCTCTAGCAATAACAGCAGATCTGCCATCATCATCCACAGCCCAAAGATACATCAATCTTGAAAGCAACATCCCGCATCCAGACCTTCCTGAAATATCAAACTTCAACACCCGTCAAGTTCCTGTGCCGTTTGATGATGCTGCATTCACTAATGCAGCAATGCTGGAATATACGGATTCGTTGAGTGAATCGATCGAGATAGCCGTTGAGCAAACATTTAAGGACAAGTGTCGGTGCCAGCATGTTTTGAGCCAATTTGCCCTTCAAAATAAATTTCAGTACAGGGTACTGTACTCAAATTCTAGGAGATTTACGGTTGTATGCTTCGAAGAAAGATGCAAATGGAGGGTTCATGCATCACGCGTGGGTGATTCAGGAATTTTCAAGATACGGACTTATAGGCCAAATCACACGTGTGGCATGTCATGGATGAGGAGCGATCACCGGCAAGCAAGCAGTAAGTTAGCATGTGATTTGGTTGTTAGCCGCATAGAGCAACGCCTAGGGTTGAGGCCACGTGATATTATCTTCGCCATGCAAGAGAGGTATAATATTGTTATCAGTTATAGGAAGGCATGGGTAGCTAAGGAACTTGCAATCAATCAGGTGATGGGGTCTTATGAAGACTCCTACAATCAACTCCCCTTATATTTACATGAATTGAGGACGGTCAACCCAGGGACAGTGACTGCCCTACATGTTAACAAAGAGACTTTCAAGTTCGAAAGATGTTTTGTTGCGCTTGGACAATGCGTTAGAAATTTTCAAAAATCATTGCGGAGGGTATTAGCCATTGACGGGACACACTTAAAGGGAAAATACAAGGGTGTTCTATTCATCGCCACGGCCTTAGATGGGGATAATCATATATTTCCAGTTGCGTTTGGCATCGGGGAATCGGAGAACGGTAGCAGTTGGAATTGGTTCCTTACTTACCTTAGCGATGCGATAGGGTCTCTGGATGATCTTGTGATTATATCCGATAGACATAAAGGTTTACTGAAAGAGGTACCCCATGTCTTCCCACGTGCAATTCATGGCTACTGCGCATATCATATCTACAGAAACTTGGTGGACACCTTTAAAGACAAGTCATTGGAGATGTACTTTTGGCGGGCAGTGAAGACATGTAGGGTGGCTAAATTTGAAAAATTAATGCATGATATCGAAATGGCCAACCACGCAGTACATGCATGGCTGACAGAAATCGGATACGAGAGATGGGCATCTTCACACTTTTCAGGAAAAAGATTCAACTTGGTTACTACAAACATTTCCAAGTGTGTCAATGCCCTCTTCAAAGAAGCACGCGAATACCCCATTACGAAATTGATAGAAGGGGTTAGATTGAAGATACAAGAATTGTTTTATAAGAGAAGAGAATCTGCGGCATCGTTTATAGGGCCATTGACAGCATGGGCGGAGCAGCAGTTAAAGGATCTTGTGCAGAAGGCGCGAGATGTTCGCTGTCATCCTATTTCTCGAGATGAGTACTATGTTGTGGGAGATTATAATGATACAGTCAAGCTCAGTGAGTTTTCGTGTACATGTCGCGAGTTTGGCGTGAAGGGGTACCCTTGTATACATGTCCTGTCAGCATGTATAAACTACAATCTCCCTCATTACTCATATTGCTCCCCATTCTACACGGTGCAAAATTACATAGCTACGTATAGTGAATTGGTCTACCCAGTACGTGACAAGAGTGAGTGGGAAGAAATTTCGGTGGGCTTTAAGGAGTACTGTGCACAAATCAAACCTCCAGGACAAAGAAGGTCAGTTGGAAGACTTAAAAAGCTGAGAATTCCATCGCTTGGAGAGTAATCGAAAACAATAAAGTGTGGGCGATGCAAACAAACTGGGCATAATCGTCGGAAGTGCAAGTTTCCCATACCCGAAAAATAGTATACTCTGTAATTTTTATAGTGTTTTGATGTATAACATACTTTGTAAACTTGGTGGATGTTGAATAAACTCTCTACCTTGTCCCACAGTGTTTTCAGTTTGTCCCGCTATGCTTGTCAAAAAGGAAAATGCTCATGGAAATCATTGCAAGGCAATTGCGCAGATACTAGAATGAGTAAAAGTAAAAACATGCCTGATAGACAAGAACTTCACAGGCATAGAAGGGAAATCCCTTGGCCCACTCATTTTCATGTTTGCCTCGCTCATATGTTAATTTACCCCGTTGTTTTTCTAGTTTGCCCTGCTCAAAATTTAGTTTGCCCTGCTCATATTGCATTTTATTTTGCCCCGCCGTTTTTCTAGTTTGGCCTGCTCATATTTCAGTTTGTCCCACTGATATTCTAGTTTGCCCCGCTGATTTTCTAGTTCGCCCCACTTATTTTCTAGTATCCTCAGCTGATTTTGTAGTTTGTCTATCTCGTATTTCAGTTTGCCCCGCTGATTTTGTAGTTTGCCCCGCTCGTATTTCAGTTTGCTCCGCTGATTTTCTAGATCACCCTGCTTATTTTCTAGTTTCCCCCGCTGATTTTTTAGTTTGCCCATCTCATATTTCAGTTTGCCGGGCAAATTTTCTAGTTTGCCCCGCTCATTTTCATGTTTGCCTAACTCAATTTCATGCTTGGGATGAGAAATGACAGAATCAATCTGAGATGCATGATGAAGGAGATTGAGAGTAATAAAATGAGAACATCCATACACTACTGCACATCATAAACCAAAGCGGAAACACTTTCATATATAATCTGAGTTAGTACAATGTTCCCATACATAACTATCCATGAAAAAAACGTAAATGATGCCAACTACTAACTATTACAGTACTAGGTGGAAATGATCCACTTCTTACTACACATTAAACACAAAGCACATAACTACTAACACGGCTAAACAGAAGTGAAGGAGTCCATATGCATCACAACTCCCTACTGTGATACCGAGTTCGGCGAGGGAGGGGGCACTCCCTCCTTTTGTACACAACACAACACCGCCTTTATCGTTCGCTGCATACTCTTCATCTTACGCTTCAGATAGTCCTGGTCCTTCTTAATCTCAGATAGTTTCGCCTCGATCGCCCCTACACGCTCATCTAAACCTTGACATGCATTGGGCACTTTACCTGTATCATCACCCTCTCCTTCTTCTTCAGCCTCATCCTCTTCGCTACCTTCTTCATCTTCTTCTTCATCTTCAGCTATCTCGTCACCCATTTCTTCCAACTGCCTTGCCTCTTGTTTAGGGCCACATTGCATGCGATTTAAGGTGTCTTCGGTTATCACTCTTTCTGGATGTGAAGGGCCGATGGATGCCCTAAACCCATTTCCTCGGGCTAGCTTGCAAATTAGGTGGCCAAATGGGAGGGAGAGATTACATCTTTTACTCTTCACAGACTTCACTATATGGTAAAGGATAATGGAGGGCAGGCACACATTCTCCCCACGCCCTATCTGGTACATTATTTCTACATGGTAGACAGAAACCTCCGTACTGTTTCCCTTTCTCGGATATAAATTATATGTGAAGATGTAGTGCAATAGTCTGTAAATTGGAATCATTTCTTTGTTTCTGAAGCTACTATCTCTTCTCCACTCTACGAGGTGGCCACACAATCTCCTACTCAGCTCACTCCTGTGCTGCGATGTGTTCAAGTTCCTAGTGTCTATAGGGAGATGAACCGTCCCCAGTGACACGCCAAGTGTGTTCGCGATATTTTCTACCCTGATCGGAATCAGCACGTCTCCAAATGAAATGTCAAATCCGAGTGGGTTGACACTTGCATTAATAATTCGAGAATAGAAAAACCGTACATCATGCTCATTGGCTGAAAAATTACCTTCAAAAATAGGTCCCCAACCTTGATGCAAGAGCCGATCTAGCACGTCATTTTCGGCAAACAGTCGGTCCCCCACCGTGATTTCAAAAACCACTTCCCTATCGTGATAGTGGCCCGCATCCAATGTCCGGAAGTTTCGGTCATGGCCCCTCTTTGACCTCCTTTCACGATGAGCCGGTCCAGAACTCGTTGCACCAACATTGACCGTCCCTACATTTCCACTCTTAGGTGGTGATGATGGAGTCGCAACAGCCGCAGGAGCTCGCCTTGTGCTTCTTTGTTGAGACGGAGATGATGGACTTGCTTGAACAACTCTCTTCTTCCCCATGAGAATGATGGGTTTAGAAAGGTGTTAGAAAGATGAAGAGATGATTGTGGAAGATGTGGAAATGGGGTTTTGAAATTGAGGAGATGGTAAAAGGATTAGAAAAAAAAAAGTGAAGGAAGATAAAGAAAGGGAGTGGAGATGAAGAAAGGTTTAAGGTTTGAAAGATGGAAATGGAGATTGTGGAAGGTGTGGATAATGGGTTTGGAAGTTGAGAGAGTTTGAATGATGGAAATGGAGATTGTGGAAGATGTGAAGAGGGAGTTTGGAACTTGAAGAGATGGTAGAAGGATTGAAAAAAAAAAGGAGGGTGAAGGAAGATGAAGAAAGGGGAATGGAGATGAAGAAAGGTTTAGAGAAGTTGAGATATTAAGAAGAAGAGAGGGTTTGTGTGAAGGAATTTGAGGAAAGGGGTATGGAATGGGAGGGTTTGGGCGTGTGGGGAGTTAAATACATCATGTCATGTGGGACCCACTTAAAATTTTTTTAAAAAAGGGGACAGGCGGCACTACCGTCGGTCCACTACCGCCGGACCGGCGGTAGTGCCGCCGCTGTCTGGAGGTCCAAGCGGTAGTGTCGCCCGCCCCCCTCTCTTTTTTTTGTAAAAATTTTAGTGGGTCCCACATTTCTTACAACATTTGATAATTTTAATGGGCCCTACACACAGAAATACAGTTTTGGTGGGTGTAGAAATACAGTAAGATGGCTGTACCAATTTGGAGGTTATAGTCTTTTCTACAACATTTACAGATTTTTCCCTTTATTTCAATTTTTTATTTTTATAATTAAAAAAAAAATTAGAAGATGTGAGATCACATTTGCCGATTATGCAATCACACATGATGGAGTGCACATAATCACTTCTGCGATCTGACAACATTGCCTATAACGTTGAATGTATTAGCTTGGTTTTCTAGTTCATGGTTGGGGTTGCACCAACGTTTGCTCAGCCCATTGCTCATAATTTCATGTTCAGCTTCATCAGTAAGTTACCATGTTAAGAAATAAAGGTACTTCAAGATGTGAATTTTTTTTTTATTAAGTGGATATATGATACAAATGGCTAATGTTAAAGATGCATATGGGGGCTTAATGCATCATGACGTGAACCTTGTTTCCTGATGTACAAGTCTGTACAAATGGGCCCCATTGTTTGGTGACCCATGGTGCTAATCTGATTAGTACAATCTGGGACCGAATTGCTCAAAAATCTCCCAAATCGGAGATCCATGGTGCTAATTTGATGTGTGTGTGTGTAAAGAGACAATTTCGGCCGATATGGATCCTATAGTCTGATACGCCTAGTATCGTATCATTTTAGGGACTGGCTGATACAGTTACAGCATTATTTAAAACCTTGTTCAGAAGTTAAAAATCCTTCTTTATCATTTGAAACAGCAATCTCGTGATGTGCTAGCCTGGCACTCTCGTGATGTACTGCATATTTTTATAACCCTCAAATATAACATATGTATAGTATTTTTACAGATATTTGGAAAGAGAAAACCCGATTAAATGCTTCAACCTGGGGTTTGGTTCGAGGGATTGGAAGGGATGGGAAGGTTTAATCCCGGGATTGGCCGGGCGTGCCAAATAGACTGGATGTAGCAATCCAGGGATATAGCAATCCCATGGGTCTCAAGACAATCCACTGCCAACACCATCATTACCTAGAAATCCATGCCATCCATCGTAATACCATTCAATCCCTTCCAAACCACCCGGCCAAACGGGCCCTAAAATCAGCGGGGCAACTATAAGGGCCCATTTGGCCAGTCGAATTGGAAGGGACTGGATGGTATTGGAAGGGATTGGAAGTTAAATCCCGTTTGGCCAGTCGGATTGGAAGGGATTGGAAGTTAAATCCTGGGATTGGCCGGGCGTGCCAAACAGAGTCGGTGATCTGATCCCAATCCCATCGATCTTAAGACAATCCACTGACAACATCATCATTGCCTTTAAATCCCATCCAATCCATCCTAATCCGTTAAAATTTTCCAGGGACGTGCTTGGTTCGAGGGATTGGAAGGGATGGGAAGGATTAATCCCAGGATTGGCCGGGCGTGCCAAACAGACTGGATGTAGCAATCCAGGGATATAGCAATCCCATGGATCTTAAGACAATCAACTGCCAACACCATCATTACCTAGAAATCCATGCCATCCACCGTAATACCGTTCAATCCCTTCCAAACCATCCGGCCAAACGGGCCCTAAAATCAGCGGGGCAAGCTAGAATATCAGCGGGGGACACTACAAAAACAGCGGGGCAAACAACAAAATCAGCGGGGAAACTGTAAAACCAGCGGGGCAAACTAGAAAATCAGCGGGGCAAACAGAAAAATCAGCGGGGAAAACATGAAAATGAGCGGGGGAAACATGAAAATCAGCGGGGGAAACATGAACATCAGCGGGGCAAACTAGAAAATCAGCGAGGCAAGCATGAAAATGAGCGGGGCAAGCATGAAAATGAGCGGGTCAAGCATGAGAATGAGCCGGCCAATCTCAAGCACTGAGTCACAGCAACAGCATACTTGATCGATAAGCATAGCGAGGCAAACGAAAAATATAGTGGGACAAAGTATAAAGTTCATTTCATCATCTACAAAAATTACAAAGTATGCTATACATCATAACTTATAATTCCGACGAATATGCCAAATTTTTTCAAAGTATGCTATCCACCAAAATTACAAAGTATGCTATACATCAAAACTTGCAATGTATGCTATACATCATAACTTACAATGTACATTCAACGATGTATATAGTACAATGTATACAACATATTTCCAAAATTCATCCCATGCCCTAAACAAATATCATCTACAAACTAGAGACAAGTAATCATATGCTATTGACTTCCTCCAAACGGCGGTGAATTTTTGCATGTCTATTCCCGCCAAGGTGAGACCGCTACACAAAATGTCGATGTATTTCATTACGAATATACCACAGTCATAACCATTGTCCTGCTTCGGTGCATATTCATCGACTCTGACGGTCCACTTCTTCCCTTCAAGTGCAGTGCTGTCTCCAGTAGCATGGAAGAGGATGGGGAGTGCATCAATCATCATCTTCATCTTTTGCTTGTACTTCGGCAATAAACGGGTGCACAAGCTATCCACAATAACAATTTCTCTTGCTCTAGGATAGATGACTAGCAGAAACCAATGTGAATTTTCGTGATTTATGGGCGCATAGACCTATTCGTGATTCACAGAATAATATATTAGTCAAACATGATAGAAGACATAACAGTAAGAGATGATGTTCTGCGACAAGTGCATTACCCGTTCATAACACCAAATTGCTTTGGCGTATGGTCTATCTCGCTCCTTGGCAATTGCGTAGGCCGTACCCATCTGACCTAATAGCTCGGCCCGTTCTGACGCTGATTTGGAGGCCTGGTATGCAGTCAAAATAGCAAACACCCCTCAAGGCTTTGCTGTTACAAACATGATGAAAGTTCACGTCATATTGTAAGAAAATCAAATTTTCAAACAGATTATCGATTAGCGCAATAAACAGTTACCGTAAAATACGTAGGACAGAATTTGCAATCTTGAGGATATGCTATTGTAAGGTCGGTATGCCTTTTCTCAAGGAACTCGATGTATGTGTCAATAGCCTAATCAATAGGATAGTACGATTTAGTCATAGATTAATATAACACATAATTATATGTCAATCAATGCATATCGAGATAAATTAGTAATACTTACCTCGCTATTAACCCACGCATTCTTCAGCCATATCGTACCGAACCATTTTCCTGCTGCCATGGCTTTGTTTGCTTCATACCAGTCCTCTACCTCTTTAACCTCATGTGCGGATAGTATCCTGAAGGATCCATCTGTAGAGGAAATGGTATCGGAGAAGTTGCAAAAGCTGTTACTTGCTCGGGTTCGGGAACTGCCGCAGGGGTTGTATCGAATGCAGATAGGGACAAGTATGGAGAAATTTTGTAATATGACGGCTTCGGTATCCTTTTGGTTCTCCTTTCATAAACAGGATGAGAAGTGGATGCATTCAATACATTACCTTTCACATTACTATATGACTGCACATCTAGGTCCCCATGTCCATGCTCTTTATCTTCCATATCATTTACTTCCCCTCTCTTCCTCAACTCCTCACCCTCCTCCATCACAAAACATCCCCTCCATGTACGACTACATTCCTTTTCCTTAATAAACTCCTCCCTCTCATTCACTAACTTTTCCTTGTCCTCAAAAAACAAATCCTTCTCCCTCTTCAATTGTTCTTTCTCATTCAGCAACCTCTCCCTCGCGGCAAACATTGCTTCTTTCCTTCTCATCTCTTCCCTCTCTTTTCTCAATTCTTCCCTCTCCTTCTTCAATTCCTCTCTCTCCTTCTTCAACTCTTCCCTCTCAATTCGAAATTCCTCAATAAAAGCAACATTCTTCATAATACCCCCCTGGTCCCTCTCCCTCCACGCCTTTCTCATCGTTATCATCTGACTCATCCTCCTCATGATCAGTCTCATTACCCTCATCATCATTATCTTCCTTGGTCTCGGTAAGCTACAAGATGTATAGATGGATATGTAAGAGTAAGGATAACTTTATAATGACAAAAATTTATAGTTCATTTTTCATGACATCTCACCTGGAAACTGTCACGCACCGAGCGAACGGCATCCGTTTCCCATTCTCGTAGAGTTGGTTCTAATTTCGTAGCTACTAATGTCTGGAAAAGAATAAAGAGTAATGGTAAATAATAAAGCGTATACGTCAACTTAAGCAAAGTAAATACTGCTGATATATAAACTTACAGCTTTACTCTCGAAAATAGCATTTATTCTGTTGTACCTCCAACATTTCCAGCCTCGGTATTGAATGAAGCGCAGAATTTGATGGGGAACATATGAAATAATACACTCTTGTAGGGCCGGAAATGTCTCTACTGCCCATACCTGTTAGAATGAAATTGTATATGGTTAAAAATCTATAATTGAATATAGACGGAAAACATAGGAAAGAAAAGGTGGTCTTACATGTACGGGAAATACGCAACCACATACAGTGTACCGACGGGACATTGATGCGGCAATAGCAGATTCGATTCCTTGCAACATTGTATAGTATCCCAGACTGCCCCAGGGATACATATAGAAATCATCTAACGAGTCCACCAGGTGAATATAATCCAAGTTACACATGGTTTTCGATTCGGTTCCCCTAAGAAAACACTCTACAACTAAAAGTAGGGCAACCTTCACGACATCCTCATGTTTATTGGTGTCAACTAATCTCTCAAACACATCCATTAGGTGCTTCTTTAAGATTAGATATTCTTTGAAGTATTTATCTCTTAGTGTACTTGTAGTGCGACGATTCTTCGGTACAGTAAGATCTCCAATCTTAAGACCAGTAATGAGGGCGAAGTCCATCTCCGAAAACTGCAATCGCCTCCCCCTGATCTCAAATACTGAATCACCTTTGTATCTTAATAAAAGAACGTGAAATATAGCCCCTATAAATCTAAAGCAAGTAACATGCAATAGAAACGAGAAGGGGGATTGCCTTAACAAATTTAGGCGACTATTGTGTTTTTCCACTCCACCCTTCACCTTCTCAAACCACCATGTCAGTGTACACCTAGATGTTGGGTTGGAGATTACGGCAGAAGATTCATCACCTACAGAAATGAATTGAAAAACATATCAAACTGACAATTCACAAGATAAACATAGTGTACAAACTTGGAATCATTTCTGAAAACAATGTAGCATTTCATTAATTTGAACAAGTTTCATATGAAATATAAATAGAAAATGAGCAAGGAAATACCAAAAATTGGACAGAGACAAACAATCAACGTGAGCTATACATTGATCGGAGCTAACAAGAAATTGGAAATTGAACAGGGCAAGCTGGACAGTTTACCAAGTTCAACGTTGGCCAGTTTAGTGAACATTTATAGTGGCGAATCAACAACAAGATGTTATTTGCAACTACTTTTATAGTTGGTTCATTGGTCATATTTTCTTCTTGAAGAGAGTTGTCATCTTCAAAGAAGCACGCCGAACTCATTATGCCCACTGTTTCCCACGGTATGATCCACTTGAACTTTTGATATACTTCAATTTGGGGGCTAGACCCCTCAAAATAAATGAAAAATCGGATGGACTGTGTGGATATATTACATACATTCATTGTGGGCCCAACTGAGTTTACATAGTACAATGGGAACGTACTACTAACTCAGTACGCAATCCGATTACGCTTGCTACGCCCCATGATAGTGTTTTATTTGTAATACATCATGTTCATCGGATTATGTAATTCCTATCCGTTTTCATCGCAATATGTATATACCAAAGCCCCATATGTGGAAGGGAACCTAGACATTGAGGGTGGACACCTAGACATTCAGTGGGACAAACATAAAATTGAACGGGGCAAACTAGAAGATCAGCGAGGGAGACTAGAAGATCAGCAGGGCACACTAGAAGATCAGCGGGGCAAACTAAGAGCTCAGCGGGGCAAACTAGAAGATCAGCGGGGGACACTAAAAAATAAGCGGGGGAGACTAGAAGATCAGCGGGGGAGACTAGAAGATCAGCGGGGCAAACTAGAAGATCAGCGGGGGAGACTAGAAGATCAGCGGGGCAAACTAGAAGATCAGCGGGGGAGACTAGAAGATCAGCGGGGCAAACTAGAAGATCAGCGGGGCAAACTAGAAGATCAGCGGGGCAAACTAGAAGATCAGCGGGGCAAACTTAACAAATAATTTCGTAGCTTGAGCCGAAAAATCTAAACATATCCAATGTTCAAATGGACCACAACACATGAAATTTTGAGTTGAACTTCTAATGTTGATCATTTCTTAGGGGCCACAGAAGTTTTGGTTCAAGCTTACAATTGTGTTTTCTATTAATCCATATATGTATGATCTTGTGAATAGGTTTGATAACAAACAAACATCACTGTTGGGCCGGCTATGGTTTCGGGGGTAGAAATCACTATGTCCACTATTTCCCACGGTATGATCCACTTAAACTTTTGATATGCTTCAATTTGGGGGCTAGACCCCTCAAAATAAATGAAAAATCGGATGGACTGTGTGGATATATTACATACATTCATTGTGGGCCCAACTGAGATTACATAGTACAATGGGAACGTGCTACTAACTCAGTACGCAATCCGAACACGCTTGCTACGCCCTATGATGGTGTTTTATTTGTAATACATCGTGTTCATCGGATTATGTAATGTCCATCCGTTTTCATCGCAATATGTATACACCCCCATATGTGGAAGGGAACCTAGACATTGAGGGAGGACACCTAGACATTCAGCGGGATAAACATGAAATCGAACGGGGCAAACTAGAAGATCAGCGGGGACTAGAAGATCAGCGGGGCAAACTAGAAGATCAGCGGGGCAAACTAGAAGATCAGCGGGGGAGACTAGAAGATCAGCGGGGCAAACTAGAAGATCAGCAGGGCAAACTTAACAAATAATTTCGTAGCTTGAGCTGAAAAATTTAAACATATCCAATGTTCAAATGGACCACACCATATGAAATTTTGAGTTGAACTTCTAATGTTGATCATTGCTTAGGGGCCATAGAAGTTTTGGTTCAAGCTTAAAATTGTGTTTTCTGTTAATCCATATATGTATGATTTTGTGGTAGAAATCACTATGCCCACAGTTTCCCACGGTATGATCCACTTGAACTTTTGATATGCTTCAATTTGGGGGCTAGACCCCTCAAAATAAATGAAAAATCGGATGGATTGTGTGGATATATTACATACATTCATTGTGGGCCCAACTGAGATTACATAGTACAATGGGAACGTGCTACTAACTCAGTACGCAATCCGAACACGCTTGCTACGCCCTATGATGGTGTTTTATTTGTAATACATCTTGTTCATCGGATTATGTAATGTCCATCCGTTTTCATCGCAATATGTATACACCCCCATATGTGGAAGGGAACCTAGACATTGAGGGAGGACACCTAGACATTCAGCGGGACAAACATGAAATCGAACGGGGCAAACTAGAAGATCAGCGGGGGAGACTAGAAGATCAGCGGGGCAAACTAGAAGATCAGCGGGGGAGACTAGAAGATCAGCGGGGCAAACTAGAAGATCAGCGGGGCAAACTTAACAAATAATTTCGTAGCTTGAGCCGAAAAATCTAAACATATCCAATGTTCAAATGGACCACACCATATGAAATTTTGAGTTGAACTTCTAATGTTGATCATTGCTTAGGGGCCATAGAAGTTTTGGTTCAAGCTTACAATTGTGTTTTCTGTTAATCCATATATGTATGATCTTGTGGTAGAAATCATTATGCCCACTGTTTCCCACGGTATGATCCACTTGAACTTTTGATATGCTTCAATTTGGGGGCTAGACCCCTCAAAATAAATGAAAAATCGGATGGACTGTGTGGATATATTACATACATTCATTGTGGGCCCAACTGAGATTACATAGTACAATGGGAAAATGCTACTAACTCAGTACGCAATCCGAACACGCTTGCCACGCCCTATGATGGTGTTTTATTTGTAATACATCGTGTTCATCGGATTATGTAATGTCCATCCGTTTTCATCGCAATATGTATACACCCCCATATGTGGAAGGGAATCTAGACATTGAGGGAGGACACCTAGACATTCAGCGGGACAAACATGAAATCAAACGGGGCAAACTAGAAGATCAGCAGGGGAGACTAGAAGACCAGCGGGGCAAACTAGAAGATCAGCGGGGCAAACTAGAAGATCAGCGGGGCAAACTTAACAAATAATTTCGTAGCTTGAGCCAAAAAATCTAAACATATCCAATGTTCAAATGGACCACACCATATGAAATTTTGAGTTGAACTTCTAATGTTGATCATTGCTTAGGGGCCATAGAAGTTTTGGTTCAAGCTTACAATTGTGTTTTCTGTTAATCCATTTATGTATGATCTTGTGGTAGAAATCACTATGCCCACAGTTTCCCACGGTATGATCCACTTGAACTTTTGATATGCTTCAATTTGGGGGCTAGACCCCTCAAAATAAATGAAAAATTGGATGGACTGTGTGGATATATTACATACATTCATTGTGGGCCCAACTGAGATTACATAGTACAATGGGAACATGCTACTAACTCAGTACGCAATCCGAACACGCTTGTTACGCCCTATGATGGTGTTTTATTTGTAATATATCGTGTTCATCGGATTATGTAATGTCCATCTGTTTTCATCGCAATATGTATACACCCCCATATGTGGAAGGGAACCTAGACATTGAGGGAGGACACCTAGACATTCAGCGGGACAAACATGAAATTGAACGGGGCAAACTAGAAGATCAACGGGGGAGACTAGAAGATCAGCGGGGGAGACTAAAAGATCAGCGGGGGAGACTAAAAGATCAGCGGGGCAAACTAGAAGATCAGCGGGGCAAACTAGAAGATCAGCGAGGGAGACTAGAAGATCAGCGGGGCAAACTAGAAGATCAGCGGGGCAAACTTAACAAATAATTTCGTAGCTTGAGCCGAAAAATCTAAACATATCCAATGTTCAAATGGACCACACCACATGAAATTTTGAGTTGAACTTCTAATGTTGATCATTTCTTAGGGGCCACAGAAGTTTTGGTTCAAGCTTACAATTGTGTTTTCTATTAATCCATATATGTATGATCTTATGAATAGGTTTGACAACAAACAAACATCACTGTTGGGCCGACTATGGTTTTAGCGGTGGAAATCATTATGCCCACTGTTTCCCATGGTATGATGAATTTGATCTTTTTATCTGCTTCAATATGGGGCTCAACCCCTTAAAATAGATGGAAAAACGGATGGACATCATGAATAGTAAATTCAATGTGGGCCCAACTGAGTTTAAAATATAAAAGGTGGGGTCCTTACTCTTCCTCGGGTGGTAACCTCTCAGTAGTTTCAACTCCCGGTCAAGAGTTCGAGTGCCATAGGTGGTGAAATTCCACCAGCGTGAGTGTGCGCAGTGTGTGTGCAGCGTGAGTGTGTGCGGTGTGTGTCTGTCCGTGTGTAATAATAATTAAATAATATATATATACCTGTCTTGTGTGCTTTCTTCGCTGGACCCACCATTTCGAGAAGAAAAGATGAAATGCTGATAAGGGGCCGACAAAAAAGGTATTTTTTTTTGGGTCTTTCTACGGGAAATGCAGTGGGGAAATGGGGGGTGAAAGCAATGGCAGGGAAAGTGGGGAAATGGGGGGTGAAAGCAATGGCAGGAAAAGCAAAGAGAGGAAATGGAGAGGAAGAGCCGTTTCCGTCAGGAGGAGGGGTATTTTCGTCCCGATATTTTGACTCCGTACGAGGAGGTCCAACTGCGTATTCTAAGTTTGTATTGCTTCAGAAAAACCGCTGGATAAAAGGTGGGGTCCACAGTCTTTAATTTCTCTTACCTTTTTCGTTTGTAATACGGTGGTACATTGAAAGGATATACCTACCATCATTTGAAACTATTGACAATAACACACATGTGTTATATCTAAACCGTTCCTTTGTTTTGTAACCTCATTTTATGGCATGAGCCTAAAAATGAGGCAGATCTAAAACTTATGTGGCCCCAAAGAAGTTTTCAACGGCAAGTATTCAATCCCCATTGCTTTCTATGGTGGGGTCCACTTGAGCTTTAGATCTACCTGATTTTTTAGCCCATGCTCTAAAATGATCTCAAAAATGGGTGGATGGTGTGGATATAGCCCACACATCATAGTGGGACCTACACAACTTGCTAACATTGAGTGATATTAGCACGGGACCCGATACGATTCCATCTAGCCCACTTCCAAGCTTTTCCACTCTTCCCAGACATGGAGTGGAATTGGCACAGGACCAGATGCAATTCCATCCCACCTAAGCCCATCTAATCCAGCCGGCCAAACGGGCCTTAAGTTTAATTGATTTTTCACATTTCTAGACAATAAAAAAAACACCACTTCTCACGTTGTCTCCATATCTTTAGCTTATGCAAATTGAGAACTCTTCAACCATGTAATCACCGACAAAATGGGTGTAGAGCTTAGATTTCAACCATTTACAAGCTTTTTAGGATGAATCCATGCCGTTCAGAAAGATTGCTACATCAAAATATGTCGAGAACGGAAAATTGCCATTAAAGCACACTGTCCTCCCGTCGAACAAAGTTGCATAGTAAGTTCTCTTGTAATTCCAAACCGATTTCGAGGTTAAAATCTAGCCCCATATACGCCATCTATAAAGTAAGCTTCCCTCCCAAGTTCCTTATTTAGGAATCAATTCATTGTTGTAGTGTAGAAGACTTTACTCATTGAGTCGATTCACCGAGTTGACTCAGCGAGTCGATGTGTTGATATAGTTGGATTCAAGTTTAGAAGATATAAATTTTAGGATAATAGAAGTATAATTAGTATATGTGTTTTCCTGTAGAGATCTCTAACATTTTATGTAGAAACACTCACCAAGTGGCGTTGTGTTGAATTGATTTGAACTTGATCTAACTGGGCCAAACAGATCGCATTCGTATCGATCTTAGATATTATCATCTAATCCACCCATACATGGGATCTGACACACTAAATCAAGTAGGTGATCATGCATTCCTGTTTGGGAATTTTACAAATTCTATCATATTTAAATCTAGATGTTGGATTATTCTTAACTAAATTCAAAATGGTAATTCGCACAAGGCTTTCATTGTATGTTATGAACTTTGTAGTCTTGAATTTAGATGATAGTACTGTAAGTGTGGATGATGGATTTATTATTCCATTGGCTACTATATATGTGTAAATGTCAACTCTAAATTTTACTTACATTGCCAATCCCCAATTCAAATCATTGCTATGTGTGTTTAGAGAATCATGGATATGGAATTCTAGAATAACTAGTGATGTGGTTGAGATTTTTATGTTATGAATGTTTATTTTTATACATTGAATCTATAGATTCAACCCTGTGAACGCTAATACTCGAATTGTATGCTTTTTGAAATTTGTGTTAATCTCATTATTATATGCTAGCTGTAATTATAAAATTTTTTGTTAATATTCCAAGTGTAAAAGTGTAAATTTGTTTGGTTAAATTGCTAAGTTAAAGATTGTACCATTCATGCATATATCTTTCATTGCATATTAGTATATTGTTACGAATATTGAGAAAATGGACAAATGGTTCATTATATTGTTATGGGTGCTCTGCCCAGGGTCATTCAAGAAAGGATCGACACGATATGGATGCTCTGCTTAGGGTGAGTCCTTAAAAGATATGCACACATGGGTGCTCTGCCATGAGCTCTCGTCCTTAAAAAGTTTTACACCAGTGCTCTATCAAGGTTTATCCCCTAAAAGGATCAACACACACGAGTATTTCACCCAGTTTTTTTTTATTTTTTCATTCCAGAAAGAGTTATTAGATCAAATTGTGTCTTACATGTTCATGAATGTTGGATTGTTAATTAAGACGTTAATTTTGGTATGTGTATTATTTTATGTGGTCTTATTGAGTTATCCCAAAGGATAAAACCAATTGGTTGTAAATGGTTATTCAAAATCAAATAGGACTCTAAGATTAATATCGAAAGATATAAGGCCAGATTTGTTGCCAATGGTTGCCAATGGTTTTAACCAATGTGAATGAATTGATTTTAAGGAAACTTTCTCACTGGTATCTAAGAAAGACTCATTCAGGATCATAATGGCTGTTATAGCTCGTATAAATTACGAGCTGCCTCATATAGATGTAAAGACTACGTTTCTCAATGGAGATCTAAACGAGAATGTATATATGTTGCAACCTGAAGGTTTTATAACCGATGGCTCAAAACATATGGTTTGTAAGCTTAAGAAATCCATCTATGGGATGAAATAGGCATCACGACAGTAGTACCTGAAGTTGCATGAATTGATTTTCTCATATGGTTTTGTAGAAAACACTATAAATGAGTGTATCTACACTAAAATCGGTGGGAATAAGTTCGTCATATTGGTTTTGTATGTTGATGACATTTTGTTGGCTAGCAATGATATTAGGATGTTGAGCGATATGAAGAAATTCTTATCTCAAAGGTTTGAGATAAGAGATCTTGTTGACGCCTCTTATGTCATCGGTATTGAGATACATTGTGATAGATCACGCGGAGTACTTAGCCTGTTCAGAGGGTCTATATTGATAGGGTACTCGAAAGGTATGGCATGCAAAATTGTTCTCCTATATAATCGCCCATTATAAAGGGTGATAAATTCAGCCAGTTCCAGTGTCTTAAGAATGATTTGGAAAAGAATCAAATGAAGGATTTTTCATACGTGTCAGTAATAGGGTACATCATGTATACTCAAGTCTGCATACAACTGGATATTGCCTTTGCAGTTGGAATGTTGGGCAGGTATCTCTCTAATATAGAAATCCAACATTGGATAGCTGTAAAGAAGGTATTGTACTACCCATAAAATACAAAGGATTTCGGGCTCACATATAGAAGGTCCGATCATTTAGAGTTGGTTGGATACTCGGACGCAGATTATGTTAGCTGCATTGCCACAAAGAAGTCTACCTTAGGATACATCTTCATAATGGTTGATGGGGTTGTGTGTTAGAAAAATGTGAAAAAATTAACGACAACCTCATCCACCATGGAAACAAAGTTCGTTGCTTAGCATGAAGCATCAAATCAGGCACTATGGTTACAGCGTTTCTTCTCAATTTTGTAAATATTGGATCATATTCCAAAACCATTGAGAATCTTTTGTGATAACTGAATTGCGGTTTCCTTCTCATGTAACAGCAAACATTCTCCAAGGTTGAAGCATATCGACATTAAATATCTTGATGTAAAGGAAAGTGTTCAGAATCGTCTAGTGTATGTGGAGTTCGTCGGTATTAAGCATATGATTGAGGATCTGCTCACTAAAGGGCTCCTTATTACGTCATTTCAGGAGCATGTAACATCCATGGGAGTCATTAACTCCACAAATGTATTCAATTAGCAGGCGTTGAGCGTGTTTTATTTTCATAGACATTGAAGTAATCTCATTTATAAAGTTTTGATGATTCTATGATAAAATTGATTTACGCTTCTCTTATGCATGCACAATTTATTTTCAGAAAGCGAAATTATAGTCCTGTGTCATTGTAAACATGTGAAAGCTCCTGAATCTCTTAAGGATAAACATACATCATCACATTGCATGTGTAATCATTATACCACACTTCATAGTTCTTGATCTATGTTGTTAAGACTAGTAGTATTTATGACCGTGCTTAGTCTCACTTTGCTTAAATTAAATGTCGTGATGGCTACCGCGATTCGATACTAGTGGTCTTGATGGACCAAATTGTAAAAGTGTTGCCCATACTATATAACAATTTCATTGGTTGACCATTCAGATGTTTTTTAAAATTTTTTTTTTTATAATTATTTAAATACTAATACATGCTTTCAAAATGTTTTCCAAATATTAACACTTGACATTGAACAATGCAGCCTAAGTGGGGAATGCAAGAATTTTATAAGGTGGGCCTTATTGATCAATGGTTTGGATTACCCTAAAGATTGGATAACATGATCGGGCATAGCAGTAGACCCCACTCGAGTTGTGATTGATTTGGAATCGTATAGGGGTAGTGCACTAAAACAGTGCTGCTTATGCAGTGTTCTGGTTGAACTAGGAATCCTAAAGTCATGTGAGAGAGAGAGAGAGAGAGAGAGAGAGAGAGAGAGAGAGAGAGAGAGAGAGAGAGTTTTGATGGGTTTCAAACTCCTCAACCCTCTAAACTATATAAATAAGGTTGGATCCTCAAACCTACATACAACTGAAGCTTCTATTCCCATCTTGGTGCTTCTCTAAAGGGTGTAAGGTGCGGAAGACTGCAACATCATGCCTATAACGATGTCGTCTCTACCAGGTACATCATTTATCCAATTTATTTGATCCCCATATTTGATGCACAACACGGTCCTTTGCAACTCTGCAATTTCTAGTTTAACATATTTTGCTTATAACCATCCATTTAATAATCTTTAATTATACGGTTGGATTGCTTGATCGCTCCATCCACAATGAGACCTACAGTTTAGATGACATGGATAGCTATTCAACCGTGCCACATACAAGAAGGATCAGTCTCCATTATCTCACTAGACCAAAATCCCTCTTTAGGAACGGTTTTCAACCGTGGTTATTAGGGCATTGCAAAAAATTAAGGACGGTTAAAAACCGTCGCAAATTTTCAATTTCCAGCCCATTTTTAATTTTTGGGAATGGTATTTTTTCTTATTTCGGAACGATTTTAAACCAAAAAACCATGCAACTACGAGCAAAAGCCAATAAAATAGTAGCAGCACATTATACAATTTTAAGCACATGAGAAAAGCCTACATCAATAGTAAAGATTCACCAAAATGCACGGTGAATAAACCTTGACACACAAAACGTCCAAGTTGATATAACCTCTTCTCCAAAACAGGCATGTATTTGAAGTCAATTTGACTATATACCCCAGGAGGGGACAACAATATTCCCAATTTCAGCCCATGGATTAGACCATGTTCAGATGGCGGGCATCAGTTTTAAAGGCATTGTAACCATCTCTAGGCTCAAGATCTTGGTCCCACCACCTAAAACAACTTTTAACCTGACTTAGTTACATGTCAATTGCAATGGAAAGTGAACATTGGGTTAATATTCAAGTGAAGATTATAGTCAACATTGGCTTCGAACATACTTGAAATCTCAGTACTAGCTCGTGTGAAACTGAGTCATACTTCAGAATTATCAATCAAGCATGATTATAAGACCATAGCTTCTATATGATTGTAAAAAGAACATGAAAAGCTTATATCAAAATAAGGATGTACTCCGAGGAATTGTGGCATCCGAGGAATCATAGCCAGTGGCACCATATCCTATCAAAACCTGGCTGCCACATAAAACAACTTCTAACTTGACTTCGTTCATGTCAGTTGCAATGGAAAGAGAGCATTGGGTTAATATTTCAGAGAGAGTGGTCTAACAAACCGATCAAACCTTGAAGTTATGCCACAAGAGACATCATATCCTCTCTCATTGTTTTCCATATATAATATGGATGCTGGATCAAGATCAGGGACCACAGTTGCCAAATCCCGCACAACAATATTGAGAACATACAAATTCTTATAAGACCCTTAGCATCAATCCAATATAATATTCCTGACACAACCTTTAAACCATAATCCCCTTTTTTTTTTTTTTTGAAATAAATAGATGGCTGATGGTCTTTTTTTTTTTTTCGAGGAAAGGTGGAATCATTCCACCTGAATTTTATTATGTGAAACTGGAATGAACAGCCATTATCACCTATAACATCAAAAGATCAAGTATTTTGAAACAATTCCAAGATTAACTTTTCACTTCTTCGACGCAACAAAAGGGAATGGTTACCATATGGGTACCTTGCAACATGTATGTATCTTGGAGCTGAGCAAGCTATAAACATAGACGTTGAATAGTCTGAGAAAGAAAAGAAAAGATATGAAAACCATCATCCTGAATAAAACCATAGTGAAGGTAAAGGACAAATTCTGTTAGCAATATAAAGATGGAAATGGGCATGGCGCTTCAAAACATTCTGTTGATTCTCCCTTGCTAATGGAAAATCAGTAACCTGCATTGCCAGAAAAACATGAAAGAACAACACCAAGAAATCCCTTTGAGAAAGAAGAAGAAAACACACGCAAGCATGCAACTAGCTTGGGCAAGTAGTTAGTATATGACAGACCATTCCTTCCATCTACAACGTAAGTTGGCCACCCCATTGTTGCTTCAGCTTAGTTAAGAGGCTTCGTTCATGGTCAACATTCGTGCTCCTGTCAAACAACAGCCTACAAGCAAGCTTTTTCCTGCAATGAAACCATCATGATTATCTAGTTTGATAGGAATTATTTATAGACAAGTAAATTTGATAACTTACAATCCAATCGTTATGGTTTGTTTGGTTGCTTAAATAAAATGAATTGCAATATCTCAAATCATTTTCGGTGAGCCCCAATCCACTCAAAACAAGGGATTAGCCCCCAAATTGCCTTTGTAGCTGGGTTGCCTGCAACATCCTTTATTGCAGAAGACTTCAAAAGATTCTTTGAGTGCCTTCAAAATGACCCATAATATGTAAGTAAACAGAAAAAGAAAAAGTAGAGAGAGAGAGAGAGAGAGAGAGAGAGAGAGAGAGAGAGAGAGAGAGAGAGAGAGAGAGAGAGAGAGAGAGAGAACTCTGAAAGCCCAAAAATTGACTTTGTGGAAGAGAGCATGGTTCATAAAATTGTTTTTTATGTAGCCCATGTACCTGTCGTGAAGTGTAATAAGGTCTCTTATGAAAACTTGATCTTGTGATTCGATGGTGTCGTTATTCTCCACCTGTGAAAAATACTGTGGTTAGTTGTGTGCTCTAGAAACCCATCAAAGGCTGTGATTCAATGCCTATTACATTGAACTGAAACAATTAGTTTGCATGACCCAATTGCAATTATCTTAGTATTCATATCAAGAGTACTACTCAGGAATTCAATTACTCATTGGGACACTATTCATGTTCAAACTTATTAGAATTTGTATAATTTCTCATTTGTGTAACATAAAAAGGGGAAAAAGGATATGGTTTCCTACCTCAGGTTTGTGCTTAAAAGCAGAAAGCATTACAGGCAAGAATCCCATCTTAGTAGTGAAATGAACTATCCCAAGCAATCCTTTCAGATGTTGCAAAGATGCAATCCTCATCAGTTCCTGCACATGAGAAAACATGTTGAAATGAATAAAGGAACAAGGAATTTGCATGATTCTAACAACAAATTAAATGCAATGTCAGCTGATGAATTTCATTTAATAGACTGCTCAATATGGAAAGAAGATAATCAGTAAAGGTTAAATAAATAGAGCTTTCCTAAGGCCACGTGCATCTAGACGTGACAACACATGCAGACTTGGCACATGAATAAGCAGGGCCATTAAGAGGCCTGGCTAGGGATTGGCTTCGACCCAAAATTTGAATTGTTTGGGCTGGGTCTGTCAACCTGGGCCTATTCAAAATTTCCATTTTGCCTGGCGGGCCTAAGCCTAGCCCATTGACAGCCTTGAGAATAAAACATCCAAGATATACATCATGTCCAGCCAAATGTAGATGATCTGGACTGTCAATCAGGCTGATCAACTGATGGTGTGGGAGACACATCTGCAAAAACATCACAACAGGCCCCTAGCATTTTTTTTCACACCGTGCAATTACCACATAAAAGGGCATGAACAAACAAAAGATAATCCAGAAACCTTCCTTGACTAAGGAAATCATTTACTATAATCTAAATCATTGAAAAGTCTTCCAGGAGGGACGACCTTTTGCATTTTGACAGTTAAAAAGTTCAAACGTTCAGATTTCACAATTCTCCACTTATTCTTCAGTGATTCATATGCCTGAAACAGATTTAGTAAACCACATTATCTCTAATTGAAATGGCATGTGTGGCATGAAAGAGAAACTGAAGAAAATGATTAGGTGAATCCCATAGAGAAGAAGAGAGTACATTGCTGACACAAACTGCATAGGCTTCCCATCATTTGCAGATCTGATCTAAGCTCAGATAATGGCCTTATCTAAGCTCAGTTAAGAGCTCTTATTTGAGTTGAGTTAATGTCCAGATCTAAGCTCTGTCTTCATCCAAATCTAGACCTTAACTCACGTCTAGATTCTTGCCTGTTTCCACTACCAGATCGTAGGTTATTTAACACCAGCATGCTGCTCATTTTACGTCCCAGATTATTATCCATTTACGGTTGAGATTGCTGGCCATTCTTCAGTCCAAATCATAGCTGTTTAGGCCGCTTTTCTGATCATTCATCCGTCTAAATTATTAGCTATTCATCTGCTATTCCCTGCTGGCCATTCATCTGCATTCATGGCCATTCATCTGTATTGCCATCCATCCATCCACACACTATTCAGATGAAAACCACTTGCTGTCCATTCAACTCTCGAACCTGCAGTAGATTAGTTGTTGTCTGTTGATATAGCATCTTCGAAAAAAACCAACTTATGAAGCTATAACAATAGCAATCACTCATAAAAAAATAATAATAATAAATAAATAAAATAAAAAGTCCAAAATGCAAAGATGAAAAGTTGTAGAAGTCCATTTCAAGGGAAGATAGCCAACCAAATCAGCTCTCACTATTTTCATACAGTCAGAAAAAGAGAAGGGTGAAAGTTGTGAGACCCTATGAGAATAATGATGCAGAGAAACAAAGCACATGAAATAAATATGAAATGCACATCCTACAATCACATCCCATAACTATAAGTGTAGTTCTTAATCCTAAATCAATACCTCGCATAGCAGTGTACAAAAATGCGATAACCTGCAAATGCAAAACGGAATTTGATTACATTCTGTTTGCACTTGTAATGTGCAAAATGGAAATTTCTTATTTGGTTAGCACAAGTATAGTGAAGATTTTAAATTGGGAAGATTGAATACCTGTCCAAATGCAAATATGGAACTATTAAACCCAGCTAAACAGATAGTAAAGAACTGAATTTTTAAGGAAATTCAAATACTCTCACAATCTTTAAAATCACAGATGAAACGTGTGATAATAGTCTCAAATTGAACCCACAACCTCAAGGTAGCAGCAAGGCTCCATTCAATTGAGCTGTAAAATATATGATTCTTACAAAATTTACAAAAAGAAGAATATTCAAAAAGCAATATTCCATAACATACAGTATCACCATTGTAGCAATGCAGGTCCAATTCACTATTATTCTTAATCTATTCATTATTTCAGAAGCTAAATCATCACCACAAGCCTTTAGTTTCTCAAAATTTCCATACAGATTGTGTAACACTTTATCAAGAGCATCTTCTCCCAAATCAAAGACGTTCGAAATTTATATTTACCTGCATTATATCAACGTTCAAATTTTCAATATAGTAACAAAATGCTCTTGTTCAGACATGTTTTATACATCATGATTAATTGCAGATATAAGTGTGTATCGTTCTGGAGCTCAATGAACCCAACACCTCAGTCCACAGTCACCTGACAAGCTTATTGCCACTTATATGAAATTGTGACAGCAGGTCACAGCTTCTCAAGTGTTCTCAACTTAAATGAAAACCAAGATGAGAGTGGCATATTTTAGTGAAGCAATATCAACCAAAGAAATATAGAAATAAACTGGAGGTTAGAATGCCAGTAAGAACTCCTATATCAGACAATCTATGGACAGGTGAATCCATATTCACATGAATGCTCTAGTTAGGATGCAAATCCCAGTTCAGAATTGGTTGAGTCCCATGTGCTTTAGATCTTAAGCAAGCTTATGTTCTACCTTTTGTTCCCAATCACACACAAGCTTCCAGCCACTTTTTTTTTTTGACCTCCAAAAACCATATTCTTGTTTCACAATGCGTTCCATCCGTGATTTCTCCAAATTTCTTGGGACAGAAATACAACTTATTCTCCTTCCCATATTGGAATTTTCCTATCATATAGCAAAACCACAAACCAGAAAAAGGAAAATAAGAGAGGGCCAAACTGAGACGAACTCTAGCAACATAACAGAGCAGCCCAGCCTACCCATCCAAACCTGAAGCTACCGCCACAAACCCAGCCACCACGCTTGAGCCCTAACTGAGCCAGCATCAAAAGGAAGCCGCAAAAGCCACCGAGCAGCCACACAGGCTGCCTCAGGAGCTCTGGAAAAAAGAGAGAAGAGGGGAGCAAAACCTACAGCCCCACTGCAAGCCTGTCAAGATCTTCCTGACTATAGGAAGGGGAAGATAGCCTATCTGCACAGACAAGCTTCCAGCCACTTATGGCAACTGAGAATTCACCAATTAAAATGGATCAAGCATTAAAACAGACATGCAGTTGTCAGAAGAAGGTTATCATTTAAAATTCTAACAATGATTTGGCAGCTGCAACATATGATCTTCATGCCTCAAATGAAAAGCTTTAGGCTGCATTTGGAATTTTTTGTGAAAAATATTTAAAAAAAAAAAAAAAAACTGCAGGCATGTTGTTGTGGAGAGACATTTATTACTTAGAAGTTCTCCAAATCATGTGCAGTTGCAACATATGATCTTCATGCCTCAATTCAAATTCAAAAACTTAGCCTACGTATTCAGCATGGTCTTCAAATAGTTCACTTCTAAACTAGATCCATAAACTACAATGACAGTGAGGTATTTTAGATTACCTAGGAAGATGGTCGACTCGTGAAAGCTTCAAGAAGTAATAAAATTCCTTAATGGAAGACAAATATGAGTTTCTTGGAATGCCAAGCATCTTCCCTTGCCTGTGGCTATAATCTGTTAAAACCCACATTTTTGAAATGTGACTCAATCATCTATTGTTTCTACTGACCTTGCAGAAAGAAGTATTTTTTTTTTTGAAATAACTGATCTCCCCCACAAGAAAATGGGCGTCCACCAACAACGCTGAGCTTTAACGTGAGAAAATCAAAATGACAATAACCAGCATGCTGTTCACTGAGACTGATCATCAATGAAGACAATTTTCGCAATTAAGATGGGAGTTGATCAGCCATGTTTCACACAAAAGAACCATGCTCTTTTTTCTTTTTAAATTCCTAAACCAACATTCATCCAAGTGCAGCCTTGATCATTAAATCTAACCTTCATCAACTAGCTGTCCAGCAAAAAAATTATGGTGAAGGGTGAAGGGTCATGCCAAGGACATTTAGACCCTTAATTCAGTCCAGGTGAAGGGTCATACCAAGATTCAGGCTGTTTTCCCATTCCTATCACAGAAACCAATTTTGCAAGTGCTAGAATCAGAACCATAGAAGAGCCTATGAGCAGAAATATATATAAGTCATGGCTGGATGCACCACAAATTTTCTCTTTGGTCTATCATTGCCACGATTGCATTGCAACTTCAATGGTTACACTTTGACATGTTTGAGGAGCAGGCAGGGTATATACCTGAAGGTGGTGGCTTGTATGGGATAGGTTGACTGCATCAAGACAGCCTGAAAAATAACAAGAGCTTGTATTAGCCAGAATTTTTTTTCCGTAGAAACTGACAACAAACACAAACACAGGATGTCAGTTGATAAACATGGAAATTCACAGTTCAATTTCACTAAAATTGAAAGTCATTGCCCTATTAAGAGCCTGTTCCATCAATCACATGTTTATATCCAGTCTTTGATCCATCAACATCAGAGCACGAGCAATGTCTACAAAGTCTAGACACATCTGTAAAGCCTAGGCCACTAAGAATGCCCAAGAAATAACAAAGATATGTTAAGACTTCCACTAAAGGTTACAACTGAATCAAGAGGTATGCAATACTAATGACATCTTCAAACAAAACCAAAGAGATTGACATAATGTCTTGTCAATTGAGAAACAAACAAGGAGTTCGCTCCACAGTAGGGAAACCCCTTCCAAGTGACAGATTAACTTCAATACCCATAGGATATTCTGTATTAGCAAAAGTGGTTTAATTGTCAGCACCTACATGGAAAAAAGATGGTTAAGCTTCAGAAATATTCATGACAACAAATATATTGGAAGCACCTTTCAAGAAAAGAAAAGAAAGAAAGAAAGGAAAAAAAAAAACAAACAAATCTATTCTTTGGTGTGGTGTTAGGAAGGGCTGGTAAAAGCTATGAGGGTAGAATGAGGGAAGCTTGCAATTTATGGGATAAGATGGTTCTGAAAGGAGTGGCACCAAGCATTGTTTGGTATAATAACTTGATACTCAGCCACTGCAAAGAAGGGAATATGGATGAGGCATCTACCGTTCCTAATCAACAATTTTGGTGTAGTGGTGTTTCAACTGTTGGTTCCAAACACTTTACAAATAAGAAATGTTATATACCATTCAATTCTTTTTATTTTGGTGATTTACATTATTTACAACTGTGAAAAGAAATTTGACATGATTGCTCACATCAAACTAATTTTCATCGTCTTTAATAACTAATTAGAACTTCTAAGAAATTCTGATCATTTTGTTAAGGCATAGATGCGACTCATTCATAATGTCTTTCTGCATTTCTCCTTACCATAAGCAGGGCCATATTGTCCTCTGTGTCCGTGTACACTACTAACTTCTGCTCAGAAGAATTTTCACCCTCCACGCGAACATATGTCAGATCTTTGAAATGCTACCTTATGACCTGCACATTTCTAGTTTCATCTGTTAGTTATGCACATAATGCTGCTAATGCTGCTATTTCATGTCCAATAATATATATATATATATATATATATATATATATATATATATATATATATAAAAGAAATAAATAAATAAAACAATTAGAAAAAAGTATCAAGGATCTGACTCCTGAAAATTTAGTCATTTGGTAAAACCCATCAGGAAAAAAAAAAATGAAGTGAGAATAATCATGCTTTTTTTAGGACATTTTCAAATCAGTAGCAGTTTTGCATCTTGAATAAGCACACTCTACTCAAGGATATTGTGCCCTTTCGATAGCATAAAGAAGCAGTTGAAATTGGATGTACTTCATAGTTTAAGGTAGCAATGGTGAAAGATTCACTTCCAACAATCATATAGGGACGCACCAAGATTTTTTTTTTTTTCTGCCAGGTATTTTTTTTCCACGAAGTGTCCTTATCAGAAAAGGTCCAGTTCGTTGCTCCTTTGTGGAGATCAGTGGCTCTGCCAAGGATCTCAGCATTACCAGTCGTTAGTGATCCTCAACAGGTGCTTGAAGGTGGAGAAATTGTAACACAGGCATATATACCTTTACCAAATATATGCATTACATGCAATCTCCAGTGAGGAAAATGGTAATCGCCTCTCCTCCATTGTTCGGTATCATCAACTTTATGGAGCTAGAGCTTGACCACATCAGGAATTTCTACTGGCTACCTGTGGATGCAATCAGACCATGGCCCATCTATTGGGGTCCTGATTGTACGGTTGCATTTCAATACTGCACTATTGCACTTGAACCTGCTGCCGAATGCGATCTGCCCTATTCATCCGGCCCTTCGATTCGATGTAGTTCAATTCATACCACAGAGATGATGATGATGTGTTCCTGAACCGGTGCAGCATCATCCTCGATGCCTCGATGTGCTGCGGTGCCAATTGGAGGTTCTTCTCAAATTCCTTCTCACAGTAAAGGATCTAAAACGATGTTTAATTACAAAAATCCCTAAACCAGATATAACTTCAGATTCAGGCTTTAGACTTCAGATTTAACAAACGGGGCCTAAGCCTAGACAGTACTCTCCGGAAAAGACCTCTCTCTAAAGCCAAAGAACGAACAGAAGCTATGCAATCCCTAGAATCTCTACCAGATGATTCTCTAGATCTGATCAAAGCTGAAATCAATTGCGAGCAGAAGATCTAATGTCTATCTGATAGCGACTGAGCCAACTAAGGTTAGAGATCGAAGCTAATCCCTTGAAATAGAGAGATTGGTAGTGTTTGAGAACGTACCTTGTGATCATATTTGAAAGTGGATGAAGGAGCGGCGGAAATGATGAGGAAAACGAGGAAGAAGCGAGAGAGGAGGATCGGATGGTGGAGAGCATTGTATGAGTTGTGGAGATTGCTGGTTGCACCAGATCTGAGTTGCAGCAGGGGCATATTTTCGCTGGAGAGTTTGATTGAGAGGAGGGCTGGGATTTGCGAGAGTGGGAGAGTGAGTGGGAGAGGGAGAGGGAGTGTGAGCGTGCATGAGAGAGAGAGAGAGAGAGAGAGAGAGAGAGAGAGAGAGAGAGAGAGAGAGAGAGAGGGTGAGAGTCATGGGGCTGAAAGTCGGGTGGGTTGGGTCGGGTTGGTACTCAACCCTAGCCCAACCCAAGGTTCCTATACCTCAATCCTAACCCAACCCAACCCAACCCAACCTCGGGTTAGGAATTCTCAACCCAAGCCTAACCCAAGCGGGTTCCGTCGGGTTGGCCGGGTTGGTCGGGTAGATATATGCTAATATTTTCATTATTACATTAGTCTATTATATTTTCAATATAAATTTTATTTTTTTGTACCTATAATTTTATTAATTATATATGTAGTTATTTATCGTAAAGAACATTTTTTTCTAAACAAATAAGCTAAAATATATGATAACTACTCCTTTAAAAGTCATATTGTGTATCAAGCAATCTATTTGGGAGAGAAATCTGGAGTCTTGTTAGCTTTTTTTTTTTTTTTTTTTGGAATTTCACCACCTATGGGTACTCGAACCCTTGACCCGGTGTTGAAACTCCTGTGTCTTGTTAGCTTGAGTCATCGGAAATGACGTGGATCAATGAAACCTGACAGCATTGGAATTTCCTATGCATTCAACACAGACGATCCGTACTCAATTATAATTAATTTATAAGGAACTTATATATTAATCGGGTTCGGGTTGGATCGGGCAACCCGAGATCTCAACCCAAGCCCAACCCAAGTTTTATCGGGTTGGCATTTGTATGGCCCAAGCTTGAGACCAAACCTGATACATCCTGCCCAAGTCCAACCCAATGTTGGGTTGGTCACAGGTCGGTCGGGTTGAAGCTGTCCAACTTTCAGCCCTAGGGAGAGATAGAGATAGACAGTTAGATCTTGGCCCTCTTTGTAGGATTGTGTTTGTATTTGAAACGGTTGAAACATGTGCCAAATTTGAAACGGCTAAAATCCATACCTAAACCAAAGATATGACCGTTCCAAATCTTAAATTTTGGTGTAGTATCTTTCATACGGTATAAAACTATCATAAGAGTCTAGCCCTTCAGCCAGAGTGGGTCCAAGAGCATCAAGACTCGCTGAGTCACGGATGCAACCTAGTCAACTCAACCTAAAGTGTGAGAGTTTGGTGGTGGTGTACCAAACAAGGAAGACATGGAATCAGATGCACGAGTGAAGCAAAAGGATAGCATATTTGTTTTCTTCAACCCTTTGGTTTTCATATACTAAAATGTTCTTATTATTTACTTCATTTGCAAGCATTCCTTATGCCCGTCTGCTCCATAAAACCATATGCAGAGAGATTTTATCCAAGGATTTGAAATTGAGATTCTTGGAAACGGAATTTTGAAGCCTAAACATGCAGCAAGGTTCGTGTGCTAACCTTCCCCACCAACAAATCCAGGGAACAGTTGTCATCAGTCAGTGTCCGGACCGATTGGGCCCAGGAAAATGGGTTTCAGTTCAAATCTACAGTACTCAAGTTGATTTTGGTAACTAGTTCTTAACTCATTAGTGCTTGTATTCTTAATTATTATGCTACATGGGACCCAGTGAGCTTGGGTCCATGATGATCCCAGGCGCGCGTTCAAGCCACGCATGGTTTAGTGGTTTAGATCCACATTTATCAATCATAAGGTATATATACTTCCGTCACCAAAATCACAAAATCATGATCTGACGGATCAGATCATCCGTGGGATTTTCACTTCAGCTTTACAAATAGATTGAGTCTCTGGACAAATAAGAAAATAAAAAGTACTTTCTAGGATGTTAATGGGCCTTAAACGAACAATAACGGCCTACATGTGTATAGAGATTCAGGCCCGCCCGCAACATATTCTTTGAAATCTGATCAAGGGGTATTGGCCAAAATCCATCACTTCTGGTGGTCTCCCACATAAGATACAATCACAACATGTTTAGCCGAAAATCCGAATATGGTATCTGATAATCTGTCGATTATGGTTAATATATTTGTCGAATATGATTTCTCATAATCAGTTGAATGTGGTTAATTGAAAATTCAAATATCATCAGTTCATTCAATTCATTGCAGTCTTAGTCTTAGGTAGTAGCAACAGAGTAGTTACGTTTTAAATGAAGGGTATTTTAACCTTTTAGAAAATAAAAAACTTAAGTGGGTTACCTTAAATACTTTATAAGCCGGCACTTTTTAGTCGATAGCCCAACAAGTAGGCAGTTAGATGAGGAAAAAAAAACCCCAAAAAATTAACACTCCGGTGTAATTCATTCAACCCCCTATCATAACAGTGCGTTATAAAGGTCATTATGGCTTGGCTATTGTAGGGAATGATAACGATTTGAGCTGTTTGGGGCCAAACATGATTTGTGAGTGACATCTAACTCATCCATTAAAGGAGCACCCAAATGTTAGGCCTAGATATCCATAGCTCAGGTGAGCCACACCAAAGGAGACAACGAGGGACATTTGGTATGGGATGCCCACCTTACATAATTTCAGATGAAATGCAGTGTCCAGTCAACAGGTTCGCCCCACACGGATGAAGGTACATATCAAACCCAAGCCATTCAAAAATTTAGGAGGGACAATACAAGCGAATGTACAGGTTTTGTGTCATTGTACATTGCTTCCCGTGCTATGTCATCACCAGATGCACGGTTTGGATTCCACATGAACATCAAGAGTGGCCGCTACTACCATACGTTCGAGATGTGTGGGGCCCACGCTTCATTTTTATTTTTTTATTTTTGAACGCACGTGACATGTCCCGCTTCTTTGGTAGGGTTACCGCCCCAAACGTTTTTACAAGGACTGTTATAAAAGCCATGGATTTTTCTAATGGATTCTCTCTCTCTTTCTAATGGATTCTCTCTCTCTCTCTCTCTCTCTCTCTCTCTCTCTCTCTCTCTCTCTCTCTCTCTCTCTCTCTCTCTCTCCTCTTCCTCTTTAGATACCAATACAGGGAAGCTGAGCGAGATAGCACTCCTGAGAAAGGGCAAGAGCAACGAACTCAACGATACAAACACAATAACGTATGGAATCACATTTCAAGTGGATCGAGATTTCGGAATTCCGGGCGCTCTCCTTGTGACAAATCTGCACAAGCATGAGTTCTTCCTTGTTTCTGTGATGCTGAAAATTCCCGGCAAGCGGGACATCCATTTCGATTGCAACTCTTGGGTGTATCCTATCCACAAAACCAAAATGAACCGCGTATTCTTCTCAAATACGGTATATATATTTTTTTCCTTAAAAAAAAAAAAATCTTTTAGGGTGCATTTGGTTGCACCACATATCACCAAATTTCATGGTATTTCTTAATTAATCAGTCTATTTTTTGCAAAATTTTATGATATTTCATGAAATTTGGTGCAACAAAAAGGATGGATATCTGATTTCAGTATAACCGAAACAGGTTCTTGTCAATTTTTGGATGCAAGCTATATTCACAATGGCGCAGTTGGAGTGGTCCTAACTGTCTGATCTGTGGTTTGCAAAGCAGATGATTAGAAGTTCTTTTCCTTTTTACTCTTATTTTCCATTTTAACAATCCACTTGTGAGCCACAGACATGGGGATTAGCATCACCTGATCGTTGTCACCTTTGCATGATAGTGGGCCCAACCTGTTGGACTTTTAACAGAAACGCAACGGAATTTATACGTTTTTCAAAATTCATCTTTTAGATTAATCTTGGAATCTCCTATCTTTGATAATTTCACATTCTAGAACATCTAAGCCTACAATGTATGGTCTAAATTCTACTTAAGCGCACTGCAAATGCAATTTTGATTTTTTTGAATGTTACTGATGTAGATTATCCAACGAAGAAGGTTTCTTCCCGATCATGTGGGACTTAATCTAAATGCGGAATAGGCCCACGGATCTGTCTGTGCATGGGACATGGCGATCAGGGGTTCAGATAGCTTACCTAGCTGAGATGCCGCCATGGAAGCCGGATAAGAATACCAGAATATCTGTAGAACTTAAGATCTTCCTCTCCTTCACACCCTTTCTGCAAATCAGTAGATGGGACTTGAATTTTTGCTGTAGTGTAGGATTGGGGACCCAGCTCTCTTTTATAGAGTCTGTGGAGAGAGAGTTTGAAACCCATCACAACTCTCTCTCCCATGCTCCACGTTGTAGCATCCTAGTTCAACTCAAACTGCTGTCTGCGTAAGACAGCTATAGCATTCCAGCCCTAGTACGCAGAGCTGCGCAAATAGACTGCGCAGCGCATCACCTGAAGTGGGGCCCACTGGTCTACTCAATCATCTAGTCCAACTGTATAACAATCCAGACCGTTGATCAGTGAGGCCCACTAAATAGAGTTCTTACATTCTCCCACTTGGGCCTCATTGAGCAACGTCAATGATAGCCATATATATAATAATTTTGTAAACAAGTTTTGATATTTTAAGAAAGTATCTAAATGGTTAACCAATGAAAACAGTTGGACAATATGAGTAATGCTATTCAATCTGGTCCATCAAAACAGTCAGTATCGAAACGCGGTAGTCATCACAATATTTAATTTATGCGAAGTGAGTCTAAGCGCGATCACAAATACTTTCAATCTTAACGACATAGATCACGAACTAGGAAATGTGGTATAAGGATTACACACTTTAGTGTGATAATATGTGCCTATCCTTAAGAGGTCCTGAAGCTTTTTCATGTCTCCAACGAGACACAACTGTAGTTCCACTTATTCAAAATTTGCGCATATATATAAATAAGCAGAAATAAATCTTTATATCAAAATCATCCAAACAAACTGTATAAAACGAGATCTCTAAGTGTCTGTGAAAATCAAAGTACGCTCAACTCCCACTAACTGAAAACATCTGTGGGATCAATGACTCCCATGGATGTTACATGTTCCTGAAATGGCGTGATAGGGAGCCCTTTAGTGAGCGGATCTGCAATCATCTGCTTAGTGCCGATGAATTCCACGGACACTTGATGATTCTGAACCCTTTCCTTTACAACAAGATACTTGATGTCGATATGCCTTGACCTTGACGAATGCTTGTTGTTACTAGAGAAGGAAATAGCAGCCGAATTATCGCAAAATATTCTCAACGGTTTCGGGATATGCTCCAGTACCCGCAAACCCGAGAAGAAACTCTGTAACCATAGTGCCTGATTAGATACCTCATGGCAAGCAATAAATTCAGCTTCCATAGTGGATGAGGCTGTGGTAGATTGTTTCACGCTTTTCCACGACACAGCTCCTCCCACCATCATGAAGATGTATCCTGAAGTAGACTTCTTAGTATCGACGCAGCCTGCGAAGTCTGCATCTGAATATCCGATCAACTCCAACTGATCAGACCTTCTGTATGTGAGTCCGAAGTCTTTTGTTCTCAAGATACCGTAATACTTTCTTTGCGGCTATCCAATGTTGCATTCTGGATTAGATAGATATCTTCCCAACATTCCGGTGACAAAGGCAATGTCCGTCGTCTGAGACTTGAGCATACATGATGCTCCCTACTACTGATGCGTACGGAAATTCTTTCATTCGATTCTTTTCTAAATCATTCTTTGGACACTGAAATAAACCAAATTTGTCGCCCTTCACAATGGGCGACTTTCCTGAAGCACAACTTTGCATGCCATACCTTTCGAGTACCCTAGTAATATAAGCCCTCTATGACAGGCTGAGCAATCTAAGTGTTCTGTCACGGCGAATCTCAATGCCGATGACGTAAAAAGCTTCACAAAGGTCTTTCATTTCAAACCTTTGAGATAAAATTTCTTGGTGTCACTCAATATCCTAGTATCACTGCTAGCCAACAGAATGTCATCAACATACAAAATCATCATAACGAACTTACTCCCACTGGTTTTAATGTAGATGCATTCATCTGCAGTGTTTTCTACAAAGCCATATGAAGAAATTACTTCATGAAACTTAAGGTACCACTGCCGCGATGCCTGTTTCAACCCATAAATGGACTTCTTAAGTTTGCAAACCAAATGTTCTGCGCCAGTAGCTACAAAACCTTCGGGCTGCAACATGTACACATTCTCATTTAGATCCCCATTGAGAAATGCAGTCTTTACATCTATCTGATGTAACTCTAAATCCATATGAGCTACAAGAGCCATTATGATCCTGAATGAGTCTTTCTTTGATACTGGTGAGAAAGTCTCCTTAAAGTTAATGCCCTCACGTTGGTTAAAACCCTTGGCAATAAGTCTGGCTTTATATCGTTCGACATTACCTTTGGAGTCCCGTTTGGTTTTAAATATCCATTTACAACCAATCGGCCTTATTCCAGTGGGTAACTCTACAAGATCCCATACTTTATTGTCCTGCATGGATTTCAACTCATCTTTCATGGCATTAAACCAACGAGAAGGATCAACACTTTGTTTGACTTATGTAAAGGATTTAGGATCCTTTTCCACCCCTATGTCAAAGTCGTGTTCCTGTAAGTATACGATGTAATTGTCTCGATTTACAGGCTTTCTCTCTCTTTCAGATCTTCTTATTGGTTCAGCTTGTTGGGTCTGATCTTGATTTTCCTCATCAGTGGTTTGTATATGAGGTTCTACGTGGTGCTCTGCAGTGACTGTAGAATCGACTGCATCATTAATGTTCACGTGATCTGGATTGACTATGACAGGAGTCACAGTCCTTTGTTCCTCAAATACAAAATTTCTTATGTTCGTGCTCCCACTGTTTTCGGTGTCCTCAATGAATCTGGCATTCCCAGTCTCAACAATCCTGATGGAGTGGGAAGGACAGTAGAATCGATAGCCTTTTGATCTTTCTGGGTATCCAATGAAGAAACAACTTATGGTTCTAGGATCAAGCTTCTTTTCATGCGGGTTATAAATTTTGGCCTCAGCAGAACAACCTCAAACATGTAGATATCGGAGACTTGGTTTTCTCCCATTCCACAACTCAAAAGGAGTTTTGCTTACTACTTTGCTGGGAACCCAGTTTAGTATATGAACTGATTTTGATTGCATCACCCCACAGAGATTTTGGCAATGTTGAATTACTGACCATACTTCGCACCATATCCATAAGGGTGCGATTACGTCTCTCAGCAACTCCATTCTGCTCTGGAGTACCAGGCATAGTGTACTGAGCAACAATGCCACAATCCTGCAGGTATTTAGCGAATGGCCCTGGAT
Source organism: Magnolia sinica (assembly GCF_029962835.1). Classification (NCBI taxonomy): domain Eukaryota; kingdom Viridiplantae; phylum Streptophyta; class Magnoliopsida; order Magnoliales; family Magnoliaceae; genus Magnolia; species Magnolia sinica. The sequence continues at coordinate 85,379,460 of NC_080575.1, read as the reverse complement.
TGCGTCCTGATTCGTCATATCTGCCATAGTATTCACCACCACGGTCAGATCTGACAACTTTAATTCTCTTATCGAGTTGATTTTCAATCTCGGCTTTATAGATTTTAAAAGCATCCAGGGCATCTGATTTCTCACTGATAAGGTATAGGTATCCAAAGCGAGAGTAGTCATCTATAAAGGTAATGAAATATTTGTGGCCACTCCATGAGGCTGTAGGGAATGGTCCACAGATATCTGTATGTATAACCTCTAATAGATCTACACTCCTGGTTGCACCTTTCTTTCTCGTTCTAGTCTGTTTCCCTTTTATGCAATCAATGCATACTTTATAGTCAGAGAAGTCTAGAGAATGCAAAATTCCTTCTCGCACAAGCCTGTCTAATCTCTCACGAGATATATGGCATAGCCGCCTGTGCCACAACATGGAGGAATTCTCATAGTCTAGTCTTCGCTTGGATCCCACTACATTTCCATGCAAGGTATTAATATTATAGACGTGAGAGGCAATCAAGTCTAACTGGTATAAGTTGTTTACTAAAGATCCGGTTCCAACTTTAATCGAATTAAAGTAAATACTAAAACTTTTATTTCCAAAGTGGAACGAATATCCCAACTTATCCAAACAGGAAATTGAAACTAAATTGCGCCTTATAGACGGCACACAGAATGTATTAACTAAATTCAAAAAATGACCAGACTTCAACTTAAGCCTATAGACTCCTATTGCCTCCACGTCGACTTTGACACCATTGCCTACGTATACTGAGCGCTCCGCATCAGTTGGTGGCCTGGCCTGTAGTAATTCCTGCATAGAAGTGCATATGTGAATAGTAGTTCCTGAATCTATCCACCAGGAATCCGCTGACACATCGGTCAGATTAGATTCAAAACAGACAAGAACAGAATGATTACCTTTCTTTATGAGCCAATCCTTAAAACCTTCACAGTCTTTCTTTAGATGACCCGTCTTTTTACAAAAGAAGCACGGTTTGCCTTTAACCCGTTTGCGTTTAGATCCATTTCCAGATTAATTCTCATGGTTTCCAGATGGAGGACCAGAGAATCCATTATTAGAACCTTGTTTCCTCTTCCTTTTACCTTTATTCCCCTGCCCATGCCCTTGTCCTGAAGTCACCATATTAACATTTTGAACTTTTATCATCTGTCTGATCCTGTCTTCTTCTTGGACGCACTGAGTGATGAGTTCATCCAATGTCCACATGTCCTTCAGAGTGTTATAGTTTACCAGGAATGTGCCGAATTGGGGAGGTAGGTTGTTCATGATCAAATGAACCAGTTGATCATCAGTGAGTACAAGCCCTAGAGCACGGATCTTAGAAACAACTTCGATCTGCTCTACAATGTATTCACGGATATTGCCTTTTCCATTGTAGGACGAGCGAGTCAATTTATTCAAAAGAATGCCTACTTCAGATTTATCAGATTTCTTGAATCGTTTTCCCATTTCAGTTAGGAAAACTTTAGCCTTATCTGTTTCAGGCATGGCACCCTTCATCGATTCAGAAATTGAATATTTAATGACTTTCAGGCATGTATCATTTGATCTAAACCATGCAACCCATCGATTATATTCAGCTTCAGTCGCATTATCAGATGGCTTTGGCGGTTCTGGTGTTATCAGGGCAAGATCTAATTGAAGACAACCCAGTACAACTTCAATGGCGTTATTCCATTGAGTATAATTAGATCCATTTAAGGCAGGGACTTGATGTGTATTAGTTGGAATTGAGACTGAAATATAAGAGATACACATATACTCACATTAGTTCATAGTTTCACACAAGCAATGTTGTGAATGTAAACAAATATCTGGCAAAGTTAATCAATTCAGTTGCTAAGGGAGGCATCAACTGAATCCTCCAGGATGAAAATGGGCCCAACCATCACATCCTGGTGAGAATCTGTTACATCATCATCATTCTTCCTGTGGGAGGTAATAATAACATGTTAGTGATCCTCCTGAACATGAAGCTGAGTGATGTAAGTCATGTAAATTTGAGACACTCAACACCTATGGGTGAGATGAGTCTTTCAGTTTTACATTACCAGCACCATTTACTTCACCCGTTCACTTGACTGCCAAAACGGTAATCGTCTATGTTTTCGTTACCGTACGCATGAAAAACGTGAACGTAATTGTATGCAATCTTTCTGATCCCAATGTTACAAGTCTGTACTTGTAAAGTTTTCATCGATTGAGGTCACTATGGTGGCTAACACAACCAAATCCAAAACTACAAATATAGACTTTAAGATTGCTATTATAATCCTGCCTCTCTATGGATTATTTCTTAATTAGTCCGATGCGGTCCATAAGTTAGTTGATACTGATCTTTTGGAATTCCTTAAAAGTGAAAAATGTTTCACATCTTATATTCCAACGGTCCATATCAACGTTTAAAGATGGGTGATGGGCCAATAATAATACCGAATCAAGACTCTGCATGTTATGATCATTATCAATGAGCATTATAATTTTGGCTTTCAACCCTTATATGATATATTGATTTAATGGAATAACATAAGTGATTGGATAGATCTATATATTATCAATTTAGCTAAAGATCCAAATATAGTGCTCATGCTGAATGATCAGAAGTGAGCCTACATATGACCTTAATTGATATTGAATGGTCCAAGATGAGACCATATCAGGTGTCATGCTTAGCAACGAAGTGGATCTCCATTCATGGAATGGGCCCAACACGAGCCTCGGGCCCAACCAAATATGTAATTGGATCCCAATCGCGGGTGAAAACGCGAAAGCAAGCGGGTTTGCAGACTCGACCGCTTATAAGGTCATAAACGACCTAACCAAAATCGGTTCTCCCATCTTCGCAAGCAGCAGAGGAGAGAGGCGATTCCTCTATCACCGCAAGCAGCAGAGGAGAGAGGCGATTCCTCTATCTCTGCCTTCCTGATGAGAAGAGAAGAAGCTACTCTCTCTGTAGCTTGCTATCAGGAGGTTCTGATGGGTTGTGATAGATCTATGGTGTCGAGAATGCCATTTGAAGCGGCGGACATGGCCTCCAGTGATGAAGATTCAACCATGCAACGCCGGCAACGACTCTGAAACATGGTTTGAAGGGAAGATGGCGTGCCATAGCCTGCATCTGTAAATCTGGAGATCGACAATGGCAATCGGCTCCCACAAATCGCAGGTAGGGGTCCGCAGGAAGAACCGGTTTCGGAATCCCCAATCTGATATGGGATTCCAAATCCCTAATTTCCAGATTTGGGTGTTCTGAATTGGAAAACCCTAATTTCTGATACAGGATTCGAATCAGAAATCCCCGATCTGAATAACCGGATTTAGGATTTTCAAAATTCCTAATATGGGTTTCTGTAATTAGGGTTTCAAATCGAAATTCCTTAATCTGAAACTCTGAATTTAGGGTTTCGAATCCAAATCCCTAATCTGAACATCTGTATTTAGGGTTTCGAATCCAAATCCCTAATCTTCTGATTTGGGGATTGAAAATCGAAATCCCTAATCTACTTTTGATTTTGGGGTATTCGAATATGAAAACCCCAATTTTCTTAATTTGGGGATTCAAATCTGAAATCCCTAATTAAATTCAAAATTCGAAATTCCAATTTGCCTAATTTGGGAATTCGAAAAAACCTGATTATGAATTCAAATATTTAATGGATGAATCTGATCATCCATGCCTTTGCATAGTGGCTCTGATAAGACCCTGTGGGACTTAATCTAAATGCGGAATAGGCCCACGGATCATGTGCATGGGACATGGCGATCAGGGGTTCAGATAGCTTACCTAGCTGAGATGCCGCCATGGAAGCCGGATAAGAATACCAGAATATCTGTAGAACTTAAGATCTTCCTCTCCTTCACACCCTTTCTGCAAATCAGTAGATGGGACTCGAATTTTTGCTGTAGTGTAGGATTGGGGACCCAGCTCTCTTTTATAGAGTCTGTGGAGAGGGAGTTTGAAACCCATCACAACTCTCTCTCCCATGCTCCACGTTGTAGCATCCTAGTTCAACTCAAACTGCTGTCTGCGTAAGACAGCTATAGCATTCCAGCCCTAGTACGCAGAGCTGCGTAGATAGACTGCGCAGCGCATCACCTGAAGTGGGGCCCACTGGTCTACTCAATCATCTAGTCCAACTGTATAACAATCCAGACCGTTGATCAGTGAGGCCCACTAAATAGAGTTCTTACAGATCAATCCTGAATAAAAGGCGAGAGAGAGCCCCAAGTCTAACTCTTGGTAGCACAAAGGGGCATACACACTTCTAAACCAAGTGGACCCCACACAAATGCGTGGACGGAGAGAGAAAAGAAGAAGAAGAAGAGGGATAAGGATCTATGTTTCTCTCTCACATGCATTCTTTCTATTCTCTACCTGATCATGCCAAGGGTACACCTGTACTCTCTGTGTTTCTCTCCCCTCTGCAATAGGACCTAATATATAAGGAGGGGTTTAGAATTTTAGGAGTGCACCAACTTCTTACAAATTCCCACAGCCCTACACACAAATAGGACTAATAAACACCTTATCCATGCGTGTGCTAATGATGCAATCCTTTTGTTGTCATGGCCATCACTAAAGACCTATATCCCATGCTTATCAAATAGTCGACCATCATATCTAGTAAGATGAAAATGGTTTTAACACTAGAAATAATCTTCTTAAATCATCTTAAAACCTTTTAAGTGTCGAGCACAGTGAAAAAGCCACTTGATGAGTCCTTGGTCTATTAAAAATCTCACCATAAACACGTAAACTAATGGATCCCTTATTAGCCCATACAAGAATCATTGGACTTTGATTGATGTACCCAACCAGACCTACTTTAAATGGCAATGGTAGCCTTATAAAGATAGCTAAAGCTATATAATTGGGTTCATAACCCCTATATGTCATTAGGTCTAAGGATTAATCAAATTCACCATACATCATCAAGTTTGATCAAAGTCTAGGCTAATAAGCTCCTAAACTTGTGACTTGATCTAGATCCACCAATGTAGGTGCCAAAAGGTCTAACAAGATCTTGTATATGTGGAATACTCAAATTCTCATGTTGGGTACGACAAAGTGTAATGTCTTGGATTTCGTTACCCAAGTTTAGTACTCGTTTTCTAAAATCCCAAGTGTTAAGCTTTAAAGATAGCCCACATTTCACCATATGCTTTTTTTTTTTTTGTTCTTAAAAGTGAACGTCACAACATTATAAAGACAATTCAAGAATAAAGGAAAAATTCATATATACATGATATACAAGTTATATAAGTTGCTAAACCAATGTCTTAAGTTACACAAATGCAAAGAGAAGCTAAATTAACAACTAAAGAAATCTAAAATGTCAATTAATCTAGAGCTATAAGATCATCCAGCTCCTTAAGCTCTACATTAGCGTAAGCATGTATGTACTCTATTTCCTGCACCAACTGAATGTGATTCGTTAGTGTCAATGCTTATCCCAATGTGGTATACCCCACAAGATTTACCAAACCATCATAACAGTTAAGAATAATTTTTAGAAAAAGCCTACAATAACTAATTCATAATGATCATATATTAATAAGGCAAATTCAAAAGACAAATTCATAATGACCATTATCACAATAAAGCAAATTCATAAGATAGGAAAATATCATTTTAAATAATACACATTGGTGTTCTTATTTAAATGCATGGATGTATGCATATGCACATTAGCCTAGGGATGCTTATCTAGTTGGCAACTAGGGCAAAAACCCACAACCAATCTCAAGTGGCTAGTCATCAATGAAAGTACAACCAGTACATGCTCAAGTGACAAGCTCACACAAAATTAGGTTGATCAACAATGGTCTGTGAGCCAGTAAAAATACCAGAATAAAAGGGTATATGCTAGCACACCATCCAGATTAGCCACCCAATATTGCTTGTATGCCATGAAATGTATAATTAGCCCAATTGTTATTAGTCCGATTTACAAACAACTATTTTAAGGAAGCTCAAGAGCTCTATGGGGGGCTCGTCACCCAGCATATGCCGACAGCTCGAGCACAATATCCATACCCCCCTACTCGACTCACAAGACTTTAACAAGTATGATGTTAACATTTACAACTAGTAGCCTATCATGATATAACAAGTAGAACTTACCATTACAAGTTTATACAAAGATAGTCCATCAAAGCCACATTGGATGACAAGTCCATTCATGGACACGACATAGATGGGTTACCCAAAAGCCACATAGGTGCAAATGATTTACGAGATAGTAAGTCTACATTGAAATTTCATCTAATCCATTACAAAAATGGCCACTAGTTCAAGGACCTCCAAAAAGACAATCCGGTAATCCGAAGTGGCAAAACAAGTTGCATACAATATTGATAACAATTACACGTGTAAGTGCTCATTCTTGAAACATAATAGAGATTTTTGAGATTCATAACATATTAGGATACTTGAATTCCAATCTAAATATCAACCATATATATAAAAAATCATCCAAATAGAAGCTAGCATTTATCATTCATTCTACTAAATACTATATTGAACAAAGTAATAAAATAAATGAATTAAATTATCTATTATGATGTTGGAAAGCTTGAAGGGTGATCCTCACCTTTCAATAGTCAAATCACTCCCAATATTGCTAGAGTTAGTTGTATACACTTAAGGATCAAAATTAGCACAATTTGTCCAGTTAAATCGCAACGTTATAATATTTATACGGTTAGGATGAAGCTTGGGGTTTTGAGTCCTATATTCTAATTAAGATATTTAGAAATTTTGCTAAACTTAGATACACATTATTTCATAAGGGAAAGTACTTAGAGATATCAGCTCAATAATTGAGTTGGTTTGATAAAACTTGCCTTTGAACTAGACTTGATTGGCTCAATCTGGTCAGAATTCAATCCATTGAGTAGCTACACCCAAACAACTATTATCATTTACCTAAACAACATAACTCAACGAAAGTTTTAATGAGTTAACTTGGTTCAACGACTCAGCCCGAACTTGGGTCCAATAGATTCAATCCGAATGAAAACACAACCCACCTGCTCTAATTGCTAAATGGCATGGGTAAACTAACCCAAATAGAGATAAATGGTCAAATTCAAACCAGAACAAATATTTACCGAGTCAATATAGGGTCGAGTTGATTCAAATAGGTTAAAGTCAATTTCAAGGCTATCACATAGTAAAATGGAGTTCAAACACCTATGTTGGACTCGAATTAGGTAAAATCAATGGTTGTTGCTAATCAGCTGACCGAGTTCAGTTTCTAAATCAGCATGGACTCAATGTTCTAACTAAGTAGATACCTACAATGAGTTGGAAGTGTGTTAGCCCATACCTAGATACCAAAGTCAGTTGCAATTACAAACTCAACACTATCGGAACATTACCTCTTATCGATTCCTTGCTCAGGAAACTTGGATATAACAGATCTAAATCAGAATAAGGAGAGGTTCTGTTAGTCAGAAACTCTGTAGACAACACCCCCTAGAGCTACTTGACTCAGCGAGTTAGTACAACCTGACAATAACCCTCATGTGCAGAAGAGAGCTCCTCCTCCGATTCTTCTTTCTTCCCATCCTTCTTAAACTTCTGTCCAGAGATAAAAAATAGACCTATGAATGCTGAAAATCAGTGCCCACGCTGATTTATGTTTGTAGTGGGGTGATTGGGCTGATTTGGATTAATGATGCAATGTAGACTTGGAGTCGCCACTAGCCACTTAACTCAAAATCCCGCAGTCAGCTAGAACCTGCAGAATATGTAAAGCTAGAGAATCTAAAGACTCTCTTACTTTAAGTTGACTTCGGATTTGCGATTTTAGAGATTCTGAGTAGGAGACCTCAGTTACAAAGAGGGAAGGTATTAGATACCCTTTTTGCTCGTACGAGTAGTCTCTACTTCATGTGGTAAGATGATCTTAGGGGATAAGATGATATGATGCAAGGTATTAAAATGAGACTAGGCAAACTCGAATTTCTGATGTGGTAGGGTTCAAAATTTTGGTAAGCCATAGAGCATACGTCCAGAGAATGTCTAAAATGAAATTTAAGAATAGATATAAGATGCTATAATGACATGTAAGAGGACCGGACTACCATGAGTTTCTGATGTGATAAGATCCAAAGTTCTGACGAGTCACAGAGTATACATTCGATGGTAATCCAGAGGAGCAAGGGTGTTGAGAAGGGAAGTAATGATGTGATGTGATAAAATATGAATGCTAGTGATGATAGCATGATCTTTGACTTGTACTTGAAATGGCTTGGATGTTTGAATACACCATGGTTGGGAATGATTGGCTTAAATAGGACTGGGAGGCTAAGAGATGGTTGGAGGAGGCTAGAGGGGGGCTAAAAGATGGGAGCTTGAGAACTCAAGCACTCCCTCTCACTCTCACTCACTCACTCTCCCTCTCTCTTGGTAATGGTTGCTGTGTGAAATGAAGAGAGGTGAAGGCTATTTATAGCCTTTTGGGATGATATTTTGGTAATTTCAAGATTTTTGGAGGGTAAATGCTAATGTGACAGCTTGTGATTGGTTGAGAGAAGGGTAATGCCACATGTCATGCTTCTATAGGCTCTTGGGCTTTGGTAGGATGGTAAATAGGGTGAACTTTGGAAGTAATTTCATATGAAAGTTGACTTTGGGTTTGGTAGGATGGTAAATAGAGTGAACTTTAGGGGTAACTCCATATGAAAGTTGACTTTGAGTTTGGTAGGATGGTAAATAGAGTGAACTCTAGGGGTAATTTCATATGAAAGTTGACTTTGGGATGAGGGACAGCTGTGTGCTTAGAGGAGACACCTGTCGAATTTGTAGCAACATTCTGATTACCGCGGGCGGTAGTCAGACTACCGCTCAGGCTAGGTTTTCTCTAGTTTTTGTCCGGTGGGCTTGATTCGGTGTTTTGGCTCGATCCCAAGTCTATTTTCGGGGTTTTGGCTCAAAATGGTTGGATGCTTTCTAAGGACAAGCTTGGGTTAGGGTTAGGGTTCAGGCTTAGGCTTAGGGTTTGGATTTAGGTTTAGGGTTCGGATTAGGGTTAGGGTTAGGTTTGGGAAATGGCTGTGGTTTTGGGTAGGGTGTGGGGTTCAGGTTCAGTTCTTAAGGATCATCCATGCTTTGTCAAGTTGCTAGCCTGAGTGGGGTGTCTACAAGACCCAACTCGATTCAGCAAGTCGAAACCCAACAATGACTTTAACTCAACCTGGCTCTATAAGAACTCGACGAGTCAACTCAACATTGAACTCGAGCAAACAACAACCACCCTCTCTCTCCATCTCCTTCATTTTCCCCACCTTTCTTTCAGCAACTCGGCCCGACAAACTAGACCCAATTCATGACTCGGTCAGGTTGAGTCAAGCTGGTGAGACACAACAGAAAACTATATATATATATATATATATATATATATATATATATATATATATATATCTCTTACTTTCTATTTTCTGCTGATTTGCTGTGGCGATTCTTCACTTGTGGGAGAGTATTATGTAGAATTCTAAAGTTCTTTCACAATTACATGAATGTCTCCAAGGATCGACCCATCGTCGAGTCGACTTGGTATAAATGAGTTATATGAGGAGCTGTTTGAACATCGTTTGCCTCTACACTTATGGATCTGACCTTTAGTTGGATTTCACTGCTAGAATGACGATCATATGGGCCACACATTGATGGTTTTGTATTTAAAATCCGCGACTTCACAAGCACTAGCAGTGGTGCAAGTTCGACGAGGAAGACGACCATCTCTCATGGAAAATTCCAAACGCTTGAACATTTCTTCAAATTGAAGCTTTTAGGAGATTTTGATCGATGCTAGAGAGCTTGGAGAAAGAAGAAATGGAAGCTCCATGGAGGTTTTCCCAAGCTTGGATGGGTTTCGATCTTTTCTTTTGCTGTTGCAGGAAACCGAGAAGGTATGTTCCAATCCAGGTTTCTATGGTTTCTTTGCAAAAGAAATGAGTAGGAAAGGATGTCTAGGATTGAATGAAAGCTAGGTTTTCTATTTTTAGCAATTAAAAGAGAAAGAAATGAAAAATCTTTCCGTTTATATACATGAACAGCTGATTCATGTGAACTAGATCTAATGGCTGAGATCTCTCAGTTTGTATGGATAAGATGAAACGAAAGCTCTCCATGCGGATTGATCCAGTAGTGAGATAGAGAATTGAATCTTTACATTTTAAGCTCGTTCACGTGCACAGGGGAAAGTTTTTGTGCCTGCTTTCGACGCATACACGTGTACATGCACCTGTGTAGATTTCGGACCCTTGATCGGATCTAAGGGATCTATGATTTGGATAGTTCCGATCATTTGTAGGTGGTGCAACCAAATCACGGCTTCGGCCGATCATTCGAATCGCAAGGTGGTAGGGGAAGAGGACGATTCTAATCATTTGGTCAGGTCAGCGGCTCAAACGCTGATTAACGGGTCTGGTGGGGTCCACAGATGGTGCATGTCACGTTCACTCACAAATTGTGGACACACATAACTAAGGTGGGGTCCACAGTGATGTTTGTAAGAAATCCACTCCACTCATTTGATGCAGCTCACCAATGGTAGTCATTAGCTCAAAATTGAAGTTGATCCCATTACCTTGTGGGCCGCAATATACGATTCATCTATAGTTAAAAGCCTTACTAGGGTATAGTCTGATGAACGATTCAAATCATCTTCCAGGGGGATCGGACTAGTTGGAAATGGGCCCTACTTGGTCTCATATTGTGAGCCATTCCCAACAAGGAAGTCGGCCGAGAGAACTCATTTTAAATGGTATTCGTGTGGAGGGATGACGACCATTATACGCATGTGGACAATCGGGCTTGGGTTTCACTAAAGGGTGACCAAAGATCTAAGGTCTAATGACCCACTACTTGGACATTTAGATTATTACAATATGTCCTCAAAAAAATCGAAATCAAGTGGTTTACATTCATTTTAATTCAAAGATACAGGTGGGAGGGCACTTAGATTATGATTTAATTGGCCCACGAGACTTCTTATGTGAGATCCACACTTACCATTAGATTCTATAAGTCACACTAGGTCATTCAACAAGAGATTAGGCATATCCAAAGCTTAGGTGGGCCATACCATTAGATTCTATAGGTCACAAGGTCATTTGACAAGAGATTAGGCAAATCCAAAGCTCAAGTGGGCCATACCATTAGATTCTACAGGTCACACTAGGTTATTTAACAAGAGATTGGGCAGATCCAAAGCTCAGGTAGGACATACCATTAGATTCTACAGGTCACACCAGGTCATTTAACAAGAGATTAGGTAGATCCAAAGCTCAGGTGGGCCATACCACTTGATTTTGTGAGTCTAACTGACGATTACTGACAATTTAAAGGTCGGATCATTTCCTGATATGCTCTTTGACATTTCTAAACATCCCTGAGTTAAAATGGATAGAATTTAATAGTTGTTTTTGCAATTTTGTGGCTATTTTGTATAATTAAGTGTTAAATCATCCCACAGGAAGTTGTAGATCCAATGAAAGGTGGATATCATGATTCGAGCTTCTAAATCTAATATGAACAGATAGATTTATCTATCAGAGAGATTGGAATAGTGAAAATAGATTTCTTTGACAATGTGATGGTCCATCTTGAAAATTTACGGATGGATGGCTTGATCTAAGGATGGAGATTACTTCCAATGATGGGATTTAGACTATAATGAATGTGAATGTTCAAATAAGCTAGGTTTGTATTTATACTAAGTTAGGTTACATGGTAATACCCAAGTATTGAAAAGTACGGGGTGTTACACAAACGCATACCAACACCAAGTTAGCCTTCAATGGTGGAGAATATCATTCGTGAACCAAGTCAATTCCCTCACACAAGATGAACATTCCTTTTGTCATGTGGTGACCACATATCTATTATAAAACCTTTGACGATCATGTTATCATACGGTACACCTAGCATAAATTGATGAATTCTAGTCAGTCATGTACAAATGCATGAATGCAAGTGTACACGTATGTGTGCATATAAAATCCCAGGTCATTACAGCATCTATGACAGTCATGGGTCATCACGGTACTAAGATCTATGGAACAAAACTCTCCCTAGTCAGTGACTATTATATCTAATCACAAGTTTTTAAGAACCAGAGGATATATTAGTACTCCTCACATAGCCCACAAAATATAATATTAATGTAACACCAAATTTATCTAAGACACATCATATGTCAAAGGAGGACTAATGGTCATCAAGATCAATGGTTGAGATTGACCCTATCACATCCACATAAATGGTGGATCAAGGCGCGCATTGGTTTTCCAAGGCACCGGTTCCAACAACCTGCTCCTTTAAGGTGGTTATGCTTAATCTGTTGGTCGTCATCTCTCTTACGCCCTTTGGGATTGGCCTTACTACTTAAGAATTCCTCAATCAGGGTGTGTAGCACATGCATCCTGACATCTCATATTATTGGCCTCATAGAGTACCGACTACATCTACATATTTTCTTGAATATACTTGACCTAATTCATATTGTAGTTGTCAATGAACCTATAGTGCATATGAGTGAGTCACATAAATATAGAGTTTACGATTACAACTTCCTCTTTAGTAGCCCAATCATCTCTAGTCCATTGGCTACATTAATCATCATAAAACACATGTAGAGTCCATGAAGTCATGCCCTCTAAAATAGTCCCAACCGCTAATATGTTCCATCTAAGATGTTATACATTTGATAATCTATAATAAAACACAAAATTAAATGGAATTACAAAGAAGAAATAGACTAATTGTGACCATGGAATAATAACCCTTAAAACATGCAATTTTCTATCAAAACTATTCAAATTCACCCCATCCATCACATACACACCCATGAATCGAGGAAGCATCACATAAAATACAAGTCACATTACTTTATGTGAATTAACCCCTCACATTTGTTTAATTAATCTTACGCTCAAATTTTAGGTGTCCGTTCCTCATCGAGAATACTACGATATAGTAATAACACCAAATTGACACCATCAATGATGTAGAAAAAAAAATAGAAGAAACTGAGTGATTATTGGAAGACGAGACCTTTTTGTTACCACTTGTTGGATTTTTTCATAGAAATACAATAGAATTTAAATGTTTTTCAAAATCCGTCTTTTAGATTAACCTTAAGGTCTCTCATCTTTGATGATCTTAAATTTCTAAAACACCAAAACTTATGATGAACAGTCCATATAATATCTTAACGCAATGTGAATGCAATGTAGAAATTTTCAAACATTGTAAATGTAAATCCTCCAATGCAGATCCCTTAATTTATTTCTAATGTAAGGAGAGTGAGAGTCATAAGTCTAATTGTAGGTAGGCCAAGGGGATGTGCACATGTCGACTTTAGGTGGATCCCACATGCATGTGAATGGAGAGAGGAAGGAAGAAGAGAAGAAAGAGACTAATCTCTCTCTCACATGCAATCACTTTACTCTCTAGCTCACACCTGGGGTGAGAGGGCATCTGGCCTCTCTTTATGATTTCTCCCCTTTACGATAAGTTCTAATATATAAGAAATAAGTAAATTTCATAATAACACCAATTATGGTACCTCACCACCTTATAAATTCCCATAGGCCCTACACATGAATGGAACTTATAATCATCTTATCTATGCATGTTCTTTAATCTAATCCTTCCACTATCATAACCATCACCAAAGACCTATATCCTATGCTGATTAAATAGTGGACCAATAGATATGGGCCATCAAATTACCATTAAGTGCAATAAAAATAGTTGTAACAGTTAAAATAAAACATTGATAGTTGAAAATTTTGTGAAGCACATAAAAACCTTTTAAGTACTAATCATAATAGAAGAAACACTTAATTAGTCATTGAGCTATTAAATCTTTCCATAAACATGCTCCTAGGTAAACCAATGGATCCCTTATTGGCCCATGCAAGAATCTACGAACTCTTATGGATATACCCAACCATCCCTCCTTTTACTAACCACGTGGTAGCCTTATAAAGAGAGCCAAAGCCTTGCAATCAAGATTGTGACCCATAACATATCCTCTGGTCTAATGATTAAGTAACTTCTCATGCATCATTAAGTCTAATAAAAGTTCTGGTTAATGGGCCATAAGACTTGATCTTGATCCACCAATGTAAGTGCCCAAAGGTCCAACAAGATCTTGTACCTATGACACAGTTACACTCCAATGTGGGGATAAGGCGGCCCCCGATTGTGGAGATTGTCCATCCTAAGACAATCCCCCTCACATAGGATGACCATCCCTTTCATCATGTGGTAACTACAGATCCATCTTAAAACCTGTGATGTTCATGATACAACATAGTTAAGAGATCTATGGACTACAACTCTTCTTTGGTTAATAACTGGTAATGTCAAATCTTAAGTTCTCAGGGACAACTAGAGGAATCACTCTACACTTAACCGATATTCATATATGTATAAAGTAACACCACATATCAATTAAGGTACAACATTTTATCCATAAAGGACACTTGGTCATTATAACCAACTCCAACACACGCTTAAGTTTTGGATGGCTATAAATGGGCAATTGGTGGAGTGGACGATTTTTTCCATTATAAAATGTTTTGAGTACTTAAAGAACTCATCAAAAAATGGAACCATGCTACGCAAGGGATTGATCATAGCAAGCCACATACCTAGCTAATTGGTACTAAGTGGTGAAGATCGTATGTATGTATCGACCATCTGGTCATGATCTGATGGCAAGAAATGGCTTCTTACAGTGAAGAATCTGGTGCAATCACCTTCTAAAAAGTTGAATTATTATGTGATTAATGATGCATTCCTGCATGTAGTGTTATCTTCCCGAGCGGACTCCGATAGCTCTAAGAGAACTGAGAGAAGAGGAGCTTATCAACTTGAGAGGAGATGGAAGAGGAGAAAGAAAGGAATGGGAGAGGATCTATGACTATGATAACTACAATGATCTCGGTAATCATGGTAAAGCAAGGATTGTCTTGGGTGGAACAATGAGAACTCCATACCCTTGGCGGGGCCGAACGGGCCAACCTCCAACCAGCGAAGGTACCATTTTTTTTCTTCTTCTCATTTTGAACATTGTATGAAATTTCTTCTCCTCCTTGATACAATATTGCATGTTAACTTCATGTCACGCCCCAAACCCGGGGACGGACAGCTTCCGTGATGTCCCGAATTCGGCACTCGACTTCCATACACCAAGTCCCGAGTTCGGCGCACCACAAGGAAGATTTTTGACTGAATTTATTTATTTATTTATATACATAGTAATACCTGAGCATGAAGATCCATGATCAAACTACCAAGCAACACTCTCTATCATAAGCATGAAAAATAGTACCGAATGGACCAGGTGTTACACTTCACGCAACAACCCTTTCTTTCCTGCCTACTTTCACCTCCAACGTGTCGCATTTGTTGGAACCCAAGCCATGTCAAAGATGGGATGCACCACAAAGACCACTTGGGCCATAAACATGAATGGTCCATTTATCAGGCAGCATAAATGCCGAAATCAACAGACAACCAATGGCTTGGCTCAATATATGTGTGTGGCCCACCTACTGAGTGGATTATCTCATTTTCCCCCAAGTAGCCTTTGTGTGGGCCCCACTTTTTGCATGGATTTGATCCTTTACACAAGTGATTTATTGGTAGAAAAGTGAGTGTAATGTATTTATAAGGGACATGATCTAGTTATTATGGTGGGAATTTGCATGTGAGGCCCAGATGAGCTTATATCTGATCACATGGACAAATGGATGGGATGTTTCCACCGTGGATTGCATGCAGGCCTAACACTACCCTGATAGGATCATCACAACCATTCTAATAAGTGCCTACAAAAATATGTATAGTATTCTTGTATGGTGGTGATTATCCAACCATGGTTATTCTCAAGTGCAATATTCAATGGACCCCGCCTATCCAATGGTTTGCTTTAATTGTTAATCACACTTGGACCTACATTGAGATTTCCACTTCGAGAGGGATTCCTACTGAATAAGGTCTCATACTGTGTTATTCTTTTGGGTAGTTTTCTCATCCCAACATGGTTATCATATCCAAGATGTCCATTATTCGAATCCCAGCACACTTTGTGTTGTATTTTATCATTCCTCTTCTCAAAGAAAAAATTGCTTACATCATCATCCACCCTTTTCTAGTGTGCATGTACACATATACATGATCAGAACCATTCATCCGCCAATCACTATCATGGATGGGTCATAGTGTAAGACTCACATTGATCATACAATTCTAACCATTTGGTTTGACTGGAGGACTTTTGAGTAAAGTAAATGAGTCAAAACCAAATTGCATTGACCTTATCTTTTTCCTGCAGTGTAGGAGAAAAACTTTAGCACTCTGATAGAGTGTGATTGTTCATACACAACACTTGGAAATTGTAAACTAAGCCATTCAAATAGTGTATCCCACTTTAGATCGGTTATAAACAAGCAATTACCCTGAAATGATCCCTTACCTAGCCAATTAGTGGACATCTAATGGACACTTAAAATAACAACCATTAAGCACTCGAAATTAGCAAATACATGTCCATTATCCAGAGGTTAGGACCATTCAGGTAATCCGATTTAGGGTCATGAACCATCTAATTAGTGGATCAAATGACTTCGATGGTTGTTTAATTTGAATTTGAGTTACATGCACCAAACACTTGCAATTTCTTAATGCACCAATATGAATAATTATACTTTGCCAGGGTATTAGAGGGATTAGGATTGCCCATGACTGTTGGTGTTAGTTTCGAATTCGATCCCACATGTTATGTATGCGCATGTGTGTCGGATGTGCTAAAGCCAATAGTGGCTCAACTTTAACAGAACGCCTCGTTGACCATGTAGATACCCCACACAAGTGAACCATGCACCTATCTTGAACTAGAAAATATGACCTGCAAGCTTGGAACTCCTTATGAAACTAGCCCAACCAAACCATTACCCAATCCACAATAAGGCCCATGAGCTCCATTGGGTCAGTAAAATTCATATGTAAATTTAGAGTGCAAACCCTCACTCAGATGGCTTGTGTCATCCTCCGCAACATTTACAATAGACGGTAGCATGTCATGGAATGGCAATAGGCATTAGTGGGACTAAGGCCACCATTCACGCCCATGTCAATAGGCTCATGTAGTCAATGAGGCTCCCAAAATAATTGTAACAAAAACAAAAAAACTATGAAACTGTAGCAATCCTGTTATCGCCCAAATCTTTACAAATCTAGAGAGATCTTAGGATCTCTTATAAAAATTTTGTTTTTCAAATAACAGTAAAGAAAACCCAACGACCAAGCAACGACTAGATTGTTGCCTAAGGGTAGAACAATCATTTCAGCTCCCTTAAAGGTTGAATTACCTGTTTAACTACTTATCAAAGTAAATCTATAATGCCACATGTCCTTTAACAACTTAGATCATGCCACCTGATAATGTTTACCCTCCAAGTTGCTACGAATAACCAAATTACTAAGCCAAGCTCTACATATAAAAGCCCACCCTCTCATTTTCATACACTTAACACTTGAGATACTTAAGACTCAAATCTTAAGAGAATTAAGGCTCAACCCTTTGCTCTAGGAGAGAGATCTTTGCAAGAGTAAGAGTAAGAGTGTGAGAGTGAGAGTGAAGTAAGAGGTGTGTCTCATCCATCCAATCCTATCAATCAAGGCCATACTAGCATTCAAGTCATCTTCCCCTTTTAAGATCGATGGAGTAAGATTGGGATCCAAGATCTACAATCGTCTTTTCTTAGGAGTATCCTAGCTCTCTTTTCCATCTCCGATATCTCCTTGTGCATGAGTGACAATCCAACAATCCATTTTATTTCTTTCTATTCACATTTTTCATATCCTTACACCCCCTTCTTAAAATTCAAGTAATTATTAATTGTAAGCTCTACAACTTGTTGAAATTTTGAATCTTAGTGTATCAGAAGTGAAATTCTGCTTGAACCCTTTCTTATTTTCTTAAACATACTCATATTGTATTTTATCTTTCTTTTTTATTTTACCAGTTACTATCTCCTTAAACTCACCATGGATTGAGACATTGCAATCTCCTCAATAGTGACTAGAGCGAATGGTAACTTGTTTGGTTGTTAATATTTTATTAACATTGTTGCATTTATCGCATACTGCATTTTTCATTCTTTTCTTCCCTTTCATTGATAGCTATTATCTCCTCCAAATCTACCTTAGGTTGAGGCATTATGATATCCTTAATAGTGATTTGGGAGAGTAGTGGCTTACTAGTTAGTATCTAACATCGTAAGTAACTGGCTAGTCTATTCATACAAGGCTTCCGGAACCCACATTTTTTTTTAGATCCCTGAAAGTAGAGGTTGTACACAATCACAAGTGGTTGAGGGTGCCTAACTTGTTTCCTCACCGTCGCAAAGGCCCTTATCTAGAACCTTGTTCACAGACCTTATCCAGGAGTCATCTTAAGTTTGAGAGTTTTTTATTCTCCAACTCAGGGAAATTCTAAGGGTCTAGCTAATTGTAAATTCTAGGCTTTCATCAGCTAGTGGTGACTCCAAGTCATTTATAAACACATAATATTGAGTCCACGTTATACCCCCAATAAGCTTAAGTCATAACAAACAGTGGCATCAAATGCCACAACAATGCGATGTGTGTGACCATCGTCGCAGGGGCTACGTCCACTGATTGTCGACTCCATTGGGTATGTATGGTGGCCATTAGCCAAGACCTCATCTTAAAACACTGGATTTAGAAAATTTTAGGGTTCTAGTCTATTTATTTTTCTAGTTATGCACATTTCCCTGCTTTGCTTTCTATAATTTACTTTTCATATTCTATGCCTTTTCGCATTTTTATTTTTTGTAATTAATTTTCAGTTATTTTCTTTTCACCAATCTACATTTTTGTAATATATTTTCTCATACAGTTTAAACTTCCTCATGTATTTTTATTTCCTAAACTGGGAGTACGCGCACCACTTACATTTGCATATAAGTGGTTTTGTTTTCATGAATTCACTTTCTTTATTTGTTAAGCCTTTTTTTTAAGGAATTTGTAGGAAACACCATTTCCAACTTTCTAGTTTTGTTGGAAAATAAGCAAATTTATTTTTCCACCTGTTCACAACCTCAAGTGTAGGGTCGCGATGTAGTAATAATCTCTATGAGACCGAGGTCGAATCCATAGGGACTAATCTTGTACGTTTCTTAAAGTAACTAGAACTAGAACTAGAACTAGAACTAGAAGAAGATCTAAATCTATAACTGAAATATTTGAGAGAGAAATTGTGAATAATATAATTGAAACTTGTGAATTTAAAGATGGGAACTAGGGTTTTCAAGGATCCACTTATGGAGATCAGGGAGCCCTCTTACTTGATTCAAGCCACACAATTGGAATTGGAGTCCTATCCTATCCAATTGGAAGATATAGCAATTAAGATCAAATTGAACTTTCATTGACCTAATTCTCAAAGGATGGAGAAATGTGAAGGTTGGAAGGGATTCCATCACCAAACCATACCCATGGGTCGATGGCCAACAATAGGACTTACCAATCCCACAATTTCAAAACAAGTAAAAGAAGATACTCAAAGCTATTGCAAATCTACTATAATTTAAGTCATAATAAACTATTAAAAACTAAAAGTATTCTTTTAAAAGTAAATTAGAATCAAAGAAGGTCCATCATAAACATGAATCAAAGCAAGAGAAACATCCCATCATGCTACAAGCTTCACCTCTTAGCCCTAACTAAGAAATTTAGTCAACCATAGACATGATTGGATCTAAAACCCTAGAAGAAAGCATTAAAAACTAAGAAGAAGGGAAGAAGAACTCTTGGGAAGAGGCTCCGCCCTTTTGTTCTGCTCCTCCAAACCATGGATATCCCTAAAAGTCCATAGGAAACCCATAATTATAAGCGAAGTTCTGCAAAATCACAAAATTGGATCAAATTTACGCAATCCACGTAATGCCTTCGATGTCATCGAACACCATTCGATGTCATCGAAGGGGTTTGAATTTGAAAGTCATGCCTTTTCTTCTATCACACTGCGTAAATCTTTGTGTCATCAAACCGTCATTCGATGTCATCGAGAGAATCTTCGATCCATCGAATAGGTCTTTCAGTCATCGAGAATGTGTCTAAAACAGTCCAACGAGTTGCTTTACTTAATTCAATAAATTCGATGTCATCGAGCAGTCTTCGATGTCATCGAGCTCCTTCCTTCGAGTCATCGAACATGTCTTCGATTAATCTATAAAAGCACGCAATATGTCCGCAACCAACTCAATTTTTCCTCATAAATTCAATGTCATCGACCAGTGTTCGATGTCATCGAACAGATCTTCGATGTCATCGAACGGTTCTCGATGATACAGTCTTTGTGATTTCTGCACTTGTCCTTTTGACTTTCTTCCTTCTTCACTTGGTTTTCCTGGATCTTGGAGTCTTGAAATCTTCAATCTTGGTTTCTAAAGATCCTTTCTCTGCTTTGGTGACTTTTGAGCACTAAATCCATGCTTTTAGCATTCTTTTCACTTCAAGCTCTAAAATTCACCTTGCAACACAAACACATGTAAAATATACCATTAAACCATATTATGTTTGTAAAACCAAGAAATAAATGGGGGATAATATGCAATATTTGACCCTCAACACAACTCCCAACTAGTATTTTGCTAGTCCCGAGCAAAATATGCGATAAATAATCTTCAATCTCAAGTGCAAAAATCCTTTTTTAGAAAATAACCTTTTATGCAATCAAACATGAATGAGTAGGATTAAGTGAGATAGTGGAATCTTGAAAACTAAGAGCTAAATCAACTATGTAATTAATCAAGTAGGTTCTTTATCAATTAAATCAGAATAGAAGTTCAAATATCAAGTTTTCCAATGTGCTTAGTGAAAATCAATTTACTTCTCAAAAGACTACTTTTGTTTCGTAATGTTAGTCATGTTCATCATATTAATAATAATTAAAAACTCAAGTACTGATTCTAAACCTATCCCTTTTTTCATTCTTTTTCTAGTTTTTGATTTTATATCGACGGTCACTATTATTTATTCCTCTTTTTTAGACATTACATCATTTTCAAAGACATTTTTCATTCCCTTTAAAGATGTTGTCATTCTTCATTCTTTATGACCTATTTGTTGATCTCCTATTTTTTAACTAGTTTTTCATCTCTTAAGGTGGACAAAATTCTCCAGACTAAATTCTCAATATCTAACAATGATCCACACACTAACTATTAGAAACTCAAGCACACTCTAAGAAAGCAAATTGAATGTGTCTTGTGGTTTAGAAAACATGATATTCAAGCTTTTTCTTAATCAATTCGAATGTAAGAACTGCAAGTGCTATTTTACTTAGATGATCAAGCTCCAATAATATAAAATCCAACAAACACTTCTCATCATACTCAAAGCATTCTTAATTACACAATTTATTGCCTTCCAAACAGAGTTTAACTCAAAATATTGAAAAATTTCTAAAATTTTTGCTCAAAACTGAGAAAAACACTGATTAGGTTTACCTAATCCCCACACCCTCACAAAAATCTACATTGTCCTCAATGTACAAGAGATAAACATGTAATGTAAATGAGGCAACGAAAAGAAAGGGAATGGTGATGGAAAGATAACACTTGGAGGAAGGAAATTTGAAGCTTTTCCACGGATCTCAGCATAAAAATGGGTTAGCACACAACAAAACTCAATAGAGTATAAGAAAACTATCCTAAAACAACGAAAACAAACAACCTTAGTCTTAAGAAAGAGATAAATCTATCTATATATACCTCCATCAGACTAAGAGATCAATCCTGATAAACAGGATCACTTAGAGGTATGGACATGTCCCCTGAATCGAATTTTTCAACAAATGGCTTTAGTCGATGTCCATTTACTTTGAATTCATTGCCATTGTCTAGATTCTTTATCTCGACAGCCCCATGAGGATATACATTAGTAATAGTGAAAGGGTCGGTCCAACGAGATCGGAGCTTTCCCGGAAAAAGATGTAACCGAGAATTATACAAAAGGATTTTCTAGCCAGGCAAGAATGATTTCTGAATGATGTTCTTATCATGGAACACCTTCATCCTGTTCTTGTAAATTCTCGAATTCTCGTATGCGTCATTCTAGCTCTCCTCTAGTTTATTCAATTGTAGCTTGCGCAGCGAGACAGTATTGTCTAAATCGAAATTTAGATTCTTAATAGCCCAATAGGCTATGTTCCAACTCCATAGGTAAGTGACAAACTTTCCCATAGATAAGTCTAAAGGGAGATATTCCAATAGGAGTTTTAAATGCGGTACGATAAGCCCATAGAGCATTAGTCAATCAGATTGATTAATCCTTACGGCCAGGGTTAGCCATCTTTTTCAAGATGTGTTTAATCTCCCTATTAGAAATCTCAGCTTACGCATTTGTCTGTAGGTGGTATGGAGTGCTCACCTTCTGAGAGATGCTATATTTCTTCATTAAGTTTGTGAATGGCCTATTGCAAAAATGTGAGCCTCCATCACTAATGATGGCCTGAGGCGTTCCGAACCGGGAAAGAATGTTTTCTTTTAAGAATTTAATGACCATATGATGGTCATTGTTTCGGCATGAGATCGCTTCGACCCATTTAGTGACATAGTCTACGGCTAATAGAATGTATAAATTTCCATGAGATTGGGGGAATGGTCCCATGAAATCGATGCCCCAACAATCAAATGCTTCAATGATCAGAATGGGGTTTAAAGACATCATATTTCTATGAGATAATGCTCCCAACTTCTGACAATGCTCACAAGCTTTGCAAAACTCATGAGTGATCTTGAATATAGTGGGCCAATAAAAACCACACTGTAAAATTTTGGCCGTGGTCTTTTTAGTAGAAAAGTGACCACCATAGGCTTGAGAATGACAGAAGGAGATGACACTCTAGTGTTCATTATTTGGTACACATCTCCTTAAAAACTGATCTGGGTAATATTTAAATAAGGATCATCCCAGAAGAATTTGTGTACCTCGACAAAAAATTTCTTCTTATCTTGCGTAGTCTAATTTGTCGGCGTGAAACTTGTAGCAAGATAATTAGCAATGTTAGCGAACCAAGGCGAGTAGGAGACTTTAAACAATTACTCGTTAGAGAACATGTTGTTTATGGGTGCCATCTCAAGGATATCAAGTAGGTCAAGTCTCAAAAGGTGGTCAGCCACTACATTTTCTACTCCAATTTTATCTTTTATTTCCAAATAAAATTCTTAGAGTTGGAGGATCCATCTTATTAGGCGGGGCTTAGCATCATTCGTAGAAAGAAGGTACTTGAGCGTTACATGATCAGTGTAAATAATGATCTTGGATTCGATCAAGTAAGATCTAAAATTTTCCAAAGCGAATACTACGGCCAAGAGTTCCTTTTCCATAGTAGAGTAATTCACTTGGGTAGGATTTAGAGCTCTACTTGCATAATGAATAACATAGGGCTTCTTTTCTTTTATTTGGCCTAAAATTTCCCCAAGAGCATAGTCAGATTGCTCAGTCTACTTGTATGGTGCATCCTTTTAAAGTAGATTACACAGAAGACGAGAGAGGTGACTAAAGTTCTGTATGAATCTTCTGTAAAACCTGGCATGTCCTAAGAAGGATCGCACGTCTCATATGTTCTTAAGTGGAGGTAGGTTAGAGACAAGATCAATTATAGCCTCATTTACCTCAATTCCCTTCGACGAGATGATGTGTCCAAGGACAATTCCCTTACGAACTATGAAGTGACACTTTTCCCAATTCAATACCAAGTTCTTTTCCTCGCATTATTTCAACACATTTTTCTTAAATTTCAAAACATTTGCTGAAGGATGGACCAAAGACTGAGAAGTCATCCATGAAGACCTCTAAATATTGCCCCACTATGTTAGAAAAAATACTCAACATGCATCTCTGAAAAGTGGCAGGGGCATTACATTACCCGAATGATATCTTTTGGTAAGTAAATGTGCCGTAAGGACATGTAAAGGTGGTCTTTTCCTGAACTTCAAGGGCTATCTTGATCTGATTGTAGCCCATATAACCATCGAGGAAGCAATAGTAAGAGTGATCGGCTACCCTTTCCAAAATTTGATCGATAAAGAGCAAAGGAAAGTGGTCATTCCTCATGATGGTATTCAACTTCCTATAATCAATACACATTCTCTAACTAGTGATCCTAGTTGGCACAAGTTCATTATTGGCATTGGCTACGATGGTGATTTCAGGCTTCTTGGGAACCACCTGAGTTGGACTCACCCATTGTCTATCAGATATTGGGTATATGATACCTACATCTAATAACTTAAGAACTTCGACCTTAACCACTTCCTTCATTTTTGGATTCAATCTACGTTGTGGTTATTATGAGGTCTTCGCATTATCCTCAAGATGAATGTGGTAAATACAAATCAAAGGGTCAATTCCCTTGAAGTCCGCAATCGATCATCCAAGGGCTCCTTTGTGCTCAATTAGAGTAGAGATGAACATATTCTCCTGTTCTTGCTCAAGGTGGGAAGAAATCACCTGCGGGTATGTCTCATCTTAACCTAAATAGACATATTTCAAATCAGAGGGCAAAGGTTTTAGGTCAACCTTCGGTGTCTTGAGGTTAGACGGACATTACATTAGTTTGGGGCAATTCTTCGAATTGTAGGCTCCACCAGTTAACTTCAAGTACTGGCATGGTATCCAACATGGTCCCCATCTCCTTAATCATGTCATCATCAAAATCATAAGAGTGGACCAGGTATGTCTCTAGAGGGTCGTAGGATAAGGTCAAAAGTGTTCTATCTTCCACGACAGAATCAATCAAGTTAACATCATGGGCATCATCATCATCCTCTACCTGTTTGCATGTATTGAAAAAGATATTTAACTCCAATGTCATATTTTCGAAAGACAAACTCATGACTCCATTCCTACTATTAATGATTGCATTTGATGTGGCAAGGAATGAGCGACCAAGAATGACAGGAATTTGAGCGCTCATGTCCACGATGGGTTGCGTATCTAGGACAATAAAATCTACCGCGTAGTTGAATTTGTCAACCTGGACCAACACATCCTCAATTATCTCTCTCGGTACATGAACTGAGTGATTAGCAAATTGTAATGTGGTTCGGGTGGGTTTTAATTCACCCAAACCTAGCTGTTCGTAGATCGAGTAAGGAAACAGGTTTACACTCGCTCCTAAGTCAAGAAGTGCATGCTCAATTCGGTAGTTCCCAATTACACAAGTGACGGTTGGGCTACCAGGATCTTTGTATTTCTGTGACACATTTTGCTTTACGATGACACTCACTTTTTCAGTTAAGAAGATTTTCTTTTGAATATTTTGTTGTCTTTTGGTCATATATAAATCTTTCAGAAATTTGGCATAAGAAGGTATTTGTTTTACAGCATCAAGTAGAGGAATATCCTAAGCGTTAGAGAAAGGTTCTTTTCCTTCACTTGTTTTATCACCTCTAGAATATCCTAAGCGTTAGAGAAAGGTTTTGGTGTAATCATCCATTGGGGGAATGGTGCAATCGGCTTGCCTTTAAGTTCCGGTTCTAATTCTTGTGGAGCAGTGCTAGATCTATCATTGTTGTCCTCTTCTGGGTCCTTAGGCTTTTCAGCTCTAACCAGAATAGTTTTGTCAATGGTCTTCCCACTCCTAAGAGTGGTGATAGATTTAGCTTGCTTCATCTAATTTGAAGAGCTTGGATCACTTATCTCATATTGTGGTTTGGGATTGAGGAGACATTGAGAAGGAAGCATCCCCTTTCCCCCAGTTGTTAAGTGTGAATCTATCCTTTGAATAGATGACACAAGCGTTCCCAATGCTGATCTGATATC
Organism: Magnolia sinica; assembly: GCF_029962835.1. Classification (NCBI taxonomy): domain Eukaryota; kingdom Viridiplantae; phylum Streptophyta; class Magnoliopsida; order Magnoliales; family Magnoliaceae; genus Magnolia; species Magnolia sinica. The sequence goes on along the minus strand of NC_080575.1, from coordinate 85,353,559 downwards.
CTGGTTGAGTAGCTCTTGGTCTCGAATATGTTTTTGAACCGGATCCTCTTGAGGTTTCCCTTGAATTGGAATTTGATTAGGGAATCCTTAAGGAGTAGCCGTTTGTCCATTCCTCCAACTGAAGTTTGGATGATTTCTTCAACTAAGATTGTATGTAATCGAGGTGGGTCCATTGAAAGGTCTTTGATAACTATTTATGGCATTAGATTGCTCATTAATTGCCTCTTGAAAAGTAGTTATTATTGGACAATTTTCAGTTGTGTGAACGTTGCAAGCACAAATACCGTAAATAGTTTCCTTAGCCTTATTCTTCTTTAGTTCCATGGCCTTGAATTTCCTTATGAGATTAGCCACTTTAGCATTGATGTCATCATCCTCTTTCAGAAGGTATATTCCGCCCCTCTCCTTTGATTGAGTGGGCCTAGAGGTGGTGCTTGATTTTGGGGGGCTGTCCCATGATTGTGCAATTTCAGTGAGTTTGTTAAAGTAATCCCACACCTCATCGACATTTTTGTTCATGAACTCCCCATTTCACATCGTCTTGACGAATTGGTGCATGGAAGATGTGAGTCTATCATGAAAGAAAGTTGTTATGCGCCACGTTTCAAAATCACGTTGTGGGCATGAACTGACGAGATCCTTGAACCATTCCCAACATTGGAAGAATGTTTCATCTTCCTTTTGGGCGAAGTTCATGATCGACTTCCTGATGGTGTTCGTCTTATGGTATGGAAAGAATTTTTTTATGAACTCCATCATGTCATTCCCTGTGCCAATAGATCGCGGACATAGTGAGTGTAACCACGTCTTAACTTTCTCTTTCAAGGAGAAAGGAAAGAGTTTCAGCCTGACCGTGTCCTCAAACACATTAGGAAAGTATAAAGTGGCTATCACCTCATCAAATTCTTGCAAATTTAAGTATGGACTTTCAGATTCAAGTCCAAGGAACTTTGGAAGGAGTTGGATCACTCCAGGTTTGATGTCTATATTTCCTATATTCTCTAGAAAAACCATACAGGAAGGTATGCTCATCCCCATTGGTTGTAAATAATCTCATAAAGTACGAGGCAGGGGTGCATGGTGTAGCTCATTCTCATCCTGGACTTCCGCAACGCGAGGTTGCGGTTGATTCATTGGTTGATTTACAGGTTGATTTGCAGCCATAACCTCAATTAACTCTGAAAATCTCGAGTGGTGTCTAATCTTGTGATAGATAAATAACCCCTCAACTAATCCTTATCCACTGTTGTCACGGACCCACTTGGGTATGAAACACTCTCAGCCCTCAATTTTAGATTCTAACCTAAACCTAAAAGAAAGAAGCCTAAAGAGATAAGAAATCTAGAAAAAGAAAGGAAGAGAATTAGAAAGAAGTTACCAATTGGAAGTTCCTAATTTATGATCCTACAAAATAAAGTAAAAGAAATTAATTTCTAAAAACAGAAATTCTAAAATTAGAAAGTTTCTAAAAACAGAAAAAGAAATCCTAGAATTATAAAGTTTCTAAATACAGCAAACAAACCCTAATCTAGAAAGAAAGAAAAATTAGAAAGAGATTACCAAATTAGAAGTTTCTATATTAAGATCCTACAAAACAGGAAAGTTAAGTTAGTTTCTAAAAAAATATGGAAAGTTTCTAAAAACAGAAAATAAAAAGTTTCTAAAAATAAACAAAGTAAGAAAGTTTTTATCCTAGAATTAGAAATTAGTTTCTAAAAAATAGAAAAAGGAAAGTTTCTGAACCTAGAGTTAGAGAGTAAAGTTAGTTTCTAAAATAATTCAGAAAAACCCTAATCCTAAAAATAGAAAATAGAAAAACCCTAATTTTAAACTAATTCTAAAACTAGTTTATCTCAAAAAAATGCAACCGTTAGTCCTCGGCAATGATGCCAAAAACTTGTTCACAACCCTAAGTGTAAGGTCGTGATGTAGTAATAATCTCGATGAGACCGAAGTCGAATCCAAAGGGACTAATCTTGTACATTTTTGAAAGTAACTAGAACTAGAAGTAGAAGAAGATCTAAATCTATAACTGAAATATTTGAGAGAGAAATTGTGAATAATGTAATGGAAACTTGTGAATTTAAAACTTGTGAATTTAAAGGTGGGAACTAGGGTTTCCAAGGACCCACTTATAGAGATCAGGGAGCCCTCTTACTTGATTCAAGCCACACAATTGGAATTGAAGCCCTATCCCATCCAATTGGAAGATATAGCAATTAAGATCAAATTGATCTTTTATTGACCTAATTCTCAAAGGATGGAGAATTATGAAGGCTGGAAGGGATTCCATCACCAAACCATACCCACGGGATGATGGCCAACAATAGGACTAACCAATCCCACAATCTCAAAATAAGTAAAAGAAGATACTCAAAGCTATTACAGATCTACTGTTATTTAAGTTACAATAAACCATTAAAAACTAAAAGTATTCCGTTAAAATTAAATTAAAATCAAAGAAAGTTCATCATAAATATGATTGAAAGCAAGAGAAACATCCCATCACGTTACAAGCTTCACCTCTTAGCCCTAGCTAAGAGATTTAGCCAACCATAGACATGATTGGATCTAAAACCCTAGAAGAAAGCATTAAAAACTAAGAAGAAGAGAAGAAGAACTCTTGGGAAGGGCTCCGCCCTTTTTCTCTGCTCCTCCAAACCCTAGATATCCCTAAAAGTCCATAGGAAACCTATATTTATAAGCAAAGTTTCACAAAATCGTAAAACCGGATCAAATTTATGCAGTCTGCGTAATGCCTTTGATGTCATCGAACACCCTTCAATGTTATCGAAGGAGTTTGAATCTGGAAGTCGCGCATTTTCTTCTTTCGCACTGCATAAGTCTCTGTGTCATCAAACCGTCATTCGATGTCATCGAGAGAATCTTTGATCCATCGAATAGGTCTTTGAGTCATCGAGAATGTGTCCAAAACAGTCCAGTGAGTTGCTTTAAATTTTTCAATAAATTCGATGTCATCGAGCTCCTTTCTTCGAGTCATCGAACATTTTTTCGATTAATCGGTAAAAGCACCCAATATGTCCATAACCAACTCAATTTTTCCTCATAAATTAGATGTCATCGACTAGTGTTCGATGTCATCGAACAGATCTTCGATGTCATCAAACGTCTCTCGATGACACAATCTTTGTGATTTTTGTGCTTGTCCTTTCGACTTCCTTCCTTCTCCACTAGGTTTTCTTAGATCTTGGAGTCTTAAAATCTTCAATCTTGGTCTCCAAAGATCCCTTCTTTGCTTTAGTGACTTTTGAGCACTAAATCCATGCTTTTAACATTCTTTTCAATCCAAACTCTTAAATTCACCTTGCAACACAAACACATGTAAAATATACCATTAAACCATATTATGTTTGTAAAACCAAGAAATAAATGGGGGATAATATGCAATATTTGACCCTCAACACCACCTCCACCCTTAAGAAAGGCATTTTCCTACAATGAAAGAAAAATATGTTAAATGTGCTACTATGTTATCATCCATCTTTAATTATTCCAAATATGTCACATGTGCCAATAGTGCCAATGTGTACAAGTATTGCCAACTAGCTTCAAGTGCTCACGTGTTTAATGCATTAATGTGTGACTTGTGCCACAATTTTCTAGTGCACTTATTTGCACACCTTTTTGTCAATCACATGAGTCTTGTGTCAGTAAATCGGTTGAACCCTTGGAAGATGAAGACCAAAGACTCAAGAGGATAAAAAGCATCAAGGAGTGAAGACCGAGTATATCATGAGGTGCCTTGGTGGCCTTAACCTTAGACCAAAAATAACCTAACTTTTATATGACTTGACCTTAATAGGTAAACCTTTAATCGATCATCTTTTAGCCTTAGGAGCTCATTTGGATCATCCTTGGATAAGTAATAAAAGTCCCAAGCTGTTGGAAACTAAACTACTTAAACCAGTAGACTCTCAGGTGAGTTCGAGTGAAGCTCTATCTCAATCGATCAATTATGGCCGAAACTGTCCAACGAGTTCACTGACCTATTCTAACGAAGTTTGATTGATTGACAATCATTGGTTGATTGATCAAGGATGTCGTTATTTAACCCATTTTATAGGCGTTGCAAATAAAAAAAATATATAAACGGCATTCAGGCATTGGGCATAATAATGTGTTTTTTGTGTAATTAGAGCTTAGGTATTCCCCACTCATATTCCTCATCCTAAGCCTCTAAACTTATGATATTTAAGTAATCTTCTTGAGTTTTACCACTCTAATAAGGATTCTAAACTCCATTAGGAAGATGAACTTTATCTCCACCTTGTTTAAGAGATTAGATATAAACCTATAGGCATGTCCTTATCTAAATCCTCTAGAACACTTATCTAGGTGAATCCCTACTAGGAACCAACCATAATCTTTACTTGTATGAGATTCAACCCAACTCCCATCACCTTAGTCAACTCATTGGAGCATTGTATGCAAGGTGTTTGACCATGGAGTTGAACCATCAACATTAATGAACGTAGGACCAATTGAGAAGATTATTCAAGCATGGGAGATCAGTGAAGAAACATCTCAACAATGAGCTAAAAAGGGGCTCAATTTGACAAGTTGTCAATTACAGAGTCCAAACATTCTTTCCTTGTGTAGGAATTTGAGTGTAGAGTTTGCAACTAAAACTTGAATAGGTTCTTGTGTAGGACCGAATTCAACAAACACGGGTTTGTACATGTTAGTCTCCATAGGGAGCCTCATGCAGGAGTGTACGTAGGGCCTTGGATTAAGACTGAATTCATCGAACATGGGTGCGCACGTGTTAGTCTCCATAGGGAGCCTTTGGTGGGAGTATACATAGGGCCTTAAATGAGGATAGCTAGTGGTTGTTGGTTAGCTGATATAAAACTAACCAAGTCTCCGAGGGAGCCACCGATACAAGTGGAAATGAGTTCGTTTGACAGAGGAGTATATATGTAGGTTGGTGGTTAGCTTAGGAGAAACCATTATAAAAGTTAGAGGTGAACCAGATTTAAAATCTTCGATAATAAAATTTCGGTACACTCGAGGAGAGTGCATCCACCGAGAGTAGAATAGGCAAGTAGTTGAACCACTATATATGCTTGTGTTTGTGATTGTCATTTGATCACAATTCTATTTATGCTAATATGTTCGATGAATTATACGAATGCTTGAATTAAATTGTTTGTTAGACACTTAAACTATATGCACATATAAAATCATTATCTTTAAAATAGACTAGTTGCTTAGATTTATCTATTGTAGTATATGTGATTGGACCCACCATGGGTTGGAAACCTAAGTGTGAATTATCTTTTTAATTTAAATTGATAAATTATTTTAATTAGATAAGAATTTTAAGTGGTCATATTCATCACTCCCTCTCCCTCTAAGATTTAGTCGTAATTTTAAGCTCCGCTGAGCTTCTACGTGACATGGTAGACAATTTATATAATTTCAATTGTCATTAGAGCCAAGTTGCTCTTTGAAGACTTAATTATCTAGAGTAAGGTCTGCATGAGCTTTAGAATTATGTCTACTAATGAGGGGAATGCTGTCACACGACCACCTCATTTTAATGGGCTCACTACGCCTATTAGAAGGCTAGGATGGAGGTATTCTTGAGATCCGTCGATGATATGGTTTGGTATATTATTGTACATGGATGGACAATGCCCATAGAATAAGTTGTGGTTGACGATAAAACTATTAGCACTCCCAAAGATAAATTCAAATAGAGTCTTGATGAAAAAGCTCAGTATACCTATGATGCCAAAGTTTTCAATATGATTTACTATGCAGTGTTTCTCGATGAATTTAAATACATCTGTATATGTTGAAGCAACAATTATATATCTTGTATCAAGTTGTAAATTATTTGTAATTTGGTATGTAATAATTTTGGTTGGTTTGGTTTATCATTAGTATGGACCATGACAATGTTTAGTTTAGGTTTGTGTACATTTTTGTCAATCACATGAATCCTATGTTAATGAGTCATTTGAGCTATTAGAAGCTAAAGATCGAAGACACAAGAGGGTAAGAAGCATCAAAGAGTGAAGAATAGGTATATTGTGAGGTGCTTTGCTGACCGTAACCTTAGCCCCAAAACAGGCTAACCTCTAGATGACCCAACCTTAATAGGTAAACCTTCAATTGATCATCCTTTAGCCTTAGGAGCTCAATTGGATTATGCTTAGATAGGCTATAGAGGTCATGAGCTTCTGGAAACCAAACTATTAGTGCACTCATTTTTACACCCTGGTTTGTCAATTACATGAGTCATTGTGTCGTAAAGTCGGTTGAGCCTTTGGAAAGCGAAGATCGAAGATACAGTGGAACAGAAGCATTAAGGCGGTAAGAATAGGTAAACAGGTGGCCTTGGTGACCCTAACCCTGACCCAAAATAACCCCTACACCTCTAGATGGTCTTGACCTAATAAGAATAATTAATTGATAATCATTTAGCCTTAGGAGACTAAGAAAAATATGATAAGCAAAGCTAGAAGAGGTGTGAAACTATTGTGCAAAGATAGCCTAAAACAACAATTTTCAATGAGACTTCGATGGCATCAAGCTGTCATCGAAGCACCTTCAATGACATCGAAGGCTTGCTCGATGACATCGATTGAGAGTCAGCGATGTCCAGCAACCAAGTGGATTATTCTCGATGGCATCAAGGTCCCTTCAATGACATCGAAACTTATGTTTTTGATGATATCAAAGACTCCTCAATGACATTAATTGAGAGTTAGAAAATAGCCAACAATCAAATTGGATTTCTCCATGGAATTCTTGATGACATCGAAGACCCCTCGATGGCATCGATTGAGATCCAAAGATTGTCCCGCAATGTTGGTGGATTTCTCCCTTAATTTTTTTTATGGCATCGAACCCCTTCGATGACATCGAAGGCTTAATGTTCAATGAAATCAAAGACATTCGATGACATCAAAAAAGGTCCAGATATGTCCATCAAGAAAACATCATATTGCCTAGATTTTTTGATGACATCGAGGAGATCTTCAATGACATTGAAGGTTTTCTTTGATGACATGAAATGAGCCGTTTTCTTTCATTATTTATTTATTATTATTATTTTTTTTACCGTTGGAGCTTAAACAATTTATAAAGGGCGTTCGGTTCTTGGGATTTATGATGAGTTTTTGGAGCAACCAGAGATAAGGTGATCCCATATGCATATTATTCACTCCGTACCTCTATACCATTGAGTTCCAAGCAATCTCCCTTGAGATTTCAACTTTAATAAGGATTCCAACTTCACCATTGGAGATGTTCTTGAACTCCTCAATTTCATAGAGATTGGACTTAAGCATCTTGGTAAACCATTGTTCAAGTCCTCTAGGCGACCTATATTGTTGAATCCACTAGGATAAACAACTTTCCACTAGTTGCAGGAGATTCAACCCACTCCCATCGTCTTAGTCATCTTGAAGAAGAATCATATTCAAGGAGATTGATCGTGGAGTTGATGCCTTAGTGAAGTGGTGGCAACATGATTGAGAGAGAATTAGGGAGATGATTAAAGCACGAGAGAGCGGAGATTAAACGACCTAAGATGGAGTAACAAAGGGACTCAATCCGACAAGTAATGGTCATTGTAGGAGTCCAAAGGTTGCTCTCCTTCCTTGTGTAGGTTAGAGTGCAAGAGTTTGCTTAACCAAACTCGAACTAGGTTCTTGTATAGGACCTTGTCCTATGTGGCTTAAATCCATGGTTCTTGTATAGGATCAAGGTTGTTGGTTAGCCGAAGAAAAAACCAACCTAAGTCCTTTCATAGGCCTCCGACGGGAGTAAACGTGCTCAGTTCTTGTGTAGGACCTTTGATCTTGTGTAGGGCATAAATTTTAGGTTTGAGATTAGAACCTTGGCTTGTGTAGCCTAAATTGATGGGTTCGGGATTAGGACCCTTGCTCTTGCGTAGGGCGTATTCTAGGTTCAAGAGTAGAACATTTACTCTTGTAGGGCATAAATTATGGGTTCTTATGTAGGACCTTAACTCGAGAGTAGAGTCTAAATTCCAAGTTCGGGAGTAGGACCTTGGCTCTTGTGTAAGGCCTAAAATACCGGGTTCTTATGTAGGACCTTGGCTCGGGATTGAAGCCTAAATTGCCAGGTTTGGGATTCGGACCCTTGCTCTTGCGTATGGCATAAAGTTTAGAGTCCTTGTGGGGGACTGTAAAGGTTTAAGGTGACCCTGATTTAAAACCTCTGATAGTGAAATCCGGTACACTCTAGGAGAGAGTACATCTGTTAGGAATGGAGTAGGCAAGTACCCGAACCACTATACATGCTTGTGTATGAGATTGTCATTTGCACATCTATTTAATTATGCTTATATTTTGAATGCTTAATTATATGCTTGTATGATTAGATGGATGCTAAGATTGATAGTTAGCACATCCCACACACACATGTACACTATCATATAGGCTAGTTGCTTGTTAGCATATCTTTCATAGTTTATGTGATTAGACCCTCTATTGGCTTGGAAACCTTAAAGTTACATTGCTTAATTTAGTTTAATTGATAATTAGTTTAAACTAAGCAACTGTTATTTTTAATTGGAATACTTTTTTAATAGGTCGTAATCACCCCCCTCTAGGACATAGCCTTCATTCCTTAGCTCCGCCAAGCTTCTACACTTAAATCATTAAGGCATAAAACCGCAATTTCACAAACTGTCCAAACCAGTAAACTCTTAGGTGAGTTCGAGCGAAGCTCAATCGGGTCAATCGATCGAAGCTTGTCCTTAATCGATCGAGCATGGCCAAATTTGTCTAGCGAGTTCACGAGCGTATTCCAACAAAGTTCGATCGATAAATGGCCCTCGATCTATCGATCGGTGATGTCGTTATTCTGCCCGTTTTATAGCTATTGCAAATTGAAATATATATAAAGGGCATCAAACATTGGGCATAATGATGGTTTCTTTATTCAATTAGAGCTTAGGTAATTCTCCACTCATAACCATCATCTTAAGCCTTTAAACTTATGTGGTTCAAATCATCTTCTTGAGCTTTACCACTCTAATTAGGATTCCAACCTCCATTAGGAAGATGAATTTGATTTCTACATTGTTCTAAAGATTATACACAAACTTATAAGCATATTCTTGTCTAAATCATCTACAACACTCATCTAGATGAATCCCTTCTATGAACCGATTATAATATTTAGTTTAAGAGATTCATCCTAACTCCTATCACATTGGCCACCTCATTGGAGCACTGTATGGAAGGTGTTTGATCGTGGAGCTAAACTATTGGCATTGACAAACGTGAGAGCAATTGAGAAGCTCATTCAAGTATGTGAGAGCATTGAAGAAACATCTTAAGAAGACATTATAAATGGGCTCAATCCAACAAGTTGTGAATTGTAGAGTCTACGTAATCTTTCTTTGTATAGGATTGAGTGTAGAATTTGTAACTCAAATTCGAATATGTTCTTGTGTAGGATTGAATTCACCAGATACAGGTGCATACATGTTAGTCTCCATAGGGAGCCTTTGGAGGGAGTGTATATAAGGCCATGAATTATGACTGAATTCACTAGACACAGGTGTGTATGTATTAGTCTCCATAGAGAGCTCTATCAGGAGTGTACGTAAGGCCTTGTATTATTACCGTTAGTGGTTGTTGGTTAGCCGATAGAAAACCAAACTAAGTCTCCGTGGGAGAAAACGACATAGGTGGAAATGTGTTCCTCCCACATGGGAGTATACGTATACTTTAGTGGTTAGCCTAGGAGAAACTATTGTCAAAGTTAGCGATGAACTTGATTTAAAATATTCGATAGTGAAATCACAATACCCTCGAGGAGAGTGCGTCTGCTAAGAGTAGAATATGTGAGTAGCCAAACCAGTATATATGTTGTGTTTGTGATTATCATTTAAGCACAATTCTATTTAAGCTTGTATGTTTGATTAATTATATGAATGTTTGAATTGAATTGTTTGTTAGGCACTTAATCTGTAAGCACATACAGGATCACTATCTCTAAAATAGACTAGTTACTTGGATTGTTGTATCTATTATAGTTTATGTAATTGGATCCACCTTATCTTGGAAATGTAAGTGTTAACTGCCTTTTCAGTTTAAATTGATAAATCGTTTTAATTAGCCCAAAATTTTAAGTGGTCATATCCATCCCCTTGTACGACTTAGCAGTAATTCTAGGCTCCTCCAAGCTTCCGTGTGTTGTGGTAGACAATTCACGCAAATTCACATGTGCCAGTGTATAACTTCATACACCTCACATCTATTGTATATGCCAAGATTCAACTTCAAATGCCCAATTATGCTACGTATGTCATATGTACCACTATCCATCTTCAAGCATCCAACATGTACCACATGTACTAATTTTGCACATAATAGTGATTATATATATATATATATATATATATATATATATATAAATATATAATAGTGATTATATATATATATATATATATATATATATATATATATAAATTTTCTTGAATTTTTATTTCTTTTTACCATAGATCCTAAATTACTTGGAAATATTATTGAAAGCTAAACAACTGAAACAATGTTTCCTTTCACATAGTTTCTTGAAAATAATGAAATACAATTTTCTTTCCTATGCTTTCACTGAATACAAACCGGCCCTTCAAAATTATGCACTCTACCTAATATGTAAAAATTATCATGTTAGTGTTCTATGTCTAAAGCCAAAGTGTGCCATGTTTTCCAAAATAGAGTATGCTGGTGGCTAGAGAAAATGTAAGTAGCAAACACTGGTTGTTATGAACTATTAAATTGAATTAGCATTTTCTATCTTAATGATATGTGTCGCCTTATTGTCTTATTTTGATCAGACGTGCTCATGGAAGGACGGCCCACCATTATCAACCTGGATATCTACATCCCTCCGGATGAGCGATTTAGCCCGAGCAAAATGTCAGAATTCCTTTCAAATTCCATCCAAGCAATCGAGCATTTCTTGATCCCGGAGACCAAAGCCTTGTCCCAACAGGACTCCGGCTTTGAGTCGTTCGATCAATTGCACGATATGTTCTCTGGCAGCGCAGCCTTAGACAACTGGATGGAAGTGAAGCTGAAGAATTTGGTCTCAGACAAGGTTTATAGAGAAATAGTTAGAGCCAGTAAATTAAGAGAATCCTGCATGAAATTCCCATTACCACAGATTATGGCAGGTGAGTCTTTTGGCACTGGTTTTTTTTTTTCTTAAACCCTAATTTGCGCCGAGGATGCACATTATAGTGAATGACTTCAACCCTAAATCATATTGATCTTAATCATATAATTCATGGACCATGTCCTAGGTGGGCCATCGTAAGAAATTCACTCCAACTAAATATTCTAACATGAGAAGAAATAGCTTTACTATTGGATGGTAGTAGAAGAGGCAGGATCCACTACTACAAAAGCTTTGTGGGTTATGCTCAACCTACAAAGGGATGTGTGGGACACAGATATTTGCATGACATCCAATCCGTCCGTCCATTTTAGCCTCCTCATGTTCTGATTGGATTCTGAATTATGCTGCTCCAAAGCTCAGGTGGGTCACACCATGCAAAATCATGCCTAAGACCACTAAAATCAAGTGGTGTAGCCCACCTAAATTTTGGGATGGGACTCATCTTATGAACAGATTGGGTGGCATATACAAACACGGTGGGCCCCAAGCAACATCTGAGTCGTTTCCCTCTATTGTCGCTTTTGCTATGGCAATACAGGAGATGGCCATTGATTGGATAGTCCATATAAACGGCCATCAATTCATGGTTAGTATTAATGGGCTCGTGCACTGAAATTTTATATAAAAGTGTTAAAGATAATCAGTTGAATTGCAGTCAATCAATCAGCGTGGAAAGATGATGAAGAATTTGCACGAGAAATGATTGCAGGCACTAATCCAGCAGTGATCTGCCGCTTGGAGGTAACATCTCGACCGTACGATTAATCTGACCATCAAATCACGACCCACATTGAACGCTGAAAATTTCTTTGTATTTGCCTTGGCCACCAACTCTACGGTTTAGTCCAGCCATTCAGTTTTCCGTAGTGGGTCCCACAATATGCATGGTCTGGATTGATATGCAGTATGACACATAGGATTGTTAAAAGGGCTATTTTCATTTAAACGGCTCAGTGCATGCATGGTCAATTTCATTGCCACATCAACGAAGTGTCCACTGGGATGCGAGTCCCACACTCCCACTATACTCACATGTGGAAAGTGGCAACACGTGCACAACTGCAGCCACCCATCATGTGATCTCCACTAATTAGATACCATGTATTAAAACTTGGACTGCTGTGATCGTTGGATGAGTACATGATAGATGGTGTACAGTCCAAATTAGATGTACATTTGTGACCATGGAGTGGGGATTGGCTGATGAGCTGCTCCATTTTGCACATGGCCGGATCCTCTACATTCGTTTGTAAAATAAGCTTATTCTACAACGCCGGTTGTGGGGCCAAAAGTGTTGTATGCATGACATCCAATCCGTCTATCGACTTTGTACCCTCATTTTCTAATTTGAGGCCAAAAGCGAGGCTGATCCAAAACTCAGGGGGGGCATACTATGTAAAATCATTCCTAAAACCTAAAAAATCATTTGGTGTGGCCCACCTGAGTTTTTGAATGGACCTATATTTTGGGTTACCTATCGATCATAGCAGGGTGCATCTTATGAATGAATAAGAAGGCATATACAATACACGGTAGGCCCCACACATAATCTAGAAGCATTTAATGGTCAAGATCCCCATCCCAATTGTTCCCTGTGGTGGGACCTAGCTGTGTTTTGGATCATGCTGATCTTTGGGATATGGGGGGAAGTTGAAGAGATGCACCTTTTGGGCGGATTCCATGTGGGCCTTACATCACGGTGGCCCCACACTCCGACTTCACTATATTAATATATATATCTCCTTATGAAATAATGCAGACGTTTCCACCGGAAAGCATATCTGGGAAGAGTTCCATCACAGCTGCTCACATAGAGAAAAATCTAGACGGATCAACTCTCCAAAGTGTAAGGAAACGTACTTTCCAATAGTGTATGTACTCTGGTAGATACCCGAGTAGAATAATATTAGGGTTACCAATCGACCGGCCTGGCCCGTTGGGCTCTATGCCCATGTCCGGCACAATCTGGCCGTCTTGGGTTTAAATTTTTTAGGGCAGTGGGACAGAATCAGGCTATGATTTGGGTCGCAAAAATAAACAGCTCAAATTTTTTTATTTATTGAAATTGGTGGACCAACGTCCATACATGGCTAGTCCTGAGCTTAATGTCAGCCCTGCGTGCAGGGATTGGCCGAAATTTAAGACCCAAATCTTAAATGGGCCTGCCTGTTGACTTGATTTTATAACTAGTTGGAGGATGACATTTTATCCTCCAACTAGTGCCTATCGTGTCAAGTGTGACAACATCAAATCCATCTAAAACGTCCTACACACCATAAAGAACATATGATGCCAAAATCATTCAGACCTATTCATTGTGTGGACCACACAAAACTAAAGAAAACAATATACATCCATTGATCCTATCGAATAGGTGATCTTCATATCAGGGAGACGTGTTGGACAGGTGGGATGTTCGACACACATGACACATAGGCAATTATGTACGACCAACAACTTAGGTCCAGTAGACCTAATTTTGCAACATTGCATGCTCATAGTAGTTAGTGGTAAGAATGAATGGACGGTGAGGATCAACGATTGGCCGTCCTGCATGTTAATAAAGAGCTCTGAAATTTCATATTGAAGCAGGCAATGGATGAATGGAGGATATTCATTCTCAATCACCATGACTATCTCATGCCATCCTTGAGAACGATCAACGCTGAGGGTGTGTGCATCTATGCATCACGGACGCTTTTGTTTCTGAGGGACGACGGTACGTTGAAGCCGGTGGCCATCGAACTGAGCTTGCCATCATCCGAAGACAATGAAGAGGGTGAGATTAGTAGAGTTTTTGTCCCGGGGAATCAGGGCACGGAGGGTGCACTGTGGCAGCTTGCTAAGGCCCATGTCGTCGTTAACGACTCTTGTTACCATCAGCTTATAAGCCACTGGTGAGTAAGATGTGTGCTAGTGGATTGATCATTCTATTTGTGGGCCCCAATTTAGGTTGCCCATGGCTCGACCCATATGATTTGCTTCATGGGTAATCCAAAGTGGGGCCCACTTGGTACATTGCCCTGCTACTTGTGATCATTTAAGCATGTATTTGAGCTATAGGCCACAACAAATCTATGAGACTTAGGACCTGTATTATAATTTCCATACAGATGAGAAGGTCTCAAGCACAAGTTATGGTTTCTTATGCAAAATTCAAACACATCCTCTTATTGAGTGGACCAAACTTGTATGTGCTATTTACTGATGGCTAAGTAGATGGTGTTGATTTTTGGCACCCAGTAATTCTTGTCATGCGACCACTTTCCTTAAAAGCTTGAGTTGTTAGAGGATGTATCAACATATATTGAGGGACTTTAACACTCTTCAACATGTGCGGCGAGAACATGTTGTGCTACTCTAGGAATTCATACACTTGAATTTTTGCTCTGATACCATGTTAAATAACAATTGTCCCTAAAAGCTCAAGCCGTTAAATGATGATGCATGAATGTATATTGAGGAACCTTAACAGTATGTTGCATGTGATGAACCTAAACATGTGGTCCAATTAGTTAGTATTCAAACGGTCTTGAGTAAAAGATGTAATAAGAGACTTTAGTGTGCATTTGGAATTCAACAAGAACCTATTTTTACCAACAGGTCTTTTCGTACCTAATGGGATCTATATATCCATACAATTTTTAACCATATCCTTAAGTTTTGGTGTACCACCTTTCCAGGTTACACACTCATGCTGTCGTGGAACCCTTCATCATTGCCACAAGAAGGCAGTTGAGCTCGATGCATCCGATACACAGGCTACTAGATCCCCACTTCAAGGACACCATGCACATAAATGCCCTTGCCCGAAGCATTCTCTTGGGTGCCGACGGGATTATAGAGAGGACAATGTATCCTGGCAAGTACTCCATGGCACTGTCGTGTGTGCTCTACAAATATTGGAGATTCGATGAACAAGGCCTTCCTGCAGATCTTGTAAAGCGGTATTTGATATCCTCCTTTGATTTTGTTCTCTTTAATAATGTATATCGCTCTGAAAATGGAATAAAATAAAATAAATAAATAAGGGACGGATTCTAAGACGGTTGTAAACCGCCTATAAAATCCTTTGGTTTAAATATGGTTATAAACCGTCTATAAAATGATTTTTGTCGTCAGCATGAATTCATGCATTAGCATCTGCGTAAATAACACGTTATTAATCAGTTGGCGATTCATTAATCCCATGACATCAATACATCATTAGAAAGTGAATATGGTCTACTGAGCTTGATTGAGTCAAACTCAATTTTGGAAAAATCAAGTGGGCCTAATGGCTAGGATCGTGAAATGAATGTCCTTTCGCATGAAGAGAGGGCCTAACCACATGGGCGGTCCAGAGCTATGGTTTGAAACTCCCAGGTGCACACTGCACTTACTTTACACATACGATAGTGAACACACTCTTACATTTCCATATCATGAATACATCCTTCAAACCCCGAAAATGACGTGCTGGGAAATTTCTTAGGCGACTAGCAGTGGTGGACTCAGATCATCCCTCTGGCGTCCGGCTGCTCTTCGAGGATTACCCATATGGGGCCGATGGCCTGGACATCTGGACCACGATCAAGACATGGGTCTCAGACTACTGCTCCATCTACTACACAGATGATGCAACCGTCAGCTCCGATATCGAAATTCAAGCATGGTGGAATGAAATTCGGCAGGTGGGCCATGGCGACAAGCGCAATGAGGGGTGGTGGTACCAAATGAACACATTATCCAACTTGACACAGACCCTAACGACACTTATGTGGATCGCATCGGCCCTCCATGCATCAGTCAACTTTGGGCAATATGGGTATGCGGGTTACCCTCTGAACCGGCCGACGACATGCCGCAAATTCATACCGGAGGAGGGGACGCTGGAGTTTGCTGAGTTCCTCGAGGACCCAGACAAGTACTACCTAAAAATGTTACCGGACCGATTTGCAACGACACTTGGTGTGGCATTGATCGAGGTCCTATCGACACACATGTCAGATGAGGTGTACCTGGGCCAGAGATCGTCGCCGGAGTGGACCGACAACGATGATGTCCGCAAGATCTTCGAGAAGTTCAGGAACAACCTCAAGGAGGTGGAGAAGGTGATCATGGAGAGGAACGGGAATCCTAAGCTTAAGAACAGGTTGGGCCCAGCCAGGATTCCCTACACGCTCTTGTTCCCGGACACCTCGAAGGTGGGCCCCACAAAGGGAATCACAGGGAAGGGGATTCCAAACAGCGTTTCCATTTGATTGGCATTGGTTTATATCCTACAACTCCGTGTGTGTTTATATGATAGTGAATTTGGTGTTGTTTCCTTGATTATTTTGACGGTTGGGAAGGAGGTTGTATTAACGTGTCAACGCCTCATCCTCCAGCTGAATAAAATCCATTTCAAACTTAGAATTATTTAAATTTTAAACTATTATTATAACTGTTTCATTTTCATCTCTCCATGCAGTCTATTTATGGGAATGAAACATAAGGATATCATTTTATACTGTTTACAAGTCTTACATGATATCAAACTCTTGAGATTTTCTGACATGATATCAAACTCTGAGACATAGGGTAGGTCGCAGACACTTTCATGACAAAGATGATCAAAGAAGGTCTAAGCGGAAATGATCCAGACCATTATAACCTTAAATCAGTTGTGTCTCGCAAACTGGAATTACTTCAATTTTCAACATATTATATATAATTTTGGGTAGGAAAACTACTTAAGCCAAACAAGCTGCTTCGCAGGATTGTGCACGCCGGATTTGTGAGATTCCATCAGATTGACCGTCAAAAGTCCCATTTAAATTTTTGCTTTTACTATAAATACTAAGTTTTAGTTCAAGTACAACTCTGATCATTTGAGTTGTAGAAGTCATGCCCAAGATGAAAAGGGCTTAGAAAAGTTAGGAGAATAACATGGTTGGGCTAAATTGGATACTTACCCTTTTTTTTTTTTTTTTTGGCGGAAAGTCGCAAAGTCTATTAGGAATAAAGGTCATATATAAATAGTATAGTCATGTTTTTAGGGTGTTTGAATTGGAGTCTAACTCTAAAACTTTGTCTTAGGTTTGGGTTCATTATTTAAAGAGTTGTAATTTCTTTTTCTGATCATCAATGAAATTTTAATTTTTTTTTCAAATTTATTAAGAATTATTCTAACTTTTATCCCTCCTAAATTCGAGGAAGCTCAGTGAGGAGTCCAGAAAGCTCTGTGGATTCGGAGTAATTATCCCGTGAGGAAGACGATAATCGACCTCATGATGTCCCTCCCTACGCCAAGTGATATCATAGCGAGGACTCTCCTCAGGCTGATGGCAACTAACAAAAGAAATGATTAAAATTCCCTGAACGATGATTTAGGGATTCGTTATCTATCGAAAAGAATGAAACTATCTAAAGAGTTATTGGATCATGCATGGGTTGCAGGCAACTCTCGACCGTATTGCAAGTGCGCTAATTCTGCCCCAAGCCCAAGGTGACACTCAGCCACCTGTGATCATTATATAGTAGAACTCCGTTTTCCGCAAAGCACTTCCAAAGGCAAATCGCAGGGCTATCCCAAATGAGTCGAGCTCCAACAATGAGGACGTCAATGGCGTCATTTCCCGACGGCCGGTCTATGGAGACGATCAACTAGATCGTGCTGAAAAAGACTATCAAGATAAGGCCAAACTTTCTAGTTTTAATGACTTATTGCGTATATAAGACTTCTTCAATTGGTTAGCCGAAGTAGAGCGGTATTTTGATTACATGAATGTGTCGGAAGGAAAAAAAGTGAAGTTAGTTGAGTTTAAATTAAAATCTGGTGCTTCTACATGGTGGGATCAATTACAGCTCTCACGTGCCCAACAGAATAAGGTGACCATCTGAACATGACCGCAGATGAAATGTTTTCTTCGATCACGATTCATTCCCAGTGATTACGAGCAAGTTTTGTTCAACAATACCAAAATTGTCGATAGGGTAATCGGACCGTCACATATTGCACTGAAGAATTTCAGCGGTTGGTAATGAGGAATGATTTGTCAAAGACTAAATCGCAGAAGGTAACGTGGTTTATAGGTGGATTACGACCAACAATTTAGGACCGAGTTCAGATGCACCCGGTAAAGACCATGGATAAGCGTTTCAGTTGGTGGGTAGGGAGGAAACACCGCTTGTAAGATTCTCAACTTGGCCTTATCCTTCGACTCGGGCCCCTATGATGGGTCCTATGAAGGATTCAGTAGTGGACAAAGGAAAGGAACTAGTAGGAGGACATCCTCAACCTCCTACAACCGCAAACTGTGACATGGGGAGTGGTCTATCTAGGCCTCAACGTGCAATGTTCACAGTAATGGGTTGGAGTAGGATTCCAAATCCTTATGTTTGGCCAATGCCAGACCAATATTTCCATTGTGACCAACCAAGCCAATATTCAAACACCCTCCCTCAACGAAGGGGGTGTTTAAGGTGAGGCAGCGGAAGAAGAAGGCCCTAGATTTAATGAGAATGGACAAGCTATCGAAAAAAGGAGTTGGCGATGAAGAATGGTTGGCCGAGGATCATGGCGAATCCTAGGTTGTGAGATAGTTATTGTACACTCCAAGGAAGGAGATGCAGCCACAGGGGGATAATATATTCTACATGCGATGTATCGTCAACGACAAGTTCTGTGATATAATCATAAACAATGACAATAGTGAGAACATCATCTCGAAGGTGATAGTGAGCAAGTTACTACCTACGACAAAGCACACTTCCCCTTACTTGATTGGTTGGATAAAAAATGTGAACGAGACCATGGTAACTGAACAATGCATTGACTTATTTTCAATTGATAAAAATTATAAGGATCAAGTACTTTATGATGTAGTTGGCATGGAAGAATGTCATATGTTAATCAGTTAACCATAGCAATCGGACCACGATATGACCTACTGAGGATGAGACAATATGTACGTATTCGTCAAGGATGGTCATAAGACAATCCTTGCCACTATAACACCAGAGAATTACCCTGAAGCTTCTAAAATGGAGGGGAGCTCCCTCCTTACCATTCGGGATTTCATGGAAGAATCTAAGAAAATCGATGAGGAATATGCCATGGTGGTAAAGGGTGAGGAATTGGAACCCTTAAACATTCCTCCTATTTTAAGGTCATTGTTGAACGAAATAAAAGAAATCTGGCACAAAGATTTATCTGATGGATTGCCCCCAATGCAAGACATCCAACATCATATAAACCTCGTCCCTGGGGCTGGCTTGCCCAACTACCTCACTATCGGATGAGTCTGAAAGAGTGTAAGATACTTTAGGGAAAAGTAGAGGAATTGATTGGTAAGGGTCTTCTGATAGAGATCATGAGCCCATGCATCGTGCCAACTTTATTAATGCCAAAGAAAGATGGGAGCTGGATCATGTGTATAGACAGTCGGGCAATTAACAAGATTTTCATTAATTACTTGATCTCAATACTACGGTTGAACGACATGCTTAATATGCTAGAAAGTGCCAAGGTGTTTTTTAAACTAAATTTGAGGAGCGGGTACCATCAGATTCATATCCAGCCTGATGACGAGTAAAAATTAACATTCAAGACCACAGAAGGGTTGTATGAGTTGTTAGCCATGCCCTTTAATCTATCGAATGCGCCGAACACTTTCATGCTTCTAATGAATCAAGTACTGAAGTCATTCATTGGCCGATTTGTGGTAGTGTATTTTGATGACATCCTTATATATAGTAAGGTTGAAACGGAGCACACGAAATATCTTAGGCACATGCTAAAGGTTCTAGCAGTTAACAAGTTGTACCTCAACTTGAACAAGTGCGTTTTGTAATGGACGACTTGTTGTTCTTAGGATTTGTTGTGACGTCCATAGGAATCCGTGTGGATGATGAAAATGTGTGGGCCATCAGAGAATGTCTGATGTCGACAAACTTTCTTGTAGTGAGTGAAAGTGCTCTGGTTTGTCAAATTACATGAGTGTCGAGTCAGTCTTTAAGTGAGCCCCAAAATGAAGATTACAAGATAAAGACCTCAATTCGGAAGAAGCTCAAGTGCTCCAAACAGGTAAATGAATCCTCACTTCCCTAACCAAACTCTTCAGGTATATGACCCCATCTAACTTAGTCTTACTGCCAATTCATTGTAAATCATCTTTGGTAAGCTTAAGTGTTGAACACTTAGAATGTTAGAGGAGTAAAACATGAACTATATAAGAAAAAATCGATTGCATCGATTTGCAATCGAAGACATTTTTTATTATATTGAACATGGTTCGATTGCATCGAGAAATAGGCCTATTCTATCCAACAACAAAATGACCATCTGCTGAGAAATATCGATTATATCGAATAGTGTTCGATGATATCGAAATTCAAATTTCGATAGAATCGAACCATCTTTGATGGTATCGACTTAGGGCACTACCTCTACACAGAAAATATTCTCGAAGTGTTCATCAATATAATCGAATCACCTTCGATCACATCGAGAGTAAGTACTTCTCGATAGAATCAAAGTATATCGAAAATTAGGAACATTTTTGTAAGGCCCGTATCCTAGATCGTACCGTTTCGTAGGCTTCCGCGGTCCTTCCGGTCGAATTCCAGCAACCCTCGACTTGTAACCGGCATTTGCGTGTGAATTTAAGTTATATCATGAAGATTTATATCAGCTCAACTCAAAACTTGTACCCTAGAGACCACGCCGTTGCCACGGTTCGAACACCGTGACTCGTGCACCGATCCGATACCTGGGTCAGAAGATGTGGGCCTGCGTTCATTTCGAGAAAAACGCCGTGCGTTGCAAATTTCAAGAGAATCTCTACAACCCGTCACGTCAATCAATCAAGTACACCACCCATACCCTATGCCACCTCACCCTATCACAAGTACATGTACCCATTCCCTCTTTTCCCCAAGTCAACTCTCTCTCTCCCCACTCATTCCTCTTTTATACAAAATTTAAACTAACCCATGCCTTCCCATTCCCTTTCTTACAACACCCACTCCACCCATCCTTTATCAATCCATCACTTCTCTCTCTCTCTCTCTCTCATTCTCTAACAATTCTCCAAACTCCTAAGAGAAAGCACCCAACGTCCAAGCTTTCCCAAAGTCAAGTGTGGCCCACTTTCCTACCCTCTCATCTCCCATCCCAACCCTCTATTCTTCATCCACCTCCATCAAGATCAAAGACAAGGAGCATAAGAGTCCAAGGAGTTAAAGAAGGAGGCCACATGTGGGTGAATCTTCATTGTTTATGGGTATTTTTGGTTTGATTTGATGATTTGATGACCCACTTGTGGTGGGACCTATCTTGATGTATGATTTGTATCAAAGAGGGACCCATAGTGGCCGGTTCCCTCGCCACTTGGGTCCCTCTGCTATTCTGATCTCTCTCTCTCTCTCTCTCTCTCTCTCTCTCTCTCTCTGTCTTTCTTCCCCCTATTGATGGCCCTCTTTGATGCTAGTATTTAATCTACATTATCCAAGCCAGTGGATGCCCCTACTGTCCATATGGTGGACACCCTTGCTGTCCACCCATTGGGGATGCCCCTGCTATCCAGCAGGCCCAAATGAAGGGAGAAACACAAATATTAGCTTGATCCCAAGCTTAGTGGGCCACATGTGTGGACCCCACTTGGATGTATATGTTTTAATACATGCGTATAGCAGCAAGACCCACGTGCTGCCTGGTGTGGGCCTGCATGACCGACCGGTCATGCAGGCTTGCTTGTAGGGAAAACATAAATATCAGTTTGATTCAAATATGGTGGCCACACTTACGTGAACCCTACCTTGATGTATGTTATATCTACACCGTCCATCCATTTTCCCAGCTCATTTTAGGCGTTGAGCCAAAGAATGAAGCCCAACTGAATCTCTTGCGAGCCGCATTGTAGAAAATGACGGTTTTTGTGATCGAGTCGAGCTGGCCTCAGCTCGACTCGACTCGGCCACTAGCTGACCTTAGCTCGAACTCGGCTTGGCTTGGTCCTCGAGCCTGACTGGCTAGCTCGGCTCGATTCGGTCAGCAGCTTGGGCCAGTTCGGGCTGAGCTCGAGCCAAGATTAAGCCAAGTTTTTTTGTGCGGCATTTCCACAAACACCTGGACTGTACCTTCAAAATCTCATTGTTTGTAAAATAGGAGCAATGGTTGTTTAGGTATTTTATCAAATACCTTCCAAACAACATAAAAATCCAAAAAAAAAGGGTATTTGTTTCATATACATACCTTCCTTGCCACCAGCCACACTTCATTGAGTCATTTCATCAAACACTTGGTGAGCAACTTCAATATCAAAGTAACCGAATCACCGAACTGGTTCGATTTGAGTTCGATTCGAGCTGGGTTCAATCCGAGTCAAGTCGAGCTGGGGCCAGCTCGAACTCGGCTCGAACTCATTTTCGAGCTCAAAAAATCAGCTTGACTTGGCTCGAACGTAGCTTTGAACTTAGTCGAATCAAGCGTTTTCGAGTCAAGTCGAGCGAGCTAACCGAGCTAGCTCGGTTCGTGTACACCCCTAATGCTAACACGACCAATTCTTAAGGGCCATGTTGGTAAATGGATCCTTAACTCTTTTGGAATTTTACTTCAAGTATATTCCTTAAATAGCAGTCAAAGGTCATGCCATAATCAATTTCTTGGTCGATCACCAATTAGGCATCAATCGTTAGATTCCCCAAGACGTGATTGAGTTATGTGCATTTTAGCTCACACCGTGAAAACTGATATTCAATGGATCATAGACAACCCGAACATCTCGGACTGGGAGAGTATAGAGAGACCCTCCCTACCCCTTATTTCTCTACACACCCCTCTCTCTATCTCTCACTCCATTCCATTAGCAAAGAAGCTCCATGCATATGTAGCATTTTCATGAGAGAAAATAAGAAATAAAAGAGAAAAGAAAAAGAGAGAAAATGAGAAAAGAAAAGAAAGGAAAACCCAGAGTGTGTTTGGAAGCTTTTTTCATCCTCCATCATGGTGGATTTCCCCCACCCATAGCTTTTTTTCATCCTCCATTATGTAGCATCTTCTTTAATAGCTTGGTAATCATTTTGTTAAATGCTTAGACTAGTTCATTGGAAGTTGGATGATAGGATGTAGAGAAGTGGTGCTTGATTTTTAACTTCTCGAACAACTTTAGCATGACAACATTCTTGAATGGCATTGTTATTGTTGGTGATGGTCCTCTAGGTAATACGATAATGACAAACGATCTGTTGAATGAAATTGACAATATCTTTAAATGTGACATACTTTAGAGGCACAATTTTGGATGACCTGGAAAAGTAGTTCGTAGTAATTGACATATACTAATGATTGGGTGATGATGCCGGGTTGATGGGACCGATGATGTCAAGGCTCCAAGCAACAAAGGTTAGGAGGAAACAAACTTGTGTAGATCCTCTAGAGACATGCATACTGTCCCATGAACCTAACATTGGTTATAATGCTTTACGAAGTGCATGGTGTCAACAATAATCATAAGGCAATAGTATCTCATGAACTTGACATGATGATACAGGTTAGGACCAGCTTGGTGGCCATCACGTTCGCTAGAATGTGCTTCTATGGAAGGACCCAAGAACCCACATGTATTTTACACTATTGATTGGGATTTTGGAAAAATATTGACTAAATATTACACTAGGTATCTCATTTATTACCATTCATCCATAAGATACTCATAAACATTCTCATCACATTGCTACAAACAAGAGAGAAAAGAGCACTTGTAGTTAAAAAGCCTTTATTTTTATTATATATCTTGCTTCTTATTGATTTACTATAAACTTTTAATTACATCTCTTTAGAATATCTTTGATTCTAAGGTAAAATATAATATGGTGACAAACTA
Organism: Magnolia sinica; assembly: GCF_029962835.1. Classification (NCBI taxonomy): domain Eukaryota; kingdom Viridiplantae; phylum Streptophyta; class Magnoliopsida; order Magnoliales; family Magnoliaceae; genus Magnolia; species Magnolia sinica. The sequence goes on along the minus strand of NC_080575.1, from coordinate 85,329,518 downwards.
GTGATAAGTAATTATATACTGATAAAATAGTTATATTTAATAAGATGCAAGAGATGCATGAATGCATGCACTTATGGTTGTTGTTTGATAGCCTAGGCTCTATGGCCTCCTCACATGGTGAGTTATCAAGGATAGGGCTCTCATTGGTATTGCCCTTTTCAGTATATATCCATGGTTATTCAAGAGATTCGGGATAAGAGGGTGTACACTTATTGCGTATTAATTTCTAACTAAACATAGAGTGTATCACTATGTCTATTATTGGAGAGAGTGTTATTCACACATTAGAAGATCATGCTAGAGCAATGCATGGATATTGAATGTGGATGGTATCCACAAATCCATAATGAATTGGAGAATAGGGATTATTCATTCCTTCTTGATCTATTTGGATCACCATAGTAGTGGCCATTAAGCTAGCTTAGTGCATTAGCCATCTAGTATAATGAACGAATAGATAAATGAGCATATAATGATAGATAGGATATGAAATGTGGGCTTTATGACGGATGGCGCGGCCACACAATTGCCTTGGACAACATGGTGGCTAAGGAAATTAACTCCAATGTTAATATAACAGCTTAATAGGAGGGTACGTGGTCTTTTCCTATCACGGAGGGGCTAACACGGCTTTTCCCTTGGGTTTCAGGGGTTGGCGTGGCTTTTCCCTGAATTCTGCCAAGGGATAGCAGGGCTAACCCTCTAGAAAGGAACTTACAGCCCGATGGGATTTGATTGAGGGTATTTTTGTGTATTTGAAATTTATAAACCTCGTTTTTACATTTGGGCATTAAACCAACTACATGCATTTGGATTCAAATGCATTTCAAATCCTTAAAAACTAAAGATGTGAAATCATATCTTTAACATTGATGGGGCTATAGCTGGTAACCCCGGCCCGTCTGGGGGTGGTGGCATTTGCAGAAATGCCTATGGTGGTCTCATATTCGCTTTTTATTCAGGTTATGGACACGTTTCAAACAACAGGGCGGAACTTCGGGTCTTTCACGATGCGATGCAGCTAAGTATAATGCGGGGATTGCAGGATGTGCACATTGAATCTAACTCTTCCTTTGTGGTCGAAGCTTTCAAGGGGACGTCGCTCCTTCATTGGAAGTGGGATTACTAGATGTCGAGAATAAAAAATCTGCAAAAGAAAGGAAACTTCTCCATTTCACTTATTCCCCGGGAAATCAATGGTCCGGCGGATGGACTCGCTCGCTTGGGAGCGGCCAATTAGGGATCTTTTTGGGCATACAAGTGGGCTGACCTCCCTACGTTGATCAGGGGACTCTGTTTCCTCGACAAAGCGGGTATAGGAGCACTAAGGGAGACCTAATTTTGTCTTCCTTTTCCATCATCCTTTTTTTTTATTTTTTTATTTATAGTCACACGATAGGCGGTACAGGGCCTCTTTTTGTCTACCCGTATGCGCCTAAATCCTTTTCTCTAATTTTTGTTGATGATATGAATGAATTCACAGTAATTGCTATATATATATAAGTTGGGATTTTAGAGGGATGGCCTCAAACAGCTAGAAGGCAGAATCACACCTCTTGGTTGGCTTTCTCTCTCGCCCTCCCCCCCTATCTAAGACGTGTTTGGTAGGACTGTGGCAAAGGGGTCAGTTGCATGGTTGAGCTCCACCATGATGTTTATGTGAAATCCACTCCAACCATCGGGAGCTACAACCATGTTGGGCTCAAGGCCCAAAACTTAGTTTCGTTCGTGATGATTTACGTGGACCACACAATTAGAAATAGTATATAGGAAAACACGTACCCTTCAAACTGTTTTCCTTGGTGTGGTCCACCTCATTCATGGATCAGCCTGATTTTTGGCACCCAAGCCTAAATCTATGTGTGGCATCTAATGGTTGAAGTGGATTTCATATAATCATAACAGTGGGCCTTATAGAAATTAAGGGTGGATGTTTCTCTCCCCACTGTTTCCTTTTCTGTGGCTCACCTAAAACATAGGTCAGCCTGAATTTTTTACCTTGGGGAATAGCATTAGATTAATGATGGAAGTGGATTTCACATATACATCACTGTGGTCCAAATTCAACAGTGGGACCGGAACATGTAAGATTTTCATTTTTCATTTTTATTATTAGACTATTGAGTTCATTGTACCATTTGTTGTTCACTCTCTCCCTTGAATCCAAAAGGGTCAGTGATGTAGGTGGGCCTACTGTGATGTTTTTGTAGACTCAACTTTAACCACTAAATGCGTCATCCCATGTTAGGCTCAAGGCCGGAAAATCAGCCCCATACCTAATTTAGGTGGACCACATTATTGAAAACAACATTTAGGGCAATAGAGAAACTCCAAACTTTTTTCCTTGTTGTGGCCCACATCAATAATGAATAGGAAAGAATCCTAACCAACCAACTGGCTCCTATTGCCTTAATCTATGGACTATCCATTGGCCCTCCATGTGATGGCCCACCATAATTGTGGATTTTTTTTCATATGATCAAATACCAAAAACGATAGGGACTAAATATCACCCATCCATGTGATGGCCCACCATAATTGTGGATTTTTTCATATGATCAAATACCAAAAACGATAGGGACTAAATATCACCCATCCATGTGATGACCCACCATAATTGTGGATTTTTTCATATGATCAAATACCAAAAACGATAGGGACTAAATATCACCCATCCATGTGATGGCCCACCATAATTGTGGATTTTTTCATATGATCAAATACCAAAAACGATAGGGACTAAATATCACCCATCCATGTGATGACCCACCAAATCTGTGGATTAGTTAGAAAATCCAATAAAGAAAGGTAATAGGACTACATATCGTTGATCCATGTGATAGCCCACCAAAATTCTCAATTCTATTAGCAAAAAATCCTTTTAATACGTTCATTTAAAATTAGTGGCCCATGATTGTGGCCCAACCCAAGACTTGGAACTACCTCAAATTTACGTAAAATGTATGTTTTGATGGGCTTGTTACAATTACTATTTATTATGTCACACATGTACACTATTTTGAAATGCTGTAGATGATTTGCTTAGTCAAGTTTAGGCTTCTTCGAATATATTACATGAATAATGCTTTCACAATATAAACTAGGAAACATAAAGTTTAGATTCCAGTGCATTCCAATTTAGGATGTCAAACACAATTGAGGATTCCAGTGTGTTTGGTATTTGGAATCCAATGCATTCCAAATATAAGCAACCAAACGTGCCCTTAGAATTACTTGGGTAGAAGTAGTAAATGAAGGTGCCTTGGGGGTATTTATAGACTTCCTTAGGGTTAAATTTGGAATCTTTATAGACTTTCTCATGGTTCAAATGATGATGTGGCACTATCTCATTGGCTAACAGCAACGCCGCGTGGTAAATGCACTCTCCAAAGTGATGTGGAGATGATGAAGCAAGAAACACGCTCAGGTCGATCCATGCATGTGCCAGAGAGAAGCCACAGATGGGTCTGTACCTTCTTTACTCTGAGCCATTCCATGGGTCTTTTTTGCCACACTATCCTTATCTTAAGTTTGTGTGGATCGCGCCATCCCTGTACTTACAAAGATTTTCAACCTATGCAAGCTAATCTCGGTACACAGTCGTACACTCAGACAAGTTATCTACTTATTTACATAAAAATACCATTTACGTAAATAAATGACATTTACTTAAATGGTATTTTTTTAAAAATGTAAATTAGAAAGTACCTCCTATTCGAATCCAATAAAACTAATAAGAAAATTAAATTCCCAACAATAAGAAATTTATTTATTTTTTAGATCAAGAACAAATTCGACTTTTTTGCATAGTTCAAAAAGTTGAACTTTTAAAATCATTGTCCATATCTGTTGTTATTGGTGTCTTGCGGACATTGCAGAACATCGATCTTCCTTACTAGCTGTTCATTGCTCATCTTTTTGTGTAGATCAGCGACATTGAGGAACTATGATCTGCTTCATCTTTCATTGCGCACAAGAATAAGTTGATAATTGGATTGAGAAGAAGCCGATTGTTGGGTCATATGCATGTTGTTGCTGATTTCGTTTGCATGTTGTTGATTCATAATTAGATTTAGACCAAGTTTTTTTATGCTCTTATAGATCTGTGGTCGTTGCTATGGGATGTTAACTACTAATCTGCTCTTTTACTTCTGCGAGATTTGAAGGGACTCTGCTGTTCGGCAATGAGCAAACCACCATTTTTATATCACTTTTTAAAATGCTTGTATACATTTGTAGCCATTGCTATGGGCCATCAACTACTACTCTGCCTTTCTACTTCTGCCTATTGAGATTTGAAGGGCCCCTACTATTCTCCCATGAGCACACTACCATTTTTATATCATCACCCATGCACAAAATAATGCAATTAATGGCCCTGTTTTAATATCATTGGGTCTATTGGGCCTTCTTGGTGACTTTGCGAGGTTGTTGGCCTGTTGATAACATATTGATTTTTAAAAATGTGTTGGTTCATGGGTTTAGACACTATTCGATAGCCAATCTATCTGGTTATTTATTATTGGAGTATTTCATTGATAGTGATGCCCCACAATGGGACCCACTTATTGCTATTATATTGTTATTTCTGGGCCTAGGTAGTTAGACCAACTTTGTTGTTGTACTCGTCAGTTTTGAGGCCCAGTGTGTTGGGGCCCCTATTACGTTGTCTCACCGTTTTATTAAAGTGTGGGCCTGCTTGTTTAGGCCCAATGGTTGATTGAGCCAGATTTTTTCATTGTGGGCCTAAATCTCGAATGAGGGCTCAAGTTATTGTGATTCATCAAATTGGGCCATTGTTGTGGCTCACCTCATTATATCATTGATTGTATTATTTGTTGTTGTGTGATGTGAGCAATCCTCTTCTCCACCACCTCCTTTGATGATGTAGAATCTTTTTCATATCAGGCTCTTCTTTGCCAAGATGTGTTATGTGACTAGTGTTTATATAGTGCAATTGTCCCGACTCATGTATCAGACAGTTGACTCGAACCCATTTATGTATCAGACAGTTAATCTGAACTCATGTTTAGACTGAGTAGTTGTTCCAATTTGTTTACTCCGAGTAACTGGCCCAGACTCATGTTTATACCGAACAATTGCTTCAGTTTCATTTTGCTAGATAGGTGGTCTGTTGGATCATCGCTCAATTCCTAGAAGTGTCGATTTGCCTGAATAACTTCATTGCCTCCACTACTCGCTCACTACTTTACTTGCCACTCATCACAGCCTGTGCTACTCATCTTCATAAACGTGTTACTCTTTATTTTTTGTTCTTGAATAAATGTTTTATGTATCACTCCAAACTCAAGTTCTTCTTTTTAGAGCACCTTGAATTTGAGGAGGTATGTTAAAGAATTTCTTTTTAATTTAGATTAGATTGTGTTTGCCCTTATTGTAAGCCATTATGAGTATAAGACTCTCTGGCTTAAGAGGAAGAGTTGAAAGAGTGCATTTAGAATAAAGTGTAATTAATGAGCTTGGGCGCAACTCATATAGAAAGGCAAAAGAATCCACACGTATTTTACACACTGAATAATATAAGTAAGAATGGTAAAGATACCAAGCAACATCACAGGTCCTCTTCATAGCAAGCCTCCAACCTTTGCTCTGTTTTTCACATCTCTCTATCTTCATTTTCTTCCATCTTCTTTTTCTCTTAGTCTTTACATGATCAAGATATGTAGACTTTCACATGATCCATAGAAATACTCTACTAACTACACCTTTGTAAAATATTGCATATGTTACACTAGATATATATCATATTCATGAAATATGATCACTTTCAAGATGCCTTGATGGCGAAATGGTAGACATGTGAGACTCAAAACTCATGCTTAAGCTTGGTGGTTCAAGCCCTTTTCAAGGTATAATATTAAGAATGCTCATTAAATATGGAATTCACTAACATCTCTCAAATCTAATCGTTAATGGTATACCTATTGTCTATTTATATGAAGTATTTTGGCGATTCCACAATCTAACGATAAGTGGGTTTGCCCCAAGATCATGAAATCTTTTGATATTCTCTATGTAATGAATGAGGAGTCCATTTGGAAATGGTCTACCCGGAAACTCTTTTTAAAATTTCAATTTTAGCCATTTTTGGATGGTCAAATTGAACTAACTCACAATTGCACGCTTAGTGGCAAACTGACTTACAATTGCAAACTTAGTGGCACTTTTTAAGCTATCTAGATCACTATGTATGGAGCATGTCTCTAAAATAAGATTGATTAATCAGGACATCCTAAACATTCATTTGATGGCTACAAGTGGGTGGTTAAAAATTAAAATAATGATTGGTCAAAATACAAAGTATAACATCTAATTGCCATGATCATCTTCTCACTATAGTTTTTGGGTTATGCTCCATCCACAATCGGTTTAGCAATTTGGGCGGTCTAAATTGCCTTGAAACTATTTCATTTATATGACTGGAGAGCTACTATTTTGAAATGATGGTGAATCATACTAGGAGTAAGGTCCGTGCTTGCATGTACTATTTCAGATGAAGAAAGAAATGACACTTACACCATCTATTTTTGTTTAGACACAACTCAGCATTAGAATAATACTGGAAGTATCGCCCTACTAGTAAAACTAGCATAGGGAGTATGCATTAAAAAGGAGTAGGTGTAGATGGTGGCTCTCCGTAGTAAAAGTACAAAAGAAAATGGTGTGTAAAAATAGTTTCACAAGTTCATTTTGGTGCAGTTATTTAACTTGGTATGATTTTTTGGGCACAGATACCTTTATATGTGGCAACAAAAATGGTATACACAAAGAGATCTTCTTTCTTCATACCATCTACAGAGACGTATGCTCGAGCTGCCATACGTTGGATGGGGTATGAACCGCGCTGCACGCCCTATTGGCCGCATTCTCTTCAGTGGTGTTTGGCTTTCATAATCCCAGCCGTTGCTCTTGATGCTTGGCGTCTACAATTTGGCATTAGTGTACGGAGAAAGATGAAAGATTATATGAAGAACAAACAGCTGAATGAGCATTAGCCATCACTTTTGGATATTCTCTAAGTTCATCTGTAGTTTGCAAACTTAACTTTGAATGCATGCATGTGCTATTTTATTGGATATTTAAATTTCTATTTTCCATTTATTTGATTTATAAAACTTCTTTGTGTTTTTCCTAAGGAGAATAGAATTTCAAACATAAAATAATTTATTTTAAAAAGTATTTATTCATCTTAATGATAAGAGGAGAAGGTTTTGCCACAGGAGACCTTGGTTCATTTCCCATAATTACCTTCACGTAATTCTATGATGCGTGGACAGCCCCTAGACCATGTGTGATCATTTTGTATGTGCGACTCACAATCATGTTATCATGTGAAGAGTATGTAATCGCTTGATCATGTGCAGTTATGTTGTAGATGTGGCCGTTTACTTAATTACATGTGTATGTATAACTGCTTGATCATGTGGTCATGTGATGTATGGTTCATCATAGCCATATGATCATGTGATGCATACGCGACTGTTAAACAATATGAACTTGTGACATACGTGCAGTCCCCAATCATGTGATCATGTGATGCCTAAGTGGCTTTTAAACCATATGAACTTATCATGTATGCACTACCCTAAACCATGTAACATCGTGCAGCATATACGGACCACCACCATGATTATGTGATGTGTGTTTGGCCATTAATCATATGGGATTGAGTGGAGGCCCTTAATTAAATAATTATATGATGTGTGGATGGCCCTTGACATGTGGAATTGTGATTGAAGTGTGGTCCTAAGTCGTAGGATCGTGTAACGTATGTTTAGCTAAGCTCAGGAGGGCCTGAATTTAATACTTGTCTCTCAAATTCCTAACAATTTGAAATCAATTTTGGATTGAATCCAAACAATTCAAGAAGATTGAAATCAAGAGGTTGATTTCGGTGGCAATGTTTCAAATGGAATTGAAATGATTTGGAAAAAGCTTGAAGGGGTGGATGTTGGGATTCTAATTAGGGCTTTTTTACCAAAATAAGACCCATTTTCATTTCATGCTTTTTAAAGCCTCTTGACACCTTTTTAGCTTTTTCATGAACCAAAATTCCCTCGCTTTTGGTAAGTTGTCCCGTACTTACTTTTCCTTATGGGAGAAGCTTCTAAGCTCCACTCCCTGTACACTAGGTGGCCATGATGTGATGATTGGGCCCACTTGAAAGCAAATTCAATCTATTCATTCTCTTCGTGGCTCATTATTTCAATGGGAATACACTAACTTTAGTCAAATACGAGCTCCTTGTGGCCCAAATAAACAATAATGGTGGTCATTCACTCTCAACTATTTTTTTTGTAGTTTAGTCCACCTGATGTATGAATGGTTCTCGTTATGTGGCCAATGGCCTTTTATGAAATGTTGACTCCAATGGACGAAGCGGATTTCACACATACCCAATGGTGGGCCCCATAAACGATGTCCTTATGGTGTTAAGGGTCAGGGTCTAAGTTGACATGTGTTAAGGGTCGAGGTTGTCATGTATTAACGGTTGTGGCTTTCATGCGTTAAAGGTTATAGTTGTCTATTTTAAGGGTTGTGGGGCCCACTACTGGGCATGTGTTGAATCCACTCCTTCCATTGGATTCAAAATTTAATTTAAGGCTATGGGCCAAAGAATGAGTCACATCCGCAAATAAGGTGGACCACAACATAAGAAAATATTGGGGAGTGAACGATCACTGTGATCGATTGTTGTGCACCACAAGGAGCACATATCCGGCTGAAATTTGTATAATCTTACTTAAATGGTGGGCCATGAAGAAAATGAATAGATAAGTGAGCCAAATCATCATGTGATATTACATCATGCATTGAAATTGGGGCTACAAAGCTTCCCACGCAAAAAAGAGCACGTAGGTGAAACTCACAAAGGCAAGGGCATTTTGGTCTTTAAAAAAATCTAAAAAGGTGTCAAGAGACCAAAAAGAAAAAGAAATAAAAGGAGAGACTATTCCCTTAGAACTGTCATACCTTGAGGCCATTTTGATAAAAATATCTTCCAATAAATTATCCCAAAGTAAAAGAGTACCATAAAAATCAATATAAAAATATGTTGTAGATATGTCGTAGATTAAAAAAAGGATATAAAAGATATGTTGTAAATCAAAAAAGTTGTTTAGCCAGATGCTCTAAAGGAAGAAGGTGCATTAATTATTTAACATACACCCTCACACCCACACACACACACACCATAATATGTACTCGAACCCATGACCTTAGTGTTGAAACTCTTATGAGTCAACAACTAAGCCACCAGTAAGGACCCAAGAAAGGTGCAATAGTTAATATTGGTTTGGTTGCTTCCATCGTTATAACTTTTTACCTGCTTTTTGTCGTTTACCCACTACCAATTCATAAGTGTTTTGGCATACTTTCTTGAGGTTTGCTCAAATACATCTGCACATTATAATATGATACATGTGATGGGACTTTATCTATGGAATTGGGTTCTTTTCAATAATCCAAAGGGATTTTAACCTTATTAGCGATGCGATATGGTCAAATTCTTGAAAATGAAGGGATGTTTCAGATATTCTTAGACTAGTCATCTGATAGGTCTTGAAAATACTTTTGGACCAAATTGTCCTTGTCTATGGATCAACATCTATACAAATTTTGAGCGAAGAAAAAGTTACGTCGTATTCAATCCTGAGGAAGTAACATCGAAGGGATTGGTTATTGAGCCTATTGGAATCTAGATTTAATCTGTTCATTTTCTTTGTACCTCTCTATTTATATGTGAAGATGCTAACTTCTTGCTAACATGATCTCTGTGTAGCTCATAAAACCTGATAAGTTATAACGGTGTCTGTTCGATACGAACTATTTTTCTGTGATGCGGTCAATATGACTGGCGGATATTGATCATTTTTATAGCCATGTCCTTTCATGAAATTGTAAGGTTAATGGATGGAGTGGATTCCATATATATGCGATGGTGGACCCCAAAAATGGTGTACAAATGCCCTTAGAAAGGTTCGAGTGTTGCCTTTTTAATACTTTATACAGAGATCGTTCTTTCTTGAAAAAGTGAAGATCGTGGGATCCACTACCACAGTTTCTCTCTGGCATTTCTCTCATTCAAAAATTCTTCTTTAAAATCATTCATTTCTCTTCACCATTTCTCTCCTCCGGCATCTATCTAGCATTATCTGGTGTTCATCCCAAAACTCCTCTTTGTTGAAGTTTCTTCCACCACTCCCACACCATGATCGTGCAGCTCTCTAGTATCCCTACTATCGTAGTAAACTACAATTTTAGTGATTTGTAAAGGTAAATAAAATCATAAATCATTGTCGATGTTGTTTTTTAAGGGACTACATTATGATATATGTTGACATTGTGTTAAGGTCGAAGTGGAAAAGAGGTAACATTGTAAAATGTCATTCAATAAAGGTCGCTGTTATCATCCAATAAGGGTCGATATAATCATCCACTAAGGGTAGAGCTTGATAGTAAAAACATTGACTGATTGAGATTAGGCAGCATGAACGATCGAGGTTGACAACTGGAAAAGTTGACAACCTCAACCCTACAATTGACAACCACGACCCTTAACGGTTGACAATCACGACCCTTAATATTTAACAACCACAACCCTTAACGATTAACAACCATGACCCTTAACAGTTAACAACCTCGACTCCTAGTGGATGACAACCATGACCCTTAACATTGTTCTATTCACCTTGACCCTTAACAAATGACAACCTATACCCTTCGCCTTTGATAATCTCGACCCTTCACCTTTGACAATCTATACGAATCCATTTTTATTACAGGTTAACATACATTAGAAGATTATGACTCCCTAACCTATCCTAATATATTATGATGGGGAGGGTGTATATGAGAATGAGACTTTCTCGTACATGGGTAGGGACTCGAAAGGGGTTGTAGTGAGAGATGATATTACTTATTAGGAGCTTAAAGATAAAATGCATCATATCATGAAGAGAACACTGGATGAATTTGATTTTAGAAAAAAGGTTGTTTACAGTGAGGCAGTACGTGGATTACTCCCTCCACACACAATCAAAGACAATGAAGATCTCAAGGCATATATGCTCTTCTGCGGAAAGAGTCCACCTACTCAGATACCATTGAATATATAGAAAGTGACATGTATAATTCTTGTGCAACAAAGGAGAGCACACTCTACATTACATTCGAACATATGGTCCGCTAATATGTAGTCTTCAAGCAATGATCGTTGACTCAATGATTGTGATATACCTATGTAACACCCTGTACTTCTCAATACTCGGGTGTTACCATGAGGACCTAATTTAGTATATATGCAAACTCGATTTATCTGAACATTCACCCTTATTCTAACCTAAATTTATCCATTAAGAGTTGTAGACATTGGAAATCAGCGCCCACGCTGATTTATATGGTTTTTGGTTTTGTGGTGGAGTGACTAGGCTGTATGTTGGAGTCGCCACTAGCCAATTAATATTAAAATCCCGCAGTCGGCTAGAACCCGCGGAATATGTAAGGTTAGAGAAATTCGAAGACTCTCCTACCTTAGATCTACGATCTGGGATTCCGGATAAGGGACCTCGGTTACAAAGAGGGAAGGGGTTAGGCACCCTCTTTGCCCGTATGAATGTACGGCCTCTACTTAGTGTGGTAAAACAATCTCAAAGGACGTGGATGCTTTGGTCGAGGTTGGACTAGGCACGCACGCGGATTTCTGATGTAGCAAGATCCAAGATTGCCATAATTCCATTGTGCCACTTTTCTCGTTGTGTCATAATTTCGTTGTGCCACTTTCATTATGCTCCACTTTCCTCTCTCCTCTTTTCCTCTCCTCTAGGAGCTCTTTGAGACTCTCCAACTTTTGTCTGTCTAAATGAAGATGGGAGAGGGGTATTTATAAGCATCTCACACGTGTGAAGGCTATCCACGCACAACAGCTTTCAGCGTGCAATAGCTTCCAGCACACAATAGCTTCCTGCAACGCCTTCCAGCACGCAACACTACTGAGGGGCGGACAAGCGTCTCTTCCAACTTCTTCCCCCTACAAATGAAGTTCTTCCTCAAATGAGGAGAGGGGTGGGTATTTATAGACTTCTCACACGTGTGAAAAGGCTATAAATACCCCTTGACTTCCAGCGCACAGCAGCTTCCAGTGCGTAATAACTTCTAGCGCACAACAACTTCCAGCGTACGGTAGCTTCGGCGCACGGTACATCTTTAGCAAGGGTGGCGCACAACAAGAGTCCAGCAAGGGCGCACAACAGGAATCCGGTAAGGGCGCATAACAAGAATCCGGGTAGGGCGCATAACAGAGTCCAGGCGGGCGCACAACCTTGGGCACACAACCGGGGGCTTCTCAAAGAACGGCCTCTACACTCTAACAAGGATCACAATAGAATTTTCACACTGAGGTGATGGATGCGCATTGAGACTTATATATATATATATATATATATATATATATATATATATATATATATATATATATATATATATTTGTGCCCCAATAGATGTCCCCTCTATCTTCTTCTACACAAAAATGAAATCAATTAGAGGATCGATTTTCTTCGAAGAACCGAATGAACTGCGACTGAAGGATGACTAGATAGTCATGCTTGTACGAAAGACTGAATGATCATGCTCGACCAGAAGATTAAATGCCCCCAGCCAGCAGTGTCGAACGGACGCTTCAATAGGGAGGATAAATTCCCTTTTTCATCGAAACTTGTCATTGTAACAGCTGTGATGACTTCATCTTTGAGTAACTTAGCCAAGGAACTATTAATCAATGTTGTTGCTGCTGCAGCTGTCTCTTTGATTAACACATACAATTCTTTCTTTGAACTCTGTATCTAGAGAGTTGTTCTTTAACGCTGCTCCTGCTTAAACAACTTTTTCGATTGTCTCCTTTATTCATGATCTGCATAACTCAAGCTTTCGAATGGTAGTCTTTCCTGCCAAATTAATTGGAATTAGTATCTCAAGACATTATAATTTTCCAATTTAATTTCATGAAGTATATATTGAAAACTTTTAAAATGATTGTAATATTTACAATATGATAATGATTTGGTTATTTCTTCTTATTTGTCATCATACTTTCAATTGCATTTCTTGCATCCTTTGTTCGTTATATCGTACTTTCGGAGATATCATTTCCGACTCTAAAGGTTCAACCGTTAAGTCTTTTCTAATTTGTGTTCCTTAGCATTTCTTCGTGGGTTGTCTCGAAGTATACTTTCCTTGGACATTTTCTAACTCTGAAAAAGCATATTCGCATCCTGGTCATCATGATCAGCTACCTTTGCAACATTATCAATTGAGAGAGATGATTAAAAAGTTGAGTGGATGGGTGACTAGAAAAATAAAAAGCAATGATCATATCGTCTTTTATCAATTCCCTTTCACTAGCTATCTTGATGACACAACAGTTGTTGTCGATGACTCCATTTCTTTTGGCTAACATTCATTCCTTGTCTCCATCAAGTCCAGTATTCTTCCTTGGAGAGAAGGTAGTGTATTCTGGCGTGAATCATACTATCCTAGCAAATTCGCCTGCAAATTTCCAGGCCAATCTTTGTATAAAGATTTCTCTGGAAGGTAATATTCATGAAATAAGATCTGCTATTATTCTCGAAGGATTGATAATCTTTGCTGCTCCTTTTAAGGAATCCAAAGAATATATCTGAATATTTGGATCGTCCAGAAGAGAATGATAATTCTTCACTAGTTTATTCTCTGCCGCCTTTGAGAATTTTGTAAGAGAATATTTCTTTATCATCAAGAAGGCAAAAGACCTCGCGGATCTTGTCAGAAGAATAAATATATTGCAATTGAAGACTAGTAGTTGATCTTAAAAATTTGAACTTTCGAATAGAGAACCGTACATATTTTCTTCGAATAGAGAACTGCCAATATTTTGAGGGCATTTGTTGTTGTTGTAATTTGAACCTGATTAAAAAGAAACGCATATATATACATTTTTTTTTGCATATTGTTTAATCAATATTTGAGTTTTTTATCAGGCAATTGCATATTTGAGCATATCTAAAGTAAATAGATGATCATGTATTTTTACAGTATTTTGATGCTCGCATAGTATTAAGCTCTTGAATATTGAAGCTAGCATGCTTAGACTGAACTTGACCTGACCAAATTGGACTTGTCCTAGACTGAACTATACTGAACTTGACTAAACTGGACTAAACGTGACTGGAAAAGACTTGGGCTCAAAGAGCAATTATAGTTTACTGCCGATTTCGGGCTGGGCTCAAAGAGCAATTATAGTTTACAATCGATTTCGGGCTAGGCTCAAAGAGCAATTTATAGTTTACCGCCGATTTCAGGCTGGACTCAAAGAGCAATTATAGTTTACCACCAATTTTGGGCTGGGCTCAAAGAGCAATTATAGTTTACCGCCTATATGGGCTTTTTCGGGCCACTACCTTCTCACTGCTGCCCGAATAATATATATAGTACCAATGATGATAGGTCTTATGCGTAGTTGGCCATTGAGGGCTTGGCTAGGCTGCCTTAAATAATGATAAGCTACCATCGTTGTCGTCAATTTTATATGTGGTTGGCCATATAGTTTATTCCACTGCCAAAATTGGTAAATCAATAATTGATATTTTGCCATTGTTGATAATGGTTTGGGAACATTCTTATCATGTTTAAAATAGTGTATCAGCTTGGCGTTGACAGCAATTTTGATAAAATGAGTTTATATGAGCAATTGATGACGATAGCGATAGTTGTTAATTTTCGCGATAATCATCGACACTTGGTGAATTTGACGAAAATCATCAACGTCGGCGGCAATCTTAAGTGCTTGATAGGAATCATCAACACTTGATAGCAATCATTAGCAACTCTTATCAGTGATCATCAACGCTTGACCTTAATATGCCTGATATACTTAAGAAGCTTTGTTTGAAAATTTGCGCCTTTTATTCATTCACATGAAGAGGAGCACATGAATCGCCTTTTATTCATTCACATGAAGAGGAGCACATGAATTTTGTCTTTTATGGCCTTTAATCCTTTTACTTGTCATACCCCCTTTCGATTGGAAAAGATTTTCTTTGAGAATCTTTGTAATTGAAATTTCTTTATCTTTAAACTGCAATATATCGCCCTTCTTGAATATTAAATCTCTTTATTTCTTGACTGACATTATAAGCTTGATAATTGCCGATAATCTGGATATAATTATCACTTCATAAATCTTTGCAGATAAACGGGCCTCATTTTCAAAATATATATAATTTCGGAGCCACTTTCATCAACTATAGCAATAATCCAATTACAATAACAATTCTGAGCTTGAGCTTTAATATATAATAATTCAATCGTTGTAATAATTTTTGCCCCAATTTTGACCCTGTGCAAATGGGCACAACTGCGAGGGGCGTCTATGCTGACATGTGCAATCAACCCTTTCATCTTTACTTTGCTGTCATATTCTTCCATCACAATTTCTCCCTTATTAATCATCTTTTGAAGCTTTTTCCTGAGGGCATTACAATTTTTTGTATGATGTCCAAATGTGTGGTGATAATGACAATAATTCATTCCTCTTGTATTCTCAATTTCTTCGAGATGTCTTAGCCAGGGTAATTCAATACTCTTCATAGCCAACAATTGTTTCAGCATAGGAAGTATGTATTTTCTTACAAATGAATACTTCATTTGGTCTTTATTTCAGCTGGACCTTTTATATGTCATTATAACCGCACGACCATTTCTATCTTCTTCATCACTGTCTCTTTCAACATCCTGATAATCTTCTTTATTTTCTTTTTTCCAAGTGATGTTGGA
Organism: Magnolia sinica; assembly: GCF_029962835.1. NCBI lineage: Eukaryota > Viridiplantae > Streptophyta > Magnoliopsida > Magnoliales > Magnoliaceae > Magnolia > Magnolia sinica. The sequence goes on along the minus strand of NC_080575.1, from coordinate 85,313,690 downwards.
TGATGATGGCTGAAAAGCAAACATTCTTCCAATCATCTTTTCAAGAGCATAGGCCTTCGTAGCAAGATCACGAAAGGTTTTTCAATCTTTACTCATCAGGTGGCATGCCAGTTCTGGTCTTATGCTTTCTAAACATAGTTTTACTTGTTCTGATTCCTATAGAGGGTGTCGACATGATGCCTCCAAGTCCCTCCATCGACTGATGAATTCTTCCACTAATTCGTTTTCTTCTTAGCGAATAGAGGCCAGTTCGGTCAAACTAACTTCTCTATCAGAAGAGAAAAAGTATGACATAAAAGCATCCTACATATGTTACCAAGTATGAATAGATCTTGGGATTAAACTGAATACCATCTGAAAGCTCTTCTTGTAAGAGAAAATCTGAATAATCGTAGACAATATTGAGGAACTCTAGAGAAAATTTTTATCTTTGTTACGAAATGCATCATATGCTCTTCTAGTGATCCGTTCCCATTAAAGTTCTGAAAGTCTGGATGTTTGAAACCAGCAGGAATTGGCATTTCTTCTATTTCACGAGGATAGGGTGTCTGGTATTGAAATTTTTTATTCTGACCTCGCTTCTTCACTAGATGAATGGATTTGATAGCCATCTATTGAATTTCTTCCTTAGTTATATTCTAGGTAATAGTAGGCATCAGCTCCTGAAATCTAACCACTTGCGGTTGTGGCCTTTCTACTTGTGATTCGATGTTGTTCACAACAGTCATTGTTGGAAAATTGGGGACTTCTTCAACTATGTGCTTATCTAGTGAAGGTTGGTTAGGCTGATTGATGTCTGCCGATAAAACTTCTGTTTTCTTATTCTTCAATCGTCTTGATAATGAAGGAGGAAGCGATTGCTGCACTACTGACATTGTTGAAGAAGATGAACTATTGTTTGGTTCGAAACTAGCATACTGTCGCTTCGAAGGACTAGCTGACTCAAATCGTGGCATTCTTAATGCATAAGTTTTCTTGAAATCTTTTGCAGGAGGTACGGTGAGAGAATATTCACTAATCGCGATGGCCTTCCCTTTATTCTTTTGAACTCGTAATGATTTTGTGGAAGATATCTTTACGGTTGTAGTTAACGGTACCGGAAGACCTTTTAGAGTAACGTGCCTTTCTGTCTTTCTCGAATGAGATGATTGTATGATCGACGTAGGACTGTGTCTCACAACACTTCACATAATCGACCTTGTAGTTGGCGAGATGATGCTTCTTGCGGAAGTAGATCGAACTTTTCGTCTTTTGGATGTTACTATCCTCCATGCTCCTTCATCTTGTCGAGATACTGGTGAAACAAAGATCGTTCCGTCCATTATATGAAATTTTGTACTCTTGATCACAATGGATTTTGCTTTCTTTAGGTGATTTCTTCTTACCTTCAGACAAAATTAAAAATTGCAATCAGTATCCAAGTGATAAAACATTCTATCTTAGAGATGAAGGGGAGGAGGATGTTCCCGTTGATAGTCACCATTTTGCCATTTATACAATGCCAACAAGTGATAAATGTTCTCTAATACAAAATTGATCCAACTGTGTTTAACAGACAACGTTCTTGTTTCGACAAGAAACAAATGCATTCGATTTGGGAAAATATTCAATGACAATAAGAAGAAAGAATGAGAGAACAATGATCACATGATGTTTATTTAGTCTGAGTTCATTTACATCCACATATTCCCTTGATTCTAAGATAGATTATAATGAATAAGCACAATGAATGAAAGAGAAGGTAGTTTAATAGGAATTTTACCAGTATTTCGATGCTTTTGACGTTCATCGCAAAGGCATATGAGTTATGCGAACTCAAAGCTGTTGACTTGATCGTGCGATAGGTTCTGATCATCCTTCTACTTATCCTTCCAATCGTATGGATAGACTCTCCTTTATCTTAGTGTTCTCTCTCTGTGCTTCACATTTTCCTTAACTTTCCCTTTATAAATCCAGTAACTGGCACACTTAATCAAGGAAGGGGCATTTTAGGCAAGAATACTGGTGCATAATCTAAGAGAATTATAAACTTCATGAACTTGGGTTGTGCGGGTGCACAATTGAGGAAACGCCGAGGACTTCTCAAGCTTGGGTTGTGCCATAATTCCATTGTGCCACTTTAATTATGCTTCACTCTCCCCTCTCCTCTGGGAGCTCCTTGAGACTCTCCAACTTCTGTCTGTCTAAATGAAGATGGGAGAGGGGTATTTATAGGCATCTCGCACGTGTAAAGGCTATCCGCGCACAATAGCTTCCAATGCACAACAACTTCCAGTGCAGAACAACTAGCGCATAATAGCTTCCAGCGCGCAACGGCCTCCAGCGCACAATAACTTCTAGCACGCAACAGCTTCCAGAGCACAGCAGCTTCTAGCATGCAACAACTTCTAGCGCACAGCAGCTTCCAGTGCACAGCAATTTTCAGCGTGTAACAACTTCCAGTGTGCAGCAACTTTCAATGCACAACAGGAATTTAGGTAAGTGCGCACAACCAGAAGCGCACGACCCTGGGTGCACAAGTAGGGGTGCACAACAGCTTCCAGTGCACAACAAGAATCTAGGTAGGGGCGCACAACAGGAATCTAGGTAGGGAGTGCACAACCAGGAGCGCACAACCCTCGGCACACAACTAGGGGCTTCTCAGCAAGGGCCTCTGCACTCTAACAAGGATCACAATGGAATTTTCACACTGAGGCGATGGATGCACATTGAGACTTCTAGAGAGAGAAATATATATATATATATATATATATATATATATATTTGTGCCTCAATAGATGCCCTCTCGATCCTTGTACTTCTCAATACTCGGGTGTTACCATGAGGACCTAATTTAGTATATATGCAAACTCGATTTATCTGAACATTCACCCTTATTCTAACCTAAATTTATCCATTAAGAGTTGTAGACATTGGAGTTATCTGACCCTCTAAGTACAAAATTAGTAATTAGATTTCCCCTTATACGGTCTTTAGGAACCTAGAACTATTGAGAAATGAGTCTGAAACAGTTGCATTATTGGATCACAAATCCAACCATTGAGATTGTAGATTAACCATGGGATTCGAGATTGATCATTGGATTTAGACCTCATATCATACGGTGATAGACCTGATCATGAAAACTAGATATTAGATTCATTTAAGGGATTCTTAGACCATGGGATTGTCAATAATAGCCATGTAAGACCCTATTAAAGATGAATCAAGACGTTAATCCATCGATTTTCAAGATGGACCATCATACCACCAGAGAAATCTACTTTTATGGTTTTAATCACCTTGATAGACAGATCTAACCTTCCATTGTCAATATCAGACTTTGGATCATCAAATCCATCATCCATCAGGCCACGGGACCATAGATTTCAAATTCGCATTAATTATAACCTAAACACACAAGTAAACCAACAAGTTTCCTCTAAATTAGGTAGGGAGCTCCAAGGATCATTAATGATCAGGTTTGGAATAGATATAACCATTAAACAGTCAATAATCGCCAATAATGCTCGAGATTCATTTGGTGCGGCCCATCTGAGCTTTAGATCAGCCCCATTCTTGGACTCATGGCCCTACATGCATCAAAGAATCGGATGGATAGAGGGGATCCGTCGAAATCATCATTATGAACCCCACTTCATGTGGAATCCACGCATACTGGTTGTGCACCAAATCATAGCCTTGGTCAAATCGGGTTGACCTAACCAAATCCCGAAAGAAGAGAGTCTTCTCCTCTCTTTCTTTGATTTCGGCTTGCAGCTATTTTATATGGACGTGGCCCATCATCATGGACCATATGCATGATCTAAACTGTCCATAATCATGGTCGTCGTCTTCCTCAATCAACCGAAAAACCCATCATCCTTTGATGGGCCCCATTTACTGATCTAGGATGTTAGATAGGTGGGCCTTGGCATCAGATATACACCTATAGTAATAGGTTGGAGTCATGCAAGCCTGATTAACCTTAATCACCCACTTTTCATCGTTGATTCCTTTGCTAATGCAATTTAATTTCCTTGTTATAACTAATCATGGATTAGTTGCTTTGAGCTCTCTAAAATAGGATTAATCAAGCCTATAAAAGGCCACCCTTTTAGGGCAACCATATAAAAAAATGAGGGAAGTGAGAGCATCAAGCACCGTACTACATCAACTCGGTCGAATCGCGGCTCGTGTCTAGGGCGAGTCCAGACCCTGTCTAGCTATAAGATAAGGCTCAAAGAGAGTGCAGAAAGAAGAAGAAGGGAAGAGTGGAGAGGAGGATATGCTGCGATCAAAGTCACGCTACTGCACTCGTCGTGCCGCACTAAATTGTGAACTCGGTTTGTCAAGTTTGGGTTCATTTAGATCCTTTCAAGCCTTCATACGAGAAGGAAGAAGAAGAAGATAGAAGAAAAGAAAGCAAAAGAGATAAAGGAGAAGGAGAATCCAGAGAGGGAGAGAGGGGAGAGAGAACGTGGGTGGCTGTTGAGCCAACTCGACTCAGTTGAGTCATGCATGAGTCAAGTTTGGTCAAGGAATTGTTGGACGGTGCAGAGGAAGAAAGGAAAAAAGGAGAGGAGTAAGGAGGGAGAGGGAGAGGAAGAAGGTTAGAGCGAAAGTGTTATAAGTGGGAGTTGGTGGCTGCTGAGTCAACTCAGTTGAAACCGAGTCCCGTTGGGTTGAGTCCAAGCCTGGCTAGGGGGGAGAGAGAAAGAGAGAAAGGTTTGGGTTGTTGCACCTACTGAGTCAACTTGGTTAAGTTGTCGGGATGAGTTTGGGTCTGGCTTGAGTCCATGCCTTGTAAAAGTCTAGAGAAAGAGTAGAGGGAAAGAAGGAGAGAAAAGAAGCGAGAGAGGTGGAGCTACTGAGTCATGATCAAGTCGACTTAACCACTTATCGAGTTAAACGCTTTAACTCGATGAGGCTGAGTTCGAGTTACATCCAATAAACCACACCTCAAGGTGAGTCAAATCCTTGTATATTAGCCTTTTATAAAATAAAAATAGTTATTAAATCCTTATTTTGTGATAATTATCTATTTCCCTCCTTATCCTCATCTAGTTTATCAATCATATTGGATTCATGCTAGTGGAGGTGATCCGAGTTAGACCCATTTCAATCAGACTTTGAGGTGAGAACTTTCCCTTTAAGCTTCCCACTTAAATTAGTCAATCTTAACATAGACGATGACTTAATCTCTCACATTTAGTATCTCCTAAGTTACTTGGTTAATTTACTTATCTCACTATGTGAATATGACAATCTATTATGCAATTGACTCATGTATTATATAATTGATATGTCTCTTTAACTTTAGCAAGCATGAATGATTTGATTATTATACGTTATCTCTAGTTATGAAATATGTTAATTAATTAGATGTTTGCCTCTTGTGGTTACTTGATATATTGAATGGAACTTGCTGCGAACTTAAATGATGCCAAAAACTTATTCACAACCCCAAGTGTGGGTCGTGATGTAGTAATAATCTCGATAAGATCGAGGTCGAATCTACAAGGACTGAAACTTGTACGTTTATGAAATTAACTAGAAGTAAAACTAGAAGAAGAAATGAAACTAATTCTGAAGTATTTGAGAGAATAATTATAAATAAAGTAACTAAAATTAAGAATTTAAAGGTGGGAACTAGGGTGCCAAGGATCCACTTGTAGTGATCAGGGAGCCCTCTTGCTTGATTTAAGTAACATAATTAGAATTAGAGTCCTACCATATCTAATTGAAAAATATATCAATAAAACCAAATCTGAACTTCCATTAACCTAATTCTCAATGAAGGAGAACTATGATAATTGGCAGGGATTCCATCACCAAACCATGCCCAGGAGACAATGGCAAACAATAGGATTTACCAATCCCATAATATCAAAGCAGGAGAATTGTGAAGATTAGGAATGATTCCATCACCCTACCATGCCCAAGGGACGATGGTGAACAACAGGACTTACTAATTTCACAATCTCAAATCAGGAAAAGAAGATACTCAAAGCTATTGTAGATCTACTATAATTTGAGTCACAATAAACCATTAAAAACTAAAAGTATTCCTTAAATATTAAATTAGAATCAATGGAGTTCAACATAAACATAAATCAAAGCAATAGAAACATCTCATATGCTACAAACTTCACCTCTTAGCCCTACCTAAGAGGTTTACCCAACCTTAGACATGAGTGGACTAAAGTCTCTTAGGAAAAACATGAAAATTCCTCTTAGCTCTATCTAAGAGGTTTAACCAACTATAGACATGATTAGATTTAAAATCCTAAAAGAAAATATGAAAACAACTAAGAAAGAAGAAGAAAAACTCTTGTAATGACTTCACCATTTCCGCACTCTTTAAACCCTAGAGATGCCTAAGAACATCCTAGGGAGTCTTATTTATAGTTGTGGAACTTTAACTTTCGCACCTAGTTGGAAAACTCTAGAAACCACCTTAAATTTACGCAGTTTGTTAAAACATACTTTGCTCTGTGCAGTTTTCCAAAAGAGACTTCACTTTGTGCAATTTCACAAAATGATTCAGAGTTTCAGAATATGCTTTTTTCAGGACGATTTCAGGATTCCTTTTTTATTTTTATTTTTATTTTTTTTTACTTTAAATCTTTGATTCTCTTCATTCCTCACTTGGTTTTCTTGGATATTTGGCATGTAGATTCTTCAATCTTGGTCTCTTAAGATCAATCCATTGCCTTGGTGATTCTTGAGCATCAAATCCATGCTTTTAGCACCCTTTTCAATCCAAGCTCTTAAATTCACCTTGCAACACAAACATGAGTAAAATAGAATATTAAGCATTATCATGTTCATAAAACCAAGATATAAACAGGGGAACTTGCTGCGAACTTACCATCTTGCGAATCCATATTTGCCCTATATGGCTTGGATCACATATTTACCATACATGGGTTTGATCGCATATTTGCCCCTTTGCGGCTTTGAAGGAATATTGGTACCCTTTTTTGGCTTTGATGGTTATAGTTGTATAAACTTGTTGATTTTCAGATCATAATACGTAGTTCGATATAATTTTCGGGTAAAGCTGAAGTTCATTTATTGATTTTCTAGCCATCTTGCAAAATTCATATGATTTTTGAATGACATTGGAGTTTATATGTTGATTCTCTCTTTTTTCTTGTGGAATTCAATCGTATTGTGATTTTTGAGTGAAGTTGAAGTTCATTTATCAATTTTCTAGTCACCTTGCAGAGTTTACATACGACATGATTTCTGGGTGAAGTAGATGTTTGGATGTTGATTTTCTATTCATCTTGCGGAGTTCACTTGTATTGTGATTTCTGGGTGAAGCTAAAGTTCACATATTGATTTTCTAGTCACCGTGCGAAGTTCATATGTTTTGCAGATGAAGTTGAAGTTTATTTATTGATTTTCTAGTCACTGTGCAAAGTTCTATATGATTTCCGGGTGAAGCAGAAGTTCACTTGTTGATTTTCTAGTCACCTCGTGGAGTTCATGTACAATTTGATTTCCGGATGCAATAGAATGTTGTATGTTAATTATTTGACTATCTAGATATATTCACTCTTTTTGTAATTGTTACTTCAATTTCCTAGTGATGAAATTATATTGATTGGCTATATTTCTGAGCATATGATCATGATTTCAAATTGCATTATTTAATATCTCTTCTCATGTCATGCAATCTATACTAGATTATGAATGATGAGTGTGTAATCTTGGAGGGTATTCCTCACTGCGATAGCCATTAATACTATCAAAACATATCATTTGATGCAGGTGTAGAGCAAGCTGATGATATTCACTTGGTTACTAGAACAAATTGGGCAGTTGAAGAGCTAGACGAGGTCCCAGTAGAACATATTGAGCCTCATCATTAGTTGTTAGATTTTCTTTTTTGTTTAGCGTACTTTTGGTATTTGGGTTGTATAATTCTTTATGAGCACTACATTTGGATTTTTGGTTATGAATGAATTTTTTTTACTCAATGCATAGTATATTCCGCTAATAATTGTTGCTAACTATGATTGATGACAACACTATTTAAACTTATACTTGAATTTTAAAGGTTAATGCATGGGTTTTCAGAAAATGAGCATTAAACTCGAGTTTTGGGAACTAAGGTGTTACAACTAGTGACCCTACTTTATGAAATTCATTAGGACCTATTTGAGGAATTCCATCTTTTGGTATTCTTGCAGTTATGACTTTTCGGGATGAATCCTTTATGGTTGTCTTTTAATTGGACTTTCTCTGGCCGAGAGGCTTTTTCGAGTTGAACCCTTTCTGTCCATAATTGGACTTTTGGATGGAATATATCATCTCATGTATTTGATATATATTATTGTTATCCACTTGGGAAGGACCACTGATTGAGGGGATTGTTGTAAGTTGGATTGCATGTAAATTAGATTCCTTGTAAATTATATTGCTATACTCAAAGTGATGGTTATCCTTTAGGATTAACAGTAATTTAAGAGATTCATTAAGGCAATGTAAAGGTTCTGATACATCTCATACTCCACAACTACAAGAGGTATCAATGCACATGCAATCTATATGAGATGCATGCCTAGCAGAGTATATGCGGTTTATCAGCCTTAGCAATTGCCACAATGTGGAATACGATTATAGTTATCCGACTTACCCCACATCCCATACTACGGAGATTCACTAGCGTGTCCCACGTTTAACATGGATTTATGTGGTTATCCCAAGACGAACACAACACATGACTGGGTGAATCACGCAATCCGGATTGGAGCTACTAATTGTGACATCCAACTCCCAAAAGAAAAGACCGAATTGGAGCGACTAATTGTGACATCCAACCCCTAAAAAGAAAAGAATTGATGTAACACGTATAACGATTTACATACACCAATTTATGCACCATCACCCATGAAATATGGAATTACGTGTCGCCCCAAGGCCGTTACCGAAAATGCATTACATCCACGATATTTGATCACTAAAAGAGGGACTTCCAATATAGTACTTGCACCAAAAAGGGGAAATCCATAAAATCATGGGAGTTCAGGAATATCAAGACACATTGCCAAGACCTTTAAAGATAGATAGCACAAAGCCAATAACATAAAGACAAGAGTAGCAATGGCCAACTCAGCAAAGATAAATATCGCAATCGACAGCGTAAGAAAGAGGAGAGTAACAATGGTCAACTCAATAAAAGAAGAGTAGCAATGGCTAACTCCACAGATAGACGAGTGGCAATGGCCAACTCAATAATGAGGAGAGTGGTAATGACCAACTCAATAAAGAGGAGAGTGGCAAGGGCAATACTTGTATCCATGGCCCCACATAAACTCATAGAGGTCTCATGTAAATAGCATTATACCCATTATAGCCAGAGATTATTATTATTATTATTATTATTATTATTTTAAAGATGAGAGAGCCACTACAACAAAAAGGGGTATAAACGGCATTTGCACTACACTTCTATTGGCGCTATGTAAGACCTAACGGCGGATATCGTGTCATATTAAAAAAAAAACCAACTGGCCAGTGCGACTCTCCTATTTCCTACTCGTCTCTCTCTCTCTCTCTCTCTCTCTCTCTCTCTCTCTCTCCCTCCTTTCTCTTTCTTTTTCTTTCTCTTTTCTTTTCTTTCTTTCCTTTATTTTTCTTCCTTTCTTTATTTTTCTTTTCCTTTCCTTTCCTTCTTTTCTTTTTTTTTTGTTAGCTTTTTAGTACACAAGACTTCAAGTTAGCCACCCCCACTAGGGAATCGATGTCAAGACCTCAATGTTGAAATGAGGTATCTTTCACTATCCTTTCCTTTCCTTCTTCTGGTACATCCAGCAGAGAAACTCTCTCCCACTCCCTCTTTCTTTTCTTCCTTCTCTTTCTTTTCTTTTTTTCTTTCTTTCTTTCTTTGTTTTCTTCTTCTTTAAGCTCTATAAAGAGGACGTTGTTCTCTCTCTCTCTCTCTCTCTCTCTCTCTCTCTTGATCTCCTTTTGCCCTAGAGGACAAGTGTTTTTATAGCACGCCCGGAACTTCTAGAAAGTACGCAATCTAATCGTGTAGAGACGCAATCCGATTGCGTAAAGGATGCGTAAGGCGGTGGGATCGGGAGGACACGAGACCTAGAGACAGCGTTAACGAGTTCCTCTCCTCATCGCGTCCTATTCGAACAGCTTGGCCAGGGTCAAAACTTTGTTCTGAACATTTGAATGGTTCCGATTGGCCGGACTATTTTTGTAGATGGATGGAAAAGCCATCCATCTCGAGTTGCCGGTTTGGTGTGGAGAGGATTACGGATGAGTGTACGCCTAGTTTCTTGGTCGGGTTTAGGAATGAAAAGGACCAGGTTATGGTCGAGTTTTGTTCCGTCTACGAGATGGTCGATTCATATTTCTCGGCATGCTAGTGGTGGGCCACAACGTTTCCAAACAGGCGTTGTGCATTGCGTCAGCGCGGCGTCAGGACCACCAAGAACTATTGTTGTGGCCATGCCTGCTTGTATGGACGCGCACGGATGACTCAATCTTCATTAGACCAAGCCTCCCGGTCAATGGACGATTCTGATCTTTCCATTACTTCGAACGCGGTCCCCAATGAACGGACCAAAAAGAGAGAGAAACTTCCTTTTTAAGGAAACCGTGGGTCAAGCCTAGTTTGACCCAGGTCATGGTCCAGTGCACCTCAAGTGCTCTCGTACTGGTGTACACGCACACCAATGTGGGGCCCACCATGATGGTTGTGACCAATCCACACTATCCATTCACCTTGGAAGCCTCACTTAGGGGTCCTGGCCCAGTTTGGGGCGGATGTGAGGCCCTGGTGGGTCGTATCACACGTCCCAGGGCTCGATTGGTCAGTGCATACTGACTCAGTGGTCGGATTGGCCTACGTGGTTGTGGCCATGTTTCTAAGTGATTCTTATTAAAGATCTTATGTCCAAATCCTTATGGACGACAGATCATACATTGATTTAGTTCAAGGGAATGTATATGTACTAATCCATGTGATTAACGGTCGAATAACTTGGTTTATAGATGACAACCATTCTCAAGGGTTAGATTCACCAAATCATTTAGAGGAACGTGCACACATCAAATTACTTGATATATGGTCTTGTCTTAAATTCAACGGTCAGATGGTTTGGTCTTATGGATGGAGATCATTCTTAAGGGTCTAATTTGCGTTTGGAATGCGATGTAAGGTTAGGTTAGATAGATTGGTACTATATCCATGTATATAATAGGTTATATCCTATGGTAACACTCGAGAACTTTCAATACTCAAGTATTGAAAACTTTGGGGCAGTGAGCACTATACTCGAGTTTCGAAAATCGGGGTGTTACAACCTGGCACTTCAAAGAATTATACATGCCATGATCAATGACTCGACGATTGCGTTAGATCATTATTTTGGTTGTTGAGTAGCAAGTACGATACTGATATTTTTAACCCTTCAACTAATGATCAACATTAAGATGGAAGAGTTGATCCCTCTTTTTAGTTTAATTTGCAGGCTATACAATTAAATTTACACTTACCAGTCAATAAAGAATATGGAGATATTCCTTAATCATCAAGGATTTCTAGAAATGGTGAACGAATCCAAAGAAATATATGTCGGACAAATGTTTAAGGACGAAGGCCGATTACAGAATTTTCTTAGAAAGTATGCAGTGCGTCACAAAATCCAGTATAAGGTCCTTCAATCAAACAAGCATAGATATACGATTAAGTGCATTATAAAAATTTGTAGTTGGAGGATGCACTCATCGATAGTGGACAGTGTCAAGATGTTTAAAATAAAGACATACAACTCCAAACACATATGTAGCATGTCGTTTGAAGCAATATGTCACTGCAAGGCAACTATCTAGGAGAGTAGACATGATACAGTAACTTCAAAGAAAAATAGAAGAGATCGTCGCCAAGCTACTAGTATGATAAGTAGTGAATTCGACGTTAGTCGCATAAGTTTAGAATTGACTTGCACGCCAAAAGAAATTCAACATCAAATGAATGAGACATTTGGGTTAAAATAAGCTACAAGAAAGCATGGAAAGGCAAGGAAATCGCAAGAGAAGAAGTCACAGGATCTTATGAGGAGTATTATAATGATCTTCCAGCGTATCTTCATGAGTTGAAAAAGACAAATTTAGGGATTGTGACAGATTTACAAGTGAATGAAGAAACAAGTAGTTTCAAAATATACTTTATCGCAATTGGACAATGCTTCTGAAGCTTTAAACTACATGTTCGAAGGGTTCTGTGTGCTGATACAGCACATTTGACGGTAAGGTAAAAGGAAGTTCTCTTCTTAGGTATGATACTTGATGGAAGTATTCATATCCTCCTAGTAGCATACGAGATCGGTAAAAAGGAGAACAATAGTAGTTAGAGGCGGTTCCTTCACAATTTATACAAAGTAATCAGGATCCTTCTAGGACTTATTATTATGTCAGATCATCACAAAGTATTGGTTAGTGAAATTCCTACCATCTTCCATTATGCAATACATGGATATTATACACATCATATTTTGGAAAATATGAAGAATGTGTGTTTAGATAATCCAGTGAATTATTACTTTTGGGGTACTTTTAAGACATATAGGATATTCACTTTTATGATATGATGTGATGCATTCAAATGGAGAACTACATTGCATATTAGTTTCTTAATAGTATAGATAAGAATAGATGGGCATCTGCATTCTTTTCCACCAAAATATATAACATCGTAACTACCAACATCGTCGAGAGCATGAATGCACTTTTCATAGATAAACGAAAGTACCCTGTGACCAAACTTCTTAAAGCAATAAGGACTAAAATCCAACAGTTCTTTCTTTGTAGAAATGATGGGGCATCGACATGTAAGGGAACTTTTAATCCTTGGCCAGAAAAATGACTGAAAGAACTTTATCACTCAAAAGTGCAAAATACATGATGTACTATGATTTTTGCGAATGAGTTTCAAGTGACATCGAAGAGCATTACTAACGTAGTGAAGCTAACATAGATGAAGTGTATGTGCAGTGAGTTCAGTTGTATGTTGCTACCTTGTGTGCATCTGATAGCGGCTTGCAATAAGTATTAGCTCAATATCTATAAATATTTCTCCCATATTATACGAATGAACTTTACTAAAGAACATACCAAGAGTCAATTTACCCAGTACTTGATAGAACTCAATTAAACATTCTAGACGAATTGAAAGCATTATGTGAGAATACTAAATTCCCACAAACAAGAAGATTTGTCAAAAGATCGAAGAATATTCGAATTACATGTCAAGGAGAAGATGGCGAACAGTTAAATGCTCAAGATGCAAGCGAACAGGTTACAATCGGTGCCGATGCACCTTCATCCCTATATGCTGACATAATTTTATTTATGTATTTGAGACTTTGGGAAATATTAGCCATCTTATTATTGTTTAACAATAGCTATCTAATTGTGAAAATGATGTGTCACAATTCATTTTTGTATATGTTAATATTGTAGAATGAATATGTGGGATTGCCATCCATTAGTTGTAAAATGATATCTCAATCCATTGTGTATGACAATCTCAACCCTTACTCAAAAGACTGTCAATCATGACCCATTGTAGATGACAATCACAATCCACTATAGATGACAACCTCAACCCTTACTTAACTCCCTGTCAACCATGACTCATTGTGAATGATAGTCACGACCCATTATGGATGATAATCTCGACCCTTACTCAACTATCTATCAAGTATAATCCATTGTGTTTGATAATCTCGACCCTTAACTCATTGTCAATCACGACCCATTGTCGATGACAATCTCGACCCTTACTCAACTCCCTATCAACCATAACCCATTGTGGATGACAATTTCGACCTTTACTTAACTCTCTGTCAACCACGACCCATTGTCGATGACGTTCTCAACCCTTACTCAACTCCCTGTCAACCATAACCAATTGTCAATGACAATCTTGACCCTTACGCAACTCCCTATCAATCACGACCCATTGAGGATGACAATCATGACCAATTATGATGACAATCTTAACCCTTACTCAACTCTTTTTCAACCACGACCCATTGTGGATAGAGCTGGGCATCGGACCGAGTCGAATTGGATTGGTCCCAACTCGACCCGGTCCGAGTTCTGCATGGCCTGACCTGAACTCGGTCTGATCCGGGACCGAGTCCAGGGCCTCTGACTCGATCCGATCCTAACCCATGCTGACCTGGACCGGTCCGAGTCCAACTTGGTCAGGAAAACCGACTTTTGTATTCCAAACAGTCATGCAATGGTCTTGAAATTTAGAGATATCATTCTACAAAAAAATTGAAATAAGATTTAAACAAAATACAAAATATGGTAAACGATACCCAAAAACTAATGCTATTGTCTTGCATTCAAAGGGACGTAAAGCTATTAACCACAACAAATAAAACAACAATTGGCACAAACATTTATCAAAAGAATAATATCATTTAGACTAAGTATATATGCAAATAAGGGCTTAACATTTCATATCTCTACAAAGGCTTCCACTGATCGACAACTTTAGCCATAGACATAAGGTTATCATTGACTTTATCGATCTTCATAATATGTCTATCATTGTGGTTATTAGTACCATAATTATTTAATAATTCTAGTTGAGCCTCCATGATTTGCTATTATAATACTAGATATTATTAGAAACTTCAATAATTAAATATTATAAAAAATAAATTATAAGCTGGAATTTCACAATACTATAAGAAAGGATGGCACGTATGCATAGTAATGGGGATAGGCATGGTGACATTAAAGCCGATGCTTGGTCAAGTAAGATAAGTATAGATACAACCCTACTGTTGAGTGTTAAATATTGCATATTTTCCCTACTTATATCTTTGTTTTATGAACATGATATTACTTAATGTTATGCTTTATAAATGTCTGTGTTGCAAGGTGAATCTGAGAGGTTGGATTGAAAAGAATATTAAAAGTATGGATTTGATGCTCAAGAATCACCAAGCCAAAGATTAGATCTTAGAAGACCAAGAATGAAGAATTCACATGCCAAGGATCCAAGAAAACCAAGTGAGGAATGAAGAGAATCGAAGACTTGAAGTGAAGAAAATGAATCCTAAAAATTTGCGCGATTCGACCAACCCTGGCTCTGCTTCAACTAGCCCTGTCTCTTCTTTGACTAGCCCTAGCTCTGGCTCGACTAGCCTAGGAAACTTTGGCTCCAACTCCAGCAACATTATTTTCTAAATTTATGCGATCCTCAACCAATTGAATGTGACCCTCGACCAGTCAAAGACTGTCCTCGACTAGTCAAGGGTTACGCAGATTTTATGCGGACTGCATAAATTTGAGGCGGTTTTCAGACTTTTCTAACTCGATACGAAAGTTGGAGTTCCCCAACTATAAATAGGAGTTCTTAGGATGTTCTTACGAAACTTATAGGGTTTAAGGAGTGAAGTAAAAGCATGAAGAGCCACCACCAACCGTCTTTCTTTTTCTTTCTTAGTTTTTTTTTTTATGTTTTTCTTTAGAGATTTTTGTTCAATCATGTCTATAGTTGGCTAAACCTATTAGTAAAGGCTAAGAGGTAAAGCTTTCAGTGTGATTGGGATGTTTATTTTTCTTTGATTCATGTTTTTATGTTGAACTTCATTGATTTCTAGTTGATTTTAAGGAATACTTTCAGTTTTCAATGGTTTGTTGTGACTCAAATTACAGTAGATTTGCGATAGCTTTGAGTATCTTCTTTTCTTATTTGAGATTGTGGGATTGGTAAATCCTATTGTTTGCCATCATCCATTGGGCATGGTTTGGTAACGGAATCCCTTCCGACTCTTCACAATCTTCTTCTATTGAGGGTAGATCAATGAGAAGTTCAGAGATTTGATCATAAGATAGGACTCCAATTCTAATTGGAACTCTTGAATCAAGTAAAGTAGCATCCCAATAGCTACAAGTGGATCCTTAGCACCCTAGTTTCCACCTTTAAATTCACAAGTTTCAGCTACAGATTCATAATTACTCTTTTAAATAATTTCATATTTAATTTTAGATCTTCTTCTAGTTACTTTCAGAATATGAACGAGTTTAGTCCCTGTGGATTCGACCTCGATCTTATCGAGATTATTACTACATCGCAGCCCTACACTTGGGGTTGTGAACACCTACATATTGAGGAAAATATGTCATAAAATATATACATTGTCTCATATTAATTAAACAAAAAGAAGGACAGAAACCTTCGATATTGACTCATGAATTAATGTCGTATATGCGATTAGCCACTGCATCTCCCTTACAAGTTTCAAATCCATGTATTCCTCATCTGTCAGGGACGTATACGGATCCACATATCCCTAAAGAAGATTGATGGTAGGAAAGAAACGTGGAGCTATGTAAGGAGAGGATACCCATTTTGATGGGGGTGCATTGTGTTGGGGCCTCTGGACAGTCACAGCCAGAGTAACACATAAGTTGGTCTCAACCTGCCCACCCGCATCATCCATAACTATAGGTTGGTCAATAGCCCCATCTACTATAGCTTCGCTCATAGCCACAAGGTGTCTTCTATCGTCTTCCAAAACAGGTTGACCAATAACCTCATCTATGTCCATAGGTAGCCTAGAATGAGCCTCCTCTATGAATCATGACGAAGTGCTGATAGCCTATATTGGAATCATATATTAGATATGTAATTCATAATGTGTTATTAAAAATTAAAATAAATGCAATTTTACATACCTTACTAGTATGAAACTCCTCTGTCAGGAGCTTGTAATGAAGCATTCTCTTCCTTGAGATGTTTCATTTCCTCTCCTAAATATTTAATGTATTTCATCTCTCCTCTTAATTGTTGCACATCTTTCCAAATGTTCTCAAGTCTGTGGTCAAAATTCTTTAAAGCAAAGCTTATTTTCTTATTTTGATTGAATACTTTTGTTGTAAGTTCCTCAATTGAGGCATAAAAATTCATTTCTAGTTTCAATACATCACTTACTTTCTTTCTCACTTCCTTAACTTATTCTTGTCTCATTTTCCCTCTCTCCCTCACATTCACTTCATTTATCTTCAACTTCTTTTTCTCAAACTTCTTCAGCTCATTTTTCATATCACTTCTTTCTAGCAACATATTTTTGGACAACCTTCTCCACTAACTCCTCTGTCCTAACTTTTACCCACAAAGCCTTGTCCTTCGTATAATTCTCATCTTCTAGAGATTTAACAACCCCTGTCTCTTCTTCCTCTTCCGTCATTGTAAGCTCTGGAGCAATCACCACCTGTAGGAGCAATAGTGATTTATTATGTATAATCATAATGCATTCTTATAACGTAATAATAATGAATCACACTTACTGACACGATCTTGAAGATGCTTGAGATTGATTCATACCAGCTTCTTTTGTAAGGATTCTAGTTGAATATTTTAGGAATCTAGACCGGAAATCTTCTTGCAACCTACCCCTTATCACCCGATAGCTTTGGGAATCACTCATATGCCCATATTTATTTAAACGACAACATAATGCATTAAACATCAATCAAGACATGTATTGAATATTTTAAAAATAATAAATAATAAATAAAACAAACTCTCTGAATGAGAAAAATAATAAGTTACATGTATGACATACACGCATCCACAAATGTTGTAAGAAGGGGGATACTCACTGTTCTTACCGACATCGCCAATTACATTATTAGCTCAATCCCTCAAATATTCATACCCCACACTACCCTAGGGATAACTATTAAATTGATATAAGTTATTGACTATTTCAATATACTTATCTACATAGCTATTCTTCTGTGGAGATGCAACTAACAAACTCTCCACATAAATTAGAAGTGTCAGCTTCACCGCATCATTGTCTTATTTTTTTTCTTTCATAGCGAGAGATGAGCTTCTTTCAAATTGTCCTTCGTCATACTTTCTTCTTTCAAGTAAGTCTCTTTAATTCCTTTTCTTTTCTTTTCCCTTGTTGTTTGACCCTGTCACGCCCCAAACTCGGAAACCAAACCTAAGACCGGTAATGAGGACAAAGTCAAGCTCAGTCAATTTCATGATGGTGCCCTGAATGTCGAACATCATGTCACCAATATGCGTCTGCATTAGACAATGCATTACTTGACCACGGGCCATCCACCCAGCCACTAGAAAATCCAATAAATGTCCAAAACAACTCTTCCTAAACATCTATATTTTAATAGGCTTATTGTAAAAAATAATGTAAGATGTATTCATTCAAAAATTGAATGGAACACTTTAGAGAGATCGTTGCCTTCTCGTAGTCCAAGTAGGTAGTCCTTCTTGATTGTTTTCAAGCTACATTCCAATAAGAGTCAAGATTATTATCCACTGAGGGTCGAGGTTGTCATCCACTGAGGGTCAAAGTTGACAGTGGGACAATAAGGGTCGAGATTATCATCCACTAAGGGTCGAGGTTGACGTCCACTAAGGATCGTGTTTGTCATCCACTTGGTTAAGAGTCGAGGTTGTCATCCACTAAGGGTTGAGAATGTCATCCATTAAGGGTCAAGATTGTCATCTACTAAGGATCGAGGTTGATAGTGGACATTAAGGGTCATGGTTATCATCCAATAAGGGTCGAGATTTACAATGTTTCGTTCAGGTCGAGGTTGTCACACTGATAATCAACCATTACTGGATGCCAACCTCGACCATGCCAAATATTGACAACCTCAACCATTATTGTAAGACACTTTAACCATTATTATAACACAACCTCGACTATTATTGTATGCCAACCTCGACCGTGCTAAATGTTGACAACCTCGACTGTGCTAAATATTGACAAACGTCAACTGTTATTGTATGCCAACCTTCACCGTGTCAAATATTGACAACTTAAACTATGTTAAATGTTGACAACTTCAACTGTTAGTATATGCCAACATCGACCTTGTCAAACCTTGACAATCTCGATCCGAAGAAAATGTTGACAACCTTGAGCATTATTATATGTCAACCTTGGCCATGCCAACTATTAACAACCCATAATAGCAAAAAACATGATTAAATATTGTCTACATACCTTCATTTGCCATTTTTGCAGTTTTCAATTGCGAAAGAAGCCATTTTACGGAAAGTACAAGAAACCGGCGGAGCCAGAAAGATGATGACGGAGACAATCATGATGAAATAACATAATCGAAAGGGGCAACGATCAGTCTTAAATAAGAAACTTTAAAAGGAAGAGGTAGGGTCATGATTCAAATGGGGCCTTGCAATTGTTTTTGACATTAAGAACTCCTTTTCATATAACGTTTCAAGGTCTCATTTTCGGCTTTTAGTTAAATCCACTCTGTCCATTCTTATAGGATTTTTAAATAATGTAAATATCCAGAGAATAATCAAAATATTCAGATTTGATAGCCCATAATACAACAAGATAATAGGTATTGTTCTAGCAAACCGTTGATATTTTTTCTCACTATGGGCCAACGATAGCTCGAAACAGCATAAACTTCACACAATTATATAAAAATCATAAGCAACGATTATTATCAACGATTAGATCTACCTTTTAATGGGCCCTATGATCAAACTGATTGGATCGATATTTTTTTTATGGTCATTGGAAATTAATGGTCAAAGCTTCTCACTTATGCAAGTTTTAGTTGTATCTACATGCGATTAACAAGAACGGTACAAAGTTAGCTCTATGGGGCCCGCAATGATGTCTATATGTCATTTAATCCACCATAAGAAAATAGTTTGTATCAAATGGACACAATTATAAGTTATCAAGTGTTGTGGGCCACACAAAGATCATGTTAGCAATAATTAGCATCTTATCATATGAATAGTAGGTTGCAAAGAAAATAAATGAATTGGATCTAGGTTCCAATAGGCCCAATAACCAATCATGTTGATGTCACTTCCTCGGGATTAGATAGTATATAACTTTTTCTCCACTCAAAATCCATATAGTTGCCAATCCAAGGATGTGGATAATTTGTTCCAAAAATATTTTCAAAACTTGTCAATGACTAGTTTAAGAATATTTTAAACTTCCCTTCCTTTTCGAGATTTTGAAAATCCCCATCATTAATAAGGTCAAAATCCCTAATCCGAACCGTTTATGTGATAGAACTCTCCATTGGTCAGTGAATGCCTGGAAGATTAATTATAAGATTAGTCCTTTGATTATATGAAGAGTATGGTAACTGCCATTCCACGACCAAAAGTGCCCAATTTCAATTAGTTGAAAAATATCTAATATAAGATATTTAATTTGTTGTGAATCTGTTACACAAGTTGTCAACAGTCGTATAAGATGAGCTGGGGAAAACTGATGGATGCAGTCGATGTCACACCCACAGGATGTGGCACCAACAGAGCTTTCTGTTTGAAGTGCTCGCTGTTACAGGGTCGCGGCCGGTAAAATCGCGTCCGAGTTGAAGCCAAGATGCAATATCATCATCTGTCACTGAATTTGCAGTACCAGCTTTAATAGAGATGCCAGCAAGCAATAACATCAATACGATTTTACAGCACATTCTTTAATGCTCTCTCGAGAAAGCGTGCGACGGCTTTGAAAGCACTCCTTTAATGCTCTCTTGAGAAAGTGGGAGGAATTCTTTACTACTCGTCTTGAGGGCGCTCGCTACTCAACCTGTCGGTATCTAATCCGCGTCCCCAGAAAGAGAAGGAAAGGCAGTGACTTGTGCTAGTTCCGCAGCATCGCCATTTAAAATTGACTCCAGCAGGCAAGGTACGTTGGATTTCTTTCTTCCAAATAAATTGCCGGCTAGACACCACAGCCTTTAGCAGGTAGAACTTTTTAGAGTTCAATGGTGATTTATGTTTTAGATCCACACTGCCCATCAACTTTTAAAGTTCATTCTAGATCATGAGCCCAAAAATGAGGCACATCCAAAGCTCAAGTTGACCACACCACAAAAAGTAGTAGGGATTAAACAAGTACCGTTGATACCTTCCTAAGGTCATTTGTATGGTTTATTTGCCATATAACCGCTTCATAAGGTCACACATAACATAACACATGAAGGGAAAACACAAATATCAGCTTCATGAGAGCCTTATGTAGTCTTAAGAAGTTTTCAATAATAGGTATCTAATACCTACTATTTCTGTAGTGTGGCCTACTTAAGCCTTGTATCTGCCTCGTCATCTGTCCCATTTCCTAAAATGGTATGGAAAAATGGTCGGTGTGGACAAAAGTTTCACATTTCAACACTCCCGATGTTCTTCTCTCCACTTAGCAGGTGAAGCACCACGGCAGTGGATTAGGTGAGATCTGGCCCAACGCCAGACACTGCGGCCCTGACTATGTTGGCCACCTTGATGTGTGTATTCCTCGTCCACCCCATCTGTCCTTTTTCCCATATCATTTTATGGTGTTACACAAGAAATGAAGTAGACGGGGACCATACCATAGGAAACAAAGGTGATTGACCATTAATGGGCCACAAAAGCATTGGGTCAAATTGATATTTGATCTTCCCTTCATCCAGGCTTATGTATCAACAGATTGGATGGATAAAAATCTTCGGAAATACTAATTTGTGCCCTAAGAATTTTTTAATAACAGGTGTTCAATCACCATTGTTTCCTCGACTAGTATACCTTATGATTGAATGTTCTTAATTTTTCAGATCATGTTCTAAAATGATTTGAAAAAAATGGATGGATGGAGTGAATACTGGATACATATATCAAGGTGGGCCTCATGGTAAGGGCTGAAAAGTCTTGGGTGAGGCTGGGTCTCATCCAGTCACCTCGCTGTACCACACAGCGAGCAACGGAATTCTTGACATGTAAAATTTATATAAGCCTCCTGATAATGTATTTCTTAAATCCACACGGTCCATATAAATTTTTAAATCAATCAATAATATGAGCCCAATAAAATACAAATCCAAAGCTAAAGTGGACTACACCACCGAAAACAATAAGAATTGATGCTACCATTGAATACTTTTTGAGGCCACAGAAGGATCTAAGATCTTATGAACAAGTTAGATGGAAAATAAACCTCACAGCACCCAGGAAAGTTTCAATGGTAGTTTGTCCAATCCCTTTTTGTGGTGTAGTCCACTTGAGCCTTGAATATGCCTCATTTTTGGAGTCCTGCTCTAGATTGATCTATAAAAATTGATGGACAGTGTGGATCTAAAACTTAAATCATTGTAAGGGCCAGAGAAGTTCCACACATTAAAAGTTGTAGTGTAGCACCCAATCTACTAGAAATTCTGCGTATCTTGTTACCTTGAGTTAGCGGAAATACTTGAACTTCCGGTGCCTTTAACATGAATGATCCCCACTCAATGTAATTTGGATATCCATCGGGTTGGGCTTAGGTGGGGCAACCTGAAACCTCAACCTCAGCCAGACCAATTTTTTTATCAGGTTGGTGTTTGTATAGCCCAAGCCCGAGACCAAACCCAATACATTCTGCCTGAACCAAACCTAATGTCAGGTCAGTCGGGTTGAACCCGCCAGACTTTCGCCCCAGTCCTACCCTCGTTAGACCTTTAAGTGTGCAACTATATTTGCATAGGAGCCCACTGCATCTGTTTATTCATGCCTTCCGTCTTCTTCTTTTTTTTCCTTTTTCTGAATCATGTCAAGGAATGGGTCCAAAAATGAGGCACACTAATCAGTAAGCTTGGGTTGCATTAAATGCAAGAGTATCTCTTCTATGGCCAATTAGGGTGTTGGATCCGCCTCATTTTTGGAGTCATACTTTAACATGACGTGAAAAAAAAGGGATGGACAGCCCGGATAAACAGATGCACCATGGTGGCCCACATAGATCTGGTTGGAAGGTTGGAAGCTTAAAGGTCCGGCTGGTGTCAGACCCAGTCCGCTTCATAAACGTGAATGGCCAATAATGGGATGGTCAGGATTGGTTGATCAGTCCGATTCTAGATACACGCTCTGTCGACAGTTGCACACACAATTTGAATGGTCTGGATAGGTGTACAATGTGGGCTATGTGGAAAAGGAAAAGCTACCCATCTTTTAAATGGTGCGGATCGAACAACAACATAGTCAGGTCCTTGAAACCGATTCTCTCTCGTGAATCTTCCCTCACTGCGTTTAGTATAGATTATCTGGAGCATATCTTCCAAGAAAGCAATCTCTCTACGCAGAGAGAAAGCCCTCCCTCTATGAGAAAAATGAAATATGATTACTACGCTTGCATGGAGCTCTCCTGGAATGATCAGCTAAAATTCCATCCGTTTTGGGTTCTCCTACTTTCATCTTTCGGATTCCTCTCTATTTCTAAATGCTTCTTGTCTTTTCTCAAATGGGTTTTTATCACATTCCTCAGACCTCCCAAGAATCTCAACAACTATGGCTCGTGGGCTCTCATCACCGGACCCACCGACGGAATCGGGAAAGCCTTTGCACTTCAGTTAGCCCAAAAGGGCCTGAATTTGATACTGGTCGGTCGAAATCCTAACAAACTGAAAACAGTTTCGGATGCAGTCCGAACAGAATTCAAGACGACCCAAATCAAGAAGGTGGTCGTTGATTTCGCCGGAGATGTTTCAGATGGGATTCAAAGAATTCAGAAAGAGATTGAGGGGTTGGAAGTCGGGATTCTGATAAATAATGCAGGGGCTACGTACCCGAATGCAACGTTCTTTCATGAGGTGGATGAAGATGTGTGGAAGGGTCTGATAAAGATCAATGTAGAAAGCATGTTGAAGATTACAAAGGTTGTTTTACCCGGGATGCTCCAAAGGAAGAAAGGAGCGATCGT
Source organism: Magnolia sinica (assembly GCF_029962835.1). NCBI lineage: Eukaryota > Viridiplantae > Streptophyta > Magnoliopsida > Magnoliales > Magnoliaceae > Magnolia > Magnolia sinica. The sequence goes on along the minus strand of NC_080575.1, from coordinate 85,289,958 downwards.
TAATATCGGGTCGGCTGCTTCCGTTGTTATACCTTCGCACCCTCTTTATGCCATCTACGCCGCTACAAAAGGGTGAGTATTTTGGGTATTCTTTCCTCCTCCTACTTTCTATACAATATATGCAGGGAGTTTATGCTTCCTTTTCTTTTTCAAGTACATGCTTTCTAACTTTGGATTATGGGGTTTGAGGAATCCCAAGGATCATGTGGACCGTAGCTCTATTTCATTCCTAAAGATCTATTTTTAGCCTAATTTTCGTCCAAAATGTGGACTGTCAGTAAGATCTTTTTGTAGGCTGTATATCAAGGTAGGCCAGGATCTTCCAATCTAGAAAAATTTTGGGCATCACTTCTTCTCATTAAGCGTTTGGATCTCTAACAATGGCACCGATTATATGGAATTCAGTCGAGTTATTCCTTTGGTAGTCGTTTATCCATCTCAAACACAAGTTAGCATGTCACATCTGTGTGAGATCAGGACTGTTCGTCATGACGGCCTAAGATTAGCGGCCAAGGGCCCAAAACCCATCTGGTCCTCTCTTCAGATCTGACCACCGGTATCAAACGTAGAGGCTGGCTTATTTAGTTGGGCCGTCCAGATCTATCATATGCTCTAGTGAAATCGGATTGCGTACCGAGTTACTCACTATGCTCTTATAGTACTGAGTAAACTCTGTTGGGCCCGCCTTGAATGTATGTGGTTAATCCACACCGTCCATCCGTTTTTCCAGCTCATTTAAGGGGTTGAGACTAAAATTAAAGCATATAAAAAGCTCAAGTGGATCATACCACAGGAAACAGTGGGAATAATGATTTCCACCATTGAAACCTTGCTACGCCCACAGTGATGTTTATTTGTCATCCAACCTATTCATAAGATTAAAAGAAAAAACATGGCTGAAGGGAAATGACAAATATAAACTTGATCTAGAGCTTTAGTGGCCCTCAAGAAATTTTCAACTGTAGACATTCAATTCACACTGTTCCTGTGGTGTGGCCCGTTTTAGATTTGAATATGCTTCACTTTTGGTCTCAAGCCATAAGATTTGAATATGCTTCACTTTTGGTCTCAAGCCATAATATTATCTGATAAAATGGATGGAAGGAGTGGAAAAAATATATAAATCACATTGGACCCATATAGTTTACTCAGTATGCTTACCGTGCTGAGTTACTACTATGCAATCCGCTTCCTGCTCGAAATCGGATAGCATACTGAGTTACTCGCTACGGCTCCGGCTGTTTGATTTCCCCGCTGAATACAGGCAAATAAGTAATTATTACTTGCACCACTTGTTTAAAATTTGTTGGGAATTACATTTCGAAAAGCGATCCATATAATACCCTTTATTACTGATTTAAATATGTAGGCCCACCATGATATATGTGAGTTATCCACACCATCTATCCTTTTAAAAAATACATTTTAAAGCATGAAAGCAAAAAATGAGGAAAATCAAAAGCTCAAGTGGACCACACTTTAGGGAACAATGATCATTAAGACGGCAAATATTGAAAGCCGTTTTCTCCCTAAGCCCACATTGATGTTTATTTGTCATCCAACCTGTTCATAAGGTCAAACAGTCATAGATAAAAGGGAAACAAAATATCAGTTTGATCCAAAACTTTTAGGGGCCTCAAGAAGCTTTCAATGGTAGGAGTTCAATTCCCCTTATTTCCTATGTTGTGGTCCACTTGATCTTTAGATCTGCCTCATTTTCTTGGTTATGCCCTAAAATGAGTTGGCTAAAGGGATGGACGGTGTGGCCACACGCATCATGGTGAGCCCTACGAGTTAACAATTTTCTCCACGGGGTGATGTGAAGAGTGCTATAAATGAAAGGTGGCTGTCAACATCACCTTCGAAATTTAACTATAAATACACACGTAAATAATTATTACCCATTTACCTTAAATTACAAAATCAAACTATCGCACCGAGTTCCTTAAGTGGCTTACCTAATCACAGTGAGAACGGGTTGCCTACTCCCTCTGCCGCCAGCCCCGTGGCTGGTGGTCAGTGCTCCGTGGGCCCCCACCATGATGTATGTGTTTCATCCATTTTTACCGATCTTTTTAGTGCCTTAACCCAAAAATGAAAGGAATATAAATCTCAGGTGGATCACACCACAGGAAAACAATAGTGATTGGGTATCGACCATTAAAATCCTCCTAAGGTCCATTGTGCTGTTTATTTGACATCCAATCTGTTGATTAGGTCATACAGACCCAGATGAAGGGAAAAAAACAAAGATCATCTTGATCTTTTGGCCCCCAAAAAGGTTTTTAACGGTCGACCTTCATTCAACACTATTTTCTATAATGTGGTCAACTTGAGACTGGGATATACCTCATTTTTAGTCTCATGCCATAAAATGATCTATAAAAATAGATGGACGGCATGGATGAAACACATACATCTTGGTGGAGCCCACAGAGTACCGACCACCAGCCATTGGCTGGTGGCAGGGGGAGTAGCCAATCCGTTTCCAATCGCAGTGACCTAGTTTTTTTTGTCGGGGGTGGGCGCATGTTCTTGATTGGGCTCATCTGATGAACGGTTACAATCTCACACGTGTTTGCCATGCTGCTATTTGCCACATCATTGACAAGCGTCCTTAGCCATTTTTAAGATTGTATGGCTTACCGGAGAATTGAGTTGTTGTAGGTTCTGTATGTGCGTTATTATTATTATTTCTTTTTTCAATCAGGTTCGTTGATCAGTTCTCAAGAAGTATCTATGTTGAATACAAGAAGAGTGGTATCGATGTGCAGTGCCAGGTATGCCGTTCTACTTTGATTTTTAGGCTGAACTTTTTTACTGTGGTAATGTTAATTTCTATTTTGTAGGTGTTTTTACAGTGACTTCGATCTTAACTTTTTTTTTTGTTTTGTTTTGTTTTAAACACGGTAAAAGCGAGGGTAACAGCGTAAAATGAATACATTCAACGTCGGCGGACCCACTTGCCTTTTGAAATTGTAGGAGCTCCTGCAATCAAATGAAGCTCGTTGTAGATGATTCAGCTCTAGCAAACCACCACCACATGCTATCTTAGATCTCACTGTCTTCCCCTTTTCAGGCTGGAAGAGTTCATCCATCATGAGTGTCAACGCGGGACACATCTATGACAGAGTGACGCAGGGAGGGACGTAATTAGGTCGATCACCGTATTCGGGATATCTACTCTGAATCCATGGGGAGCTCATCGACTCCTCGCATAGCTTCATCAATACTACGCATAAAAGTAGAAATAATTTCTAATAAATTTAAAATAAATTGATTAATGATTAAATAAAATAAAATTACAACCCTTTAAATAATGAATTCAAACCTAGGGTGGAGTTTTAGACTCGAACTCCAACTCAAACACCCTAAAAATTGACTTAATGTGAATAGTAAACTTACTATTTATATATAGTCTATATCCATACTAGGCTTGATGGTTTTCAAGCAAAAATAGCAAGTGTCTAATTTGGCCTAACCATGTTATTCTCCTAATTTATCTAAGCCCTTTTCATGTTGGGCACGACTCCTACAACTCAAAAGGATCAAAATTTATACTTGAACTAAAATTTACTATTTATAATAAAAATAAAAATAAAAAAGACTTTTCACTGTCGATCTAATGGAATCTCGCAAATTCAGCATAGCAGGTTGGTTGGCTAAAGTAGATTCTCCTACACCAAAATCATATATGATATGCCAAAAAAAATCATCTTCGTTTGCGAGATATGACTGTTTAAAGGTTCTAATGGTCCGAATCATTTCCGCCTCTGATTGGGCCTTCTCTGGTCCATCTTTGCCATGAAAGTATCTGCGACCCACTCTACATCAATCCCCTCCATTTCAAAAGAACTCGACCTTGACTTCTCGTCCAACTTTGGCTCATGATACTCGGTCAGGTCCGCAATGTTGAAAGTACGCGAGATCTTTATGTCATCCGGATGATCAACAACGTAAGTGTTGTCATTAATCTTTTAGAGGATCAGTACCAATCCAATCTTTTTGTTCTTAAACTTGTTGTAGGTCCCGGTCGAAAATATCTCCTTTTGTAAATGCACCACAACATGGTCACCTGCCTCGAACACCTTTTGCCGCCAATGCTTGTCGAATTACGCCTTATACTTGTCGTTCGAAGCTCGTAACTTAGTTTGCACATTTACATGAATACCTACGATTCGGTCCTCCATATGTTCTATTGTAATGCTTATGACCGGGAGCTTGGGCAAAATTAACAAGTCAAGTGTGTGGCAGGGCACTCGACCATAAAAAACTTGAATGGGGACTTTCCTGTCGAGCGATTCACTATGTTATTAAATGCAAACTTCACTTAAGACAAGGAAAATCTCACTGCTTCAGTTTTTCACCTAAAATACACCTGAGGAGATTTCTCAAAGTGCGATTCACAACTTCAATCTACCCATCGGTCTGTGGGTGGTAGGCACTACTGAACTGAAGTTGCATACTAAACCGATTCCACAAAGTCCTCTAGAAGTGGCTAATAAACTTTGTGTCGCGGTCAGAAGTAATGGTCTTGGAACCACATGTACCCGCATGACCTCTCTGAAGAATAAATTCGTCATGTGTTGCATCGAGGGTCTTCTTACATGGGATAAAGTGCATCATCTTTGAGAAACAATCTATCGGCACGAATACTGAATCCATACCATGTTGTGTTCATGGGAGACCAAGCACGAAATTCATAAATAAGTCCTCCTAATGGCCATCAGGCATAGGTAGCGAGGTGTAGAAGCCTATATTCTGAGACTATCTATTGGAGATCTGACAAACATGACAACAATGTACTGTTTTACCTGCATCACATATCAATTATGGATAGTAATACCGTTCCTCAACAAGAGCCCAAGTCTTATCTCACTCAAGGTGTCCACCAAGGCCACTTCCATGTAGCTCTTGGATAATCTTCTCCCTCAGAGAACCTCGGGGGATGCAAAGTTAATTCCCTTTTAAGAGGAAACTATTTTACATGTGTAGGTCTATAACGTCCCGGAAAAATCTGTACAAAGACCCGATTACCACTTCAGGCAGAAATCACTAAGGGTCAGATTAGGTAGAAATTAGATGAAAATTATTTAAGTACTAAACTGAATTAATTAGTAAATTAGCTTGAGCCGCTTTTTATACGAACTGCAAAACCCAAAACTAGTAGAATCACTAACTCTACATTACCTAAAAACCTATGATCAAACTCAAAACCCGGTTGCTCTCGGGAGCGCAATAAAACTCCATATTGGACCTATACCGCATGTCGAAAGTCCGATGACCGCAAAACTATAAAGTTATGACCATCTTACTAGGCTTGACTACCATCTCAGAAATCAAGTCCAAATAGTATCCAGAAATGCACAACTTAATTGAGTCTGGAGCGAAGTGTGTGAGAAACACGAATATCTTTAGAAAATGAACTCAAACTTAAGTGAATTGGGTCATTCGCTTGCAGGATAAATTTAAGGTTTTAGACCGTTAGAATCTGACCTAACTATACCCTCGGATCAGAAAAAATTTTCAACACATGTCAATGTACTTATGGCCCGATGACTGTTGAACTGAAACAGGTCCTCCACGGTTGATCCGTAAATCCGATCGGACCGAAAACTTAACCTAACTTATATCCAATGTCAGGGAACTTTTTCCAAACTGTATGTAGGAAATGAACCTCCAGATGAACTCCGTTAGACCGAAACAGTCACCTTTTGGCTATATCCTAAGTATACCATGGCCCTGGGGCCATTTTCATCAGTTTTGGGCCTATATAAGGACCATTACCCACCTCTCTCTCATTCCATACGAATTTCCTAAACCCTAGGAGAGAGAAGATAGAAAAGAGAAGGAAATAGTGAAGAGAAGAGAGAGAAAGTGAGAGATCATTGCTGGGATTCATTCCCACTGCTCTACGTGCTGAATCGCCTATCCCGTGTCGCTACATCGGCGATTCCAATTCCATTGTTGGGTAAAAAATTCTAACCCTAATTTGATTTAGGTATCTAAATAGAGTAAAGGGTGAAATAGCTAACTTATTTCATATTATAGGTTGTCTTGTGTCGTAGTCGAAGACTTAATGTTCGAACTGAGTTCGATATGAGTTTACCGGCGAAAGGTGCGGACTATAAACGTTTAAGTTATAGTTTTCAAGGCTTTCAATGTCAGCAATGATTTATGTCTGACTTGATTGCTATCACATATGCTTAGATACGATGTTTTTCATATATTACACATATATGTAAACTATGTTGATTTGAAATGCATTCCATGTGTTTGTTGAAATGTCTGAATGAGTATGGAATTATGATTTGTGCTTACATGATTATTGATTGGGAATACATGATTTTTGTACGTGTGACAACTCCTATGTGGAAGGATTTGTTATAATATGTGTTTTAACTAAAATATTACATGTATATTGATATGTGTAGTCTAAGTGTTTGATAAAATGCCTGAATGAGAAAATATTTGTTGAAATGTATTTAACGAGAGTGTTGAGACAGGGTTCTTACCTTATCTGTGGTTACAGTTTCCTTCATGTAACCTGTATCGCTACTACGTGATTTATGGATGAAATGCCTATGTATGATAACATGTACACTATGTGTTTGTTAAAATGCTCAAATGATATTCATATTTGGATTGGTTACCACATGTTGTCTCTGACTATCACATGTGAATGCTATTGTTTTGGAGTGTGATTGGGGCTACGATGTAGTCTAGGCAATCGGTAATGGTTTACGATCGGTGGCCGAACTGTTTTAGCCACGATGGATACGTTCGATGAATTTGAGTCGTACAGTGATTATCGACAGTGATTAGCCCACGAGGAGTGCGTATGCGCTCCATGTCAATTAATTTAACATGCACTTGTACCAGTCGAGCTTGTCAAGTGATCCGATTGACCCAATGTATGTTCACCATGTATGGACGCTACTGCTTGAATCTAAGGTACCACTTACCATTGAAAAACTCGTTTAACCTTGGTACTACAATCTGCTAAGACTCATGAGCCGGGCATGGTGGTATGAGACACTGTGGTCGAGCTGTCGGCCTACGCTGGGGTGACAAGCCTCCCCATAATGTCTAGTGAGTAAACCAAACTCGTGAGCCAAATACGGTGGTATGGGACACTGTATTCGAGCTGTCGACCTACCCCGGTGCAGCCTGGTTGTGGTCCCTAGTCAAGTTGGTGATGAGCCTTCAAAAATAGACTGTCAGTTGGTAGAGCGTTGGTGATGTGACCTAGAGTATATACTAGGACTACGCTAAGGTGACGAGCCTTTCCATAGTGACCTCGAGTATAAACTAGGCCTGCGCTGAGGTGACGAGCCTCTCCGTAAATCCTAAAACTTGCCTATCGTATGTGACTAATTAGGATTAACGACCCTAGATGGATCATTGTTTAGGTAAATGATATAAAGGGAGGTGTCTTAGCTTCTCAACCTGCTGTATGAATAAGACTAAGTAAGAACTTGGCTAATCACGTACATGCACCGCATTGCATATGCCTTTAGCATTGGAGTTGAGCATAGAGGAAGGGGTGCATGCCACGATCGTGAGATGATGTCGCAAAGGAAGTGTAGGCGAGGGCATGCATCATTAACACATATCATCCTTGCATTAATCAGAGTACCTAGGAATGCTTATTGTATTGCTTTATCATTACTGCTTAACTGAAATGATAACATGTTAACCTTTGCCTTATAGCTTCACTGAGTTGATCACTCACTCCCACTCTGGGATGGTGTTTTAAAACACCAACCAAACTCTATTGTAGTTTCAAGTGATGACGAGGCTTACGAGATGGAGCCTGTCTTTTATGATGATAAGGAGGATTTCTCCTACATGCAACTCTCTGATGGGTCTATGTAGACCTGGAGTTGCGTATCGAGGCTATAAGGATATGGATAGATGACATTACACTCTACCATTTTGTATATTTTGGAACTAAACATTAATTATTTAACCCGACGACACATTCATACTCTGGGGACTTACAATCACTTCTATGTTTTATATACTTATCACAGTCTTCCGCTTGGGTAATCTAATTGTCTCTGGAGTATGACATATTGATTTGGTATAATCCCACTCATGTTTAATACACTAATATAGACAACATTTAATCATCATTATCTATGTTGCATAAGTGATGTGTTGGAACTCAGGAGTTGGGCTCCTACTCGACCCCCAATTTTCAAGGCGTTACAACGTCACTTGGATGACCCTTTAGCACCTCATCCATGTATCTTTAAAGTCTTCACCCTCGGCATACACCTCCTTGACATAGTCGAAGTCGACCACCTTATTGCTTATCGTAACAAGTAGTGATGCACAGCGGCTAAGTGCATCAGCCAACTTGATCTGCTGCCTTGACTTGTGCTTCAAAATGAATGTGAATTCCTATAAAAATGCGACCCATCTAGCATGTACATGCTTCACGTTAGCCTGACTATTAATAAACTTTAATGCTTGATGGTCAATGTAGAAAATAAACTTTCTCTTAATCAAATAATGTTGCCAATGTCGCGATGCTTGAACCGTTGCGTATAGCTCAAGGTTATATGTCGACCACTTCTTTTGGGCTTCGCTAAGCTTCTCGTTGTAAAAGGCTACTAGCCCACCTTCCTGTGATAAGATTCCTTCAATTCTAACATATAAAGAGTCACACTCAACCTCAAATAGCTTGTCGAAACTGGAAAGAATTAAGACCGGTATTGTGGACAATTGATACTTGATTTCAGCAAAGCTCTTGTCAACCTCATTGGTCCACTGAAATATGCTTTTTTTCATACAATCTGTAATGGGTGTGACTATAGTGTTGAAATTCCTCACAAATCGACGATAGAGTGTCACCAACCTATGAAAACTCCTCACTTCATGAATGTTCATCACAATTGGCTATTCCCTGATGGCTCCCACCTTTTCATCATCCACACAAATGTCATTGGACATCACGATGAATCCTAAGAACAATAGGTTGTCTATTATGCAACTTGTTAACTACCAGGACTTATAGCACTTGCCCGATATGTTCCATGTGCTTCATCTCACTATGGTTATATATCAGGATATCATCAAAATATACTACCATAAACCGGCCAATGAACGACTTCATTACTTGATTCATCAGACGCATAAAAATGCTCGATGCATTCGATAGATCGAAGGGCATGACCAACCAATCATACTACCCTTCCTTGGTCTTAAATGTCATTTTCACTTTTCATCTAGCTGGATACGTATCTAATGGTATCCACTCCTCATATCTAGTTTAGAGAACACCTTGACACCTTCTAGTATATCAAGCATGTTACCCAACCGTAGTATCGAGAACCTACATTTAATGGTAATTTTGTTAATTGCTCGGCTGTCAACACACATGCACCATCTCTCATCTTTTTTCGATGTTAATAAAGTTGGCACGACACATGTGCTCATGCTCTCTCTCAAAAGACCCTTAGATATCAATTCCCCCATCTATCCCTGAAGTATCTCACACTCTTTTGGACACATCTGATAGTGAGGTTGGTTGGGCAAGCTGGCCTTAGGGACGAGGTCTATGTGATGTTAGATATCCTATATGAGGGTTAATCCATCGGGTAACTCTTTGGGTTAGATTTCTTTAAATTTGTTCAACAACGACCTTAAACTTGGAGGAGTGTCTAAGGGCTCTGATTCCTCGCCATTTACCACCATGGGTACACCTCATCGATTTCCTTAGACTCCTCCACGAAATCTCGAATGGTCAGGAGGGAGCTCCCCTCCACTTTAAAAGTTTCGAGGTGGTTCTCTAGTACTATAGGTGCAAGGATCATCTTTCGATCATCCTTAACGAAGACGTAAACATTGTCTCGTCCTCTATGAGTGGTGTCACGGTTAAATTGTCATGGTCAACCGAGTAGAATGTGATAGGCCTCCATGTCAACAATGTGACATATGACTTCATCTTTATAATGTTTGCTAATTGAAAAAGATATTATGCATTATTTAGTTATATTCATCACGCTAACCTTCTTAACTCAGTCGTTTGTGTACGGGGAGGGATGACGCTCCATTTTTAGCCACAATTTCTCCAACATGACCATGGAAATAATGTTCTCACTGCTTCTGCTATCGATAATCACATTGTAGACCTTTTAATTCACCGTACACCTAGTTCGAAAGATGTTATGTTATTGTGGGTATACATTCTTCCTTGGTGCATACAATAGTCACCTCACAACGAGTGACTCACCATGATCCTTGAAACCCAATATGCCTCATCTGCTTCATCCTCTATGGTGTACTCAAATTTATCAACATTTGGGTCTTCATCGGCATTTTCAGCATTATCATCATTGATGGCGAGATTAGCCACTTGTCGCTGGGGGCAAGTATTTGATAGGTGACCTGGTTGGCCACAATGATAACAATGGTCGGGTCTTTGCCGACCATAGGGGTTCGAGATCTTGTCATGACCAACAACAGTGGTTATGCACATTTAGGCCTAACTTGCTCACTTCCTGAATCTCGGTTCGCGGGTGTAGGAGGTTGAGTACGCCCCCTATAGGTTCTTTCCCTTTGGCCGGTGAAGCTCCATGGGACAGACCCACCGCGATGACCCTAGTGGTAAGATAGGTCCGTGTGTTGGGACACTAAAGTTGCACTTCTGCTTAGGTGGCCAACTTGATCGCATCATTCACCACCCACACGGGTAGCATCGGAACCTAATCTTGTATAGCAACATGCAACCCACCATTGAATCGGGTGACTTGCTACGATTCAATTTCTACCAAATCGTTCCGTGCCGCCAAGTAGTAGAATTCTTCTAGTAATCTCTTACCAACCGACTACCCTTCCAAAAATTTTGATATTATTGAAATAGTACCTAATCATAGTCGATAGGGAGGAATCACGTGCGTAACAACTACTTCATCTGTTGCCATATGTGGATTGGTGCCTTTATCCGTCTCATCCCTACGAGCTGAAGTTACTCCCACCAAGCTGAAACTCTGCCATTCAACTTGAAGGCCACAAGCTTAACCTTCTTGACTTCAGGAATTTCCATATAATCCAATAATCACTCAACTTCAGAAAGCCAATCGAGGAAATCCTTAATGTGAAGTTGGTCATTGAAGCTCGAAAGATTGACTCTCATCTTGAATTATCGATCTGCCCGATCGCTACCTTATCCGGGATATTAAAGGATCATGTCATCGATTTCCTCATTGTTAGATCCTACCTCCTCAGGCATGATGTTGTGGTTCACTTCCGGCATCGCCGTGCAATCGGTGCAACTACGAATTTCAGTGCCTACCAGGGGCAGATCATCGCCATGAATACAAAGTTGCCTAGAGCCTCCATCATGCTATCAATGGCAGCCTGTAGCCCTTGCATAACTTGGCGATTCTCTCATTACGTCACTGCAAAAGATGTTGTTGTTAAAGAAAAATTCCCTAGAGCACTGTCCTTGAAAAATACCCTACAAGTTGCATGCCCAATAGGCCCACACAACACTATCCGCATGACCCTTGTTATGCGCACCACCCAACCCTTGCCATCAGCTTAGGGTATGCCTTACATGGGTTGGTCCTTATTCTCTTAAGAGATGCTACTGCCATGCACACCCTGTCACATTAGTCGCGCACCAAGTGGTTTAAGGCATGACGCCCTAGCCATTGTCTTACTTCTTGCCCGCGCCCATGTGGGCAAAACCACATATCTAATGTGTTAAGCGGTGCGGACCATGCAAGACCCTAGCCATTGGCCCAGTCTTTGCCCTTCATGCCAATTGCGCCCCTTTGGGCGTGCGTTCTATGGTTTCAACCTGAGATGTTTTTACCGCATGGATAGGGAGAAGTGCCAATGACACATGCCCAATGAAAAAGGTTGATGGTCGTGCGCACCTAATTTGGGTCCAGTCAACTTAGATGAGAATATCCCCAATACGCACTTTGTGGTTGTTGTGCTCTGCTCTTGGAACATAAGATTTGCATCTGGTAAGACTGCTTCCGCCAACCCAAGGTAACATCTCTCTCAAGGATGGGAGCACCACTCTTCTTTTAGCCTTTTTCCTTATTTACTTCAAGGACTAGACCGACGTTGAGCATTCCTTCTCCATAGTTCCAACCTCAATAGCAATAATCCCTAAAATTGATAAATCCACATATTTGCATTCGGTAAGACTACTTTTTCCAACCCAAGGTAACTGTTGGAAGCTACAGAAGCAAACCTTGAATTCAAATCACACAAATGAAAGATAAATGCAAACAAAGCAAAGTAGAGAACACACAATTTTATGTGGAAACCCTTGTGGGAAAAACCATGGCACAAAGTGGCAAGCAATCCACTATGAAAATGAAAGTATAAGAGATTAAATGAACTTACAGAAGCGAAAATTCTAGTTTCTTCCCTTCAAAACCCTAGAAACAATTTAGCTATCCTTGTTCTACCCTAATCTCGTATTATACCGATATATATAGTATTACACTCAGAATAAGAAACAAATTGTACAATTACATAAAACGGTGCGTGTCATCGATCTAAGCATCAACGAGCAATCCTCGATCAATTGAGCCCCCATGTTCGATCAATCGAACATGCTCAAAAGTCTCCATAGAGCTAACATGAATTCTTCAAATTATATCAATCGCTCAAACCTCCAAGGTCGATCGATCGAACTTGTCTAAAACTATTTAGAGACCAATTTGTTTAATTTGGGGTTCTGTCAATTGGTCGAGTAGTCTGTTCAATCAATCGAAATCCCCTGTTTTTGTACAGATTGAAGAAATTCAAACAATAATATCCACAACGGTTTCAATCATCATGAACCACAACTTCAAGCTCTATCTCTAATCATCTCTATCATAGTAACAACATCGTCGTCACTTCTTGCGCATACTCTGTCTTCATTAAACCTTTATCACGCCCAGAGAAGTCAAACAAAATCTGAACTTCTCTGCAGGAACTACCTTTATAAGCATATCCATTGGATTCACGTCGTGTAGATATTCTCAAGAGTGACACCGCCTTCCTCGAGCACTTGTTGAATAAAATGATGATGAACATCAATATGCTTAGTATGAGAATGATATGCCGAATTCTTTGCCAATTTTATTGATCTCACTTTCGCTATCACAATTAACCTACACCGCCTCCTACTGAAGCCCAAGATCGTTTATTAGTCCTCTCAACCAAACACCTTCTTTGAATGCCTTCATCATTGTCATATATTTAGCTTCGATTCTGGATAGAGCAACCATAGACTTAAGCTTCAACATCTAACTAATTGCTCCACCTGCTAGCATAATTGAGTACACAAAAGTCAACCCTCTAGTTTCCATATTTCCTACGTAATCAGAATTCATATAGCCTACAAGTTTTTACTTGCTAAGGTTTAACATGTATCTTCTCATAACACTGACTATATGTAAAATATCTGGTCTTGTAGAGACCATGGCATACATCAAATTGTCAAATGTGCTCGAGTAGAGCACACGAGATATAAACTATTTTTCTTCATCTGTAGTATGACATTTCTCTAAAGAAAGCCAAAAGTGAGCAACATGGGGTGTACTAACTTGTTTAGCCTTGTCCATCTCAAAGTTACCAACACTTTCTCAATGTATTATGCCTAAGACAACTATAACTAGCTCTTCTCCCTATCAAGAATCCTCTTTGCAGCCCTTGAATCTTTTATTGCTAATGTCCCTGATAACTGAGTCTTTAATATATTGATCTCAGATATGTTATGACTGGTAATAAGCATGTCATCAACATATAATACCAATACAATGAATTCTCCATCATTCAATGCCTTGAAATAGACACAATGATCATATTCACTTCTAGTATACCACTGACTCACCATGAAAGAATCAATTTTTTTATACCACTACCTAGGCGACTATTTCAGGTTGTACAATGACTTCCTTAACCTGCAAACTTTATTCTCTAACCCCTATATCTCGAACCCTTCTGGTTGCTTCATGTAGATCCGCTCTTCCAATTCTGTATATAGGAAAGCAGTCCCCACATCCATTTGTTCCAGTTCTAAATTGTATTGGGCAACCAGCGCCAACACAAATATGATAGACATTTGCTTGACCATAGGCACGAAAATCTCATTGAAGTCAATACCCCTTCTGTGCATAACCCTTCCCTACCAGTCTAGCCTTGTACCTATCACATTTCTTATGGTAAATTCACTTACATCTGATCGCTTTATGCCCAATAACATGCTCCACCAGCTCCCATGTATCATTCTTATACAAGGATTTCATCCTGTCCTGCATTGCCACCATCCACTTATCTGCATTATCTGCATCTGCTTTCTAATGCTTCCTGTAAGATAGACAGATCCCTCATATCTATATTGAAAGCGAGTACAACATTCGTGTCTTCTATGTATCTCAACGATAATATGCGATCTCTTAGTGAATTTTTTCTCACATGTGGCTACTTCACCTACTCTTGTACCTCTTCCTACGGTTCGACTTCTACTTGTGTCTCACCTTTTTCGATTTTAAGTCAATTGCCAGTGACTTTTATGTTTCCTTGTGTTCATCCTTTCAGAACAAGGAATCCTCATCAAACCTAACATCATGACTAATCGTGATCTTATGTGTGACCCAACCATATAGCCTTTATCCCTTCACACCATCACCATATCCTATAAGGTACACTTATTCACCCTTTAGTTTAGCTTATCTCTCTTAATAAATGGTACATGAAAGTAAGTATCACATCCAAATACTTGCAACCCAGAGCAGTCTATATCTTGACCATTCCACACTTTATCGAGAATTTTATAACCAATGGGCATAGATGGGAATCGATTTACTAAGTAACAAGCCATATTGACATCCTCAGTACATAGCTCCTTACCCAATGCAGCATTTCTCAATATGCTTTAGGTTATCTCCAAGAGCGTCTGATTCATTCATTCTACCACAGCATTCTACTCTGGTGTATGCCTTATTGTATTGTGCCTTACAATCCCTTCATCTTTTCAAAACTAATTAAATTCTCTAGAAGTGATTTCTCCACCATTGTCTGTCCCTGACACTTTTAACTTTTACCCTGATTGTTTTTTTACCATCGCCTTTCGCATCTTGAAAGTAGCGAAAACATCAGATTTATTTTTCAGAAAATAAACCCACAACCTTTCTGGAGAAATTGTCAGTGAATGTGACAAAGAATAATAATCCTCTCCCATAAATCACGGGCGACAATCTCCACACATCTAAATATACATAATCAAGCGCACCCTTACTTACATGTTTTTTATACTTAAAAGATAATTGTGATTGCTTACTATATATGTAATGCTAACATATGTTAAAATTAACACTTTTAAATAAAGGAAACAAACAACGATTAGAAAGTACCTTCATACCGCGCTCTCTTTTTTTCTTTTTCTTTTTTTGTTAGCTTGTTAGTACACAACATTTTCAGCTCTTCGCACTTCACTATAAGCCACCCCCACTAGGGAATCGAGGCGTGCATGCCACAATTTGCTAATGTAGACTATGCTACAGATGCTACAACTCCACCGTTTTTGGTATTGCTATCAGCTTATAAAGATTACTGCTCTATTGTGCTTTCATAACAATGAGTGCCCCCTTTGAAAATTTTAAGACACGATCAAATCCAATGAACTTGCACACTAGTGCCTTGAGAGCATTCAGAGATATCAGATGCTTTCTTAGATCAGGAATGTGTCTCACATCTGTTAGGATACACTCTATCCTATCAAACATCTTAATGCACACCGATTCGATACCAATCACCTTATAGGCAATGTCATTGCCCATAAACACCTGACCACTATTGTATTCGCTATAACTGGTGAACCAACTCTGATGAGAGGTTATGTGGTAAGAAGCCCCCAAATCCAAAAACTACTCGTTGATGAGATATCCAGATTTGGATGTGGTCAAAACATCACAACCACCTACCTTCTCACTGAATTCCATTACGTTGGCCTCCTTCGGTGAATCCTCTAACTTCTCTGCTTTATAGGTTTTAGGATTTCAACAATCCTTCTTCATATGCCCCAACCTTCCACAGTTACAATACTCCATCTTCCCTTTTTCATTCAACTTGGATTTAGATCGTGAATTTCCCTTCTCCTGCTCACAACCTCTTCCCCTAGCAACCAACGCATCTGTAAAGGAACTCTGCCACTGTCCTTCTTTCTCAACTTCTTCAAATGAAGGGCTGAGATAACAATTTTAACATTAATGGTCTTCATATCATGGCACATAGTGTCTACGAGACTCTCATACGACTCTAGAAGATATTTCAACAAGATTAGGCCTTGGTCTTCGTCGTCAATCTTCACCTCTGTACTTGTCAACTTGCAAAGTAGTTGATTGAATGTGCTAATGTGTTTATTAAGATCTGACCCTTCCTCCATCATCAGATTATAAAATTTCTTTTTCAGATGCAAATGATTTGAGCAAGATTTCATCATGTACAAGCTTTCTAACTTCTTTCAAAGCCCTGTGATAGTCTTCTGATCAAGAACATTATAAAGGACTTCATCTTCCAAACATAATTAGATCGAGGTAATCGTCATTTGATTAAGTTTTTCACATTCTTAATCACTTACAGCTGGAGGACGCTTCGCTATACCAAGGAGTGCCTGTTGTAATTCTTGTTAAACTAAAAGGCATCTCATCTTCACCTTTTATAGTTTAAAGTTATTTTTCCCATTGAACTTCTCTATTTCATACTTCATGTTAGATCCTTTCATCATTATGTCTCAGATTCCAACTCAAATCCTAACATATAAATCTGATACTACTTGTTAGGAGCCATGAAATCAAACATCAAATTCAAATCAAACAAACGAAAGATAAACGCAAACAAAGAAAACTAGAGAACATATGATTTTACGTGGAAAAGCCCTTGCCGGAAAAAACCACAACACAAAGTGATGAGCAATCCTCTATGAAAAATGAAAGTACAAGAGATTAAATAAACCTACATATGCAAAAACTCTAGTTTCCTCCCTTCAAAACCCTAGAAATGATTTAACTCTTATTGTTCTACCATAATCCCGTGTTACACACATATATATTATTAGACTTGGAATAGGAAACAAATATCGCAATTATGTAAAATGGCGCACACCATCGATATAAGCACGTCGTCGATCTAAGCATCAATTGATTGACATCGATTGAGCAACCCTCGATTGATCAAGCTCCCATGTTTGATCAATCAAACATGCTCAAAAGTATCTAGAGAGTTAACTAAATTTTTAAAATTATATCGATCGCTCAAACCTCCAAGGTTGATCAATCGAACCTGTCTAAAACTATCCAGATACCAATCTTTTTAATCGAAGGTTCTCTGAATTGATTGAGCAGTTTGTTCGATTGATCGACATCCCCCGTTTTTACATAGATTGAAGTCATTCAAACAACAGCAACAAGTCCCTCAAGGGTGGGAGCACTGCTCTTCTTTTAGCATTTTTTCTTTATTTTCTCCAAGGACTAGGATGACATTAAGTTCCTACTCCGCAGTTCAAGCCTTAGTAGCAATAATTTTTAAAACTTAGTAAATCTACAAAAAATCATAAAATCCCATAAAGTAAAAATTATAAAAGTTCGATAACGAAGAAGGGAGCCTAATGCATTCCTTTTTCACCATGAGTCCCATACCTGAAACTCCCAACCATGGATTTTAGGCTATATAGGCTAGTGGCCACTCAAAGTTAAGCAAAAGCACTCGTGAGTGTTGGGGGACCGCGGAAGCACACAAAGATGAATTAAGTAGAGTAATTTAATCACACCGATCAAGCACAACGCAAACACTCCGAATTTTAATGTGAAAAAACCACGGCACAAAGTGACAAATATCATTGTGAAAGCAGAAAATTACAAGAGTAGAGAGATTACTCAATCTAAACAACCTCGAATCAACCCAAGCTACACCCTTGAAACCCTAGAACAAATTAGAAAGCCTTGAATACCTCCCAAACCCGATTACACCCCAATATATATCCTTTGCAAGTGTCACAATCGAAATAGGAAACAAATACCGTAAAATTGCAACTCTGTGAAAATCTGCACGGATCTGTTCAATGTTATTGAAACTCATCCTTTAATGGCATCATACTAATACCCAACCAATACAGAGACAAGACTTGAAAATCGGATCTCATTTGATTGCATCGAGCTATCTTCGATGGCATCGAACATATCATTCGATGTCATAGAACACTCTTCGATGGCATCATAAAAACACCCAGTTAGTCCAGCTACCAACTGGAGAAAATTTGAAAATTCTTGATTGGATCGAGCACTGTTCGATGGCATCAAACAATTATCGATGACATCAAATGGTCTATCGATGGCATCGGCAGACCTTGTTTCTAAATGATTTAAGACTTTAAAAAACAACAATCTTCATCATGTCTTCAATCATCAAAATATAGTTTCTTGTCTTATTCTCTCATCTCTGTCTTGCATCATAGCTTCATCATCACTTCTTGTGCACACTCCGTCCTCCTTTTACGGTTTCGCCAAGCTCAGAGAAGTTGCAAAGAACTTGTACTTCTCTGTAAGAACCACCTTGGTAAGCATGTCCACCGGATTCACACTTGTGTGAATCTTCTCCAGAGTCACGCCTCCTTCCTCAAGCACTTGTGGGATAAAATGGTGACGAACATCAATGTGTTTAGCACGCAAATAATAAAAAGAGTTTTTAGCCAAATTGATAGCGCTCTCGATGTCACAATTAACAGGCACGACCTCCTACTGAAGCTCCAACTAATTTATCATGCCTTTTAACCAAACACCTTCTTTAAATGCTTCTATCACTGTCATATACTCTACTTTAGTCGTGGAAAGGGTCACCAAAAATTGAAGTTTCGACAACCAACTGATCGCTCCACCCACTAGTACAAACGAGTAACCTAAAATTGACTTTTTGGAATCCACACTGCCTGCGTAGTCTGAATCCACTTACCCTACCAACTTTGCCCCTGTCTTTTCAAAAGTTAAGACGTAGTCTTTTATACCTCGAATGTATTGAAGTAGTCATTTCATCACTTCTCAATATTATTTGTCGGGGTTTGACATGTATCTGCTCATAATACCAATTACTCATAAAATATCTGCTTTTGTACAGACCATGACATATAAATAAGGCACACAAGATATATCCTATTTTTTCTCATTTGATTTAGGACATTGTTTTAAGGAAAGCTTGAAGTGAATTGCATGGGAAACACTCAGTAGTTTTGCCTTGTCCATCATATACTTAATCAATACCTTCTCGAGGTATTCTGCCTGTGATAAACAAAGCCAGATCTTCTTCCTGTCTTTATGAATATCTATGCCGAGAACTCTCTTTGCAGCCCCCAAATCTTTTATCTCGAATATCCCTGATAACTGAGTCTTCAATACATCGATATCAGATATATTATGACTCGCAATCAACATGTCATCAACATACAATACTAGGATGATGAACTTGTCATCACTCAGTATCTTGAAATAGATCCAGTGACCATACTCACTCCTAGTAAATTTATGACTCAACATGAAAGAATTAAATTTTTTATATCACTGCCTAGGCGACTATTTCAGGCCATATAATGATCTCTTTAACCTATAAACCTTATTTTCTACCCCTTTAATTTCGTAGCCCTCTGGTTGCTTCATGTAGATCTACTCTTTTAATTTCCTGTGTAGTAATGCAATCTTCACGTCCATCTATTCCAACTCAAGATCGTATTGGGCAACCAACGCTAACACGAATTTGATAAACACTTGCTTTGTATCTATCATATTTCTTCTTAAAGATTCACTTACACTTGATTGATTTTTGGCCCACTAGAAGCTCCACCAACTCACATGTGTTGTTCTTGTACAAAGACTTCATCTTATCATCCATTGATGTGTTCTACTTTTTACATCAAGATTTTCAAGAGCCTCCTAAATAGTAGACGGGCCCCCTTCATCTGTAATGTGTGCATATGCGATATTAGAGTTGTCCCTGTATCTTGCTGGTAATTTGCGATCTTGTGGCAGATTTCTCCTAGGTAGCGGCTCCACCTCTTCCTATACCTCTGTCTGTGCATCTGACTCAGCCTGAGTATCACCTGTGTAGATCTGAACATCCACGACCAACCTTTCCGATTCTTGTTGCTCCTGATCATTCTTGCTCAATAAGGAGCCTTCATCGAATCTAATGTCCCTGTTAATAACGATTTTCTAAGTGACTTGATCATACAGTCTGTATCCCTTCACACCATCAACATAGCCAACAAAAATATACTTTTTAGCTCTATGGTCTAGCTTATTTCTCTCAACTGACAGTATATAAGAGTAAGCCTCACTACCAAAAATACACAAATTTGAATAGTCCACTTTATGGCCACTCCATACTTCTTATGGAATTTTACATTCAATAGTTGTAAAAGGAGACCAGTTCACTAAATAGCAGGTCGTGTTAACGGCCTCAATCCATAGGTCCTTGCCTAACCCAGCATTACTAATCATGCATCGGGCTCTCTCTAAGAGAATCCGATTTATCCGCTCAACCACACTATTTTTCTTAGGTGTGTGGTGCACTATGTTGTACCTAATGATCCCTTCATCCTTACAAAATTGATTAAGTTCACCTGAAGTAAACTCACCGCCTTTATCTGTCCTTAATACCTTTACCTTCCACACTGACTATTTTTCCAGCATGGCCTTCCATTGTTTGAAATTGGTGAAAACCTCGAATTTATGTTTCATGAAATAAATCCAAACTTTTCAAGAGCAGTCCTCAATGAATGTGACAAACCATAACGACCCTCCAAAGGAAACCATATGCGATGGCCCCTATATATCAAAATACACATAGTCAAGCACACCCTTATATACATATTTTCCAAATTTAAAAGATAACCTAGATTGTGTACATATATACAATGCTCGCATATATTATAATCAAAACTTTTAAAACGTGATATTAAACAATGATAAGAAAGTACTTTCATGCCCTGCTCGCTCATGTGGCCTAAACGTGCATGCCACATACGTGCAGACGTGAAATTCGCTATAGCCACTACAGCTCCACCTGTTAAAGTGCTCCCAATCAACCTGTAAAAATTATCGTGCCTCTGTGCTCTCATAACTATGAGCGCCCCTTTTGAAACTTTAAAGACCCCATTAAAACCAATGAATTTGCACCCAATCACCTCAAGTGCACCAAGAGATATCAAACTTTTCTTCATGTCAGGAACGTGCCTCACCTCAGTCAAGGTACGCTCCATCCCATCAAACATCTTGATACAGATAGTACCAATAGCCACAACGTTACAGGCATTATGATTGCCCATAAATACTTGTCCACTATTGTACTCCCTGTAGCTGGTGAACCAACTCCGATGAGGAGTCATGTGATATAAAGCCCTTATGTCAAGAATTCATTCGTCTCTACGATCATCATATAAGTGTCAATCATAGACATTGACAACACATCATCTCCGCTTGTCACTTCATTAGATGTGGTAGTATTGGCCTCCCTAGAAGAAGACTTTGTATTCTCTTTCTTTACCTTAGGATTTTTACAATCTTTCTTCATGTGCCCTGACATTCCATAATTCCAGCACTTTAACTTTCCCTTGCCCTTGCCCTTAGATTTAGATCTTTATCTAGAGGATCTTGTGTCCTATTCAAAATCTCTACCTCTCATAAACAAAGCATCGATGGATGCCC
Source organism: Magnolia sinica (assembly GCF_029962835.1). Lineage (NCBI taxonomy): Eukaryota > Viridiplantae > Streptophyta > Magnoliopsida > Magnoliales > Magnoliaceae > Magnolia > Magnolia sinica. Next base: position 85,268,245 of record NC_080575.1, on the reverse strand, counting down.
CCATGCTATGGTTCTTCTTTCTCATCGCCTTTCCCTGAAGGGCTGAGATGACGGTATCAACACTAAGGGTCATGTTACCGGTGCACAAGGTGTCTTTAAAAGACTTATACGAAGCAGATAGTGAATTCAATAAGAGACATGCTTGATATTCTTCATTGACCGTTACTTCTACATCCAGCAATTTGCAGATCATCTTATTAAAATTGCTAATGTGAGCTTCAACATCTCCCTCTGCCATCTTGAAGTTAAATAACTGCAGCTTCAAGTGTATGCGATTTTCAAGAGACTTCTTCACATATATGTCCTCTAACTTCACCCACAACTTGTTGCGGTTTTTTCCCTTAAGACATTATAAAGAACCTTATCTGTTAAATTGGATTGAAGATTTCGCTTTCTTATCTAGTTTCTTCCTTTCATCATCATCCATAGATTCTGATCACTTCTTAAGGACCTCATCTAATCCTTGTTGAATCAACAGACTAGTCATGTTGACCTTCCATAATTCAAAGTTATTTTTCTCAGAGCATTTCTCAACATCGAATTTAGGATTGGCATCCATTGATACTCACTCTCAGGTTTAAGCCTACGCTCCAACGATAGCTTTGATACCACTTGTTGGGGACCACGGAAGAACACATAAACGAATTAAGTATAGCAATCCAATCGCGCCAAGAAAGCACAACGCAAACACTCCGAATTTTAACGCGGAAAAAACCTTGTGGGAAAAAACCATGGCACAAAGTGACAGATATCACTATGAAAGGAGAAAATTACAAGAGTAGAGAGATTACCTAATCCGAACAACCTCAAATCAACCCAAGCTACACCCTTAAAACCCTAGAACGAATTAGAAAGCCTTGAATACCTCCCAAGCCCGATTACACCCTAATATATAGCCTTTGAAAGAGTCACAATCGAAATAAGAAATAAATCCCACAAAATCACAACTCTGCGAAAATCCGTGCAGATCTGCTTGATGCCATCGAACATACTTCGATGTCATCGAACTAATACCCAATCGGTATAGAGACAAGACATGAAAATTGGATCTCCTTCGATTGCATCGAGCCATCTTTAATGGAATCAAACAGATCATTTGATGTCATCAAACACTCTTTGATGGCATCGAAAAAACGCCTAATTAGTCTAGTAACCAACTGGAGAAAATCCAAAATTTCTCGATGGGATCGAGCACTATTTGATGGCATCGAATAGTTCTCGATGACATTGAATGGTCTGTCGATGGCATCGACAAATCCTGTTTCTGAATGATTTCAGACTTCAAAAAACAACAATGAGCTTCTGTTTTCCAATGATCTTGGCTCGGTCAATTGATTGGATCATTCATGTATTTTCAAGGCAGCAACTTTTTCTCAGAAAATTAGCTTTAGATTCTATTTCATTGATTCTGCTTCATGTTTGACCCAATATTGGTACTTCAATATAGGTTCCCTTGTACGTGGCAACGAAAATGGTATCCTTCAAGAGATCATCGTTTTTCGTTCCGTCTCCAGATGCGTATGCTCGAGCTGCCATCCGCTGGATAGGCTACGAACCACTATGCACGCCCTACTGGCGGCATTCTCTTCAGTGGTGTTTGGTTTCTTTACTGCCAGAGACCGCCATCAGCGAGTGGCGTTTGCAACATGGCATTCGCATGAGAGGAGACCTGAAAGCTTCGAAATGATCTCTTCTTTTTTTCTTTTCTTTATTTCTTTACTATTATATATTATTATTATTTAGGTATTAGTCCATCGTAAGAGGAAATGTTGCCTTCAAGATTTACAGTTCAAATGTATTTGAAGTGATCCTTTGTTTACTATTTGAACCATTTCATTAACATACCTAGTTAATTTACGTGTGTTACATTATAAGTACTTTCTGAAAAATATTTGTCACTGTAGGTGTAGGCTACCTTTGGTGGCTAGGTATGTAAATAACAAAAATGCTCCCTTGAGCCTTAGAATCCCGGCAGGAAAACTTCCTGTCCATCGGTTTATATATATTATAAGGGGAGCAGATGCCTCATAGAACCCGATTAGGTATAATCGTGGCAAGATTTGACTGGTCAGCACCATTAGTTATAAGTACAAAACCACTTTCAAACATGCTTTACCTAGCTTAATCTATGACAATAGTCGTAAAATGGCTCGATCAAATCTTGTCACATTAGGGACTGCCCAGTCTACTCTTTATTAAATGAGGTCGGCCTATAAAAGGGAATGGAATTGTGGAAGCGAATTACATGGTATGCCACACACCACGATTGTAATGGTGTGTTGACATCACCAAGTTATGTATGTGTTATATGTATACCGTCCATCTATTTTGCGAAATGATTTTTAGATCACGGGCTTAAAATGAAGCAGATCTAAAGCTTCAATTGACCATACCACGGAAAGCGGTGGGAAAAAATATACCCACTGTTAAAAGCTTCCTAGGGCCCACCATGATGTTTATTTCCCATTCAACCTGTTCATAAGTAGGGCTGAAAGTTGGGCGGGTTCAACCCAACTAACCCGTGACTGACCCAACATTGGGTTGGGCTCGGGCAGGATGTATCGGGTTTGGTCTCGAGCTTGGGTTATAAAAACACCAACCCGATAAAACTTGGATCGGGATTGGGTTGAGGTCTTGGGTTGCCCGACCCAACCCAACCCAAACCCGAACAATATATGGAAGTTACTTATAAATTATAATTGAGTGTGGATTGTTTGTGTTGAAGGCATGGAAAATTTCAGTGCAGTTGGGTCTCATTGGTCAACGCCATTTGCGATGACTCAAGCTACCAAGATATGCTGGATTTCTCTCTCCCAAATAGATGTAACACAACTTTTAAAGGAGTAGTCCAATATTTTAGCTTGTTTGTTTAGAAAAAATAAATTTTTTTAACAGTAAATAACTACACATATTATTAATAAAATCATATGTACAAATGTATTGAAACATAATAGATTAATGTAATAATAAAAATATATATTAGCATGTATCCACCCGACCGAGCCCACTTGGGTTGGGCTGGGGTTGAGAATTCCCCGCCCCAGGTTGGGTTGGGTTGGGTTGGGTTAAGGTTGAGGTATGGAAACCTTGGGTTGGGCTAGGGTTGAGCACCAACCCGACCCAACCCAACCCAACCCAACCCAACCAACTTTCAGCCCTATTTGTAAGGTCAAGGGAAAGCACAAATGTCAAATTGATTCAATACTTTGTAGCTCCATATAAATTTTCAATGGTAGACATTCAATCTCCGCTGCTTCCTGTGGTGTAGTTAACTTGAGAATCAGATCCTCTTCAGTTTTGAGCTATGCTCTTGAATGATCTCACAAAATGGATGGACAGTGTGGATATAACACATATAATAGGGCCCACAAACTTGGTGACGTCAACACACCACTGTAGCCAGGTAATCCGTTTCCCCATCATGTGGGCCAAACGTATACAGATGGCATTTTTCGCATGATTGTCTGTGATGATTAGTGTGGCCCACCTATTAAGTAGATCGAATTGATTTTTTTTCCCAAAGAGATCTTCGAGGAGGTACCAAGTTTTTGGTGCGGTCTAGGTGTTACCCGGGTAACAACTTAGTGGGTGTTACCCTAGGGCCCACCCTGCTGATATGTTGTATATCGACTCCGTCCATCCATTTTTCAGCCCATTTAAAGACATGGACCCAAAAATTAAGTATATCCAAATCTCAGGTGAACCAAACCATAAGAAACAGTGATGACTGAACACTCACCATTAAAAACTTCCAAAGGCTCTCTTTAAGCAGATTGATCACAACGTTTATTTGTCATCCAACCCCTTGATAAGGTTTGACAGAACTGGATGAGAGGAAAATACAAAGATTAGCTTGATACAAAACTTTTGTGGCCTACAACAAGCTTTTAATGGTTATTCATTACTTTTTCCACTAGTGTGGTCCACCATAGATTTGGATCTGCTGCCCTAACTGTGGAGATACCGTGGGGCCCACCTTGATGTATTTATTATGCATCCACACCGTCCATATATTTTTCCATATCATTTTATGACATTATGCAAAAAACGAACCAGATCCAATTATCAGGTTGACCATATTATAGGAAACAATGTTAATTAACCATTAATGGACCAAAAAAGCTTTGGATCAAGTTGGTATTTGTTTTTTCCCTTCATCCAGGCTGATGTGACCTTATCAACTGATTGGATGGTAAATAAACACTACGGAAACAGTAGGTGGGCACTAAGAAGTTTTTAATAGTAGGATGGCCTATCACCACTGTTTCTTATGGTATGGTCCACCTGATAATTGGGTGGTGACCCCAAGGGAGTGGATTGCATGCACACCACCGCCCTCTTTGTCATATTGATTTTATGCGTTATGTGGGGCCACTTTGATGTATGTATAATATTCCCCTTGTTCATTCATTTGGAGAGATCGTTTTAAGGCATGACCCTATAAATGAGATAGATCCACAGCTCAAGTGTATCACACCACATAAAGCAGTGCGGACGCACGTTGCCCACCATTGAAACCATCTTAGGGTCCACCTTGATGTTTATTTGCTATGGAAGCTTCCTAGGGTCCAATATAATGTTTATTTGCTACCGAACCTGTTCATAAGATCTATATGTTAGATGGATCCAGTACTTCAGTAATATTTCAATGGTAGGCTTTTAAACCCTTGTGTTTTGGATCACGCCCTCAGTGATCTCTCCAAATGGGTGGATGGTGTGGCTATAACACATAAGATGATGGTAGGGCCACATAACTTGGTGACGTCAACCACAAAGGTTGGTGGTGTGCGGCACACCATGCAATCAGTTCCCCAGTTAGGTGGTCTTGGGCTATGGGCTGCACATGTTGTATTAATACTGCTCATTTACTTTGCCAGCTCATTTCAAGGCATGAGCTCAAAAATGAAGCACATTAAAAAGTTTAAGTGGACCACACCATAGGAAATAAGGGTGATTGAATGCCCACCATTAAAAATTCCTCAAGGACACAAAAGTTTTAGATCTAGCTGATATTTATGTTTTCCCTTCATCTAGGTCTGGTTCAATTGCAAATAAATATTAGGTTTGCTCCTAGGAAGGATTGAATGGTAGGTGTCATTATCACACTGTTTAATGTGGTGTGGTCCACTTGAGCTTTAGATCTATTTCATTTTTGGGCTCATGCCTAAAACGAGTTGCAAAATAGATGAACAATGTGGATGTAAAACACCTACATCATGGTGGGCCCCATGGCACCAGCACTACCTAGCTGGGTCCTATTGGGGTCACCACCCAATCCACTTCCATCTGGCCACCTGGTACGTGGTGATCTAACTTTATGGGGCTCACTGTAATGTATGCATCTTATCCATGCAGTCCATCCTTTTGCCATATCATTTTAGGGTCTATACCCTAAAATGAGGCAAATTCAAAGCTCAAATGGACCACACTAGGTAACAGTGGGAATAAAAACATCCACCGTTGAAACATTTTTAGGGCCCAACATGCTGTTTATTTTCCATCCAACATGTTCTCGAGGTCATGCGACATGCAGCCCAGATGAAGGTATCTGGTTGATCTAAATTTTATAGACCCTTAAGAAGTTTTCAATGATATCGCTTTAATCCTTGCTATTTTCTAAGATGCAGTCTATTTAAGCTTTACATTTGCCTCATTTTTGCTCTCATGCCTTAAAAGTAATTTGGCAAAATGAATGGATGGCACGGATAAAATACATTCATGACAGGAGGGTCTGTAAAAATGGGTAAGAGGTCTCTAGGCAATTAGTCAATTGTGTTTGTTTGAAAGTTATTCAGTGCCCGCCTCACCCAAGATGGTGCGGCCTTTACCCTGGTGCTACCATGGGGTTCACCTTGATGTTTGTATTATGTATCCATGTTATCCAGGTCTGTAGAAATGGGTAAGAGGTCTCTAGGCAATTAGTCAATTGTGTCTGTTTGAAAGTTATTCAGTGCCCGCCTCACCCAAGATGGTGCGGCCTTTACCCTAGTGCTACCATGGGGTTCACCTTGATGTATGTATTATGTATCCATGTTATCCATCTGTTCTAGATCATTTTAAGGCATTATCCAAAAAATGAAGCAGATACAATTATCAGGTGTATCATACCATAAGAAACAATGGTGATTAACCATCCTATAATTAAAAACTTCTTAGGGCATATCTTAATGTTTCCATAGTGTTTATTTACCATCCAATCTGTTGATAAGGTCATGTAAGCTTTGATGAAGGGAAAAAAACAAATATAAGCTTGATCTAAAACTTTCGTGGCCCATTAATGGTCAATCACCACTGTTTCTTATGGTATGGTCCACCTGATGATTGGATCTGCTTCACTTTTAGAATAATACTCTAAAATGATCTTTAAAAAATGGATGAATGGCATGGATACGTTATACATCAAGGTGAGACCCACAGTAAGGGCTACACTTTCTTGGGCGAGGCCTGGGTCTCACCTAATTAATTCGCTCTCTTAGTCCTTACTCATGCTTAAGGTGGTAAACTCACAAGAGTTTCAACGCGAGATCATGAGTTTAAGTACCCGTTGGGTTGAAATCCAACCGTCTGTGAGTGCGTATGTAAAAATAAAATAAAAATCCACTTTCTTGCTCAACTACGCCATCTGTAACTGCCAATACTTACCCATAAATAATCCTAAATGACAAGCGCTCAGTGGGGCCTCCACGATTGATATGGTGACATGGATTGCGTCCTGTCCTTAACCCTTTCTTGGACCGACTGAGTTGAGGGACTTAATCGGAGCAAGCGCTCAGTGGAGCCACCATGATTTATGGGTTTATCCACGTCATCTATACATTTTAGCATATCATTTAAGGTATGAGCAAAAAAATGAAGCCGATCCATTTTGGCAGATCATTTAAAGTATGAGCTAAAAGAATGAAGCAAATCCAAGGATAAAGCACCTTTGGGATTGAACTCCCATCATCAAATACTTCTTGGGAGCCACACAAGTGTTGGTGAAGCTGATATTTGTGTTTTCTTTTCATCCAAGTCCATGTGACCTTATGATCTGGTTGGATGGCAAATAAACATCGTGTATGGCCAGAAGAAGGTTTCACTAATGGGTATATCAACGTTGTTTCCTGTCATGTAATACACTTGAGCCTTCATCCGCCTATTTTTGGTCCCATGCATTAAAATGATCTAAGAAAGAGGATGGACGGCATGAATGAAACTTATATATATATATATATATATATATATATATATAGTCCTCATGGGAACTTCTCATGAGGTCGAGCTTTGTGGGCCCCACCGTGATGTATGTTGAACATTAACACTATACATTTGATGGGTCCCTTTTAGTTCACCGATTTCCCAAAAATCAGTTGTACACGGAACTCCGGTGGGGCATACCATCTAAAATCATGTGAAGACATGCCTAAAACAAATAAAAGCACTTGGTGAGGCCGACCTGAGTTTTGGATGCAGCTGAAAATTGGTCTAACACCTCATCCAAGTAGGACACACATAATGGATGGTCTAGATTTGTGAACCACATCTCAGTGGGCCCAATAAATGATTATGAATGCTTTAATGGAGGATGACCCCTCTCAACTTTTGTATGTGGTGTGGCCCAACCAAGTCATGGATTGACTTGATTTTTAAGTCCATGGCGCACCATGAAATGGTGCATCTTATTGATGGGGTAGAAGTTCGACACACATCATGGTGGGGCCCACACAGCTCAACCTCATGGGAATATATATATATATATATATATATATATATATATATATATATATATATATATATATATATATATATATATATATATATATATATATCAGTGGGACCCATGCCTAGAAATTCACTCCATTTATCCATTTTACGATATCATTTCAGGACATAAAATTAAAAATAATAATAATAATAATAAATGAGGCAGATCAAACTTGAATGTCCCAGGTGAGAGGAAATGGTGGGGATTCAGTGACCATCGTTGAAACATTTATGCAGCCACAAAAGCTCCTTATCAAGCTAAAATTTTCCATGATTTCACTTCATCCAGTGGGAATAACCTTATAGCCCGTTTGGATGGCATATAAACATCAAGTGGATCCAAGAAGGATTTAATGGCAGGAAACTTTTTCCCCAGTCTTCCCTCTCAAATGGCGCACTTGAATTTTAGATCCGCCTCATTTTTTGTCTCATGCCCTAAAATGATCTCGTAAAACGGATGGACGGGTGGATTTCACCCAAACATTACGTTGGGTCCCACCTACCATCCCATCGCAGGCACTTCCTGCGAACCCGCGACGGACGGTGCAGTGGCAGGAAGCAATCCGCGTCCCTTGATTATGGAGTCCACTGTTTCCAAGCTACTGTCCAAAAATCAAGTCGGTTTTCAATCCTGACCACTTGTTCATAAAAAAACACCTTCGTGAAAAGGAAAACGAGGGAAAAAGGAGCATTGGATTATTTTTATTTTTTTCATTTTAAGCCGTCCAATAAATGCCCATTGGAGTTAACTATGTTAGGTGCAACAAAAAATATATCGGGCCCAATGCTCCGAACTATAACTATGCACGTGTATCACGTGTACTGTTGCATCTTTTGGGCAATACCACATTGTACCGTAAGTATTCCATATTCGCAAGGATGATGAGGAGGTTCAGGTGGAGCTCCCGGTTAGTTTATCAAAGCCATTGATCTGTTGACTCCCATCATGGATGGACCACGCCCGTCAAATCTCGCAAAGAGAAAGATCCTAGCCATTGAATCTTATTTCCTTCCTCTATTGAACATGGCTTGTTGGTGGATGTCTTCTTAACCATGCATCTGCACTCCAGCAATGGAAATGCTGAAGCTAACCAATTAAATACATTTTCTTGGCATATTCCCTCCATGATGGGGCCGTTGAATCAATGGTTCGGATGAACCAACTCATGCCCAATGTGTGAATACTCGGTGCACAACATGAAAACTCAGCTGACTTTAATGTCTGCAACGAGTAAGGTTGTCGAGGAAAGCAATTTTAAAATAATAATAATAATAATAATTTTGAGAAATGTTCTTCAACCACCATGTTATGTGGATTAAAGGCATGACATTTGGGTGCCGCGACGGTGTAGAATCGGTCTTTGATTGACCATTAACTAAATTAATTTTGGATAATAATCTTATTTATCTAATAATGGACCTTTTCTCACCGAATAAGAGCCATTTGTGACAACAAGCCTAGCTAGAGGTTTTGTAATGATTCAGTCAACATTTTGCTTTTTCTGTATACCACGGGCATATTTGATTGGAGGTAATCGGTGGTAATGCATGGTAATAGTATAAAGATGGTTTTTGCCGTTTATGTGAAAGAGAAAAGAATCCTGCCTTGAAAGCCCAGCAAATTTAAACTTCTTTTTAAAGTGAAACTCTGTGGGCCCCACCATAATGTACATGTTCTATCCACATTGTTCATTCATTTTCTGCATGAGCTCAAAAATGATGTAGATACAGTGATCAAGTGAAGCACACTCCAAAAGATGGTAGGTTTAATGATGGACATCAATATTCTCATTGTGGGCCACTTGAGCTATGGAGCTGTATCATTTTTGGGCTCATGCCTTAAAATTATTGTTTATTTATTACATATAATTACAATCAATGAAATACGCCCTAAGCCACTTGAATATAAGTGGTGAGTATGTGTAGAAAACTTTTAGAAAACTCACGAAATGTCTTGTGCTAGATTTATGTGGAATTATTTACTACTTTGGTATCATTATGACTTAGATTAGAACTTCTATATTTCTCTTAGGTCTTTTGTGAACGTTGGTGCATGCTCCCTCCCTGTTGGTTTGTTTGTTTTTTTTTTTTTTTTTTTTTTTTTTTTGTTTTCCTAGACAGTGGTGTTGGGTGTGAAGCTGATTCAAGAAATTGTGTGATTGACTTGGAGCCGACATTAGCCAATGAAACTCAAATGTACAGTTGGCTACACACTATAAAATTGCTATGAATTGGGGATTCAAAGAACTCCCAACTTGAGTGATTTCTGCAGTTGGTTTATAACTGAAGATTTCAGGTCAGGGTTAGGAACTCAGTAACAAAGAAGAAAAGCGTTGGCCATTCTTCTCCATCCGCATAATTGGGCGGTTTCTGTTTTATGGGATTTTCAAAATTCTAAGAATTTATTAAGTTCTAAAGTATTATTGCAATGAAGGTTGGGACTACTAAGATGGAATGCTCAACATCAGCCCGAACCTAAAAATAAGTAAATTTATGGCAACCACAACTATGGAAACAAAGCATTAAATGTCGATTTTGATCACATTTAAATTAAGCAAGAAACAAAAATGTTGCCAAAAAGTAAATACGACTTTGTACTTTGAGATGTGAGAAGAAAATAGGGGATTCAACACTCTTTCGATGAAAGAGATGATCGGATATCCCTTATTCCGACCCAACTCGTCGAATATGAGTCGACAAAAACGTCTCTCTCTGGCTCTATCCCCTTTTATTATTTAAAAAACCAACACCTCCTCTATTAAAGATAACCTCCACACTATCCCTGCCTTCTAAAGGCCACCCTTCTATAAGTGGGAATGATCTATAGGCAAAGTAGATGTCCGTGGCTAATTCTGAATGAATCTTAAGAACCCTCTCGGCTGTTGTGTGCTCAGTGTAGTTGACTTTAGGGATAAGCAAGAATTAGATTCCCGTGTCGTGTCAAGCTCGCTTTTAAAGGTGCATTTGTGACATAATAACCTAGGGTGCCACGTGTTAAGCCATGATTGGTGGATGGTGGCCAATGGGAATTGGATTCATACCGACACCATTACCTTTGATTTTCCATCACACTTGACTCTAAAAGTTGTGAGGGTATTTCTTGGATGACTTGAATTGAGTTTCTGAGTGTCCTCCTAAGTTAACCATATGTCTTAATCTAAAGCTGGACTCAGTCCCTATCCTATGAAGTAGTTTCTCTCATTTCAACTAGGATGTCTGCATCTGTAGAAGTGGCGGACCTCCCTCATTGTAAGCTTTATTCTATCTAATGCATTACAAGTTTGTCTTTATTCTCTCTTATATTCCCTTATAAATCTCTTACATTCTCAGTAAGTTCTTAGTACTGCAAGTGATGGGAAAGCTGACATAGAATCTATACAACTAGTTACTTGAGAAAATTACCACTGTAGACCTACCTTCTATCCAGCATCTTTTATGAAGGATCCAAAACTTACCTTCCCAACTTAGACCTTGCATGTATGCAGGGGTATTTTCATCCTCAAATGCTCTATCCGTACATGCAAGGTCTAGGTTGAGAAGGTAAGTTTTGGATCCTTCATAAAAGACGCCGGATAAAAGGTGGGGTCTACAATGATAATTTTCTCTTACTGGAACCATCAAGGCCTAGTCTGTTTCAACTTGGCCCACTAACACCCACTTGACTAGCTCTAGTTGACCCTAACTTCGAGTGATAGTCCGTATACTAGGTGTATAAGCCTCGGGCATTGACTCATCTTTTGTCTTGGGTCATCATACCTAGCCTAGATAATTAACTCATTACGAGTTGATTAGACTCCTTCCCCACCCGACTTGTGGTCCTTGACAGAAGCCCTTATTAGTACCTAGAAATCCACATGCGATGTAATAGGATTACCATGGCTGCGTTGCGGAAGCTATGTGGGGCTACGAAACGAAAGCTATGTTCTAGAAGGAGGGGTGATTAGGACCAAATAAAAATTAGGACTTTTAGTCACAATTACATACTTAAACTAATATGCAAATTAAACTAAGTACGGCAATTAGCTCTAAAGTTTTCAAGACATTAGAGGGTCCAATCACATAAACTACAAGAAATGTGGCAATTAAACAACTAGTCTATAAACATGATAGTGTGCATGTGTGCTGGAGGATGTGCTAACTAACAATTCCTAGAATTCATCTAATCATGTATATATAAAATTAAAAATTTACCACATAAGTATAATTAAACAAGTGCTCAAATACAATCTGAAATACAAGCATGTATAGTTGTTTGGTTTCCATGTTCCACTCTTAGCGAATACACTCAAGCCATTAGTATACCAGATTTCACTAACGGAAGTTTTAAATCAAGTTCACCTCTAACATTTACAATCCTACACAAGAATCGACTTCCACTAGAGACTTTTTATGGTTTTTGTTCACAACCCCAAGTGTAGGGTCGCGATGTAGTAATAATCTTAGTAAGACCGATATCAAATCCATAGGAACTGAAACTTGTACATTTCTGAAATTAATTAGAAATAGAACTAGAAGAAGATGTGAAACTAATTCTAAAATATTTAAGAGAGTAATTGTGAATTAAGTAATTAAAACTAAGAATTTAAAAGTGGGAACTAGGGTTCCAAGGATCCACTTGGAGTGATCAGGGAGCCATCTTGCTTGATTCAAGTAACACAATTAGAATTATAATCTTATCCTATCCAATTGAAAAATATATCAATAAAACCAAATCTGAACTTTCACTGACTTAATTCTCAATGAAGGAATACTATCATAATTGACAAAAATTCCATCACCAAACCATGCCCAGGAGACAATGACAAATAACAGGATTTATGAATTCCATAATCTCAAATCAGGAAAATAAGATACTCAAAGCTATTGCAGATCTACTGTAATTTAAATTATAATAAACCCATCATCTAAACATGTCCAAGGGGCAATGATGAAAAATAGGGCTTCCTATCTTCACAATCAAAATAATAGAAAGGAAATACTTAAAGCCATTGCAAATCTATTGTAATTTCAGTCACAACAAACCATTAAAAACTAAAAGCATTCCTAATAATCAAACTAAAATCAACATCAATTCAGTCTAACATGAATCAAAACCGTATAATCATTCCCATCAAGCCACAAGTTTCACCTCTTAGCCTTAGCTAAGAGGTTTAGCCTAACATGATTAAGCTAATCTCCAAATATTCATAAAATAAAATAAAAACAAAAACTCTAATAAACTCTCTCTCTCTCTCTCTCTCTCTCTCTCTCTCTCTCTCTCTCTCTCTTCCAGACGTCCCAGGCTTGAATCCTCTCTCCACGCCCCTCTCCCTTCTTCATAGGAAATCCTAGTCGGTGGCTATGTATAGAGCTGGAGTCGGCTCAGCAAGTCGGTGGGAAAGTTCCAGATGCCGACTCTATTGCGCAGTAAAAACAGGACGCAATCCATCTGCGATAGACCCTCTCGCCAATCTTTTGGAAATCCCTCTATTTTCGAAGTACTTTTCATCAGTTTTAAAGGTTGTCTTCGTGGGAGGGCCATGGCATCTGATGAACGGTTCAGATTCACACCGTTTCTTTGGTAGTGGGCCCCACCGAATCTCTCAACCAAATCGATTTGACTAGGTGCGCGCGGGAAGAGGAATGCGTAAACAGAACCTTGAAACTAATCCGGTTGTGGACCGATTTGTGTGTACATGACATGTTTCCTAGGTGTGAAACCAGCTAGGACAGGGTCGAATCTGTCCTCTGGACGTGATAGACAGTCCGGATCTTCCTATCCGATCATAGGGGTGGACCACCATAACTCGCAACGGAAGCTGCGTGCGTGGCGGAATTTGAACAGCGTGCCTTACACTGTTGGAGTTGGTGGGGTCCACATACTTCGGTATCTTAGAAATCCACTCCGTCCATTAGTTTCTACTCAGAAAACCATTTTGAGATGGTCAGTTTTGGATTGCTTTTGATGCGGTCCACTTGATTGATCTTGCAGCAACGATTCTGCCGTTCAGCACATTTGCAATCTGTTTCTGGCATGTTTCAAACCAAGAACAACCAGATCTTAGTCAAGATCCTCGTCTGATTCGAATGGACGGTTCGGATCGGACTGATAGTCAGGGATTGGTGGCCCATCAAGATCATCCTCACTCCCTGTTTTAAATTTTTGCAGCAGGGAGAAGGATTTCTAAATCCTTTTCAAATTCATTGGTCAACAATATGTCGACCGGTTTGGCTGGTTCAATGCACAGTCCATTCACGTGTGCTGCATGCGCACACGACCTAAGGTGGGGTCCTCTGTAATGTTCATGAGACATCCATTCCATCCATTCGCTTTGACACCTATTTTGAAAGGATGAGACCAAATTTGAAGCATATCCAGATATCAAGAGGGCCCCAAATCAGAGATTTATGGGCTGATCTGTCCTTTGGGCACTTTCACAAGGATCCAATGGCTGAAATTCTACATGTACGGTTAATTTATGGTCCTTAGGCCATATATCAAGTTTCGAACCGAACGAATGGTGAGAACCCTGTGATCTTGCATTCTGGATGAATTTCAGGCTTCTTCAGTGTGAAATACTGGATTTTCTAGAATATCAGGTGTGTAAATTCTTCGATCTCGGTCCCCTAGAGTTTGTCCCTTGCCTTAGTGATTTATGAGCGTTAAATCCATGCTTTTAGTACCCTTTTTCAATCCAGGCTCCTAAATACACCTTACAGCACAAACACAATTAAAATAGGGCATTAAACAGTATCATGTTCGTAAAAGCAGGTAATAACTGGGGTCTAATATGCAATATTTGACCCTCAACAATGGGTATGGTGGGACCGAAGATTGCTGAAATTGTGTAGTTTTTTCAGCAACACGAGACCTCTAAAGCCAGTGTAAGGATTGTCAATTTAGGCTCCTGTGGATTAAGGGATGATCAATAAAGGGTTTTCCTATTGGGTTTAAGATCATTTAGAGGTTTAGGTTGTTTTGAGTTAAGGGTTAAGGTAACTAGGGCACCATGTTTACCTATTTTTTACTCCTTGATGCTCCACCTTCACTTGTGTCTTCGGTCTTCAGCTTCCAAGTACTCAACCGACTACATGACACAAGCACTCACATGATTGACAAATATGGTGCATAAATCAGTGCACTAATAGTACCAACTAAGGTTGGGGATTCATACCTCAGAACCTCTCCTCCCATCTATTTAAGGGATAACTTATTCCCCGAGTTGTCTGGTGTTCAATTTCCATAAAATGTCATATTCATATTCAATGTTATTCGATTCATGAAACATGATAGCTACATGACATATAAGTAACAAGATGCATACAATCCCACCATCCTTTAAAAAATCAATTATACTTACCCATATAGATAAATTAGTGTGAGTATACTCTCTTCTTCTTAATTTTTGGTATAGTTGTTGAACGTAGCTTCTTGGTTTGTCACTCATGTTTCTTAGCCACCTTTGGTCCTTAAATAATTACTAGATTTTGAATGTCCCACAATGTGCCTTTTTCTATCTAATGATCATTTTATTTTAGCCCATCATACTTGTATATCTATACATTTAGTGGAGTCTGTTAGTGCACTTATTAGTACACTTGTTTGTTAATCATGTACGTGTATCTATATGTTAGTATGTTAGTTGAGCCCTTGGAAGTTGAAGACTAAAGACACATGAAGACTTGGAGCATCAAGGATGTGAAGAACATGTATATTGCAGTGTCTTGGTGACCTTAACCTTGACCCAAAACAACCTTAACCTTTAGATGATCTTAACATTGATAGAAAAACCCTGTTTGATCATCGTATAGCCGTAAAAGTACATTTTTAACATGTGTAGATTGGCTATAGGGGTTCCAAGTTACTAGAAAAAAGATTGCACAAACCAACCAACTAGTATGTGAGTTCGATCGATCGAGCACTTCCTCGATCAATCTCAATCGATCAGGCTCAATCAATCTCAATCGATCGGGAATATTGCCAAAAATGTCCAACGAGTTCAAAGGATTATTTTGGCGGAGCTTGATCGATTATGACCCTCGGTTGATCAATTGAGGTTAGCCATTAGAGATCCATTGGAGTATTTTTTTTAATATAAATATTGAATTTGGATATTTGTAAAAGGAATGAATTTTAGTATTTTAGAGACCCTAATATATCTCCAACTCTACCATACCTCATAGGCTCTATCTCAATGAGATTCTTGTTCTCTTCTTAGTGATTCTTCACTCTAATGAGCATTCCAAGCTCCTCAAAAAAAATGATCTTAAGCGTTCTTTAGAATTTAGACATCAATCCTATGGGCAAATCCTATTGTCTATTAACTTTTAGAGTATCCATATAGGTGAATCTCTACTAGAAACCTACTCACATCATTAAGTATAGGAGATTCAAATCTCACTCCCATTACTTTAGTAGCCTCATTGGAGCATCAAATATAAGGTAACTGATTCAAGGAAGTGGAAGAAGACTGGCTTCAAAGAACAGGGGAGCACAAGGGGAGTTGATTGAAGCACGGGTGAGTATCGATCAAACAACCCAAAGAAGGCATTACAAAGGGGCATAATCCGACAAGTAAGTATTATTGTAGAGCCATACGCTATTTCCTTGTGTAGGATTGAGTGTAAGAATTTGTGACCCAAATTCAAATAGGTTCTTACGTAGGACCTAGGATCTTGTGTAGATCTGAATTCACCAGACACGGGTGTGTACGTGTTAATCTCCATGGGAGCCTCCAGTGGAAGTAAACATAGGTCGTTAGATTTAGACTGAAGTTGTTGATTAGCCAATGAAAACCAACTAAGTCTCTAATGAAGCCTCCAACGAGAGTGTATGTTTAAGTCCTTATGTAAGGTTGTAAAGGTTAGAGATGAACCTATTGAAAATTCCTAAGATAATGAATACCAGTACATTTAAGGAAAGTGCATTTGCTGAGAGTGGAGTAATAAAACTGAACCATTATACATGCTTGTGTTTGAGATTGTTATTTGAGCACATTTCTGACTATGTTTGTGGCTTAAGTTTTTGAATTATATGAATGCATAAGTAAATGAATGTTAGGTGTTAATAGTTAGCACTTCCCACACACAAGATCACTATCTTGTTTTATAGACTAGTTACTTAATGTTGCATCTATTGTAGTCTATGTGATTGGACCCACTTTGTGTAACATCTCAAACTTTTCAATACCCAAGTATTGAAAGTTCTCGAGTGTTACCATGAAATTTAATTTAGTATATATATGTGTATATCATCAATTTATCCTATCTTAACCTCACATATATTCTCTAACTTGAATTTGACCATTGGAAATAATCTTCATCCATAGATTAAGTCATCCGACAGTTTATTTTTAGGACGAGATCATCATATATCTAAGTATTCTCACTTGTTTATCATAATCAACCATTCAATCAACTATTCACTACTAGGTAAAGATATCTGACCGCCCACTTTGAGTTTGGAACACCCGATCATGGTAAACTAACTACCTAATCTCTACATCTGCTCGTACATATATCGAATTGAGATGTTGATCTGTTCATCTTATTCATCACCTATGAATATGCTTAACCCACCATCAGGACTACAATTTCAGGAACTTACACATGTGAACAAGTCACTTAAATCTAACGGTATACATGTTCTACCTTTTGATCACTCTAGAAACCTACTTGTGTTCATCTGTTTTCAAAAGCGACCGTACAACCACTTACATACATGATCAGAGTACTAACCATCAAGTTTTCCTATTTTTAACATGTCATCTGACTGTCAATTATATTTGGATATGCCAAATGGGCCGCCTAAATATCAGAATGAACTAGTCAATTCGAAGATTGTAAGGTATATGCCACAACTACCAACTGACTTCTCTATTAGATATATGAAAGCGTTGATTTAGACCTCGAGGGTATAGCCCATTAAAAAGGCATATTGGTTATTTATAAGCAATCAAGGCCCAAAATAGGATGATGGAAAGAGAATGAAAAATAAAGAATGCCTATCAAATTTTAATGCATTTAGATGGTGTAGTCTAACGTTACGAACGATGGAAGTTGGAGAAATAAAAGATGACAAAATCGTAAATACTTAATGTCATTAACCTATATCCTTGAATTTTAGATCACATAATTCTCATAACCCGTTTCACGTGAAATTTTATACCTTACCTATTTGTCATGAATTAACCATACACGTCGAATTTTAGTCCTTATATCGTTATAAAAGTAGCCGAATTAACAAATCAGCCCCTTAACCGTTGATTTTAGTGTTCATCGAGTGAGGAAAGCTCATGAGTAGTTGTAGTAGGATATTTTTCTCCATATGAACAAATTAGATTGCCATCATATGGACCCAGTATAAAATATGAGGACCCTACCTTGGTATGCTTTTCTTAGGCGTGAAGTAAGCCGTTTTAGGCTTACTAACTCTTCCTAAATCTAAAGCTTCCGATTGACACACATTACACCGCTAATCGAAACTTAAATTTGGACCATACTTTGGCTTCATATGAGTACTATATTATACAAAATTTAGACCTCAATCTATGATCCTACACCATTGAATGATGACTGCCTTGACTCTGATTCCTTCTTTTTAGTGTAAAAGGTCAAATTTAGGCCTCTTCCACCATTGATCAACCACCAACTATTGTCCAATTGTTTGCCTATCATGACTACACATTTCTCTCAAAAATTGAGCCATGATCATTAAGTATGGACCGTTAATGGAGATCAAGTTTGTTTTGGCACCCGTTAGGAGAATTTTCAAAATAGGTCAATCTAAACCAAGAAATTCATATACCCCGACTTTATTCGATGACCCCGACACACTGGATGAATTAAATTTAAAGAAAGATTGCCTGAAAATGTCAAATTAGAGAAACTCAATCCAAATGGGGTGTGAAACACACCCCCTCTCACACGCCCACTCCTTTATAAAAGGGGTGTGCATCCCTTGTACACTCACACACCACCTCCCAACATCAGAGGAGAGAGGGAGAGAGAGAGAGGAGAGAAAAGATAAAGAGAAGCCTAGACGCTCATCATCCTCTTCATTCTCCACACGTGTGGTATTTCCCTCTTGCTCAAGCAATGACATAATTCATGTAGAAGGTTTCCTACATCGAGATCTACCAAGAGTTTAGATCTAAGGATAAGGTGAGGGATTCATTTAAACTTACACTAATTTGAGTTGATATGATTTATCTTATTTTTTGCATACTTTCATATTACTGTGAATTTTCATGTAATTAATTGATGAATCGTTATAAATTATTTATCATTTTGAGAATTATGGTTAAGGTATGATTTTAATTATGCATGATTTTTATGAATTCATGTAGGGTGATGGATACAAGCCTTTCCATTTGTCAATTTTGAGAGCGACGCATGTTTTCACTCTATATTCAGTTAGCTTTTGCTCCTTCCCTTATTCTTGTTGAGTTAGCCTATTTGTCACTCTTCTCTTTTATTGAAATAGCTTAATACTACTTTTCTTCTTTATTAGGTTAGTCTTGTACTACCTTCCTTTTTGGCTTGGACATGTGTCTTGAAATTCTAAAAGTCTCATGTTTCGATTTATTTCCTCATTGATACAAGTTATGTGTTAGAGGTCTTACATCTAATGATTCATATATTTTATCGTGGACATAATGCGCTCTGGGTAGTGACCCGCTTAGTCAACAAATAATTCCATGAATTTTGGGTGGTGGTGCACAAATTGATGTAAGGAAACCGTCATGCATGTTACATCACTACCGGGATTAGATGTCGCAAATAGTCGCTCCATGAACAAATCGTGTTACGTAATTCATCTAATCCATGTGTTGTGTCATTTTGAGATGATCACATAAATTCACGGTAGTGTTAGACATGTCGACGAATCTCCGTAGTGTGAGAATGTGGAAAAAGGCAGCTTTTCTATTAATTATATTTCACATTGTGATGATCACTACGTATGATGGACCGCATAAACTTTGTTAGGCATATGTGTGTGTGTATGTGTGTGTGTATATATATATATTGGTTGCGCATACTAATACCACTCATAGTGGTGGAGTACGAGACGTATCAGAACCCTCACATTATTCTTATGAATCTTTTGAATTATTATTAATCTTAAAGGATAATCATCATTATGAGTAAGGCATTGACCCTCTCCAATCATACAGATGATGCAGGTGATGTATAAATTGAAGATATGGATGATGATCTTCCTATGGAAGATTATTCTGAATAAAGAAAGAGATAGCTTTATGTTTAGTTTTATTTATCTTTCGCTGCACACTTTGAATAATATAATAAGCTTCCATTTGAGAAGACATTAGACAATTAGCTAAATTTTATGTCTTGATGAAATAATATGCACTGATGATTTTGTTATTGTGAATGTGTACCTTTGTGAAAGTAACTGAATGTGATCTAAATGAAAAATAATAATAATAATAATGTGCGATTTTAAAGCATCCGATTATTACTTTATTAACACTCGAAATTCTCGGGCACGAGTATGTACTCGGGCTACGAAAACTCAAGATGGTACACTTTGGCTTGGAAGTCTTAGTGTTAATTTGTCTTCTTCGTAATAATTGGTAAATTTTTTCAGTGGGCAATTTTATTTTTAATTGTAGAATTTCAATTAGTTATATTCACTACCCTAAAGGACGTAACCATAATTTTAAGCTCCAACCAAGCTTTCACATGTGCCGTGGTAAACTATCCCACCATGCAATTTCATTTGGTATCAGAGTAGGTAGCTCTTAAAAGGCATAACTACTTAAAGTTGATCCAAATGGGCTTTAGGATCATGTCTAACAATAGAGGAAGTTGTGCAATGAAAGATTCATCTTTCAAAAAATCGAAAGAAACTCGTTATCCCACTATTGATATACACTAACAATAACAAAAATAATATACAAAAAACTTACCTTTAGCCACCATCATAGTCGGAGAATATTAAAATAATAATAATAATAATAATAATACCAGAACTTCGTCGAAACTTGGTTGGAGTTACGTTTTGAGATTTTGGCTAGAAATTTATAAAAAAAAAAAAAAAAAAAAAACTCTCTTCTTTTCACCCAAAACTTTGTTGTCAAATGCCTTTAATCTGGGCTCAACCGGTCGAGTCAGCCGCTCAAGCAGTCGAGCACTGCTCGACTCAAAGTCCAGCGTGCTATTATTTTTGGTGTCCGGGTTGCTCGACCCGTCGAGGGGATGGCTCGACCAGTCGAGGGGGTCCCTCGACCAATATAGGTTACGCAAATCCTGCGCGGACTGCATAAATTTAAGGTGGTTTCAGGACTTTTCTAAACTAGGTGCGTAAGTGGAGTTTCTTAAACTATAAATAGGGGTCCCTCGGGCTATTCTAAGGTATTCTAAAGCTTTCTAAAAGTTTTTCCAAGGGTTCCTAAAGGGTTCTAGGGTTATCAAAGGGTGTAGCAAGGGTGAGATTCAAGGTTGTTCGAATCGGGTAAGTCCTCTCTCTTGTAATTTCTATTTCATAGTGGATTTCTGTCGCTTTTGGCCATGGTTTTTTCTTATAAGGGTTTTCCACGTTAAAACTGTGTTCTCATGTGATTATTTGATGTTATTGGATTGTTATCCTAAATCTAGATCCGTGTGATTCCGCAATACAAATCCCCAACAAACTTTGCCTGAGTTTGTCATTGTCGTCGAGGAGTCGGATGTTGAACAGTACAACTACCAACTGTCGAAGATACTTGGTGTGGTCCCCTTCTCTAAAAAACAAATAAGAGAGAGAGAAGAAAATGTGAAATGACTTTTCTCGTGCAAGGGACCCATTTATTGAACTCATCCCATGTCTTATGTGGAGCCCACTGGATAGTCTTGTAGCATATATAAGTCATCTAAATAAAATAGAATTTAATTTCATGTCATATGCCCAAGTTTTACGACAAAACTCATCACAGATGGACCACATTAGAAGAAACAGTTCAAAATTAACTCATAGCGTTAATTTTTTTTTAATGACATTATTGTGGGTTCATGACTATCTGATTAAAGTGAACGGATCATATTGGAGGAAGGGTGGCCCAAATCATTGATTTAATAGGGCCACACCCCATTCTTAAAAGGATCTCTCAACTTCCGCGAAAAGTCATTATTTTACAAGGAGAGAACTGATAGAAGGACGTTTTTATCCAAGAAAAAATCAAAAAGTACCCAAAGGGCTAAAAAAAGTTATGGTTTAGAATTCTGGTTTTAGCACCTATTCTACTTCATAATTTAAGACTATTTTAATTAATAACCTGGGACTCAAATTCAATAATAACCCCACTAGCATCCAACTCGATATGAGTAAGAGCTTCATGGACCTCACCATAGTGTATGTGTTTTATCCATGCTATGCATCCATATTTCCGTATCATTTTAGGCCATGAGCCCCAAAAAAAAAAATGAAGAGATCCAAAGCCCATGTGGACCACACCAAAGGAAACAATGGTGATTGAATGCCCACCATTGAAAATTTCTTGGGAGCCACCGAAGTTTTAGATCATGCGGATTTTTGTGTTTTCCCATCGTTATGAACACATCGGATGGGAAATAAACATTGTAGGGGGCTTGGGAAGGTTTCAACGGTGGGTGTTCAATTCCTACTGCTTCGTGTGGTGTGGTCCACTTAGACGTTTGGATCTCCCTCATTTTTTTAATCATGCCCTAATACGAGCTCGAATGAGTAGCGTGGATAAAACACGAGAAAATGACCACTGTAGACAAAACCTTTTACCCACCGGTTTTTATGAAGGAATACAAACTTAAGTTACCAACTTAGACTAGCACGTGCGGACAGCGACTTCGAGGACGAAACTACCCCTCCTTTTCACTGCGAAGACGAGCGCTGACGCTCCACCAACTGAGAGTTGTACGAACGGCTTAAAAGAGATCAAAGTTACATGGCCCCATAGCTATGTATTTATTATATCCACAATGTTCATCCATATTTCGAGATCATTTCGGAGCATTATAAAAATAAAATAAAAATCATATCCAAAGATCAACTGGGCCACACCACAGAGCAGCAGAAAATTGATTTTCATCGTTGAAACTTTTGTAGGGCCCACCATAACATTTATTTTCCATCCAATCTATTCATAAGGTCACAAAGGCCTAGATGAAAAGGAAAAACAAATTTCATAATAATCAAAAACTTGAGTGGCCCCTAAAAGGGTTTCAACGGTAGACGTTCAAGCAGAATGGTAATGGCGCAGGCAGGGGAATACGGATATAGCTACGGTTATAATCCGTAGCCATAACAATAGCTCGGCGATCAATCATGGATCCCGCGATTCCACCGCAGGTTGCTGTCCCTATTGGCGATTAATCGTAGATATCGGGATTCCACCCCCGATCTATGGCTACGGATTACAACCGTAGCTATAGCGGTATCCCTATGCACTTTCTTTTTTCTTTTTTCTTTTTTTATTTTTATTTTATTTTTTACATGGAGAATTTTATTCTACCTACATTTTTTTCTAACACATATTTATATAAATATGTAAATATAAGCATATAAAAATTTTTTTCTCTTTTTTTCATTTCTTCCTTTATTCATATAACAAGAATATTTTCTAAACCAAAATTAGTTACTTGACGTACCATATATAATTTTAGGGCTAAAAGTTGGGCGGGCTGAACCCAACCAACCTGTGACTAACCCGACATTGGGTTGGGCTTGGTCAGGATGTATCGCGTTTGGTCTTGGGGTTGGGCCATACAAACAACAACTCGATAAAACTTGGGTTGGGCTTAGGTTGAGGTCTCGGGAATTGCCAGGAAATGCATGGAAATGACCATGAAATGAAGGGAAATGACCGTGAAATGATGGGAAATGACCGTAAAATGCATAGAAATGACCATGAAATGTATGGAAATGACCATGAAATGAAGGGCAATGACCGTGAAATGCATGGAAATAACCGTGAAATGAAATGGAATCGTCGGGATAGATCATGAAATGCATGGAAATGATCGTGAAGTGAAGGGAAATGACCATGAAATGCATGGAAATGACCGTGAAATGAAACGGAATCCCCGGGATTGACCATGAAATGCATGAAAATGACCGTGAAATGAAACGGAATCGCCGGGATTGACCATGAAATGCATGGAAATGACCGTGAAATGAAACAGAATCGCCGGGATTAACCGTGAAATGAAACGGAATCGCCGGGATTGCCTGTGAAATGCATGAAAATGACCATGAAGTGACAAACTGGAAATTGAGCGGGACAAACTAGAAATTGAGCAGGCCAAACTGGAAATTGAGCGGGCAAACATGGAACTGAGCGGGACAAACTAGAATTTCAGCTGGCCAAACTGGAAATTGAGCAGGCAAACATGGAAATGAAGGGACAAACTAGAATTTCAGCGGGCCAAACTAGAAATTGAGCGGGCAAACATGGAAATGAGCGGGACAAACTGAAATTGAGCAGGACAAACTAGAAATTAAGCGGGACAAACTGGAAATTGAGTGGGCCAAACTGAAATTTGAGCGAGACAAATTGGAAATTGAGCGGGACAAACTAGAAATTGAGCGGGCCAAACTGAAAATTGAGCGGGACAAACTGGAAAATGAGCGGGCCAAACTGGAAATTGAGCGGGATAAACTAGAAATTGAGCGGGACAAACTGGAAATTGAGCGGGCAAACATGGAAATGAGCGGGACAAACTAGAATTTCAGCTGGCCAAACTGGACATCGCGCTGGCAAACATGGAAATGAGCGGGACAAACTGAAAATTGAGCGGGACAAACTAGAAATTGAGCGAGACAAACTGGAAATTGAGCGGCCCAAACTGAAATTTGAGCGGGACAAACTGGAAATTGAGCAGGACAAACTGGAAATTGAGCGGGCCAAACTGAAAATTGAGCGGGACAAACTGAAAAATGAGTGGGCCCAACTGAAAATTGAGTGGGATAAACTGGAAATTGAGCGGGACAAACTAGAAATTGAGCGGGCAAACATGGAAATGAGCGGGACAAAGTAGAATTTCAGCGGGCCAAACTGGAAATTGAGTGGGCAAACATGGAAATAAGCAGGACAAACTAAAAATTGAGCGGGACAAACTGGAAATTGAGCGGGCCAAACTATAAATTGAGCGGGAAAAACTAGAAAATGAGCGGGCCATCCACCTCCAGAGTCATGAACAGACCTGAACAATGAGAGAAGGGATAGCTTTGCCAACTTCAACTGCTCGTGGGAGTAGTTAATAAACTCTAAAAGATTGAAAATTCATTGTCCTTACACAAATGTGCAAGTCCTAAAACATGACAAATATCAAACTGGTCATAGCATTTTTTTAGGTACGTTAGAACTGTGCTTTGACATAATGAATACCCTGGGAAATAAGCCACTTTCAAAATACCCACCAATATAGCTTCTCCAATTTAACCAATTATAAACGTTAAGTCTTTAGAATTTTAAGAAACAAAACTATGTGAGATTACTTCGGGATCATTTGAATTGGGGGCATCTAGATGCATTGGATATTTCGATTACCAGGCAGGATCATTTGAATTGGGGGCATCTAGATGCATTGGATATTTCAATTACTAGGCATTGCAATGCCTGGATGGTGTAATTGCTAGCAATTGAACATAAAGCAATGAAAAGCTGAAAAGTTGCAAACATAACATAAAAAATGGCTCTTCGATATAAACACATAAAATTTGTAGTAGAAGACATAGAACATTGTGGGGATGTTTTATGCACAATGAAGCCAAAATGTGAACTATTTAGACCACCTAAGGTGGATCCCACATTTATAGAGCCAAGGTATATCCAAGATTCTTCATCAGTTATAGGGGATGCGCCTAATATAAGTTTCCAACAACCCAGGGTATATTTACCAGATTACTCAATTTTTATGAAAATGTTCCTAAAACGAACATCCTAGCTAATCCTCTTGGGGTTGCATGCCTCCAGAATGCCAAGAATATCTCCTGATTGCTGAGAAACTAGTTCTGAATGGTCTCTCAGTTTGGTGCTGAATGTCTTGGAGGGACCAAACATCCAACCTTTTCTGATTTAAATCCTTTCAGATGGAAAATCAGAATAATATTAGGATACTCCATTATGAACCAACCTTATTGGTTCATCGATAAATCTGTGACCACTTTTTTATTAATTGTGTAGTAAATTGGTTGTAGCATCACCCGTGGAGGATTATTTTATATATATTGACGATCTCCCATGTCCTAATAAGACTCCTCAACTCATTTGCCAATGTTGTTTCCGCCCTTTTCTTAGGATTATACATCATATGTTGTAGGAAGAATTTCAATCCTTCCATGAATAAATTCCATCCTTGTTGGGAGTATTTGAAATTTTATTAGGGTGAGAAGTTGGGGTTTTCCATCTTCGAATTGGTTGTGTGAATAATTGTACAATACCTTGTTTGCTTTTAGTGCTTGTATGTAACGGTTATGGGTTATCTACAAATGTGATGTGAAGAGTTGATCCAAATTACTTGTCTTCCTTTTTTAGCAACCAGCCAAGGAAAACGTACCTAAATAAGACTTTAATTTCACTACTAAACTATGGAGGTGTTCCAAAAGAATACTTTATGGATCTTCTGAGGAATGCTTTGAATGATACTCAATTTCTAGTTTGTCCTGCTCAATTTCCAGTTAGACCTGCTCAATTTCCAGTTAGGCCCGCTCAAATTCTAGTTTGGCCCGCTCAAATTTTGGGTGAAGAAGAAAAACAAATTTCATAATGATCCAAAACTTCTATAACCCCTAAAAGGGTTTCAATGGTAGACGTTCAATTCCCCAATGCCTTTTACAGTGTGGTCTACTTGATAGTTAGATCTATCTTATTTTTCGTCTCAAGCCTTAATATGAGGTCGTCAAATAGATGGACGGTTTGGATATAACACAGACCTCATGATGGGACCCACAAAAGGTGGTGGGGATTACAACAGCAAAAAAAAAAAACAAAAAAAAAAAAAAAAAAACCGGGAACCTATAGCTACGGTTTTCTATGGCTACGGATTATAACCGTATCTATAGAGATAGCTCCTCGATCAATCGCAGCTCCCGCGATTCCACCGCAAGTCGCTGTCCCAATCGACGATCAATCGCGGATGCCGCGATTCCACCCCCGATCTATGGCTACGGATTATAACGGTAGCTATAACCGTTACCATATCTTTCTCTCTCTCTTTTTTTTATTTTTTTATTTTTTTATTTATACATGGAGAATTTTATTCTACCTACATTTTTCTCTAACACATATTTCTATAAATATGTATATATAAGCATATAAAAAAATTTTAATCTCTTTTTTTCATTTCTTTCTTTATTCATATAACAAGAATATCTTATAAACCAAAATTAGTTACTTGACGTACCATATATGATTTTAGGGCTAAAAGTTGGGCGGGCTCAACCCGACCAACCTGTGGCCGACCCGACATTAGGTTGGGCTTGGGCAGGATGTATCAAGTTTGGTCTTGGGGTTGGGCCATACAAACACTAACTTGATAAAACTTAGGTTGAGCTCGGACTGAGGTCTTGGGTTGCCTGACCCAACACAAACCCGATTAATATATAAGTTCCTTATAAATTAATTATAATTGAGTGCAGATCATTTATGTTGAAGGCAAAGGAAATTCCAATGCCTCCCCTCAAGCTAACAAGATATGCTGGTTTCCCTTTCTCAAATAAATTGCTTGATACAAAATACGACTTGTAATGGAGTAGTTGTCCTATTGTTTAGCTTGTTTGTTTAGAAAAAAATGCATGGAAATGATGGTGAAGTGAAGGGAATTGACCGTGAAATGAAACGGAACCACTGGAATTGACCGTGAAATGCATGGAAATGACCGTGAAGTGAAGGGAAATGATCGTGAAGTGCATGGAAATGACCGTAAATCAACACGGAATCACCAGGATTGATCGTGAAATGCATGGAAATGACCGTGAATCAACATGGAATCGCTGGGATTGACCGTGAAATGCATGGAAATGGCCGTGAAGTGGAGCGAATTGACTGTGAAATGCGTGGAAATGACCGTGAAGTGAAGGGAATTGACCATGAAATGCATGGAAATGACCATGAATCAACACGGAATCGCTGGGAATGACCGTGAAATGCATGGAAATGACCGTGAAGTGAAGCGAATTGACTAGAAATTGAGCGGGATAAAATGAAAATTGAGCAGGACAAACTGAAAAATGAGCGGGCCAAACTGGAAATTGAGCGGGACAAACTGAAAATTGAGCGGGACAAACTGGAAATTGAGCGGGACAAACTGAAAATTGAGTGGGCCAAACTGGAAAATGAGCGGGCCAAACTGGTAATTGAGCGGGACAAACTGAAAAGGAGGGGTATTTTCGTCCTGAAATTCAGTCTCCGCACGTGCAGGTCTAAGTTGCAAAACAAAGTTTGTATTATTTCGTCAAAACAACTAGATAAAAGGTGGGGTCCACAGTCCTAAATTTCTCAAGAAAATACCCCTCCTTTTCACATACTCTTTTCACTGCATTGCTTTCAGCGTTGCTTTCACTCCCCTTAACGAAAAAACAGGTGCTTCCAGCCCTACACTCTCTTGGAACGAAGAACTGAAGTACGAAGGGTTTTCTTCTCATTTTCCTAACTAAAATCTCTGTGAAGCATCTAGATATTCATCTACATATCATTAATCTACATTTGCCATTTTTCATCTTGGCTACGGTTACGTGAAATCCCACGAACCGGTATGTTAAGAAATGGTATGTTGTACAAGCTTTAAAACCTGAATAGTATTATGTACAAATATTAAGGAATGGTATGTTGTACAAAACTGAACGGTATGTTGTACAAGCTTTAAATTCCAAACATTTCTGTGGGTGGTCAACAAATAGAAGGGCCGCAATTAAAGAATCTTAAGCTCTTTCGTGGGTCCTAAAGGCAACCATCAGCAGTTTGGATAACTGAACAATGGCCCCCACATGTGGAACTCCTTAAATCCTGAATGGTATGTTGTATAAGCTTTAACAAACACTTCAAAAACTAGAACATGGCATACTAGATTAGCTCAACCAATAGCTATTAAAAACACAATTAAATCTTTAAAAATATAAAAATAAGAAAAGACCCAAAAAGGGCCACAATCAACTGAAACCAAAACTTTTGTAGAAAACATAATCTTAGAAAAATCATAGACAACAAAGAAGAAGATTGATTGGATAACAAAGATTGATCAATCAATATGATTTTATATTTATGCTCCATCGTCAATAGGGCCCATAATAAATCAGCATTTCTGTATGATATAATCAACTGCATCTCTCCAAAAGTACCAGCTATCAGGGAATTTTGAAAGGTGAAATCCTTCCAACTATCAATAGCCTCATGTGGATTGATATCTCAAAATTTTCTTTGATGAATTGGCTGATGCATAATGCAAAACTGAAAGCGTCATCTCATGAGAGCATAGGCCAGGGATTTTTCCGATGGATTAGAGAGACTAAGTTTGGGGAGAGACGCAAGATAACCTGTTAATGGAGATCATGGTTGAACAGAAAAGGGTAATTAGAGGTGCTCAGAAAAGAAAATTAACATCCTTAAATGATATTCTTGTTATTCTACTAATGCTACTCTGGTTGTCCTTACCATTCAAACATAGCAGAAGAGAATTTCATCTTTTTTCGGCAATGATTGCAAAGAAATCACAATATCTATAACATACAAAGAAAACATGGAAATCTTATTTTCGACTAGTGCATGTGAAAAGTTCTAAATGGTGGGGACTGCATGCCTGAAAATAAGGGGGAAGAACCAAATGGGCTTGAATTTTAGCCTCTTGTACATGCAGAAGAGGGAGCCAAGAACTCATTGTCATGGATTGATTAATGGGGTATCAGCAGCATGGCCTTCTATGTTAGAAGGGTAAAAAAGCAATGGCAGGTGTGAACTAAGTGAATAATGTGTGTTAGAAAAGGGACCAAGATTGCACCATTATCATCATCTCTTTCACATGGTAGAGAATAAATTACTTGTGCTAATAAGGAAATGCTACGAAGTTTTGATTATGGGAAGTATCATGTATTGGGGTCATCAAAACCTGAATTCAGGATTCATGCAGTGCATGGATCCAAGGGAGAAGTATTACTTACACACATTGGAGAAGGTTATTCATCATGTATTGGGGTCATCAAACTAATTTGAAATGTTATGTTATTCATCACAAAACTCCTTGAGATTGCAATCCCACCTTCAGTTGTTCATTTTCAAAGGTCAGTTTATCCAACAGCACACTTTCTCTTGTTTCTTCACTAGCATCTTTTCAGTTTCTTTGAATTGAAGTTGCATCTCTTCCAATTGCATTTCTTCAATCTTCTTTTCCAGTAATTCCTGTCATAGCCTATAACAAATTAATGTTGAGTGACATAAATATCATAAGAGGCCATTTCTGGATACCTCCACCAAATATCACAGAACTTCAACTACTAAAATGATTTTGACATTCAATCTAAAAGAAATAAATATTAGCGTCATTTAATGCCATTTTCAAAAACAAATGCAATAACGACTAATAAAAAAAATCCACGTAAAGAGGGTGAGTAGTGAGGGAAAGGTTAAGGCAAAGAGGATTCCGATTAATCGCGGATCCGGCGATTCCATGTAAAAAAAAAAACATAGGGATACAGTTATAGCTATGGTTATCGCTATGTTTATAATCCGTAGCCATAGATCGGCAATGGAATCATGGGATCCGCGATTGTTTCCCGAATGGGACAGCGAGTTGGGGCGGAATTGAGGGATTCGCGGTTGATCGCTGAATTATTGTTATTTATGGCTACGGATTACAACCGTAGCTATAGTCGTATCCCTGTGCAATTTTATCTTTCTTTTTTTACATGTAAAATTTTATTCTACCTACATTTTTCTCTAACACATATTTTATATAAATATGTATATATATATATATATATAAGCATAAAAAAAAAAATTCTCTTTTTTTAATTTTTCATTTCTTTCTTTATTCATATAACAAGAATACCTTCTAAACCAAAATTAGTTACTTGACATATCATATATGATTTTAGGGCTGAAGTGAAGCAAATTGACCGTCAAATGCATGGAAGTGAAGGGAATTGACTGTGAAATGCGTGGAAATGACCGTGAATCAACACGGAATCGCTGGAAATGACTGTGCAATGCATGGAAATGACCATGAAGTGAAGTGAATTGACCATGAAATGCATGGAAATGACCATGAAGTGAAGCGAATTGACCATGAAATGCTTGGAAATGTGGGTTAGCTTGCTAGTAAACACCCATGTCAGTACACACCCTCCATGTTAGCCACCCCCACTAGGGATCGATACCAGGACCTTAATTGTTGAAACGAGGAATCTCCACTCAGCCTGCCAGTTGGGCTATGGAGTTGGGTGTAAGCATCTTTTGTTTAGTGTATTGTATGTGCTTGATTCAGTCTCGATATTGAGGTAAACAACCTGTACCTTATGGTAATTGTACAAGTGGGCCAAAATGAGAATTGAGTGGGCTAAACTGAAAAATGAGTGGGCCAAACTGAAAATTGAGCGGGACAAACTGGAAATTGAGTGGGCCAAACTGGAAATTGAGCGGAATAAACTGAAAATTAAGCGGGCCAAAATGGGAATTGAGCGAGCCAAACTGGAAAATGAGCAGGACAAACTAAAAAATTAGCGGGCCAAACTGGAAATTGAGCGGGATTGGATGTTCATTAAAAGCTCTTGTTAGCTGTGTAAGTAGAAAAGCTTTGAAAGAAAGGAAAGACTAGTGGGGTTAGATGTCTAACCCTACTGTGTTTATCAAACAAAATATGCAATTTACATAAAATACACCTAAGTAAAGTTGGTTTTATTTCCTCATGATATCTGAAAAGTGGGGTCCTCAATCTCTTCATCATGGATTCTTATGAAAAGTTGGGTTTATTTCCTCAAGATATCTGAAAATTGCAAAAAGCACTAATCAAAAGAGTCTAGAGCTGGATATCTTCTGGCAATTGCCATGAAACTTGATTGACATTCTGGAAACCTTTATCAATTTTTAGTAAGCTTGTCTTATGTTTTTGTTGCTGAAAAATCATGAAAGTATATAATTCCTAGAATTCCTCAATCGTTACTGCTAGTCCATATCACTATCAGATGCACATTCCAAGCATGTAAACGTGAAGCCTATTCATTATTGTAGATAGTGGTTGAGACAGGTCTTATTGGAAGACAAGCCAGTGGGTCTGTTACCATAACTGATGGGGAAACTGTAAGTTGCTATGTTTTCTTTATGTAGGCATGATTTATTTTCCCTTTTAAGAAATAGATTCTTTCATATGCATATTACTCCTTTTAGTTGGGGATTTATTTTAGTGCTCAACTAGTAGTCCTTGGAATATTCATTTGAGCGGGACAAACTGAAAATTGAGCGGGACAAACTGGAAAATGAGCGGGACAAATTGAAAATTGAGCGGGCCAAACTGGAAATTGAGCGGGACAAACTAGAAATTGAGCGGGACAAACTGAAAAATGAGTGGGATAAACTAAAACATGAGCGGGACAAAATGAGAATTGAGTGGGCCAAACTGGAAATTGAGTAGGCCAAACTGGAAATTGAGCAGGACAAACTGGAAAATGAGCGGGCCAAACTGAAAAATGAGCGGGCCAAACTGAAAATTGAGCGGGACAAACTGAAAATTGAGCAGGCCAAACTAGAAAATGAGCGGGACAAACTAGAAAATGACTGGAAAATGAGCGGGCCAAACTGGAAAATGAGCGGGACAAATTGGAAAATGAGCGAGACAAAATGGGAATTGAGTGGCCAAATTGGAAAATGAGCAGGACAAAATGGGAATTGAGCGGCCAAATTGGAAAATGAGCAGGCCAAACTAGAAATTGAGCAGGACAAACTGGAAATTGAGCGGGCCAAACTGGAAAATGAGCGGGACAAACTGGAAAATGAGCGGGCAAAACTGGAAATTGAGCGGGATAAACT
The DNA here is from genome assembly GCF_029962835.1 of Magnolia sinica. Lineage (NCBI taxonomy): Eukaryota > Viridiplantae > Streptophyta > Magnoliopsida > Magnoliales > Magnoliaceae > Magnolia > Magnolia sinica. The sequence continues at coordinate 85,235,534 of NC_080575.1, read as the reverse complement.
GAAAATTAAGCGGGCAAACACGAAAACGAGCGGGACAAACTAGAATTTCAGCGGGCCAAACTGGAAATGGAGCAAGGCAATCTAGAATTTGAGCGAGGAAAGCTAGAAATTGAGCGAGGGAACCTACAACAATGCCGAGGCTGAGACTGTGCGGCATTTCTACGCTTCAATTCGAAATTCAAACATAAAGTCACTGACCTTTGACCTAGCAATCGAAAATTCCTTGATACCCTTTAAGGTGATTGACATTGAGAGAATTTCTGGGGTGCCACGCGGGACAGTGATTGCTCAACATAGGGATTCGAAGCAGTCCAAGCACAGGGACGAGAGGACTATTCAAATTTGTAGCGAACCTAAAAATTGGATACAAGATGATAATTATTTGAAGGTAACTAGGATGCTTCCAGTTTACAGATTCCTCCACCTTGTATTCACGTACAATGTGTACCCTAGAATAGGAAATCATACACAACTAACACAGTATATGTTGGAGGTTCTATATTTATTGGGCATGGGCAAGAAGGTTTGCTACCCATCTATTGTCATGCGCCATATCTTGAATGATGTCACCACCAAAACCAATCTGTCCTTACCCTTTGGTCGATTGGTCTGTAAGATGGCCAAAGACTGTGGGTTTCCTTTCACCCCCAATGCGAGGCTTGAGCTGCAAAGTTTCATTGATGCCAGTTCTATTAAAAGGATGAAATTGAATGAGGATGAAGAGGTTAAAAGAGGAAATAAATCTGAAGAAGAAGAAGAAGAAGAAGATGAGGAGGAGGAAGAGGAGGAGGAGGAAGATAATGACGAAGACATCAATGAAGATTTTGTAGCCCCACCACTTATACATGAGCGCTTCAGTCGGGTGGAAGATCAGCTGGCCTCGGTTCAGTCTAAATTAACGAATATGAGGGCTGAAATGAGGACTCAAATGGCTAAACAGGAGAAATGGAATGAGAAGATCCTCCGCACCCTTAAGGAAGTGTTATGCTGTGTTCAAAAGGATAGAGCAACGCCGCATTCGACTGATTCACAGGACCATTAGGTTTTGGGTTAAGCCATGTTTGTGGTTATATGCTTTCTGTTTACAGTGTTGAAAGAAGTGGATCATTTCCACCTAGTAGTTTAATAGCTAGTAGTTGGGTATTTATATGTTTTTCACCTAATTTTTTGTATGTATGGGAACAATGTACAATCTCATATTATAAATGAAATTGTTTCCACTTTGCTGTTGTACCATGTGTAGTAGTGTTGTTCCCAAAAATATAAGTATGCAATCTTTCTCGACCAAGTCGAAGAGAACAAACCTCATCTTAGCACATCCTGCTGTTAATTCGTAGCAAATTTCGATGTTAAGTGCACCCTAGTAACAACCCATGGGTTTCTAAACATAGGTTTTCTGTCTGCTGTAAGAAGAAGAAACACAGAAGCAATTGGAGTTACTGGACCTTTGTGAGGTTCCATGAATCTTTCTTATTCACATATGTTTGGAATTTTATACATGCACCTTATTCTTCTAGTTACTGGATATCATCTAATGTTGCATGTGAAGGATCCACTGTCGCTTCCTAAACTGAAACCTTTGTTGTAAACTATTGCTAGTGATGAATATCTCCTTAAATGCCATCTTAACATACTTGCTATAGGGGTTGATTAGTACTAACTAAACTTCCTCTTGGTGCTAATATCAAACTATCTTTAGCAAGGAATTGTCAGTTTGTGGGCTGTCATCTGAAGATATAGTCTTAGCTTTGTTTTGTTTTTTTTTTTTTTCATGTATCTGTTAAACGGTGGAAATTTTAAATTAGGAATAACTTCAAGAATGGCCCTTTATGGGACATCTGAATTTTGTCGAAGTGAAATAAGATGTGATGGTGCAGATGATGTATGCTAGAATATTATAAGAAAAGAATTGAAGAAGAATCACCTTACAGTTATAAAGAATAGAAGAATCACCTGTTTAGTTATGTGTTGAATTGGGAACTTGATGTGGTTTACATCAGTGATATGGACAGCTGAACAGTTGACACCATCAAACTGTACAGATGGAACTTTGATTAACGTCCATATCTTCAATATGGACAATTGGATCTGCCCAATCTTTGATTTGGTTGACAGGCTAATTAGATCATTGAACCAGGTACAGCTGGACAACGGTTGACCCGGTCGAACCTGGAAGTGGCCTATAGTTTGGACAGGCTGTAATTTCTGAAATCCAAGTTTTCAGTTTGAATATCCAGGATGATTAGAAATCCTCTCAAATAAGTTCTAATTGACTAAGTGGAGGTAGATTTCACTAGCTGTTGAGACTACACTCATAGTTTTTTTATCATCATCTTGAAATAGAATCTCTCATTACTACTTCACAAAAGCCCAACAATGGGCTGCCTACCTAAAATCAACCTTCCTTAACCTAGGCTAGGGCTTGCTTGTATCTTCTAAAATCCTAGGTTATTTTTCATGGAAATCATTTTTTTTAATGGCATAAAATTTTAAGGATTTTTGGATTTCCTGCAGCAAGCAATTTCTTTCATCGAGGATTACAGTGAAGCACTAATTAGAGAAAGCTAACAAGGTCTACAATCCTTGGATGCCTTCAATCCAAGCAGTCACAAGAAAAGACAAAAAAAAAGATAAAGAAAAAAAAAAGCACATCTCTCCCTATCATTGCAATTCTCATACATGATACATCAACCAAGAATTGAAGTGTTGTAAATGGGTACAACACCCACTTCTGAGTGTCAAGGTAGGTAAGGTTCTTGAAACCAGGTACCTCTTCACCAAACCAATACCAACTTCCAGCAATTGAACTAACAACTTTCTTACACTTCTCGGAAAGTTCAGGTTTAGTACTTAAACACTAACAACTTCAAGTTCCATTCTCAAACCGAAGACTCATTGTTGACTAATTACAGACCATAATCTATCCCCCAAATCTTCTAAGAGACACCAACATGCAGGAATTGAGCAAGGCAACATAGGAATTCAGCGAGGTAAGCCTAGGAATTGAGCAAGGGAAGGTAGAAATTCAGCGAGGAAACCTAGGATTTGATCGAGGCAACCTAGGAATTCAGTGAGGGAAATTAGAAATTGAGCGAGGGAAGCTAAAATTTGAGCAAGGGAACCTAGAAATTTAGCGAGGCAACCTATAAATTGAGCAAGGCAACCTAGGAATTGAGCTACGCAACGTGAAAATTCAGCGAGGAAACCTAGGAATTGAGCTAGGGCAGCTAGAGGAAGCTAAAAATTAAGCGAAGGAGGCTAGAAATTGAGAGAGGGAGGCTAGAAATTGAGTGAGGCAACCTAGGAATTGAGCGAGGCAACAATGAAATTTAGCGAGGAAACCTAGGAATTGAGTTAGGGAAGCTAGAAGAAGCTAGAATTAAGCGATGGAGGCTAGAACTTGAGAGAGGGAACCTATAAATTGAACGAGGCAACCTAGGAATTGAGCGAGGGAAGCTAGAAATTGAGCGAGGCAACCTAAAAATTGAGCGAGGGAACCTAGAAATTGAGCGTGGGAACGTGGAAATTCAACGAGGCAACCTAAGAATTGAGCGAGGGAAGCTAAAAATTGAGCGAAGGAACCTATGAATTCAGCGACGCAACATACAAATTCAGCAAGGCAACCAACAGATTGAGTGCTAGTTAAATTATCACTAAAGATGAGAACGACTTTATTTTGAGAGACTATCTATCCTCTGATAGATAGAGGAATAAATAGAACAGAGAAGATCTCTATATCTTTTCTCATAGATATAATATAAAAGAGAGATCCCTCTCATTTTTTATCAGGAGAGATCTCTCTTAGGGCGTAGGATTCAACGATTTTTAAGAGTAAGACAGAGAAAAGAAGCATTGAGATAATACCTTTCATCATAATCTCATCTACTGGAAAAGAGGGCCCTCTTGATCACTTTAATAGATTTGTAGGCAGAATTAGCATAATTATGACCGCGAGGATTGAGCTGCCAAATGAGATTATCCTCATTCCTCGGTTGGGGTTCTGGAAGATAACATTTATGCAGTAAAAAAAGTCCTCTGAATTCAGCGAGGGAAGCTACAAATTGAGCATGGGAACCTAGGAATTGAGCAAGGCAACGTAAAAATTCAACGAGGCAACCGAGAAATTGAGCAAGGGAAACATGAATTTGAGCGAGGCAAGCTTGAAATTGGGTGAAGCTAACATGAATTGGAATGAACTTTAAATTTAATTAACCTAGCCTAACAATTTGCCCTTTGGTGAATTTGACCAAGCAGTTAATGAAATTGACCGAGATTTACATAAAATTCTCTTCGGTGAATTTGACCGAGCAATTAATGAAATTGACCGAGCGGTTCATAAAATTTTCCGTTACATTACATGAATCCGCGGAAGTTCCCCATCATATTATTATGATATCTCCATCAAATTTATGAATTGCTCGGGGAATTTCACCAATCATGACCCGAGAAGTAGGTCAAATGGACCAAAACCTCTCGCAATTTGGATTTATAGTTTGCTCAGTACGCACTTATAGTGCTGAGTTAACCGAGTTGGGCACACCTAGGTCCATAGCTCAATTGGCAGACTGAGTGGAGATACCTCTTGGCAGACTGAGTGGAGATACCTCATGTCAAACACTTGAAGTCTTGGCATCGATCCCTAGCAGGGGTGGCTAACATGGAGTGTGTGTATTGACATGGGTGTGTACTAACAAGCTAACCCAATAAAATAAAAAATTTTAAAAAAAATTAATAATAATTTTTTTAAAAATAAATTACAAAAACTGAGTTGGGCCCGCCTTGAATGTATGTAGACTATCCACGGCGTTCATCCGTTTTTCCATCTAAAGTAAGGGTTTAGCCCCAAAATGGTGACATATCGAAATATCAAGTGAATCACAACACAGGAAACAGTGGTTCCACCGAAGAAACCTTGTTATGCCCCCACAATAATGTTTTACTTGTAATCCATCATATTCATATGATGATTTTTGCATGGATGAACTGAAAACTAAGATTCGAGCTTCATCCAGCAGTTGAATGGCCCACGAAGAATTTACACCGTTTAGGTAAATGTACTACATTATACCTGTAGTGCGTACTTTCTTCCGTGGAGGGACCATTTTCAGCAAAACGAGATAACGCTGCTGAATAGAGACGGTGGGATCCAGCTAGAGCGTGGTGCGATCCAAGCAGCAGATGTAGCGCAGTAGTTTTCGTTCTCCTTTTTTCGAAAATGGAGCGAGGGAAGGGAGGGAGAGGAAAAGCAACGGCAGTAAAAAAGGAGGGGCAGTTTCGTCCTCAAACTTACTGTCCGCACGTGCTAGTCTAAGTTGGTAACTTAAGTTTGTATTCCTTCATAAAAACCGCTGGGTAAAAGGTTTTGTCTACAGTGGTCATTTTCTCGATAAAACACACGCCAGTGAGGGCCACAGTTTTTCCAATCTTAACCACTACCAAGCTCAGAACTGGAAGTGTAACTACCGAATCCGAATCCAACCACCAGGAGCACATGACCCACTGAAAGTCTAGATCTAACTTCTGGCTACCTGTTCCAGAAATTATATGCTCCTTAATCTTATACTCAGGTATCTAGTTTGTATGATATGGGCCCCACGGTCTAGTGATCCAAACGTTGGAATGACGTGGCCCACCGAAGATGGGCCATGCTACAGATATCTTTAAGATTGCAAGATAAACGCCAATCTCGAGCCTGCTTTCAGTGGAATGTGTTTTGCTTATGTATCTCGTCTTCACCGTGTATGGGCAGGCGAGAATTTGAAAAGGGTAGGGCTGCCCTATCAAAGAGATCGTTTTGGGGTTATAATCCATCAATGATGGGGCCCAACAGTCCAATGATCTGGATCACTGAACCATGGTCCCCAGACTAGTTATAGCCACCTTTTACTACATCGCAAGTTACGCCGGAATCGTCTCGGACGCCTTTTTCACGCAGCTTGGAAAACACCCAAGCTCCGTTGGTGTATATGTAAAACCACTCCCTCTCTGTCAGGTGATAATCCAAGCTGTACATAGAAAAATCAGTTCAAAAAAAAAAAAAAAAAAACACTTATGGCCACGCAAATGTGAAAAATGTAAAATTGCTCCTAAAACTTCTAAATTCACACGGTGTGGCCCACCTGAGTTCTGGATAATCGTGGTGAGTTACATCTGATTAACAGATTTGATGAAAAATATATACAATGGTGGCCTCATATATGAACCTATAGTTGGCATCCCATTCCATGGTGTGGCCCACCTATGATGTGGATCTGGCTGACAGCTTTCCCTGAGGGTCGATGATATTGAACCTGATGGACGGAGGGGATTTGATATGGACGCGGATTAGATACTGACAGGTTGAGTAGCGAGACTGGCCACCGAAGTGACGTCACCAAGTTCTGTGGACCCCACTAAGATGTATGTGTTGTATCCACAACGTCCATTCATTTATATATATTATTTTAAGGCATGAACCAGAGAACAAGGCAGATTCAAAGCTTTAGTGGACCCCACCAAAGAAAACAGCAGGAAGATTGATGCCAACCGTTGAAACCTTCCTAAGGCCTAAAGAAGGGAAAACACAGATATTAGCTTGATATAAAACTTTGGTGGACGTTAGAAGTTTTTAACGGGGGTGTCACTCTCCCCACTGTTTTCTCTGGTGGAGTCCACTGAAGCTTTGGATGTGAGTCATTCTTTAGATCTCACCCTAAAATGATCTCTCCAGATGGATGGACGACGTGAATACAAAACATACATTCCTGGGGCCCACAGAACTTGGTGACGTCACTTCAGCAGCAGTCTCGCTTCTCAACTTGTCAGTAGCCAATCCGCGCCCATTTTATATATTCAACAATGGCAGCCCCATGGTTTTGGATTATTTTGGACGCTGTCGGCCGGGTGGTGGAGGTACTTCTCCTCACTTATGCGACAATGATACTTACCTAGCCTCTGTTTTATATCATTGCATATAATACCTCCATGGGAGGAATCTGTACCAAATGACAGAAACACCCTATTAGGAGTTTGTTTTAATGCACATGCAGCTCACTCTCAAGAAAAATAAAAAAAAGGGCATCTAATGGAAACATTGAACAACTCAGGCCGATCCAATCATCAGGTGGGCCACACCATAAAAAAATAATGGACAACCACCTAAAAACCTCAAAATTTTCATGTGGTGGGACACCTGATGGTTATATCAGCCTAATTTTTGTGTTGTAATGGTGGAATGACTATGCTAAACAGGTTGGATGACATTCATGCACTACCATGGGTCCACACGTTTACAGCTAGTTGCCGTTGGAGAAGGATAAAATGGTCAATTATCACAAGATATTAGTGTTGTTTCCTCGTTCAAGGAATCTGGGATGGATCTTTGAAACACATGGAAAGTATCTGTGATAGTAAAACAGAGGGAAAGTATTGCAGGGTGGTGGTAGGTGCAATTAACCATTTTTCATTGGAAAGAGGGAATGACTTGGCTTTGTTAGGTTGACAGTTGAAAATGACTTAAAACTCATTTTTCTTAATCATAATTATTATTATTATGTATTAGAGATTTTGTAAGAATCTTATATAAATTATGGAGATATATGCTCCTAGCTACATTTAAACACTTAGACAATCCAGTCAATTGATTTAGACTGTCCATTAGGTCAGGTGTAAATTTCATGGGCTGCCATGCAAATATCACACCAATCTGACACATTTAACAATCTGATCACTAGGCTTTAATATGGACGGTCAAGATCATCTACACAAGATATGTCCAATCAACAATTTGATCAATCTATTTATTGGGCCTCATTAAAGATTGCTTATTATTCTAAAGAGTCACTTTTGTTGGGAAATCCTAACCATCTCATTCCTGGGATGGAAAAAGGAATGCTACAAAAATAATGACAAAACAAAGATGGATTTGTTCATCCGGTCAGTGCGATTTTTCATGGTGGCCCATATAATGTGCTTTGGACTTAATAGACGGTTCAGATGTATTGATTTGATTGTCCAAGGGACAATGCAACTAAGAGCACTATAACTTACATTGCTGGGAGAGTATTGGACCATTAGGGTAAATTATGATATTTAATATATAAATGCTGTTAACTAAAAAACCAGATGAAATGGGCAACCAAACAAGGTCTTTAAAGTTTTATATTCTTGAAAAAATATATATATATATTTAGAAAATGACGGAAAACCTATTCTTCCAAGCAAGTACACAACCTCACGTGGACCATTCTTTTAAAAACAAAAAAAACAAAAAAAAAAATGGGTGCTGTCAATGTACACAGCAATAAAACAAGAGAAATAATCACATGCAGTACTCCCATTCCTTTCCTTGCCAATATCAGATCCGATCCGTTGAAGGGGTGGGCCACACCCTGATAATCACTTATTGTGAAAATCAGGCTGATTTTCACTGATTGAGCAGGACAAAATGTCAAAATGGATTGACGGCAGATTGTATGACTCGGTGCACTGGTGTGGGCTGTCAATGAGAGTTTCATATCAGGTGATCATTATGGGTGGCCCACCCTTTTCACATATTTAATATTATACACATGCTACACATTGGAAGGGAAAGAAATAGCTGTATGTGAAAGTTTATATACAGCTGCTGCATGTGATCATTTCTCCTAAAGCAATTAATATAATATGCTTACAAACAACCATGATTACAACATATATTTGAGATGGCAAATTGTCCACCTTTGACTCTTTCATCTTTTGACAACTTGTCCAGTTTCCATCGCGGATTGGCTAGCCCATCGGCTTCTGGCCTAGCAGCCTATGGGCTGGACTTGGGTTTACTTTTCAAGACTTAAACCACCTTGACTAGTGTGATAAATATCACTACGATATTGAAAATCACGAGAGGCTAGCTACACAGTACTATTATACTAATATTGTGATATTTACAAAATATCAGAAATTTTCAAATTTTTTGCAAGTTTTATTGCAATGTAATTATCCCAATATTAATGCAAAAATTATTTGAAATTTTATTAATGGATAAATTATTTAAAATTTTAACTAAGTATATAATTATATATTTGAAAATTTAAATTACTGATCAAGAAATTTTCTAAAATGACAACTTTAGTACCTTGTGTCAACAATTGGCAAAAGTAAAGAGATTAAGAATAATATTGGCCATAGAATTTAAGTAGAGTGGCAAAAACGGAGATTTGCTTCTAGAGTTTTATGTGATTGGTAAGTATCATTATAACTAAAAATAAAAGTTTATAAAATAATTACAAGGCCAATCATTTTTTTGAAGAGAATATTGAGTAGTAAAGGAATAACATGTTCTTAGAATAAATATTATTAAAATGGGGATATTATGACAATGAAGGATAAAATAAAAAATAAATGCATTCAAGTGAACTTAGACATAGAACAAATAGCTAAAAAGATCATGAGTGAAGATATACTTGCATGATTTTGTTATATGGCATGGAGACCAAGACCTGTGCCAGGTAGGCATGAGTTGGTATATGTTAAATGCTTTAAAAGATAAAGAAAAGATCTAAAAGATCATAAATGAAGGCGGTAAAAAAAAATTAAAAAATTAAAAAAATAAAAAGACTTACTAACTTATGATATAACTAAAGTTATGGATTTTGATAGAGTAAAATGGTAAAATCAAACTCATATAACCAACTCCAATTAATTGGAATAAGACCAACTTGAGATTTTAGCGAATGACTAGCTTTGTGGATTTGCTTTCCACACACGCAAGTTTGATTTTTCTTCCCACGCTTTACTTGATACAAGTGATTTATAAGTAATTATGCGCATTCGCAAGAATTAGTCTCACCTTTAAGAGGGGATAGAAACACCTTGCTATCATAAAATAAAAATTAATTGAAACAAGGCTTAAATGTTGTTCATGAGAAAAATAAAAATAAAAATCAAATGCTACTTGTAACTTTTATTTTTACGAATGTTTTTTTGAGGATACATTGGGAGACATTAAGATTTGGAAATATCTCCAGAAATTTTCTAACTCGGAAAATTCTCGAGAACTAAAATTATCACTGTTATAGGTAAAAATATACTGACCAATAAGCAAAGGCTAGGTTGGACACTTGTGTAGCTCAGCCAACACCGATTATGACCAAGGAGCCCCTAAACGGCCAGAAAGCAACAATACCCTACTAAGGAAATGGTCATCCTGGATTCCACCTACATTCTGCTAAGGAAAGGAGCTTGACCCCTGTATTCGGATAAAGACAAGTCGAGCAGGGCGATCATGTGCTTAATACCGAGAGAAAGCCTGACCACGATTCACGAAAGAATTCAGGTCGGCAAGCCACTCTCAGAAACATTCATGTAGGTCGCCTCGAACTCTTCACCCCGTTCTCCTACCATGCGCTTTTACTAGTTCCGACCTGGTACCAGCCGATTATATCTTATAAAACTTACTTTTCCAAGATCCTAGCCAAAAATCTAAGAGGAGGACTACAACACAGGCAAAAATCTCGGAAGATCATTATGATACGTAAAGGATCTGAATCCCTTTACAATACTTTCCCACTAAATAGGGAGATCTCATTTCACCATACTACCCTCTCTCAACTATAAAAAAAGCATCCCTAATAGTGAAGGTACAGACAATTCAACTCAGAAAATACTCCCAAAAACCCTATATTCAAATAGATCTTGCTTGTCTGACTTTGTCATTGGATGGTCTCTGCTGCAATCAGGACTTCCATCTTTGTCTTATTTTGTAGGTCTTAAGTGATTTAAGGAGGATGTCCAAATTTCTACATCAACAATTATTATGCTTTAGATAGACTTAGGCATATATCGGAGGGGGCACCGGAAAAATAAGCAATACTACATGTGTTTATATTCAATAACACGTTGAATATATGCCCTTTTTGAATATGTCGGGGGCTGGGCGTGATCTAAATCTCAGGCCTGCAAAAGTTGAGGTCCAAGATTAAAACGGGTCGGGCTCAGGCTTAATTCGCCCGGATCCGAGACCCGCCGGTTCACAACTTCGCTTCCCCGTTAAGCTGTCATGAAATCATGCTCTTTTTTGACTTAACAAGACAGCACTGCTTTCGTTAGAAAGCTTTGATACTTTGGTAGCGTGCGATGCTTCTTTCGCATGCGCTCAGGAATTATACAGATGGTGCATGTAACTCAAATCAAGCCGTCCAATTTGTGGGCCGTACTTCCTGTCCCTCAGATCACTAAAAATTACACTGACATGATGATGCCCTAAGTGAAGGAATGGATTTGAAAGGTTCCAACGGTCCCAAGTCAACTAACATAATCTATTAATCAGATGTAGTTTCATTCAGTGGATCTTACTTTGAACGGTTTCAACTAATATACATGGACTGTCTGCTCTCATTCTCAGGATTTGAACGGTTTGATTTTGGCTTCATGAATGTCGCGAGTATAAATTCAAGTGCACGTGTATGAATATCATAGTTACCAGATAATCAAATAATTCCCCTTCCTTGATTCGCTCCGGGGTGTGAAACCACTTTCCCGTGTCATGTCATGTAGGCCATATGAGTGGCACGGATTGATCATGCGGTCCTACGTTTGCTGCCGCACTGGATATTGTACATCAGGCCACAGTTATAGCGGTACAGCATTAATTTGGTGGGACCCACTTTGACAGGGGAGTCCCAGATAACGTTCCAGATTGCTGGATCACGACTGCTCCATGTCGCTGCCTGCAAAAACATTGTCAGGAGAGAAAAACAGCAATGGTCTACATTCATTGGACAAAAGGGCCAAACATTGAAGGGTTAGGATCTTCCATCCTAAGATATTTTAGAGGAACTACCTATCCAAGGGTGTTATCAACATATCAACAGTTTTGATCACTGATCGTGAGCCTCAAACGTATGCAATCATGTGCGCCAGCAACTATATATATGTTTCATGTTGAGGACCGTACAATTCCTCGGCTAAATGCGGCACTTTCTCTCTCCAACATGAAATCAACTAACCTGTGAATGCGCTCGAATGAGACAACGCAGGGTCGGAAGCGGATTCTGGTGTACCTCACGCTATATAGCTGCAGTATCGACGTCAGCAAGTTCTTTGGGTCTCATTACGAGGTATGTGTTATTTTCAAACCGTCCATCCATTTGAAGAGCTCTTCTCAAATCTTGAGATGAAAAATAAAACAGATATAATTATCAAGTGAACCATGCTAGAAAAAGCAGCGGGGGATTTAACGACTACCATTGAAACCCTTTTTAGGGTCACAAAAGTTTTGGATCAATATGAAATTTTGTTTCCTCTTCATTTAGGTTCTCGTGACCTTATGAACAGATTGGATGGAAAATAAACTTTATGTGAGCCTTATGAATTGTTTAACGGTGAAAAATCATTATCTCCGCTGCTATTTGTGGTGTGGTCCAGATAATCTTTAGACATGATTAATTTTTTGGATTATAATCTAAAATGATCTCTAAAATTAGATGAACGGTGTAGATATAATAAGTACATCACTGTGGGGCCATGTAACTTTGATCTCCTTTGAACCGTTCGTACAACTAGGAGCTCGAGGAGCGTCATGCTCGTCTTCGCACGACACGTACCTACAGCAGCTGATGTGTGGTACACCAGCCAATCCGCTTCCGGGGTCCTGAAGCATGTGAAAGTGAAAACTGTCCTGACACACAGTTAGTAGGCAGAGCTTGTAGATCGGGACTACCAGCCGTTGATTTTGAGCAACGCATAATGGATCAGTGGTACCTAGAACCTCTTAAACATTTGACGGTTCTAATTCCTGGATCAGCAGCTGAAAAAATTAACGGTCAAGGAAAATGCGTTGCAACGGTCGGAATAATCTATTAATCTGATGTGTAGAATCAGCAATTCTAAATAAATAAATAAATTTAAAAAAAAAAAAAAAACCAAGCAATCGGTCTCCATGTTTAGAGCCACTGAAACATGGGCTCACTTGTACAAATGGATGCGTCAGGACCCCATCAGATTCTTATGCGTGAGGGCTTTATGATTCCACTCAAGAGGGAAAAACAGGGAAGTTGGGTCTGGGTTCTGGAAACGTTTGCCTGTACCCTGGCATAGGTATACGCCTGTGCAAAGGACTATGGGGCCGACAGAGATGTCCGTGACAAATCCACTCCGTCCATCCGTTTTGAGAGACAACAATAAGACAGGAATCTAAAAATCAGTCAGATTCAAAACTCAGGTGAGCCACATCAATGAAAAAGTGGAAATAGAAATGTCCCCGTTGAAACCTTCCTGGATTTGACTAGAGACGGATGGTCAAGCTCTGTGGGACCCACTTTAATATATATGATTTATACGTGCAGTCTATATGTTTTGACATTGCGTTTTAGGACATGATTTAAAAAAAAAAATGCAGATTGAACGCTCAAGTATACCACATCACATGAAGCAGTGTGATTTAAAGCTCACCAGGAGAAAAAATTAGCACTGTAAATGAGCCTGTACTATGTCTTCTTCTATTTTTCCGGGTCGAAGTAGAGTGATAGGTACGGAGGTAGGGTTTTTGATAAAAGTACTCTTCTGCCTAATCGGATAAAGTGACTGAAAAAGATATAGGTATTTTCATTTTTCTAGTTCACCCGTACGGATAGAGATTTACTTTGATAAAATTTTTTTTTTTTTTCCTAGTAGAATGAAAAAAAGTAGGTTATACGTTGGGTGGTCTGTACGATACAAAATCTCCCGCTGAAAACTTCTTGAAGGCATACATGTGACCCTAGGAATAAGTTAGATGGCAATTATACATCATGGTGGGTTCCAGCGTGGCTCATTTCAGCCTTGAATCTCCCTTCTTTTTTAGGTTATGCCCTGCAATGATTTATCAAAATAAATGAACGGTTTGGATAAAACATATAGTTCATGATTGCCCCATGAAGCCCCTAACATCGCCCTCAATCTCTAGGTAGGTCCGGTGGGCGTTGTGCCCAATCCGCGCCCAATAAAAAGAAGCACATGTATCATCGGATACGAAACTCTTGTTACGCCCGGATGTTCAATTCCTACCGTTTTGTGTAAGATGGCTCACATGAGTTTTTGATCCGCCTGATTTGTAGATTCCTCTCCTATTGTGGTATTCCAAAACATATGGGCGGAGTGGATTTATCATGCCCATCTCTGTGGGCCCCACATAGCTCCAGGCACAAGAATCCGATGACCTGGTTGGATGTCACATACACAACGCGATAAACCCCGCGTTCTGCATTGATGGTTCTACAGCAGGTGTCACCGTTTCCACTGTCATCCACTATTCCCTTTGGTATGGCCCACCTGAGTTATGGGAACAGGCTGGATTTTGAGATCGAGGCCAACACGAGGCCGCACGTAATGGACGGATTGGATGGCACCAAAACATCACCGTGGGCCCCACCCAGATCGAACATATCATTCCCTCGTAGAGATATTGGAGAGAGTCTTCCGTCCGCTTTGTTGAGATGGGCCCCACCGTATGATTAGTGTAGGAAAAAGCTAACTTTTAGCGCAGAAATGCAATTTTAGTCGGGTATAATTGTAAATACGTCCTCTGCTGCTGAAAGCTGTAAATAACGCCTCTAGCTTGAATTATTGCAATTACCTCCCCTTAAATTTACAGATTCAATGCAAGTTTCCCCACATGTTTTATTAGCACTAGGGGGTGCAGCTCGGGTGGGTTGAACTCAGGTTGAGGCTTGAACCCTGAGCTTGACCCGATCTCAAAAGGACCTGACCCACAACTTGCCCTTACCCAAAATCCAACCTTAGGTTCCCAACTTAAACCCAACCCACATAAAATTAGATGTTTTTGGCTAGATATGTCTCACCTAGTGATTTGATTAACCTCATATTTTTGCTATTTAATATTTATGGTGGATGGATATTGTTGGACGGTTGGATGCCATTTGTACATAGATGTGGGCCTTACAGGTGGGGCAGAGTAAATTCCTAAAACAACCATGTCTCTGTCATTTGGTGCAGGTACAGCAAGGAAGGGGTATTTATGATTTTCGTTTTATGATTTTCCGAAATGCACGGTGGAGCGGATTCGGGAGTATTAAAACCAACCCAAAACCTGATCTGAGATCATCCAAACGGGCTCTTAAATGTTTGCACCAACAGATGATCCCAACCGTTCAACTGATGCGCATTTTACTCTTGTCTAGGCCATGCTCATCCAAGAATCAGCCACGTGTCTCCGTTCATTCGGTGGGAATAGCAAGATCCTCAACCAGTGGGGCCCATGGTCTAGTGATCAAGACCACCACTCTGGATGGACCATCTCTCAAATCGATCCCACATTGAAAGATCCGAGCCGCAAATCGCGGCGTTTCTTCAATCGAACATCCCCACCGTTAAAAACTTCATGGATTCCACTGGAATGTTTATTTGCCATCCATCCTGTTGATAAAGTCACAAACACCTAGATTAATAGATCACACAAATTTCATCTTGATCTAAAGCTTTTATGGCCCACAAGAAGTTTTGAAGGGTCAATCACCACTGTTTCCTATTCTACGGTTCATCTGGGATTTGGAACAGCTTCATTTTTCGGATCATGCCCTAAAATTAGCTTTCAATACGGATGGATGGCGTGGATGTAGTCACATAAATCAAAATGGGCCCCACAGTCAGGGCTTCCACCCACCTCGGCGTCTCACCTAATCCGCTCCCATTTGCGGAAGGGCCCACCTGCACGAGCTGAGGACCCAGTACACGTTTATCCTCGGGCCAAGGATGTAATAATTCCTCAAAGGGTATTTTGGTCATTTTCCAACAGAACCATTTCTCATCATCTCCGGGGTCGATCATGCTTTTGGACTGTTGATATAGAGTTCCAAAATTTAAGGGAATTTATTTCTCCGTCCATTTCAATTACTTATTTGGATTTTTTTTATTGAATTAATGAAAAATTTTGTCTTTTGTTTTTTTAAAACGTATTAAAATAATGTCTTCATGAGTAATAGAAAGTAACATAAAAACTCTAGGAGCCTCTTTGCCCTTTCAGGTGTCTATAAACCGAGGTATCTTCCATCAGAGTTTCTGTTATACATTGAATTTCTAATCTTCGATCGATCGAATTCTTACTAAAATTCAATTTTTCTCAAAAACCCAGAAAGGAAATGTTTTTTTTTTTTTTTTATATTGCAAGATTTTGCATTTTTCTTCTCGTTTTTCGTATACTCTGCAGGCTTGTCCAGATCACCTGATTAAGATCTGGATTCAGTGAAAAAGGAGCTTCTTTCATTAATTTGGTTGTTGGCTTTTTCTTGGTTTTGAGAATTTTTCTTGAATTTTAAGGAATTGTTGGGGATTTTTTTTTTGGAATTCTTGCATTTTTGGTAAATCCATGAACCCAATTCCGAGAATCATTATAAATGCAATTTTAATTATTTGGTGATTCTAATTTATTTTTTTTCTATTTTGTGCTCTGTTTTTTAAAGAAATTTGATTTTTTTTTTTGTCTTTTTTGAGAAGAGGGGATTGAATTTCTGCGAAGATGGGGGTGATGTCGAGGCGGGTATTACCTGTCTGCGGCAACCTCTGTTTCTTCTGCCCCTCACTACGTGCAAGATCGAGACAGCCTGTGAAACGGTACAAGAAGCTCCTTGCCGGCATATTCCCTCGATCTCAGGTGAATTCCCTGCCCACCTCTGCAACTTCATTGACTATTCTTGAATATCCTAGTTCTTATTTTCATATTGGCATTGGTTAATGGTTTTTGGGCTTTCTGTCAAAGAATTATCATCATGTCAAACTTCTGCTGGGTTTATTTGGATCATAATTTGGCTTAGAATGGTTGGATTGTCATCATCAAATCACTAAGCATCCGAATCTTTTAATCTTGGTTGATGATATCTTATATCTGTTTGTAGATTTTAGCTACTGGCATGTTCAATTGGACATTATATGGTCATACCATGGAATGTAAAGATTAGTGAATGTGTATGTAGCGTTGAACCAACCATTTCGGATCTGCTTTATGGGTTCTCTGTTAGTCACTAGTAGGGAACTTCCCTATTGCCCACTGAGCTAGTACGTCTGGTGTGCATGATTGGCTTAGTCAAACTATTGATATGATGTTCCTGTCATGAATGGACCACGGTCTAAAATTCCCCTATATTGAAAGATCCTAGCCATCCAATCTTTTGCAATTTTTTTTCATTGAATGTGGACTGTTGGCATATTTGTTCTTCTTTCTTTTTTTTCTAGAGACAACACATTTTTAAGGAAAATCAGAGGGGGGAGGAATTCCAATACATAGAAACACACGGCTTGCACATTCTTTTGCAAGAGCATCCATAATCTCATTATCGTCTCGCAAACGAAGTATTAAACTAGAGGTAGTGTAGTGGATTTAGCTTCCAAGGCTCAAAGTTAGGCAAGGACCACAAGATATCAAAATTTTAGAGTCACCTTCAATGATCACTGCCCCTGAGAACTTCTTAGAGCAAATTCTTGAAGCTTCCGTATGCACCTTAGCCTCAGCCTCACCAGCTACTCTAATGACAAAAGGACTATCACTGCCACTGAGAACTTCTTAGAGCAAATTCTCAAAGCCTCCCCATGCACCTCAGCCTCAGCCTCGCCTGCCTCTCCAATCCCAAAAGGACTAGAAAAACACATGTCATTGACACCCATGCTGGTATATGTCTTCTTAACTATGTATCTAGCCCGGTGTTTAAAATATCGACGATAGTGGCCGATATATCCCACGATATATCTTGTATCCCACCTGTGCGATACGAAACGCATAGATAGTGCCTATATATCCCACATATTCGATCCAATGAACATTTTCAATTTCCGATCCATTTTTTTTTTGTTGTAAATCATATTAAATCAGTGTCCAATGGTTATAAATCTATGATTATTCATGTTTTCCATGAAAAATCATGGATTTGGAGCTTCGATTTCGAGGTTTAAGGAGATGGGCTAAGTTGCAGAAAATTGGAAAGATTAAAATTTCTCAATTTCTCGCAAATCAGTTGCAATTTTTGTATCCAAACACAAAATCAAACTTGTAACTTGATCTAGTGATTCTTGTTTTGCTTTTGAATGTATAGTTTGTGTTTCCATACATGTCTTCTTACGTTTATAAGTCATGTGAATATACTTTAAATATACTTGCATCAGTTCAGTTGGACAACGCATTTATTAGGACCCCATACAAAGGAAACTCCTATTATGTGTACTCTTCTTTTTTTTTGTAATGTTTTGATTTCTGAGTGTGTATTGATGTCTTTTTCAACAATCCCTGAAGTTTCATTAAAAAATTTGACCAATTTCTCAATGTTCCAATGTTTCCTAACAACAACGATACATTACGCGATACAACCGATATATCCCATGCGATAACCGGTATGTATCCGTATCCCAAGGGTGCGATACATTATGCAATAACGATAATTAAAATATTGATCCAGCCTATGATAAAAAGGTTTGGACTGTCCAATTAAGAAGATTTTTGGTGCACAGACCATCGGACCATGGGCCCCATACTTAGAAAGCTCTTTTCACTATAATGCAGTTCCTTGTTCATCACTAAATTAATCACCAAAGGAGAATCAGGCATCTCTCTCTCTCTCTCTCTCTCTCTCTCTCTCTCTCTCTCTCTCTCTCTCTCTCTCTGCACATATGTATAACATCTGGATGGGTTTTGAAATTTTGATTAGTTAGAACTGTATCAATCCACTATTGGACTTTGATGAATATAGATAAACTTTTCACACACAAACACACACACATATTTCCAAAATGGTGAAAAGTTTGTTTTCGTGGGAGTGCTACACACACACACACACACACACACAAACACACACAGATATATATATATATATATCCAAAATGGTGAAAAGTTTGTTCACACACACACACACACACACACACACACACACATATATTTCCAAAATGGTGAAAAGTTTGTTCTAGGGAGGATTTCCAAACGTATGAATGAGGTACTTGATACTAAGATGGCTTTGAAAGCCAACATAAGTCTCTTGGTACTACTAACATTTGACAGTTTGGAGATTCTGCAGTAGAATACCGTGGAAATACCATTGTCATTCATCTTTCTGCTTCTCAAACAATCACTATATGCCCCCACTCACTTATTTTCTGTCCTTTTCTTTTTTGTAGGATGTAGAACCAAATGATAGGTTGATTTGTAAGCTCTGCGAATATGCTTCAAAAAACCCAATGCGGATTCCAAAGGTACTGTCATATCCTGATCATTGAATACAACGTGGCTTCGGTGGTTTGGAATTTCATTGTTTTTTCTTTGTTGACTTCTTTATGGTACCTTCCCTTGACATGGGCATGTTCGACCAACATCAGCATTCAGTGTAGACAAATGACCTACCTGATGAACAACCTGGATTGCGCGTGCGGGTGCCGCATTTGGCACGTTGAGAGTAAGATTTATTTTGCAATGTCAAATCATAGAAGACAAATCACAAATGCCAAGCCAAGTTGATTCACACGAGGAGAAATTGAAGAGGTTATTTGCATTTGCAACACAGATGCTAGTGTGGTCCATATGTATGGGATTCGGGCCGTGAATCAGGTGGGGTACACTGTGAACATGCACTGCCCCGCTCCACACACACACACACACACAAAAAAAAAATCCACTAATCTGGTGAGCCACATGTTGGAATTTCTGATTTAGTTTACTGGTGGGCGAATTTTTTTGGATCACTCTACTTCACAGTCTTATTTCTGCTAAACACTGCACCAAGGAGTATTAAGGACAAGAACAATGGGGAACTAATTTCTTTGACTACTTGTTCAATGCATCTTAATCTAAACTTGGATTTCAATTCCAATATATTGCTTCTCAGGTATCTTTCTCTATTCTCCTTTTGTTTTCTGCAGATTACAGGGGACCTAGAGCAGAGATGTTACAAGGGATTGCGAAATGAACATTTTGGCCAATCTAAAGTAGTGGCATGCATTTATAAGAAACTGTTAGCTTCATGTAAGGAGCAGATGTAAGTTTGACGTTGCATGATGAAAGAGATGTTCGTGCTTGTTATTGAAATCTGTGCATGCTTTCAGAAATCATGTAGTTTCAATTTGTCTTCAATCCGATCCTTCTTTTATCTGGTCTTTGTATTTGTTGCACATGTATATCTATTTATCGAGTGATGGTATCCTGCGAGCTGTGAGCTGCGAGCAGTGCCGTAGGGACCATTCGTGCAAGCAAGAGGTAGTCCGGCTCAGATGAGCCCCACTGTGATATGTATGTGAAATTCACTCTGACTATCATCTGCGTCACATCAAGCTAGGCCCAACGCCCAAAATTCTGGCAGATTTGTGATTCAGGTGGGCCACTCCAAGGGAAACAATTGGGAGGGGGATGCCCACCCTTGGTTTTTTACGGGGCCCACCATGTTATGTATGGGACATCCATTGTGACCATTAGACATGTCATCCAATGCTAGACCTAGATGAATTGGTTGCCCACTATTGACGGCCTTCTCTTTCTCCCTTTGCGTGCAATCACATTCTTTCCCTCCATTTTCTCTTCCCCTCTGAAACTCTCTCTCTCTCTCTCTCTCTCTCTCTCCCCACGCATGTTACATGTGCCATTACCTCGTTCTAGTATTATTTAAACTAACAGTTCCATAGAGTTAAATGACCGTCTTATTAAGACGAGAATTATTTATAAAATGAAAACAAATACAAGAGAATAAGATCAGTATGCCTCTCCCAATCCATGACCTGTTAGAGTGAAGAGTCCTTACTCCCTAATGAAAGATACGTCCATGTCTGCTCGTTGGATACCCAACCTACCAGCCATATCTAGATATGTCCATGTCTGCTCCTTGGATACCCAGCCTATCAGCCATATCTACCACTGAATATGCCTCCCTCTTTGTTAGATATGGCTAGGAGATTGAGGACATGAATGATTGGACTATCTGACCATCAGGTCTTCTCCCCTAATAGGTAATTTCAGCACTGTTTGTCGTAGCATGCGTCTTAAGACCTCTCCCACGGGCCTATGAAACTGGCTACTAATGGCATCATGGCCATTAGAAATTACTTGCAGAGTGGGCCACGGCTTGCAAAACAAACGTACGACTCTGAAAAACTTTTTCTAACCCATCCACGTGCTTCCAATATTAGGGCCCATGTGCTGTTTGGACCAGATTTTATTTTTGGGAAAACAAGTACAAGGTTGGAACAACCTGATGGATGGATTAGATCTTGCATGCACATACCATGCTGGCACATGTATGGTGTGTACATGAGCTTTATTGCACAAGTGCATGTGCTTTGAAAAGCTCTAAATTGAAAATGGTTGTAAAAACTATTACTTAATACAATTGAATTGATGTGATACATGCTAATGTTTGTATGCTGCAGTTCTTTCCATTGTTATGCTTGGAGAGGATCCAGTCATACAGGTATCCAGCTAATGCCTTCTATGATGGCATACTATTAGGAGCCAGGGAAATTTATAGTGGAAAAAAAGTTGCCTCCCTATGTTTTTCTCTGCACTTGAATAAATGACAATGTATTGTTTGTACGCAGCAGTTAAATTTATTTATTTATTTATTTTTATTTGTTTTGTTTCCTTTTTACACAACTACTGAAAAATGGTCGTGCATATGGCTTATGGAATTTGTTCCTTGCATATGCATCTTTAAAAGCATTTTTAGTTGGATTCTTTTGTATGAGCTTGAGTGCATGAAGCGGATAGATTACCTGATGGGACTACGAGCCCAAAATGCGTTTGTCTACTCTTGTTTTGAAATGTTTTCATTTGTTATTTCCCACACGTTTTAGAGCTTGTGCATTCATTTGTCATATGTGGTATTGTTGTTCAGGCCACTATTTGCTAGTAGCTTATTGTCTATTGTAAGGACTCTTCTAGAGCAGACACGACGTGATGACATGCGCGTTCTAGGTTGCCAAACCCTTGTCGACTTTATAAATTGCCAGGTACATTCACCTGACATGGGTACTTACCAGAATTTAATAAGGTTGGAAAAATATTACATATAAAATTACACAACTTCTCTAAACTCATGGTTCTCGTATCTTTAGGAGGAGCTTTGCTAAGTGCACATGTGGGCAATAAGGCTCACATACACACCACACATGCCGGCATGGTACTATAGGTCCAACATCGAGTACATCCATTAGAAAAGGCACTGCTATATTGATGCCCTGGCCTAGACTCAGGCTGATCCATTCGTTAGGTGGGTCACATTTTGCAAACCAAATGTATGACTATGAAAATTTTGGCTGAAGCTTTCTAACCATCCACCCGTTTCCAATATTCAGGCCCACACGCTGAGTGGACCAGATTTATTTTTGGTAAAACATGTAGAAGGTTGGACCAACCTGATGGATGGATTGGACCTCACACCAATGTGCCATGCTGTTACTTGTGTGGTGTGTACATGAGCTTTATTGCACATGTGTGTGCACTTAGCAAAGCTCTCTAAGAGTATCCATTGTCTAACTACTTGTTATGTGTCATGAAGTAGATAGATAGCACATACATGTTCAATTTAGAAGGCCTCATACCGAAACTTTGCCAATTGGCTCAAGAAGTAGGGAAAGATGAAAGAGGGCTTCGTTTGCGTTCCGTGGGGTTGCAAGCTCTTGCGTACATGGTATGATATGGTATATTTAATGCTTTAATTCCCCTGCCTTCTCCCATACAAGCGCTTTATTTGTTTCACAAGGTGTAACCACAATCTGCATAGACTAGATAGTATTTTTGCATTCATTACTGATGATAAATATGAAACTCTGACCTTCAAAAGAGAAAAAAAGAAAAAAGAAAAAAAAGAAACTGTGTTTGTTGTATATTATTAATGTATTGATGCGTTAGGTCATGTTTGAAACCATGGATTCCATGCCAAACAGTGGAAAAGGGAAAGGGGTTTCCTTCGATGTGACAATTTTGTTTTTTGGATAGCAATGAAAAGGGTCGTGTCAACCATGTTAGGGTGTTGACGTTGTTTCACTCCTTTGGTGTACCTTTTTTTTTTGTTTTGTATTCTTTTTAGCTTGGCCTTTTGTCTTGCAATCTTCAATAAAATTACTGCATTATCCTTCAAAAAAAAAAGAGGAAAAAGAAGTAAAGGGTGGATTCTACCAAGCAATCATTATACTTTTCCATAATTTTGGATTCCTGGCACAAGTTGGTGAGTATTTATCATAATCATCATCTAAGCCTTATCCAAATTAATTGGGATCAGTAGGTGAGTATGGGAGAGGAATATGAGCTTTCCACTTGCCACCCAAACAAGAGCTCGAAATTGGAAGCCATGTTTCATTAGTTCTCATGTAAATTATCATTAGATAATTCTTGTTTTTTCATTTCTTTTGCCTTGGATTCTGTATCCAAACATGCCCTAAAAGGAAATAGAAAAGGGATTAATAAGGTATTTATGCAGTATCAGGGATGCTGGGCCCTAATGCACTAGTCTAGCTTAGCTTGTAGTTATATTTGAAACTTGTTGAGGGATATGTTAATTACCTTGTATGTCTGGCTTTATCTAGTTTATATGACCAATCCATTTGGTGAGTTTGAACTTTTAGGGTGTTCAGCACAGAACTTGGACATTGTCCTTCGAACACTGCATTCAAAATATCAGTATCAAATTTGTTTGACAATCCTAACCTCTGATTTGTGGACACTTGTTTGTGGAAATAGGACTATTGGATTTTATTTTTATTTTTATTTTTTTCATTTTTAACCATCCAATAAATGTCCACCAATCATATTCAGATAATACAAATAAGCTTAATTTTTGGTTCATGATGCATCTACACCAGGTACCATAATTCAGGCTATTTAATTTGATTACTTGTATTCCACCTGTGCAATTTCCAAGTAACTTCTAAATGCCTGCATATCATCCATCACACTCCACCAGAGTCTTAAAGTTCTCCCAGTTTCAAATGTTCTTTACTTTCATAACTCGTCCTAAGGAGTCTAGATAGGAATGACACCACATAGTAATGTGGGCCAGTCCAAGCATATTAGCTTGAATGGAAATCCAATGCAAACATGCTGGGAACATATGCTAACGTCATTCAACGCCAAAAAGCCACCTCTCAAGAACAATGGGAAACATAACTCCCTCTATCCTAAATGCTTGTAAGACATGGTCTTGAAGTTTGAGTAGAATGGTATGTAAGTTCATAGATAAAAGAAAAGTAAAATGGCATCATATCAAATTTGAACAGTAGTACAGGTACAGAGAACTAAGAGAACAACAGCTTGATGGACTTAGATGGGTCTTTCTTGCCATCATTGGTGTCTTCTATATGTTTCCAAGTTGTGCATTTTACTCGCCTGCTAATCCTTTTTTTTTTCTGGAATTTCTCATTTTATGCGCAGGTGTGGTTCATGGGTGAGTACTCGCATATCTCGATGGACTTCGATGATGTAAGTTCCTCTTTTTGTCATTTAGATTTTTGTATTTCAGTAGTAGAAATCAAAACAAAAATGAATGTCCCCTCTAAGTCCTCTACCTAGATTTCTTTTGTATGGGTCCTGCATGTTCTTTATAGACACTTTTCTCAAGTGGATGTAGATGCGTTTACAAATTTCTAGTATAGCTGCTACATCAGTAGATTTTCTGGTCCGACCTACTTTGTTGGACATGTTCTGGCCTGGTCAGACCTTTGATACTGTTGAAGCAGTAGCAAAGGAATGCCAGGATGACCATATCTTGCATGTTTGCAGAATTTTCTCTGTATTTCTGCTATGTAGACAAGCTGTTATGATTATATAAGTGCAGATATTGTGTTTCTTGAGCCCTTTCCCAATGCTTCCCCTATTCTAGATGGAATATGGTGATTAACTATGACTGATCCACTGGTTGATTGCAAAAATAGAAAAACCAAAAGCTTTAATTGGGCTGTGATCCTACATCTGTTGAGATTGAATTGTAGTGGTTGGCTTACTGTACGATGACTGCTCCTCTAATGTAGGATGATGAAAACTATCCTAGGATGCAAGATGAGGGATCAATTACACATTAATTTCAGCAATCAACATGTAAAATCAAGCCTATGCACATAATAGATTTGGAAATTCAGATTTATAACATGAAGATTCTAGGTTATCACATACGCGGTGCACGAAAATATAAAATAATTCAAGAATGACCCACTTGGAAGTATGGACTTCCAATCTAGCGTGACTAGTGCAACAACCACGTGAATAGAAAATGATGAAAGCAAAATTCTGGTTGAAGGAAAGTTTCACAAAAATTTCAGATTTTCATTAAGATTTTGTATTTATGGATGGAGATTTAGGAATGCGGTTTTTAGGGATTCAAATGATCTAAGGTTTAGGGAGTTTTGGAGGGAAATCAAAGAGGGACAAAGAGAGAAAAACCCCAAATGGGGGCCCGCACGTGGCTGCTCGTATTGATGCATGTGCATGCGTGCATGTACACGTGCGAGTCCACATGTGGCTAGGTAAAGGGGAAGAAAGAGAGAGGGCCCGTTATGCTTTTATAATTAAAAATTCAAAATAATTACACCTATGCCACTCACTTAAGTGAAATGGCTCATTATCCAAAATAAGAAAACTAAAACACTTATTATTAATTTCATCTATCAAATAAATCCTAAAAATAACAAAAAACATAAAAGAAGCAAGATTAGAGTCCAAGTGGCTCAGATCTTAAAAGATCTGATGGCCCGCTGGCTTGATTAACAAAATCCAACGGTCAGATCGACACGAAATAAAAATCATATGACTAAAATGGTCTCCTAAGCAGCCCACATGCATCATCCCAAAGTGGAGTCTTCCTGATGCACGCCCAATTCATGTGGGGTCTTCAAAATGGCCTGATGGGCCTCATCTGAAACTCTTCTCCTATCCATAAAGAAAGTTGCGCTGATGTGGGTGGTTGCCTTTGTCTCTAGTACACCTGCGTAGGTCATTTGATGTCCCCATCATCCTCACTGGTGGTAAAGAACAATTGTAGCTATTGCAATCTTCCAATTACCTAGATAAGCTTCCCAAATAACTTAGCGTGACATGGTTTTTGTGTAAAGTTAAGGCCCCATTTGAATGGACCCTGAAATCGCATTTAAGCAAGCATTTCGGTCAGGCCATCGCCTATTCAGGAGGATGCTTCGTTGTTGTGATATAAAAAACATGACCCGAAACAGCGTGTTGTTGTGATTATGCTTTTCTCCACCAAACTAATATATATATATATATATATATATATATATATATATATATATTTGTTTCTGTAATACCTGAAATTGAACAATATTATTTGGAAAGGGGACCCAAAATTCATCGGCACATCGGAGTGTAACCTAAATACAAAACATGTTGTTCTTACATAGGTTGTTCTTTAAGTATATAAGATCATGTAAACTAGGGATGCAACTCGGGCAGGTCGAGGCGGGTTGAGGGTCAACACGAGACCAACCCATCCTTAAGAGGAACCAACCTTCTACTCAACCTAACCTAAATTCCAAGCTGAATTTCTCAACCCAAACCTAGCCCTGCCTGATCCAACCCAACACAAATACATGTGATTATTCCTAACCCGAATTTACTCAGCCTAAACCCAACCTGATTTCAAATCAGGTTGGAGTTCTCTAACCCCAACCCAACCCAAGCACCTTGACAACCTAACCCAACCTCACTCGAACTTGGGTTTGGGTTAACCTGAACCCAAGTTACAACCCTAATGGAAACATTAATCTTTCTGCTGGCTTGGATGACTTTTTTAGACAATAACTTGTAAACCTCTCTCTTAGTTTAATTGTGGTTCTATATGATTCATTATCTTAGCATTAACAATCCTCTAGAAAGGATACTTTGAAGACTAATTTTGTCATAATTGGAGCAGCATGGGACTGAAAGAGTATTTCCAGGCCTTGAAACCCACAATTGTTCAATATCCTAGTCAAGGTTTTGGAGAGAACAATAACAAAAATTTCACCATCCATAGATGTTGATTGGCATCCATAGCTCATGTTCTAAAGTGAGAGAACCCGATACCTATTCTCTAGGCAAATTTCAATGTAGATAATCGCTTCATTGGCTATTCTTTGTTGGCGTTTTCCATTTCGGGTCTTCTTTCCATGGTGCTTGCAGTTTTTTATTGTAAGGTAAACAGAGAAAGGGTGATAAACATCAATGGCTAGAGATAAAACTACTGTATGGCAGGTTGGAAATCAATTTCACTCTCTCAGGGTGTGGACGATCTTTCACCCGCAGCATTAGGGATGTATTTGAGGCCTCAAGCAACTCAAGTGGATAGTGTGAGTTATAGCTAGTGTTCGAAGTATCGATATCACTACAAGTTTCACTAGCCAGGGATACGGAAATAATATCGATATTGCTGATAACCAGAAATGCGGGGAAACATAGGAAAAACGGTGGAATTTTCAACAAAATTTCAAGAGATGTAAAAATTGTACATATTTGCATATTTAGAAATAAAAAACTTGCAAAAAGAATGCATACATAACGAGTTTCCATTTAATGGGGCCTTAAAAGCATGTGTTGTTGTAAGAAATTAGTCCAACCATCCCCTCCGGCCTATTTAACCATCCAACCTTCCATCCGATCATCCATCAATATTGCAACACATAATATTTCACCAAGAAATTATCAACAATTGGAAAGGAAACGAAAGATTCTAGTCTTAATATGTCGCACGTTACGATATCGATAATATCGAGATATTATCAATATCATTAATAACAAATTGAACACTACATACAACCATGTGCCCATGAAAAAAAATTGAAATAAATTTTTTTTTAATAAACAAAATTTTAATATCAATACGTTGGCGATATTATTGAAATATAATCAATACACTTATGATACAAGCATTACTTAGAATTTACATAGTCGAAAATATTGGCGATACATTGACGATATTGATGCACTGGGAATGCAAGTGACACCTAAAATTTACATAGTTGAAAATATTGACGATTACATTAGTGATGTTGATACGTTAGCGATACATTTCTAATCCCTGGAATTTATGATACTACCAGCATTATTGGTATCGCTACCAGTGTTATCGGTATCACTAAGCTAGAGATAAAGATAATATCGGAGATAATTCGAACACTGGTTATAGCATTTCCATGTCTGTGAGTCATTCCTACTTAGGCGTGCTACCAAATAATCTGAAGGTTCCCTGTTATATATGTCGCCAAAGAATCTGGGAAGCATATACTTGTAAAGTGAGGTAATTACACTGGCTATAATGTGATTGTTTCTAGTGGGGGCCACTATTTTAAATGGCTTTGGTGGTGACATCTCGTTGTCATCACAACCTTGGCCAAGGTATTCAAAATCAATTATGTAGTGGTTGTTACATAACGGTAATGGTCATAACTGTTACTCGTTACGGGGTTGAAACAACTGTAATGGCCGTTACAGAAAAAACAAGTCGTAACGACCCTGTAACGAACTGTAATAGCCCCGTAACGGTCCTGTAACAGTTTTTTCAAAAAATAAAAAAAGGGCCGTAATAGCTGATACGGGGGCTGTAACGGCCATCATGGCCTGTATCATAATGGTAACGGTGATGGCCGTTATAGCTATCGTTACCATTTTGGAACACCTTGGCCTTTGCCCTACTATTTGGAGTCGGCTCTTTTTCAACATTTGGTGGTGAAATGTTGAGAAGAAATTACTTGGTATTGTGGCTTTGGAACTACAAGTATTTAAATGAGCTAAAGCAGTTCAAAGGACATGTTTGCATTATTTGCAAGGATCAGGAAATTTAATAATTTGCAAATAGTGAGGGAATTGAAATAATTGAATGGCAAGAAAGCTGGAAAATGGTACCATGTGACAAGTGCAATTTTAATCATTCCCATGTAGCATAATTTCTTGAAATTGACATATGTTGGGAAGCAAAGGGAGTAGTTGGCCTCGGTATCAGTATCACTGCAAGTTTTGTTGGTCGGGGATACAGAAACAATATCGATATCACTGATACCCGGAAATGCGAGGAAACATAGGAAAAACAGTGAAAATTTTCAGTGAAACTTCAGAAGATGCTAAAATACACATATTTGCATATTTAGGAATAAAAAAAATTGCGAAAAGATACATAATAAGTTTCCATTTAATAGGGGCTTAAAAGCATGCGTTGTTGTAAAAAATCAGTCCAACCATCCCATCAATCCCATCTATCCATCCAACCATCCTACCTTCCATCCAAACATCCTACCTTCCATCTAAAATCCATCAGTATTTCAAAATATCGACAACACGATATTTCGCCGAGAAATTGTCGACAATCGAAAAGGAGAAGAAAGAATGTGGTCTCGATATCACCCATGTTGTGTTAATGATAATATCATCAACAATTTGATCACTGTATGCAACCATGCACCCATAAAAATAAAAAATAAAAAAATTCAAAATGGAATTTTTTAGTAAACAAAATTTTGGCAATATCGATACATTAACATTATTATTGAAATATCGCCGATGCACTAGGGATACAAGTGACACCTAGAATTTACATAGCGGAAAATATCGGCGATACATTGGAGATATCAATACATTAGTGATACAGACAACACCTGGAATTTACATAGTTGAAAACATTGGTGATACATTGATGATATTTAACGATACATCGCCGATACCTGGAATTTTTTATACTACCGATGTTATCAGTATCGCTGAGCTGGAGATAGAGATAATATCGGGGATATTCCGAACAATAGTTGGCCTTACTATTTCATAAATTATGTGAAGAATATGAAAATTCACTGAGGGAAAATTTGTTTAAAGTTAATAAGTTAAGATTCTTTTCAAATTGTTTCTTTTTGTTAGAAACTTGTGGCTTTTATGGCTTTTTTGTCTCCCATGTGTATATTGATTAGGCATGGTTAAAGAAACATAACCATACTTTTCATTATCATCTTGTGAATGGTGTCAATGAGAGCCTTTGCCATTGCCGATTTTAGGAGCCTGGGTAAAACAGGAGGGTTGACATGTAGTTGGTAGCTGATTGTAAAACTTTTCTCAATCTACTATTTAGAAGCCAATTTGTTAGGAGAAAAATGACAGCAGTGGCATTGATGACGATGATCATAACTTTTGTCCCAACTACTTGGGGGCACTGTTTATAGCATCGATATCGCGTTACGTATCACACCCTTGGGATATAGATACATATCAGTTATTGCACGGGATATATCATTTGTATCAGGTAATGTATCTCGCTTTTTGGGAAACATGGGGAAACATTGGGAAATTGGTTGAATTTTTCGATGTAACTTCAGGGATTGTTAAAAAAGACCTTAATACACACTTTTAAATCATAACATCTCAAAAAAAAAGTGCACATAATAGGTTTCCTTTGTATCGGGTCATAAGCTATGTGTTGTCTAACTCAACTAATGCAACTATATTCAAAGTGAATTCATAACATTTATGAAAAAAGAACGTATTTTTTAATTTTTATTAAAAATTAATTTTGGGTGAGCGGCCTTCCCCGTGGGTTTGCTCCCCACGAGTGAGTGTTTGATTCCCCTCCTCGGCATTACCCAATACATGTGGTTGTGGGTGATTGTGTGTATCCGTGGGGATTAGTCTCGCTTCAAAAAAGGCAGGGACACCCGTGTCTTCAAGAAAAATAAAAATAATTTTTTTTTCCAAAATTTGACAAAACTTAATGAATCCGTAGATCAGGCCTCATGCATATTTGATTTCATGTTTGGAGTGCAAGATTGCAAGCAATTTGAGAGAAATTGGAGAAATTTTAGAAATTGGAGAAATTTCAAAATTTCTCCAATTTCCCTCAAATCGGACCACCTACCATCAAATATTGAAATTGAGGGTTGAAATCCTTGACTTTCCATGCAAAACATGAAGAATCAAGGATTTCTTATGATTTCACACTGATTTTATATGATTTAAACCAAAAAAAAGGGGGGGGATCAAAATGAAAAATAACTCACCTTATGATAAACGGCCCCAAATGCAAGGAAATCTTGATTTTGATTTCAAATGTAGGTTTTTCTCCCAAATCCGAGTAGAGGATGGACTAAAATCCACCTATAAACTGGTTAG